>NW_026692798.1:0-1232757 GCF_021218885.2 Marmota monax | reverse complement strand
TAAAACCAGAGATTTGAAAAATTATGCTCTGTATGTGTAAAATGAATTATAATGCATTCTGCTGTCATATATAACAAGTTAAAATTTTAAAAAATAAAATTATATAAAACAACATTGTAAAAGAACATTAATTATGTGTAATTTAAAATGATTTATAAGTTTTGAAATTATCAGTATGATTCCATACTTATAAAATATGTACATCTATATTTATAGAAAACAGGTTAGAAGGCAATATACTAGATGTTCACAGCAGGTATCTATGGACTATAGAATTTTAAGAGATTCTTATGTATAATTTTTAATATACATATTTGTTACAGTGTCTCTAGGCAAAAGTTAGATAAGGTGTTTTAATCTTCAAATTAATCCCAGTTTTTCATTTGAATACCACCCTATAAACTTTAAATATCTGTGTTTTTCTTTTTAAGTTGTAGTTAGACACAATACCTTTATTATTTTATTTATTTGTTTTTATGTGGTGCTGAGGATCTAACCTAGCACCTCACACATGATAGGCAAGAGCTCTACCACTGAGCCACGAGCCCAGTCCTACAAACTTTGGTATGCAATTTTTTTTCAGTTAATGCAAACTAGTTGACATAATTCAACGTCACATCCAAAGCACGAAATGAACAAATCAAGAGAAACTTTAACACCTTCTTGACGGAAGGTGTTTAAAAGTTTTTATATCTCATGTTGTTACCCTCTAAATAAGTTAGTGTCTCTTAATTGTTTTTTTAAAAAATATAGATGTTTAGTTCTCAGTGTAGAGAGTAACATAAAATTTTTATAACATATTTATATAATTATAAAATAGTAAATGATATAATAAAATTTCAAATAGTTTGTTATTATTATATATGTTTGTAAGAGAGCATTATATAAAACTTTACTTTGGAGAGCTTCAGCTTAGGAAAATGTTCTTTTAAACCTTATATTTTAAAGACATATTTAGGGCTTTCAGTCCAGCCTCCTCCTTCCTGCCTCTGTGTTGGGTCAGATAAGGACTCAGACCTCTCAATTTTTTTTCCCCTTCTACTTTTCAGCCCAGATGATGTGATTCCAAGGCTTCAGTTCCCATCTGTATTTTGAGGGCTCCTAATTGTACAGACCCTGCGACTTCACCTGAATTCCAGATGTATGACAAATGAGTGAAAGGCTTTCTGTCCTGGATACAGAGCCCAGTTCTCTGTTCTATGAAGAATCTGAAAACAAATCACAGGGAGAATGGTGAGAACCCTGAAAGCCAGGAAATGAATATCCAGAAGAAGGAGGAGAATTAATTGAAGCTTCCAGATTATTCATGAAGGATGGTCCTGGAAATATAAGAACATAAAGACCAGGGTTTCTGATCTCCCATCAAGAAAGTCTAGAAAAAGGACCCCAGAGTATCTCTCAGATTCTCTCTCAGAATAGTGTTTGGCATTCATTTGGTGATGCACATCAAAGAGCAAAAGATGGTGTAAATGGACATATAGAAGCTGAACCTCTTTGGTTCTCATCATCTGAAGAAGAGGAGGAAGGTCTTAATGATTCCAAAAATAAGCAGCTGTAGATATTTTCTGAGGGTAATCCACAGATGTGTGTTTCTCACTCATGTGGAGAGAAACAACGTAGACCAAAAGAGAAAGCAGATGGACATGTCCATGAAAAGTTAGTAATGTAATAGAAAATAATTTGGGGACAGCCAAGCCAGACCGGAGGAGGAAGCCACCCGGCACCAAGCCAGACCGGAGGAGGAAGCCACCCGGCGCCAAGCCAGACCGGAGGAGGAAGCCCGGTCCTGCCCTGTGTGCTAGTCCAGAGGAAGCCCATCAATCCTTAAAACCCATCAAAGGGGGTGTGGCTACAAGCACGGTTCTGTGGCTGATCCAGGTACCCGGTTTCCAACTCTCCCACCCTTAGCTGCGATAACTCAAAATATTTCCCACAAGCTTTTGGGGGTTGTAGCTATCAACACAAAACAACAACTGTACAGGCACCTGGTTTCTACCTCAGAGACTAGAGTAGGGAAGATACAGGTGGAAGCTCATTTCCTTTCACAATGGCTATACCCACCACCCTGAATACAGAGGCTCAAGCTAGGAATAGACAACATCACCTACTGGAAGCAAGGAAAACAGTGTTCTGAGAGACTTTTTTTTCTTTTCTCTTTCTTTCTCTCTTTTCTTCTCTCTCTTCCACAACTTCAACCAAGAACTGTGAATGAACAACCGAATTACCAAAGTAATATAATATAGAGGAATTGCATATACCCCACCTTCCCCCGATTTTTTTTTCTTTATTTCTATCTTACTTTCCTTTTCCTTCTCTCTTATTTCTCTTTTCTTCCTTGTTATTTTTTTTCTTTTTTTTCATTCGTATTCTCTCTATCCCACTTTCAATCTCCTAACTTTTGCTATCTATACATAGAGTAACTATCTAAATACAGATAGGAGGTTGAGGCTATACATTCTTCCATAAATTACCAGTCTATTGGTTAGAGTTCTCCAAAGGTGCTAAGTTAGTTTAACCTCATACCCTCACTCCTTTCCCTCTAAGTATAACATCCTTCGTCTGAAATTAAGTTTTCTATATGCCACCAGATATGGTATGCCTTTTATGAAACTAATGAATATATTCTTAAGTAATAATTAAAACCAATATCTATAGACTTAGAATCTAACTATACATGTATTAATAATGAAAACTTGTGCTTAGATGATGTACTGTTGATATTGGGAACTGTTAACATTGTCTTTCTCCGCAAAAGAGGGATTTTGGAGTTATACAAGAACAATACAAATATATAAGGGGAAAAACATTTACACAACAGTTTCACAAAGCTAGAAAGAATCATGAGCAGTGTGAAAAGACAAGGAAAGAAAGGACCACAAACAATACAGGTCAATTCAAAATTAGATGAGGTAATATCTGCAGCTGATGGAATGTCAGACAAAGATTTCAGGATATACATGCTTCAGGTGATCTGGAGTCTCAAGGAAGACATTATACAGCAAATTCAGACAATGAAAGATCACTTTGACAATGAATTACATAAACAAATCCAAGAAGCAAAAGATCAACTCTATAGGGAGATAGAGGATATAAAAAACAAACAGAAATCCTGGAAATGCAAGAAACAATAAACCAAATTAAAAACTCAAATGAGAGTCTTACCAGCAGAGTAGAACACTTAGAAGATAGAACTTCAGACAATGAAGACAAAGTTTTTCAACTTGAAAAGAACATAGCTCAGCTTGAATGTTAAGAAATCATGAGTAGAACATCCAAGAATTATGGGATAACATAAAGAAACCAAACCTAAGAGTTATTGGGATACAAGAGGTTATAGAGGTCCAAACCAAGGGAATGAGCAATCTATTCAATGAAATAATGCTTGAAAACTTCCCAGAATTAAAGAATGAAAAAGAAATCCAAATACTAGAAGCCTACAGGACACCGAATGCACAAAATCATAAGAGAGCCACATCAAGACACATAATAATGAAGATGCCCAACATACAGAATAAGGAGAGAATCTTAAAAGCCACAAGAGAGAGGAAGCAGATTACATTTAGGGGTAAACCAATCAGGATAACTGCTGATCTTTCAACACAGACTCTGAAAGCTAGAAGATCCTGGAACAACATATTTCAAACGCTGAAAGAAAAAGGGTTCCAACCAAGAATCATGTATCCAGCGAAATTAAGCTTCAGGATTGAAGATGAAATAAAAATCTTCCACGATAAACAAAAATTAAAAGAATTTGCAGCTAGAAAACCAGCTCTTCAAAACATCCTTGGCAAAACATTACAGGAAGAGGAAATGAAAAATAACAATGAAATTAGAAGCCCTGGACCCTGAACATAATTTTCCTTTGCTCTGTACCCAAGAGTGTATCAGACTTGGTCTGAAAAACATTAACATCAAGACCTGTTATGAACAGTATGAAAATGGTGGATGTATTAATTCAAAAGACATAGTGGTAGTTGAAGGCCTTGTGCATGATGGAGTATATTAAAACAGAGGCTTGGTTTCCTTGCTGTTTAAGATCTCTTTTCCCTCAGGTTAGATTTGACTATTTCATTGCAATGGTTCCTTTGACTGAAGCAATCTCCTCTGGTGAGAGTGTGATTGTCATGACCAATGCATGAGTGAGGGAGGACATAGATATGGATGGGATTCAGTTTGTTTTCAGTGAGATGTGGACCTTTGTTAAAAAAGAATGATCACTCTGAAACATTCAAAAACTATACCATTGTTGGAGTATTTATATCAACTGGGAACCCATGTACAATAGGTGATAACTGTTTGTTTTTAATGGTTCTAAGTTTGTGCCCACATCAGACTGAACCCCAGCCCTATTGTGGTGTGTGATTAATGCTGACCCATGAAGAGTGATTAATATTTTCTGATGAATTTAAATTCTAAAAAAAAAAAAAAAAAACAGTAAAGTGGAGGCTGGGGTTGTAGATCAGTGGTTGAGCGCTTGCCTCGAATTCGTGAGACACTGGGTTCAATCCTCAGCACCACATGAAAAATAAATAAAACAAAGATATTGTGCAAAATACTAATGAGGTTCATTTTTTTTTCTGTAGTCTATGGAGAAACTATGAATGTTACATATATAATATAATTAAAATAGGATGCTCAAACTAGTAAATTGTTTTCTTAAAAAAGATATTGTTTCCATCTACAATTAAAAGATATTTTTTAAAAAACAGTAAAGTGTTTTTCACAAGAATGAATTTATTTATTACCACTTTATGACTCTTGCTCATGTGTTTCCCCCAAAGCATCAATGCAGTTTTTCTCTTTTGCTTCATTTTATTTTCTGAGGTAGTGGGGTTTGCATCCAAGGATGCTCCACCACTAACAGGCAGCCCTACCCATTTGATGTGTTGTTTTTTTTTTTTTTTATCAGGGCTTGTTACTTTACGCAGGCTGTCCTCAAACTTGCCATCCTGCTGCTTCAATTTCCTGAGTAGTAGTGACTCCAGACATGAGTCACCACACCCAGCTCAAGCATCACACTTGCACAACAAGAGCTTTCACTGCTAAAGTGACACATGGGGTATGAAGCCAGCATCCATGGCCACACTTCTGAATTAAACCCTGGGAAATGGGTCCAGGTGGGAACAAGCCAGTGCTGTGCTGTTTCTAAACAGAAGCTTTGCCTTCCCTATTTTGGTCCTACTAATGTGAGCTGGGTTTCATGTTACTTTTTTTTTTTAATTTTTATTGTTGGCTGTTCAAAACATTACATAGTTCTTGATATATCATATTTCACACTTTGATTCAAGTGGGTTATGAGCTCCCATTTTTACCCCATATACAGATTGCAGAATTACATCAGTTACACATCCATTGATTTACATATTGCCATACTCGTGTCTGTTGTGTTCTGCTGCCTTTCCTATCCTCTACTATCCCCCCTCCCCTCCCCTCTTCTCTCTCTGCCCCCTCTACTGACATTCATTTGTCCCCCTTGTATTATTTTTCCCTTTCCCCTCACTTCCTCTTGTATGTACTTTTGTATAACTCTGAGGGTCTCCTTCCATTTCCATGCAATTTCCCTTCTCTCTCCTTTTCCCTCCCACCTCTCATCACAGGAGAGGCTACATGCAAAGGCATGCAGCAGTTGTCAGTTTTGGCTTTGAATTCATCACCAATTCCTAGGGATAGTGAGTTCTAAGGAGAATAAGATGACCCTAATGTCTCACCAGTCCTGCATCCTTCAGATTGCCTGCTTTGCTGAATCTTTTGACAATTAACCTTTTGATAATAAAACCTATACAATAAACATGCTAAGTTACCTCTGAGTCTGTCTGAAATACAGTGCTCCTACCATCCTTTGGCAGAAGGGAGCAGTGAAGACATACCAATGGTTGACATAGAAGATAGGCGATAGCAAGTCTATTAGGCTGTGGACCAGCATGAGTCTCTGTCCCTCTGCTAAAGCCTGTCTTCTAACAATTCTAAATGATAGGCACCTGCCTCTGCTCACAGGCTACACTTCTCATCTCTGCCCACTGTTTCAGGCAGTGTATGTTCCCAACTAGATCACTGCCTTCTGGAAATACATCCTTTTCATTTTATTTTAACCTAACACGTGTTCTGGACTAGTAGAATGTGTTCAAGTTGATTTTCATGAAAAATCACTACTTGCAATGGGAACACTAGACTTTGAAAAAATCTTAAGGTTCATCTAGTCTAACCTCTTTATTTTAAAAGCAAAGAAACTAACAATAGTTAAGTATCTACGAGCTCAAGATCATGAAGCTTGAATTAGCACCCTCATCCTCTGATAAATATTTCATCTTTTTCCAAGTAGCATTCAACTCTTCCATTATAACAAACTAATAATCACCTTCCAACAGAAAACAAAGGAAAAGCAGCTTCCTTTTGGTATTCACTATGTGCCTTGGCCTTGGCAGCCTGGGTGTGTGGAACCTGCTTTTGGAACATTGTCTTACTTAATGCCTAGGATAACTCCAAATGCTAGGCAATAATCACTCAGTTCTACAAAGGAGGAGAATGTAATTTGACCATGATTAAAATAAGTGGGAAAACTTAGATTCTCAGTCTACCAGAGAAACTACATCCTTTACTGCCTCTCATTGAATTTACCCTCCAAATTTTGAAGTTTCACACAGACTCCAGCACAATGCCTACCCACAGATGAGAAAATAATGTTTATATAACTCATTAAGTGGATTATTTGATTCAGTACAAACAAATCTTCTCTTATTGCCTATACCTGCAAAAAGAAGGTCTCATTGTTCAATTCATTACATAATCCCTAAGAAAGGCTTTAACAGTGAGCATTTTGCATACTAACAGGAGATTTAAGGAATGAGACTGACATTTTATCAGCAATGTCTAAGCAGTCCTAGAGCCTGCCTCATCCCAGGACTGACTCCTGGCCTTTCCTAACTAGGGGGCATTAGGAACCACTGGATGCCCTTCAGAGACCAGTGGGTCTAGCTCTGCACCTACTGAAAACACAAGCCCCACAGCAGGAACCACTGAACCTGGACACCAGCAGTTAATGCAACAATGCTGCAGGCTCCTAGTTAAATTGCTGGAGCTGAGTTGGAACTTGTAATCCTTGCCTCAGCCTCCTGAGTCATTGGGATGACAGGTGTGTGCCACCATAACCAGCTTTGACATATATTTTTACAAACAATATGCTGTAAGATTTATACTACTGGCAATATTCGCTTAATTTCTTTGCCGTATGCACATTTGGGACTGCATTTCCAAAAACATACTGTGGCAGATTATATGGAAAAAAAAAAAAAACCTGTAATCAAAAAAACCAAAAAGAAGGAAATATTCTTAAAACTTAATGTTTTCTAATACTTAGAACTTACAGTATCATTGATAAACATCTCTCAGCAAAAGAAGTTAGTCACATTTGTTAAATAATAAAGAAGCTGATACTGTTATCTGTTTAGGGACATTTATTGTATACACAGCATAATATAACATTGTCTCAGCATTCACAGATTGACTGTCAATAATTACCTTAATCTTTGTGCAGTGGAAAGAGCCCCGTAGTGCACTCAACAATTCATTTGCCTAGGTCTTTTCAGCTTCTCCCAAAAGCAAGTTGAACAGATGTTGCAATTGGTAATTTAAAGGTTGCTTTCACTGATCGTATTGATATTTCAATGACTTAAACACCATACAAAAACTGAACAATATTTGGGTTTTTCAGTTTTATCATAGATGAGCAATAGGTGAATTTAAAATGATTAGTGAGCTATTTGTTTCTGAAATGTTTGGATAGTTCTCTTGAGAATTAGTTAAGTATTATGCATTTCAGAGACACAGAAGAGGGAAAGAGGAAGGAGCAAGGTGGATTCTATACTGGATTGGGTCAGCCTCAACAAATAGCACTGCCAACTGTTAGGATGTCTGTGCATATAGTGAAATCATGAAATATCATTTGGGTCATGAAATCATTTGGGTGAAAAACAAAGAATAATTTTAGCAACACTGAGTACATTTTGCTGCCCCACAACCTTGTCTTCCCTCCCCAAGGAAGTCCTTTTTGCCTGATTCTCAAACTATTGGGCTGGTATGTGCCCCCTAGGACTGATTAAAGCAGGGTGGCACATGCCTGTAAGCCCAGCAATTTGAGAGGGTGAGGCAGGAGGATCATGAGTTCAAAGACAACCTCAGCAATTTAGCAAGACCCTCTCTCTAACTAAAATACAAAAAAAAAAAAAAAAGTTGGGGTGTGGCTCAGTGGTTAAGTGACCCTGGGTTCAATTCCTGGTACCAAAATTTAAAAAAACAGCCACAGAACTTGAGGATCAGTAATGTGTTTGGCTGACTCTGCTTCAGTATTCTCTTAGATCATTCTATTCTCTCATATACAGTTTTTGGAAATTGCAATGTTAAATACACCTAAATAAAGGCCAGACCAATAAAATTAAGGGAAACATAAGATAGATTCCATTTCTTTTGTGAGTTGCTTGCTATTAAATATATCAAGAGGTAGGGTTGTCCATCAGTCCTTGCACTGTCTGACACTTTCCCAGGAGATAATTGTGCACAGATTTCAGGTGAGGCTGGCTGCAGAGAATAAGGACTGTGATCATATGTCTTGGCTCATTTTGCCTTCTGCCTCAGCCTGGTTTAGACTTCTGACTGGTGAATGGTAGTATGCAGTGTGGGATGATGTCATAATTAATTGTATGATTTATTAGTCTTAAATAAAACCTCTAGCTTTTAGAAAAAAATGAATGGCTTACATCATCATCAGCAATTCCTACTTTGAGTGATGAGGAGATTCATTTTCCACTAATCTATATTAAAGGGCAGCTTGAAGACTATTCTCTATACTTTGATCCTACTGACCATTTTTTATATGAAGCAATCTCTGTTTCAGTTCCAAGTTAAAATTATTCTTAAAGTAGCAAAGAACATAATGTTTTACAAAGCAAATATTTATGAACAAAACCACATTGCAATACACAAAAGGAACATTTAAATCTCTAAAACATAGAAGAAATAGAAGGAAGAGATAGAAATATTCCTTAGCAACATTTACAAGGGAATGTCTGAAAACTGACTATCTATTTCTTGACACAATTTTAGGGCCTAACTGTAAAGCAAAAGAAATCTACCATCTGAAAATTTTGTTACTATGGTAAAAAAAAAAAGTTCAGCCTTACTATAGAACTGTCAGGGATCCTCAGTGGCCTTTTATACTGAGAAGGGCCCAAGCATATATTTCTAAGGAACTGTGGAACTGTTCTTTTTTTCTTTTTTTTTTTTTTTTGGTATTGAACCTAGGGGCACTAAAACTCTGACTATATCCCCTTTTTATATTTTTTCAAGGTCTCACTGAGTTGCTTAGGGCCTCTCTAAATTGCTGAGGCTGACTTTTAACTTGTGATTCTCCTGCCTAAGACTCCCAAGCTGCTGGGATTACAGGCATACACCACAATGCCCAGCTGTCCCATTTGTTTTTGAAAAAGCAAACTGAGGATATAAGGGTGGCTGAGCATTAATATATAGCAAGAGAGAGCAATTGTTGTTATTTACATTTTATTAAAAAATAGCACGCTACAAAATTCATAAATAAAATTATTCTAATGAAAATAAATAAGGTAGAAGAATGAAAACACACACAGTGAAAACACCATTTTGTCGTCATCCCTTGACCTCATAAAAACTACCTTAGCTCTTGAGAGAGCTGTGCCATTGCCCACCCCCCAACACTGTGGATCACTAATAACCAGAATTTATGATGAGATCAGCTGTAACTTAAGATGTAAACAAGTACAGAACATGACTGAATCTGAAGCAGAGAGCTGCTTACTTACAAGGGAAGACACTCATTGTGATGACAAATGTGTCATCCCCAGCTCGTAGAAGAGCAGTTCTTTGACAAGCTGATATGAGATGAATCTAGTCCCAAAGTCCTGATGTCTTTATATTGCTGATGGACAAATGCTCGAAAAGTAAATGTGACCCAAAATGCTCCTTGGGGATACCTATGACATAACCTGGAAGAATATGATTTTGCCCAAGTAACTGTCTGCCCAGGTGAGCTAATGCTATGGTTTGGATGTGAAGTATCCCCCGAAAGCTCACATGTGAGATAATGCAAGAAGGTCCAGAGAAGAAATAATTGGGTTATGAGACCCTTAACCCAATTACTGAGTTAATTACCTGATGGAATTAATTGGGTGGTAATTAAAGGCAGGTGGGTGGTGGATGGAGGAAGTGGGACATTGGGGGGTCTAGCATTGGAATACTTTTTTTGTATCTGGTAAGTAGAGTTGTTCTCTCTGCTTCTGATCATCATGTGAGCTGCCTCCCTCCACCATGCTCTTCTGCCATGGTGTTCAACCTCCCCTGAGCCTGAAGAATGGAGTCTGCTGTCTATGGATCAAGACCTCTGAAATCCTGACCCCCCAAATGAAACTTTCCTCCTCTAAAGTAGTTCTGGTCAGATCCTTTAGTCACAGCAGTGAAAAACTGACTACAACAGCTAAAGTGGAAATAATAATGTCACTCTCCCTGGTGAAGGAAAAAAACAGCTAGATGCAATGGTTCACACCTCTAATGCCAGCAACTTGGGAGGCTAAGGCAGTAGGAAAGCAAGTTAAAAGACAATTTCATCAATTTACGAGAGAGAGAGAGAGAGGAGAGAGAGAGAGAGAGAGAGGAGAGAAATGCTGGAGATGTTGCTCAGTGTAGATCACCCAGGATTCAATCCCCAGTACAACACATAGAGAAAGAAAACTCAAAAAAGACATGCTCCCTCAGAAAGTGCTAATCCCTTAATGCCGTCCTTGTTGTGGCCAGAGGGCATGGTAGCGGCCAGGAGGAACTTAAGGTTTGCATTCCCTGGAAGCTTACCCAGGACGCCAGCACAGCTTGCCTGACCCAGGCAGGCATCTTCTCCCTGGACCTCCAACCTCGGGTCTGGCTCTTTCTCTCCACTGCACCCCGCCCTGATTCCTGCTGAAGCCTGGGCCAGGGTCTGGACCTCCGTAAGCACAGAAACCAATTAGGACCCAGAAGGCCAGCAGCTCGCTGTCCAGCCGTGCCTGCCGCGTTCTAGCCCTCAGAGATCTGGGTCTGGGTCACTGCGAGGAGACCAGGTTTCCGCAGCTCTTCCCGCGGCCCTTTTTTCCGCCCAGTATTTATTGCCTGACAGCATCTCCAGCTGGCCTGGCAAAGGAGCACCACGTAGATTTCACCGGATGCAGGCCAGTGGGAAGTACTTGGTACTTAAACTTGGGAAGCTGTTTAGGTTTCTCTGTCAGGTGGGGCGGGGGACTCCCAGGCCAGGTGAGCCATGGAAAGATCTAGCACCAGGCAACACAAAAACCCAGTAGAGCTCATGGTCCTTCCCTGGCCCTGTAAATCATCTCTGCCAGACACATCGCCTGGCTGGAAGTTCCAGGAGACCCTGGGGTAGGCGGCAAGAAGCCTTTTGGACTTAGTCACACACTGCTGCAGCCTCCTAGGTATCCGGAATGGTTTTGAGCTCCCCGGGCCTGAGGGGAAGGAGTGTCCCTGCGGGAGGTGCTTTGATGATGCTCACCCTGAACACAGCCAGCGCTACTCAACTCGGTGCACTATGCACACCAGGACGCTCTGGTTGTCCTCATATCAGGTACTCATCCCGCGGGCACTAGGTAGTCCATCCCTTTTTCTGGGGTTTGGGGGTGTTGGGGGGTTGATGGGGTAGGTGACCGCTGCCGCAGTGGAAGCAACAGAAAGGCCCCAGAAGGCCAGTCACCTGGTTTCCTGGATGTCCTCCTTGTCCTCTTCTTCCTCTATGAGCCACTTCAATGGAGCCCCAGCAGGGAGCTAGACTTCACTAACCCTCTCCTCCTCCTCTTTCTCTTAAGCCTGTTTGATTAGAGCAAGGTTTGAAGCACTTACCCTATACAGGTGAGAACACCAAACAGAGAACAGCTGAATATCAAGGAAGGAAAAATCTGTGTAAAAGCCTGGCCAACTTCTCCAGAGGTTCTGAACTGAAGTGCTGTTCTTAGACCATGACAAACATCAGTCTTGATAGGCAGGTATTGAGCATTTATAAAGATGTGATGGTGATGTAGGGGTCCATGTCAAACAGTGTCCAAAGTCAAGTAACTAAATTCACTTTTCCTCTTTCCAAGTAGTAAAGATTTTCATAAAACTTTTAAGCTAATGTTGGGCAGGAGTGTGGTGTACTCCTGTAATTCCAGGAGCTCAATGGCTAAGACAAGCAGATCACAAGTTTGAGACCAACTTAGCAGTTTAGGAAGACCCTCAGCAATTTACAGAGATTCTGTCTCAAAAATTATATATATAATATATAAAACCAGGAATTGAACCAGGGAAATTTAGCTACAAAGCCACATCCCCAGTCTTTTCTATATTTTATTTGAGACAGGGTCTTCCTAAATTGCTTAGGGCCTTGCTAAGTTACCAAGACTGGCTTTGTACTTGCAATCCTCCTGCCTCAGCCTCCTGAGTCGCTGGGATTACAGGCAAGCACCACTGTACCTGGCTCAAAATAAAAACAAAAACAAAAATTAAAAATTAAAAAGGATTGAGGATATAACTCAGTGGTAAAGTGCCACATGGTTCAATCTCCAGTACCACAAATAAAGCAAAAGAAAAATAAAAAAAGAAAAGAAATTAACCTTAAGCTAATGCATTCCATTAACTACCATATAAGCCTTATTAATGGTTTATCTTTGATTTTTAGGCCCCCACACCTGAGCTCATCCATGCCTGGGATCTGACTCAGAAGAGAACAGAATTCTAGGCAAAGAGATGAAAGTAAGACTTAAGGCCAGCAATTGAGGTAGTTCCCTTTCTGAGGGACTATAGCCAAAATAAATGAAAGTAACATCAAAACTACCTCATGTAGATAGGGCCAAAATAAAGAAAGAAAAACTTCAATTTAAAAGCAGCATAGCACTGGCCAGTTCCTACCCAGAAGCCATTACCCAGGATGCAGATCCTAAGGGTGGCAATGGGTGTTGAGTCCAAATCACATCAGTCACCTTTAACTGTAAAGCTCTTATGGCTACAAATGTGATGGTTTGGGCTGGGTGCAATGCCTCTCACCTGTAGTTATACCCACTCTTGAGCTGGGGTGAGAGGATCCCAAGTTGGAGGCTAGCCTGGGAAAACTTGGGAGCTCCTGTCTCCAAAACTTCAAAGTGCCTTGGAGACAGCTCACTGGTAGAGCTCCCCAGATTCAAGCCCACTTTCTCAAAGAACAGAAGGAAGCAAGATTTATTTATTTATTTATTTATTTTAAATTTTTTATTGTTGGTTGTTCAAAACATTACACAGTTCTTGATATATCATATTTCACACTTTGATTCAAGTGGGTTATGAACTCCCATTTTTACCCCATATACAGATTGCAGACTCACATCAGTTACACATCCATTGATTTACATATTGCCATACTAGTGTCTGTTGTATTCTGCTGCCTTTCCTATCCTCTACTATCCCCCCTCCCCTCCCCTCCCCTCCCCTCTTCTCTATCTACCCCCTCTACTGTCATTCATTTCTCCCCCTTGTATTATTTTTCCCTTTCCCCTCACTTCCTCTTGTATGTACTTTTGTATAACCCTGAGGGTCTCCTTCCATTTCCATGCAATTTCCCTTCTCTCTCCCTTTACCTCCCACCTCTCATCCCTGTTTAATGTTAATCTTCTTCTCATGCTCTTCGACTCTGTTCTTTGTTACTCTCCTTATATCAAAGAAGACATTTGGCATTTGTTTTTTAGGGATTGGCTAGCTTCACTTAGCATAATCTGCTCTAATGCCATCCATTTCCCTGCAAATTCTATGATTTTGTCATTTTTTAATGCAGAGTAATACTCCATTGTGTATAAATGCCACATTTTTTTTATCCATTCATCTATTGAAGGGCATCTAGGTTGGTTCCACAGTCTTGCTATTGTGAATTGTGCTGCTATGAACATCGATGTAGCAGTGTCCCTGTAGCATGCTCTTTTTAGATCTTTAGGGAATAGACCCAGAAGGGGAATATCTGGGTCAAATGGTGGCTCCATTCCCAGCTTTCCAAGAAATCTCCATACTGCTTTCCAAATTGGCTGCACCAATTTGCAGTCCCACCAGCAATGTACAAGCGTACCCTTTTCCCCACATCCTCGCCAGCACTTGTTGTTGTTTGACTTCATAATGGCTGCCAATCTTACTGGAGTGAGATGGTATCTTAGGGTGGTTTTGATTTGCATTTCTCGGACTGCTAGAGATGGTGAGCCTTTTTTCATGTACTTGTTGATTGATTGTATGTCCTCCTCTGAGAAGTGTCTGTTCAGGTCCTTGGCCCATTTGTTGATTGGGTTGTTTGTTAGTTTATAGTCTAA
The DNA here is from genome assembly GCF_021218885.2 of Marmota monax. Lineage (NCBI taxonomy): Eukaryota > Metazoa > Chordata > Mammalia > Rodentia > Sciuridae > Marmota > Marmota monax. The sequence goes on along the minus strand of NW_026692798.1, from coordinate 1,218,394 downwards.
TTTTTTGAGTTCTTTGTATACTCTGGATATTAGGGCTCTATCTGAAGTGTGAGGAGTAAAGATTTGTTCCCAGGATGTAGGCTCCCTATTTACCTCTCTTATTGTTTCTTTTGCTGAGAAAAAAGCTTTTTAGTTTGAGTAAGTCCCATTTGTTGATTCTAGTTATTAACTCTTGTGCTATGGGTGTCCTATTGAGGAATTTGGAGCCCGACCCCACAGTATGTAGATCGTAGCCAACTTTTTCTTCTATCAGACGGCATGTCTCTGATTTGATATCAAGCTCCTTGATCCATTTTGAATTAACTTTTGTGCATGGCGAGAGAAAGGGATTCAGTTTCATTTTGTTGCATATGGATTTCCAGTTTTCCCAGCACCATTTGTTGAAGATGCTATCCTTCCTCCATTGCATGCTTTTAGCCCCTTTATCAAATATAAGATAGTTGTAGTTTTGTGGATTGGTTTCTATGTCCTCTATTCTGTACCATTGGTCCACCCGCCTGTTTTGGTACCAGTACCATGCTGTTTTTGTTACTATTGCTCTGTAGTATAGTTTGAAGTCTGGTATCGATATACCGCCTGATTCACACTTCCTGCTTAGCATTGTTTTTGCTATTCTGGGTCTTTTATTTTTCCATATGAATTTCATGATTGCTTTCTCTATTTCTACAAGAAATGCCGTTGGGATTTTGATTGGCATTGCATTAAACCTATAGAGAACTTTTGGTAATATCGCCATTTTGATGATGTTAGTTCTGCCTATCCATGAACAGGGTATATTTTTCCATCTTCTAAGATCTTCTTCTATTTCTCTCTTTAGGGTTCTGTAGTTTTCATTGTATAAGTCTTTCACCTCTTTTGTTAGGTTGATTCCCAAGTATTTTATTTTTTTTTGAAGATATTGTGAATGGAGTGGTTGTCCTCATTTCCATTTCAGAGGATTTGTCGCTGATATACAGGAATGCCTTTGATTTATGCGTGTTGATTTTATATCCTGCCACTTTGTTGAATTCATTTATTAGCTCTAATAGTTTCTTTGTAGACCCTTTTGGGTCTGCTAGATATAGAATCATGTCATCAGCAAATAGTGATAATTTAAGTTCTTCTTTTCCTATTTTGATGCCTTTAATTTCTTTGCTGTCAATGCTCTGGCAGTGTTCGAGAACTATGTTGAACAGAAGTGGTGAGAGAGGGCATCCCTGTCTTGTTCCAGATTTTAGAGGGAATGCCTTCAATTTTTCTCCATTCAGAATGATGCTAGCCTGAGGCTTAGCATAGATTGCTTTTACAATATTGAGGTATGTTCCTGTTATCCCTAGTTTTTCTAGAGTTTTGAACATAAAGGGATGCTGTACTTTGTCGAATGCTTTTTCCGCATCTATCGAGATGATCATATGGTTCTTATTTTTAAGTCTATTGATGTGGTGAATAACATTTATTGATTTCCATATATTGAACCAGCCTTGCATCCCAGGGATGAATCCTACTTGATCATGGTGCACAATTTTTTTGATATGTTTTTGTATCCCATTTGCCAGAATTTTATTGAGAATTTTTGCATCTAGGTTCATTAGAGATATTGGTGTGTAATTTTCTTTCTTTGAAGTGTCTTTGTCTGGTTTAGGTATCAGGGTGATGTTGGCCTCGTAGAATGAATTTGGAAGTTCTGCCTCTTTTTCTATTTCCTGATGTAGCTTGAAAAGTATTGGTATTAGTTCCTCTTTAAAGGTTTTGTAAAACTCTGCTGTATACCCATCCGGTCCTGGGCTTTTCTTAGTTGGTAGTCTTTTGATGGTTTCTTCTATTTCCTCAATTGATATTGGTCTGTTTAGGTTGTCTATATCTTCCTGACTCAATCTGGGCAGATCATATGACTTAAGAAATTTATCGATGCCTTCACTATCTTCTATTTTATCGGAGTATAAGGATTCAAAATAATTTCTGATTATCTTCTGTATTTCTGAAGTGTCTGTTGTGATATTGCCTTTTTCATCCCGTATGCTAGTAATTTGAGTTCTCTCTCTTCTTCTCTTTGCTAGCATGGCTAAGGGTCTGTCGATTTTGTTTATTTTTTCAAAGAACCAACTTTTAGTTTTGTCAATTTTTTCAATTGTTTCTTTTGTTTCGATTTCATTAATTTCAGCTCTGATTTTCATTATTTCTTGCCTTCTACTTCTTTTGCTGTTCTTTTGCTCTTCTTTTTCTAGGATTTTGAGATGAAGTATGAGATCATTTATTTGTTGGTTTTTTCTTTTTTTAAGGAATGAACTCCAAGCAATGAATTTTCCTCTTAGAACTGCTTTCAATGTGTCCCATAGATTCCAATATGTTGTGTCTGTGTTTTCATTTATCTCTAAGAATTTTTTAATTTCCTCCTTGATGTCTTCTATAACCCATTGATCATTCAGTAACCTATTGTTCATTCTCCAAGTGATGTATGCTTTTTCCTTCCTTCTTTTATCGTTGATTTTCAGTTTCATTCCATTATGATCAGATAAGATGCATGGTATTATCTCTACTCCTTTATATTGTCTAAGAGTTGCCCTGTGACATAATATGTGATCTATTCTTGAGAAGGATCCATGTGCTGCTGAGAAAAAAGTGTAACTGCTTGATGTTGGGTAGTATATTCTATATATGTCAATTAAGTCTAGGTTATTGTGTTATTGAGTTCTATAGTTTCCTTATTCAACTTTTGTTTGGAAGATCTGTCCATTGGTGAGAGAGGTGTGTTGAAGTCTCCCATGATTATTGTGTATATATATATATGATTATGATATATTGTATGATTATTGTATGGTGGAAGCAAGATTTTAAAAAAAAATGTGATTCCCTGGGGGAACTACATGAACATGTGCAATGAAGTACTAATGAATAATTTCTGAACAATGATACTTTTGTGGTTTTTTTTTTTTTCAATTTACATTCATCAGAAAGGAAAAACCAGCCTACATTGCTCAGCATGAGTACACACCACTCTAGGGCTGACTATCACTCTGATTTGGGCAAAAGGTTAGGAATACTAAAAACAAACAGATGTTACTTGCAATATGAAGGTCACTATTTGAAATAAATCCCCCAGTAATACTGATATTTTGAATGTTTTGAATGTTTCACAAAGATTCATATGAGTGGAAACAAGTTGAATCACCTATATACCTACATATACCTACCTCATTCACACATGCATCAGTCATTACAATCAGACTCTAAGGGAGACAGCTTCACCCCAAAGATCCATTTAATTATAATAGTTCCATTTAATTATAATATTTTTCTTTTTGTCAGATTTTCTATACAATCTAAATTAATGAACAAATGATCTCAGTCAGTAATCACAGACTATCACTTAGAATACATTTAATCATTAACAACATCTTTACTTTCTATTGTTTCATTTAATACATTTTAATGCACCTTATGACATTCATGGTGTCAATTTTTTTAGATAGAATCTGAATATAAAGCAAGTTCATTGCCCCCTCTCCCAAGCTAACATAAAAGTTTGTGCTGTATCAAGAAAAAATGTTCTAATCATCAACACATCACAGCCATGACATCTTCATTGGTGGATTTTGCTCAGAGAACATAATCCTGAGAGGTGACTTTAACTCAAAGAATGGTTTTTCATTGTTTACCAAATATTTGTTTTAAGTAACAGAAATTTCTTTGCTAAAGATGAAAATCTTTCTCCTTCCTGAGACACTTATCACCTCTAAGTCATGTAGACTCTTTGGTGCACTCAGCAAGTCAAATCCATGACCTCAGATCTCAGGATCCACCATCACCTACTGAGATGCTGCCTTAGAAGACTCAGCATCTGAGCTTAGGTTCATTTTTTTCTAGTAGTCTCATTAGTTGTGTAGACTGGGAAGTAGAATATGGAGTGTCCCTTCACTATAATGAGCAGGCACTCAGAAGCTGCACTCAGTCCCAAGTTATGTGTTTTTCCAAAACGGACAAAACTGATGACCCCTTTAAAGTCAATAGCATAACTATTGCCACATGCACAGGAAACTGAGTCATTGTCTGTCTTTAAGTCTCATTTCCTTGCCATCTCCAATGTGCTCTCCCCAAAGTGAAACTTTTTTCTAATAGAAAGCAGAACACAAAGGGTTGAATTAAAGTCTTTCCCTGATGAAGACTGAATTAACTGCTGTCTTAAGGATATGTATTGCTGATTAGATTATATTGTAGCCATTGTCAAAGTAAAGGTGAAATAGGAACAAAATATAAAAAATAAGCTGTTTTCTCTTCCCTGCTTTTTATTTGTTTGTTTGTTTTTGGATTTTTTTTTTCAGTAATGAGGATTGAATCCAGGCACACTTTACCACTGAGATATATCCTCAGCCCTTTTCATTTTATTTTACTTTAGAGGTGATCCTGGGAATTGAATCCAGGCCTTCGTACATGCTAACTAGTCCAGAGCTCTGCCTCTGAGCTATACCCCCAACCTCTCAGCCCTTTTTATTTCAAGGCAGGATCTTGAAAATTTGCTGAGCCTAACTTCAAGCTTGATATCCTCCTGTCTCAGCCTCCTAAGTATCTGGGATTACAGGCATTGGCCACCTTCCTGGGCATTCCTTCCCCCTATTTTTGCTACTATATAATTCTATCACCCCTATTTTTATTCCTTGCAGTTCTGGTGAAGAAACTTCAGGTCTTGTGAATGTCAGAGAAGTGCTCTACCATTGATCTACATTCCCAGCATCATTCTCTGTCCTTTAGGTTTCTTTCCTGGGAAGATGAGGCCATCCAGGTATTTCTCAGGTGTGGCTCACCTGTCTTTGCCTTCTGCACTGAGCTGAGGCAGAATCTGATTCTGAACAAGATGATCTATTTATTGTGCTCCCAGGGGATGAGAGGCCCAGACTGAGGAGCAACATTTTGTCTTTATTCTCAGACCTATTTCACAATTCAGATTTACTCACAGTAAAGCTGATAATTTTCTTTGTGGAATTAGTTTTTAGAGAGAGGGTCTTACTGTGTTTCCCAGGCTGGCCTCCAACTCCTAGACTCAAGTGCTCCTCCTGCCTCAACTTCTCCCGTAGCTGTAATTACAGGTGTGGGCCACCAAGCCCAGACTGCATATATTTTTCTTTTTGTCAGATTTTCTATACAATTTTATCCATGTATTAACATTTAACACAACTAGGAAGACCTTAGACTATCTCAGCTTAGGAAGATGAGGAAAAGTCTGATAGTATTAACGATAGATAGAATAAAAAAATACACTTGTAGCCATAGAGTGAGAAAATCATTGCTAAATCGACAATACTTGAATCTATCAGTAAGTTTTGGGGCAGTTTCAGTAATATTGTATAGTTTTCATGACTGAAAGAAAATAGTATGCTGAGACACAAAGAGGTTTGAGGTTTAGGGTATAACATGGGAGCTTTTTCAGTTGTTCTGCTCATTGTTCAATCTTATTTATTTATTTATCTATCTCTCATGGTGCTGGCTATTGAATCTAGGGCCTCATGAATGCTAAGCAAGGGCACTTTCACTGAGCCCACCAGCTCTTCCTTCCTTTCTTTTTCTCCTTTTTTTTTTTTTTGGTTTCATAGTGGGATTGTATCCAGGGGTGTTCCACTAATGAGCTACATCCCCCATCCTTATATATTTTTAAAAATTTGAAGCAGGGTCTCTCTAAATTATCCAGACTGGTTTCAAATTTGCCATTCTTCTGTCTCAGCTCCCTTGAGTCTCTGGGATTACAGGGGGGTGCCCGTACTACCCCCCACCACTCATTAAAAGAAAAAAAATGGTACATATATAAATTTGGGATATTCACACTGTCACAGGACAAAATTTAAACAACTTAAGGATCTTCATTGGCTTTCTTTCACAACTCTAGAACCAGACAACACTTCATTTCATCAAATAGAATATTATTCTATGGGCTGATCAGTGGAAGTCGTTTTATAGACAAGGAAGTCTGGAAAAAGCAGAAATACAAGAACACAAAATAAAATTGTTGCAGGGGCAAGCCCAAGAGGGCTATAGTTAGGCTCCCTCACCAAGGCTTCTGGTGGACTATATTATGTTGTTAGTATGTAGGCAAGGCCATGAATCCACCATAGTATGGTTATCAAGGCCAGAAACACTCTGATTCAAGTAGCACTCGGAGTCATAAACATTTGCTTTTTAGTACGGGGTCCACTGATGTAACCTGTTGGCAATGTGCCTTCTTTGTGTGGCCTACATATAAAAAGGGCCTATGGAAAAGACTTGGGGCAAAATGGAACTGGCTGGGGCTGAAGCTGAAACTGGAGGCTGGAGGTTGTGGCCATTACTGTAAAAAGCATGTCTACTATCCTTACTGCATCTTACAACTTCTTCCATCTCACAAGCCCCTAACCTTGTTTCCTGGGCTGATTCATCATAGAACAATTATTCATTTTCAAATTAATTCCCATGTAAGGTGAGGATAGGGTGACAGAACAATAAAAAATAAATTAAAAAAACTAATTGGTTAATATCAGGTTACTTCAAGTTGCCTTTTTATAAATGTTAAAAGAGGGACATTTGTGATGACAATTAAAATTGGTCTGTTTGGGAGCTTTGGTTCTCTCTTGATATCTGTGGGACTTTTGGACTTTAGCTTGAATAATTCAATTTTTTACTCCTTCTCCCTCTCCTCTCTTTGTTTTTTTTCTTTTTTTTAGACAACTTGTTGCCTATTTGTGTACTGCCTATTTGATGGTGCTGGAGACTGGTCTCATGGTTTAGCCAAAGCTAAGCATGCACTCTACCTCTGAGCTATACACCCAGCCCACTACAGAAGCTTAGTTCTATTAAAAGAAAATCCTTTAGACTAATGAGGTTTAGTAAAGCTTTTTGTTTGTTTGTTTGTTTGTTTTATACCAAGGACTGAACCCAACTGTGCTCAACTTCTTAGCCACATCCCCAGCCTTTTATTATTTTTTATTTTGAGACAGTGTCTCACTAAGTTGCTTAGGGCCTCATAATTTAGTGAGGCTGGCTATGAACTAGTGAGTCTGTGACGAAGTTCAAGACCAGTCAGAGTGGACTTAGGACCACAAAGTCTTCAAGAAGAGAATACCTGCCTGTACTTCCAGAGAAAGCAAAAGAAAGAGGTTCTGCTGCCTTGGCCTCCTGAGCCTCTGGGATTACAGGCCTGCTCCAAGGCTAAATTTTAGTAAAGTTTACCTGAGCAAAAAACAAACAAACAAACAAAAAAACAACAGAGGAAAAAAAGTAAAACTTTTTTTTTTTCTTATAACATGGCAGCTCCCAGAAATTTGGGTCTTAAGCCAACCACCTAATCAGATAGCACTTAGAGAAAAACAGAGGGAAGCCATAGAAAACAAATGGGCTGCAGCTTAGTCAACCAGTCAATTGGTTACAATTAAAGTAATTAATGGTTATAGGTCCTCTCTAATCAACCAAAGCTGTTGCTCATTAAACTCTTTTATTTACTTGGCCTGTTGGGCCCAATACATGTGCTCACTCCAAACTCAAGTCCTCTCACTAATTTCAACAGTCCTAAGCAATGGCCTCCCATAATTGCTTTTAACAACACACACACAAAAATGTGCAGAATATTTTTTTCCCTTATGTGCTGGGGATTGATCCCAGGGTGAAAATAATGGTTTCATTGTTGTTTTCTTTTGTTTGTTTTTGTTTTGTTCTGTGGAGCTGCGAGATGTCTTCGAGATGCCTCACACCTATCTCCTGGTGGCACCAGACTGCAGCTTCACTCTTCCCTGACACCTGCTGCAGGAGGACCACAGGCCTGTGGCAGTGAGCTAGGGAAAACTGTGGACACCTGGAAAGGGGTTGCAGTGCATCCCTGCACCTGCGCTCTAGCTACCAGCACTCTGAGCTTACCTCTGTGTATCCTGGACTGACCCAAACTTCCGATTCTCCCGCTTAGCCACAACTGGATTCGGACTTATTCACCTATGGGTGAGCTTGTGATGAAGTTCAAGACCAGACAGAGCAGACATAAGACCATGAGGTCTTCAAGAAGACACTGCCTGCATGCACTTCCAGAGAAACAAGGTTCTGTTGGTGATTACTCAGACCAGTACACCCCAGCAGGCGACCTGCTGTGCTGCTGAGGGAAGTTTATGTAAAGGAGCCTGAATCCAGGGAAAACTATGAAGATGTATTTGTGAGCCACTAAAATAGAAGATTGCAAAGATCCTGTTAACACAGAAAGGGAGAGAGAATGGTTCAAAGTAGCAGAAGCAACCAAAGTCTCCAGTGTCATAAGTCTGTGCATGCAGAGTATCTGGAAAAACTAAAGCTGGGTTGTTCCCCAACCATTGAAAACTCCATGGTTCCTTTCCTTTCATGTAAGGATGCCTTATTTGTGACTGTTGCATAGAACTTTGTGTTGCCAGCCAGTATAAAAGAATTAGGAGGCCCTCCCCCACCATGTGTGATCTCATGGGAAGAGGCTCCTTCACTTTCCTTCCTAAACATCTGCTTTATGCACAAACTGCCTTTATTTGCAGGGATTTCACACAATTTAAATGTTTTTCATATGCTTTCAAATCTCGTTTGTTTTTTTTTAATAGTGTGAAATATTTTAATAACCCAAAGCCATGTGGAATTTTTGGAGATGCCTTAACTGTGCCCCTTCATGTTATTTTTGTCCTTTTTGTCACAGCATTATTTTTAAAATTTTTATTGTTCATTTGACTTCACTCTTTTACTTTGTCAGATCAAATTACTGGTGGGTATATTCCCCCTAAGTTGTTTTCTCATTTGTAGCCTTGACATATTCAACCAAGTTTTCTGTTATGAGAATTGATGAAAAAAATATTCTTGGTATTAAATCCATCCGTTTCAGAATTTGTTTCATAGGATCAGAATTTTAATTCATAAATTGCACATTTGAGATATCTCTGTATGGCATTATGACTATTTTGGTGAAGGACTTTATCTTGCTGTTTTGGGAATTTGTCAGCTCATTTGAATTTTCATAACTGGCATTGTGTTACTGTCATCCTGCTATGGGTATTTCACCTAAAGCTCAATAATAATTTAACATGAAATATTACTCTACAGAGTCAGAAACTTTTAGAGAAATATTATCATTTATCAATATGTACATATTACACACATTAATCATGAAAACTAATTCCTTTAGCCTGCTTATTTCCCTTTATCTATAAGCATTCTTTACATAGAAAACCTTAGAGCCATTATTTCCCTCACTGTAAATTGCTCTTAAAACGTATTTTCAGTTTTTGATGTTTTCCAATAACCATAGACTTTACCAATAAAGTCTCACCCTCAGTGCCAATCAGTGATGTTTGCGCCACAGTGGATTATAATGGCCACTTTGCTATTCATCTGTTTGGGGTTAATTATCAGAGAGCACCTTTGAATGTCCCATTTTTTTTTTCTAGGTTATCAGTAAGTACTGTTTGTCACATAACTCACTTTTGGAGCACTGGAATTTGGAGCACACATAAGCTAAGAATCATTTCATCTTGTCCTTTACACTCACTTAAAACCTCGTCTAAAATATATAAGTATTTGATTTGAAACTTCTGCACTTCCCCACAGGAAGTCAGAAATGGGGCGGGGTACGGGTGGGGAGGAAGTGCAGAAGTTTAACCAAGATGTGGGGTTGGGAGAGTAAAAGGTCACTTGTTATGTCAATATTAACATTTTGTGAATATTGTAACTGGTGACTATAAAGTACAAAAAGTACAGTTAAAACATTTGTTGTATATAATTGTTGACCTTCAAAAATACAGTTGCTGCTAAAAATAAAGTTCTTATACTTCAGGAAAATTGGTGCCTGTTTTGAAAATGAGCTCTTGTTCCATAAATGCAACTGAACTAAATAGAAAATTTAGTTCCCAAATTAATGCTGTCAACAGAATGAATAAAGCAGAAAAACTTCTAACCAGTAATATTTTTTAAAGAAAGAGAGAGAAATTTTTAATATTTATTTATTAGTTTTCAGTAGACACAACATCTTTATTTTTTATGTGGTGCTGAGGATAGAACCCAGTGCACATGCCAGGCGAGCGCATTACCACTTGAGCCACATCCCCAGCCCAAGAAATATTTTATTCTAAATTATGTAGTATAATCAAACATAATCATCCAGAATTTTTGTATTTTTCTTTGTACTGAGATTATGCATTCTGGGTGCTTTTGAAAAATTAAATATTTTGAATCCCTCAAATTGACATCATTAATGGACTAAGATTTTTTTTCTCCATGGTCTCTGAATTTTATCTAAATTATACACTTAACACAGCAGAAAAACTGGATTGTTTTTGTATATAAGACTGCTTCCAACTGAAATGCTGTCACAAGTACTTGTGGGAATTTATCTTGTATATGATATTGTTAGAGGTAACAATGCATGGACTTATTTTATGAACTCTTGGACTATATACATTTGCAGGAAAGGTACTGGGGATCAAACCCAGAGGTCCTTTACCACTGAGCTACATCCTCATCCCCTTTTTTATTTTCTCTTAAATCAGGGTCTCAATAAGTTCCTTAGGAACTCACTAAGTTGCTAAAACTGGCCTTAAACTTGTGATCCTCCTGTCACAGCCTCCCAAGCTGCTCAATCACACATAAGCACCACTGTGCCCAGCTTGGACTAGATATTTGACATGAAAAAAAAAATCATTCAATATTAATATCAACCATCTCTAATTGAACTCTGGATGGTGCTTCCCATCAGAAGCAATGTCTTGGGAAGAACATGGAGTGGGCAAGAGAATGAGGTTTTCAGATAGACAAGGACTCATTTTCCTATTCAGGTGGCAAACTTATGCTCTTAGGAGGGATCATTTCCTTTTATCAGTCTTGCCATCTTTGGAAGAACAAATTTGTTCCTTTGAATCCAGCTTCTGTAACCTGCTGATCTCATTGAAGACACTCCATATCTACTTCATTAGCACAAAATGAAGTCGCTAGAAAGTGAAGTGTTCTCAGGTGCTGGATGCTTTAAGGCAGCCTGTAGCACTTCAGGAGGTGAGGCTGAGGTGAGCTCTGTCCTGAGAGCTGAGGTCAGGACTTTGACTTGTCCATGAACCAAACAGTCCACGTGAATTAGACATACCAAGCATCTTTTAGAAGGGGAAGCTCTTCATCTTTAGTAAAGGACTTTGTCATTAAAACAAAATTTTGAAAACAGGAAAATGTTCTCTGAATGAAAGGTGCCCCTCAGTTACATCCACATCAGGACTCTGTTGTCAGAGCAAAATCCACCAACCCTGAGGGTGCACCCATTCGTCATGGCTATGAATTGGGGTGGAAAAGACTGGCTCTGGACCCTCAGGTCTTTAAACATGAGGACTAGTGTAGCTGTTGCGGAAATCCTGGCCTCTTCATGGGCACTAGATGCAAAAGATCATGGAAGTGCAGAGCAAGAGGGACATGTCATGGTATTCAGTCCCTCCCCCCTTATCAGTTGGGCCCCGTTGAGCCTCACACACTTGAATTCAGATCTTGACTCTCTTTTTGTGGGAGGGAGAGCATGAAAACAAAGCCTCAGTTTCCCATCAGTGTATCGGGGATGCTCATTTTATTCCCATTGTGAAAATGTCAAAATTTGCATTGCAGTGACTCATGTGGGGGGACAGATGGCCCTACAAGGAAACAGACAGGGTGACTCCTGCTTCAATCACCCCAATACAGATGTCCTGCTGCCATGAACACTGGCCTCCGCCCACCCTGTTCCTTTTGCTGGGCAGGCTTGGCTTTGTCTAACTCTACTCTTCTTCCTGGAATCCTGTCTCCAGCCCCCAGTGGGGCAGTTTCCTAAAAATCTGTCTTGACACACTAGATTGACTTGTAGGTATGGCACATGTAACTTTTTGAGAGTTTTGTTTTTCGTGGAATTTCGCAAGCTAACTCTCCAATTCATATCTGTGAACTGGAGTCAGGGGTTCTAAAATATGCTTCGAAAAATAAATTGGAGGTTTGCCTGCCAGTCATGGAGAGCTGTTGTAAAGCTGCTCTCACTGCAACAGGGTGCTCTGCAGTGGCAGGCAAAGGCAGTCCAGGCTGTTGGGCAGCGGACCTAGCCTGTGGGAGAGGGACATCCCAGCTGGGATGCCCCCCTGCCCTCTGCTCCCACCCCCTGTCTCTGTGTGAAGAACACAGTTGACACATGACTCAGTTGCAGGTGTGTGAGGCCCAAGTGAGAGACTCAGACACCTCGTAGCCTGTGAAGACCTGAGAGAAAACTTGTCACTCTTCAGAGATGGGACTGGTTTTTGAAGTCACCAGGTGCTTTACAGCAGCAACCAGAAGGGGAAAGGTGGATAAATTGGACAAGATTAAAATCAACTGTGTCACCATAGAGTGATCAAGAAGACAAACTACAGAGTGAGAAGATGGTTGTAGCAGATGACTGTGAGGGCTGGTGCAGAACAACTGTATAGAGATGCACTCTTCAGTGGGACTTTGAGCCCTAAGGTCGCTGTCCAGCTGCAGGCCAGCCCAAGACTCCAGTCAGCAGCATGACTGAGCACTTGAAGTCTGGCCAGTGTGCCTGAGAGACAGCCTGCTGCTCAGTGAATGGACAAAGACCTGAGCAGGTGTTTCCCAGGAGCAAGTCCTGGGAGCATCAGAGCAACCAGAGGAAGCTGCTAGAACCAGCTCACGGACATGCTGTAAGGATCCAGAGGGAGCTGTGGCAGGATTAAGTGTCACAGGGTTCCTCCAGATGCGAGTTCCCCACAGGTGGTCTTGCCCTCAAGAATAATGCCCTCTGCCAGCAGGACTCAGCCTTTGGAAACACAGGGAAGAGTCACAAGGTGATGTGGTGAGAGAAGCCCCTAAGGAAAGGCATCACCAGCTTAAGTCTGGAAAGCAGGCCAGGCTGAGCTACTGAGGGATGCTGGGTAGGGGGTGAGGCTAGGAGAGGAGGGTTTTCCCAGGTGTCAGCAGGCCCTGTCTTCCAGGAGGTGGAGAGCGTGGTACTACACCAGTGTTTCCCCTGGGCTTCTTAAGCAGCAGGCATGCTGCAGAACTGCCTATTCTGGAAGGATATATTTGCTAAGAAATCAACAAAAGGAGTGGTGAGGAAACGCTTCACATACTGGTATGTACTCATCCCAAACCAAACCAAATCAAATCAAATTGGAATTGAAGGAAGCTGTTCAAACATCTTTTTTTTTTAAAAAAAAAAAATTGTAGTTGTAATGGACAGAATGCCTTTATTTTATTTGCTTATTTTTATGTGCTGCTGAGGATTGAACCCAGTGCCTTATGCATGCTAGGCAAGAGCTTTGCGGCTGAGCTATAGCCCTAGCCCCTGTTCAAACATCTTAAAGACCAGTTGCCAAATGATATCAGAGCAGATGCACACTGTGGGCACAAGTGGCCTGCCACTCCCATCCTGGAGGGTGAAGGCACACTCACTGTGCCTACTTCCTACATGCTGCTTTGGTGGTCTCAGCGATGAAGCAGAAGGCCCGTCCCTTTGTTCATAGGTGGTATTTTATAACTCAGAAACCAGGGGACTAATTATTATACAAAAGAGTTTTTGGTTTCAGAAACACAAAGAACGCAAGAATCAGTGGCTTTCTTTCACAGTATTTTTATTTTAAACTATGAAAAATAACTCATCCACCCCACCCTAAATTGTCAGATTCTTATTAATAGATTTGCAAGAAAGACATAGAATCTATGTTAGAATCATAAAATATATTTGGAAGAAATGAATAAGACACTAATATATGAAGAAACATACAAACACCAATATATGAAGAAAGAACCAAAACACTAATATGACTGATACCTAATAGTGAAAAATCTTAACATCCTAAAGCTGGTTTCCTAATCACTGTGTGAATATCCTGCTTTCCAGTCTCTGAATCTTGTACCAAGGCTTTTTGGTGATGTCCATTTCTGCCACCACAGAGGGAGGTGACTCTGTTTCAAGAGGGGTGGACACAGGTTTCATCATCCACAGCAAGTGAACAACCGGGTTCAGTATTCCCCAGCTTAGTTGCTGGCTGCTGAACGGTATGCCCTCCTGGTCCACAGGTTTCACAGTGGCCACTGGGGGCTCTGATTCTGCCACTGTTGATGTGTCTTGCAGTTTGGATGACTGGCCTTTCTCCAGCTCAGCAGGTATGGCTGTGAGCTGCCCCAATGATAAGGATGGAAACTGGGGCTCTTCTACCAGAGGCATTCCTGCAACTTGAGGTGGCCCTGGAGCTGCAAAAGACCCCAAAATGATAGTCTTTTCATGGGCCTTTTCCAATTCATCCCAGAAATCTGCCCCTGAGAGTCAACTACCTCCTGTTCCCACAACAGTCTGGGGTCCCCCAGGCTTGTCTGGCTTGGGATCCAATGTAAGTCCCTGGTGATGCCAACACAAGTCTTCCTCACACATTTGGACCACCACCCCAGGTGTCCTCATCACAGGGCTCAGACTCACTGGGATCTAGGTCCTCCAGCCATGTAAGGAGTCTGTGGATGTGGAGGGTCAGCCCTGAGGCAGGCATTGTGAGCTGCAGGAAGGTTCAGAGATGCTTCAGGGTGTCCAGGTCAGAAGATGCCTCAAAATCTTGAGGGTAGATGTATAACAGTGTTTGAATAATGGAGCAGAGGGCACTGTGGACTTAGGAGGGAGGTAGGCAGCCATCAGGAATTGGGACTCTTCCTTATCTGGAACCTCCCAAAGCCCCCTGCATGGTGAGCTTCCTAAAGAGTTCCAAGCAGCCCAAGGAGGGCAATCCTGTGAGGGACATGTGTGGCTCGGTGATTCCCAGATTTCTGTCCAGTCTCTATAAAAGAAAGTGTGGGCAGTTCTGGCTAGGATTGCCTGTGTTGGGAAGGGATCTTTATATGGTGTGGCTCTGAGGCCCCAGCAATGCCTGCTCCTTGGATACCCTGAACCCCACCACAGATATCTGTATTTCTCCTATAGGCAAAGCCACATTCCTTAGGCATCGGCTGGAAATCACACAAGGGTGGGACCTGGGGTTTGCCCAGCCCTCTTCTCCACAAGCCCCCCATGTGTCCCCATGTGGAGAAAGAAACCAACCCTCTTGGCCCAAAGACCTCTCACTTCTTTACTTGAAAATACTCCTCAGCACCTGCCTGGAGGTGTTCATACCTAGAGAAGGCCAAGAAGGTATCACCTGTTCCATCCCATGTCCCCTACCTTCCTAGATGCCTGGTGGAATTGACTAACTTCCTGATAGTAATGGAAGCTCCTTAGGGCTGGGAAGTTTGTCTGCACTATTTCCTGAATGGTAGGCTAAGTGAATGCCAATGGTAGGTGCTTGGCATACATTTGAGTGATGAATGAACCCAACCACCTACTTTCTATCTATCTCCAGACCTGTGTCCCCTCAGTCCATTCCTGGGGACCCTGTTCTGACAACATCAGGGAACCTGTCAGGTGCAATCCACATATTCCTTCCCAAATGAAGAAACTGCTTTTCCTGAGGCCTCAAAGGAATAAGACCTGAGTCAGAAAAATTCCTGAAAGCATAGATGACAGGCCCTCAGGAGAAGCACAGTGCCCTTGGCAGCCTGCTCCACAGGACCAGGCCTGAGGAAAACACTCCTGGGGCTCATCCTCCTGGATCCTCCAAACACCCAGGCAGGACTCTCTGAAAATCCTACTGTCCACAGAGCTGACTGAGGCTCAGGTGATGCCCTGCATTCCCAACACCAAGCCTGGAGAAGGCCATGTCCCTGGTCTTGGAGGTGGTATGTACTTTTTACACAGCAGTTCCATCAACTTCTGGGTCATAGTAGAATTTTGGTAGTTGTGCAGATATCCATGCACAAACACTGTGTTCCCCTCAGCAGGTCAGGCACCAGACCGGTAATGGTGTCCTCCACAACAATTGCCCAGAATCTTTCTGCCTGGCTGCACCTGCTCAGTGGTGCAACTCTGTGTTGTTCTTCCTAGTCTGGGGAACCAAAAAGGGACATTTCAACATGGAAATATTAGGAAACTGCAGAATGACTCCCTGCCATACAATCAAGTGAAATCCTAAGATTTTTCTTTTTTATTCTCAGGAGACTTAGGAGGGAGGTAGGCAGCCATCAGGAATTGGGCCTCTTCTTTATCTGGAACCTCCCAAAGCCCCCTGCATGGTGGGCTTCCTAAAGAGTTCCAAGCAGCCCACATGCTGCTGTTGGGCAAGGAGGGCAATCCTGTGAGGGACATGTGTGGCTCAGTGATTCCCAGATTTCTTTCCAGTCTCTATACAAGAAAGTGTGGGCACACACACACACACACGCACACACACACACACATGGTTGTGAGGGTCTGAGGATAACCAAGAGGGCATGAGAGTGGTGGTATAGCCTAAGCTCACCTGCTATGGGCTACTGTGTCACTTCCATGTTCCTTGAAAACAATTGCCCGGGGCGACTGGGCCAAGCACTGACCCAGTGCCTGGACATCAGGAAAGGCCCCTACTCAAGGCTTTCCTGAGGCCTGAGGGTCTCCATATTGGTACACAGAAACTCATGGCTCCGAGCTTAACTGTCACCACTCAAGTTAGCCAACTGGGCCTGTACTGGACCATTGGTGCCTGGCTACCAGGATTCCAATTTCTGTTTGCAAAGGAAGTGACCTCACTTCCGTGGGGCTCCTTTCCCTGAAGTAATTCCTCTCAAAATAGGAGCCCTATCTAATAGGCTTCCTTCTCCCTGTGCCACATGCACCATTGGATACAGGTATACCAACATACCCTAGCTCAGGTTTTAATAAAACCCTGGATAGAGCCAGCCTCCCAGGTATGGGGAGACAAGAGATGGGTTCAGACCATCCTCTCCTTTTGGCTGTGTGTGTGTGTGATCCTGAAGAAGTCATTGAAACTTGTAGGGTCTCCCCATGTTGCCAAAATGTTTCTGAGGGACCATTCTAGCATCTGCTTGCCAGGTAGTCATCTGGTGTGTGGGTCCATACATATCTATATTACCTGTGAAATGGTAGAGGCACAGGGTGATCATTAACAAACACACAGATACCATAGTCACAGAGAGGGGAGGGACAAAGGATGACACACAACTCTATCTAGATCTGAGTCCCAGAGTGAGATAGGGAAAGACCCTCTCCTCATGGTGGTGTCCCACTCTGCACCAGTGGAAGGTTGATGTGACTGATTTTCAGAGACTCTCCCTCTGTCATAGACCTTCCAGTGGCTTCTGCTGAGCTTTATACATGCCTCAAATGCCTCTTCTTAATGTAGGAGGTCTTCCTGCTGTGGGAGCTCCTGAGAAGCACAGTGTCCTGGAACCCAAGGCCTGTAGTCCCCTGCTCTCTAGGTGGATACAAACCTGCATCTGGGTTCTAACAGACAGAAATTAGTGTGATCAAGGGAAATCACTCCAAAGGTTGAGTTATGGGAAGTGTCCTTTCTGGCTGGCTCATTCTCACCTGCTTTCCTTTGGTCTGTCTCATTCTTCTTGTAGAAAATGAAGCTGGAACATCAGGAGCAGCTAAGTGGACAGCCCTAGGGGCATCCATATCCGAGTTTCTTGACCAACAGAGAATATGAAGTATCAAGGCTCAGTTACACTGGATTCTGCCAATAAGATGGAATGGTCTCAGAGGCAGGCATATCCTTTTGGATGTGCCTTCTGAAGGCCAGAGCCCCTGGCTCCTGATAGACCTAGATATACAGGCAGCAGCTGAGCTGGTCTGGATCCCATTGCACAGAAACTGTGACATCATCGCTCTCTGTGGCTATCAACAGTGGGATGCTGACCTGCAGCACTGGACAACTAGTGTGGTGACTCAGCCCTTGGTCTCCCTTTTCGTCCTATCCTGGCCCAGTCCCTCTAAAGCCACACTGGCCTCCTTTCCAATTTCCCTGAATCACCTCAGCAGGTGAAGCTGAATGCTGAGAGCTGCAGTTATGGGTTTGAGCTGCTGAGTGCACCAAATACTTCACATGAATTAGATGTACCAAGCATCTTTTAGAAGAGGAAGCTTTTCATCTTTAGCAAATGACTAATAAATAACAATTTTATTACAATGGAAAAAATTAGCATCACAAAAAATGTATCAGAGAATTAGGTGAGGTGAAGGACAGCTGTGACCAGGAGCTGGCATTGGGTCATGCTTAGAAGATCACAATGTGGGAGTTGCCATAGGAGTTTCTAGAATTATGGTATTGTGAATCCTTCCAGAAGAAGTGGATTGGAGGTTAAGAAGCTGCCCATGCTGGTACCCACATCTGTGCAGAGCCACTTCTGCCCAATGGCTGTCAGTTGCCAGTAGCTGCTGCAGGTCTGCAGAGCAAGTTGTTTGGGGCTTTGCTAAATTACTGAGGCTGCCTTTGACTTAGCTTCCTGAGTCACTGGGACTACAGGTGAATGCCAACACACCAGATCAAAATTAAAAAATAAAAAATAAAAAAAAAAACAACCTTTTCCAAAAGGATTAGGGGATGCAACTCAGGTGTTAAGTGCTACTGGGTTTAATCTCCAATACCAAAAATAAAACAAAAAAAATCTTCTTTAATTTGATGCAGTTCCATGAACAACCTCATATGCATTATTAATAGTTTTATCTCCAATTTTTAGCCACCCCTGTCACCCAAGCTCATCCATACCCAGAATCTGACTCAGAAATGAACAGACTTCTAGTTGAAAAGATTAAAGATTTAAGGCCAGCAGTTGAGATGGTTCATTTTCTGAGAGACCACAGCCAAAATAAATAAAAGTGACATCAAATTTACCTCAGCTAGGTAGAACCCAAAAGAAAGAAAGGAAAGCTTCAGTTTAGAAGCAGCACAGTACTAGCCTGTTTCTACAAAGATGCCATTACCCAGGATTCAGATCCTAAGGGTCACATGCATTACCTTTAACATTGAAGCTTTTGTGGTTTCGAATGTGATGGTTTTGTAATGACAGCCACTCTTGAGGCTGAGGCAGGAGTAATGCAAGTTTGAGTCTAGCCTGGGGAAATTAGGGAGTTCCTGTCTCCAAAACTTCAAAATGCCTTGGAAGCAGCCCATAGGTAGAGCTCCCCAGCTTCAACCCCACTCCCTCTTAAAAGGAAGGAAGGAAGATTAAACAACAACAACAACAATGATGCTCTGGGGGAACCACATGAACAATCACAATGAAACACTAATGAATAATTTCTTAGCAATGATACTTTTACTTTTCTTAAGTTTAAATTCATTAGAAAGGAAAACCCATTCTACATTGTTCAGCATAACTTGGGCTGCGTATCTATCTGATGTGGGCAAAAAGTTATGAACGCTAAATCAAACAGATGTTGTCTGCAATATGAAGGCCACTGTTTGAAATACATCTTCCTGTAACACTGGTATTTTGAATGTTTTCGAGTGGGATTTCTTTCATGAAGACATCAGTGGAATCAAGTTGAATCAGCCATCTACCTACATACACACTTATTTACACATGCATCAGTCATCAGACTCAAATGGAGACAGTTTTGCTCAAAAGGAATATTTTACTATAATAGTGCAATCTGAAGTAGTTTTCATGGCTGAAAGAGAAGAGTATGATAAGGCACAAAGATAAAAAATGTGAGTTTGGGGTATAACATGGGAGCCTTTTCAGTAGTTCTGCTCATTGTTCAATCTCATTATCTATCTATTTATTTACTTATTTATTGTGGTGCTGCCTATTGAATCTCATGGGTGCTAAGCAAAAGCAATTCCACTGAGTCCACCAGCTCCTTCTTTCTTCTTTCCTTCCTTCCCTTTTTTCTTCTTTTGTTTGGTAGTGGGGATTGTTTAAATAAACAAATTAAATTAAATAAATAAGTAGATTTCTTCCCCTGAAAAATTTTCCATCCTCTACACTTATAGGGACATACACTGTCAGTCCTGAAAGTAGGGCTATTTCATGTACCTGGCAGGCTGATGAGGAATAAATGCTCTCAGATTATTTTTGAAAATTAATATAGAATTTTAATATGCATAACTATGTTTTAATAGTTTGAATCCTCATGTTTTAATGTGCAGTAACATTATGGTGCTAATCACTGAGCATTGGTTATATACAAGATTACAATTATTATCCTGGTTTGTCTTAAACAGGCTTGGTTTTTGCCTTTTATCTTGGCATAATTATTAATAGTGCTTCCTTTCACTTTCAAAAATCCCCTTTTGGTTGACATATTATGTGCTCACTTAATTTTTGTATATTGTTTCTGATTTTTCCCTATTATGAACAGCACTTTACTAAATATTCTTCCAGCCAAGTCTTTGTGTGGAATTTTTATATGACTTGGTCAAAGAATGTTTTACATTTTAGGTTTTTTTATATATGTTGCTTTTCCTTTCAGAAAGATTATATAAATGTATGCCTCCACCGGAAATTATCAGAGAGTCATTTTCCAAAACTTTAACAAACTGGGTAGTGCTATTAATTTGTGTCAAATGGATAATTGTCCTCTAAGAGGAGGGGGTGAGTCCTTTGTGGGGGTCACCAGAGATATGTACATAATTAATTACCCTCAGCTAGCTGCCAGGAGCAACTGCTAACCATGGGGAACTATTGCACATATATTTTCCTATTTTTATTTTTATTTTTTTTTGTGGCTCTGGGGATCAAACCTGGGGCCTCTGACATGCTAATAAGCATTGTACCACTGCTCTATATTCCCAGGTCTTTTGAAACTTTTTTTATTTTTTAGTCAAGTTCTCAATAAATGCCAAAGATGGCCTTGAACTTGTGATCCTCCTGCCTCAGTTTCCCGAGTAGCTGGCATTATAGATGGGAGACTCAGTGCTGAACCAAGATGTTTTTTGTTTTGTTGTTTAAAACTGAAACTTGCTGACTGGTGGTGCATGCCTGTAATCCCAGCAGCTTGGGAGGCTGAGGCAGGAGGATCATTGAGTTCAAAGTCAGCTTCAGCAATTAGTGAGGCCCTAAGCAACTCAGCAAGACCCTGTCTCTAACTAAAATACAAAAAAGGGCTGGGGGTGCTGGGTTTGTGGCTCAGTGGTTGAGTGCACACCTAGCACATGAGAGGCCCTGGGTTCGATCCTCAGCACCACATATAAATAAACAAAATAAAGGTATTGTGTCCAACTACAACTAAAAACTAAATATTAAAAAGGGGGGGCTGGGGATGTGACTCAGTAGTTAGTGCCCCTGGGCTCAGTTTCCAGTACCAAAAACAAACACCACCCTCCCAAACCCAAAGTACAACAACAACAAAAACTGCAACAAGTAGTTTATTGATTTTACAAGGGAACAGTTGTACACATCAGTAAATGACTCAATAAGAGTAAAAATAAAATGAGACTATCAAAATTTATAGAATACTCAAATTAAGTTACAAAGTCCAATGACCATAAATCTCATTTTGAGTTCTTTGACAAAACCAGGAATTATCACTCAAAATAGCAATATTTATCTGCTAATACAAGAAATAAAAATTCTTATTATTACTGTGATATTGCTAAACTTTTCAAAGATAGGAACTATCATGAAGTTTTCACATTTAATTTGAATATTGCTATAAAAGCTATGGTTCAAACAAAAAAAACATACCAAGAACAGCTCGGTCCCAAAGAGAGAGAAGAAAATAGAATGAATCAGCATGGAGCTAACAGAATTATCTACACAGTCACTAAGGTCAGTTCTGAAACTGTCCCATAAAGGCCTCAGAAGACTTACTTGGCCTGCTAGAGGGAAGCTGTGGCATGAAAGCCTATGTAAATCCTTCCAATAAATCGCTGCCTCAAACTGTATATCAGTGAGGGGCTGGGGCTGAGGCTCAGCAGTAGAGTACTTGCCCATCAGTGCAAGGCCCTGGGTTCGATCCTCAGCACCACATAAAAATAAATAAATAAAATAAAGGTATTGACAACTACAACTAAAAAAAAAAAAAAAACCAAATAAATAAGTATTTAAAAAAATTTATGGCAGTGAGTTCCTTCTTAGCTTCTTCAAGGGCTAATATGAGATTTTCCTGGATATCTGATACTATAAGGGCTCCACCCAGGTGGCCACTACTTTGCCATCTTTGAGGGTAGTGTCTGCCTCGGACAGTCTCAAAAAATGTTATCTATCTGCACACCCTTGGTGTAGGTTCCAGGATAGCCTGTACTTGCCAAGACAGATATGGTGTGGCTTTCTAGCCAAAAGGGTAGAGAGATGCACAGCAGACCCTCTAAGGTTTTAAGAAATGAGAGGAAGATGGGTGTGATGTTGCACCCCTGTAATCCCAGTGGCTCCAGGAGGCTGAGACAGGAAGATCCCAAGTTCAAACCCAGCCTCAGCAATTTAGCAAGGACCTAAGAAAGTTAGGGAGACCCTGTCTCAAAATGAAAAATAATAAAGGGCAGGGGATGTTGCTCAGTGGTTAAGTGCCCTGGGCTAATTAACTGGTACCAAAAACAAACAAACAAACAAAAAAAGTGAGAGGATTATTTGGCACTCTGGCTCCCCAACACAACAATTGAACTTCAGAACTTTGGGACTTAAGCTGATGTAATTCTGTACTTCAATCAATAAAAATCTAAGATTTGGGGGTGTAGCTCAATGGTGAGCACTTAAGTGTCCACCAATGTACAAAGCCCTAGGTACAATCTCCCTCATTGCAAAACAAAACAATAAAAATCGAATGCCTATAGTGTATGTGTGATATACGACTACATGCAAAACGAGCAGTAAATCAAATTGTTTTTGTGCCCCTGGCTGCCACATGAAAGAGTGACAGGACCCTCAGTTACTATGGAAACACAAATAGAACTGACAGTCAATATGGTCCTTCTTACTTCATTGCAACTTAGAAGTTTTATGTATGGAAGCTTTTTTATTTCTTGAGTCTTTTGCTGGGCTTTTGCTCAGACAATTCTTTCATGTACTTCTTCCTCTTTTTAAAAAACCATTGTTGTATCTGAAAAAAATGAGGCAGGTGGGGTGATTAGTACAGGAATCAAGATGCTGGTTATATGCATAATAGTGCTACAGAAGTGACTTTGTCTGTGAAGAAATAGGTTGTTATACCTGTTTATCTGTCATGCTGAATTCAAATGAGAGTGACAGCCTGTCTTGTACTGTGGGGCACGCGCTTAATTTAAACTTTGCCCAAAGAGTGTCCATGAGGGATTTGCTGACTGGTCTCTTCCTGGGACACAGCTCCTCATGTTCCTCTTCATTTTTCAGGTTGTCTTTTAGCTTCTCTTCTTCTTCTTCTCCTTCTCCTTCTCCTTCTGCTTTGGCTTCTTCTCTCCACTTGCGCGCCTCCTTTCCTTCATCTTCACGAGGACACTCGGGTGAATGCTCTGGACTTTGGCTCCATGGCATAGCTGGTTCTTTGTGAGTGACAAGATCTGTGAATAAAACCAACAGACACATGAGAATGTATTTGATTTTTGTATCAATGTTGTATATTGGTGGAAAGCAGAGAGGAAAGGGAAAGTCAATTTTCAAAATATTTTGAAAATATGGAATATTTTCATAAAAGTTACAAATTAAAATTTATTCACTTATGTTTTATTTATTCTTCACCCTCTCCTTTTTTTGTTTGTGAGTTTGTGTGTGTGTGTGTGTGTGTTTTGTATTACTAGGGGTCTAACCTAGAGCCCTGTGTATGCTAGACAAACACTCCACCACCGAGCTATCCCCCCAGCACACCTCCTTTTTAAAAATTTCCACTTTGAGGCAGGGTTTCATTGTTGCCCAGGCTAGCCTGGACCTTGCTATGCTCCTGCCTCAGCCTTCCAAGTAGCTGGAACAATAGGCACACCTCCTCACCCAGATCTTTCTTTTCTGGAGATTGAACCCAGGGAGATTTTACTATGGGCTACATGCCTGGTCTTTTTTATTTTTTAGTAAGACAGGGTCTTACCTAAGTTGCTGAGTAAATTGCTGAATATGGCCTCAAATGTGATCCTCCTGCCTCAGCCTCCTGAACCAGTGGGTTACAGGCATGCACCACCACACCTGGCAGTTGTTGGATTTTTAACTAATGTTCATAATGGAACAATACATAAGTATTTTATACTTATTCTATTAAATAGGTGTTATGCAAACTACAAAATGTTTTAGTATTATCTCCTGGATGCAAAAGTTTTGAATAACATGACTGAATAAGTATGGAAGGAGAGTTGAATGACATCCACATAACTCTAACAGTGGTTATAAAATGGGAGTGAAATGAAATGAAATGGAAGTGACTGAGGGACACTTTTGCACTGTACACCAGACACTTCTGTATTGTTTGACCCACATGCAATGTCAGTGCATTTGTTTTTAGGTATATTAAGGAAAACGATCACATCAATGAGCCCCATACAATACCTGAATGTGGAGAAGCACTGCAGTGCTTTAGGAAGCCTTTTTTAATTGTCTTTGTGCTGTGGAGATGTTGCAGGCAGTCCATATATTGTGCATCTTGAGCTAAAAATTGTAGAACTGAACTCAGGGTCTCTTCAAAGCTCATGCTGTTAACAACATCCTCCAAAGGCAGATTTACATTTTGGTTCAGGCTAATCCAATTATTCTGTGAACTGGATATGCCTGTGTTATCTAAAATGAGAGTAAAGAATTTCTATGAGTTGGCTTTATTATTATTATTAACGGTATTATTATTCTGGGTATTGAACCCACTCCCTTCCACATGCTAGGTGAGTGCTGTACACTCCCAATGACATATGCTTGCAGTCCTTTTAAAAAAAATGTTTATATTCATTTATGTTTGGCAGTACTAGCAATTGAACCCAGAGATGTTCTACCACTGACCTAATTCCCAGCCCCTGCCCCATGTATTTTTTTTTTTTAATTTTGAGACAGGTTCTTTGTAAGTTGCACAGGCTAGCCTTAAATTTTCAATCTCCTGGTCTCAGCCTCCTGAAACAATGGAATTACAGGCATGTGCCACCACATCTGGCATCTTCTCTTTTTTTTCTTTTCTTTTATCACCATTTTGCCATTTTGATATAAAAGATTTGTAATAAAACCTGGAAAAATAATCAACTTGGGAGGCTGAAACAGGAGGACCACAAGTTGGAGGCCAGCCTCAACAATTCGGTAAGAACCTGTCTGGAAAAACAAAAATAATAATGAAGATGTAGTTAAGTGTAAAGCACTGCTGGATTCCCCAGTACTAAAAGACAAATACATAAATAAATAAGTAAATAAATAAAATAAATAAGTAGATATGTGGATGTAGCTCAGGGATAAATATCCCCTGGGTTTTTATTTTTGAGGGGGTACCAGGAATTGAACTCAGGAGCACTCAACCACTGAGCTACATCCTCAGCCCTATTTTGTATTCATTTTATTTTAAAAAAATATTTATTTTTTAGTTGTAGTTGGACACAATATCTTTATTTTGTTTATTTTTTTTTAATGTTCTGTGCAGGATTGAACACAGGGCCTCACACATGCTAGGTGAGCACTCTTCCACTAAGCCACAATCCCAGTCCCCCATTTGTATTTATTTAGAGACAGGGTCTTAGAGTTGCTTAGTGCCTCACTTTTTGCTGAGGCTGGCTTTGAACTCGTGATCCTCCTGCCTCAGCCTCCCAAGCCCCTGGGATTACAGATTCTTTTTTTTTTACTTACTCCAGCCTTTTGGTTTTATGAGGTTGTCATCAACTTCCAGCCCTTGCTGATAGTCATTCATGATGTTTTGGATCTTCTCTCCCAGAAGCTGATTGTTTTAGAGATAAAAATATTCTTAATACCAGAAGTCTTTACCTAAGAAAAGTCCTAAAAGAGATGAAAAGTAAAGTAAATAAGTAAATTATAACTTTCCAAAACATCTGTATTTGATAAAAATGAAAATCGTTGAATTTACTGAATTCCCAATTTGAAGTTCATTTCTCTAATTCTGTTGAAAATGAATTTTCTTGTGGTTGCTGTTGGTGCTGGGACCAGGGCTTTACACACAGGAAACCTGTGCACTACCACTGCAAAAAAATAACCTGTCCAGCCCCTGTGTGTTATGCCTTAATTATTTATTCATTCACATGTTCTGTTACATAGTGTATATTTGAATAATCGGTAGTTCTTATTTTGAGAATTCCATGGTCAAAGTTCTATCAGGTTGGAAAATGCACATGCACATCATAGAGTCAGGTTTTTTGGTTGTTGTTTGTTTGGTTGGTTGGTACTGGGGATTGAACCCAGGGGTACTATATTATTGAGCTACATCCTTAGCCTTTATTATTTTGAAAAAGGATTTGAGTTCTTGAGGTTGGCCTTGAACGTGGGCTCCTCTTGCCTCAGCCTCCCAAATCATTGAGATTAAGGCCTGTGCCACTGGCCCTAGCCTTTTTAATTTTTTTAAAATTTTGAGACAGGGTGTCACTAAATTACCATAATTGAGATTCAACTTGTAATCCTCCTGCCTCAGCCTCCCATGTAACTGGTATTACTGTGTCGGGCTATCTTTCTTATTACAATTTACATGTTGAAGCCTGGTGCAAGCCTGAGCAACATAGTGAGACCCCATCTCAAAAAAAAAAAAAAAACAATGAATAAAAGGGTTGGGGGCATTGCTCAGTGGTAAAACATGCTGGGTTCAATCTTCAATACAAAAAACAAACGTTTTTGCATGGTGACATTTCTCTTTCTGTGGAACTTTAAAAAAACCCAATATATTATAGTCATTTTGATCAGCAAACTCTTGTTGTTAATCCCACACCAGCTAAGTGAATAGAGAGTGTCACAGAATCAGTCTGAGAGACTGACTTTTGTGTGTGACATCTGACATCTGATTTCAGTTTGTTAGTGCCTAAAAGAGAGACACAATTGGATCTGTCCATGGTAGCCAAATGCACACAATTCCTTGAGGGTAGCGTCTTTGCTGGCACGTGGATCAGGTAAACCAAGTGTGCAATCATCTGAAAGGAGCTGAATGGGGGCTGTCATCGGGCATGTCATTGCTGCCTACAGTGTCACAGGCCTTTCATTCCAGCAGCTCCTCTTCTTCTTCTTCTTCTTCTTCTTCTTCTTCTTCTTCTTCTTCTTCTTCTTCTTCTTCTTCTTCTTCTTTTTTTTTTTTTTTCTTTTTTGGTACTGGGGATTGAATCCAGGGGCACTTAATGGTTGAGCCACATCCTCAGCCCTTTTTATTTTTTATTTTGGGATAGGGTCTCCCTAAGTTGCTAAAGGCCTAACAAAGTTGTTAAGACTGGCCTCCAACTTGCAATCCTCGTACCTCAGCCTCCGGAGTTGCTGGGATTACAGGTGTGCACTACCACACCCAGCCCAGAAGTTCTCCTTGAAAGGGACACTGACTTGCATAAGCCTGGGTTCAGAGGAAGTTCCACAGGCCACCATGAATTCTGTAGGCGTAGGGATTGGATGGATAATAAATTTGCAATGGACCTGATATTTTCTAGGTTTGGCTTTCTGGAAAACAGTAGCTGTCTTCCAGGCTTTAAAAATATATATCCAGCTAGGTAGGTGCAGTAGCACATGCCTATAATCTAAGTGACTCAGGAGTATAAAGCAGGAGGATTGCAGGTAAAGGCCAGCCTGGGCAGCTTAGTGAGTCCTTGTCTCAAAAAGAAAAAGAAGAAGAAGGAGGAGGAGGAGGAGGAGGAGGGCTAGAAATGCTGTTTATTTGGAAAGCAGACTTGGTTTCAATCTCTAGTATCAGGAAAAAAGACACACACACACACACACACACACACACACTACATATATTTATTTATTTTTAAGGGTTAGCAATTTTAGGAATTTAGCATTTAGCTCTGTGGAAGAGCCCTTATCTAGTAGTACTCATGAGTCCCTGAATTCAATCTTTGGCACTGAAAAAAAAAAAAAATCAAGTGGTGTTGGGTGGCATGTATCTGTAACCCCAGCTACTCTGCAGTCTGTGGCAGCAGGATCACAAATTCAAGGCCAGCCTGGGCAACACAGGGAGGCCCCCTTTAAATAAAACAGACAAACAGATTTCTTTCCTTGGCAAAACCCATGGAAGTTGATACAATTTAACTACTCTCTTTAGAAATTGTTTTTACCCTGGGCACTAAGGGAGACAAATACTATCAGTCCTAAAAGGAAAGCTATTTACTATGCCTGGCAGGCATAGCTCAAGTTATGTACATTATCTCTAATTTTCCCCTATCATGAACAATACTTTAATAAATATTTTTGGTTAAATATACATTTTAAGTTTTTGATATATGTTGCTTTTCTTTCCAGAAAGATTATATAAATTTACACTCCTACCAGCAATTATAAGAGGGGTCATTTTCTAAAACCTCAACACACTGAGTAGTGCCATTAATTTTTAAGAATCTTTTCCAGTTTCATAAGTGAAATTGTGATTTACTGCTGTAATAGGAATTTATTTCACTGATACTGTGGGTAAGCATTTGGACAGATTAGTGTTCTTCCATTGCAAGCAACAAACAACAATTTCGTGTGAGTTAAATCAACAGGAATGCAGAGAAAGAAAATCAGAGACATTTAAAATATTTAATGTATTTCAGGTGATATTTTTGAAATTGCTTTTGATTATAATAGAAACTTCACTCTATGACTGACAAGTCTATTATTTGAAGAACATATAGGCATTCTTTTATATGGCTGGGGATGTGGTGTATTGGTTGCGCGCACCTGGATTCAATCCCTGGTACCAGAAATAAATAAACATAAAACAAACATCTTAGCTGGAAGCTGGGCATGGTTGCACATGCCTGTCATCCCAGCTACTTGGGAGGCTGAGACAGGAAAATCCCAAGCTCCAGCCCAGCCTCAGGAACTTGGTAAGGCCCTAAGCAACTTAGAGTCTTCCTTAAAATACGGGCTGGGGCTGGGGCTCAGTGGTAGAGCACTCACCTAGCATGTGTGAGGCACTGGGTTTGAGCCTCAGCACCACATAAAGATAAAAAAAGGTATTGTCCATCTACAACTAAACAATAAAGATATTTAAATAAATAAAAATAAAAAGGCCTGGGTATATGGCTCAGTGGTTAACCACTGAGATCGAGCTCTGGGTTCAGTTGGCACTGGGGTTGGCACTGGGGTTGGCAGGTACAACTCAGCTGGAGCAAATGAAAAGGAAAGGGCAACTCCTGTGCGAAACAGATTATCAGCAGCACATGCTGGTCCTCATCATCCTCTTAGAAGTACAGGCTAGGAAAGCCCAATGTTACCAGCTTGCATTCTGAAATTTGGGGGAATGTTTTCTCCTGGGGTACATTGGTAACTGGTGGGGAATGCCCCGTAGGTGGTAGGATTTGGTCTCCTAAAAAATCACAGAGTAGTAGACATCAATCACTGGGGCACAGGACTGAACATCGATGTGGAGGGTGCAGTGAGTGGAGCAGGGCTTCAGCCTGAGAGTGAAACACATGCAGACTTTGCCTAGAAGCCCTCCTGCTCCTCAATGTGGTGCACCTGCTCTTAAGTAAGAGAGTAGCAGCTGGGCACCCTGGCATGTGCCTGTAATCCTAGCTACTTGGGAGGCTGAGGTAGAAGAACTGCCGGCTTGAGGTCAGTTTGGACAACATATGGAGATCCTGTTGTTGTTGTTTTTTTCCTAAAAAGTGGCCACACATGTGGTGGCAAGTGCATACAAATCCCAGCAACCATGGAGGCTGAGGCAGGATTGAAGTTTCAGACCAGCCTCAGCCATTTAGCAAGAACCTCAGCAACTGAGAGACCCTATCTCAAAATTAAAAGGCCTGGGGATGTAGCTTAGTAGTAGAGCACACCTGGTTCAATCCCCAGTCACACAAAAAATTTAAATTAAATACATTTTTTTTTAAAAAAAAAAAAAGGCAGAGCATGGTGAGAAATGCCTGGAGTTGTGGCTCAGTGGTAGAGCACTCGCCTAGCATGTGCTAGGCACTGGGCTCAATCCTCAGCACCACATAAAAATACATAAATAAAACAAAGGTATTGTGTCCACCTACTACTAGAAAATATGCCTAACGAGTGCCAGGCCCTGGGTTCAATCCTCAGAACCACATAAAAATGAATAAATAAAATAAAGGTATTGTGTCCAGCTACAACTAAAAAATATGCCTAATGAGTGCCAGGCCCTGGATTCAATCCTCAGAACCACATAAAAATGAATAAATAAAATAAAGGTATTGTGTCCAGCTACAACTAAAAATTAAATATTAAAAAACAAAACAAAACAAAAAAACTCCTGCACAGCAAAAGAAACAATTAAGAATGTGAAGAGAGGGCTGGGGTTGTGGCTCAGTGGTAGAGTGCTTGCCTAGCACATGCATGAGGCACATAAAAATACTAAATAAAGGTATTGTGTCCATCTACAATTAAAAAAAAAAAAAGAATGTGAAGTGAGAACCCACAGAATGGGAGAAAATCTTTACTACCTACTCTTCTGATGGAGGCCTAAAATCTAGAATACATAAGAACTAAAAAAATCTTAACATCAAAAAACCAAATAACCCAATTAACAAATTGGAAAAGAGACGCTTCTCAAGAGAAGCTATGCCACTCCTCGGTTATTTATCTTGAAGAATTAAAGAGATCATCCTACTGTGATACATGCATACCCTTGTTTACAGTAGCACAATTCACAATAGCCAACCAAGGAACCAGCCTAAATGTCCATCAATGGATGAATGAATAAAGAAAATGTAGTTTAGCTGGGTGGGGGTATGCCTATAATCCTAGTGGCTCCAGAAGCTAAGGCAGGAGGTTTGCAAGTTCAAAGCCAGCCTTAGCAATTTAGCAAGGCTCTAAGGAACTTAGTGAGACTCTTTCTCAAAATAAAAAATAAAAAGAAAGGGCTGGGTATGCAGCTCAGTGGTAAAGCACCCCTGGTTCAATCCTCAGGCACCACCACCACCCTCCCCCCCTCCAAAAAGAAGGAAGAAGAAAACGTGGTATATATGCACATGGAATTTTACTCAGCCATAAAGAAAAATGAAATCATTTCTTTTATAGGAATATAAATGGAACTAGTGACCATTATGCTAACTAGTGACCATTATGCTAAGTGAAGTAAGCAAAACAGAAGGTAAAGGTTGAATGTTTTCTCTCATATGTGGAAGCTAGAGAGGAAAAAGGAAAAGTGTGTGTGTGGAGGGGCAAGGGGGTGGGCAGGGAATCTCATGAAAATCAAGGGAGAACAGCAGAGGAAAGGGACCAGAGGAGGCAGGTGGGAAGGGAGTAGGGAAGTGGTAGGGAGTGATATTGGCCAATTTTTTTTTTTTAATATTTTGTTCGTGTATGAACATGTAACAACAAATGCCATCATTATGTACAAGGATAAAAAATATGGGAAAAAAAGAGCTGGGGATGTAGCTTAGTCATAGAATGTCCCTAGATTAAATCCCCAGTAACCCTCCCCCCCACAAAAAAGTGTGTTCTATTTTATGTTATGTTATTTATTAATTTATTTTAACTCTGGATGGAGTCCAGGGGCGCTTTTGGCTTATTTTATATCTCAGTAAGTTACTTAGGGCCTCACCAAATTGCTGAAGCTGGCCTCAAACTTGTAATCCTCCTGCCTTGGCCTCCCAAGTCACTGGGATTGCAGGCTTGTGCCATCATGCCCAGCCTTGTTATGAATTTTAACATAAAAATTTCAAAGAGTGAGAACTTAATGTATTTGTGTTTGACACTGCTCAAAAGTTATCTGGAGTGGGTGCAGGAGGGTGCATGCTTTTAATCTCAGCCACTACAAAGGCTAAGATAGGAGGATCCTAAATTTGAGGCCAGTCTGGGCAACAAATGAGATGCTGTCTCAAAATAAAAAATGCAAAGGCTAAGGTATTAGGTCATTGGTAAAGCACTTTGCTTAGTTTGAAGAAGTCCTGTGTTCAATTACCATTATCATCAAAACAAAACATAACAAAAACTAGTCAAGGAATATGTCAGAAATACAGGCGATCATATTTGTTTTTTTGTGGTGTTGAGTGTTCAACTCAGGGCGTTGGGCATGTTAGACAAACCCTCTACCACTAAGTCACATGCCCCAATAGAAATATCAAGAATAAAGCAATAAGAGTGAAACTGGAGATCACCTCCATTGGATTCAGCAGTCACGGGTTACCATTGACCAAAAAAAAAAAAAATTCATAGTCAGGCACAGTGGCACATGCCTATAATCCCAGCTGCCTAGTAGGCTGAAGAAGGAGGATGGAAAGTTCAAGGCCAGCCCCAGCAATTTAGTGAGGCTCTAAGCAATTCAGCAAGAGCCTGTCTCAAAATAAAAAATAGAGATAAAAAGTGCTGGGGATGTCATTTGGTGGTTAAGTCCGCCTGGATTCAATTGCTGGTACCAAAGAAAAGCAAACAAAAATCCTATTATTTCTCAAAAAAATTCCAGGAAGTGTAGTTGCATGGGTGCATGCATGAAAGCTCAGCAGTTCAGGAAGCTAAGGAAGGAGGGTCAGGTTTAAGACCAGCCTTGACAATTTAGCAAGACACGCCCTCAAATTAAAACAAGAACAAAAAACAAGCTGGGCTTGGTGGCCTATGCCTATAATCCCAGCAGCTCAAGAGGCTGAGGTAGGAGGATCATGAGTTCAAAGCCAGCCTCAGCAATTTAGTGAAGTGCTAAGAAGTCAGTGAGATCCTATCTCTAAATAAAGTACAAAAAAGGGCTGAGGATGTGGCTCAGTGGTTGAGAGTCACTGAGTTCAATCCCCCAGTATCCAAAAAACAAACAAACAAAAAAAGAACACCCCCAAAATAACAAGAGTTGATGATATAGAGCATCCCTGGGTTCCATCCCCAGTACTGCAAACAAAACACAATAAAAGAGAAAGAAATTTTCAAAAAGTGATAAAATAATAGAATAGCCATTTATTTCTTTCTGTTTATTTATTTATTTTTCCCTGCAGTACCAGGTAGTGAACCCACGTATGCTCTACCACTGTGTTTTTCTATCCAGTTTTTATTTTTTATTTTTTGGTGGTGCTGGGGATTGAACCCAGGGCTTTGTGCATGCGAGGCAAGCACTCTACCAACTGAGTTATATCCTCAGCCCTCTATCCGGTTTTTAATTTTTAATTTTGAGGTAGGGTCTCACCAAATTGCCCAGACCTGCTTCAAATTTGTTATCCTCCTGCCTTAGCCTCCCAAGCAACTGGGAGTATAGGTGTGTGTTGCAGTGATCAGTTCACTGGAGCTATTTCTGAATCACATTTTTTCTTTTATAAAATATCAACAAGGAAAACCTTGAATTTTTGTTAATAGGCATAAATTTGTAAACATGGTCTTTAAAAAATGAGTATAAGTTTTGAGAGAAAGAGACTATGCTCATCAGATTTGTATTTTAGGGAAAAACTCCTAAGGAGTACAGGGAGAATAAAATTGAGAACAAGACTGACAGTGACTAAACAGAACTATTGTATTATCCAGTTGTTGATAATAACAACACCACAGACTAAGTTACAAAGAAGAAAGGTTGTTTTGACTCACAGTTCTGGAGGTCTGAGGTCCAAGTTAAAGGGTGGCTTATGGTGATGGTCTTCTTTCTGGCAGAGTCCCCAAGTGATATGGAACACCCAGTGTTAAGACACAGGAGCGCAAGAGCTTATGCCTCTTCTGGTCTCTCTCCCTCTTCTTATAAACCATCATAATTCAATCAGGAAAGCCCCGCCCTAATAACTTGATCTAATCTTCATAACCTTGTGAAAGTCCCACCTCCAAACCCATGATCAGATTAGTAACTGTGGTGCATACCTGTAAATCCCATCATCTTGGGAGGCTGAGGCAGAAGGATCTTAACAGTGAGGCGCTAAGCAACTCAGTGAGACCCTGTCTCTAAATAAAATACAAAATAGGGCTGGGTATGTAGCTCAGTGGTAGAGTGCCCCTGAGTTTAATTCCCGGTACCAAAAGAAATAAGTAAATAATAAATAAATAAATTCCAGATTAGTTCCATCCTTTTAATACTTCAATAGGGATTAAATTTAAATACATGAAGCCTTTGGGGGACATTCAAACCATAGCCAAGATGAGGCCAGGATGTATCAGCTGTCACAGTAAGTGTGAATAGAAAGCCATCCAGATCTAAAGAATGGCAGTGAATGAGGACCAGGAAGGGAAGAGGCATGGAAAAATGTCTGAATGCAAAGTCGACACAACACAGTGATTAACAGAACATGGCACAAGAAAAACAGAGGCTGAGTAAAAATTATAAAGAATGGCTTTGGGCACAGGGTGAAGCTCAGTGGCAGAGAGTTTGCCTATCTTGCTTAAGGCCTTGGGTCCAAAGTTTAATCCCTGCCCCCTCCCATAAAAAGGGTTGTCTGTGAGTGTAGGTTTTTCAGTAAAAGGTGTGAATGCTATTTTTTTTCCCCCCTGAACTACTGGGAATTGAACCCAGGGTCTTGCAAATGCTGGATAAGCACTTTACCACTGAGCTATATCCCCAGTTCCTCTTACATTTTCATTTTGAGACAGGGTCTCTCATTAAGTTGCCCAGGCTTTCACTGAACTTTCCATCCTCCTGCCTCAGACACCCAAGGAGCTAGGATTACAGGCGGGTGCCTGTAATAAAGAAATAGGCCAAAGACGTAATTCAAGGGAACCCTACACTTAGTAATTGGGCCAAATGATATGAGCTAATGAAGACATTGGACAGAATAGTCTCAAAGAGTTGGGAACACAGGGGCAATTTTTTTTTTTTTATGCTTGAATATAACAGCTACACAAGATAAGAGGAAGGTGAGTTGCATATATGTATATGTTAAGACTCTTATAACCAAATCATTTCTCCTCTAAACCTTCTTGCGTTGTCTCACATGTGAGCTTTTGGGGGACACCTGTAAGGATGGCCTTAGGCTTTAGCCTAAGCAACTCCATTTTAAAAACCTGCAGCCTCTCCAGGCACAAGCCTACAGAGCCCTCCAATACGTCTTCAGGCATAGCATGGTAAACAAGTCATAAAAAAAAGCCTCTTGGTGGGGCTGGGGATGTGGCTCAAGCGGTAGCGCGCTCGCCTGGCATGCGTGCGGCCCAGGTTCCATCCTCAGCACCACATTCAAACAAAGATGTTGTGTCTGCCAATAACTAAAATAAATAAATAAATATTTAAAAATTCTCTCTCTCTCTCTCTCTCTCTCTCTCTCTCTAAAAAAAAAAAAAACCTCTTGGTATAAACAAGTCACTTTCTACAACCCTGACAACAGTCAGAGTGAAGTCACTTAGTATAAACATGTCACTTGCCTTAACCATGATAAGAGTCAGAGTGTAAAATCAGGGCAGAAGCCACCAAACCTTATGACCTGGCTCTGAAATGTGAAACGTCTTTCTTAGTGAAGAAACCTGATTATAACAGCTGATAGGGACCCAAAGGGCAAACAGAACTTCCAAAATTTAGTATAAATGATAGAACAAAAGGACAGTCAGCCAGCCAGCCAGCCGATTCTGATGCACACTTGCTGGAGAGCCTGATGAGGACCTGGACTGACATCCTAACTCTTATCATCTGCCTGATCCTCTGTATTGTTCTCACCACCTTCAAACTCTACAGCAGCATCTTGACCCTGGTGAGAACTGTGACTTCTCCTTATGACCGTCTCTTTAACCAGCCTTCAAATCCACTCCAGGAGAAGACTCCACCAGTTGCTGATCTAATTGCTGTGGTTTGAGTGAGTGTGTGTCTGCTGGGCTTAAGGCCTAAGACTTAGGACTTGAGATCTGGCACCTGAACTTAGCATGCAGAGGGAATGTCTGTAATAAATCTGTCATGATTAAATGTGTTTGCAGTACTTAGAATTAACTTAGAATTGTTTACTTTGAATTGATTATGTCAATTGCAGTGCCCAGCATTAAGGATTGTCATTTTCTTGATTAAGTAACTATTTAGTGAAATTGTATTGAGTGATTTTGAGTGAATAAAAGCATTGATAAGGGCTCAAGTGCATGGACATTCTTTATTTTTCCCTTCAACCTCTTAAGTTGCACCTTTGCCCAATGCAACAACACCTCACATCCAAACCATAACACTAGGCACTTTATATAAAATAATATAAAACATTTATATAAAATAATATAAACCTTTCTAACACAGAACACAGGCACTGGGCCCAGCCAGGACTGGGAGAAGGTGCCCGCTGTCATACCCAGGCCAGAAGTTCCTAAACAATGCCAAGCCGGCCCCCCCCCCCACAGAGGAAGTCATTGGTAACATGGCATGTATATAGCAAGGTTGGAAAATTACAAATCCTAAATAATTGTTTTTTAAAAAATGTTGCCTCCTCCTCCCCCAGTAGCTTCTGTTGAAATCATTGCTGCAGTCAACACACAATTCGTGAGCCTGTTTTCTTCAGCCTGCCCCAGTGTTATGAGAGTCTTAACCAATCAGAGAATTAATACCTAATTGGATTAACTGAGTGGGTAACTGGAGATAGGTGGGTTATGCCTGGATGAAATGGTTAATTTGGAGTGTGACCATGGGGTATATATTTTGTTTCTGGAGAGTGATGTGAGCTGTTTCTCTCTGCCATACTCTCTAGTCATGATGTTCTGCCTCACCTCTGACCCTGGAGGAATGGAGCCATCTGTCTACCTCTGAAACCCTGAGCTCTCAAATAAATTTTCCCCTCTCTACTCTTGTGCTTTTTTTTGGTGGGGAGCACACTGTGAGGGTTATTGGGGCACTCAACCATTGAGCCACATCCCCAGCCCTAAGTTTGTATTTTATTTAGAGACAGGGTCTCATTGGGTTGTTTAGCATTTGTCTCGCCATTGCTGAGGCTGGCTTTTGATAGACCCAACCTGATCTTTTATTAAAATTGGGAGCCATCTTGCCACAAAGCCATGAAAAGATAATTTCGGCTTTACTATAAATTACTGCAAATTCTGAACCTGCTTGGAATGCCTGCCCGTGCCTTGAACTCACCCATACCTGACTCTCTGACCAGATAGCAGCCCCCTCTGAAACTTTAGTGACACCTCATAAATATTGGCCTTCCCTGGCCAGACAACGACCCTCTTTGAGGCTCTAATGGTCCTCATAAATTCTGATGTTGGGGCCAGCAAAAAAAAAAAAAAGTAAACTACCATTAGTGTGATGCTTGTCAGAGTTCTGTTATCTGTAACCCCCCCTTTGTGTAACTTTCTGGGCTATAAAGCTGGGCTGTAGGAAAGGTGGGGTGCTGTCTTGTTCCCGCCGTTTTGGGAGGGAGAAGGAGCCCGGCCGGTCGAAATAATAAGCTTGCTTTAATTTGATTTTAATTGGAGTCAGTGGTCTTTTCTTGCATCCTGGTCTAACACTTTGAACTTGAGATATTCCTGTCTCAGTCTCCCCAACCTCTAGAATTACAGGCATGGGCCAACACATCCAGATCTGGTTGGATCTTTAAGTCACAGCACCAAAAAAGCTGACTAAAACACCCAGGAATGGTAAGGGTTTAGAAAACCCTTTGTGGGGGAGGAGGGAGGGAGGTTTCAGAAAGGGTGGATCTTTGTCTAAAACATGTGGGTTTTCAACACTGCTATAAATATAGAAATGTCACCTGGAGTTATAAACAGTAAGACTTTGGGGTCTGGGGCTGGGGCTCAGCGGTAGCGCACTTGTCTGGCATGTGTGAGGCACTGGGTTCGATTCTAAGCACCACATATAAATAAATAAATAAAGGTCTAAAAACAAGTTAAAAAAAAAAAACCCAAAACAGTAAGACTTTCCGTTCTATAGGGGTGAGACCAGGTTGATTAGTCCCTTGGCAGGCTGGGGCAGGTGGGAGCCAGGGAGCCAGGGCAGCTGCATGGAGGTCAAGGGTGGTTGGATTATCCCTGGAGGCAACAAGTGCCTAGGGCTGTCTGCTAGGATGTGCCAGCCCCACACTTGGTTTCTTCGAGGCAGCAACTCCAGCTGAGGGTAGGAGAGGAAAGGAACAAGATCAGAGAAGGAAGGTGGGGAGTTCAGCCAGACCCCACAGGGCCTCCTCCAGACCCTGGAGGGTAGGGCTCAGGCTTCTTCACTGGATTTCTGACCACAGAGTAAATTACTAGGCAATAAATCCTAGACAGTGGAAAAAACAGGCAAATGGAGTCAGACCCAACTGGGTGTGAATTCAGTATCACCTATGTTATGTCAGAAAGGGAGGGGGCAAGTAGCTTGATTCATCTGGATGTCTGGTTCCTCATCTGCAAAATCAGAATAAAAGTAACTAGCTCAGAAATGTAATAAACTTTAAAATCCCATAGCTTCAGGATGTGGTTCTGAACCTGGTCTATTTCCAGAGATGAATTTTCTGTGTGATACATTAGCAAATTCTCAGTTTTTAAATTCATAGTGTTTAATGCAATTTAATTCGGTTAAAGGCACAAGACAACATTTGACAACCATAATTACATCAATTGACCTAATAATTAAATGCAAATAATAAGAATGCAGTCTTGGAAACCTGTTTTAATTGAACATTTGCCATTTTTTTTAAAGAGAGAGTGAGAGAGACAGAGAGAGAGAGAGAGAGAGAGAGAGAGAGAGAGAGAGAGAGAGAGAGAATTTTAATATTTATTTCTTAGTTTTCGGCAGACACAACATCTTTGTTTGTATGTGGTGCTGAGGATCGAACCCGGGCCACACGCATGCCAGGCTAGCGGCGCTACCGCTTGAGCCACATCCCCAGCCCAAACATTTACCATTTATTCAAAGTTATACAATAATTTGAAGGATTAGAGTCTTCTGTGACATAAGATCATTTCAAGCAGGTTTATTTCTCAGCTGAGCAGAAGAGAGGAGAAAAGAATGAGAAGGTGAGTAGCTCTATCTGAGCAGCTGGGCTGTAAAATCAAACTGGACAGCAGCCCCACAAACCCTGGCCCCCACGATTACCTGCCTCTGTTGCATTAAGCTGAGAGCCAACTTTAATGACACTGGCTTCATAATTAGCGTCAAAGATTCTTTGAATTCTTCATAATTTTTTTTGTTGTATCAATAAATGCCTTTTCCACATCAGAAGTAGTCTTAACAGAAGTTTCCATGAAGATGAGTCCATGTTGTGCAAACCTTCACTTTCTTTTCCTACTTCTAGATTCCTACTCACTTTTATTTCCAATAGACATGATGACCACATTGGAATTGGATGCTGGCAGCTGCTTCAAACCAGGCTATGAAGGGATTGAATGCATCTTTGTGAAGCCATAGGCTAGTAGAACCCCTGCAAGCACTCTGTGATATGACCTTGCTATGGAAGGAAAGAACTTCTCTGTTCTGCTTCATATCTGAAATTTCTTGTTTCCTGTCAATAGTTATCATTGGAGGCTGCACTCACATTGATAGTGAGGTTTTCCACTGACTGAAACCTACTGTTTGTAAACTGTGATCACGGAAAGCATGATTTATCAGTGCCTGTGTGGTTGATGATGCTGTACATGAAGGGACAGGCGTGAGCCCTAGTGGGCCACTGGGGGATAGGGCATTGGTTCTTTGTCGATTCCATCATCATTGGACACTGAGGCCCTGCTGACTGCCCCTTGGAGAGTAGGACCCTGAAGAAGCCAGACAAACTGCCACAGGAGACTCAGAGGTAGACACAGCCCCACAGAGTCCACATCCTGCACTGCACCTCCACCCTCCTCCTTCCTTAATTCTTATTTTTATGATGCATTTTTGTCTTAAATACTTAACTGAAAGAATTGTGAAAAAATAGAACAAAACAAACAAAAAGAATAACAAAAATAGAAACAAAATAAAAAGAAGAAGAAAAAAGAATTATGGCAAGCCCTGGATATGAGAATACAAGGGGGGGCAATAAGATATGTTTGTGGAGGGAGTATAAGGTTGATGGTAGGATACTTTAAAATTTTGAGAAAATTGACAGTCTTTCCATGTGCAAAAGATAGTATTACAGAGTTTAATGATAATGTGGCTAATAGCAGTATGGGGGCAGGATGAATGCTGAAGCAGCAGAAATCTGGAGAAAAAGCAGAAAAAAATTCATCTTTTAGAGAAAAAGGGAAACATCAAATAAAGGATAGATGTAAGAAAAGCTGAGCTTTCAAAATCGCCACTGAGGAAATTAAGAAATGGATCTTTAAAAGAAATTTTTTTTAGTTGTAGATAGACACAATATCTGTATTTTTATCTATCTATTTTTCTATCTAATTATTTATTTGGTGCTGAGGATCAAATCCAGTGCTCCATACCTGCTAGGCAAGCACTCTGCCACTGAGCCACAATCCCAGCCCAAGAAATGGATCTTTTTTTTTTTTGAGAGATAATTTTTTTTTAATATTTATTTTTTTCAGTTTTCGGCAGGCACAACATCTTTGTTTGTATGCGGTGCTGAGGATCGAACCCGGGCTGCACGCATGCCAGGCGAGCACGCTACCGCTTGAGCCACATCCCCAGCCCAAGAAATGGATCTTAACATGAATATCTGCATATGGTCAGAGTTTGAAGCTCCTGAATAGAAGTAGGATGCATGAATTATCATTGCAGATAAATGCAGTTTTTGGATAGACAGTACGAATGTGGAACTTCCCAGCTGACTATATTTTCTCAATTTTGGGTTTTGAAGTGCTGGTAGAGTAAGTGAAGCCTGAGAGCAGTTGAGAGTAAGAGTGAGGCTTTTCTGAGAATAGGAAAAGTAGAAGATGATGAATTAATCAAATTGGAGGGAGGGGCAGGCCTGGTGGCAGAGGCCTGTAATTCCAGAGACATTGGAGGAGGAGGATTGCAAGTAATGCCAGTCTTCACATTTTATTGAGGCCCTCAGCAATTTAAAGAAACTGTCTCAAAATAAAAACTACAAAGAACTGGGGGTGTAGTCAGTGATAGAGTGCCCCTGTGTTCAATCCCTACTACCCTCCCCATCCCATGAAAAAGGGCAGATGATAAGAACAGAAAAATCATGATTAATTGTAAAAATGGTGCAAGCTGTAATCCCAATGGCTAGGAAGCTGAGGCAGGAGGAGCACAAGTTCAAAGCCAGCCTCAGCAATTTAGGGAGGCCCTAAGCAACTTAGCTAGACCCTGTCTCCAAAAAGGGTAGGGAGGCTGGGGTTGTGGCTCAGTGGTAGAGTGCTTGCCTCACACGTGTGAAGTACTGGGTTCGATCCTCAGTATCACATAAAAAAATAATGATAAACAAAATAAAGATATTGTGTCCAAAAATAAATAAATAGATAAATAAAAATGGATTGGGGAATGTGACTCCATTGTTAAGTGCCACTGGGTTCAATCCCTGGCACCAATAAAAACTTTTAAAAAGTAATAGAAATAGTTGCCTGAAGCTGATATAATCATAAATTGTCTTTGGACAGTGAAATCTGTTCAGATGGAATTTGTTTGAATGAAGATAAGATCTAGCCAGACCAACAGCTTTAAATAAAAATAGTAGTTTTTCTGACTAATAAAATAATAACAAACAGGCATTAAATAAAATGAGGGTAACAAAAGGAAAATAAAATATAATCACCTTTGCCTCTCCAACCAGCTAAAAAGTTATTGTTTTTCCTTTTCATTACTTTTAATGTGTATACAAACTTGTTTATAAGTGCAATATAAACAACAGTGATAAAGTAATATAAACTCTGATTTATATACTGCTTTTTAATTTTTTTTTTTAGTTGTCAACGGACTTTTATTTTATTTCTTTAAATGTGGTGCTGAGACTCAAACCCAGTGCCTCACACATGCTAGGCAAGTGCTCTACCACTGAGCCACAACCCCAGCCCTTAAGGAATGATTTTTAAGTGCTGCATATTTGACTTAGGGCCCTACTCATACTAGACACATGTTCTGCCACTGCACTATACCTGTGGCCCCCCAGAAGTTTTCAGAATTATTTTCAGGGGGTACTAAGATTTAAACCAGAGCCTTGAGCTTAAGCAAGTGCTCCAACACTGAGCTGCGTCCTCAGCCTTTTTGTTTTTTACTGCTTTCATTGGTGTTTCTCTTGCCTTAGTTACCTTGGATGACAGGTATGTGCCACTGTGCTCAGCAAGAATTTTTTAAATTGGGGTTATTTTTTTTTGGGGGGGAATATTAATTAGAGATGACTTTTTTCTTTTTTTTTATAGTGCTGAGAATTGAATCTAGGGCCTCAAGCATGCTAGGCAAGTGCTCAACAATTGCGCTCCATCCCAAACACCATTTTATTTTTATTTTGAGACAATATCTTGCTAAAAGCCCAGGATGGCCTCAAATTTGCCATTATGCTGCCTCATCCTCCTAAAAGCTGGGGTTACAGGTGTGTACCACTGTATTCGGCTAACCTTATTGATTTGATAATAGATTTGATTAATATTTTCCTTAATCATTTACTAAAAAAAGAAATGGAAGCCAGGCTCAGTAGCACACACCTGTAATCCCAACGGCTTGAGAGACTGAGACAGAACTGAGAGTTCAAAGCCAATCTCAGCAATGGCAAGGTGCTAAGCAACTCAGTGAGACCCTGACTCTAAATAAAATACAAAATAGGGCTGTGGATGTGGCTCAGTGGTTGAGTGCCCTCGAGTTAAGTCCCCAGTACTGCCCCCCACCCCCCCACCCCCCACCAAAAAAAAAAAGAAATGGAAGCAATTCCCCTTCTCAATTTTGAACTCACAGAAGACATGGTCCCAAACTGTGTTCACTTTCTTTTTTTTTTAATATTTATCTTTTAGTTGTACACAATACCTCTATTTTGTTTATTTTTATGTGGTGCTGAGGATCGAACCCAGGGCCTCACATGTGCTAGGTGAGCGCTCTACCGCTGAGCCATAACTCCAGCCCACTGTGTTCATTTTCTATAACAAACACCTGAGATGATCAGCTTACAAAGAGGAAAGGTATTTGGCTCACAGTTTTGGAGACCTTTGTTCATGATCATGTGACCCTGATGTTTTTGAGCCTGTGGTGAGGCTGAACATCGTGGTAGAAGTATTTGATGGAGTAGAATCACTCACCCCTTTGCTAGAAAGTGAAAAAGAGAGTGAAGAGAGGGCTGAGGGCCCACAATCCATATCAAGGGCATGCCACTATGACTTTAAGTCATCCATACCCCTCAAGACCTCAACTTTTAAAGTTCCCCCAGCTTTTTAAATTTATTTATTTATTTATTTTTAAAATTTTCTACTTGTTGATAGACCCTTATTTTATTCACTTGTTTATATGTGGTCCTGAGAATTGAACCCAGTGCCTCACACATGTCAGGCAAGCACTCTACCACTGAACGACAACCCCTAAAGATTCATTTAAAAAATCTTGGCAAAATGAACCAGGTGCAGTGACACCTGCCTGTAATTCCAGCATCTTGGGAGACTGAGGAAGGAAGATTGCAAGTTTGAGGTCACTCTGAGCAATTTAGAGAGAACCTGTCTCGAAATGAATAAAAAATGGTGAAGTTGGAGCTCAGTCATAAAGCACCCCTGGGTTCAGTCCCCAGTACCGCCCACACATGTATGCCCCCCACCACACATACACACACACACAGGAAAAGAAAAAAATAATAATTTGGCAAAATTTAAACATAGGACCATATTCTCTCAATTAGAATCACTGATGGCTATTCTTTCTTAAACAGTATTATGGCCAAGGTAATACTGCTTGCTTGCTTGTTTGTTTATTTATTTATTTTAGTACAGGAGATTGAACCCAGGGGTGCTTTACTACTGAGCTGCATCTCTACCGGCTGCCCCCCTTTTTTCTTTTCTTTTTTTTTTTAATATTTATTTTTTAGTTTTTTGGCGGGCACAACATCTTTGTTTGTATGTGGTGCTGAGGATCGAACCCGGGCCGCATGCATGCCAGGCGAGCGCGCTACCGCTTGAGCCACATCCCCAGCCCCCTTTTTTCTTTTCTTATTAAAAAAAAAAAAAAAAAAAATATATATATATATATATATATATATATATGTATATATATATATAATAAAATAAAGGTTCATCAAATATATATATCGTCAAATATATATATGTATATATTTTATTTTATTTATTGATATGTGGTGCTAAGAATCGAACCCAGCACCTCACACATGCGAGGCAAGAGCTCTACCACTGAGCCATGACCGCAGCCCCTTTCTTTTGTTTTGAGACAGGGTCTGGCTAAGTTGCCCAGTCTGGCCTTCAACTTGGCATCTTCTTACCTCAGCTTCCTCCGGAACTGGGACTACAGGCATGTGCCACCATACCCAGCATTACTGCTACTTACTAAACACAATAGTTATATTATTTCAATGCCATTTTAATTTATGACTTGAGATTTTTTTTTTTCTTTTGGTATCAGGGATTGAACACAGCGGTGCTTAACCACTGAGACACATTCCGAGCCCTTTTTATATTCTATTTTGAGACAGGGTCTCACTAAGTTGCTTAGGGCCTTGCTAAATTGCTGAGGTTGGCCTGAAACTTGTGATCCTCCTGCCTCAACCTGTAGAGTTGCTGCGATTATAGGCCAGTGTCTCTGCACCCAGCTTAAACATATTGTTTTTGAGCATCTGTCAAAGTTTATTTCTTCCTTCATGAGGAACCTAAGAAAGAGATAACAGACAGTGCCACTTACAGTGGCATGGGAAATAAGAAGGTTCAAATAAGGAGTTAATACCTATGGTTTCCCCACTGGGTACTGGTTATTATTGACTGCTGCTAACTTTTCCTTTCCTTTTGTAGAGCTGAGGATTGAACCCAGATTCTCACCCTCACACATGCCAGGGAAGTGCTTTATCACTGAATTATTCCCCAGCTGCTTTATTTTTTATATTCATAATACTGTCATGTCTTTATTAATTGTTCTAAATTAAACTTAGAACATGATGATTTGGAGCTATGTTCCCAGAAATACCATTACCAGAAATAATGCATCATGTATCTGAGAAGCAAGCCATAAACAAATTGACTTTAGACTGCTAATCAGTTGTAGGCATCAAGGTCCATCTCCCTGGCTTGATGCCTGTTAGTTGAGAAGCACTGAAAAGTGTCGAGGAGAGTTCTGCTAGCAGAGATATGTGGTTTCCTTTGTTCTCTAGTAGCCGTCAATTTCTTCATTATTCCGTATAAAATACACAACCACTATTTGCTTGGTTTTCAAAGGACTAAAATTTTCTTTCTTGCTTCTGATAGTTTAAAACTCTGTCTTTTGTTCTGAGCTACATCCCCATACATTTTCATTTGATTTTGAGACAAGGTCTTGCTAAGTTGCCCAGGCTG
The DNA here is from genome assembly GCF_021218885.2 of Marmota monax. Classification (NCBI taxonomy): domain Eukaryota; kingdom Metazoa; phylum Chordata; class Mammalia; order Rodentia; family Sciuridae; genus Marmota; species Marmota monax. The sequence goes on along the minus strand of NW_026692798.1, from coordinate 1,173,433 downwards.
GTCTTGAAATTGTGATCCTCCTGCCTCAGGTTCCTGAGGAGCTGGGATTACAGGAATACACCACCACGCCCAGCTAACATTCTATTTGATTTAAAATTTTTCATATTATCAGGTTTGAGCTCCCCAGAACTGATTCTATTCCCGAGTTCAGCTTGGAGAATACAGGCCTTCCTAACAAAAAGCTGTTAGAAAAAGAATCTTGGAAGTCTAAGAGGAGATTTTTGCTCTCCTGAAACTAAAAAAGTAGATCATTCTGTATCATATACATGTCCTGTATTAACTGTCCATGCTCTTTTCTAAGGGCGATACCTCCTATTCTGTACTTGATCTCCCTTTTTAGTTGCCCAAGAACATTACTCTAAATATTTAGTCTCATTACTACTTACTGCATCACCAATGTTTCCCACAGTGCTTGATCACTTCTATCAGCATCAAACATGCAAAATTCTAAAAACTTCTCAAAGTCATATGTCGATAATAGGCTGTCCTACTGATAGGGGATATCTGATAATAAGTCACTCAGACTTCTTTATTTTTGTGGTATTGGGGATTGAACACAGGGCCTTGCAATATAGTAGTCTAGAGCTTACCACTGAGCTGTACCCTCAGACCATTTTAAAATTTTGAGACAAGATCTTTCTAAGTTGCCCAGGCTGGCCTCAAACTTGGAATCTTCCTGCCCCAGACTGAGTAGCTAGGATTACAGGTACATAGCTACCACATTAAAACTTTTAAGTTATTATGTACAACTGTAATGCACCAATTAAAAAAAAGTGGAAGAAAATTTTAAATTGAAAATTAAGGGCTGGGGTTGTGACTCAGAGCGCTCGCTTAGCATATATGAGGCGCTGGGTTTTGGGTTTGATCTTCAGCACCACATCAAAATAAATAAATAAAGTAAAGGTATTGTGTCCAACTACCATTAAATTAAAAAAAATTAAATTAAAAAATTTAAAATAAAAAATTTATTCCAGAGACTGAAGTAAAAAAACAAACTTTTTGTTTTTTTTTTAAACTAAAAAAAAGAATGTGGGGGAGCTGGGGATGGGCCTCAGTGATAGAGCACTTGTCTAGTATGGATAAGGCTCTGTGTTCAATCCTCTATAACACACGGAGGGCGGGCAGGGCAGGGGGAGAAAAGAAAAGATAAAAAGAAGGAAAAAAAACTTTCTTCATTTGTCAAGAAAATTGATTTTTTTTTTTAATGTGATCATGGTGCTGGATATTAAATCCAGGGCCTGGTGTGTGTTAAGTGCATGCTTTACCTATATCCCCAGCCTGAGAGGAGTTCTTAATTTATTTCATTTTCCAGTTCTAACAGTTTTTTAGTAGTTTCTAGTTCTCTGTTAATTTCTTTTTCTTTCCTTCTGCAGGTTACAAATAAATCCATATCAGGGGGCTGGAGAGTGGTTCAGAAAGTCACCATAGCATGACAAGGTAGTGGACACATTTTGGCAGCCTGATGTGGAGTCCACTTTCCCTTCATAGCACTCCTGCTCACAGAGCAGATGAGGGTAAGGCCATCTGGTCAGCATGTGCCCATTTACCCAGACACAGCTCAAAGGCTGGGATAGTCATCATCATGCTCCTCGAAGCTCACCGCTCTCAGGTGCCTCCTAGACTTCTGTGGGTGCTGAAAAGGCTTCTCCTTGGGGCAGACATTATGGATTTGGCCAAAAGGATAGTAGTCTTAGATCAAAGGTTGCAAACTGGCCATCCGTAAGCCACCTGGGCAGCTCAGGTCAGTCATAGTGAAATCATTCTCAACAGTGAAGAGGTGCATTCTTTGAAGGGACAGTGTCAGGGAAGCACATAGGTGTGCAGGGACTCTGGTCAGAGCTTCCCAGGGGAAAGGAGAGTATTAAAGCACCTTATAGATGTTTTATTGGTTAAGCTGAATTTTTTTTTTTTGACCCAGGGGCACTTAACCTCTGAGCCATGTCCCCAGCCCTTTTTATTTTATTTTATTTTTTTAAATTTTGAGACAGGGTTTAGCTAAGTTGCTTAGGACTCACTAATTTGTTGAGGCTGGCAATCTTTGCAATCCTCCTGCCTCAATGCCCTGAATGAGTTGCTGGGATTACAGGCTTGTGTCAGCATGCTTAGCTGCTTTATTTTTTATTTTTTGAAAAGGGTTATAGCCTTGTTGTCCAGGCTGATCTCAAACTTCTGGGATCAGTGATCCTCCTGCCTCAGCTTCCCAAGTAGCTGGGACTACAGGCATGAACCACTGCACCAGGCTGTCCCAGAAGCCAGCTACTTCCTTCTCCACAATTAACGCTACCTTCAGAGGAGAATGGACAGTACACTGGTCTGGCCCTCAGGGCTGATGGTCCTAGTTCCAGAAAAGACAAAGGGGTCATGCATTTGATCGCTGCAGGGTCCTTACCTTTGTCACAGTTATCTCAGGAAAAGCTAATGGTTCAGGCAGACAATTGCAAGGACCTCAGGACCTCAGGACCTCAAAGAAGGGAGCCCGGGGCTTTAAGGATCAGGTCCCTGAGGAGATGCACTGCAAAGGGTGAGTCAGCACAGTAACTACCTTTGGCAAAATTTTTCATCTATTACTCATAATCTTGAGTGTATTATTCATATATAGCTTAAAAATCTGATTCTAACACTTTGTTCCAGGATTTTATTTCATTTTCGGTTTTAAGTCAGATCTTATCTATTTTTTTTTTTTTTTCTCTCTACTTGGGATAGAAGCCAGGGGCTCAAGTAGGGCAAGCACAATACTTGGAGTTACATCCCTAGCCCTTTTGTTTTGAGAAAGGGTCTTGCTAAATTTCCAAGGTTGGCCTCCAACTTGTGAATCTCCTGCCAGTCTCCCAAGTTGCTGGAATTACAGGCTTGCTCCACTGTGCCCAGCTTGAAAAAACCATGTCTGTTTTTTTTTTTTTTTTTTGGTACCAGGAATTGAACCCATGGGTGGTTAATGAAGAGCCATATCCAAGCCCTTTCTGTTTTTTATTTTGAGACAAAGTCTCACTAAGTTGCTTAGGGCCTCACTAAGTTATGAATTCTGGCCTCAGCATCCTAAGCTACTGGAATTATAGGCATGTGCTACCACAGTGAACTAGATCTTGTCTTTTTAATGTACGGTTATTTTCTATCAAATACCAGATATTATGCGTAAAATCTTGAGAGAAAGCATAACTCCCTACTTGACTTCCTTTCAAAGGTAACAGTGGAGGCTCCTGAAAAATACTACTTTAGCCAGGTAATCAAGGTCAATATGAACATTAAGTTATAAGCATGTTGTACCCTTGGACTGAGGATATAGCTCAGTGGTAGAGTGCTTGCCTAGTACACATAAGGCTCTGGTTTAATTACAAATATTTATAAAAAAAGTGTAAACTGGACTTGATAGTAATCCCAATGACTTGGGAGGCAGAGGCAAAAAAAGGACTGCAAGTTTGAGGTCAATCTCGGTAGTTTAATAAGACCCTTAGGAACTTATTGAGACCCTGTCTCAAAAAACAAAAAACAAAAAAACAAAAAAAAAGAAAGAAAGAAAGAAAAAAAGAAAAGGATTGAGGATGTAGCTGAGTAGCAAAGTGCTCCTGGGTTCAATCTTCAATACAAGGAGAAAAAAGAAAAAAGAAAGAAGTGATGTGATAAAAATAGTAGTTTAACCTTCTGGCTTTTCTACCAAAACCTCACAATCCAAACTGTCATAAGAAAAAAAGAATCAAACAAATACCCAAATGGGATATTCGGCAAAATATACGACCAGTATTCCTTTATCAAATTCATTAAAAACAAGAGAATTCTAGTGCGGACCTCTAATGCTGGCGACTGGGAATGCTGAGGCAGGAGCATGGATGGTAAGTCAGAGGTCCCCTTTAGGAATTTAGTGAGAGCGTAAGCAACTAGGTGAGGCACTGTCTCAAAATAAAATTGAAAAAGACTGGGGATATAGCTCACTGGTAGAGTGCTTGCCTAGCATGCACCAGGCCCTGAATTCTATCCCCAGTATTGCAAGTAACTAATTTCAAATTTTAGAGATGAACAAACTGCATTTTAGTGTGCGATAACAACTTATTTTCAGTTCTTCATTATTCCTAGAGTACTTATTGGTTGGGTCCTAAGCCCCTTGCTCTGGAGTCTTCTAAATCTCTATTTTTGAGTTTTGGCCTCTCTTGTCACTTTTGGTGTAGATTCTTTTGGTCAAGGTTTTTTTTTTTTGTTGTTGTTGTTGTTGTTTGTTTGTTTGTTTGTTTTGGTACCAGATTGAACCCAGGGGTTCTCAACCACTGAGCTATATCCCCAGCCGTTTTTATTTTTTATTTTGAGACAGGGTCTTGCCAAGTTGCTTAGGTCCTTACTAAGTTGCTGAGGATAGCTTTGAACTTGGGATTCTCTCAGCCTCTGGGAGTCACTGGGATTACACCCAGCTGCTTTCTATGCTTTCAAACAGTTGTTTATGTATTTTACCCAGCTTTGCTAGTTGGTCTCAGCAGAGCATTCACCTGACAAGCTATTCAGCCACAGTCCAAACGGGAAGTATCTGCTTCTTTTTGGGGGGTGGGGTGGGGCAGGGATTGAAAGCAAGGGGGCTTAACCACAGAGTCACATCCCCTGAGCCACATGCCCAGCCCTTTTTAAAAAAATGTTTTTATTTAGAGACGGGGTCTCACTGAGTTGCTGAGGCTGGCTTTGCACTCACCATCCTCCTGCCTCAGCCTCCAGAGCTGCTGGGATTACAGGTATGCACCACCACGCCCAGTTCTGTTTCTTATTTTTGAGTGTACCTTTCATATTCTCATTGATTGAACAATTCTAAAAAACTCAGGATTCCCAGGAGTCCTGGTGCTTATTCTTAGGGCCAGACAATAAGATAAATTTAATAGTAGACTTTAAAAGATCAGTCAGAAAAGTCACATAGAGGGATTGAGGTTGTGGCTCAGTGGTAGAATGCTTGCCTAGCATGTGACTGGGTTCAATTCTCAGCACCACATATAAATAAATGAATAAAATAAAGGTCTATACATCTAAAAAATTTTTTTAAAAAGAAAAATCACATGTATAATAGAATAATATATTCTATTAAGGGAGTAAATCTAGACAGCCAGATAGAAAGAAGGTGACTGGCCTGATATCATACTGTGGGAAGACAAAGCACTGGCCTCCAGTCTGTTATTCTGATAGAGTACCTTCCTGTTAACATCTCCCAAAGTGATTCCCAAAGTACTGGCAGGAAATGAAATGTTAACACTGGGTCTAACACAGATGTATCTACTTTCTCTAACTGTAGATGATGATGATGGCAATGACGATGATGCCGACTGTTCTGGGGACTGAACCTGGGGCATGCCAGGCAAGTGTTCCATCACTGAGCAACATTCCTGCCTTTTAAAAATTTCATTTTGAGTCAGAGGATCATTAAGTTGCCCAGCTGACCTCAAATTTGGTATGATACTGCCGAAGCCTCCCAAGTCACTAGGGTTACAGCCTTGTGCCACTGGACCTGACTGCCTTTGAGAGTGCCCTGTCTTTTATTTTCAGCATTATTCATTTTATGATACTGGCAACATATGCATTCATGTCTGAGTCTTTTATTTAGTGAGCCATCTTGGCAAAAAGAGATGTTAGTTAATCTGTTAATTAAATTTCCAAATCTCTCAATTTAGAACTGCTGGTTATTTGAGGGCCCCAAGAAATGTGTAACTAGGAAAAAAGGCAGGGGAATGGTTCATCTTTTTTTCCCTCTAGTACTGGGGATTGAACCCAGGGGCACTTTACCAAGGAATCACATTCCTAGCCCTGTTTTTTATTTTTATATTGAGACAGAGTCTGGTAAGTTGCCCAGGCAGTCCTCAGACTTGTGATACTTTTGCCTCAGTCTTCTGGTTTAGTGTGTGCATATGCCTGCACGCTCATACACATTCAGCTGTATGAATTACATAGTTCACACACAAACAGCACTGTTTCATGAAAGAAAAAGCAGAACTTTTCTTCAATGTGTTTCACTTCTTAAGAGGTGACACTTATTCTCCATATCTAAAAAAATACACCCCAAGAGAAGGTTATTAGCTAGGTTAGTTGAGCCAGATAGGACAGGCTTAGAATCTAGTCTGTCATGTTTCTTCATAATAGCTTTATCTGAGTCCACTTTAATACTCTTATCTTTTCTCTCTCTGATATCAACTGTCTCATCCTGGATCAGCCATTCAGATTGAAAAAAATACATAGTGGGGGGCTGTGGTTGTGGCTCAGTGGTAGAGTGCTTGCCTAGCATGCATGAGGCACTGGGTTCCATCCTCAGCACCACATAAAAATAAAATGAAGATATTGTGTCCACCTAAAACTAAAATAAATAAATAAACTTATGTTTACACACACACACACACACACACACACATATATATATAAATTTTTTTTTAAAGCATAGTGGTCTTTTTTTCTGTTGTTGTTTGTTTGCAGTGCTGGGCATGGAACTCGGTGCCTCCCACATTCAAGCAAGTGTTCTAACATCCACACCCAAGATGCATAGTTTTATCAAAATTGTTGGTTTAGTCACTGATGTCAGTTGAAAAATTCTGAGTTGGAAGCAGCACCAGAGACTGTTGAAGTAAGAAAGGAAAGGAGAAAAACATCTGTAGAAATAACAACACTCCAGAGTGAACTATCACTGGACTAACTACATTTCTCAGCTGATTAAGAATGGGCTTTGGAAAATGATCCAGGAGCTAAGAGATATAGAGTAATGGCAATACTTAGCCCTTAGGTAAGGAAAAGCAGGAATTAACTGTTTCAAGGATACATAGCACTTCTTGGGACCTTTGTGTTTGCATCAGATTATAGCTCTTTCCTTGGTCAGCATTAACCAATGTGCACACAATGGAAATAGTGAAAAACACACAGTATCCAAGACACCTCTGTGACTCCTGGAGAAGTAATTTGCAGAGCTGGAGATCCAAGCTGAGCCCCTCACATGATGGGAAAGTATAATACCCAGACCCAAGAAATAGTTCCTAAGAAAGATCCAGACAGGTGAAATTTGTCTTTGCTTTCATTTTGCATAGTTCCAAATTAACTTCCCATCAAAACCATAAGAATTCTTAAGAAATCTTTACTGAAATATGAAATAATAGATATTGCTAATATTCCCATAAAAATTTGTATTTGAGACTCATGATGTTGTATTACAAAAATTTCATTTTTAGTAAGACAAACCTATAGAACTTTATCTACAACCACATTTTTGGGTGCAGAGGTCTGTACGTCCTGCTGCTCTTTGTGAAAGACTACATATTGATTTACTTAACGCAACAACATAAATGAAAAATTTATTAGCTGATAAATATTACTATTTTTGAACTTGATTACTCTGTAAATCTATGTTTTTTTTTTTTTTTTTAATACTGGGAATTGAACCCAGGTGTGCTTTACCACTGACATACACTCCCAGCCCTTTTTAAGTTATTTTGAGACAGGGTCTCACTAAGTTGCCAAAGCTGGACTGGAACATGGGATCCTCCTGTCTCAGCCTCCTGAGTGCTGGGATTATGGGTGTGCGCCACTGTACCTGCCTTAGAAATATTTTTTAATAATGTAAGATTTTAGTTTTTCTTTTTACTTCCTTGACATGTGGTGCTGTGGTAGGAATGTGCCCCTGCCTAAATTCATATGTTGAATTCCTAACCCTCAAGGTGATGATCAGGAGGTGGGGCCTTTGGAAGTTGTTCAGCTTGTGAGAGCTCCCCCACATCATGGATCTCAGTGCTCTGATAAAAAAGACTCAAGCTGGGTGCTGTGGCACATGCCTATAATCTCAAGGAGTAGGGGGAATCTGAGGTATTGGGGTGGCTGAGGCAGCAGGATCACAGGTTTGAGGCCAGCCTGGGTAAATTAATAAGACCCTGTCTCAAAATTTAAAAATAAATAAATAAATAAAATAAAAATGGGCTGGGGATGTGGTTCAGTAGCAGAGTAATTGCCTCATATATGAAGGTCCTGGGTTCTATCTCCAGGACAACCACAAAAAAAAAAAAAGCCCTGAGAGGGTTGAGGTTCAGTTTAGTGGTAGAACACTTGCCTTGCATGCATGAGGCCCTGGGTTAATCCCCAGGATTTCAAAGAAACAACAACAAACAAAACAAAAATTTAAAAGTAAAAACAGAAATCCTGAGAGCTAGCTCATCCCTTCCACTATGTGAGGACACAGTGAGAAGACACCATATATGACCAGAAAACTGGAACCCATCTGCTGGTACCTTGACCTTGGACTTCTCATAACCCTGAACTCTGTGCAATAAATTGTTATAATATCCATTTTACTGTATGTTGTTATAGCAACCTGAATGGATAGAGACTTATTTTTCTTCTATTTCTCTGGATATTCTCGTTTGTCCCCTTTGCAGTCTCATCCTCTAAAAACAATACACTCAAAATTGGAATTAAGAAAATCTTAATACTGAAAATTCTCTTCTCAGTGTGCACTCCAGCACAGACTCTGTGCCCAGCAACCCATTGTGTGTTCTCTGTCATGAAAGGCAGCCCAGCCATCTGCTCATGCATTCAGAGACTTGGAAGTTGTCCTAGAAACCTTATTCTCTCCAGTCTTCCCTTTCCAATCTGTCACCAAATCCTGTGGATGTAACCTCATAAACAGCTCTTGAATTGGTCTACATCTTCCCACCTCCATTCCACCTCTAGTTCAGGCTCTGGGAGCCGGCAAGGTATGCTCTAAAATCCTCCTTGTTTTTCTCCTCACACCTAATCTTGCCCCTTTTCAACAAATTCTCTCCATTTATGCCAGAGACAGTTCAAAATAGAGCCTGATCCTATCACCACCTTGCCTTCGTGCCTGTAATGGTTCTTACCGTGACTGGATACATTCCAATCTCACTTTACCCTGCAAGGTCTCTCAGCTAACTTCTCCTCTGACCATGGCCCAGCCTTCCCTCCTCTGGCCAGTTTGCCAGCTGTGAAGCAACCTGAAACCCTAAGGACTGCTGTTCTAATTGTTCTCTTTGCTTGGCAGGAAGTTTTAATGGTAACAATATTCACATGGAAATCTGTTTTTTGGAATGCATAAGCGATCGCTTCTCTTTTGTGTTTTTTTCTTTTTGATACTGACAATTGAACTGATGGGTGCTTCTTTATCACTATATCACTAAGCTACATCCCTGACCTTTATATTTTTTCATTTTGAAACAGGATCTCACAAAATTGCTGAGGGCCTCACTAAGTTGGTAAAGCTGACCTCGAACTTGTGATCCTCCTGCCTCAGTCTCCAGGGTCACTGAGATTACTGGTGCGCACCACAGCACGGGTAATTGTTTGGGTTTTAATCAGAATAGTCTTTTACTGTCATGCATAAATAGATAATACAAACATATAGCTCTAAAGGACTCCTCCTCATTCAAAAAGAGAATCTGAAAGTCTTTGCTCCTTTAGTCTAACACATGTAAGTGGAATTCTTTAAAAGTCTAGTTTTACATATTGCTGACAGCAATTTTATGTCTCAGCAATATAAGTTCAAAGTATTGAACTTTATATAGTTACTTATTTTACTTTATTCTATCCTACTTATTTGGTTATTTATTTTTGTGATTCTCAGGATCAAGCCCATGGTAGGTAAATGCTCTACCACTGATACATTCTCAGCTCAGTGAAAGTCACTACCTGAAAAAAAATCACTTAATGTAAGCAGAGACTCATTCTTTTTTTTTTTCTTTTTTTAAATTTTAATATTTATTTTTTAGTTATCGGCGGATACAACATCTTCGTTTTGTATGTGGTGCTGAGGATCGAACCCGGGCCGCACGCATGCCAGGCGAGCGCGCTACCGCTTGAGCCACATCCCCAGCCCAGAGACTCATTCTTTTGTGTATGGCAATGGTGGGAATTGAACCCAGGGCCTTGTGCATGCAAGGCAAGCACTCTACCAACTGAGCTATATCCCCAGCCCAGAAACTCAATTTTGAGACTGTCTCTCAAAGCAAGTTTCAAAAGAGAGTAATATGTGAAAATACCAAAGTTTTAAGACCAGGGTTGTTGATAAAGGGAATATGACTTATATGTTTTCTAAAATAGAATTATTGAATTAAAGTGATTTTTATAGAAATTAGTGGCGGCATTGTAACCTGTTTTTATAACTAGCCTCACTTCATCATATGGGTTTTGTTTCACATGAACTATAAAATGTTTTGTATTTGGCATTTTAATATGGAGATTTTATTTACAGTCTTTAGGCAATCTAACCTAAACAGCATTTATTTTATTTTATTTTTTGAAAAATATTTATTTTTTACTTGTATTTGGACATAACACCTTTATTTCACTTGTTATTTATTTATTTTTTTAATATGTGGTGCTGTGGATCAAACCTAGGGTTTGCACATGTGAGGCGAGCGCTCTACCGCTGAGCCACAACCCCAGCACTTAAGCAGCATTTATTAGTATTATTATACTATACAAATAGATGAGCACCATTATTTTTTTATTTGTTTTGATTAATTACACATGGCAGTACAATGACTTTGACATATCATACATTTGAATCAGATTTTAAAGATTCCTTATGTGTTTTTTTCTTAATAAACCTGGCCCTACCCATAGGCCCCTGTTTTTCCCTAACTGTGTCACTCCAACTCTTGTGGGTGTTTTCCCTTCTTGAAGATGGAGACAGTGATGGGGTAATGATCATAAGATAACCAAACAATTCAGCCTGTGTGGAGCAGCCGGACCAGTGCATGATAAGCACCTGATGGATACCAGGTATCATTGTCGAATGGATATTAATAGTATTAATGTCATGTAGAACTCCATATGTTTTCTTTCGTCTAATTTTACCTCATTTGGGGTCTAATGTATGTTTTTCATTCAAAACAGGGCTTAATTATAATTTATGGGTTTAAAAAATTTTCCTTTGTGAAATGTGGAAAACATACAGGGGTAAGACAATTTTTGTCTTACTCTTTGTAAAAGGTTTTATTTTTTGGATTGTTTAGATAGTTTTGATTTTCTCCTTTTTTTTTTTTAACCTAGATCCTTAAATATGTTAAAGAAATTGCCTATCTTAGGAATATTTAAGCCACTAGTATTTTCTAAGTATCTGTAAACAATCTGGCATAGTGGCACAGACCTGTTATACCAGCTACCAGGAGGCCGAGGCAGGGAGATGAAAAGTATAGGCCAGCCTGGGCGATTTATTTTATTTATATATTTTTTCTTTAAAAAAATGTTTTTATTAGTGCATTATACTATGGTATTTATGTTTTGGGGTTTTGTTTGTTTGTTTGTTTTTTGGTCTCAGGGATTGAACTCAGGGACACTCAACTACTGAGCCACATTCACAGCCCTATTTTGTTTTATTTAGAAACAGGGTCTCACTGAGTTGCTTAGCTCCTTGCCATTGCTGAGGCTGGCTTTGAACTTGCCATCCTCCTGTCTCAGCTTCCAGAGCTGCAGGGATTACAGATGTTCACCACCGTGCCTGGCTATTAGTGCATTATAGTTATGGTGGAATTTATTTTAACATGTTCATACACTAATATAACACAATTCAGTCTATTTCTATTCCCAGTATTTCCCCTTTCTTTCTTTTCCTCCCTCTCCTGATCCCCTTCATCTACTTTATTGGTCTCTCTTCTATTAATTTATTTTTGTTTTACTTGGTGCATCATAAAGATATGCATAAACATGGGATTCATTGTGATACATTCATATCTGCACATAGCATAGTTTGCTCAATTTCATTCTGCAGTTTCTCCCCTCTCCTGTCCTTCCTCTCTCCCCCCTCAGTCCCTATCCTTTGCTTTACTGCTCTCCCTTCTATTTTCATGGGATCCTCACATTTTAAAAATAATTCCTATTTATCTCCAGCTTTCACATAGGAGAGAAAATTTTTGACCCTTTATTTTCTGAGTCTGGCTTACTTCATTTAGCATGATGTTCTCCAGTTCCATCCATTTACCAGCAAATGACATAATTTCATTCTTTCTATGGCTGAGTAAAACTTTATTGTGTATCTGTATCACATTTTCTTTATCCATTCATCTGTTGGCAGGCATCTGAGCTGGTTCTATAACTGCAGCCTGGACAATTTAGTGCAGTCTTTTCTCAAAATAAAATAAAAAGACCTGGGCTTATAACTCAATGATAAGGGCTTGCCTCCCAAGTGAGAGTCCCTGGGTTCCATCCCCAATAAATACAAACAAACAATAAATTAAAAAAAATTATTAGTTATTCACAATACTAATAAAATAAAAGGCTATGCTATAATAAATTCGATTTCCAGCTGGCTATGGTGGCACACACATGTAATCTAGCTATTTGGGGGACTGAGGCAGGAGGATTACAAGTTTGAGGTCAGGCTGGGCAATTTACAGACTATTTCAAAATAAAAGTTCTGGAATGTAGCTCCAGGCTAGAGCACTTACCTAGACATACATGGTTTTGAGCTAAATTTTTTTTTTTAAGTACTTGTAGATGGACAGAATGCCTTTATTTTATTTATTTTCACATGGTGCTAAGGATTGAACCCAGTGCCTCATACATGCTAGGCAAGCTCTCTGCCACTGAGCTATAGCTCCAGCCCTGGGTTAAAGTTTTGACACTGTAAAAGAAGAAGAAGGAGAAAGAGAAGAAGAAGGGGGAAAAAAAGAGAGAGAAAGACTTTTGATTTTGTTTCATTTGTTTTAATTCCAATCCTCCCCCCCACCCCTGTGAGAATTGAGTCCAATAGTCTAGGCATTTTCTCAGCTCCATATATTACTTTTTCCTACATTCAGAATCTCACTAATACTTCATTTTTATTTTCATACAAGATTCTTGTTTGGGTTATAGTCAATAGAATTTTAATTTTTTCTTCTTTGTAGTGCTGGGGATGGAATCCAGGGCCTCTTGCATCTAGGCAAATGCTCTATCACTGAATATAACCCTGGACCAGTGGTAGAGCATTTGCCTAAGATTTGTGACGTCCTGAGTTTTCTACTCAACTCAATAAGGAAAAAAATAAAAAAATATTTTTACATTTATATTTTCTACATGCCCTGGTGAAACTTATTCTGTTATTTTACATTATCAGCTATGGAGTTATGAAGTCTTGTGCTTTCAGTGCCTTTGAGAGACAAACTCTTTTAGCTGCCAAATGATTCAGATCAAGGAAACTATTACGCCAAATTCATAAATTTGTATTAGTGTCTCATTCTTTGAGCTACTGGTCTTTTTCTTGTTTTGCTTTAATTCTGATTTTTTTTTTCTTATTGAACTAGATCTCGCTTCAACATGAATACAGTTTCTGAACTGGCAGGCACAGGGATGGAAGTTATCTACTAGACTGGACAAAAACATTACCCCACCATGAAGGTCAGTTGTAACCCACCCTCTTCTGCGGCAGTTTGGGTCCTGTGGTTCCTTGGTATCTTCAAATACCTTTTATATCAAAACATGAGGATGCTCACATCCCTTATATAAAATAGTGTAGTATTTGCATAAAACCTACCCATCTTCCCACAGACCTCTCTCTCTCTCTCTCTCCCTCTCTCTCTCTCCTGGGAATCCAATCCAGGAGGAACCTCATGCATGTGAGGCAAGTGCTCTGGTACTGAGCCATAATCCAGCCTTTACAAGGAGCTCTGCTGATTTTAATCAGGAAGGACCCCTTATATTTGTCTTTTTTTTTTTTAAGGAGAATTTTTTTTTAAAATATTCATTTTCGGCGGACACAACATTTTATTTTGTATGTGGTACTGAGGATCGAACCCAGGCGGCACGCATGCCAGGCGAGCACGCTACCGCTTGAGCCACATCCCCAGCCCTTATATTTGTCTTTTATAGAACAATCTCTGACCAATATACACTTGTTTTTTGCCCCCAGCAAGTTGTACATGTCTCAATGTTGCCACCTCCTGTCAAGAAGAGGAACAGCACCGCATCCTTCACGTTTTAGGCCAGAGCCTAGAGAAGACTGGGAAGTATCTCCCCTCTTTTTGCTGCTATTTATTCAGAACCCTCCTGCATGGAAGAGGGAGTGAGTAGCATTTATGGCTTAGCATTATTTATACTTTAAGTCTACAACTTCTATTATATTAACAATACTCTCAAATATTTCATTCCCCTTGTGATAAGGTTTAATTATATTCAATGATAATACATACTTTAATTTATATGTTTTCTCCTCTTCAAACAGTATTGGTATATTGTGATTTCCTAAGAACTTTTAATTTTTATTAAATTTTTAAAGTCCTCAGGGCAAGAAATATATAATATATGTAATTCATGTGTGTGTGTGTGTGTTTTGTAATTTTTGTGATTGAATTCAGGGGTACTGTACTACTGAGATATATCCCAAGCCCTTTTTATTATTTTATTTTTTGTACCAGGCATTGAACCCAGGGGCACTTAACCACTGAACCACATCCTCAGGCATTTTTATATTTTATTTTGAAACAGTCTTGCTAAGTTTCTTAGGGCCTCATTAAATTGTTAAGACTGGCTTTGAACTTGTGATCCTCCTGCCTCAGACTTCCAAACTGCTGGGATTATGGGCAGGCACCAAGCCCTTTGTGTTTTTCTGTGTCTTGCTAAGCCACTGGAATTACAGGAACAAACTACCATGCCTTGTTTCTCCTGTTATCTTTTTAAAGCTTGTGAGATAAATAAAAATGTCGTGCATTTTTATCTCTAAAAATCGGAATTTGTGCCTTATCCATTTTTTGTGGAACTGGTAATGGAACCCTGGTTCTTTTTTTTTTTTTTTTTTTTTTCAGCACATCTTTTTTTTTTTTTTTTTTTTTAAATATTTATTTTATTTTTTTAGTTTTCAGTGGACACAACATCTTTGTTTGTATGTGGTGCTGAGGATCGAACCCGGGCCGCACGCATGCCAGGCGAGCGTGCTACCGCTTGAGCCACATCCCCAGCCCGGAACCCTGGTTCTTATACATGCTAATCATATATTCGATTACTGAGCTAGAGCCCCAGTCTTCATCATGTTTTTTTTTTTTTTTTTAATTAACAGTGTTCCTGGAGGTTTATAAATTTTATTAGATGTTTTATTTTTATTTTTTTAAAAATATTTATTTTTTAATTTTCGGCAGACACAACATCTTTATTTGTATGTGGTGCTGAGGATCGAACCCAGGCCGCACGCATGGCAGGCGAGCCACGCTACTGCTTGAGCCACATCCCTAGCCCTTTATTAGATGTTTTAAAGAAACAACTTTGGACTCCGTTGATTTTCTTTATTGTGTGGACTTCCTGTCTTATTGATTTCTTGTTTTGTTTTGCTTGGTGCTAGAGATTGAACCCAGGGTGTGGAGTGTGCTGGGCAAGGGCTCCAGCATGGAGTGACACACACAAGGAGCCACTTTTAATAAATCAACTCACTCTGTAGCAAAAAGCCTCATTCTCTATTATTTCTAGGAGTAGAAATCTGTGCACACGTAATCATACTTTTTAAACACAAAATTTGCATTCCCAGTTTCTCCAAATTTATTTCATTTTGTTGTTGAAGATTTGAAAAATAAAAAGAATGAAGAAAATTTTTACTGAATAAAGTAAAACTCCAACCATATAAAATGAGTTACCAGGAATATTTTCTTTCCCTCTAGCCTTTTAAAGTTTTCTCTTAGTATGTGTAGTGAATGATGTGTGCATGGTTACATACATTTTAGAGACATCTTGGGAATCAGAGAAATAGCTGACATTCCATTAGGAAATCAGAAGCATCTGCCTCATGCCAGAAGTTCACAAACATCAGATACACTGGAATCACCTGGAGAACTTTTAAAAATAGGCCAATCAGTGGCAGAGTGCTTGCCTAGCATGTGTGAGGCACTGGGTTTGATACTTAGCACCACAAAAAAATAAACAAATAAAAATAAAGGCATTCTGTCCATCTACAACTACAAATAATAACAGTAGTAGTAGTAGTAGTAGTAGTAGTAGTAGTAGTAGTAGTAGTAGTAATAGGCTGCTGGTCCCTATCTCTCCGAGGTTCTGACTTGGTAGGCTTGGGATGGGGTGAGAGAGAACTGCGACAGACAGATTTCCAAGTGACTTATGCTGCTGGTCCAGGGACCAATTACAGAACCACTGATCTGTATCATCCAGCTCTGAGCAATCAGGTGGGTTCCAGAGCCAAGCAGAAGTATGTAATTGTCCTCACAGTCTAATGGAACAATGTGTTTTGCACTCAAATTAGTAACTTGTTTTTCCTGTTACTAAAGCAGGGAATTTTCTCATTGAAGTATATGAGGAGCTTTCAGTAGTAGCTGAAGTTTCCAGAAGCCTTTTTCTCCTTTCCTCGTTTAAGTATTACAGTGAAACTATCACAAAATTTTCATCCCCCATTAGAAATTGATCATTGTCAGCCAGGCACAAGGGCATGCCCCTTTAATTTCAACTACTGGGGAGGCTGAGGCAAGAGTATCACAAATTTCAGGGCATCCTGGGCAACTTAGAAAGATTCTGTCCCAATTATGAAAAATAAAAAGGGCTGGGGATGTAGCTCAGTGGTAGAATCCCTGGATCCAATCCCCAGGACTGCAAAAATAGAAGAAAGAAGGAGGAGGAGGAGGAAGAAGTAGAAGAAAAAGAGGAGGAGAAGAAAAGGAAATTGATCATTGTCATGAAGCCACAGGGTCTGCTCTCCATAAAATGATCTCTGGAGATTTGTGTTTCAATAACTCCTCCTGTAGAAACTTCCAGCACCTAAAGCACCTGGCACTTTTCACTAGTTTTTTGTGAAAATACACCATCAGTATTTCTGCCAGTTAGTGGGGTATGGGAGCAGTGTTAAGAGGGTGGGGTGGAGTATTGGAACTGAAGAACTTATCAAAATTTGAGGAGCTCGCTAGAATGTTTGATAAAAGATCACTACATGGCAGACCTTTAAAATCCTTCATTACATTTGTTCCATTGAAGCAAAGTGCCTTGTCTTTTCCAGAATTTTCCAAAGCAAGGAACCTCTGTGTCCACGAGAATAGAGGGATTTGGGGCAATTTTGTTTTCTGCTTCTATCACAACTTCTAGAAGAGTACCTGGCACATGATAGGTGCTCAGTAACTATTTGTTAAGTGAATAATTAAAATTGAAATTCTTAAAACAATAAAAATTCATACTAGCATAATTTCAGTTATCTCAATGTTCCATTACAACTCTCAGTGCATTTGCTCCAGAGGTTATAATTTTATGGCTTTTCAACTTCAGAGAAACACTCTGTGGTTCCTTGTAGGGAGCTGAAAATCACTTCTACAAAGCAGAGCATTATAAATAATAAAAAAGCTCCTTTCCTTAAAGAATCGGCCCATCTTCTTATGCAACTTCAATAGGCTTGTAATGTGGAGAAGCAGGCTGGGAAAGCATGTGGTTTGCCAGAGGTAATGCTCTCAATTTCCATGTTATACTGTCTTCTTTGATTAATGAAAGATAAGGAGCTCTCTGGCCCTTCCACTTTCCTCCACTGAACCATATAACAAGAAGGCCTTTGCCAGATGCTGGCATCTTGAAATTAGACTTCCCAGCCTCCAAAACTCTAAGGCAACACATTTCTGCCCATTACTTTAAAAAGAAGAAGAAGAAGAAGAAGAAGAAGAAGAAGAAGAAGAAGAAGAAGAAGAAGAAGAAGAAGAAGAAGAAGCTGGGCCCAGGGTGGCCATACCTGTAATCCCAGTAATTTAGAAGCTAAGATAGGAGGATTGTAAGTTTGAAGTCAATAAGGGCAATTTAGGGAGACCCTGTCTCAAATAAAAAATAGTTTTGGGTGTAGCTCAATGGTAGAATACCCCTGAGTTTAATCTCCAGTACCACAGTGGAAGAAGAAAATATAAGGGAAGGAAAACATATTTAAAAATATCTCTGTTTATCCAATAACCTGACATATTTAACAGATTGGTGCCTTACTCCATTTGTGCTGCTATAACAAAATACTTGAGACTGGGTAATTTATAAAGAACAGAAATATATGCTCAGCATGGTGACACACTCCTATAATCCCAACTATTCAAGAGATTAGGAAGGGAGAATTATGAGACCCCATCATACACACACAAAAATAAAATTTAAAATACCAGAAATTAATTACTTATACTTCTGAAGCCTGGAAAGTCTAAGAAGAAAGGAGCCAGCATTTGCTGTCTGGTGAGGTCCTGTCTCGTTGCTGCATTTTCAGTGAGGGCTCATGTTGTGTTCCTCATATGGCAGAAAAGCAGGTGAGCACAAAGGGCCTTCTTCAGCCAATTTATTGTATTTTTTGGTACTGGGGATTGAATGCAGGGATATTTAACCACTGAGCCATGTCCCCAGCTGTATTTACTTTTTATTTTGAGACAAGATCTCACTTAGGGCTTCACTAAGATGCTGAGGTTGGCCTTGAACTTGTGATCCTCCTGCCACAGCCTCCAGAATTGTTGTGATTACAGGTGTGCACCACCACACTTGACTTATAATTTTTTTTTATTAAGCAGAAGGAGTGCATACAAAACAATAACATAAAGTATAGTAAACACATAAAGCAGTCACAGGGCTGTTTAGTACCATTGTTATCCTGTGCTGTACACAATTATGTGTGCTATAGGTTTTTTTTTTTTTTAGCTCTTAGGAGCATACCGAGAGTCTCCACAGGCTAGGCATGTGTGCTGTACCACTAAGCTACATCTCAGCCCTGGGCTATACTTTCACATAACTAGTAGTGTCGCAGGATTGTTTATACCAGCACCACTGTACACACGAGTAATGTGCTGTGCAATGACACTACCACAGCTACAGCATCTAGGTCATGGGAAATTTTTAGCTCCATTGTAATATTTTGGGACCACCATCATATGTGATCCATCAGTGACTTCTGAAACATGCTCATGAGGAACATGACGGCAATTCAGAAAGTTAGGTGTTAGCATTTATTGATTTATTTAAATGTTTCACTATGTGGACCTGGCTGGTTTCTAATTGCTGGACTGAAGTAATCCTTCTACTTTTGTCTCCTGGGTGCTGGGATTACCAGCACATGCCACTGTGCATCACTACCATTATCATTTCAGCAAGATTTTCCTTTGACGCTGAAGAGGTTCAGAGACATTTCTTTTTATTAGTCACCAATATTTTGCAAACTGTTTATTTATATATTGCTTCTAGGATTCTCATTAGTTGGGGAAGCACAAAATATATTTCTGTTTCACATATAGATGGATGTTATTCTAAAATATCTGCATGAACAGAAAAAGAAATGACGTACTTCAGGAATCTATAAATCTCAGCACTTGAATTGAGTCATCTACAAATTGATGATGTTGCATGACCTTGAGCTACACATCAGCTGTCACCCTTTCAATTCTATTCCACGTCTAGTTTCTTCTTTCTTCATGTCTTCCAATCTAATGGATTCATCTTGCCTCTAATGTCTTTCAATAGCCTAGATCCCAGAGCTAGCCATCTGAGTCTTTTATTAGTAGCATTACTTATTGTGCATCTCTGCCTTACCGTCCTAGATGCCTCAAAAATCTCAGACTCTGTAAGTGCTACAATCCAAAACATCTAATATTATGCTTGCTTAGGTATAACTGAGAGGGAAAACAACCCCATTCCACATGGCAAAATTATTTTACCATCAGTTAGTAGTTTTCAACTTCATCTAGATTTTTAGTTCCTGTGTCTTCCACTGTCTGATATGGTAGCCACTCACCCTATATGTCTGGTGAGTACTGAAAATGTTAAACTAAAATGTGCTACATAGACTTTTAGCCAAGATGGAGTAATGAGGAGCAGATTATCCTCCTTCCTGAAATAATGAAAGAATAGTAAAAAAAAAAATGAAACAACATTTCTCAGCACCCTAGAAAATTAGACAAATGATAGTGATCCACAAGACCTGGGAAATAAATTAGGTAAGTGCTATGATTTGTCCAAGCCTTGAGCTGTGCTGTCAGTGTGTGTGTGTGTGTGTGTGTGTGTTTGTAATGAAGTCACGGACTGGAGAAGGAACCATCATAAATAAGCACAAGAAGGAAGAAAACCCAGGGCTTACACCAGACCAGAAGCAGTGCCTGTCCCCACCAGTCAGAACAACAACCACATAACTCAGGGACATGAGGTGGAATATTCAAAATGGCTGTGTCTCAGTTGTGCATAATAACCAGCTATCCTTTCAAACCAGCTCTGGTCTCACCTCAGCAATCCTGAAGGACTGAACTGTGTCCAAGAGATGAATCTGTATCCTACAAAATCAATCCAAGGGTATTTACAGGAACATAAAAATAACCTGCATTCCCCAAAGTGGAATGGTGGCACACACCTGTAATCCCAGCAACTCAGGAGATTAAGGCAAGAGGACCACAACTTTTCCAGGCCAGGCTGGGCAACATAGCAAGACCCTGTCCCCCCACCAAAATAAATAAATAAATAAATAAATAAAATAAAATAAATAAATAAATAAATAAAAATAAAAACAAAAAAGGGCCTGGGGATGTACCCCAGTGTTAGAGCACCTCATGTTTCACTCCCCAGTACCAATAAGTAAATAAAAATAAAAGTGCCCCTGGTGGGCAGCTCAGTGGTAGAACATATGCTGAGCATAAGTGTGGCTCTGTTGTCCTTTTCTTTCCTTTTGAAGCCGGGGTGCTTTACAACTGAGCTGCATCCTTGCCCCCTGCCTTTTTGGATACCACTAAGTCACATCCCTAGCCCTTTTTTATATTTTATTTAGAGACAGGGTCTCACTGAGTTGCTTAGCACCTTGCTGTTGCTGAGGTTGGCTTTGAACTTGCAATCCTCCTGCCTCAGCCTCCAGAGTTGCTGGGATTACAGGTGTGCACCACTGTACCTGACCTCAGTCCCCTTTTGAAAATTATTTTGAGATAGATTCTCACTAAGTTATTGACCTGGGCTAGAATTTATGATCCTCTTGCCTCAGCCTCCCAACATGCTTTGTGTGTGTGTATTAAAAAAAAAAAAACATGTGAAGTGTGTTTTTTCTTCTTTTTCTCTCATTGAACTCAGAGACACCCTGGGCTGGGTGTGGGGTGAACAAAGGCCACCCTATGCCCTGGGCTCTCCATGGAACAGGACCAGCCTATCTGTGGGCAGAACAAGGCTTCTCTCCAGGCACTAGAGGCAAAGATTCATGGAAGTGCAGATTCAAGAGATCCATAACAGGCACGCAGTGCATCCTCCTTGTCAGGTGGGCCTCACAGAGCCTTGCAGCCTTGGGATCAGATCCCAGTTCTGCAACTCTGTAAGGCAGAGGGGGCTCATTGGCAAAGACCTAGTTTTCCTATCAGTGTAATATAGATGCTCATTCTAGCTCCTTCATGGTGTCTGTAGAGCACACAGTTTAAAAATCACAGTAGGGGGTCAGAAGCACCCGCAGGGAAACAGACAGCCTATGTGTTCCTGTTGATGTCTCCATCAGCCCACTGCTGCCATGGACTCTGGCCTCTGTCCACTCTCTTTCCTCTGCTGGATAGGCCCACTTTACTCTGACTGCACTGTTCCTCCTGAAAGTCTGTCTCCATTCTAAGGGCAAGTGAGGTGTCCCTCAACTTCACTCACATCATAAAACTCCTATCTCTGAGACCTCGCAGCAGCATGCAGCTCCACTCTTCCTGCCTATGACGTCCACTGTCCTGAGTGCTGGCATCTGCCTGTAGATGGCTCTGATGTGTGTCAACTTTCCCAGGTCACATGGCAGGGTTGCTTATAGTGGGGACCACCTCCTTCCCCAGGCAGCCAAACAGAGTTGGCTTGTGACCTCAAGAGGGCCAACTCTCCCCATTCCAGGCACACAGAACCTAGTACTCCCAGGGTGATAAGTGTCAGGTTCTATTTTATGATGGTAATTGATGGCGTTTTCCTGAGGAGGATCTCATGTGCCTGCTAACTTCAATTGCTTTGCATCTAGGACATTCCTAAGAGCAAATGTGTGTGAATTGCCAAGAGATGGGCTTCTTCATTGACAGTCCACCCTCAAATCTTTTGGAAAAGCTTAGCAGTATAAGAAGATCAACATGGTGTGACATGGTGGCACATGCCTGTAATCCCAACTGAAGGATGAGTTAGGAGGTTCCTAAATTTGAGGCCAACCTTGGCAAATTAGTGAGACCCTATCTCAAAAAAAAAATATTAACAGGTTTGGGAAAGTAGATGACTTCTAAAGCACCCCTGGCTTCAATTCATCATAACACAAAAATACAAAAATAAATTGAATTTAAAAAAGAAATTATCATGGTTTTAGACATCTTGGAGAGATTAAAATGCCTCCTGAACATTGACTCCTCTTCAAATTCTGCATTGAGTCTTTGCATGATTTCGATGGGTGTGTGCACACAGCCTAGACCAGGTTGGCAGGGGAGCCATCACATTCAATTTGTATTCATCCCACCCTGGGAAGAGGGCTGTTATCTCATTCCACAGATGAGGAATAGGATACCAAATTTCCAAAGACACCTGCTCTATCTGACCTCAGATCCCTTGTTTTTAACCATTAGGGGCACTGCCCCCATTGAAGGTAGCACCCTCTGATGAGTGGGACTCCTCACCACCCTCTAGTCAGTCACCTTTGTCCCCATACATGAGCGCTTTTGTTATGTTATATGGGGAGGACACATACATCCTGTGTATGTGTCCTCCCCACAGGACCCATGTGCTTTATTAGGGGGTTCATATTCATCTAGTCAGTGCTAGTGGTGACACAGTCTGGGTGAATGGATTGAGCATGAAACTTTAAATGAGTCAACAATTAAACTTTATGAAACTTTATTACTACAACTTCTTAAAAGGTTAAATTAAACCTTAAAAATATCTGTGTCACAAAAAATAAAGTGACAATTTCCAAGGGGAGGGGGAAAACAGCTATATTGGGGGAACTGGCACTGGGTCACACTCAAGAGCTGACATGAAAGGAAGTTCCAGAGAATGTTCTAGAACAATGGCATCTGGAAAAAGTGGAGTGGGTTCTGGGTTTGACTGTTTCTGAACCTCCTACCTCTGGATTTTTGGTGCCTGGAATTGCTGTTGACACAGGGGAGGCTGGCTCTCTTTTAATAGATGTGCATACAGCTGGCTCAGCACTTACAGCAACTGGAAGACATGGTGCAGTATCCTCTGGCTTGGTTGCTGGCAGCTGAGCTGCCTCCTGTCCACAGGTGTCACAGTAGCCTCTGGAGACTTGAACTCTCCCTTCTGTGGATAGTGCCAGCCTTGAGCCATCCTCCAGGGTTGATTACTTATCTTCTTCCAACTCAGGGGCTATGCTATGAGCTATCCCAAATGTAAGAATGTAAATTTGGCTTTGTCCCTGGAGGCAGTTCTGTAACTTGAGGTGGCACTGGAGCTGCTGGAGAAAAGTCCCCAACATGACTGTCTTTCCCTGGGCCTTTCCCAATTCACACAAGAATCATCTGAGAGTGGCCCCAGGCCCTGTCCCCACAATAGGACATTTTCCCAGACTAGCATCCACTACTTGCAGGATGCAAGGCTTCTTGTGTTCAGGACCAAATGACAGTTCCTGGTAGGACCAGAACCAATTCTTCCTCACACACTTTGTTAGCTATCCCAAGTCCCCTCATCAGGGATCATACTCACTGGGATCTGGGTTCTCCAGCTGTGTAAGGAGTCTGTGGACGTGGAGGATCAGCTCTGATTCAGGCATGGTAAGCAGAAGGAAGGTCCTGATATGTTTCAGATTCTTCAGTTTCAGGGACTCACCAAAATCTCTGGATAGCTGAATAGTCATGTTTACACTACCTAGCAGAGGGTGCTGGGGTGGGGTGAGGCAGACAGCAGTCAGTGGCTTGTCTTCACTTTCCCCTGGAGCCCCTTAAGACCATTGCATCATGTGTTCCCCTGAAGTGACTGTGCATCCCACATGCAACTGGGCATGGAGGGCAATTTTGTGAGACAACATGTGTATAGTGGCTCCCACCCCTACTGTCCAGCCTCTAGACTGGAAAGTGTGGACTATCATGGCTGGGATAAACTGTTTTGGGGAGGGAGCCTCAGGGTTCTGGATCTGAGCCCCCAGACACTCCTTTGCTCCCTTGGTGCCCAGAAACTGACTATAGTCCTCTATGTTCCTCTTCCTACATATAAAGCCAGAGCCCTCAGCCCTCTGCCAGGAATCACGCAAGGATGGGACCTGAGGTTTGCCTAGTCCTCCTCTACACCAGCCTCCCAAGTGCTCCCTTCTGGAGATAGGAATCCTCCCTCTTGGTCCAAAGAACACTCACTTCTTTACTCCTCCTTGACATTTGGATAAAGGATTCCATACATAGAGAAGGCCAGGATGGTGTCATCTCTAACATCCTGTGCCGCTCATCTGCCTAGATGCCTGCTGGGACTGCTGATTTCCCAGTGGAAGTGTGATGGAAGCTCATGAAGGCCTGGGAATTTTTCTGTACTGCTCCCTGAATGGTAAGCTAAGCTCCTGCAAAGGTAGGTGATTCACATGTGCCATGATGGAACCCAACCAGCTCCTCATAGATATCTCAGGGCTAGGGACTCTCAGTCCACACCAGGAGTCCCTGCTGTGGTTACAGGTAGGTTAGGGCTCCTCTTAGATATAATCCACAGTCTCCTTCCCAAATGAGGACACTCTTTTGCCTGAGGCCTCAGAGAAATGAGGCTTGAGGCAGAGAACTTCTTCATGGGGGAGGTGACAGGCCCATAGGAGAAGCCCACAGCCCTCGACAGGCTACTCCATGGGCCAGGCCTGAGGCAAGCTCTCCCAGGGTTGGTTCTCTAAACACCCAGGGAGTGTGCTCCTCTAAAAATCATAGTTCACACAGAACTAATTCAATTAAGAGTGATGCAGTTCATTCCTTATACTAAGCCAGGAGATGGCCATGTTCTTGGGCTTGGAGGTAGTATGCACCTTTTACACAGCAGCTCTAGCACCTCCTGGTACTGGCCAACCTTTCGTAGGTGTGCAAAAATTTGTGGAAGTAGGAGGTGTTCCCACTCTGCAGGGAGGAACCAGGCTCTTCAAGAGCTTCTCCAAGACATGTGCTTGGAATGTCCCCACTGGGCTGGGCACATCCACAAATGGGACATCTCATCTTTTCCCTAGGTTGGGGGACCAAAGAGGGACAATTCAAACATGGAAACAGTAGCAAAACTGCAAATGACTCACTGCCATACAATAAGTGAAAGTAACACAAGATAATTTTTCTCTATATTTTCATATTCTTTCATATTCATATGAAACACACACACACACACACACACAAACTTTGGGAAGATCTGGGGTTATCCATGAGTTGCCCTGTGTTCACTCCTGGTGTTCTTGGGGAAAACAGCTAGAGGCATTGGGGCTGATCACTGACCTGGTACCTCCACACTTGGGAAAGGCCCCTTACTTAGGTCTTTCCTGAGGCCTGAGCATCCACAGATTGGTAGATAACAAGAACTCATGAGGGAAATGCTGTCTCTACACAAGTGAGCAGATTGAGTTTGTCTCTGGACTGCGAGTGCCTGGCTACCAGGGTTCCGGTTTCTGTTTGTCCATTACCAAGGAAGTGAGTTTGCTTCCTTGCAGTCTGCTTACCTTGAGCCCATTCCTCACACAAGATGGTCCCAAAGGGCTCCTTGGATGCTGACTTCTCCCCTCTCCCCATGCCATATGCACAAGTGAACACAGTTATACCAACACACTCTGGCTCACTGTCCCCAGGCATGCCAGAATGTATCCAACACCTTAGGCTTGGAAGACAGAGTTGGGTTCAGACCAACCTCTCCTTCTGGTCAGGTATGTGACACTGGAGAAGTCATTGTGCCTCCAGGGACTCCCTAGCTTCCCAACATGTTCCCCAGGGATAATTCTAGCATCTGCTTTCGAGATTGTCATCAGGCATATGTGCCTACATTTTCCTGTACTACCTGTAGAAATCTAATGCTGGAGTCACATGCCAGTAGTGCACAAACATACAGATGACACAATCACAGGAAAGGGAGTGACAAGGAATGACACACACCTCTATCCAGATCTGAGTCCCATAGGGAAATAGGGAAAGTCACTTCTCCTTTTGGCATATTTCCCACTCTGTACCACTGGAGGTTAAGTGACTGATTTTCAGAGTCTCCTTCTGCCATAGACCTGCCAATGGCTTCCTGTGAGATTTAGAATTGTCCCAATTGTCACATTGTATAATTTGGGCACCCCACAATAGCTCTCAAGCAGTGTGGAGACAAGTGCATGGAATACTGCATACATGGCTTATGTTAAGGGCGTCTGAGTGGCAAACTGCTTACCTCACAGGTACAGCCCTGGGCATGAGGCCGTGTGTAGCAATCCCTTTGCTTGCTCCACGGCCCGATCCTTGATTGGTCTCTGCAAGGACAATTAAACAGAAGTTGTATTGGTGGCTGTCTATAATCTGTCTAGCTACTGCCTGAGTATATAAACATGGTAACTGCACAATAAAATCAGACCTGCTTCCTGCTTAGTCTCCGGAGGTCTTGATTAGCAACTCGCAGCAACACTCTCCTCTACCCTGTTCCATGGACCTCCTGGCTGGATGAAGAGAGCCCACGCAAAGCAGCACAGGATCTTGGTGCCCAAGACCTGTAGCCTCCTCCCTGATAAGTGGATCTAAATCTGCATCTTGCTTCTAAGAAACAGAAATCAACTAAGGTCATGGGATATCACTTCCACAGTCAAGTTATGGAAAGTCTTTTGTGTTTTGACTCTCTCCCACCTTCTTCTGCATCGCAATTCATTCATCCTCCCTGTAGGTAATGAAGCTGAGACATTATGAGAAGCCCTGTGAACAGACCCATGTACATCCACCCAACAGAACAATACTCAGGCTCAGACACACTGGATGCTGCGAATAAATCAAGAATGAGGTCAGAGGTAGATTCTCCCAGCTGATCCTCCAGGAAACCACAGCTTCAGTCCTGATAGACCTAGAGACACAGGCACCACCTGAGCTGATGTGGATCTCATTGCTCAGAAATGGTGACATCATCATTGTCTGTGGCTGTCAGCAGTGAGCTAGTTGGATGGTGCCCCACAGCAGTGGACAACTAGTGTGGTGACTAGGCCCTGGGTCTCCCTCCCACTCCCATCTTGGTTTAGTCTCTCTAAAGCCACATTGGCCTTCTTTCCAACATCCCACCCTAAGAAAGGCACTTTCTGTCCAGTCTCTTCATGGCTGAGTCTTCTTCATAGCATTTCTTCCCCAATTGATCATGGCTGCTTCCTCTTGTCATTCTGGTTTCAGCAGAAGTATCACCTCATGGACATTCTCATACCTCCCCCTAGTTTCCCCAGCCTAGCACATGCAAGACACTGGGTTCGATCCTTAGCACTACAAAAAATAAAATTAAAAAATAAAGGTATTGTGTTATCAACAACAACAACAACAAAATGATTAGGGAAAGCTGAGTCATTCTTCTGTCATGTCATAAAATCTTAACAGACACTTACCTATATTTAAGAATTGATACAACCACACAACTTCTCACCCTGCCCCCTGCCCTATGTGAAGCACGACACCAGACACATGGCTCAGTTGCAGGCATGTGAGGCCCCAGTGAGAGAATCAGACACCTCGTGCCTGTGGAAAACCTCAGATGAAAGTCATCGCCTTTGGAGATGGGATAGGTTTCTGAAGTCACCAGGAGCTCCACAGAAGCAAGCAGAAAGGGAAATGTGGATGAATTGGACAAGGTTAAAATCAATTGTGTTACCATAAAGAGATGGAGAAGACAACCTGCAGAGTTAGAAGATGGTCGTAGTGGATGATTGCAAGGGTTGTTGCAGAACAACTGTACAGAGATACATCATTCAGTGGGACTTTGAGTGCTAAGGTTGCTGTCCAGCAGTAGGTCCCTGCACAAGCCATCAGTCACCAGTGTGACTGAGCACTTGAAGTCTGGCCAGTGTGCCTGAGAGACAGCCTACTGCTTATGAACGGGCAAAGATCTGAGCTGGCGTTTCACAGGAGAAAGTCCTGGGAGGATCAGAGCAACCAGAGGAAGCTGCTGGAACCATTCCAGGGCCATGGTTCCAGGAGCTGTAGCAGGATTGAGGGGCATGCAGCTCCCTCCAGTGTGAGTTTCCCAGAAGAGGTCTAGTCCTCAACGACACTGCCCTCCACCAGTAGCACTCAGCCTATGTAAATGGGGTGGACTCAAAGGGTGACATGGTGAGAGAACCCCCTACAGAAGGACATTGCTGGCATAAGTCCAGAAAGCAGGCCAGGCTGAGCTACTCAGGGATGCTGGATAGCTGGTAAAGAAAGGAAAGGAGGGGTTTCCCAGGAGCCAGCAGGTCCTGTACTCCAGATGGGGAACATGGTACTACACTAGTGTTTTCCTTGTGCTTCTTAAGCTGCAGGCGTGCTGTGGAGCTGCCTATTTTGGAATGATATATTTTAAAATAAATCAACAAAAGTAGTGGTGAGGAGACTTTCACATGCTGATATTTATTCACCTAAAACAAAAACAAACCAAATCAAACTGGATTGAAGGAAACTCTTAAAACATCTCAAAGCCCATTGGCTAAAACTCAGAACAGATACACACTGAGTGCACAACTGGCCTGCTGCTCCCATCCTAGGGGGGAAGGCAAGCTCACTGTGCCCACTGCCTACACGCTGCTTTGGTGGCCACAGCGATGGAGCAGAAGTCCTGTCCCTTTGTTCATAGGTGGCATCATCTTATAAACCTGGAAACCAGGTGACTGCTTATTATTAGAGTTTTTGGTTTCATAGATACAAAGAAGGCAAACATGCAATAATCAATAGCTTTCTCTTTTAAATTATGAAAAATATCTCACTCCCCCCAAAAAATCATCAGTCAAATGCTTATTCATAGATTTGCAAGAAAGACACAGAACCTATATTAGAATCATAAAATCTATTTGGAAGAAATAACCAAAACACTAATATAACTAATGTATAATAGTGGAAAAACTTAACATAAAGCTGGTTTCCAAATCAGTGTATGAACATACTGCAGCCCAGTCTAAGCACAAATGGCTGATGTTTTTCTGAAAGTTGGGCTTGGAAGCAATAACTTATAGAAAGAGAAAAGTTCTGAGAGTAGCCAGTACATTTCTAAAAAGGAATATTAGTGAGGAAGGACTTGACTGGTCTTGGAGATACTATTCCTTCTAGTGACCCCAGATGGGGACAGTGGCCTCACTCCCAGAAGAGGTCCAAAGTGCATGCGTGGGCATGAGGGGAGGCTTATTCAGTAGCTGGTCTGCTTTGGAAAATGCTATCAGTGAGCACGAATTTCAGAAAAATTAAAGCTCCGAATGTTTTTAACTATGAAAGTTGCAAAAATCAGGAGAATGTTTCACTAGCCTTTGAATAGAGTTGTCTTCACAGGCAAGGTTGGAGGCCTGGGGGCTAGAAGTGAAAGGGTAGGGGCAAGATCACCAGGCCAGGGGTGGGGTCCTCCCTGTCTACTGCAGCCGAGTAAAGTGATTAGAAATTTAAACAGGAGGAAATGTAGGCAATGAACATGAAGCCTTGTCAACCTTGTGAGTGGATGTGGACTTGGCTGATTGAAAGGAGCACTCTATCGTCAGATGCATAGACCTCTATCTCTTATGACACCTGGTGCTGTCAAAGATGTGGGGAAATGGCACTTTCAGACCTTGCTGTGTGAGTGCTAGTCACTGTCACAGAAACCTATTGATGGCTGTGAAAATTTTAAAAATATGTCTTTTATTTCGGGGGGTGGAGTTGGGGAAGAAGTGGAGGGGGTTTTGCCTTGACTATTGGGCATGAGGGGAGGCTTATTCAGTAGCTGGTCTACTTTGGAAAATTACTGAATCTTCTACCTCTAGCTTTTTGGTGTCTGTAATTTCTGCTACCACAGAGGGAGGTGACTCTGTTTCAAGAGATGTAGACACAGGTTTCACTATCCACAGCAACTGGAAAACATGGTTCAATATCCTCCAGCTTGGTTGCTGGCAGCTGAGATGTCATGGTGGCCGCTGGAGGCTCTAACTTCTCCCTCTGTTGATGTTGCTATAGTTGATGTGTCTTCCAGTTTTGATGATTGATCTTCCTCCAGCTCAGCAGGTGTGGCTGTGAGCTGCCCCAAGGGTAAGGATGGAAATTGGAGCTCTTCTGCCGGAGGCATTCCTATAACTTGAGGTGGCACTGGAGCTATAGAAGACAAGACCCCCAACATGACTGCCTTTTCCCTGGGCTTTCCCAATTCATGCAAGAACCCTGACCCTGAGAATAAACCAGCTCCTGTCCCCACAATAGAGGTCTTCCTAGATAGACAAGGGTCCACCAGGCTCATCTGGCTTGGAACCAAATACAAGTTCCTGGTAGGGACAGCACAAGTCTTCCTCACACATTTGATCAACCCCAGATTCTCATCGCAGGGCTCAGACTCACTAGGATCTGGGTCCTCCTGCTGCATAAGGAGTCTGAGGATGTGGAGGGTCAGCCCTGATGAAGGCACTGTGAGCTTCAGGAAGGTCCTGAGATGCTTCAGGGTGTCCATGTCAGGGGACCCCAAAACACCTTCAGGAGATTATATATCTACCTTTCTATATTAATGTTTGTTTGATAGAGCACAGGGTGCTGTGGAGTTTTGAGTGAAGCAGGCAGCCATCAGGAATTGAGCCTGTCCTTTAGCTAGAACCTCCCAAGGACCCCTTCATGATGGGCTTCCCAAAGAGTGCCAAGCGGTCCACATGCAGCTGGGCAAGGAGGGCAATTCTATGAGGGACATGTGTGTCTAGGTGGTTCTCCAACTTCTGTCTAGTCTCTGTATAGGAAAGTGTGGGCAACCATGGCTGGGATTGGCTGTGCTGGGAAGGGATCCTCACAGGGACTGGCTCTGAGGCCTCAGCCACTCCTCTGCTCCTTGGGTACCTGATACCCCACCACACCTCTCTGTATTCCTTCTGTAGGCAAAGCCACATACCTTAGCCCTGGGCTGGGAATCACACAAGTGTGGGACCTGGGGTTTGCCCAGCATCTTTTACACCAGCCTCCTGTGTGCCCCCATCTGGAGAAAGGAACCCTCCCTCTTGGCCCAAAGACCATTCACTTCTTTACTTGAAAGTACTCCTCAGCATCTTCCTGGAGATTTTCATATACCTAGAAAAGGCCGAGAGGTGTCACCTGTTTCATCTCATGCCCCTTACCTTCCTAGATGCCTGGTGGAATTGAATAACTTCCTGATAGTAATGGAAGCTCATGAGGGCTGGTTTGTCTGCACTACTTCCTGAATGATAGGCCTCTGCTTCACATACATTGGAGCCATGAATGAACCCAACTGCCTACTGCCTATCTATCTCAATGCCTGGGTCCCCTCAGTCCATCCCAGGGGTCCTTCTTCTGGCTACATGGAGATCAAGGACCTTGCTGGATGCAATCCACATACTCCTTTCCAAATGTGGAAGCTGTTTTTCCTGAGGCCTCAGAGGAGTGAGGCCTGAGGCAGAAAACTTCCTCAAAGGACCGGCCCATAGGAGAAGCTCAGAGCCCTTGGCAGGCTGTTTCACAAGACCAGGTCTGAGGCAAACACTCCTGGGGCTCATCCTACATGGTCCTCTAAGCACCCAGCAGGGTTCTCCTCTGAAAATCCTACTTTCTGCAGAGCTGACTGAGGCTCAGAGTGATGCCTGGTATTCCCAGCACCAAGCCTGGAGATGGTCACGTCCCTGGGCTTGGAGGTGGTATGTACTTTTTACACAGCAGCTCCATCGACATCTGTGTATTAGTCGAATATTGGTAGTTGCGCAAAAATTCGTGGACAAAGGTGGTGTTGCCTCTTTGTAGGTGAGCACCAGATGACTAATGATGTCCTCCAGAACAATTGCCTTGAGTGTTTCTACCAGGCTGGACAGATTCACTGGTGCAACTCTGTTATGTTCGTCCTAATATGGGGAACCAAAAAGGGACATTTGAACATGGAATCAGTAGCAAATTGCAAAATGATTAACTGCCATATAATCAAATGAAATCAAAAGAATTTTCCTCCTTATTCTCAGGGATCTCTCTCTCTCTCTCTCTCTCTCTCTCTCTCACACACACACACACACACTCTCTCTCTCTCTCTCTCTCTCTCTCTCTCACACACACACACACACACATACATACATACATACATACATACACACTCTCTCTCACACACACATACACACACTTTCTCTCTCACACACACACACTCTCTCTCACACACACATACACACACTCTTTCTCTCTCTCTCACACACACACACACACACACTCTCTTTCTCTCTCTCTCTCTCACACCCACACACACACACACACACATGGTTGTGAGGTCAGGGGATATTCAATGGGGAATCAGAGTAGTGGGCTAGCCTAAGCTCACCTGCTGTGGGCTGCTCTGTCTCATTCCTGGGTTCCCTGAAAAAAAAGGAACCCCAGAGACAATGGGATCAAACACTGACCCAGTGCCTCCACACTTGGGAAAGGCCCCTACTCAGGGCTTTCCTGAGTCCTGAGAAGCTACAGATTGGTAGACAGGAACCATGGCTCTGAGCTTAACTGTCTCCATATAAGTGAGCCAACTGGGGCTGTACTGGACTATGGGTGCCTGGCTATCAGGGTTCCAAGTTCTGTTTGTTCCATTGTCAAGGAAGTGACCTCACTTCCTTGGGGTCCCCTTACCTGAAGCACTTTCTCACAAAATAGGTGCCATCTAAGAATCTCCTTTCTCCCTGTGACACATGCACAAGTGGATACAATTATACTAACACACTCTAGCTCAGGTTTCAATAAAGATCTGGGTAGAGCCAGCCTCCCAGGCGTGGGGAGACGGAGATAGGTTCAGACCCCTCCTCTCCTTTTTGCTGTGCGTGTGATCCTGAAGAAGTTCACTGAACCTTGCAGGGTCTCCCTACCTTCCTAAAATGTTTCTCAGGGACCATGCTAGCATCTGATTTTCAGATTGTCATCAGGTGTATGGGTCTATACATATGTATATTTACCTGTGAAATGGGAGAGTCACAGGATGATAATTAACAAACATACAGATGACATAGTCACAACTGGGGTGCGGGGAGACAAAGGATGTCATGCAACTCTACCTAGATCTGAGTCCCTCAGTGAGATAGGGAAGGTCCCTTTCCTCTTGGCCTTCCACTCTGCACCAGTTGAAGTGACTGATTTTCAGAGATTCTCCCTCTGTCATAGACCTTCTAGTGGCTTCCTGTGAGCTTTAGACATGCCTCAAATGCCTCTTCTCAGTGTAGGAGGTCTTCATGCCATGGGAGCTCCCAACAAACACAGCATCCTGGAGCCCAAGGCCTGTAGTCCTCTGCTCTCTAGGTGGATACAAACCTGCCTCTGGCTTCTAAGAATAGAAATTAGCAAGGGTCAAGGGAAAGTACCCAAAGGTTGAGTTATGGGAAGTCTCATTTCTGTCTCCTCATAGGAAATGAAGCTGAGACATTCCAAGCAGCCCTGTGGACAGCCCCAGGGGCATCCATACCTAAGTTTCTTGACCAACAGAGGATTAAGAAGGCTCAGTCACATTGGATTCTGCCAAAAAGACAGGAATGATCTCAGAGGCAGATCCTTTTGGATGTGCCTCCTGAAGACCAGAGACCCAGGCTCCTGACAGACCTAGATACACAGGCAGTAGCTGAGCTGGTCTGAATCTCCGTGCTCAGAAACTGTGACATCATCACTCTCTGTGGCTATCAGCAGTGGGATGCTAACCCACAGCACTGGACAACTAGTTTGGAGACTAGGCCCTGGGTCTCTCTTCTCCTCCCATCTTGGCCCAGTCTCTCCAAAGCCAAACGGGTCTCTTTTCCAATGTCCCACCACACCAAAGGCACTTCCCCACTCCAGTCTCTGTACTGCTCAGTCTTCCTCATGGCATTTCTTCCCTAATTGATCATGGCTGCTCCCCCTTGTCATTCTGGTTTCAGCAGAAGTGTCACCTCCCTGACACTCTTACACCTGTCCCTTAGTTACCCAATCCTCTTTCCCCTCTTTGAAATGGTTGTTGGTAAAAGCTGTCCTGAAACCTTCTCAGGCTTCCCTCTTTTCAATAGTTTAGCATGATTAACTGATTTAAGATTCACATTCACCCTCCTCTTTGCTGATTCTTGTATAACTGAAGACCATGGCACACATGGGATACATTTAAGGGCAATCAGGAACTTTTAAGAGGGCTTGGTGTTACATCACTTAAATTAAATCTCTCAGGAAACCCTGAGTGATTCTTCTGCCATGTTGCAAAACCCCACACATTCACTAATATTTTAGAATTTGCAGTCTGCTATATCCCTTTTATTTTCCACTGAGATTTATGAAAGTGAAGTATCACATTTGAAGAGAGTCTTGCCCTTCCTGGGCAGTGTCATGAACACTGTGATCTTTAAGATCCTGGTTATGATAGATGTGCTCTCTGGTTATGGAAAATGGCACATCACCCTCTACTGATTTTCTGACCTTTTCTTTTGGTATCCTTCCCTGCACCACTGGTAGGCAGTATTTTGAAAATCTGTACTTACGTTTGTGACAAGGTGACAGCAGCATGTCTTGTCATAGTTCTTTTGTGCATTGGTCATCAGGGAGACCAGGGAGAGGAAGGATGAAAGGGGCCCCACAGCAGAGGGTACTGCTGGGATTCTAGACCTCTGGGGGAACGTTGGCATGGTACCAAGCAGAAACCTGGGACTGTAGAAAATGGCAAGAAGTTGGCTGGTGTTTCTGGGCTTCCATTTCTAAGTGCCTCACCTAGGTGAAAAAGGTTGGTTATAAAATTCACTGATGCAAAAAATTCATCAAAGAACAAGGATGGAGTGAACAGCCACCAATTTGTCCAAGAGCTTGGTCATTCTGCATGTCTTTAGGACAAGCCTGCTTTGCTTCTTTCAGGATGGAAGCAGACCACTTTCTCTTGTCCTGCACAGGGGTAAAGACATTGTGCTAATTGCCTTCCCACTACAAAGAAAAAAGACCACTGGAGTAAAATCAAAGAGGCAACTCAGAGGGCCATAATGATTCAATAGCTAAGGCTACTGGGCAAAGAGAAGAGACAATTCAGCTTTTTGTTTTCCTTTGTTAGAGCATTGTAACTAGACATAGTATCTGGTTTCATTTTGACAAAATCAAACATGCAAGAAATTTGCTTTCGATACCCCATCCTTTTCCCTCCCTTCCCCTCACCCCGTTTTCATCCTCCTCTACTCTACTAAACTTCCTTTCTTCTACATACACATAAAACTTATTCTTATTTGTTCCCTTTATATGTGAATATAGCAATATTGGGTTGAATTCATTTCCTTTTTCATCTCATTTCTGACATGGCTTGGCCACCAAGCCATGCAGCCATGTTCCCTGGTGAGAGGTGGCAGCAGAGTGAAGCAGATGCAGAATGGTGGCCATGGTGGATGGAGCTCAGGCAGAGAGCAATGGCTCTCTTGAGGCAGGACAATCCAGTGCCAAGGTGAGCTAGGACCACCCACCTGTTGTCCCACTGAGACTAGGACTAGCCCACTGTACACACAAGCTCCATTCATCACTGCAGCTCCAGATGCCCCCCCCCCCGGCCCCCGGCCCCAGCTCATTCCTGACTCCAGACCTCAACCTCCTGCTTTCTCCAATGTAGGGAGAAAATGGAAGAAAGTTAGACCCGAATGGGACTGCAGGGCCAATCAATAGTATTAGTACTTTTCCAAACTCTGAGTAGCATAGGTTTGGACCAATAGCATGGACTAAGGTGTTATATAAAACTCTTCTAGAACTCTTAGAGGGCAACCCATGTCAGGTCACCTCTCTCCCTAGAGGAGATCAGTTTCTATGCACACTTGAGTAATCCTATTCTTGCCTCCACTTATCGTGGTCTCTGGATTTTATTCTTGGAATACATGAGAAAAGACCAAGAAGAAGAAATTGGTGGTAAGCTGCTGAGTTCTGCTGCAACACAGAAGGGCTAAGCCCACCATGAAGCATGTTTGTGGGCTTCAGGGGCCTGCAGCTTAGGCATACACCAACAGAGGAGAATCTAGCTTCTTAAAACTCCAGCTTCAGCTCCCTTCCTTCCTCCCTCATTCTCCTTGTCCTCCTCCTACTCCACTGATCTTCCCTGTATGCTTATGATATCCAATCTTCTTTCCAACTGCCTTATTTCCTTATTTTGCTCTAACTTCCACTTATGAGAGAAAACATTTGAACCTTGATTATCTGAGTATGGCTTATTTTACTTAGCATGATTTTCTCCTATTGCATCCATTTACCAGCAAATGCTATTATTTCATTCTTCTTTATGGCTGAGTGTAACTCCATTGTGTGTATACGCCACATTTTCGTAATCTGTTCATCTATTGAAGGATATCTGATTTGATTCTGTGTTTTGCCCACTATGAATTGCGATGCAATAAACACTGAAGTGGCTGTATAGCTACAGTATGCTAATTTTATATCTTTTTAATAAATAACTGAGGAGTAGGAGAGGTGGGTCATAGGGTGGTTCCATTCCTAGTATTTTAGAAATCTCCACACTGCTTTCCCGAGTGGTTACACAATTTTGCATCCCCACCTATTTCCCCAGATCCTTGCCAGCCATTTATTATTTGTGTTCTTGATAACTGTCATTCTAACTGGAATGGGATGAAACTTTAGTGTAGTTTTGATTTGCATTTTCGTAGTTGCTAGTGCTGCTGGACACTTTTTCATATATTTCATGGTCACTTGTATTTCTTCTTTTTGAGATATTTGTTTACTTCTTTTGCCCATTTATTTATTGAACTATCTGTTTTGTTTTTTGTTTTCATCATTTAGTTTTTTAAGTTCTTTATATATTCTTAGTATTAATCCCCTGGCAGAGGAACAACTGGCAAACATTTTTCCCATTCTCTAGAGCTCTCTCTTCCCTCTCTTAATCATTTCCTTTGCTTTTCAGAAGCTTTTTAATTTGATGCCATCCCACTTATTGATTCTTGGTTTGATTTCTTGAGTTATATGGGTCTTGTTGAGGAAGTTGAATCCTGCATCATTATAATGGACTGTTGGCCCTGTGTTTTCTTTTAGCAGTTGCAAGGATTTTGGTCTAATTTCTGAGTCTTTAATCCATTTTGAATTTGACTTTGGTGGAGGATGAAAGGGAACTAAGTTCATTATACTATATAGAGAAATCTGATTTTCCCAACACCATTTATTGAAACAGTTGTCTTTTCTTCAACATATATTTATGGCACCTTTGTCAAATATCAGATAGCTCTAAAGAATTGGGTTCAGATGATTCAGTTTTGAGGAATAGAAAGGAAATAGGAGGCCACCCCCAATCCCCCTGCATGGGACACTCACTAACCTAGCACTCTGTGCACTGTTCAATGAAACCCAAGAAGCTGAAGTCTTTACCTTCTAAGGAATTCAAGAATAAGCTAACCATCCAAGGTGAATTAGTAACATCTTTCATGTGCACACCTAGCTAAGTGACTGTGTATTACCTTCCTACCAAAGGTGATAGGCAGACAATGGACCACTGGACTTGAAAGACTGAAGTTCAGTACTCTTGGGAAATCACCTCTGTAGGAGGTGACCCATGGCAGCAGAGCACTGGCTGTTTCTATGTTCTGTGACAGCTCTTGGAGAAGGCAAATGGGGAGTGATGGCCAGAATGAAGACCAGCCAAGGAGAAAAGTGGTGGGCTTGACCTGATGCACCCTTAGGATCAAGTATATTCAAATACAGGGGACAGCCCTGTATTTGAAATTCTAAGCCTTTATTTGTTTTCTAAGCTGGTAGAAGTCAAAGGATTTGAACCTTTTCTCTCTTACCTCCTGTAGTTGTGGGCATTTATTTGATGTCCTTGAGATACGGCATTCTCTCCCCCACAGAAGCAATAATCCAAAATTTCTTAATTTTGAAACAGGGTCTCACTAAATTTCCCAGAATGGCTTGAATTTAGGATCCTGCTGCCCCACACCTTGTAGTCCCTGGGACTACAGATGTGCACAAATGTGTTTGTTTTACTATCAAATGTCAGGCATTTTAAAAAATGCAGGCACACAGAAGGTGCGTAGTAATCAACTTCATGGGGCTGATTTGGAGTCCAGTGGTCCAGTGTGTACTTAGCAGTAGCAAGACCCTGGGTCAATCCCCAGCACTGCAAACAAACACAAACAATATCCCCAAGCAAAGCCCAAACCAATTTCATGTATGCATAAATAGACCCTGAACCTATCTCCTGGCAGTTATTCAGTAATTGTCAGCTATTTTTTCCCCTTTTAAATCCTGTATTTTTTTCTGGGTTTGCAACTCCCCTCTGGCTTCTTGTTTATGCAGAATGGAGACTTTATGACTAGCTTAGTTTCTGCTATGCCCATTTCACTGGCAGTCAGTTGTCAATCCTATTCTTACAGTGTAGGTGCAACTGGCTCCTACACGCTACTACCACCATGGTTGGGGTTCACTTTCAGCACTCATCTGAATGATCACAACAATCTAAGCCCACTCACTGCGCTTCAGTTCACTGTCCACA
The DNA here is from genome assembly GCF_021218885.2 of Marmota monax. NCBI lineage: Eukaryota > Metazoa > Chordata > Mammalia > Rodentia > Sciuridae > Marmota > Marmota monax. The sequence continues at coordinate 1,135,036 of NW_026692798.1, read as the reverse complement.
CTTCATCTCAGAAACAGGAGGAGGGCAGAGCAGACAAGTCATTTGGGAGGCACTGCTGAAGTGCATAGTGAGAAGAGGAATGTTGCTCACACAGCTTAGAGGGTGAGAGCCTCCTTGAATTCTGTGATCTAGGGGTGTCATTTTCTCCTTGCAATCTCTTGTTTCTTTTCTTTTGATGGGATGGGACCCAGGTTCCTTCACAGGCTAGGCAAGTGCTCCACTGAGCCACAACACAGGCCCTCAATGTAGTCTTCATCTTGATGCATATTTTGGGTATGACATCACTTCCCCATTAAGATCTTCCCAGTGGTCACTTCCACTTAAGTGACAAAGCTTCATCCAGCCTGGGTTCCCTTTGACTTACATTCCACTACTCCCTTTGAATTTCTGCAAAACTCAACCAGTCACTGCACCTTTTATTCCTCCTGAGCTTTTCCATCTTCAGGCTTTGGTTTAGGCTCTGGCCATTACCTCTTCCCACTGTTCAAGGGACTAAACTGTATTAATCCTTGCAGTCCCAGCTCCACCTCACAGCCATGAAGTTTATCCTGATTCCCTTCAGGGAAAAGTGTCCCTATTTGTCCTTACAGCTCCCTCAGAACTGGCGTGTGCCTCACTTTCTTGCTGAAGATTTTCACCTAATTTCCATTACTACCAGAGCAATGGTGAGTTCAGTGTACAGCCTATAATCACTTTTTCAAATGTCATCTGATTCAATCCAGGTTTCTGTAGTCTAAAGGCGCAGGGTAGTGTAGAGAACAGCAAGAGATGCATGCAGGTGACAGAATCTACTTGTGGTTACTACAGGAGCAGCTTTTGACCCCAAAGCCATTCCTGCCCACTCTTGCTCCCAGTACTTTGTAGATCTTCCCAAAAGGAACCAGGTACTTTTATTTTGTTCATGATATTTGGCCAGGTTCAAAGGCAAAGAAGGTTATTGACACTGACTTGCTTATGGGAACATCTGACACATTCCCTTTCTATAAATTGAAAATGTGGCTGAGAAGCAAGAGGCTGTTGGTTTCCTGCAAGGCCAGCAGAGGGCCATGAAGTGTCTCTACCAGGAGCTTCAGGACAGCTGGATTTCATTGCAGATAGCAGGTCTTGCTGGTGAGGTTGGACAGCCTCAGTCCAGGTCTTCAGATTCACTATTGTAGTCTTTCATGCAAGGATATTTTTTCCTTTTTTCTTTTCTTTTCTCAGTGCTGTTGATGAAACAGGGGACTTGTGCATGCTAGGCAAGTGCTCCTTCACCAAGCTACATCCCTAGTCCTAGGGCAGTGATTCTTGTTAAGGCCTCAATCACCTGTGGAGTCTCATGCCTGAAAAACATGCTGACTTCAGCAGTTTGGATAGGACCCCAGGCCTCTGCACTTTGAAAGAGTTTCTCCTGTAATGGCAGTGTGCAAACAAATGAGAACCACTGCCTTGGCCTGAATGCAGGAGTAGTGGAACTTCAACAAGTCCCCCAAGTTGAACCCTCAGCCATGAGCTAGGGATCATCCTGCAGAGGAAGCACCAGTAGTAAAGGGGAGTAAAAATATAGGCAAGAAAGAACTGTTGGCAAAGGGGAGTAAAAATAGAGGCTGGGAAGAGAGCACAGGTATTAGGGTTAAGACAGGTTAAAAGTCTGGAAACAGATACAAAATAGGTAAGGTGGGAGGCAACTCAGCCCAACTCCAGAGGGGACGGCCCAAGTCCTCTTTGAGGTGCCTCCAGTTTGATTTGAAGCTAGCCATTTATCAGTCTCTAGGCCTCAGTTTCATCATATAGAAATAAGATTCAGAATACTTCGATGTTCTAGACTGCCTTTTTCTTACTTTCTCCTCCCCCACTCCCCATCCCCTGCCATGCTGCCCTTATAATGCTGGAGATTAAACCTAGGGCCTCATGTCTGCTAGGCAAGAACTCTACCACTGAGCTACATTCCTAGCCCATTTTTTCTGACACTGTAAGTGTGCTTTTACCCTAGCAGTACGGGTTTCAACCAGATTGCTAAGATTTGCAACCAGAGGATTCTCACTAACAAAATAAGCAACCTTTGACCTGGTGTAGTGTTGTATGCCTATGATCTCAGCCACTGAAGATGCTGATGTAGGAGGACTGCACAATTGAGGCAAGGTTCAGCAACTTAATGAGACCAAGTCTCAGAAAATAAAAAGAGGCTGGGAATGTAGTTCAATGGTACAGTGCCCTTGGCTTCAATATCTACTACAAAAATAAATAAATAAATAAATAAAATAAAAAGTAACTTCTGCATTTAGGTCAAATAAGGACCGTTTTCTTCCATGACAGCAGGGGTAGTCACCTAGTTTTTTCATCCCTCAGTAAATCCTTCATAAGGTAACAAGCATTCATAATTGGAAAAGTATTCTTTAAAGTTAAAAAAAATTACAGTATGACACTCTCAAGACAATTTATTTTTTCACTTGATTTTTTCCTAGAATAAAGCAACTGATAATAACATGAGTATTGGACATATACAAATATTGCTTCAGGCATATAGTCCCTATATCCTCAACAACATCACTGATAATCAGATAGATATAATAAGACACAACAATGTTGATTTATCCAAGAAAACTCCTATTATATTTGCTTATGTTAATTCTAGAAAATACAGTAAAGCATTGGCATATTTACAATGCAAATGTATTCTGTTTAAAACTTTGTAACTCAGTTTCTTGTAGTATCTCCTTCACAGGTGTTCGAAATTTCCCTAAACTTTCAAATTAGCTGCTTGTAGCTCTATTTAGAAAAATCTAAAAGACCATATATCCTAGGACTGCATCAGTATTCCATCAGATGAAAACATTATGGATGTATTTTATGAATGAATTATTGTCTGAATCATGGCTTTTCAAACTTCAACATTAAAATACTTTATAGTATACTCTTATATTGTTCATCCATAATAAAATCTAGTGAAAAAATAGTGTGATGAAATAACTCTTTTTAAAGTATTTGCCACAATAGGGGAGGTCACCAAGTAGTTCTGATAAACCCAGGCTAATTCTCTCTTAAGATCAGGAGCCATCTTGTCAAAAGTTATAAAAGACTCATTTCTGTTTTCTGCAAAATATTAGGATTTCTATTTGGCCTGGCCATATTTTGATGTTTTAAACTTGCTTGGAATGCCTGCCCGTGCCTTGAACTTAACCATGCCTGCTTTTTCCTGACAAGATAACAACCCTCTCTGAAACCCTAATGGCACACCTCATAAATTCAGATGTTGGGATCCAAATTTACTCCCTAAATGCTGAACCATTTAGATCTTTATGCTTGTCAAAATCCTGTTATCTGTAAGTTCTCAAGACACTCCTCTTTTGCAACTTTTGAGCTATAAAACTGTGAGCCTAGAGAGCTGGAGTACGTCTTCTAACCCAAGAATTTTGGGAGAGACAGTCCCAGCTGGTCAGAATTACAAGCTCGCCTTAATTTGATTTAAAATTGGAGTTGGTGGTCTTTTCTTTGCGTCGTGGTTTAATAGTTCATATATCCACCCACACACATGCATGCGTGCACACACATACATATGCATATACACACATAAAATATATATACATACATATATATGTATATGCACATGCAAATTATATGTATGTACATATACAAACATGTAAATTTAATGAGAGGCACATATGGGTTTTATGACTATGCACATATATGTAAAATATATATGTATATTCATTCAAAGGTTACTATGCTTAAGACATAGGTTTATAAAACCCAAACTATGCTAGCATGACCTATAGCCATTTAGCTGCAATTAATTTAACAAAAAGCATTACATACTAAAAAGTACAGAAAGAGGGGCTGGAGTCGTGGCTCAGTGGAAGAGTGCTTGCCTCGTATGGGTGAGGCACTGGGTTTGATTCTCAGCACTACATATAAATAAATAAAAAATAAAGGTCCAACACTAAAAATATTTTTTTAAAAAAAAGTACAGAAAGATTTGCTTTGAAGGGGAAGGTTTACTAGTAATGTACCAGTAGAAAAACAACTTTCCAAGAGATTTTTCTTTGTGCTTTCTGTAAGCAAATGAGTTTAATTCATAGAAATATACAAATATATAAGTACACCATAAGGAAAAAAATAGTAATTGGAAAAGCCAAACACAGTTTTACCAAAGAAAATCCTGTAACACTAAAGTCTAGGAAAGCTCTAAAGTGTGTACATAGTGAAACTTCAGTTTAATACTCAAGTAAGAAAAATCATAAGACATGAACGTGGTAAAATGTATTATCTTTTAAAATAAAAAGAAGGAAACTATGAAAAAGGGCAGAAGCAGCAGCTTCAAAATTGAGCCAAAGGAGATGAAATCTCAGCAACCCAGTTCAAAGCTGGGAGTCAGATTTTCCTGAAATACAGAGTTCCTACCATCCTTTGGGATGGGAGCATTAAAGATGTACCAGCAGGTAACATAGAAGATGGGTGATAGCAAGTCGGTTGGGCTCTGGACAAGCATATGGTAATGTCTCTTTGCTAAAGCCTGTTTCCTAATCATTCTAAATGACAGGTACCTGCAACTGCTCACAGACTACACTCCTCAATAATACCCACTGTTTTCAGGCAGCATATGTTCCCAACTAGATCACTACATTATGGAAAAAAACATTCTTTTCATTTTAGTTTAACCTAACATAGTGTTCTAGACTACTAGTACATGTTCAAGTTGATTCTCTTGAAAAATCCCAACTTGCAATTGGAACACTAGATTTTTGAGAAATCTTAGGGATCATCTAGTCTAACCTCTTTATCTTAAAAGAAACTAATAGCGTTAAGTATCTACTAGATTAAGGTCATAAAGCTTGAACTAGCACCCTCATCTCCTATAACCATTTCATTTTTTTCCAAGTAGCATTTAACTCTTCCATTATGATAAACTAATAATCACCTTCCAACAGAAAACAAAGGAAGAGTTACTTCCTTTCTGTATTCACTATGTGCCATGGTCTTGGCAGCCCGGGTGTGAGAAGCCTGCTTTACAAACATTATCTTACCTAATACTTAGGATAACTCTAAGAACTAGGCAATATTCACTCAATTCTACAAATGAGGAGAATGTAATTTGAGCATGATGAAAAGAAGAAAAAAGAAAACCCAGATTCTCAGTTTACCAGAGAAAATACATCCTTACTGCCTCTCATTGAATTTACCCTTCAAATGCTGAAGTCTCACACCGAATCCAGCCCAATGCTTGACCCACTCATGAGAAGCTAATGATTACATGACTTATTAAGTGGATAATTTAATTCATTACAAACAAAACTGCCTAAATCTACAAAGAGAGGGTTTCGTCGTTTGATTCCTTACATAATCCCTAAGAAAGGCTTCAACAGTGGGCAATTTGCATACTAAAAGGTGATTTAAGCAATGGCTGTTTCTCATCCTACACATAATCCATTTGTTTAACAAATAGGTTGTGAGATATTATTTTTTACAGTGTTGAATCTGATGATGAAAAGTAAAATAAAAATTTCTTGCAAGGCTCTGTTCCGCCCCCCAAGAAAAACACATGAATTTCAAAATCACTCAAGAAACCAACATAAATGTGAAACACTTCCCTCCTTCTTCCGATGGAAGAAAAAAACTCACACAACCTGAACACCTTCAATGTGCCAGTTCTTGAACTTCCATCCATTGTCTCACCTTCATCCCTTACAACCAAGCAAATTAGGCAACATTCTATTTTCTGATCATTAAATTGAGGCTTAGTGAAATTAACATACTCACTTAGTTACTAAAGATTTGGAACTGGAACCCAAAGCTATGTTCTCTCCAAAAAGAAGCCAGAAGTACAATTTTTCCACTGCTCTCTGAGACAGAGAATGAGTCTTTTTTTTTTTTCCAAAAAGAAAACTGTGCATGTACACGGTGTGTTTGCGTGTTTTGTTTGGGGTACCAGGGATTGAACCCAGGTGCGTTTAACCACTGAGCCTTTTTATTTTCTGTTTTGAGACAGGGTCTCAGTGAATTGCTTGAGGCTGGGTGGGAAAGGTACGGAGAGCTGGACCTGAGGTTGGGGTTCTGGGAAGAAGGATGCCTGGGTTGGGCAAGCTGTGCCAGCATCCCTCAGGTGGGCTTCCAGCAAACGAACACCTTGAATTGGATCCACCAGTCTCCGGGCTGCTGCCATGCCCTCTGGCCACGACAAGGATGACTTCAAGAGATTAGCACTTTCTGAACTTCTGTTTCTTTCCTGCCCCCAAGGTCCTCCCTTTACCCCTAAGCCAAATCTGGAGCAATTGGTCTAGCACCAAATCTATTCAAAGCCAGGTCCATCAGTTCAGGCAGTTGTTTATATTCCCACCCCTTCCCTCGGCCCCATTTGTCTTCCTTGGGCTTGCCACCTACTCTCTGCTCCCAGGATGTGGGGCCTGGCCTTGGCTTCCCTTTCTCTTCCAGGCAGCAGTACAGGCCCTGTGGAACTGGAAAAAGGCCCTGCGATATCCAAGGCAGGTTCCACAGGGATGTGTAGATTCATTCTCCTGTGGAGACCAGATGGGTCCGAGATCAGGCCCTTTTGTGTTTTTTGTAATTTATTTTGAAATTTTATTAATATTTTTATATGAAATGGGGAGCAGTATGGAGAGAGATTGGTCCCTGTTATATGAAATGGGGAGCAGTATGGAGAGAGATTGGTCCCTGTGCAAGTGTCTTATGATGTATAAATCAGAGAGAAGCTGTGAGGTGGTACAGGATGGACCGAAAGGAAGAAAAGCCAGGAGAGAGGCCAGGATGGGAGGACACTACACATCCATTCTCTCCTGTGTCCTGGCCTTGTGGCTCTGGCCTAAGTATCTGCCCTTCACAAAGGCAGCCACTGTAAGGACAGGGCCCTCTTCTTCAAGTCAAAGTGGGGAAGTGAGTGGGTGAAACTGGAAGGCTGAGTCTGGAGTGAAAGTGGCCCTGGTCTCTAGGGCCACAGCTGCCTTGGTGGGTGAGAAAGCAGAAGACAAAGAGGATGTCCCTTCTGTCTTCCCTTCCTGCCCCAGGCCAGAACCTGGGGTTCAAGTGTCTTAGGGCCAGTCCCCTAACTCCTCCTGATTGGGAGATAATTTTTTTTTTTTTTTTTTTTTTTTTTTTTGGTACTGGGATTGAACTTGGGCACATAACCACTGAGCTACATCCTCAGCATTTTTTTTTTTAATTTAGAGACAGAGTCTCATCAAGTTGCTTAGTGCTTTGTTTTTACTGAGGCTGTCTTTGAATTCACAACCCTTCTGCCTCAGCCTCCTACCACGGGGAGTAGAGGTGTGCGCCACCATGCCCAGGATCTAGGTTTTTGTATCACAGATATTATAGCATGTTTATGTAATTCAGACTTGGAAGGGACCCTGGAGATCACTAGTCCATCCTTTCTCCTTCAAAAATAGGTCCAATTCTGGGGCTGGGATTGTGGCTCAGCGATAGAGCACTCACCTAGCAAGTGCGAGGTGCTGGGTTCGATCCTCAGCACCACATAAAAATAAATAAATAAAATAAAGATATTGTGTCCAACTACAACTAAAAAAAATAAATAAATATTTTAAAAAAAACAGGTCCAATTCTGAAGACTAGAAACTGAAATTATCAATTAGAACAATACTCTCGGGTAAGCCAGGACAGAGAATAGTTTAGGGATCCCCTCCACCCAAAGACAGGAAGAGGCCTTTGGACCAGAATGGATGTCTTCCCTAAGAGAGCCCCCAAGGACTCAGTGATGTGGCCCCAAGATTGCAGCATCATCTTAGGCACTTGCTAGAGGTGGAATTTTTAGGACCAACTCTGGGATTCTGTATCACAAACTGGGGTTGGGCCAAGCCATTTTGATAAGCTCTCTGGTGATCCTGATGCAGCTGGAGTGCTGAGTGCCACGACCTGGGAAGTGCTGCTGCAGTGATTCCTACGGTCAATAGAGCTTTGGCATCACAAGTAAGGGGCCTGGGGATCAGCTGGCCCTCCTCTCCTTGGGATTCTGAGATGAACAGGAAAAGTTTTGTCATGTTTTTGTTGCTGCTAATGGTATGCTTCCTGTTATGGTTAATATGTAAATGTTGCTCTGAATACATTTTCATAGACCATGTTATTTAGTGGTTATGATTTGAACATTTGTATGCATATTGGTGAAGGTTTTTTCCCTGAGAATCCAGCCCCAAATGCAGACCGCAGAATGGAAACACCCCTTTTACATCCCACAGCACAGGAACTGGAGTGAGCCACAGCCACAGTGTAGGTGGAGATACAGACTGGGTGGGGTCTTCTCACTCTAATCCCTCCTGGTCACAGTAGAGCTATCTAGATGGCTTTCTTTCAATTTTTGATTAAGCCTCTGGAAGTACATCACATTAGGCTAAAAGGTTTGATTAGTTGTCATCACACCCCACCATTTATGCACAATCTTCTATTTGCCTAGTACCAACCTAAGCCTGCAATGAAGATTATGCCAAAGAAAAAAGTGCTGACTTTTAGAAGGACAGCCGTAAAGCTGAGCTCAGGTTGGGAAGGAACCTGTTACTTGTGAAAGAAAGGTAACTTCATGGATGGCATCTAAATGACTATATTTGCCTAACTTTCCAAACCAACCCAAGGACCTTCCTATTCCCACGGGAAGCTCACCACCCCAGCTGCAGGTTTCAGGTGTTGTAAATAGTAGATGAATCACTGGTAGAACTAGAGCTCTATCTTCTGCATCTACAGGAGGCATTGCTGAAAGGGGCTGTGGCAGCCCTGATCTGTGTCCACTGAGCCTTTTTGGAGGATTCTTTTATCTACACTATGATCCAGTTCACTTGGGCCAGTGAGGTGCTTTCAAACCAGAACCCTCTGCCTGCTCAGCTGCAGGGCCCAGGCTCCCAAGTGTCTTCCTAACTCCACATTCATCTTAGGTCAGCAATGGTTCAGGCCCTAGGGATGAGTGTTTCATGAATTTTCTGGTGTTATATTTGCTCCAAAGCTTCTCTGGCTTCATATTCCACCAAAAACTGAGAACACTGGGACAGGCTTGTACAACCTTACCTGTAGGCAGAACATGAGGATGAGGATAAGATAAATGGAAACTTTCTAAGGTCTTCTTTAATTTCTTTAGTGTTCTGTAGTTTTCCTTGTAGAGGTCTTTCACCTTTTTTCAATGATTCCCAAGTATTTTTTTTTTGAGGCTATTGTAAATGGGGTAGTCCTCATTTCTCTTTCAGAGGATTTGTCACTGATATATAGAAATGCCTTTGATTTATGGGTATTGATTTTATATCTTGCTAACTTTGCTGAACTTCATTTATTAGTTCTAGAAGTTTTCTGGTGGAATTTTTTGGGTCTTCTAAGTATAGAATCATATCATTGGAAAATAGTGTTAATTTGATTCCATAGTTTAGCTATTATGAATTGTGCTGGTATAAACACTGATGTGGCTGTTTTTAAGTCCTTTGTGTATAGACCGAGGAGAGGGATAACTGGGTCAAACTGTGGTTCCATTCCCAGATTTCCAAGGAATCTCCGTACTGCTTTCCTTATTGGCTGCATCAATTTGCAGTCTCACCAGCAATGTATGAGTGTGCCTTTTCCCCCATATCCTCGTCCACACTTATTGTTTGTATTCTTTTTTTAAATTGCTTTTATTTTTTAAATACATGACAGCGGAATGCATCACAATTCTTATTACACATATAGAACACAATTTTTCATATCTCTATATAAAGTATGTTCATACCAATTCATGTCTTCATACATGTACTTTGGATAATGATATCTATCACATTCCACCATCATTGCTAACCCCCTGCCCACTCCCTTCCCCTCCCACCCCTCTGCCCTACCTTGAGTTCATTAATTCCTCCATGCTATCTCTTTTATTGCTGAGTAATATCCCATTGTGTATATATGCCACATTTTTTTTCCGTTCATCTACTGAAGGGCATCTAAATTGGTTCCACAGTTTAGCTATTGTGAATTATGCTGCTATAAACATTGATGTGGCTGTGTCCCTGTAGTATGCTGTTTTTAAGTCCTTTGGGTATAGACAGAGGAGAGGGAAAGCTGGGTCAAATGGTGGTTCCATTCCAAGTTTTCCAAGGAATCTCCACACTGCTTTCCAGATTGGCTGCACCAATCTGTAGTCCCACCAGCAATGTATGAGTGTGCCTTTTCCCCCACATCCTTGCCAACACTTATTGTTTTCTTCATCATAGCTGCCATTCTGACTGGAGTGAGATGGTATCTTTTTTTTTTTAAAGAGAGAGAGAGAATTTTTTAATATTTTTTTTTTTTTAGTTTTCGGCGGACACAACATCTTTGTTTGTATGTGGTGCTGAGGATCGAACCCGGGCCGCAGCAATGGTATCTTAGAGTAGTTTTGATTTGCATTTCTCTAATTGCTAGAGATGACCATTTTTTTTTCATATATTTGTTGATTGATTGTATATCCTCTTCTGAGAAGTGTCTGTTCATGTCCTTGGTCCATATATTGATAGGGCTATTTGTTTTTTTGGTGTTTAGTTTTTTGAGTTCTTTATATATCCTAGAGATTAGTGCTGTATCTCATGTATAAGGGGTACAAATTTGCTCCTAATATGTAGGCTCTCTATTCACCTCACAGATTGTTTCTTTTGCTAAGAAACTTTTTAGTTTGAGTCCATCCCATTTATTGATTCTTGGTTTTAATTCTTGCACTATAGGAGTCTTATTAAGGAAGTTGGGGCCTAATCTTACGTGATGAAGATTAGGGTCTACTTTTTCTTCTATTAGATGGAGAGTCTCTGGTTCAATTCCTAGGTCCTTGATACACTTTGAGTCAATCATATACAAACTAAATCATACAATGTGATCATGTATGGTGTACTAAAAACATAGAAGAGGAGACTGAGCCCAAATGTCTCTTCCACGCTTTGACTTCCTTGAGTTTTGTGCATGGTGAGAGATAGGGGTTTAATTTCAGTTTGTTGCACATGGCTTTTCAGTTTTCCCAGCACCATTTGTTGAAGAGGCTATCTTTCCTAGAACAGTGAATGAATGGATAAAGAAAATGTAGTATATTACTCAGCATTAAAAGAAAATAAAAGGGGAAAGGGGGAAAAAAAACAAGGGAGAGAATTTAAAAAAAAAAGAAAAGAAAATCATGGCATTTGCAGGTAAATGGATGGAGTTGGAGAATATAATGCTAAGTGAAGTAAGCCAATCTCAAAAAACCAAATGCTGAATGTTTTCTCTGATATAAGAATGCTGATTCATATTAGGGATGAGGAGGGGGAGCATGGGAGGAATTGACGAACTCTAGATAGGGCAAAGGGGAGGGAGAAGAAGAGAGGGGGCATGGTGTAGAAAAGAAGGAGGAATGGGGATAAAAAAGAAGGTGGAATGAGATGGATATCATTACCCTAAGTACATGTATGAAAACACGAATGATGTATGGTGTGACTCTACTTTGTATACAACCAGAGACATGAAAAATTGTGCTCTAAATGTGTGATATGAATTGAATTGCTTCTGCTGTCATATATAACAAATTAAAATTAAAAAAAAAAAAGATATATGGAAACCAAATCAACCACTACTCTAAGGGAAGAATATGGGCAGGTAGAAACCTGAACCCTCCTCTGTTGCCCCAAATCTCAATTTAGCTGTTACCATTAAGATCTAGGGAAGCCAAAGCCTGGAAGAGACATTTGGGCTCAGTCTCCTCTCCTGTGTTTTTAGTACACCATACATGATCACATTGTATGATTTAGTTTGTATATGATTGACTCTAGTGGTACCAAATCATTATTTAGCTTTTAGGGATAACTTTTAGAAAGATCTTCCCTTCTACCCTGGTTGTGGCTCGAGGACTAAGATGGGAGTCTGTGATTTTTCTTTGTCTCTGAACTGCTTGCAGGTGCAAAGATGAGAGGGTATTCTTGGTATTCTTTTGGAACTTCAACTTTAAGGTCCTAGTCTTCTTCCAAGTCTAGGGGCTTGAGGGGGCAAGGAGGAAGCATGTCTTTTTGACTATTCGTTCTTTCTTTATGTATGGTACTGTGGCTTAAATCCTGGGGTGATATCCACTGAGCAACATCCCCAGAATTTATGTTAATTTGTTTCTGTTTTTTTCTGAGACAGTCTTGTAAGTTGGTGAAATTGTCCTTTAATTTGCGGTTCTCCCACCTTAGCCTTCCAAGTTGTTGGCATTGAGGTGTGAACCACTGCACTCAGCTGTTTTTATTCCCCCCTATTCCTTCACTAGGAAGAGTGACATTCTTTTCCTTTAACTGTTGTAGTCAGCTTTGTCACTTCTTTGACTAAAGGACCTGACCAGAACAATTTTAGAGGAAGTAAAGTTTATTAGGGGGCCCACAGTTTCACAGGTCTTAATCCATAGACAGCAGACTCTATTCCTTGGGGCTCAAGGGGAGGCTGAACATCATGGCAGAAGAGTGTGGCAGAGGGAGGCAGCTCACATGATGATTAGAAATAAAAAAGAACAATTCTGCTCACTAGATACAAATAAATACCTCAAAGCCATGACCCTAATATCCCACCTCCTCCAGCCACCAGCTACCTGCTTCAGTTACCAATCAATTAATCCCATAAGATGATTGATTCACTGATTGGATTAAGACTCTTGTTACCTAATAATTTCTTCTCTGATCTTTCTTGCATTTGTAACACATGAGCCTTGGGGGACACCTCATTTCCAAACCGTAACTGAAGCTCATTGTGGGGGGACAATTTCTTGGGCAAAATGATATTCTTCCTGGTTATGCCATAGGTATTGCCAAGAGGAATTTTGGGTCACATGTGCTTTTGTACTTCAGCAATATAAAGGAGGGGTCAGGACATTGGGACTAGACCCATGCTCACATTAGCTTGTCAAAAAACTGCTCTTCTAGGAGCTGGGGAGGAGAGCATAACACATTTGTCATCACAGAGAGTATCTTCGCTTGTAAGTAAGCAGCTCTTTGCCTCAGGACCAGTCATATTCTATACTTGTTTACATCTTAGGTTGTAGCTGATCTCATGCAGGTTAAGGCTGGAAGTTGTTCTTTGTGAATTCTAGCTATTAGTGATCCACAGTGCTGGGGGTGGGCAATGGCACAGCTCCCTCAAGATCTCAGGTAGTTTTTATGAGGTTGAGGGATAAAGATAAAATGGAGTTTTCATTATGTATGTTTTCATTCTTCTACCTGATTTATTTGCATTAGAAGATTTTATTTGTTTCTGCATTTTGTAGCATGCTCATGTTTTTAAAATAAAATATAAATAACAACAATCGCCTTCTTTTGATATATGTTAATGCTCAGCTACCCTCTTGTCTTCAGTTTGGTTTATCAAAAAGAGATGGGACAGCCAAGTGTGGTGGTGCACATCTCTAATCCCAGGAGCTCAGGAGGCTGAGGCAGGGGGATCACAAGTTCAAAGCCAGCCTCAGCAATTTAGTGAGAACCTAAACAACACAGTGAGACCCTATCTCTAAATAAAATAAACAAATAACAGTAAACAAGACCCCAGATCACTGCCCTGTGTCATAGACTTTATGACTGCTGGAAAGCTCCACATGCCTGATAAGTCACTGGGTGGGATCTGGTTGGGTTGGGTTGGCCTACTCCCCTGGTGGGAAAGAACTGCCAAACACCTGCCATCACAGCAGAAGCTCTCTCTACCCAGCTTTGTCGTCACCAGACTGGCCACTGCTGGAGTTGGAAAGTAAGGCTGGATCTTAGTGTAGTAGGAGGGCGCCCTGTTCACTACTGGGCATCTTCTTAGGGTGTTTGCTTACCCAGACAGAAACACAAATATGCCAGGTGAAACTCGCAGAAGCAGTGCCATATTCCAATAGCTGAGCAAAGGACCAAGTACTTACCCTGTTTCCCAGGCTATCCTAATATCTGATGGAGGCTTATGGTTTTTAAGAATTCTGGGCACAATGGTGTGTATCTATATTTTAGCTACTAGGAGGCTGAGGCAAGTGGTTCACAAGTTCCAGGCCAGCCTCAGGAACTTAGCAAGAATGTCTAGAAGTCTAAAAAATGGCTGGGTATGTAGCTCTGTAGTATAGTATTCTTGCATAAAACCCTATGTTCAATCCCCAGGACCAAAAATATAATAATTCTAGTTAACAATCCACACAGAATTTGAAACGAGTTCACAGGAAACAGGGTGCAGAGGATTAGCTCATCCCACCAAGAGGAAGTACCAAGCCAGATCCCTGAGAGATGTTGTCAGACAAACACTTCTCCAGGAAACCAGAGGTACAGAGAAATGTCAGAGGGTGGGCTGGTGGCCCTGATTCTACCAAACCAACAATAAGAAGTCATTTTTGAGACAATCATGGAAAATTGAAACAGGGCCTCAGTAGTAAGTGGTAATACAGATTTGTTGTGATGACATGCTATTGAGAAGAACTCTGATATATTTATTGGAGAAATGATACGTTGTCTGGGTTTCACCTTAAAGGTTCAATAAAAAGGAAAAAGAAAATTAAAGATAAAATTGAGATGACTTCTTATTAGCATGTGTTCCCTGCAGAGTGACACCATATGCTTCAGTCACCTCTCCTTGAGGGAGAGAAACAATTAACACAAACCAGCAGAAGACACAAGGTCAAAACCATGTACTTAGAGAATTCATCAGGTAGTAGGGTAGAAAAATAAAACTATACACTATTCAAAGTTCCAGTAAGAGTTTAGATGGGAAAGCAAGTTCTTTTGGCAGAGTTAAAAGAATATGGGAGATAACAGAAAGCTGTATGGAGGAATCTGCAGGTACAGTGGATACTGGAGGGTGGGATGGTTTTGACAGTGAAGGTCAAGTTGAAGATACACTAAGCAGCAAAAGCACAGAGCTTTGAGAAAAGGGGGAAGAGCAAGCAACCAACTTGGTTAGTGCATACTGCACAAGAGGAATAGATAGCTGAGTTGGGCAGGACCATGGAGAAATATGAATGGCAGAGAGCAAGAAACAGGGACTTTATTCAATAGGCAATAGTTAGTGGCTGAATCTTTGAGAAATAATTCAGGATCTGAGGACTACTTTAAAATTGACTCAGGGGAGTTGTGGTGTAGCTCTGCAGCAAGTGCCCATAGTCCCATCACTCAGAAGGCTGAGGCAGGAAGATCACTTGAACCCGGGTTCTAGCACAGGGTCAGCCTGGGCAATGTAGTGAGATCCCACCTCAATAAATAAATAAACATACAATAAAATACAGTTAAAACTAAATAATTAAAGAAATCAAATACAACAACTAAAGAGTAAAAAGTATTTGAAACCATGCTATTTATTTTAATAGTATTGATGACTGATAAGAGATCTTTGCAGCTACAATGTTACTGGCTTTCACCTCTTTCAAGCTTTGCTTTTATTTTCATGAGTATATAGGTGACAAATAACCATCCCCCATTTCTGGGATTATTATCAATAATGAATGTTAACAAAGAGCCCTTCACAACCAAATGCAGCAGATAAAGAGTGCCATATACCTATCAACAGTCTATCTTTTGTTAAGATACCCAGAAGATAATTCTGACCTATGAAGAAAATAAACTACAAATACCAAATCTACATCATTTATGTGACCCCATACCTATCTAATGATTTTTAATTTTTCTTTTCTATCTCATCTTCTCCTCCCTTAATCATTAAGTACTACATATATCTCAATGTATTTATTCCTAAATGTATTTTAATTTACCTAAATAGATCTCTTCCCCTTCTCTCAGCCTTTTCTGCTCTTATTCTAATATAAGCCTTCACTCTCTATCATTAAAATTAATGCAAAGTCCTGACTGCCTGTGATCCAATGTCAAGATGAAAGGTACCATGTGGGAGGCCAACCTTACACGTGACTGAGTTACACTCCCCGGCTGGATGCTGAGGTTCTCAGTCGCAGAAATGTGGCACCCTTCTTGGGTGCGAGGGTCGGTGTCTCGTGCATGGGTGTGCCTTCCTACAGCCCCATGGGTGAAGCTATGCTCACCTGTTCCTTTGTAATATAACCCCTTGCCCTGTTTAGGATAGAATCTTCCATGGAAGTGCCTTGTGTGTGTCCCCTTCTCTTACTATGCCCTTGGGTGTGGCCTACCCAGGTGTCAGTCAACCTGCTGACAGTGGACATCATGAAGATAGACTTAGCCCCCTGAAACCTGACCCCTTGCTTCATTTAAATAACTTCTCAATAAAAGGGGTCAGCACGCGCTCTCTCTTTCTGTGGACCCTTAAGGTCAGAGGAGCCGTCAAAGCGACCCCAAAGAAAAAGGTATCTGTGTCTCTTGTGTGGTTACTTCGTGCAGCCCAGTTAGCTCAGTTTATCTGGAGTGACCCCTGAGCCTTTTAGTTACGAGAACAGAAACCCGGCAGTACCATTTCACCAGTCTGCTAAGACAAAAGTCTGAGAGTCACTCTGGATATCTCCTGGTGCTAAAGAAGTTGCTTCTTATTGCCAGGAATTGTGCCACTGAGGGGCTAGTAATCAAACAATCTCTGCTCCAGAGTTCAAAATAGTGTTTAAATTATAGTGAAAGACAAACATGAATGAGTAATTTGGGGATTTGTGGAAGGATTCCTGAAAGAAAGAACAAAAGAGTTGGAACTTCAGGTCAGAAAGAGGTGCTCCAGGCAGCATGAAAAGCATCAACAAAAGGGTACTGAACTATATAGCATGTTCAGGGTACTATGCTCTTCAGGATTCCAAAGCATAAGATGGAGAGGAAGGAAAAATGGAACTATGAAGTAGAGAAGGTTGGGCTTGATGCCAAGGCATGGAAAGTCAAATGTCAATGTCTACCTATTTAAAATGTTGTCTCATCTTATAAAATGTTTTTTTCTGACATTTGCTGAGTCTGACAAAGATATGAGTTCTACTGAGCATTGAAGTCAACTCCCTGCCCCTTATGCCTCTTCACATATCAGAATAGTAGAGTTGACTCTAAGATATCATGTACATTAGATAAAGGCTCAGTTGAATTTTATAAAATAGAGTGGTGCTATGTTTGAAAACTCTTTTTTGTTGTTGTTGTTTAAGCATTTTTAGTTGCAAATTGACACAATACCTTTATTTTATTCCATTATTTTTATGTGTTGCTGAGGATCAAACATAGTACTTCACACATGCTAGGCAAGCAATCAATCATTGAGCTACAACCTCAGCCCCTGAAAACTCTAATTATCTGACTCTTCAGTTAGAAAACAAGAAAGAAAAGTCAGACAACATCTAGAACAATACATTCCCTTCTCAAACATATTAATGTTTTCCTGGGACAGCAAAGATAAAATTTTATTTTTAAAATTTTTCATTTCATTTCATTTTTGTGGTCATGGGATTGAACCCAGGGCCTTATGCAAGCACTCTATTACTAAAGTACATTTCCAGTGCCTTTTAGTTTTTGAGACAGGTTCTTACGAGTTGCCCAGGATGGCCTCAAATTTGGCATCCTCCTGTGTCAGCCTCTTGATTAGCTGGGATTGCAGTCATGTGACACCACATATGGCTCAAAAGTAAAAATTCCAAAAGTCCACAACACATGGTATTAGGGGAGCATTAGAATGGACAAAATCACTCTTTTCTCTATTCCTACAACCATCCTCCAGCACAAATTCTTCTTCATCCTATTCTGGATTTTCCCCAAAAGGAGGAAGCCTTATCTTGGTCAGTTTTTTTGCTTTTTTGTGTTTTGGGGTTTTTTTTTGTTTGTTTTGTTTCCTTTTTTTTTTTTTTTTTTTTTGATACCAGACATCCAGACATTGATCCCAGGGTCACTTAACCATAGAGCTATATCTACAGCCCTTCTTTTATGTGTTCTTTTGAGATAGGATCTCTCTAAGTCCTTACTACCTCACTAAATTGCTGAGGTTGTTTGCAAATCTGCTATCCTCCTGCCTCAGCCTCCCAAGTCACTGGGATTACAGACATGCACCACTATGCTTGGTTATCTTGGCCTGTTTACTCATTATCCCCTACAAGTGCAGTACTTAATTCCCAAGCCCTGTCACTACACTTATATAAACACTGGTGTTAAATGTTTTTGGGAGCAGAAAATGTTTGGCAAATATGAAAAATGTAAAGCCTATGAAATCATCTATTCCCAAGAACAATGATTCACAGAAATTAGAGACAGAAAAAAACTATGTGGTCATCTTATCTGCACCCTCACCAAAACAGGTTCAAGACCAGAATCTTTTTGTTTTTAATTTTATTAGTTCTAATCAGTTATACATGATAGCAGAAAGGTTTTTAATTCATTGTATACAAATGGAGCACAACTTTTCTTTGGTTTTATAGGATGTAGAATTGCATCACATGTGCAGTTATACATGTACCTAGGGTAATGATGTTCATCTCATTCCACCATCTTTTTCTGCCCCCATCCCCCCTCCCTCTCCCTCCCTCCCCTTGGCCCAATCAAAGTTCCTTCACACACACACCCCATATTGATCAGCATCTACTTATCAGAGAGAACATTTGGCCTTTAGATTTTGGCATTGGCTTACTTTGCTTAGCGTGATATTCTCCATCTCCATCCATTTACCTGCAAATGCCATGATTTTATTCTCTTTTAATGCTGAGTAATATTCCAATGTGTATATATACCACAGTTTCTTTATCCATTCATCTGTTGAAGGGCATCTAGGTTGGTTCCATAGTTTAGCTATTGTGAATTGTGCATCAATAAACATTGAAGTGGCTGTGTCACTGCTGTTTTGAAGTCCTTTGGGTATAGACCAAGGAGTGGGATAGCTGAGTTAAATGGTGGTTCCATTCCAAGTTTTCCAAGGAATCTCCATACTGCTTTCCATATTGGCTGCACAAATTTGCAGTCCTACCAGCAATGTATGAATGTGCCTTTTCCCCCACATCCTTCCCAACACTTATTGTTGTTAGTATTCTTGATAGTTGCCATTCTGACTGGAGTGAGATGAAATCTTAGAGAAATTTTGATTTGCATTTCTCTAACTGCTAGAGATGTTGAAAATTTGTTCATGTATTTGTTGATCGATTGTGTATCTTCTCCTGAGAAGTGTCTGTTCAGCTTCTTAGCCCATTTATTGATTTGTTTGGGTTGGTTTTTTGTTCGTTTGTTTTGTGTGTGTGTGTGTTAACTTTTTTGAATTCTTTATATATACTAGAGATTAAATCAAGCCCAAAATCTTGACAGCCAAATTGTCATTTAGTTTTTAGCCCTGACTTTTGAAAGTTTAAAGATTGTATCTGCTGGTGGGATCTGCTTTTACACAGCAAATTGATCTCATAATTGAAAACTAACTGAGACACCATGCGCTGTATTACTCTGTGCAGAGGACAGTGTGATTGTAATTGCCCAGTTCTCCCCTGATGGCTGATCAGGAATAATTCAAACAGAAGCTTTCACAGGTAACTGGCTAAGAATGAAAATCCAATCTAATAAAAAAACACACAAGCTCAAACTCTTTCTGAAATTTGAAGTAACTGATGTGATGTCATAATACAAGCAGAGAGTTTGAGTGATCAGGAACCATGCCCAACCCACTACCATGGTTCTTTCTCTATCATTTCCTAATTAATCTAGGGAAGAACAGTCATCCAGCTGGAGTGATGAAAGTTGCTACAGGTTTTTCCATGTCCCTAAGGGTGTTACTATTTAAAGAGCAACCCTCTTTTTGTGGACTTTCATTCTTTAACCCTGCTCTTGTGTGGAATAAGATGTCATTCTATTTTTTTTTTTAGTTATCAATATATCTTTATTTTATTTATTTATATGAGAAATGAACCCAGTGCCCAACACATGCTAGGCAAGTACTCTACCACTGAGCCACAACTCCAGCCCTCATTCTATTCTTAATGAAAATATTGTCAAAAGAAAGCTAATACATACTTTGAAAGAATAAGGAAGAGCATTATGCTTAGAATTTTTTTTAATGTAGTAAGAAACAAGTTCTAATCAAATCACTCCCTAGCTATGTGACCACGGGCAAGTTCCTTCCCTCTCTCTTCCATAAAATAAGAGCATAAAACCATACTGCGTCTAAGAACTTTTGGTTCTCAAAATTATTAAAGAGTTCATAATTATTTATTTTAAGCAAAGCCTATGGAAAAATGACTTTTTTTCCCCTCACTTGTCAAGATGCATTCAGTCTAACTTAGGAAGAAAAATTGGACTTTGAAGAGAAGGGGCTTCCCTTTGATGTTTTGGCTTTCTGAGCTCAGTTATGTTGGTGTCATTGTAGAGTGAGTCTGGACCACAACAATGTTTAGGGAGAAAAAGGTGGCCCTTATATCTTAGTCCTTTCAGAAGCTCTGGGTTGGAGCTAGCTTTCCAAAACCAGCATCTGCTCTGAGCCTCTTTCAGAAGGGCCTAGATTTTATTCAACTTTTTTATGTTCAGCATCTATCCCAGTAGTGTCTAGAAAGCCCAATATATGCAATCAATTAAGGCTATTTGTAAACTAAAATTAATCTCTATGATGGACTTAAACATCATTATAGATATTACATATTAATTTTTGGAAAATCCTTATAAAATGGGCAGGCATATTAGTAATTTCTTTAACAATTTAGAGCTTTCAGCTTATCTACAGAATATGTGGGTACATGATTCCTCTATGATAATAAGGTAGTTAGACAAAAATAAACACTGGTGGCCATTCTGCCTATAAAGGAAAATAAAGAGGAAGAACATGAGTTGGGCTGGGTGGGGTGGTGCATACTTACATACCCACTCACTTGGTGGCCATAATGGGAGGATCACTTTCACCGAGAAATTGGGAGACAGCTTGAACAATATAGTGAAAATTCACCTCAAAATTTAAGGTATATAGAAATATTCTCACCTTCTCACTACAGGGATGGTCAGTAATTATGAGACATTCATGTCTTAAGTACAGAAATTGCAATTACATGCCTAAGTGTCCTATATACTTAATCAACTCTTCTATACTTTACTCATATGGGTTGATTTTGGAATTCTGCCAAGCAGAAAAGTGAATTTTGAATTCTGAAGGCGGTCAGTTTATCAGCAGCTATTGAGCAGAAGGTAGAATACTGCTGAGGTATCAGAATATTTTGTAATCAATGTGAACAAAAAAAGAGTAAAACAACAAAATGTGGTCAATACTGACACTCTGAAGCAGTTACTGTGCAGTCTATAAGATTTTTCTTTGAATAAGTGTGAAGCTATTGTACACTTAGGTCCTGACACCAAACTAAAGTTATTATATTTTTAATTTACATTTATTTTAAAATATTCCCTTTATCTTTATATGTGTTTCTTCTCTACTTCCCATTTTAATCAAAGAGTTTCATACACATACCTTAGTGTATTTTCCTGAATAAAATAAGAATTGTCTATTCTGCTTGTTTCTAGCCATAGACTGAAGGTGTGCTGTGATACAGTGGGGAAAGCAGCAGAATGAGGATCAGGAACGAGATTTAGGAGAGCACAGGGGTCAAAGTGCTGAACCTGAGGCTCACTGCTGGGCCTGATACCGCTCCCCTGCAACTGCTTGGATTCCTTGTCTGTAAAATGCAAAAAATGAGAATTCCCTCTCATAGCATTATAAGGCTTAAATAGATTAAGTGTACTCTTTAGAAGGGCACATATAAGCTGCTATGGTGGATCACAGCTAGTTTAATCCATGGTGAGCTGACTCCATTACTCTAGTATCAAAGTGAGGCAGAATGTCATGGTAGAAGATGGTGATGGAGGAGAACTGCTCCGTTCCTGGCAATCAGGAAAGGAGAGGAGGAAGGGTTCACATACTACTTTGTGTTTTGCACATAGTGGGGCTGAAGAAATGGATTCTTCTACAATAAACATATTTGGTGTTAGAAAAAAATTTAAATTGTTGGAATGGCTATAGGAATACTTAGAAGTTATTCTTTTCATATGATGTTGGTAATGTATTATCCAAGGTAGCTCTACATCTGTTAGTGATAGCCTCTTCTTCATAATGACAGTAATTGTTAATAGAAGGGTGGTTGTTTTATACTGTTGGTTTATATAAGTTGGTCCCAGGAGTAAGAGTTTCAGTGGCCATTCATTTTTTTAAGACTTTTTATATAAGAGCTCTCACAATGTTTAGTGAATCTTCATGAAAAATGACATGTTGTAAATACAGAAATAAATTGCAAGTTAAAGAGAATGTTATATCAAAGAGAAAAGCTACTTAATATGAATAGGCTTTTTAAAAATTTTTATTGTATTTTTTATACCTTAATTTTATTTGTTTATATTTATGTGGTGCTGAGGATTAAACCCAGTGCCTCATGCATATTAGGCAAGTGCTCTACCACTGAGCTATAGCCCCAGCCCCTGAATAGGCTTTTATGTACTATAGTACTCCAGAGTTTAATTGAACAAACTTGTTCTAATATCTTAGATGAGATGGAAGGGTCCTCAATATGTAAAGGATGCTCTTAAATGTAATGTCACCTTGGAGCTATTAAAATAATGAGAGGATGTCTGGGGTTATGTCCGTGGTAGAATGCTTGCCTAGAATGTGTGAGGCACTGGATTCAATCCTCAGCACCACATAAAAATAAATAAATGAAACAAAATAATGAGAGGACTTGTGTAGCTCATTGGTAGTATGCTCAGCAAGTGCAAGGACCCCAGCACCACAAATACTACAACTACAACTACTAAATAATAATGATGATGATAATCATAATAATGCTAATGAGAAAGGTCATATTAGTATAAATTCTGAGTCAGTTTGTTCACTTTTTTTATGATAGGACTTTTGAAATTCCTATTTCTCTTGTCTTGCTTAGAGCCTTAAATCTCCTTTCTGAGAATATACATTCTAACTTTTTGGTTATGGCTCTTTTTGTTTTGGCTTTTTAATCAGTGCTTGCTATCAGAGCTTTGATTTTTAATATGTAGATATGTAATCTGATGAGATTATCTGTCACTGAGCAATTAGGTTTTCTGTAACCCTGAATGGTCTTCCATCTGAAGAACTACGAAATACTACATCTTTTGAAATGGCAGAAGGCAGATTACAAAACTTGTACAGCCTAGACAGAAAGTGAGAGCAGATGTAATTCCAAGACTTAGAACCAAGAACATTAGAAATTATATTTCTTGTCTCCAAGTACCTCAGTTGTGTTGTGGGAGTGATTAATAACATTTTTGAGATTTTTTGTTTTTGTGACTTTGGAATGTGCATGAAAGACTAAGAAAACTAACAAGAATATACTGCTTTAAGTCCCTCATGATGAAGTAACTAATGTTCTTTGACATGCAAATTATTAGATGCTTTCACTTGTTCTTAGGGTGTGTTAGAGTTGTTCAGTACCATATTTTTACCAGCTTTCTCAACTTTCTCCTCTACACTTAACAAAATGTATCCACCCAAGTTTTATGTCCAGAGTTCCAAGATGAAGGAAAAGGATTACTCTTAAGCAATGCCTTTCCTTCTAGCTCTGCTGCAGGGAATTGAGGTAGAGAATTACACAGCTGTTTTGTCAGTCAGTTGTTCCTCTCTGTTACCAAAATACCCAACAAGGACAACATAGAGGAGGAAAGGTTTATTTTGGGTCATGGTTTCTGAGGGTCAGTCCATGGTGAGCTGACTCCATTACTCTAGTATCAAAGTGAGGCAGAATGTCATGGTAGAAGATGGTGATGGAGGAGTGCTGCTCCATTCCTGGCAATCAGGAAGGGAGAGGAGGAAGGGTTCTCAAGGAAGAGGAACCTTTGAAGGACATGCCCCCAAGGACATACCTCCTCCAGCCATTTCCCACTTGCCTATGCTACCACCCAGTTAGTCCATTCAAACTAGTATGGACTGAGTAGGTCACAGCTTTCATAATCCAATCATTTCTCCTCCAAACATTCCTACTTTAACACACAAGCTTGGGGGGATATTTCATATCAAAACCATAACAGCTACTAAGCTATTTGATTAGTTCCTCATCTGGAGACTTTCAGAATAAAAACAAATAAAATAAGTGTACCAAAGCAAAGGTAGTAAAGTACAAATAGGAACTTGGAGCTACTCTACACTACTACTCTTCTGCCTTTTTTTTTCTTTTGTAACCTTCTGCATATGCACCTGTTCTTCTTATCCTCACAAAATGTTGCTTTCTGAAGACAGGGTTGGATAAACATAAACATCTTTGTGTATAAGTTATGTGACACAGTAATACACCTTTTTGTATATTAGTTATAATAGGTTTTGAATTAAACTTGTCTTCTAGCAAAAAAACATAAATATAACTTCACAGGACAATTAAACTTTACCACTGATAAGCCTTTGTGACTGGATTGCCACCACTTTTGTCCTTCCAGTCTCTAAAGAAGGATACAGAAATAGTTCTCTCAGTAAACAGTAGCTGTTTTTATTCATGTTGCTTATTTTTATTCTTCATTATTAGTCATTTTCTAAGAAATGGCAAAGCTTGGTATATTACAGAAGTGCCCGTAAGCATTCAATTAATAAAGTGGTTAATGGCTGAAAAGTCTCAATCATCCTACCTATGCCATCCATTGTGCTATAGTATCTCTGAGCATGGATGCCATAGAAAGAAGGTAGACTGCTTCAGTAGGGTTGTACCTTTCTGCATTTAGGGACATGAGATACCTGGGTCCTACCTTTATTAAAGATTCTGATTTAGATGTTCTGGGTTGTAGCTTTAGCATAGGAAGTATCAAAAGTTCCACAGTTGATTCTAATTAGGCCACAAAATCTGTCATCTCCTCAACTAGATGTATCAACAATTTGAAAGAGATTATATAATCTCCAGATGTGTTGATAGGTGACTCTGCTAAGGTGCTCTCTGAGTCTTGCATGGGCCAGAATTTTGGGCTTTGGGTCCTGTTCCAACGCTGGGCATCCTACTCGAATGATGAGGCCCCGAGCCCCGTACTGGGTAACAGCACTGGTGGTTTCTGCTGAGAGCAGCTGTACAGGGGTCCTCTCAGAGATGGATTATTCTGACTAGGTGAAATATGAGGGCAGTGCAGGGCACACTGTGTCTCATTCCTTTCCAACCGCCATGTTTTTTTCCTGAGTTATATCTTGATGATGTAATAGCAAGACAACATATCAGGCTGAGAATTTAATTTAGTGTGGTTAAAGATCACTGTGGGGATTCCACCTCTTGGGTCCCCTTCTTCCTCCGGGAGAAGTCTTTTCTGCTGTCCTTTAATAAACTTCTAATTTCTACTCTGACCTTGCCTCAGCGTGCTTCTTTGGTGTTATTCTTCAACATTGGGGAAGCAAGAACTCGTCACCGGTCAACAGCGGTAACATATTGGAGGTCCCAGACCGAGATTCTACACCGAGGTAAGTGCACGCACCCCATGTCTGTTTGAGGTGCATCTTTCTCTCTCTTTCTTTCTGGAGGGTAAGGTGGGCACCTGACGGCTACTTAAACGCAATTAGTGCAGCTGCCACTCTTCAAGACTCGGGTGAGAGGTTTCCCGGCCTAGGCAGCTCTCAATCACCTGTTCAATACAGAGCAGACATGTTGGGTTCTGCCAAAGCCGCTTCCAACTTTTCTGTCTGGGCCTGGAGAGCAATTGGCGTAAGTACACAGTGTCCCGAATCCCGATGTGCCTCGGATGCGTGGAGGTGGAGGAAGGAGTTTGGAACAACTGCGGAATTCCGGTCTGGGCTACACTCAGACGTATTCTTAAGGTTCCTTTCTCTTGAGCCCCCTTCCGACAGCCCTCAGGGGTATCTAGGGTGATCGGTAGATGAATGGCACTGAGGGAAAGCCCCAATCACTTTTGCCTCCGTATAGGCCATGCAACACTCCCAACCTCGCATCCATTCCTCCTGGATGCTCCCCTTCCTTCGCAGGTCAGAAATGTTAGCAATTCAGGTTGTAGGACTGAGAGAAAGGCATGGGATAATTAGCAAAATCTGCCCAGGTTCCCTAAGATGCATAGGTAAATTTCACTAGTCTGTTTTATCGCCCCAATGTTTAAAATGCGTTGTGTTCCCTAAGCTGCTATAGAGGCATTTTTAGAATCAACTCCTCCGGTAATCTGCTACCTTACAACCAGTAGATATTCCTTAACACTTAGGTGGCTCCTTTAGTCTACAGAGCAAAGGCAACAAAAGAGCACACGATTCTCTTTTGCAATGGGTTTTTAGTGGCCGGGAGGATAAGCAGTAATGCCCTTAAGTCTGAATCCTCCCAGGGTCTCTGGCACAGGGCAAACTGAGACCCTAGCACTTTGCTAAAGGGGACCAGAAAACCCTTGGCAAAGCAAGGTGAGAGACGGGTTTTCTGGACCGTTTAGGAAGGGAGACGTCCCTAATGAGAACAGTTTTCTCTGGCGTGGCGTGGGCGCCTGAGTCCTGTTCTTCTCACTCAGACGGGAGCTTCTCTCTCTCCAATACGCCAGGTGCACCACTAGCCTGCGTATTGAAAAATTGGGATAAATTTGAACCTCAGACGCTCAAGAAAAAGCGCCTCATTTTCTTGGCCTGGCCTCAATACAAACTCTGAAGAAACCTGGCCACCAGAGGGAAATATCAATTTTAATACAATTTTACAGTTTGATAAAATTTACAAAAAAGGAAATGGTGTGAGGTGCTGTATGTTCAGATTTTTCTTTGCTCTAAGGGAAAATCCTAAATTATGCCAACAGTGTAAAGTAGACTTAGCTATGATATCTGCCATGAAGAGAAAAAATCTTTGACTCACTGAGGAAAAAGAATCAAGAGAAAAATTTGGGCCGATCAAAGTACATACCCCCTTCCCCCTTCAAGACCTAAGGCAGATAAAAACTGACTCTACTGGAAAGTTAGGAGATATGCCAGATTGCCTGGGATTGGATCTATCCAAAGGAGCTAATCCTGTAAGTAAAAGGGAAACTGAGGGACTCCCAGCAGCTGCCAAAGCCATTTTCCGCTTTGGGGAATTTCCTCATTCTTCCCTGCACTGTAAGGATTGCTCCATCTCTGTCCACTTAAAAAGAAGGGACACTGAATGCAGTAAAGTCAGTCACACTGAGACCCTTGATTTTACACCTATAGTTGCCCCTCTGTGAAAACATCTGGTCCACTTATGGGGAAATCTATGGTGCCACTGATAGGAGTCATAATTAAATGGAAGTAAAAAACCTGGAGAGATTTTTCTCTTATCTGGTCTCTCTATTTTAAAGGTTATTATAGATTGTTTCTTGGGGATGATCTTGGCTAAATGTGTGTCTAAAAGATGATTTTTTATTGTAACAATCTGGTATCTAAATGAGTTTGAAGCATTGCATAATCTTGCAGTTAAAAGTTGGGGTTAGGTAATTGTTTACTTTGTGATTTCAGATAATTCATGCTGGAGAACTTAAATACTTAGGATAGAAAATTAAAAGAATTCTACTTCCAAGTTGGCAAGTAACTCCCAATCATTTAGTTTTATTTTGAACTGGGTAGCCTGAGAAGATTTCACTAGGTGTACCAGTGCATTAACTTGGGCAAGGATAGTAAATTATGATATGGTATCTGTTCCCCCCCCCCTCCGTGTGTAAGATTTAGGAAAAATGTTGAATTGGAACGTTGGTCTGGCTTATTGAAATAACATTGAATAGCAACAGTCTTAAATTTTTAAAGCTTAATTTTGGATATACATGGTAGTGTGTGGTTCTCTCTTAAGATTTTTTTTCAGGTGATTTAATGTAACTTAATACTACTTTAGGAACTTCAGAACAAAGGAAGTGACTTAATGATCCTAAAAAAAATTTCCTCTGATGGTAGAGATCCTATTTTCAGTTTTGTGTGAGCAAGTTTTTCTAGTGTAGGGAAGATATAAAGGTATGAAATTTTGTAAATTGTATCTTAAACTTGTATCATAATTTTCAACATCCAAACCTGAAAATTGTGACTTATGGTTAAAATGCCTTAGGCATGAGGTTTCTGCTCAGAATTCCAGTTTTCCCAGTTCCTTCCAGACCTCAGCCAGGACTTAAGCTGATATGCAAATAGAAGAAGCCTGGGGCTCAACAGAGGGCAGATTTCAGGCCCAAAAAAAAAAAAAGAGTAAAAGTGTCTTTATGGGAACTCAAACTAGCTTAAACCAAATAGTAAATTGTATGGCATTTACTAATTACTGGCCGGTCAATTTTTTTCTAGGACTTTTGCTTTTTTCTTAGATTCTGTATTTTTTGAGCTCATGATTTTGATCCTACAGACAAGTTAATGTTTTTCTGATAAGTTCTATTTTTGATCAACTGGAGGTTTTTTTTAAACATTGCAATGAGATTTCACCTGAAAAAGCTACAAGGCCTTTACTATTGTGTTGTGTTACACTTGTGTTACGTGTTGTATGTCTGTATGTCTGTGTGTATGTCTATATCATGCAGGGATATGACAATTGACAGATGAGGAGCGCTCATGAAAAATTTTTTAAAAAATGGATCCAAATATCTTTTGATTCACGTGATTCAAATGGTTCAATTTAAATTGGGTAAACAGATGAAAGTAAAGATGTCTTTAAAATTAAGCTTATAAGTTTTTCTAGATGTTCAAAAAGGCCCTAATAAAATGTTAAATCTGCTTAAATTCAAAAAATTTACAAGTATTGTTTCAAAATGTGAACAGAAGGAGGTTAACAGATAAAAAGGAGAAACTAGAAGGTTCTAGATATGGATTTAATAGAGGGAAAATGTGTTTCTGGATAAGAGTCTATATGATTAAGTAATTAAGAGGGTTTAAGTAAATGATATAAAAAAGGTCTGTGTAAGTTGCTTATAAGTGTAGGTTTTTGAACAAGTAATCTTAAAGAAATTAAACAGCTGGTCAAACAAGTGCTGTTGTTAGAGAATTGTGCTATGTTATTTCTTTAAAAAGCTAAACTTGATTAATATAAAAACATCAATGTAATTGTGGTGTTAATGTGTCCATATCTTCCAGGTATACAAGTCTGTAAGGTAGAAGTTTTAAAAGCATTATATCAAGCTGGTGGTTCTAAAGTTGTATGGTAATTTTAGGCTTAAAAAGAAAAACATGTTGGAGATTTATATCATTTGTGTTCTATAACTGGACTTGTTATCCATAAGATATGTAAAGTTCTATGTTACTTTTTACACTGAGATACAATTTAAATGTATTTTTAAGTTAATGAGAGCCTAATCTGTGTGAAGGTTTTATTGCAAAACACAAAAGTACATTACTACTTTTCTACAAAAGGTTAAAAGCTTTCAGCTTTTCTTCAATTCATGTTTTAGGTGTGATATTATATTGTGTTAGCTAATATTCATGTGAACTTGAGCAACAATTTATGTAGGCTTTGTAAAATGATGTTTGAAAAGCAAAGATCAGTGATCAGTTTCAGAACTACAGTACTTAAGATTTATGAAGAGCCCTGCCTTACTTGAGATAAGGCTCTGTCCCATCTCACTACATTTGAAAGTGACTATGGAAGAAGTAGGCCAGATTTCAGTACATTTAAAGTTGTGTCCAAGAGTTGGTTTTTGTCACGATTACCAGGATCTCAAACAGGGAATTATGATGTATAACCCTGCCAGAATTCAAGGTAGCTATTATATAAGCTAAATGTTTTTACTCTTGATAATTTTATTTTGTAGTTTTCTTATAAATGATTTAGGATTGCCTGTTAATGTTTTAAAGAGGTACTGCTTTAAGAACACAACCTGGGTCAACATAAGATAAGGAGTTATCACCTACAGGATAGAGAGATAGACATTAAAGCCCAGTGCTCTTAATATAAGGCTGTTAACTTATTTGCTGGATGTTTAAGATTAAGTTTTAAAATTAAAGTTAAATTTAAAGGGCCAAGAAAACCAATATTTGGCTCTTGCCCTCTAAGTCAGTCTGAATCAGGGAATAGGGGACTTCTCCGAAGAGCTTTGCAACTCTAGGCCACATAACCTCCCGATCAGGGAGATTAATGAGACCAGTGGAGGACAGAAAGCCAATCAGTGCATTTGCTGTGAAGAGGAGGGTCATCACAAAAGGGAGACATCCCTGATGCTTCCAAGGGAAGCCACATGGTCAAGCAAGGCCTGGACCCATCCTAGCGCAATGGCACTAGCAGAACTGAGAAGCTGCTGTGAAGTTCCCCGAGGATTCCCAGGGAAACTCGGCTGACTGTTAACAATAGATAAAAACAAAAGTCAGTTTGACTTGCTTCATCTTAAACACTTAGCAAAGACAGTCAAAGCCAAAACACAGCTATCCCTGGGCATTTTAAATAATAATAATAGTTAAATGTAACTTCCAAAAATAAGTAAACTGGAGGCTACAAAAGAGATTCTCAGACAGGAATGCTTGATATCTATCAAAAGGAACTGCCAGAGTAGTTTTTAGTTTAAGGCCTTTATTTCTACCCTACACAGGTAGGTTTAGTGTTTGCAAGTATGGTTATCCAGCCCTAAGTAACAGAATTAAAGATTTCTCTATTAGACACAGAGGTCATACTAGTAAAAGGATTTTGCAAGATCAGATGACATTAAATTATTAAACTATATCTTAAGGGAAAGGACATCTGTAACCCTAAAAGTTAAATGTTGTGTTTACATCCCTGACATTTCTGGCAATGTGACAAATATCCTTAAAGATTTACATGCTCAGATAGAAGCCATGTCCTCAGCAACTTTGTCATGGAAACAATATCTTATCTCCTAGTTCTTGGTACTTCCTGGTGGAAAACATTGTTAGTCTTTGTCTTTGCCATCATACTCATTGGCATATTCCTGTGCTATGGCATTTACTGCTGCATCAATATGGTTCCAGTACTAATGAATTCTTGTTTCTCTTAGACCATCCATCACTCAAATGGCCCTCCAGACTATTACTTCTCAATCAGACTTCTATCATGGACCACTCAATAGACCTGATTTTTAAAGGGGGACTCCAAACTGCTTGCCCCACATCGTCCCTTTTCAGCCTGAAGAAGCCAGAGAGATTCTCTTCACCCCCCCTTCCTTACAGCAGTAAGGAGTTCCCAAATTAGAGGGGGGAATGAAGCCAGATTTAAAGTTAGGTAGTCAGTGTAGTTAGATAAATCGGGTCTAATGCCGAGTGAAATCTAAAATGGAGGCCATGCTGGCAATGATTCTGGGAAACGCAGGACAACTCATGGAATGTTAATGAAGTCCCGAAAAGGCCCTAGGCCAAAGTCCACCTCAAAGAAATGTTAATGAACAGCCCCCAGCAAAAAGGTGCTGACTCAGAAGTCCTTCCTGACCAGATTACTTCTTTGGCCCACCTGTGTCCCACCCCTCCGGCCTTCCCACCTACATTCCATCACTGAAAGAACTATAAAAAGGGGAGACAACATCCCTTCCACGGATTCCACCTCTTGGGTCCCCTTCTTCCTCCAGGAGAAGTCTTTTCTGTTGTCCTTTAATAAACTTCTAATTTCTACTCTGAAAAAAAAAAAAAAAAAAAGATCACTGTGGTGGGTACTTCATGTGAGGCAAGCAGTCTGTTTCCAGAAGTTTAAAAAAAAAAAAATGAAAGGACTGGGAAAAGGATCAGAAGTGATAGTTCTTGGGCCAACTAGAGTCAACAGGTCAGGATGACACTGGCTTGATCTACTCTTGTTATTTCTTGTGTTCAAGAAACACCCTTTGTTTATTTCTTCATATGGTTCTTGCTACCCACCCCACTTAAACTGGATCAAGTTAAAGCTGTTGGGTTTCTCTTGGAGACCTCAGGAAACTGCCTCAAAGCTTCTTATGAGTGTCTCAGATGGGCCTACCAATGGTGAAGATCTATCAGGAAGAATCACATTATCAAAAACTGCTAGGTGTCAGTAACACGTTTTAGGGAAAAAAGAAGTTCCTCTCCTTTACCTGGCCCCAGTGGGAATGCCAAATAAAACAAACAAGTTCTGAAACTTCTCCATGGTCCTTCTACCCCTGTCAGGACTTTGTTGCCCACTTTTGGCTACAAGACCTGGTTTCCTTCCCAGTAACCTGGTAGTCTTGGCAAATTTTCATGCAGGTCCCACGCCACACATACAGAGATTATGGGTTGTGGTGGTTACAGGAAATGAACCCAGCCAGAGAATCTTGAGTTGCAGTCTCTGCTGAGTATCTCAACTCTCTGACCCTTTTGATCATTTGGATACCACTGACCAAAAGGGAGAATTTTGGGCAAATATAGATATCTCTGGAATCCAGATGCTATTTGTAAGCTGTGTTTTCCCAAATCAAATAAACAAGCACAAAAACAGTTATCTAGGCCCCCTAGAAAAATATTGTGTGCCCCAGATGCTTTTGTGGCTGGTGGATGGCTGAATTAGGTTCTTGTTTTGTCTAAAAGCATTTGAATATATGTAAAAAATTATATTGCAAAAAAAGCTGGTATCCTGAATTTTCAATTATGAAAGCTACTAGTCTTATGCCAGCTGCAAAGCATGAACACAAATTAAAAACCAATTTACCAATAAAACTTGTTGCTTATGTACTGCAGAAAAACTTAAAGCACCAAGTCAAAACATTTATATGTCTTAGACCATTGCTGATGGTTATGCTATTCTGGAGTCACATCACAATCATCATTAACTATTAAAATTAAAACTAGAAGATCCTCAGGGATCTCAGAACAAAGGTAATATACAATGTGAGATTTTTTTTGGTATGATATTTAATCTTGCTGAGGAAAATTTTCTACTAAGTTCCAATCTCTTTCTAGAGGGTCACTAACATTTAAACTATTTATCTAGGCCTGTTTTCTTTAGAACACTTGTAGGGTTTGGGCATTTACTTCTGTCTGTGAAGTTCTAGAATAGATGGTCTGGAAATCCCCAAAGAAATTCAAACTCAGCCATCCTGACCTTTCCTAATTCCTGTTTCAAACTTTCTACCAAATCCCCAAGGATGACGATGATGATCTCCATCTGGCACCGTTTACCTTTCCACGTGTTGAAAGGAACCTTCTGAGTTAGGCAAAGTCAACTCTCCTCCTCGACTTTCTCATCCTTTTCTTCATTGTCATATGCCGCAGTCTGGCTGGGCACAAATGCCGCAGTCTGGCTAGGCACACAATCACGAGCCACCACACAGCTTGTAGATTCAAACAGCAACTCTTTATTCCCGAACTCACACCAGCCGTCTACAATCACATTCTGGGGAAATCCACGTTCTCTGCCCAAATCCACGTTCTCTGCCCAAATCCACCTCCACTGGGCTTCTATCTCCAAAATATACTGTCTGAATCCCGTGAGAACTCAAGGGGAACTCAGGCAGCAGGATACGCCCTATTCCCAGCAGGAATAATCTTAAACCTTAAACCTGGAACCTAAACTGGGAACGCCCTAAACAAGATTATCTTAAAACCGGGAACACCCTAATCTGCCTTGGTCCTTGAGCAAGGTTAAGTACATTCAATGTCACTGCAACATGGGGTACGCTGGCAAGGAAATTGTCATACTTACTTGGCTAATGGCTCCCAGCATCTCCCCCCTTCTGATTAATTAAACAACAAGCAATGTGGCTTAAGGACCGTGCCTGGTAGGTTGTCCAATTCAACATATGGTTCTTACCCGTCATCGGAAAACTGACCTTTAGGCGTCAGCCTCCTGTCTTAGGTTGATACCACTGCAATTGAATCATACCCGTCACTGACTACCGGTCCAGCATACAGCCATACTTGTGGATAGGTCTATGCACCAGTGGGGGGGTGAGGTTCTTTGCCTCACCTCTGTTGGCCCCCAAATTTGGCCTTGGTGCCAGTGGGGGAGTGAGGTTAATGTGGCTTATGGACCGTGCCTGGTAGGTTGTCCAATTCAACATATGGTTCTTACCCGTCATCGGAAAACTGACCTTTAGGCGTCAGCCTCCTGTCTTAGGTTGATACCACTGCAATTGGATCATACCCGTCACTGACTACCGGTCCAGCATAAGCCATTGGCCCCCAAATTTTAGACCATCACTAGCAGAAGGGAGGAGGATACAGAAATGCCACGACACCAAGCCAATTGACGGCTCCTTGGGAAAAATTGCATCACTGGTGACACCATCAGCAAAGATATGCTAGCATTACCACAATTCGCTGCACCAAACGATAGTTACATAGTCCAGGCAAGTTCTGCAAGCAGTTCAAAGCAGAGGAATCTATCAATATGTCCATTTCCTCCCCAAAATCTGTCTCCTCCCAAAGTAAGTTGACTCTTTGATTGAGCATTACTTGTTGAGTTCTTCACCGGCACTGGGATGGAGATAGGAATTCTGGCAATGATGCTAAAGAGACATTATCCTGAAAAGAATTATTAAATATAATGAAAAGGAAAGGTGAAAGTAAACAAACAGATCTGTTAACCTACTTTAAAAACAATCCTTAACAGCTTTTTACCTAATTTAAATTAGTAAACAAACATCTGTTAACCACCTTTAAAAACAATCCTTAACAGCTGTTTACATAATTTAAATTAAACGATTTAAATCACGTGAATAAAAAAATAATAATAATTCGGATCCATTTTTTCATGAGCGCTCCTCATACAAGAAATATGGACATACGCACATACAGACATACAACACAAAACACAAGAGTGTACACAAACGTACAACACATAAGAAAATAGTAAAGGCCTTGTAGCTTTACCTAGGTGAAATCTCCATTGCAATGTTTAAAAACTCCACAGTCAAAAAATAAAACTGATCAGAAAAACATTAACCTAGGTTTGTATGAGCTCAAAAAATAAAAATAGAACCTTATGATGTGGAAAAATGCAATAATAAAATAGCTATTGAAAAAAGCATCCTGGTTAATCACTGTCGCAGATGTAAGAATGGCCAAGCTGGAGTTCTGGATATCAACTGTTATGGATTTGAGTCAAATCATCTTCTTTTCGATCTGTAGAAACTGTTTTAGTTAGTCTCTCTGGAATCCAAATGGGCTGCTGTTCTCCCTGTGGAAAAACACAAACAGACCCCCGACTCCAGACAATCACTGGGTCAGGACCTTTCCATTGTCCTGTTAGAATATCTTTCCAAAGTACTTTAGGCTTATGTACATTTTTTGGATACATATGCCTTTCCGCAGCACTTAAGTCCTGATGAATCTAAATTTTAAAAAGTTTAGAGTAAAAAGCGTTATTTTAAGTTTATCTTTGGGGGATATATACCCCCTTCCAATTCCCTCTTTTTGCTTTAATAAGTATGTTTTAATAGTTTGATGAGCTCTTTCAACTATGCCTTGTCCCTGTGGATTGTATGGGATTCCTGTTATATGAGTAATACCAAATGATGAGCAAAATTGTTTAAAAGAGGTAGAGGTATAGCCAGGACCATTATCGGTTTTTAACTGTTTAGGAACGCCCACAGTGGCAAAATTTTGTAAGCAATGAGCTATAACATCTTTAGTTTTTTCTCCGGCATGAAGGGAGCCCATCAAAAATCCAGAAGAAGTATCAACTGTAACGTGTAAATATTTTAATTTTCCAAATTCTGGCAAGTGTGTGACGTCCATCTGCCAAATATGGTTAGGTATCAGTCCTCTAGGATTGACTCCAAGATTAACTTGTGGTAAAAATGTCACACAATTTTGACATTGTTTTATTATATGTCTGGCTTGTTCCTTAGTTATTTTAAAACGCTTTTGTAAAGTATTAGCATTAACATGAAACCTTTTATGAAAATTTGTAGCTTCTTCAAATGTAGAGAAAATATGTATGTCATGTGTAGTTTTATCTGCTAAATCATTGCCTAAACTAAGGGCTCCAGGCAATCCTGTATGTGCCCTAATATGTCCTATAAAGAATGGATCTTTTCTGTCCCAGATTAGACTTTGTATAGTGGAAAACAAAGAGAAAACAGTAGAAGAAGGGGAAATCCTACCAGCATCTTCAAGAGATACTATAGCATTAACTACATACTGACTATCAGAAAATAAATTAAATACAGAATCTTTAAACATCACAAAAGCTTGTAAAACTGCATTAAGCTCTACCTTTTGAGCTGATTGTTTGGGTACTAAAAATGTAAAAGTTTGATCAGGGGTAACTACTGCTGCTGTACCATTATTTGACCCATCAGTGAATATATTTGGAGCATTCATGATAGGTGTTTTTCTTGTCATTTTAGGAAAAACTACAGGATGCAATGACCAAAAAGACAACAAAGGATTAGATGGTAAATGATTATCAAATGAAACATTAGATTTACACATGATTATTGCCCAAGTATTTAACTCATTAGCTAACTCATCAATTTGATCCATAGTATATGGAGTAATAATTTTATTGGGAGAAATTCCAAACACTCCCTTCGCTGCTTTTATTCCTTTGAGTATTAATTGTCCTACAGCCTCAGGATACCTAGTAAGAATCGTGTTAGGAGAAT
This sequence comes from Marmota monax, assembly GCF_021218885.2. Taxonomy (NCBI): domain Eukaryota; kingdom Metazoa; phylum Chordata; class Mammalia; order Rodentia; family Sciuridae; genus Marmota; species Marmota monax. The sequence goes on along the minus strand of NW_026692798.1, from coordinate 1,098,851 downwards.
AAGATAAATGTATCCACAATAATGGACCTTCTTGCCAAAATACTCCTGTAGGAATATTTTTTGTTGGTAGTACAATAAATAATAAAGGCAAACTTATATCAATTCTATCCAAATGTATGTTTTCCATATATGTTTCAATAATTTTTAATGCCTTTCTTGCTTTAGGAGTTAACATGCGGGGTGAATTTGGATCTGATGGACCTTTTAGAATATCAAATAAAGGTCCCAATTCTCCTGTTGGTATACCTAGATAAGGCCTTATCCAATTTATGTCTCCCAATAACTTTTGAAAGTCGTTAAGTGATTTGAGTTGATCTACTCGTATTTGAATTTTTGGTGGATGGACCATGGTTGAGGATAATAGAACTCCTAAATAATTAATTGGAAAATTTAATTGTACTTTATCTATTGCTATCTCTAGATTATAATTTTTTAATAAGTTTGTAAGTGTGGCATAACATTCCAGCAATATGTTTTTATCTTTATGTGCCAATAATACATCATCCATATAGTGAAATATTTGTAGTTCAGGATTTTGATTTCTAAGTGGCTGGATTGCTTTGTTAACATATATTTGACACATAGTTGGACTGTTAGCCATCCCTTGAGGGAGTACTTTCCATTCATATCTCTGATCAGGACCTTCATGATTTAATGCAGGGATAGTAAATGCAAAACGTGGACTATCCTCGGGATGAATTGGAATTGAAAAAAAACAATCTTTAATATCTATAGCTAAAACATGCCAGGTTTTTGGCAAAGCAGACAATTGAGGAATCCCTGATTGAGCAGGTCCCATAACAACCATCTCATTATTAATGGCTCTTAAATCTTGCAATAATCTCCATTTACCAGATTTCTTTTTGATGACAAAAATGGGAGTATTATGGGGAGATATGGAAGGTTGTATATGTCCTTCCGTTAATTGTTGTTTGACCAGATCATGGGCTACTTGTATCTTTTCTTTAGTCAGGGGCCACTGAGGAACCCACACTGGTCTTTCTGATTTCCAAGTAATTTTGATTGTCTCAGTGGCCCTTTCTGAAAATCCAACCCATGTTTGTCTGTTCCTTGATCTATTTGTACTGGTGCTGCTATACCTTGCCCTTGTTTTCCTAATCTTTTTTCTTTCCTAAAGCCTTGTCTAGCTCTAGTAGTGGGCACATTAGGATTGATATTATTTGTTAACGTCAAACCTAATTGATCTAGGACATCTCGTCCCCATAAATTTATAGGAAGATGATCCAATACATATGGCTGTATAGTTCCTTCACATCCTTCAGGATCCTTCCAATCTAATATCATAGAACTTCTATGGGGATTAGTCGCCACTCCTAGGCCTCGAAGCGTTTGAGTGGCTTGTTGTAATGGCCAATGTTTTGGCCATTCTTGACGAGATATGATGCTAAGGTCAGCTCCTGTGTCCAGTAGTCCATTAAACTCATGACCTTGAATATTTAGTTTTAGCATTGGGCGAGAATCTAAATTTAAAGACAACATAGCCCAATCTACACCTGTGGAGCCTAATCCCCTGGAACCTCTTTCTACACTATGACTAGGAAATTTATTATGTAGGCTGGGTATTATTAACAACCGTGCTATTCTATCTCCAGGTGAAATTACTGATATACCTCTTGGAGAACTAGCTATAATTTTTATTTCACCTACATAATCGGGATCAATTACCCCAGGACTTATCATAAGTCCTTTTAATGTAGATGAACTACGTCCCAATAATAAGCCTACTGTTCCTTGGGGAAGAGGTCCTTTTACTCCTGTGGGAATGATTTGAACTCCCATCTCTGGAGTTAATACTGCTCTGGCAGAGGCACAGATGTCCAACCCTGCGCTCCCTCAGGTTTGTCTGATGAGGGATTTAATGGACAATGTGTCCTGGGCACTACCCTGATGGTGTTGCTGGGATCCTCCACTGCCCCGTATATTTGTGGTTGTGGGCCCCGGAGCATTGGGCCCCCCTGTCCGTTTTTTGGCAATGGAGCCTGATGCCTTTCTCCACGATATCTTGGATAAATACCTGGTCTTTGTCCGTTTTTTGATAAGGGAGTACCTTCTATGGTGGTTTGAGAACGGCATTCATTAGCCCAATGTCTCCCTCTACGGCATCGTGGGCAAATACCTGGTATTCTATTCCTTTGATACCTACTTTTGTTAAACCCTCCTCCTATGGGGCAATTCCTTTTAAAATGTCCTGTTTGTTCACAATCATAGCATGTTTTTGGCCTGGCATCTAAAGCCTGTTGTACTGCAGCTGCCAAGACTTGCCCTTGTTCATTAATATCTCTACATAATTTAATATATGTGTTTAAATCTTCATGTCTCCATGGTCTAATAACCTCTCTGCAGCAACGATTTGCTTGGTCATAAGCCAGTTGTTTTATTAATGGCATTGCTTGTTCTGTATCCCCAAAAATTTTGGCAGCCGTTTGAATTAGCCTATCTACAAAGTCAGCGTAAGGTTCATTAGCTCTCTGTATTACCTTAGATAGCTGACCTTGTAAATCTCCATGTCCTTGTAAAGTCTTCCATGCCCTAACTGCGTCTGCAGCAATTTGTGCATATATAGCAGGATCATATTCAATTTGTTGCCGTTGACCCTCATAAGGTCCTTTTCCTAACAACATATCTAGATTTCTTTGAGGGTAACCGGCTGCTGCATTTCGCCTAGCTGTCTCCGCGCAAAATTCCTCATTGGCAACCTTCCATAACAAATATTGTCCTCCATTTAGTACAGATTTACACATGCTAGCCCAATCTGCTGGCGTCATGTCCAAGTTAGTAATGGACTCAACCATGCTTACCGTGAAGGGAGCTTGGGGACCATAGGTTGTTACAGCCTCCTTTAACTGCTTCACTGTTTTAAAATCTAAAGCACGGTGAATTCGCTGCCCTCCTGCCTGTTCAAGTACAGGGCATGCTAATCTTTGAGGTCCTGTCTCAGGATCCCATTTATCAACTACGGGGTTTGAGGGCCACTCAGCTGTCTCCATCGGTGGGGCTGTTGGTTGAATTACGCCCTCTTGTGATAAAATGGAGTTAGTAACAGCCTCCTGTTGTGGCCTTTTTCCTAACAACCCCTTTTCCTTTAAATTTTCTTCCTCTGTCTGACTAGCTCGAGAGACCTTCTCTTTTGCTTGATCTAAAATGTCTTTCTCCATGGTCTGAACCTCTAACAATTTACTTAACATCTTTTCGGTTTGTTTTTTACTAATTTCTAATCTACTATAAAGATAACGCAACCCAATAAGATAGCACAAAACAAAGCCGAAACTGAATGAAACAAAAACGGAATAAAAAATCGTTTTATCAATTTTCTCTTCCTCAGGGCCGACAAACTTCAAACCTTTAGTCAACCATTTTTTCCAGTTTGCCTGAGAAATTTCTAGGGATAGGCAGCTTGAAACAAAAACAAGATAAATCAAAACAATAACACATTGTTTTTTGAGTTGGTCACCCATTCTTTCGCTCTTCCTCAGGGGCAAGCAATTTCACTTACCTCCAAGCTTCAGAAGTTCCCCGCACGGGCCGCCAAATGCCGCAGTCTGGCTGGGCACAAATGCCGCAGTCTGGCTGGGCACACAATCACGAGCCACCACACAGCTTGTAGATTCAAACAGCAACTCTTTATTCCCGAACTCACACCAGCCGTCTACAATCACATTCTGGGGAAATCCACGTTCTCTTCCCAAATCCACGTTCTCTGCCCAAATCCACCTCCACTGGGCTTCTATCTCCAAAATATACTGTCTGAATCCCGTGAGAACTCAAGGGGAACTCAGGCAGCAGGATACGCCCTATTCCCAGCAGGAATAATCTTAAACCTTAAACCTGGAACCTAAACTGGGAACGCCCTAAACAAGATTATCTTAAAACCGGGAACACCCTAATCTGCCTTGGTCCTTGAGCAAGGTTAAGTACATTCAATGTCACTGCAACATGGGGTACGCTGGCAAGGAAATTGTCATACTTACTTGGCTAATGGCTCCCAGCAGTCATAGAATTCCTTGGTTGAAAATCTTTTTGTCGCCCCTTAGACACTAGCTGGGGTGTTCCCTACTTTTCTTTCAGCTGTCTATCATGTTCTCTGACAGCTTTTCAGCACTCAGCCAATCAGTGTGCTATGGTCTTAGCAGTTGTATTAAATAAGGAGGATTTGATGTAGCGGAAAAACAAAATTGAAAAGGACAGGAGATAGAAACAGAATAAAAATCTTGGGTCTATACTAAGGTTTCAGAGGTTATTATCGGTCTCTGATCCTGTTTTCCTCATTACCAGTGCAGTTAGCTAAGATGCTTACAGACTTTTCTGAGACTACCATTTAAAAAAATGAATGCTTTTCTCCCCATTCACATATTTTTTTAATATTTATTTTTTAGTTGTAGTTGGACACAATATTTTTATTTTATTTATTTTTATGTTGTGCTGAGGATTGAACCCAGGGCCTCACACATGCTAGACGAGCGCTCGACCGCTGAGCCACAATTCCACCCATCCATTCACATAATTTTAAGAGAGTTCATCTTGAAAAATTTCTTTAGAGAAATTCTCTATGGTGAGAATTTCAAGTCAGATAGGAGTTAAAGCATGGCAGAGATTTATAGTTTGATAATGCCATTTAAACTTCTGTAAACCATACAGTAGCAGGTAGCATTTATTAAGCACTTCATATGTATGAAAGTTATTCTGTGATTTTAAAATGTGTTAACTAATTTTATCCCTATGTAACACCATGAAATAAATAGAATTATCACCATTTTAAAGATCAGAAAGATGGATAATAGAGAGTGTATGAGTCATCTTTCCAGCTCTGTGATAAAATATCTGAGAAAAAACAACTCAAGGGAGAAAAGGATTATTTTGGCTTATTGTTTTTGGACCTGTTATAACAACATGTCAAGGAGCACACAGTGAAGCAAAGCTGCTCACATCATGGTGGCCAGGAAATGAAGAAGGGAGGAAGGGGTCAGGGGTCCAATATCACCTACAAGGATACATCCTCAGTGGCCTACCTTAATTCCACCAGGTCCCACCTCCTAAAGGTTTTATTTTCTCCCATCAGTGCCACAATTAAGTTTTTAACACATGGAATTTGAGGTAATTTACAATCCAAACAATAATTCATTGATACTAAAATCCCATTAAAAGCTATGGCCTCCTTGATCACTTTAATGAAAGCAAGCAAACCCCCCATCCAGTTTTTTCCCATCCTCTGTGCATCAATGATATCTTAGTGAAAATATACTCAGTGTCCAAGTTCAAAAGCCTCAGGTCCTAAATTTAGTCTGGCCTGACATTCTTTCCCATACTAGTAATATCTTACATCTGGTGTATTTGTCAAGGTGAAACCACCTTTCTCATGACCTTTTCTGACTAAAGCATGAAACTCTCCTATTCATTTATTGAACAAAGAGTTACAAAAGATTTTCTAGGAATTTAGTGCTGTGTTATGACAGGATAAAATGGGCATATATTCTTGAGCTTGTTGATTTCAAAGTTAAGAGAGAGAAAATATACAAGGAGCAATTACAACACAAAATAAACAAGTCCCTTGTTGGCAACAGGTCCACCTTGGCCCCTGGAGCCCTACCTCCACTAGTTTGTTCTGCATGCCAGTGTGGCCAGCTCACAAGGCCATGGCGAACTTGCGGTTTTTCTGTTCCTGCTTATCCGTCTGAGACATATGTATCCCACGGGAATGCCTTGACCTTTTCTGGTCTGATGGACTTATTGTTAAGGGAGGTTTCGGTACCTGACAATAATAGATGTTGAAACTAAATTTCTCCCCCCTCCCTCCTGCTTTTGGGTAGTTTTCCACTTCTGCTGCTTGGGGTATAAAAAAAGGTGTGTTAGCAATAAAGATTATTATTGACTCCTGGATGAAGAACCTTGGTGTCCTGTGTGTCTTTTAACCTCGCCGTCCCTCGCCGGACTCGGCTCCCTTGGCCGGACGCGGCAATTGGAGGTCCTACCGAGATCCGGAAAGCAGGGGTAAGCGGACGGGGCTCACCTTCTAAGAAAGAAGGGGGAGGATTGGTTTAAAGATATTTTAAAGAGACAGGGTACGTACCATGGGTAACTCAACAGCGAAGGTTCGTCTGGCCAACGAACTGAAAGAGCTGTTAAATACACAAGGAACAGGAATAAAAACTAAGACTGCAACCGAATTCGTTGAAATTATTGCCCAGGCTTGTCCTTGGTTTCTGACAGGAGGATTTCTTAATAATAGTGACTGGGACCTGGTGAGGCATGACCTTCAGAAATTATTGAGGGACCGGGGCTCGGACAGTGTCCCAGTTGCCACCTTTTCCTTATGGAGGTTGGTAAAGGATGCTTTATTAACAGATAAAGTAAAAATCAAGGATCAGCTTGCTGAATGTGAACAGGCCCTTAATCAGGTGCAGGAAGAGCAAATGGCAGAATCCTTAAAGGATGAGGGTCCTCTTGAGGACTCGGGCTCAGGGGGTAGGAAACGCCTCCAGATTTCTAAGCCCAAAAATGATCCTGAGGACCTCAGTTCTCTCTCTGAGGAAGAGGAGGGATTAGAGAGGGAGACAGAGGAACTAGAACATCGCCTTAAAAGGGCAAATGTGAGGGTGCCTAGGGCCCCCTCAGTTGCCGCACCTCCTCCCTATAATCCTGATTGGAATGAGGACGCCCCTACTAGATGGGCGGGGGTCCACTGGGGTTCTAGAGTGGCTCAGGTTTTTCCAATGATTGAAAACGCCGATGCTGATGGACAGCCGGCCAGAGCCCATGTCCCCCTAGCCTTCAAGGACATAAAACAGCTTAAGGAGGCGGTCATTAATTATGGACCTCATGCCCCTTTCACATTGACCCTCTTCGAGTCTTTCTCAGCCAGTCAACTGATACCTAATGATTGGCAGCAACTTTGCAGGGCTGTGTTATCTGGAGGGGATTTCTTATTGTGGAAAAGTGAATATCATGAAAGGTGCCGCGAGCTGGCTCAGATTAACCTGAATGCGGGCCATCAACGGCGAAATGCTGAAATGTTGACAGGAACTGGGCAGTATGCCACCATAGGCCAACAAATTAATTACGACCCAGGTGTTTATGCTCAAATAGCCTCAGCTGCAGTTCATGCCTGGAAAGCCCTGCCCATTTCTAAGACTGAAGCAAAAATTTCCAAGATCTCTCAAGGACCCTCTGAACCTTATTCAGACTTTATAGCCCGCCTAATGCAGGCTGCAGGAAAAATATTCCCTAATCTGGAACAGGCTATGCCACTTATTAGACAACTGGCATATGAAAACGCTAACACTTACTGCCAAAATGCTATTAAGTCCTCCCGGGCCAAAAGTATAGATGACATGATTCGAGCATGCAAAGATATAGATGGGCCTCATATTACTGGTCAGGTTTTGGCTGCTGCCCTTAAGACTGGAATGCAAAAAGCTGATAACAGGGGAACCCGCTCTAAGGGGTGTTTTAAGTGTGGGAAAGAGGGACATATAAAGAGAAACTGCCCGGAAAGGAGCGAGGGTGCTGGCAGAGGGATGCCTGGACTTTGTCCTCGGTGTCATAAAGGAAATCATTGGAGCAGTGAGTGCAGGTCAAAATTTGACATCCAGGGTAACCCAATACCGTCGGGAAACGGGAGCAGGGGCCCGCCCCGGGCCCCGGAAGCCAAAGTGTACGGGGCAGTGCAGGGACAGAACAGTGCCCCAGGGAGTGGGCGTCTCCACCGCCTCCCACTGACCAACCCCTTTCTATCCGGGAACTCCCCAGGGGAACACCAGGAAGCGCAGGACTGGACCTCAGTTCCACCTCCCGAGCGGTATTAACTCCCCAAATGGGACCTCAGACGCTGCCTACTGGGGTTTTTGGACCCCTGCCAGAGAGGACGGTGGGACTAGTGTTGGGACGAGGTAGCGCAACTCAGTGGGGCTTGAAGATTCTTACGGGGGTTGTTGATGCTGATTATCAGGGAGAAATAAAAATAGTAGTAGAAGCTACCCAAGGAATTGTTATTCTTCCCCCCAGGGAGCCTATAGCTCAATTGCTGCTGCTACCCTTAGCTTCCATTCCTGGGCACGCCCTCCGTGGGTCCCCGGGCGACGGCAGCTTTGGCTCCACTGGAACTCCCCAGGCCTTTTGGGTAGCTCATTTGGATTCGCATCCCAACCTGACCATTGAGATACAGGACAAGGCTTTCAAGGGAATACTAGATACGGGGGCGGATGTCTCTGTCATTTCTGAAAAACAATGGCCACCTGCCTGGCCCCTCCAGAGTCCCTCGGCCATATTACAGGGGATAGGACAGACCCGACCAAAAAGAAGTGCCTCCTTTTTAAAATGGAGAGATGGTGAAGGACATAGTGGCCATTTCCAGCCCTATGTGGTGACTGGACTCCCCACGAACCTTTGGGGGAGGGACTTGCTTCATCAAATGGGGGCTATTCTCACTACCCAGACTTTAAAAGGAAATAATGACTTTGTTAATGATGCAATGCTAGACATGGGATGGATCCCTGGAAGGGGACTAGGAAAGAGACATGAGGGCAGAATATCACCCGTGGATCCAGCAGAACAGGTTACCCGGCGGGGAAGAGACCGGAGAGGACTGGGAAATTTATCCTAGGGGCCACTGAAGTGCGGCCGCCTCCACTGTCCATTACTTGGTTATCAGATGACCCTGTGTGGGTAGAACAGTGGCCCCTAACTAAGGACAAATTACAGGCCGCTTCCCTATTAGTTCAAGACCAGCTTAAGTTAGGACACGTGGTGCCCTCTACCTCCCCTTGGAATACCCCTATTTTTGTTATACAAAAGGGGTCTGGGAAGTGGAGACTTCTTCAGGACCTACAAGACCAGATAGACTCTCTAGCAGAAGTAGTTCTTCAGAACAGGTGGGGTTTAGACTTGCTTACTGCCAATCAAGGGGGAATTTGTTTAGCCCTTGGGGAGAGGTGCTGTTTTTATGCTAACAAATCTGGCATAGTTCGCACAAAAATTAAACAACTCCAAGAAGACCTAAAAAAAAGGAGGAGGGAATTATTTGAGAACCCTCTCTGGACTGGACTTAATGGATTTTTGCCTTATCTTCTTCCCTTATTGGGACCATTGTTAGGCCTCCTTCTAGTAGTGGCAATAGGACCCTGCATTGTAAATAAGATAGTACAATTCATTAAGGATCAAATTAATATCTTAGCCTCTAAGCCAATACAGGTTCACTATCAACGTTTGAAGATGGATGATCGCCTCTCTGAGATATACTTCAGACCTATCCGAAGATGAGTGTCCTCCTTAAAAGAAGAACTCCTGCCATATCTTTTCTCTATGCATACCTCTCCCTCTTGCCTTCCTGTATTAGGATCTTTGCTGTCTAATCTCTCGGTCCAATCACATCTGCCATTCGGCGGTGACGGTCATGGGTCCCGTGGGTGGAGACGGTTAAGAGTTTACCGCAATAATGTCTTGATAGGTCATAACACCTTGAGCTGATCTTGTAGTACCCAGTGACGGGCAACTTTCACGCTTGCTGTGCGACCTAAGACAGGGAATCGGGGCCTTCCCAGAGACGGGTAAGCATCGCAAGGGCTGTGAACGACCTAAGACAGGGGCTACTTGATTCCCACTGGCATGCAAAAAACAAAAGAGGGGGACTTGTTGGCAACAGGTCCACCTTGGCCCCTGGAGCCCTACCTCCACTAGTTTGTTCTGCATGCCAGTGTGGCCAGCTCACAAGGCCATGGCGAACTTGCGGTTTTTCTGTTCCTGCTTATCCGTCTGAGACATATGTATCCCACGGGAATGCCTTGACCTTTTCTGGTCTGATGGACTTATTGTTAAGGGAGGTTTCGGTACCTGACAATAATAGATGTTGAAACTAAATTTCTCCCCCCTCCCTCCTGCTTTTGGGTAGTTTTCCACTTCTGCTGCTTGGGGTATAAAAAAAGGTGTGTTAGCAATAAAGATTATTATTGACTCCTGGATGAAGAACCTTGGTGTCCTGTGTGTCTTTTAACCTCGCCGTCCCTCGCCGGACTCGGCTCCCTTGGCCGGACGCGGCAGTCCCTATCTATGTACCAGGGCTATGATAAATTTAATTTACATAAATGCTTCAGATTAAAATGCATCTTCAAAAAAGCAAGAGTAAAAATAATATTCCCCATTCCAAACTTCTCTATTCCTATGAGTTTTGTTCTTTCATAGAATGGGTAATTCCAAAGCTAAAAACATAATATTTTCACCCATGTGTGCACTTTTACACCAATGCTAAGGAAAAAGAATAAATATATCTTATCTTAGTAAATATAAAAATGATATTTCTGCCTTTTCCCTTTCTTGCATACTCTCATTTCCCACCTTGCCTCCACTGAAATTTCTGACACAATTGCATTGTATCACAGGCCAGGTGTGCACTGATTAACTCATTCTGTAACTTCTGTAAAACCCAATAAATTTCTTCAGGTATCTTCTATATTGAAAATAATACCAAAATAATTGACATATTTTCCTGTAACTAAAGGATACTAGGAACAAAAGAGAAGTGCTGGATAAGCCCTAGGAAAAAGCTTAATTTTTCTGAAATTGACTTTAGCTTCATGAATCTTAGCAGCAATGGCTCTCTGCATCTTACCATACAATTGACCCACACAAAGCCTGTTTTTCAGATCTTCTAAACATATCTCATACCTAAAGGCTGTTCCACTTTTGTTTTTCTACCATTCCTTTCTTCTCATTTCTCTATAGGCTATTTCCGTCTTCAGGTCTTGGCTAGTGTGGTTTCTGCACATCTGGTCCACCTTGGATTCTTCTCTTCAGCACCTCATAACAGCACTATTCATCAGTCTCTCCCAAAGGACTATGGGTCCCACCATCTGCCAGTGTCACCACTTGGCACTGTGCTGACTGAGAGAAAGGGCTTATGTTTAAGTATAAAGAAATTAATGTACTAGATGTTCCTTTTGAGTTCTCTTTGGGAGAAAGGAGGGAAGATCCCTAGAGAGAGACTAAGTAGAAGACAGTGTATCCTAGACAGTACTACTTCTTAATGACAGCTTTTCAAGGAAACCAAACAAACTTTAGCAATTTTTAGGAGAAAAGGTAGTATATTTTCCTCAACCATCACAGGGGTCATGGCTAACATCCCTATGATAAAAGATTATAAGAGATAAGCATTAAAAATTATTTACCAAAGTTTTTAATGACACAGGAGACTTCTAGAATGACAATCCAAAGACTGTACTTTTATACTTAGGTTTAATAAAGAATGGACAGTAATATAGAAAAATGATTAAATAAAAAGAGGCTACGTCTTAATGATAATAAAATGGGGGGTTGGAGGGAGAGTGAGGGGAAACTTGGCAAAGTCTATTTGTTCAGATTCTTCTTGGCTTTTATGTATAATATGCCTTCCCTCTAGGCCCAGATAAGGCAAGGCACCTGTCACATGAAGTTCTCAAAACACGGGGTGGGAGAAGTTCAGAAAGATATCTTATGCTTCTGAAGTTTTCTCAATTTCCTTCAACTTAAAATTCTCAGTATGCCAATATGCATATTTTTGGATAATATTTCCTGCAGCCCATCTCAAACACCCAGAGGGTCTTCTCTTTCCCCTTTTATGAGTAGCCACACATTGCCAGGTTTCTGTTCGTGACTAAAAGCCTCAGGGGTCACTCCAGGTAAACTGGGCTAACTGGGCTGCGCAAAATAACCACACAAGAGACACAAATACCTTTTTCTTTGGGGTCACTGGTAATGGCTCCTCTGACTTTAAGGGTCCACAGGAAGAGAGAGAGAGAGAGAGAGAGAGAGAGAGAGAGAGAGAGAGCAGGAGCTGACCCCTTTTATTGAAGAGAAGCTATTCAAATGAGGCAAGGGGTCAGGTTTCAAGAGGCTGAGTCCAGCTTCATGATGTCTGCTATCAGCAGGTTGAATGATATCTAGGTAGGCCACACCCAAGGGCACAGTAAGAGAAGGGGACACACACAAGGCACTTCCATGGAACATTCTATCCTAAACAGGGCAAGGGGTAATATTACAAAGGAACAGGTGAGCATAGCTCTACCAAGTTGTCATTAAGAAGTAGTACTGGGGCTGGGGATGTGGCTCAAGCGGTAGCGCGCTTGCCTGGCATGCATGCAACCCGGGTACGATCCTCAGCACCACATACAAACAAATATGTTGTGTTTGCCGAAAACTAAAAAATAAATATTAAAAAATTCTCTCTCTCTTAAAAAAAAAAAAAAGAAGAAGTAGTAGTAGTACTGTCTGGGATACACTGTCTTCCACTTAGTCTCTTTCTAGGAATCTTCCCTCCCAAAGAGAACTCAAAAGGAACATCTAGCACATTAATATGCATCTTGACAGACATGCCAGGGCATGAAGATATAGTCACCCTAGAAGAGTGGGGTAGTCTAGCAACATGGGTGCCTGACGCCACATCACCCAGCAGGTGACTGAGTTAACTCAGTCACGTGCAAGGTTGGTCTCCCACAACACATGTCTTTGTGTCTTCATTATCTAGTACAAAATCCTGTCAAAATCCTGGTTTTCAGTTAAGGTTATCAGATAACAAGTTTTCAAGGCAGGCATTTACCAAAAAGAGAAGAGGGCTTTTCTGGAGAAGTGAGTGGGAAAAGAGAATTGCATGAAAATGGAAGGAGACCCTCATTGTTATACAAAATTACATATAAGAGGTTATGAGGGGAATGGGAAAAAAAAGAAAACAAAGAGAGAAATGAATTACAGTAGATGGGGTAGAGAGAGAAGATGGGAGGGGAGGGGAGTGGGGATAGTCGAGGATAGTAAAGGTGGCAGAATACCACAGTCACTAGTATGGCATTATGTAAAACAGTGGATGTGTAACCGATGTGATTCTGCAATCTGTATACGGGGTAAAAATGGGAGTTCATAACCCACTTGAATCTAATGTATGAAATATGATATGTCAAGAGTTTTGTAATGTTTTGAACAACCAATTAAAAAAAAAAAGTAGAAGGAAGGGAATTGAAGAGGCGCATGATGTCACCAAGGGCAGAGCTAAACTATGTTACCTCGGGCTGGGAATAGTTTGAAAAATATCTCTGAGGTTACCCAAAGTATAACCAAAGTTCCTTGTGCTTTTCCAATACCAAGCATTCACGTTATTTTTCTCTCAGATTAAAACCGATCTGGGGTCTGGAAGCTGGGTTAGGCATTTCTCTTTTTACTGTCTCTGCATTTGTCCATGTTTGCTAATATGCCTCTTCCGAGGGAATATGTGTTGCCAAGAGCCTAGTCAGTGGAAGGAACAGTGGATAAATTCTTTAACAAGTGAATGAAATGAATAAATGGCTGAAGGCTTAATCATTAAGTGGCTCCCTCACACTTAAGGAAGCAATCCAGCTCCCTTCTCAACTACATTTTCAGTTAAAGAACACCTTCAGCCCAGAAACATCGTGCTGAGGTGAGGAGCAGGGAGCATTGTGAATTTGGGGTTCCAACCGAATTAGGACAGAATGGCAAACTTCTTGCATGTGGCATGAACTGTGGTCCATAAGTGTTAATTCCAATATCTTGGAGAACTAAGTGTAACAATGACAGCCTCCTAACCCTACCACTGCTCCCCTTTCATCTGTAAACTAGTATGCTCACTATGTCTACATTCCTGCTATTGAAAATAAGTAGTAGAGTCTGCAAGGCGCGCTGGGATAGAGACGCAGGGTTACAGCGCTGCAGTTTCTGCCAGACGCGCAAGCACCGCACTCAGGGCTGAATTCTGGGTTCGAGACGGGGAAGGAAGCGGTCCATCTCGGTTCTCCACACCGGTCAGACCACAGAGGAGGCCAGCAGCCACCATGTTGGTAAACTGACGTCACCACACCTGTTTTTGACTGACCGCAGCTCATTCAGCCATAGAACAGGTAATTTCAGGCTGCAATTCGCCTGCGGCTTGCAGACAGATTGCTAGGGTTCAGCGCCTGGGGGCTTCTTAAAATCTGATCTTATCGGAGTGAACACGGAGCGCGGGGCAGCCGAGTCCCGGCTCCCGGAACCGTCCCGGAACCGCCCTGGCTCCGGGCTGCGGAGCCTGCGGAGGCTGCTTCTTGGACCCTGCTAATATCAGAGCAAACACGAAACACCAAGAAGCCGAATTCCAGCTCCCGGAACTGAGCCCGCGGGGACTGCTTCTTGGAGCTTACACTTATAGGAGCTTACACCGAGCACAGAGCGGCCGAGTTCCGGCTCCCGGAACCGTCCCGGAACCGCCCTGGCTCAGGGCTGCGGAGCCCGCGGAGGCTGCTTCTTGGACCCTGCTACTATCAGAGCATACACCAAACACTAAGCGGCCGAATTCCGGCTCCCGGAACTGAGCCCGCGGGGGCTGCTTCTTGGAGCCTACACTTATAGGAGCTTACACCGAGCACGGAGCGGCCGAGTTCCGGCTCCCGGAACTTCCCTGGACCGGGGCTAGGAGCCCGCGGAAACTGTGTCTCGGTCCGGGTCCTGCTGAGGGCAGGTCAGGACTCACCCATTGCTTGGGTTGCCTGGCAAGGGGAACGAAATGCTGCCATTCGCATAGGATACCAACATGGCAGAGATCTGATGTCAGCAGAAAGCGGTGGAGGAGAGATCTTCATCAATACCAGCGGTGACATAAGCAGTTGGCCTCCTGGTAAGGGGGGTGAGGCTCAGTCACCCGAGTCTCCTCAATTTGTCCTCGAGCCAGAGGGAAGGAGCCGGGCCGCCGCCAGCCCCCGGAGCAGGCCCAGCGGCTCGCCAGCGTGGTGACCGCGTGACCCCAATTGGAGAGGGGGCGGAGCGGAGCCGCCACCCACACCCGCCAGGTGGGCAGACCCACGACCCAGTAGTACATGGGCGTGGTAGGAGGGGCAGGGCAGAGCCGCCCTTCGCGCTTGCAAGGTAAACAGACCTGTGACAGCCTGGCGGGTCAGGCCCAGTGGCCTGCCAGTGTGGTACACACGTCACCCCAACTCGAGTAGGGGCAGAGCAGATCCTTATCCCACGCCCGGATCAGGCCCTGCCGGTGTGGTGGTCACGTGACCCCAATTGGAGTGGGGGTGGAGCGGAACCGCCACCCGTGCCCGCAGGGTGAGCAGACCAGTGATCAACCTGCAGATCAGGCCCAGGGGTCCGCAGGCGTGGTAGGAGGGGCAGGGCAGATCCGCCGCCCGCGCCTTCAAGGTAGGCAGACCTACAACAGACCGGCGGATCAGGCCCAGGAGCCTGCCGGCGGGGTACAAACACCACCCTAATTGGAGTAGTGACAGAGCAGAGTCGCCTCCCTTGCCAGGAACAGACCCAGCATCCTGCAGGCGGGGTAGTCACGACACCCCAATTGGAGTAGGGGCAAAGCAGAGCCTCCACTCGGGCCCGAAAGGTGGGCAGATCTGCGACCGACCAGCAGGACAGGCCCAGTGGCCTGCTGGTACGACAGACACGTCACCCCAATTGGAGTAGGGGCAGAACAGAGCCGCCACCAGCTCCCAGAACAGGCCCAGTGACCTGCCGGCGTGGTAGCCACGACACCCCAATTGGAATAAGGAGAGAGCAGAGCCGCCGCCCGCACCTGCAGGAAAGATACGCAAGCAGTATGAAAAGACAAGGAAAGAAAGGACCACAAGCAATGCAGGTCAACGCAACTTTAGAAGAGGTAACAGCTGCAGCAGATGGAATGTCAGATAAAGAATTCAGGATATACATGCTTCAGATGATCTGGAGTATCAAGGAAGACATTAAACAGCAAAATCAGACAATGAAAGATCACTTCGACAACGAATTACGCAAACAAATCCAGGAAGCAAAGGATCAACTATACAGGGAGATAGAGGTTATAAAAAACAAGCAATCAGAAATCCTAGAAATGCAGGAAGCAATAAACCAACTTAAAAACTCAATGGAGAATACTACCAACAGAGTAGAACACTTAGAAGATAGAACATCAGACAATGAAGACAAAGTATTTCAACTGGAAAAGAACATAGACAGCTCAGCAAGACTGTTAAGAAACCATGAGCAGAACATCCAAGAAATATGGGATAACATTAAGAGACCAAACTTAAGAGTCATTGGGATACAGGAAGGTACAGAGCTCCAAACCAAAGGAATGAGCAGTCTATTCAATGAAATAATACAAGAAAACTTCCCAGACTTGAAGAATGAGACAGAATCCCAAATCCTAGAAGCCTACAGGACGCCGAATGTGCAAAATCATAAGAGATCCACACCTAGACACATTATAATGAAGATGCCCAACATACAGAATAAGGAGAGAATTTTAAAAGCTACAAGAGAAAGGAAGCAGATTACATTTAGGGGCAAGCCAATCAGGATAACAGCTGATCTTTCAACACAGACTCTGAAAGCTAGAAGATCCTGGAATAACATATTTCAAACACTGAAAGATAATGGGTTCCAACCAAGAATTGTGTATCCAGCGAAATTAAGCTTCAGGATGGAGAATGAAATTAAAACCTTCCACGATAAACAAAAGTTTAAAGAATTCGCAGCTAGAAAACCATCTCTTCAAAACATCCTAGCCAAAGTATTACAGGAAGAGGAAATGGAAAATAACAATGAAAACCAACAGTGGGAGGTAGGACAGTAAAGGGGGGGGGAAACAATCAAAGAGGAAAACAAACAATGTTTAGTAACAGAAATAAACAAATATGGCTGGAAGAACAACCCATATCTCAATAATAACCCTAAATGTTAATGGCTTAAACTCACCAATTAAGAGACACAGGCTAGTAGAATGGATCACAAAACAAGACCCAACAATATGCTGCCTACAGGAGACGCATTTGATAGGAAAAGACATACATAGGCTGAAGGTGAAAGGTTGGGAAAAATCATATCACTCATATGGACTTCGGAAACAAGCAGGTGTGTCCATACTCATATCAAATAAAATAGATTTCAAGCCAAAGTTAATCAAAAGAGATAAAGAGGGACACTACATACTGCTTAAGGGAACCATACACCAACAAGACATAACAATCATAAATATTTATGCCCCAAACAATGGTGCAGCTATGTTCGTCAAACAAACTCTTCTCAAGTTCAAGAGTCTAATAGACCACCACACCATAATCATGGGAGACTTCAACACACCTCTCTCGCCACTGGACAGATCTTCCAAACAAAAGTTGAATAAGGAAACTATAGAACTCAATAACACTATTAATAACCTAGACCTAATTGACATATATAGAGTATACCACCCAACATCAAGCAGTTACACTTTTTTCTCAGCAGCACATGGATCCTTCTCAAAAATAGATCATATATTATGTCACAGGGCAACTCTTAGACAATATAAAGGAGTAGAGATATTACCATGCATCTTATCTGATCATAATGGAATGAAACTGAAAATCAACGATAAAAGAAGGAAGGAAAAAGCATACATCAATTGGAGAATGAACAATAGGTTACTGAATGATCAATGGGTTATAGAAGACATCAAGGAGGAAATTAAAAAATTCTTAGAGATAAATGAAAACACAGACACAACATATCGGAATCTATGGGACACATTGAAAGCAGTTCTAAGAGGAAAATTCATTGCTTGGAGTTCATTCCTTAAAAAAAGAAAAAACCAACAAATAAATGATCTCATACTTCATCTCAAAATCCTTGAAAAAGAAGACCAAAACAACAGCAAAAGAAGTAGAAGGCAAGAAATAATTAAAATCAGAACTGAAATTAATGAAATCGAAACAAAAGAAACAATTGAAAAAATTGACAAAACTAAAAGTTGGTTCTTTGAAAAAATAAACAAAATCGACAGACCCTTAGCGATGCTAGTGAAGAGAAGAAGAGAGAGAACTCAAATTACTAGCATACGGGATGAAAAAGGCAATATCACAACAGACACTTCAGAAATACAGAAGATAATCAAAAACTATTTTGAATCCTTATACTCCAATAAATTAGAAGATAGTGAAGGCATAGATAAATTTCTTAAGTCATATGATCTGCCCAGATTGAGTCAGGAGGATATAGAAAACCTAAACAGACCAATATCAATTGAGGAGATAGAAGAAACCATCAAAAGACTACCAACTAAGAAAAGCCCAGGTCCCGATGGGTATACAGCAGAATTTTACAAAACCTTTAAAGAAGAACTAATACCAATACTTTTCAAGCTACTTCAGGAAATAGAAAAGGAGGGAGAACTTCCAAATTCATTCTATGAGGCCAACATCACCCTGATACCTAAACCAGACAAAGACACTTCAAAGAAAGAAAACTACAGACCAATATCTCTAATGAACCTAGATGCAAAAATCCTCAATAAAATTCTGGCGAATCGGATACAAAAACATATAAAAAAAATTGTACACCATGATCAAGTAGGATTCATCCCTGGGATGCAAGGCTGGTTCAATATACGGAAATCAATAAATGTTATTCACCACATCAATAGACTTAAAAATAAGAACCATATGATCATCTCGATAGATGCGGAAAAAGCATTTGACAAAGTACAGCATCCCTTTATGTTCAAAACTCTAGAAAAACTAGGGATAACAGGAACATACCTCAATATTGTAAAAGCAATCTATGCTAAGCCTCAGGCTAGCATTATTCTGAATGGAGAAAAACTGAAGGCATTCCCTCTAAAATCTGGAACAAGACAGGGATGCCCTCTCTCTCCACTTCTCTTCAACATAGTTCTCGAAACACTGGCCAGAGCAATTAGACAGACGAAAGAAATTAAAGGCATAAAAATAGGAAAAGAAGAAATTAAATTATCACTATTTGCAGATGATATGATTCTATATCTAGCAGACCCAAAAGGCTCTACAAAGAAACTATTAGAGCTAATAAATGAATTCAGCAAAGTGGCAGGATTTAAAATCAACACGCATAAATCAAAGGCATTCCTGTATATCAGCGACAAATCCTCTGAAATGGAAATGAGGACAACCACTCCATTCAAAATATCTTCAAAAAAAATAAAATACTTGGGAATCAACCTAACAAAAGAGGTGAAAGACTTATACAATGAAAACTACAGAACCCTAAAGAGAGAAATAGAAGAAGATCTTAGAAGATGGAAAAATATACCCTGTTCATGGATAGGCAGAACTAACATCATCAAAATGGCGATATTACCAAAAGTTCTCTATAGGTTTAATGCAATGCCAATCAAAATCCCAATGGCATTTCTTGTAGAAATAGAGAAAGCAATCATGAAATTCATATGGAAAAATAAAAGACCCAGAATAGCAAAAACAATGCTAAGCAAGAAGTGTGAATCAGGCGGTATAGCGATACCAGACTTCAAACTATACTACAGAGCAATAGTAACAAAAACAGCATGGTACTGGTACCAAAACAGGCGTGTGGACCAATGGTACAGAATAGAGGACACAGAAACCAATCCACAAAACTACAACTATCTTATATTTGATAAAGGGGCTAAAAGCATGCAATGGAGGAAGGATAGCATCTTCAACAAATGGTGCTGGGAAAACTGGAAATCCATATGCAACAAAATGAAACTGAATCCCTTTCTCTCGCCATGCACAAAAGTTAATTCAAAATGGATCAAGGAGCTTGATATCAAATCAGAGACATGCCGTCTGATAGAAGAAAAAGTTGGCTACGATCTACAGTCGGTGGGGTCGGGCTCCAAATTCCTCAATAGGACACCCATAGCACAAAAGTTAATAACTAGAATCAACAAATGGGACTTACTCAAACTAAGAAGTTTTTTCTCAGCAAAAGAAACAATAAGAGAGGTAAATAGGGAGCCTACATCCTGGGAACAAATCTTTACTCCTCACACTTCAGATAGAGCCCTAATATCCAGAGTATACAAAGAACTCAAAAAATTAGACAATAAGAGAACAAACAACCCAATCAACAAATGGGCCAAGGACCTGAACAGACACTTCACAGAGGAGGACATACAGTCAATCAACAAGTACATGAAAAAATGCTCAACATCTCTAGCTGTCAGAGAAATGCAAATCAAAACCACCCTAAGATACCATCTCACTCCAGTAAGATTGGCAGCCATTAGGAAGTCAAACAACAACAAGTGCTGGCGAGGATGTGGGGAAAAGGGTACACTTGTACATTGCTGGTGGGACTGCAGATTGGTGCAGCCAATTTGGAAAGCAGTATGGAGATTTCTTGGAAAGCTGGGAATGGAGCCACCATTTGACCCAGCTATTCCCCTTCTTGGTCTATTCCCTAAAGACCTAAAAAGAGCATGCTACAGGGACACTGCTACATCGATGTTCATAGCAGCACAGTTCACAATAGCAAGACTGTGGAACCAACCTAGATGCCCTTCAATAGACGAATGGATAAAAAAAATGTGGCATTTATACACAATGGAGTATTACTCTGCATTAAAAAATGACAAAATCATAGAATTTACAGGGAAATGGATGGCATTAGAGCAGATTATGCTAAGTGAAGCTAGCCAATCCCTAAAAAACAAATGCCAAATGTCTTCTTTGATATAAGGAAAGTAACTAAGAACAGAGTAGGGACGAAGAACAGGAGAAGAAGATTAACATTTAACAGGGATGAGAGGTGGGAGGGAAAGGGAGAGAGAAGGTAAATTGCACGGTAATGGAAGGAGACCCTCAGGGTTATACAGTGGAGGGGGTAGAGAGAGAGGAGGGGAGGGGAGGGGAGAGGTGGGGAGGGGGGAGGGTGGATGATGGGAAAGGCAGCGGAGCACAACAGACACTAGTATGGCAATTTGTAAATCAATGGATGTGTAACTGATGTGAATCTGCAATCTGTGTATGGGGTGAAGGTGGGAGTTCATAACCCACTAGAATCAAAGTGTGGAATATGATATGTCAAGAAATTTGTAATGTTTTGAACAACCCACAATAAAAAATTAAAAAAAAAATAAAATAAAATAAAATAATTAAAAATGTTTTAATAAAAAAAAAAAAAAAAGAAAATAAGTAGTATACATACGGGAAGCAAGTGCTTGAATTTTAAAATTATTATCAATGTATTTACATGGGATTATTGCTGTAGAACTTTTTTTTTTTTTTGTACCAGAAAACCCAAGCTTTATTCTATGGTACTGAACACAAGAATAAACCCAACCACCGAACACAGAATAAACCCAAGCTTTATTCTATGGTACCGAGGGGGTGCAGATGTAGATGCACAGAAGCAGCATTATCTACACTATGGAAGTTACCCTGCTATAGATTCACATCAGCGTGGTGTCCCTTTCTCGTGTTAAATGCATCCCCCATGGGAACCACCAAAAAATGCACATGGGACATACCTCAAATGAGAGGTAAGGGAATTAAAATGTGGCACTACAAGCATCAACTAAATAGAAGTGAAGATAGCCACATAATGACACAAGAACACGCTGAATCACAACTTATTCTGCTCTCCTTTCGAGGATGCAAGCCACACCAAACCAAGAATCCACCCCATTCTCCTTATAACCAGGCTGAACCATGAGCTCATCCTAGCCCATCATCACCTCATATTAGGTAATCATACCATAATAATGTCATTTCTCAAAAAAAAAAAAAAAAAAAAAAAGAATTTACTCTTAGGTGTGGAGTTTTGATCCTACACCTGTCTTTGGGGGTTACAATTTAATCCGTAATATTCCCTGGTCCTTTTTTTTTTCTTTTTTAATATTTATTTTTTAGTTTTTGGCGGACACAACATCTTTGTATGTGGTGCTGAGGATCGAACCCGGGCCGCACGCATGCCAGGCGAGCGCGCTACCGCTTGAGCCACATCCCCAGCCCTCCCTGGTCCTTTTTACCTCATAGATTTTATCAATAGATGTTGAATTTTGTCCTATAATTATTATACATCAATCCATACAATCATATGTCTGTCATATGGGCTTTTCCTAGTCCCCTAGCTTTTCCTTCTTTTTCTTTTAAAGTTATTTACAAAAAAATTATTCTACTACTTCTAGTCTTAAAATACATAAAACACTTCTAAATATGTAGAAGGACTAGATATTCCACATAAGAACCCATCCATTATGCACAGAGCAGTTATTTGGACAATATTGAGAAACGGATCAGAAGGCTCAGGGAATACATTTATTATTTGAAAATGGAGAAGCTGAATTCTGAATGTTCTCTTGAGAAGGTCGAGACAACACTCAAAACTAAGGGAATAAGACATGTAATGGTTGAGACTATACTGGAAACATTGACCTCTACAGTAATTGATCTCTGCAGGTTAGAATTGGTGTTAGAAGATGGTGTTATTATATTGGGCTCTCTGATGTCAATGTAACTAGATGATGAGATGCAGAAATCTTGAAGGTTAAGTTGTGGATCTTAACTGTCAGAGCCCCAGCGGACATAAATAACTTTATGAGCACTAAGGCATGAGTGGGAACAAGTTTATGTTCATAATGTTCCAGGGGGCAAGATAGAAGGACAGCTGTTGAAGATATTTGATTATCCAATTTGTTGCAGCTGACCCTCATAAGGTCCCTCTCCTAGCAACATCTCTAGATTTCTCTGAGGATAACCAGCTGCTACATTTTGCTTAGCCGACTCCATACAAAATTCTTGATTGGCAATCTTCCACAGCAAAAATTGTCCTCCATTTAGCACAGCTCTGCACATACTAGCCCAATCTGCTGGCGTCATGTTCAAGTTGGTAATGGATTTGACCATACTTACAGTGAAAGGTGCTTGAGGACCATAGGTTGTTACAGCCTCTTTCAGCTGCTTCACTGTTTTGAAATCTAAAGCATGGTGAATTCACTGCCCTTCCTCATTCTGAAATATAGGGCATGCTAATCTTCGAGGCCCTGTCTCAGGATCCCATCTATCAACCATGGGGGTTGAGGGCCATTCAGCATATGTTGTCTCCATAATCATAGGTGGAGCTGTTGGTTGAATACTTATGCCCTCCGGTGATAGAAAGGGGTTTGTAGCAACCTCCCATTGTAACTTCTCCCCTGCTAGCCCTTCCTCCTCTAAATATTTTTCCCTTGTCTGACTAACTCAAGAGACTTCCTCTTTTACTTGATGTAAGATGTCTTCTCCTAGACTAAGCAAACAAGATTGTACCAATGTCCATAATGGTAATGTGCCAACTGGAAGAGTTCCTGGGCTTTCCTTTTCTATCTTTTTCAAATCTTCACCATGATGGTTCCATTGTGATATATTTAACAACCCCTCTTTAATGAACCATGGGCTACACCTTTGTATCATCTTAACGTATGCCCTAACTGTTCTTGATTTTACTGAGATGCCTCCTTCCTCTAGCAATTTACTTAATGCCCTTTCGGTTTGGTTCTTACTAATTTTTAATTCCATATTTCCGTGACAAAGATACCCCTCACTAAGATAATGCAAAACAAAACCGAGACAAAACAAAGCAAAAATGGAACAAAAATTCATTATATCAACCTTTCTATCCTCCTGAAATGTCCATCCATCCTCTCTCCCTATCTATTCCTCAGACACAAATAGTTTTTCCTCTGATGTGAGCGGCTTTTCTTCCGTCCCACCCATCTCCAGGGACAGGCAGCTTGAAACAAAAATGAAACAAATCGACACAAGAACACACTGCCCCCTGAAATGGTCACCCATCTTCTCGCCCTGTCAGGAGTGAGTAACTTACCTTATCACTTACTCCCAGGCATGGAGGTTCCCGGTACAGGCCACCATATGCGGTAGTCCGGCTGGGCTAAATAACCGAGAGGTGAAAAGCAACTTGAAGGTTGAAGCGGGAACTACTTTATTGTGAGTGAACTCAGCATGAACTGAGTGAAAACTCAAAGTAGCGGGCACCCAAGGTAGCAGGAACCGCTTCTCTGCAGGACAGCAGAGGTACATATACCCAACTAATTACATACAGCTTAACTTAATTAACATCATCTAGATACAGCAGTCAGTCATTAAGGAATCCTCATCATCTTAATGACTCACTGGCGTTACTTCTCAAACCACTCCTCCTGGCAAAGTGCCAGGCGCCATCTTGACTTGATTTGCATCCCCAACAGGAACCACTGAGCGGGAACACCAGCAATGCAACAACGCTTCAGGCTCCTAGTTAAATTGCTGGGGCTGACCTGAAACTTGAAATTCCCTGCCTCAGCCTCCTGAGTCACTGGTTGCCACCGCACCCAGCTTTGACTTGGATTTTTGCAAACAAAAAATGCTGTAAGATTTATACTACTGACAATATTTGCTTTATATTTGTGTGCAATATGGACATTTGGGACAGTATTTCTAAAAACATACTGTTAAAAGATATCTGAAAATGATGCCTGTAACCAAAAATATAAACAAGGGAATATTCTAAAAGTTTAGTATTTCCTTTTTAAAAAAAAAAAAATTTGTTTAATTTTTATGTGGTGCTGAGAATTGAACCCAGTGCCTCACATGTGTAAGGCAGGCACTCTACCACTGAACCACAACCCCAGCCCAAAGTTTAGTATTTTCTAATCCTAGAGAATCTACAGCATCTTTGATTAAGGGTCTCTCAGCAAAAGAAGTTAGTCACATTTGTTAAAAATATAATAGAGAAGCTAATTCTGGTTATCCATTTAGGGACATTTAATTTTACACACAGCATAATGCAACATTGTCTCAACATTCACAGCTTGACTGTCAATTACCTTAATCTTTGTTTAGAAATGAGGAACACCATAGTCCACCCTACAATGCATTTGCCAAGGTCTTTTCAGCTTCTTCCATAGGTAGTTGAACAGATATTGCAGTTTGTAATTGAAAGGTTGCTTTCACTGAAAGTGTTGTTTCAGTGACTTAAACATCATATAAAAACAGAACAATCTTTGGGTTTTCAGTTTTATCATAGACAGGCGAATTTATCATAGACAGGTGAATTTAAAATGATTGGTGACCCATTTTTTTCTGAAGTGTTTGGATAGTTCTATTAAGAATTTGTTAAGTGGGCTGGGGTGGTGGCCCAATGGTAGAACACCTGCCTAGCATGTGCGAGGCACCCTGCATATAAATAAATAAAAGAGAGGTCCATTGACAACTAAAAAATATTTTTTAAAAAGAATTTGTTAAATAATCTACTTTTCAGAGACCTAGAAGGTGGAATGGGGGAGGGGCAAGGTGAATTCTATATTGGAGTGGGTCAGCCTCAACAAATAGCACTAGCAGCAACTGTTAAGATGTATGTGCATATAGTGATGGGGAGTTAATAAGACTCCTGGGAGCCTGGGCCCTGCTGCTGAATAGGCAGAGGGCTCCAGAGTACAGCTGGGCCTGAAAGAACCTCTCTGGCCCTAATGAGTTGGATCACAGTATGGATACAAGAGTCCTCCAAGAGGGCTCAGTGGACACAGGCCAGGGCTGCTGCAACCCCTTTTCAGCCCCTTTTGTTGGCCTCCTATGGAGCCAAAGACAGAGCTCCAGTTTACAGGTGATTTATCTACCATTTGCTTTACTTGAAACCTGTAGCTGGGGTGAGCTTCCTTTGGGGGTAGGAAGGTCCTTGTGCTGGTTTGGGGAGTCAGGCAAATATCATTTCAATGCCATCCATTAAGTTATTTTCCTTTTCACATACCACAGAGTTCTTTAACCAACTTGAGCTGAGCTTTACGGCTGTCCTGTGACTAGGAATCACTTCAACAGCACTTCCCAGATCATGGCACTCAGCACTTCAGCTGCATCAGGATCGTAGAAGGTTTATCAAAATGGATTACTTGGCCCAACCCCAGTTTCTGATACAGAAGCCCAGAGTAGGTCCTGAAACTTACACCTATAGCAAGTTCCTAAGATGATACTGCAATCTAGGGGCCACACTCAGGAAACCACTGAGTCCTTGGGACTCTCTTAGGGATGACATCCATTCCTGTCCTAAGTCTCTTCATGTCTATCAAGGAAGGGGAAGCCATTCCTAACCTCTTCCCTGTCCTGGCTTCCCTGAGATTGCTGTTCTAGCTAATAATCAGTCCCTTCCAACTCTGATAGTCTTGAATTATATAAAAAAGCTCTAAAATCTGTGATATAAAAGTTCTGCTCCCAATCAGGAGGGATCAAGAGGGCTGGGCCTGAGCCCTTGAACCTCCATTTCTGGACTGGTACAGGAAGGGAGGAGAGAGGGACTTTTACTTTGTCTTCTGCTTTCTCACCCACCAAGACAGCCCTGGCCTTAGGCCAGTCCACTTTCCCTCCAGACCCAGCCATTTTAGTCTCACTCACTAACTTCCCCACTTTGACTTGTACAAGGGGCCACTGTCCTTGCAGCGGCTTGCCTTTGTGAAGGGCAGACACTTGGGCCAGAGCCACAAGGCCAAGGACTGGGAAAGAATGGGATATGCAGTGTCCTCTCATCCTGATCTCTCTCCTGGCTTTTCTTCCTTTAAGTTCTTCCTGCACCACCTCACAGCTTATCTCTGATTCACAAATCATAAGACACTTGCATAGGGACCAGTCTCACCCCACTGCTTCCCCTTTCATATAAAAACATTAAATAAAAAATCTGAATAAATTACAAAGAGCACAAAAGGGCCTGACCTCAGGGCCATCTGGTCTCCACAGGAGAATGGATGTACACATCCCTGTGAAACTTGCTTTGGAGATCACAGGGCCCTTTCCAATTCCCACAGAGTCTGACATTGCTGCCTGGAAGAAAAAGGGAGGCCAGGGCTAGGTCCCAGGTCCTGGGAGCAGTGAATAGATGGCAATCTCAAGGAGGACAAATGGGTCATGGGGAAGACGTTGGAATACAAGCCAACTGCCTGGACCTCTGGACCTGGCTTCAGATAGAGTTGGTTCTGGACCAAGGGCTCCAGATTTGGTTTAGGGAAAAAGGGAGGCCCTTGAGGCAGGTGAGGAGCAAAAGTTTCAAAAAGTGCTAATCCCTTGAAGTCATCTTTGTCATAGCCAAAGGGCGTGGCAGGGGCCCAAGGCTGGTGGATTCAATTCAAGATGTACATTCACTGGAAGCCCACCCAGGATGTAGGCACATGTGGTGAGCCGCTTCTGCCGTTTCTGCAGATTATGGTCGCCATTACAAGATGACGCTGGCTCCGCTGTGGTCTGTGACAAACAACTCCTTATCTGGGAAAGTTGGCACATGATTTTTCACCACCCTGTGAGAAAGCTCCACGCGGCAGCTTTGCATTGGGGCTTGGGATGCTTTATTAAGGCTGGGAGGGGCATCCAAGAAGGAGAAGAAGAAATATCAAGGGCCTGAATAAACTGCTGAAAGAAGATTCCTGAGTTGCGTCTTCCTTGCGGGCAAGGGGTCGCGACAAGTGGCGCCGAGACCCGGGAACCAGAACTTTCAACAGTCAGGGGTGGTGCACCGGTTAGTCCCAGGTAAGTGGGATCCGCGATCAAAGCGGGGTTAGTCCCAGGTAAGTGGGATCCGCGATCAAAGCGGGGTTAGTCCCTAGTAAGTGGGATCCGCGACCAAAGCGGGACAGCTCCTCTGTAATGAAAGAGAGAGCCTTACATTTTATTGCAGCTGCACTGTGTACTTTCGCTTCTACTTTCGCTTTCTGTTTTTTGTGCTTCCTTTGTTGTTGTGTCATGGGTGCCGCATCTTCAAGTCCGCTTCTCCTGGCCCTAGATGGCCTGTTACGTTCCAAGGGACTGGAAGTGAAACATAGTACTTTACAGAGATTTTTACAGAAGATAGATATCGCTGCACCGTGGTTTGCATTTTCGGGCAGCCTTACTGTGCCTAGTTGGGATAAATTAGGCAAAGATCTTGACTTTGCTTCTGAGCAGGGCATATTAGAGGGTGGGGTGATACCCCTTTGGAAAATGGTCCGTGGTTGCCTTACAGATGGTAAATGCCAGGAAGCTGTGAGAGAGGGTCAAGCTATTCTTGAGCAATTGCATGAGGAAAAATCTGAAGGATCATGTAGTGAAGTGGCAGAGAGTATTAAAAGTAACAGTAGTGAGAAGGCAAAAGAGCCTGAAGATAAAAATAGGAGAAGGCTCTACCCAGACTTGACCGAATTAAAAACGCCTGAGAACACAAGCGACTCAGAGAGTTCTGAGGACCTTGATATATTGTTACAACAACTACATAAGATAAAAATGAAAAAGAAGAAAAAGGAGACACAGGGCACGCAGGCCTACTGTAAGAAGGGGAAGGGAGTTAACATCGGTCAACAAAACTCTGAGGAGGAGGAGGTAGAATATCTAGAAGAAGATATGGTGCCGATTGCCCCACCTCCGTATGTGGGGGGGAGCCAAGGTTCCGGGAGATCTTTTCATGCACAAGTTTGGAGGACAGTTAATACAGATATGGGACTTGCATACCCTGTATTTCAGGACAATAACAGGGGAAGATATTATGAGCCTTTAGACTTTAAGATAATTAAAACCTTGGCAGAATCTGTCCGCACTTATGGCATAGATGCCGCTTTCACTCTCACTCAGGTGGAGGGACTTACTAGATTTTGCATGACTCCCTCAGATTGGGCTAGTCTAGTCCGCGCTTGTGTTTCCCCAGGGAAATATTAGGAGTCCAAAGTTGGCTGTTTAATGTTTCTGGCAGTACCCAAGACTCGGAGCGAGGTAGGAGGCTTAAAATTTCTGCAAATAATTCACAATTATCTAATGCTACATTACCCTCCGCAGCAGTCCGTCTCCAATCTCCGTTCCTGTTTCTTTTGGCTAATGTTACATTACAGGGGATGCTTAATTGCTCTAATATTACCTGTTATTTGTCTGAGTGTTGGAATGGATCCTGGCCTATGGCAATGGTTATGAAAATTCCAACTTTTGTCCCGATCCCGGTTACTGCAGATCCAGAGTCATTTCCTATTGTTGAACTGATTGGAGCCAGTAGAGATTTTGGAATTACGGCAGCTATGGTGACAGCTGTGGCGATATCTGCTGCTGCAGCAGTTACAGCTGGAGTAGCCATGGCCAGCCAGGTACAAACTGCTGCCACTATTAATCAGGTTATTCAACAAACATCCACCATACTTGAGTCTCAAAGTAAAATTAATCAACACACTTTATCTGGGATTCTAGCTGCTAATCAAAGGATAGATCTGCTTCAAGCTCAAGTTGAGGAATTGTCTGACCTAGTACATTTGGGTTGTATTGATCAACGTGCACATTTATGTATAACCTCTGTCAGATTTAATAATTCCAGAAATGCCTCCCGCATCATCGGAGAATATTCATCCGGAACCTGGTCCATGGAAGCAGAAAACATGATCCAGTCTCAACTAACCCAGATAGCTGTCTTGAACAGTACCCGTGTCGATCCCGTGACTTTGGGTCAATTCACCGATTGGATATCTTCTGCTTTTTCCTTATTCAAAGAGTGGGTGGGAGTAGGCATTTTTGGTGCAATGTGTTGCTTCGGTGTTGTACTTTGTTTGTGGCTTCTCTGTCGCCTTAAAACTTGCCATGCACAAGAAAAGGCTATGATCATACAAGCTCTTGCAGCTTTAGAAAATGGCAACTCGCCTCAAGTCTGGCTTGCGCATCTTAAGCAGTAAACCTTTGTCATGGTCGTTACACCCCAAGTTATTATAACATTGCACTGGGATCGACATGACTTTCCTTGTTATTCTCTTAGTGTTGGAAAGCCCTTGCACTCTGCCGGTCTTACTGCCATTGCACGCAGATGGGTTTCCACACTAGTGCTTTTCTATCGCCTTGAAGTTCGTGCCTTTCTTTCAGGGTGCTGTCAACTTGTTTGTCATTATAAACAGTCGCAGTTCAGCCTCAGCTACCCCCCTTCGTCCACCATCGTCACGATACAGGATGCGAGGCAAGGCACTGCACTTGAGTGATCCTTGATGTGGACCTCAAGGAGAGCATGTCCTATTGCATGCGGGTTCGACGCGTCCACGCCCCGCCCCACGAAAAAAGGTGTCGGCTGATATGGCCTCAGATCTGGGGAAGGGCCCTCCTTAGGACTGAGCCATACTATGCAGCCACTTCTGCACAGTGGGATAGGACCTCTACTCTTGCCTGTATTGTTTTAAGAAAACAGAAAGGGGGAACTGTGGTGAGCCGCTTCTGCCGTTTCTGCAGATTATGGTCGCCATTACAAGATGACGCTGGCTCCGCTGTGGTCTGTGACAAACAACTCCTTATCTGGGAAAGTTGGCACATGATTTTTCACCACCCTGTGAGAAAGCTCCACGCGGCAGCTTTGCATTGGGGCTTGGGATGCTTTATTAAGGCTGGGAGGGGCATCCAAGAGGGAGAAGAAGAAATATCAAGGGCCTGAATAAACTGCTGAAAGAAGATTCCTGAGTTGCGTCTTCCTTGCGGGCAAGGGGTCGCGACAGGCACAGCTCGCCCAACCCAGGCAACCTTCTCTCAGACCCCCAATCTCAGGTCTGGCCCTCTGCACTCTTACCACACCCTCCAGCTAGGCCTCCTGCTGAAGCCTAGGCCAGGGTTGGACCTTCTTCAAGAGCACAGAAACCAATTAGGAAACTGGAGGGCCAGCAGCCAGGACAGCATGCGAAGCCACAGAAAACTAGGCCCCAGGTCATTGCAAGAGACTGTGTTTCTGCAGCTCTTCCCGTGGCCTCTCCTACTACCTGACAGCGTCCTCATCCAGCCTGGCAAAGGAGTGCCATGCAGGATGTGCCTGGATGCAGGCCCAGCTGGAGGCGTTTGGTATGGGAATTTGGGAGGCTGTTTTGGTTTCTCCAACAGTGTGGGGTGTGGAACTTCGAGGCTGGGTGAGTTAGCTTGCCCCCACCACTTCTACTAGCTCAGACAACTAAGTGGCCTTAACTCCACCCAACTCACCATTTTGGCCATGTCCAGGCCTCAGGGCACCTTATCAATGACAGGAAGATCTAGCACCAGGTACTAGGGTCTCTCAGCACAAAAACCCAGTAGAGCTCATAGTCCTTCCCTGTACTAGTAAGTCATCTATGCTAGACACATGGTACCCAGCTGAAGGTTCCAGTCTCTTTTTTTTTGTTTGTTTGTTTTTATTAATTTTTTTCTTATTTATATGTGACAGTGGAATGCATTACAATTCTTTTTACACATATAGAGCACAATTCTTCATATCTCTGATTGTATACAAAGTATATTCACACCAATTCATGTCTTCATACATGTACTTTGGATAATAATGTCCATCACATTCCATCATCATTTCTAATCCCTTGCCCCTTCCCTTCCCCTCCCACCCCTCTGCCCTATCTAGAGTTCATCTATTCCTGCCATGCTCCCTCTCCCTACCCCACTATGAATCAGCCTCCTTGTATCAGAGGAAACATTTGGCATTTGGAGGAGGGTCTAGTCTCTTTAAGGAGACCCTGGGGTGGGTGGCTAGAAACCTTTCTGACCTAAGCTGCTCACAGCTGCATTCTCCTAGTGGTTTTGAGCACCTGGGCCCTGGGGAGAAGGGTTGCCCCTGCAGGAGGTGCTTTGATGGTACCCTCCTGGAGCATGGCCAAAGCTACTGACTTGGTGCACTATGCACACTAGATGCACTGGTTGCCCTCCTATCAGGTAGTCATCCCAGGGGCACAACTGGTAGTTTGTCACATTGATGGAGTAGATGGTGACTGCCTCATCAGGAGAGACTGGAAGGCTAGTCACCCAGTTTCCTGGATATCCTCCTTGTCTTCTTCTTCTTCCATGAGCCACTTCAGAGGAGGCCCAGCAGGGAGCCAGACTTCACTAGTTCTCTTGGCTGGGCAACTCAGAGGCTGCCTCCTTCAGCTTGTATTTATATTCCTGTTTTACCTCCTCTTCAGCCTTTGGGGCCCCCAGGTCCTCAGCCTTGCCACAAGTCTCCAGGCCCAGGAAGGCACCCCAACATTTCCTGAGGATGTCCTTCTTTGTGGAGACTCTAGTACAGGGAATAGGAGTGTTTCTTACTGAAGTGCCACTTAAGGGTGCTGAGCATGATGGCTATGAACTTGTTGTACTACTTATGGTGTGGGCAGTATTAAAGTCCATCAGGTACCCAGGAGTACTGGTAATAGCACTGGTGGTCACACAATGGTATATTTCTGGCATGAAAATGCTTGTCCCCTGGCCCTGGAGGAGGCTAGGGAGTACATACTCTCTGAGGAACCCATGGCACTATCTTATAGCTGAAGTTTTTGTCTGATGTGTCTTCTTCAGTCTCTGCACTGTCACTCCATCTGGCCAGCTATGCCAGCAGCCCAGGGGTAAGGCCACTGGGGGCTGAGTCAGATCCTGAGGCTTCTGCTGTGGTTATGGTGGTTCCCTCCAGGCTCCATGTGCTGAACCACTGAGCTGAGATGCTGAGAAAGGGTGCTTGATGTTCTAGTCCCTTGGGTATCTGGCTGTATGGCTGGCTGGCTTCTCTGAACAGTTTGAATTTTAAAGGGACTATAACCTGGGATGTTAAAAACAAACAACCAAAAGAAACAGGGCTATAAATTTGTCCTGGTTACTTCAACCATAGGCATTCTTCATCAAACTTGGATTTGGTCATAGAGTAAGAAATGTAGTAAACTTAAGTATAAGTACAGAAGAGTTGACTGAGTTGAAACTTTTTTAAGTATTCATGTTAATAAAATTCCATTGATTTTTAATTTTCAGTAGCATCTTAAATCCTCTAATAATCATGCTGTGCACCACCAGCACTATCTAGCTGCAGATGAAGCCCCCAGCAGAGTACATGGGTCCTGTGGGGAAGACACACAAAGGCCATTCTAGAGGAGACGAGACAGACCCCTGTATATGGGGCAGAGGTGATTGCCCAGAGAGTGTAAGGACTTCTGCACCTAGTGGACATTGCCTTCCTTCAGATAGTGCCCTTGATGTTTAGGATCTGAGGTCAGACAGATCAAAAGAAAGAAAGAAAGAAAGATGATTGTTCCCATTTAAGTCTTATATACTTTATCTGTGAAATGGGACAGCAGTCCCTTCTAGGGTAGTAGGAAGGCAACGACTATGATGGCATGTGGCACTCCACTGCTTCACTAGGCTCAAAGCTGCAGACACACTTGTTGAAATCTGCAAAGACACTATACATAATTTGAAGAACAGAGAGGGAAGTTCAGGAGGGTATTTAATCTCTTTGAGGTGTTAAAAGCCATTGTGGTTACTTCTTTAAAAATTCAATTTTCATTTTCTGGTGGTAGTGTGGATTGAACCCAGTGATTCTTTATCTTTGAGCTACTTCCCTAACCCTTTTTTGATATTTTCAGACAGGGTCTCACTAAGTTGCCATGGCTGGCTTTAAACTTGAGATCCTCCTGCCTCAAATTCTTAAGATGCTGTGATCACTGGTATGTGCAACCATATCCGGTTGTCTGGATTTTCTTACAGGACTGCTAAACTTTGCCATAAAGGTTGGGGGTGAACTGTCAGCAATGAAGCACTAGCCTGTGGGATTAACACACATTTGATCTTGGGAGTGTCCTGGATGCAAACCCACTGAAGTCTCCATGCACAAATGATTCTCCTCAGGACAAGGCTAATGATAATCATTATTAAATAGATTCTGGCACTTGTCAAATGGGAGCACTAGGTACTGTCTACCTGACTCAGGGACACTCAGTGTGAGCAAGTTCCTCTTGTGGTCACAGTGCAGCTCTGTTTGGCTGCCTAGGAAGTGAGAGGTCATCCTGATTTGTGCCCTGGGAAAGCAGGCCCTAAAGACAGGTGCCAGTACTCAGGAAAGTGGATGTCATAGACATGAGGAGGTAATTTGCAGGTCCTGTGCAGTCCCACAGTAGGGTGTCTGAATTTGTGATCCCAGTTGAGGGACACCATCAAACTAGGAGTGAAGTCAGGCTTCTAGGAGAAACAGTAGAACTAGACTAAGCTAGGCCTGCCCAGCAGAGATAATAGAGGGGCAAGGACAGATCTGGCCCATGGCAGCAGTGAGTTTGTGGTGTGGTAACATCACCAGGAACCACTTCGTGTCATTTTTTTCTGCAGTGGTCCTCCATGTGAGCTATTACACTGAGTCCCTTGACAATTTCATGATGGTGATGGCATGAATGTCTACATTACAGTGATGGGGAAACAGACTTTGTGAATCTCCCACTCTCCCAAACAGATTCAGGATGTGACCCCAAGCCAGTGAAGCTCCATGGGGCCCAACTGACAAGGGGATACACTGAATGCCATGGCATGGACCTCTTGCTGTGCACTTTTGTGATCTTTTGCTCATAGCGCACACAGAGTGGGTATGTTCTGCCCAGGTAGGCTGGTCCTCATTCTTTGGAGAGCTGAGGGTCCAGGGCCAGTCTTTCCCCACCCTGCACCCAGCCCAGGTTGTGGGGATGGTTCTGCACCCTGAGCTGTGTGAGGGCAGAAGAAAAATCACAATGCATATTTGTTAAAAAAAAAAAAAGTGTTTTTTTAATGTAAAAACAGTTTGCAAAATGCTTATTTTATATTTTTATTTATGTATTCTACATAATAGCAGTGTTCATTCTGATACAGTACTGAATGTATATAACATAATTTGTACCATTACCATACCCAGTGTTGGAGCAGGCCCAAATGTCTGTAGTTAGACTCCCTCTGTGAGACTTCTGGTAGGCTGTTATGCTTTTAGTGTGTAGCCAGGGCTGGGAACAGGCTATGTTATTGTCAGTCAAGGTCTGAAACACTCTTGATTCAGCATATGCTCTAGAGGTCATAAACATTTGCTTGTGAGTATGAGCCCACTAATGTAACCTGTTGCCAGTGTGCCTTCTTTGTTTGGACTGTATCTAATAGGAAACTATGGAAAATACTTGGGGGTAACTGTGTCTTGCATTTCTTCCACCTGTGGAGCCCCAAACCTTGTTTCCTGGGTCTGAGCCATCACAGGACAATTGTTCATTTTAATTCCCATAAAGGCAAGGACAGTGTGCAGAACAATAGAAAAATAACTGGTTGATCTCAGGTTACTTAAGGTTACCTTTTCTGTAAATGTTAAAAGAGGGACATTCATGATGCCAATTACAATTGGTCGTTGGGAGATGTTGTTCTCTCTCTGCTGATGTCTGTGGGACTTTTGGACTTTATCTTGAATAATTCCTATTTTTACTCCTTCTTCCTTTCCTTTCTTTCCTTTTTTCTTTCTTGGATGACTTCTTGTTTATTTGTGTACTGCCTATTTTTCAGTGTTAGAGACTGGTCCCATGGTTTTGCCAAAGCTAAGCATGCACTCTACATCTGAGCTACATATCCAGCCCACTGCAGGAACTTAGTCCTTTAAAAGAAAATTCCTCAGACTAATGAAGTTCAGTAAAGTTTTATGTCTGTTTTTTTTTTTGTTGTTGTTTTGTACCAGGGATTTAACGCAAGTGTGCTCAACTACTGAACCACATCCTCAGCTTTTTTTATTTTTCTATTTTGAGACAATGTCTTGATAAGTTGCTTAGGGCCTCACTAAATTGCTGAGGCTGGCTTTGAACTAGAGATCTGCTGCTCAGGCTCCTGAGCCTCTGGGATTACAGGCCTGTTCCATGGCTGAATTTTAGTGAAGTTTACCTGAGCAAAAAACAACAGAGTAAAACATGTTTTAGGGGATGGGGATGTGGCTCAAGCGGTAGCGCGCTCGCCTGGCATGCGTGCAGCCCGGGTTCGATCCTCAGCACCACATACAAACAAAGATGTTGTGTCCACCGAAAACTAAAAAAGAAAATAAATATTAAAATTCTTAAAAAAAAAAAAAAAAAGAGAGAGAGAGAGAAAAGGTTAAAAAACAAACCAAAACATTTTTTAACCTGGCAGCTCCCAGAAACAATACTACTTCTGGGACTTCAGCCAATCACCTAATCAGATAGCTTTTAGAGAAAAACAGAGGGAAGCCTTAGAAAACAAATTGGCTACAGCTTAGTCAACCCGTCAGTTGGTTACAATTGAACTAATTAATGGTTATAGGGCCTCCCAATCAACAAAAGCTATTGCTCATTAAACTCTGTATTGACTTGGCCTATTGGGCCCAATATATATGCTCACTCCAAACCCAATTCCTCCTGCCAATTTCAGGAGTCCTAAGCAACGGCCTCACATAATTGTCTTTAACAACACAAAAATGAGATTTTTTTTTTTCACTTATGGGCTAGGGATTGATCCCAGGGTGAAAATTATGGTTTTGTTGTTGTTTTTCTGTTTGTTTTTTGTTTTGTTTTGTGGACCTGGGGTTTGAACAACCCAGGGCCTGGTGCTCATGCATTCTATCACTGAGTTGCACCTCCAGCTCCTTACTATTGAGTTTTAAGAATTCTTTCTATAGTTGGCTACCTTTGCACTGCTGCGCTGTCTGCAAGATATACCAGCCTGGAGCCTCACTTTTTCCTAACAGTTGATGTAGGAGAACCACAGGCGAGTGGCAGAGTACTCGGTGGAGAGATGTGGATGTCTGGTCAGGGACTGTATTTGCATCCCTGCACCTGGGCTAAAGCAACAACACTCTGGTCCTGCCTCTGTGAGTCCTGGACTGACCCGCATAACCACTTTTCCCACCACTATGTCTAGCCACCAACTCGCTTGGCTATTATTCACCAATGGGGTGAGCCTGTGATGAAGTTCAAGCCCAACCAGACATGGACCTAGGAAAACAAAGTCTTTAAGAGGCTGCCTACCTGGGCTTCCAGAGTGTGCAGAGGGACAAAGTGCTGTTGGTGAGTACCCAGACTAGCCTATTGTCCCAGCAGGTGACCTGCTGGTGCTGCTGTGAGGGAAGTTTATGAGGAGACTTGATCCAAGGAAAATCACAAAGACTCCTAGGTATATATGTGAGTCACTGACATATTAGAATATTGGGAAGATCCTGTTAACATAGGAAGGGAGAATGGTTCAAAGTAGCAGAAGCAACCAAAGTCTCCAGTATCAGAAACCTATATATGCAGAGTATCTGGAAAAACTAAAGCTGGGTTGTTCCCCAACCAATGAAAACTCTGTAATCCCTTCCCTTCCACAAAACAATGCCTTATTTGTGACTGCTACACAGACCTCTGAGTTGCCACCTAGTGCTGGGAGCCATTAGCCAAGTAGGTATGACAATTTCCTTGCCAGCGTACCCCATGTTGCTGACATGTTACAGTGACATTGAATGTAGGTGACCTTGCTCAAGGACCAAGGCAGATTAGGGTGTTCCCGGTTTTAAGATAATCGTGTTTAGGGCGTTCCCAGTTTAGGTTCCAGGTTTAAGGTTTAAGATTATTCCTGCTGGGAATAGGGCGTATCCTGCTGCCTGAGTTCCCCTTGAGTTCTCACGGGATTAAGACAGTATATTTTGGGAGATAGAAGCCCAGTGGAGGTGGATTTGGGAAGAGAACGTGGATTTCCCCAGAACGTGATTGTAGACGGCTGGTGTGAGTTCGGGAATAAAGAGTTGCTGTTTGAATCTACAAGCTGTGTGGTGGCTCGTGATTGTGTGCCTAGCCAGACTGCGGCATTTGTGCCCAGCCAGACTGCGGCAACCTAGTATAAGAGAATTGGGAAGCCTTCCCACACCATGTGTGATCTTACAGGGAGAAGCTTCTTCACTTTCCTTCCTAAACATCTTATTGATGCTCACAAACTGCCTAAATTTGCTATGCAGGGGTTTCATACAATTTGCACGTTTTCCAAATGCTCTCAAGTCTTGTTTTAAAAAAAAAATAGTATAAAATATTTTAATAATCCAAAGCCATGTGGAATTTTTCTAGATGCCTTAACTGTGGCCCTTTATGTTATTTTTGTCATTTTGTTGTCAGAGCATTATCTTTCAAGTTTTTATTGTCCATTTGACTTCAGTATTTTACTTTGTC
This sequence comes from Marmota monax, assembly GCF_021218885.2. Taxonomy (NCBI): domain Eukaryota; kingdom Metazoa; phylum Chordata; class Mammalia; order Rodentia; family Sciuridae; genus Marmota; species Marmota monax. The sequence continues at coordinate 1,061,209 of NW_026692798.1, read as the reverse complement.
ATATCAAAATTGTGGATATATTCTCCCTAAATCATTTTCTCATGTTTAGCCTTAACATGTGCATCCAATTTTTCTGTGGTGGGAATTTATGGAAAAAATATTCTTGGTATTAAATCCATCCATTTCAGAACTTGTTTAATAGTATCTGAATTTTCATTCATAAATTGCACATTTGAGCCATCTCTCTAAATATGGTCTTGTGACTATTTTGGTGAAGGACTTCATTTTGCTGTTTGGAAAATTTGTCAGCTCATTTGAATTTTCATAACTGATATGTGTTACTGCCATCCTGATATGAGTATTTCACCTAAAGCGCAATAGTAATTTAACATAAAATATTATTCTAGAGAGTAAATTTAGAGAGAGATTATCACAATGCATGCATTATATACATGCTAATCATGAAAACTGTATTCACAGAATTCATGTAACATGCTCAGTTGACAATTCCCTTTATAATCTCTCTTTACATAGAATACCTTAGAATCATTATTCCCTCAATTTAAATTGTTCTTAAAAACATATTTTCAGTTTTTAATTTGTTAAAATATTCTGTTAAACCTGCATGTTTACCAATAACCACAGCACTAGAGTCTCACCCTCAGGGCCAGTCAGTGGTAGCTGCCCCACAGTGGATTATAATGGCCACTTTGCTGTTCAGCAGCTGTTCGGGGTTTAGGATTTTCAAATCACCTTTGACTGTCTCTCTTTTTTTTTTTTTTTTTTTCAGGTTGTCAATTAGTACTTTTTGTCATATATCTAAACTTTAAGGCATTGGAACACACTTGAGCTAAGAATTATTTCATTTTACCCTTTTCACTCACCTAAAATCTCATCTAAAACACATAAGTGTTGGCAGCAGGTCCACCCTGGCCCCTGGAGCCCTACCTCCACTAGTTTGTTCTGCATGCCAGTGTGGCCAGCTCACAAGGCCATGGCGAACTTGCGGTTTTTCTGTTCCTGCTTATCCGTCTGAGACATATGTATCCCACGGGAATGCCTTGACCTTTTCTGGTCTGATGGACTTATTGTTAAGGGGGGTTTCGGTACCTGACAATAATAGATGTTGAAACTAAATTTCTCCCCCCTCCCTCCTGCTTTTGGGTAGTTTTCCACTTCTGCTGCTTGGGGTATAAAAAAAGGTGTGTTAGCAATAAAGGGTATTGACTCCTGGATGAAGAACCTTGGTGTCCCGTGTGTCTTTTTAACCTCGCCGTCCCTCGCCGGACTCGGCTCCCTTGGCCTGACGCGGCACATAAGTATCTGGTCTGAAACTGCAGGAGGTCAAGAAGTGAGGGGGGGAGGGGAAGACTCCATCAAGATGTGCATTTGGAAGAGTGAAAGATCACTTTTTTTGAGAGAGAGAGAGAGAGAATTTTAATATTTATTCATTTTTTTAGTTTTCGGCAGTCATAACATCTTTGTTTGTATGTGGTGCTGAGGATCGAACCTGGCCCGAACGTATGCCAGGCGAGCGCGCTACCGATTGAGCCACATCCCCAGCCCCTGAAAGATTACTTTTAAGGTTGACATTAGCCTTTTGTGACTATTGTAACTGGTGAACATAAAGTACAAAAAGTATATTTGCTCTATATAATTGTTAACCTTCAAAAATACAATTGCTGCTAAAAATAAAGTTCTTATATATATGTCAAGAAAATTGGTGCCCTGTTTTGAAAATGCTTTTGTGCCATAAGTACAGCTGAACTAAATATAAACATTAATTCACAAAATAATGCTGTCAATAAAATGAGTAAAGTAGAAAAACTTTTAACCAGTAACCCTACATTCTAAATTATGTAGTATAATCAAATATAATTATCCAGAGTTTTTTTGTAGTTTTCTTTGTGCTGATATTATGTATTCTGGGTGCTTTTTAAAAAGGAAACATGCTAAATCCCTAATATTAACACTTTATTTATTTTTTTTTTAAATATTTATTTTTTTTCAGTTTTCGGCGGACACAACATCTTTGTATGTGGTGCTGAGGATCGAACCCGGGCCGCACACATGCCAGGCGAGCACGCTACCACTTGAGCCACATCCCCAGCCCCAATATTAACACTTTATATCATCACAAATGTACTAAGATTTTTTCCTCCATAATCTCTAAAATTTATCTAAACACAGCAGAGAAACTGGTTTGATTTTGTATATAAGACTGCTTCCAACAGAAATGCTGTCACAAGTATTTGATTTTTTGTATATATATATTTTGTATATGATTTTCTTAGATGTAATAATGCATGGACTTATTTTATGAATTCTCATATATAATTGAGGGGAGGTACTGAGGATTGAATCCAGAGGTGCTTTACAACTAAGCTACATCCTCACCCCTTTCATATTTTATCTTAAGACAGGGTCTCACTAGGTTGCTTAGGACCTCACTGAATTGAAGAAGCTATTTCTCAAACTTGTGATCCTCCTCTCTCCCAAGCTGCTGTGATTACACACCTGTACCACCATACCTAGATTGGACTAAGTATTTGACATGGAAAAAAAAAAAAAAAGCATATGATACTAATGTAAAACAACTCTTGAAAGCTAGCCTGTAAATATTTCTGTATAATTTTTTTTGGTGAGAAATATATTGGTCTAAGTAGTGCCATCAGAATTGTCTTCAGTGTTGTTTAGCAAATCAACTGTTTTTAGTCATGCAAATAGTGAAAATTTATACAATAGTACAGAATGATTTAGAGTTTTCACTTTTAAGTTTTATTGCTGTTCTTCTGGAACCCACTTTAACAAAATTAGATGAAAGTCCCAAGGAGGTTTATTTAAGACAGTCTTTTCTGGTTAAATAGTTAAATTTATTGAAGGTAACCATAATGTCTACTATCTCAACCCTCCAAAGTTTGCAGACTGTCATTTGTGCTTATTTGTGATGTAGTTGAATAAAATTGAGCAGCTAAATTTTTCAATTGCATACTCCTCATTTGAAAAACAAAAAGTAGTTATTGTAAGTTGACTTGAAAATAAAGTAGAGGGCTTGGGTTGTGTCTCAGCAGTAGAGCACTCACTTAGCATGTGCAAGGCCCTGGGTTTGATCCTTAGCACCACATAAAAATAAAATAAAAAATAAAGATATTGTGTCCAACCATGACAAAAAAATAAATATTAAAAAAAAGAAAAAGAAAGTAGAAACCAATATTTGGCTCTTAATCTCCGAGTCAGTCTGAATCCAGGGAACAGGGAACTTCTCTAAAGAGCTTTGCAACTCTGGGCCACATAACCTCAGGATCAGGGAGATTAATGACACCACTGGAGAATGAAAAGTCAATCAGTGCACTTGCTGTGAAGAGGAGGTTCACTGGAGAAGGGAGACATCCCTGATGCTTTCAAGGGAAGCCACATGGTCAGCAAGACCTGGACCCATCCTAGCACAAATGGCACTAGCGGAGCTAAGAAACTGCTCTCAAGTTCCCCCCAAGAGTGACCCCTGTGGGAACTCAGTCGACTCTTAATAATAGATCGAAACAAAGTCAATTTTGACCAGCTTGAACTTAAATACCTAGCAAAAACAGTTAAACCAAAAAACACAGCCATTCCTAAGCATTGGAAAAAAAAAAGGAAATGACAATTAAATGTAACTTAAGATATACACTTGTGCTAGCCCCCAAGAATATATAAGACTGGAGACTACGAAAGAGAGATTCTTAGGAAGGAATGCCTAATAATTATCAAGAGAAACTGCCAGAGCCAGATATTCCTAACCTACAAAAGTAGGCTTTATGTTCACTGGTATGATTATCCAGCCCTAAGTAACAAAAATAGATATTTGACAAAATCAGATGACATTAAATATCCTAACTACATCTTGAGGGGGTAAACATCTGTAACATTAAAAGTTAAATGTTGTGTTTACATTCCTGAAAACTCTGGCTATGTTAAAAATTTATATTCCCAAATAAAGGCCTTGTCCTCTCCAACCTTGTTATGGGGACAACCGCTCCGCCATCACACCTTCTGGCAAGAAATTACTGGCTTCTCTCATTTAATACCAGGTTTTCTAGGCCTAATAAACAGCTTATTGGTAAGTCTCTACTCCTGAGCCCTTGAAACAAACCAGCTATTCAATTTGTTTCCCTACTAGCCGCCGTGGGGTTACAGCAGGCCTAGCCACTGGAAGGGCAGGAATAACCACACACATTACCTATTTTCATCAGCTCTCCAATCAGCTGATAGGGGATATCCTGCAGGTAGCGGAGTCTATACTAACCCTCCAGAATCAACTGGAATCCTCAGCCTCTATGGTCCTTGTCATGATTGGCAAAAGGTGCGACTTCTGCACTCCAGGGGGAGAAATAAAGAATGTCCACACATTTCTGCCTTAGTCAGTGCTTCATTCACTCAAGTCACAATACAATTTCACTCTATAATAGATTCTTAATCAAGAAAAAGACAATCCTTAATGCTAGGCACTGCAACAGACACAATCAATTCACAGCAAACAATTTTAGGTTAATTCTAAGCACTGCAAACACACTTAATCATGACAGGCTAAGGACAGATATTCCCTCTGCATGCTAAGTTCAAGTGTCAGATCAAAAGTCTCAAATCTTAGGCTTTAAGTCCAGCAGATACACACTCAGACCATGGTGATCAGGTCAGGAACTGAGGCAGGCTTCTCCTGGGGTGGAGCTGACAGCTGGCTGAGGAGAGGGTTGTAGGGAGAAGTTGCAGCTCTCACCAGGATCAAGATGTGGCTGTAGAGTTTGAGAGCAGTAAGGAAAATGCAGAGGATCAGCAAACGGTGAAAAATGTTGGGATGTCAGTCCAGGTCCTCATCAGGCTTTCAGTGTGAGGGCATCAGTATTGGCTGGCTGAATGTCTGTTCATTTGCTCTATTATTCATACAAAATTTGGGGGCTTTTGACCCCCCTTTCAATCCATATTAGCTGCCATATCAGCTGATCTCTCAGTGACATCATTTACCTTGGGGTTAAAACATCTGCTCTGGTGGTCCACACCCTAATCTTTCCCTCTTATCAGGTGCCTTTCCCTCTTATCAGGGCAGGACAGCCTGCCAGAGGCTTTACTCTGAGTTTATCAGGGTGGGGAGAAGTGACTTTTTTGTGCCTGAGGAGCCATACTTAGGGCTCCATTAGGCGTGCCTGGTGAGACTGAAGGTTTCAAACTGGAGTTTTTAAAATGGAATTACTTAGGCTCAGGCCTAAGGCCATGGACTTTGTGTCTTTTCACTTCACTTTTTGTTTTATTTTTTTTTTTTTGGTACCAAGGATTGAACTGTTCTACAGTTCTACAAAACTGCTGTGGACTGGACCTATTAATAGTAGAGAACAGATGCAATCTGCCTATACCTACAGGAGTGTTGTTTTTATGTCAACCAGTAGTGAAGGACAAGATCCACTACAACAGCAGCTAGAAAAGAGGAAACAGCAACTAGGCTAACAGTTCCCGGGAATGTTAGGTCAAGTATGACTTCTCCCCCTCACAGGACTCCTATTAGTCCTCTTTATGTTTCTCCTAATAGGACCATGCCTGTTAAACTGCCTACAGAAATTACTGCAAGATCAGATACACAAATCCACCAACCAGTCAATTGAATACTTTTTTTTTTTTATTTTCCCAAATACTTCTTCAAGATTACCAGCCCCTGATGCCCAAGACAGAGACCTACGACTCATGGTCAATTCCTCTGACTCCAGAGACTTTGCCCCCAGACTAAAACCCTCCCTGATCCCCTTTACAGGAATGAGATTCTTCACCTCTAACCAGCAGGAAGAAGCTACAGAAGAAAGACTATCATCCTCACTCCCCACCCCCCATAAAAACAAAAAGGGAGGAATATTGGCATCAGATCCACCATTTTAGGCCAGGAGCCATTTTTATCTAGGGACTCCTCTAAGTTTTGATTTACAAGCCATTTTATTCAGGGATTCCCAGGTTTCAACTTAAGAGCCATTTTATCTAGAGATCCTGAGGCAATGCTGCTTAGCCTCCAGGAAAAACATATGCCTGCTGAAGAGTTGACCCCACCCCAGCCCATGATGTACCCCTGAGCATGCTTGTGAAATTCCTCTTGCAGGCTACAAAGCTGCCTTGTGAGTTCCGAAAGGCTGCTGCTCTTCTTGGAGGGACAGCCTTGTCAGTTTGCTCCATGCTCTAACAATCTTTCGAGTGGGATTCCGGTGTGTGGTGTGGTCCTTGGACTTTCTGTGGACTTTGTGTCTTTTCACCTTGACTTTTTTTTTTTTTTGGTACCAGGGATTAAACTCAAGGACGCTTAACACTGAGCCACATCCCCAGCCCTTTTTACTTTTTATTTTTGAAACAGAGTCTCCCTAGGTTGCTTACAGCCTCACTAGGTTGCTGAGGCTGACTTCAAATTTGCAATCCTCCTGCCTCAATCTCTCCAGCCACTGAATTACAGGAATGTGCCAACATACCTGGCCAAATACCCTGATTTTTTATAGTGTTTTTATTTGTTTTCTTTGTGCTGGGGATTGAACCCAGAGCTTTGGGCATGCTAGGCATTTGCTCTGCCACTAAACTATACCCCTAGCATCAGATACCCTGTTCTTACCCTAAACAACAGACTCTCCTTTTAAAAGAGCACCTGGCCTCCATGCTCTTTCCCTTCCAAAGAAATGTAGGGAAGTTCAAATTGTTGATCCATACATCTTGTGTCTTAAAGAAGAAACATCTGTGGATTCATCCTAACAGCATGTGCTCCATATATCCTAATTCTATTGTATTCTAAGACCCAGACTTTCTTGTAGTGCCTTAATATCTTTAACACCAAGAGTAAAAGGTTCCTTATTCTCCCCCCATGTGCTCCTCACACAGTTGCTTCCCTTCACATCTGGGCCAATGGCACTACATCTGGTCCTCACACTAACCACTTTCATTTTCCTACAGCCCACTAAATTATTCAGATCAATTATACCACCCCCACCTTGGGAACCAGGGGACCATTTTGCCTTCTTGGTAGGAAAAGTCCTGCTCCCCACAATCTCAGCCTCTTCTTTCTGTTCCCTAGTGCAATTTCTTTGGGACCCTGCATTGTTTGTGCTTCCTCCTCTCCCAGTCTGTGAGCATGTGTGACTGAAGTGTTGTCAGTCTCATCTGTCCAGTATCTGGGATTGTGAGTCTCTCCATGTAGGTAACCTAGGGTAGGACTTTCTAACACCAACTGTTACCGCTGTTGACCGGGATATGTTACCGCTGTTGACCGGTGACGAGTCCTTGCTTCCCCAATGTTGAAGAATAACACCAAAGAAGCACGCCGAGGCAAGGTCAGAGTAGAAATTAGAAGTTTATTAAAGGACAGCAGAAAAGACTTCTCCCGGAGGAAGAAGGGGACCCAAGAGGTGGAATCCCCCAAGAGGTGGAATCCGTGGAAGGGATGTTGTCTCCTCTTTTTATAGTTCTTTCAGTGATGGAATGTAGGTGGGAAGACCCAAGGGGTGGGACACAGGTGGGCCAAAGAAGTAATCTGGTCAGGAAGGACTTCTGAGTCAGCACCTTTTTGCTGGGGGCTGTTCATTAACATTTCTTTGAGGTGGACTTTGGCCTAGGGCCTTTTCGGGACTTCATTAACATTCCATGAGTTGTCTTGTGTTTTCCCTGAGTCATTCTCCGCATGGTCTCCATTTTAGATTTCATTCGATATTAGACCCAATTTACCTAACTACACTGACTACCTAACTTTAAATCTGGCTTCACAACCAGGTGAAGAGGAAGTGAATAAAACAGCTACCAACTCTTACCTAGATTTGTCCTCCTATGGGCTTTTTGTTGTTGTTTGTTTTTGTAGTTTTTGCAATATTCTCTGGTAATATTCAAAGTATTCTGCTAGAATTTTCAGACCTGGGCCTACACACAATTCTGCTTTTATTTTGAAAAGTGATTTTTTATTCTTTCTGCAGTTTTATTTCAAATGATTTCCCTTATTTTCGCATATGTTCCTCTTTTCCCAGTATGTGTGAGCAAAGGAATAGCCTCATACTCTTCCTTCATACTCTACAACTTAATACAAGACACAGGAATGAAAAAGACAGAAACTCGGGCTGGGGATGTGGCTCAAGCGGTAGCATGCTCACCTGGCATGCCTGCAGCCCAGGTTCAATCCTCAGCACCACATACAAACAAAGATGTTGTGTCCGCCGAAAACTAAAAAAAAATAAAATATTTAGAAAAAGACAGAAACTCAATGGGAAAGGCTACAGGGATACTAGGGGAACTGCAGATAGAGAGAGCCAGGACACCCAACAGTACTTTAGTATGTATACTACTTAGGAAAAGGTCTTTTCTCATTGCTCTGACTCCTAAAACAGCTCAGTGGATGGCTTCCAACTCATAACTATTTTCCCTACATAATCATTAAATTTCAGTTGAATTCTTTTTTTTTTTTAGTACTGGGGATTGAACTCAGGGACGCTCAACCACTGAGCCACATCCCCAGCCCTATTTTTTATTTTATTTAGAGACAGGTCTCACTGAGTTGCCTAGCACCTCGCCATTTAGCACCTTGACATTGCTGAGGCTGGCTTTGAACTCACAATCCTCCTGCCTCAGCCTCCCAAGCCTCTGGGATTACAGGCGTTCGACAGGTACCCAGCTGAATTTTAGTTGTATTCTGAGGATTGTATTCTGAGGAGGGATTCCAGGATACCTAGGCTATTTCAGTGTTGGTTTCACAACTAGTTGTTTAACATCCTCAAACTGAACAATTAATATAGGGTGTAATGAGTTTTCTATATTTAAGATTAGTCAAGTGATCTGTGCATGGTGGTCTAGGCCTCTAATCCTGGCAGTTTGGGAAGCTGAGGCAGGAGCATTACAAGTTCAAAGCTAACCTCAGCAATTTAATGAGACCCTGAGCAACAGCAAGATACTGTCTCAAAAAATAAAAAGTGCTAGGGATGTGGCTCACTGGTCAAAAACCCCAGTGTTCAATCCCTGATACAAAAAAAAAAAAAAAAGATTAGTCAACTGAGAATATCTTGGTGTCAGTGATTTAGGAGAAGGAAGGTCCACATCTTGGAGCCTGTGTCTGAAAGAATCCCCAAATTTCTGATATGACGAAGCCTGTCTCTGACCTGCACAACTCCATAGGTGCTGTTCCTTGTTCCTTAGCACACACTTTTCTTTCAATTTAGAAAATTACACAATATCTCTGAAATCCCCCCAAACCTTGCAGATATATTCAAGCATCTTTAATGCAGCAATGATTTTCTCTTTCTTGCTATAGGTGCATTTGGTACTGTTTTAGTCCTAATGCTATCAGACTTTTGCTCATCTCCCTAGGCTGAGAGAGTCTAAATTTTTTCTGAATTAGAAAAAAATGTTAATTAAATTCACAGATGAAATATTATACAAAATCTGACAAAAACAAAAATATATTCAGTCTGGGTTTGGTGGCCTGCGTGTGTGATCACAGCCACTGGGGAGACTGAGACAGGAGGAGGATCACAACTTTTAGGGCAACCGAGGTTATTTAGTAAACCCTGTCTCATAATAAAAATTTTAAAAAGCTAGGAATATAGTTCAGTGTAGAGCACTGCTGGGTTCAATTCGCAATATCAAAAACAAAAAAATAGATTGATTTGGGAGCACAACATTTGTCTAAAGCCTACGAACTATTTCCTGAGGACATATTTAAAAATTAATTTATGTTGACCATCTGGAAATCAAAAAGGAAAAATATTATGTAAGAAATTAAAAGCCAGGCTTGGTGGTGTACACTTTTAATCACAGTAATTCTGGAGGCTGAGGCAGGAGGATAGCAAGTTTGAGGGGGGGGGGGCTGGCGCGGGGGCTGAGGATGTAGCTCTGGGGTAATTTTTATTTTGAGACAGGTTCTCACTAAGTTGCTTAGGGCTCTATCCCAGATACTGAAAGAAAAAAGAAACAAAAGGAAGTGAAACATATAATCAGATCTGTATCATGAACAGTTAGTTCTTCATGTATTTTTCAGTTTCCTTTTTTTCTGTTTCCTCATTTCTGGTGCATATTTTTAAATGGAAGCTTTAACTCCATGTAGAAAATATAAGTCTCTTCGGTTTGCTAGAGAAGGTGTAGAAGGCTCTATGAGGTTGGCCTATTTGAAGGAAACCACACATTCAGGTAAATATCTTAAGGGAAAGTGACACAAGAGATCCTGAACCTCCAGCTCAGAGGGATTCAAAAGTGTGTGTGCACATTCTCTGACCCCAAAGAGACAGTTCTAAGACAAAGATGAGCATCTACCATTTCCTCAAGGCTAGAAAAAGTAGTGGGAGCTAGAGTCTCACTAAGTTGCTGAGGGCCTCACTAAATTGCTGAGGCTGGCCTTGAATTTGCAGTCCTCCTGCATCAGCCTCCTGAGCCACTGGGATTACAGGTGTATACCACTGCACCCAGCTATTCTTAATTTCTATAATCTCTGCTTGCTTTCACAGTTTTCTAAAATTAATTTTGTTTATAACCTGACTTTACTCCTCTAAGGTCAGAATCCTAGGATCTCTGGTTTTCCTGGCCCTCAAGCAGTGGAGATTATATATAGTTGAACTTTTTTTTTGCAGGTGTGTCAGAGAAAGAACTCTGGTTGCTCCATGTTACTGCCTCAGCTGGCCAAGGTGCCTGGCTAAAATAAATTCTGGTCCACTGCTGTGACCTTCATCTCATTCCTCAGTGTCTGCTTCACTCTGAATTCCTTAGGTAAGATCTCACCTGAAATAATCCTTTGATCCTCTTCCCAGTTACATTTCATACACTACCTAAAGTAGTAGTTAAGCCTTTGTTTACATACAGTGGCACCTTTAACTAGGAATGCCATGCTTTTCATTAAATACTTTTTTTTTAGCAAGGAGAGGGAATACTGGGGGAAAATACAGGGCCTGGTATATGTTAGGAAAGTGTTCTCCCACTGAGCTATATCCCCAACCCCTGTGATTTTTTTTTTAATATTTATTTATTTATTTATTTATACTATCAATTTAACACAGGAGCATTTAACCATTGAACTACATCCCCAACCCTTTTTTAATTTTTGAGACAGGTTCTCATTAAGTTACTTAGGGCCTAAATTGATGAGGCTGGCCTCAAACTTGTGATCTGAGCCTACTGCTTCACCCGGCCAAGGTGCCTGGCTAAAATTAATTTATTTACTTATTTTATTTTGACTGGGTCTTGCTAAATTTCCCAGGCTGGACTTGAACTTGAAATCCTCCTCTCTCAGCCTCCCAACTCACTGGGATTACAGGCATGAGCCACCTCTCCAGGCTTTTTTTATTTTGAGACAGGGTCTCACTATGTTGCTGAGGGTCTTGCTTAATTGCTGAGGCTGGCCTAAAACTTGCAATCCTGATTTATTCTTCTGAGTCACTGGGATTACAGGTGTGTACCACTGTACCTCACCCCTGTATCATTTTATTAGGGTAATAATCCTATCATAAAAGATACAGCCCTCAAACCTCATCTAAACTTATTTCTTCCCAAAGCAGTTAGGTTTCCATCTCCAAATAGCACCACATGGGGGTTAGAGCTTCAACTTACGAATTTTAGGGTGGCACAATTTAGTTTATAACAATAACTCCAATTCTGTGTATATACAGTTGTGAACACCATCTAAGATACCATCTCCTACTACTAGGTTTATCAGTTCAGCAAAATTGATTTGTTCCTTTATTTTAAAAATTCCTCTGTTGGGAATGGGGGTCTATCTCAGTGGTAGAGTGTGTGCTGAGCATATGTGAGGCCCTGGGTTAATCTGGAGCACCACAAAATCAACAAATTAATAAATAAATCTTTACTTTATTTGATCTTCATGTGGGAGTCATCTCAACATGATAAGGAAAACTGTTTTTAACATTGATACCATGGAGGAATAAAGGGGAAAATTATTATTATTATTAGTAGTAGTAGTAGTAGCAGTAGTAGTAGTATTAGGTACCAGCAATTGGACCCAGGAGAGCTTAACGACTGAGCCACAACCCCAACCATTTTTATTTTTTGAGGCAGGGTCTCACTAAGTTGCTTAGGGCCTTCCTAAATTGCTGAGGCTGGCTCTGGATTTGTGATCCTCACTTAGCCTCCTCAGATTACAGCCACTGGGATTACAGGCATCCATTACCACACCCAGTATAAAGAAAATTATTTAATCATTCTTCCCTTTGCCACCTTTTACATTTTTTTGTATGACCTTGGAAATTTCTCTACTCTCCTTTTAGTGAGTGAGTATTAAAACTTGTTCTGTTATTTGATATTGTGATTACAAATAGAGTTTTTCATGTGTGTGTACATGGGCACGCGTGTACACATACTGGGGATGGAACCCAGGGCCTGAGTGCACACTAGGCAAGCACTGTATTACTGAGCTCCACCCCAACCCATGATTAAAAATAGAAATTAATCATCTGTGAGGAAGTTATTGAATATATCTTCCTATATTGAATGAAAACATGTCTTCAGTCTTTCCAGTTTCTAAGAAGCAGAATTATTACTATGCCACAGTCTGGCTGGGCACAAATCACGAGCCACCACACAGCTTGTAGATTCAAACAGCAACTCTTTATTCCCGAACTCACACCAGCCGTCTACAATCACGTTCTGGGGAAATCCACGTTCTCTCTCAAATCCACGTTCTCTGCCCAAATTCACCTCCACTGGGCTTCTATCTCCAAAATATACTGTCTGAATCCCGTGAGAACTCAAGGGGAACTCAGGCAGCAGGATACGCCCTATTCCCAGCAGGAATAATCTTAAACCTTAAACCTGGAACCTAAACTGGGAACGCCCTAAACAAGATTATCTTAAAACCGGGAACACCCTAATCTGCCTTGGTCCTTGAGCAAGGTTAAGTACATTCAATGTCACTGCAACATGGGGTACGCTGGCAAGGAAATTGTCATACTTACTTGGCTAATGGCTCCCAGCATTACTAAAGTTAAATTTTGCTTTACTTTTCACAGTCAAGGAAAATCAACAAAGTGGCTTAAGTATGATTATTTATTTACTTGGGAGGAAAGAGGACATGTAGAAACTTAAAAAAGCTTTTTGTTGTTTCAGTGCTCGGGATTTGAACCAAGGACCTCATACATGCTAAACAATCTCTCTACTACTGAGCTACTTTCTCAGCACAAGATACAGGAGTTTGACTTAATTTAGCCCCAAATAAGAATGATAAGACACATAAGAATTAAGTAAAGATAAGCCAAAGATTAGCTCTGCTTCATGTGCATACCAATCAACAGAAGTGACCTTTTTTTTTTTTTACAATCTATGTACATATTATATTCTTTTTTATTCTAGCTTTTTATATATGACAGCAGAATGCAATTCAATTCATATTACACAAATAGAGCACAATTTTTCATGTCCTGGTTGTACACAAAGTAGAGTCACACCATTCGTATTTTCATACATGTACTTAGGGTAATGATGTCTATCTCATTCCACCATCTTTCCTACCCCCATGTCCCTTCCCTTACCCTCTCTCCACTTTGCCCTATCTAAAGTTCATGTATTCCTCCCATGCTGCTCCCCCATCCCCATTATGAATCAGCAGGAAGTAACCATTTTTAATGAAAGTGTGGGGTGTAGCTCAGTGATACAGCGCTTGACTAATATGCATAAGACACTGAGTTTACTCCCCAATTCCACAAAAATAAAAGAAAGAAAAGAAAAATGAAAACTAATTATTCTTTCTCTTTCCCAGTGATTCATAATCATTCTATGCATTGGAAAATTGGCAAGAGGCTGTCCAAGTTAAAAGAGTTTGAAAAATTTCCAAGTCTAACTTATGAAAAAGAAAAAGGTATGGCTCTGCAAATGATCCACAAAACTTCCTGTGAATCCAATTCCTGATCAGATGTTTTTTATCTTTTGCATTGAAATTTTCAAATCCCAGGCTGGTTTATACTATGGCTCTCTTCAACTACCTACTTAAATATCCTAGGGGGATAATTGATCAGATTGTCCAGGATCAGGGACTGCCTCAGCCTAGAGCAGAAGTGAAAAAGAGGGGAGTCACACCTAAAAAATGCTTCAATGGCCTCATCCTCTAAAGAAAGAAACTCCAAACTATAAGATAGACAATGATGGCTGGGATGTAGCTCAGTGGTAGAGAGCTTGCCTGGCATTCACAAGACCCTGAGTTGGACTCCCAGAACTGCAAAATAATAAAAGAATAAAATAACTCAATCTTGACTCCTAGAGAGAAACCTGTAAAAGATGAAGCAACAAGAGTTTCTTCCTCAATTCACTATAAAATAGGAGACAAAATAGGCTATGGTAAAATAGGGGAAGAGAGAATGGTTTGCTTTTTAATTTTTGTTCTTTTTTTCACATTTGCTTTAACAGTGGTTAAATAGCAAAGCACCCTTACTATGAAACCAGTCAGTCCAGTTAGATTTATGGGGTCAAAAAAATTCTAACTTTTCACATAAGCTTATTAGTATGCATTTGGGGAGTGGTGGAATAAACTGAAAAACTCCAAATTCATCTTCCATGATGCTGTTAGAGAAGTCAAATTTAAGTTATGTAACCCCAGAATGGAGATGTAGCTCAGTGATAGAGCTCTGGGCACTGGGCACTGGGTTCAAGCCTTGGTACTGAAAAAAAAAAAAAAAAAAAATATATATATATATATATATATATATATATATATATATATATATATATATAAGCTCTAATAAAATAAGTCCATAAAAAATGTCTTAAGACCCTGTCTCAAAAAGTAAAAGTAAAAATGGGAGGGGATATATGGCTCAGTGATTAATCATGTCTGAGTTCAATCTCTGGTACCAAAAAAAAAAAAAATAGAAAGAAAGAAAAATAAAAGAAAATGTCTTAGGACTGGGAACATAGTTGTGTTGTAGAACCTATGCTTTCCTAGCAGGCATAAGGCTCTGAGTTCAATCCCCACTTATCAATAAATAAGTAAATAATAATTATTGTTATCTACTTTGTAATAACATATAGCTAACATTATGTTTCATACAAAACAAAAACTAAAATACTGCCATGTGCACCCCTATAATCCCAGCTCAAGAGGCTGAGACAGGAGGATGGCGAGTTCAAAGCCAGGCTTAGCAATTTAGCAAGGCCCTAAGCAAATCAGCAAGACTCTGTTTCTTTAAAAAAAAAAAAAAAGCTGAGGATATACTCAGTGGTTAAGTTCAATCTCAGTAACAAAAATAAAATAAAATACAAGGCATTATATTACTTTAGAAAAGGTATTTACAGTGATACAATTAACTGTAATTTGGAAATACAGTTAGCTTGATTTATAAAATAATTAATTGGAAAAAATATGTAAAAATTCAGAAATTCTGCCAAATGTGACATGTCCCACACCATAATCCCAGCAACTCTGGAGGATGAGGCAGGAGGATCAAAAGTTCAAGGCCAGCCTGCACAATTTAGTGAGATCCTGTTCAAAAAATAAAACTTAGGGCTGAGAATGTGTCTCAGTGGTGGTGTACCCCTGGATTCAGTCCTCTGTACCTCCTCCCCCAAAAAATCTGAATTACACTAATTTTGATAAACATGATCAAAAAAAAATTTTTTTATTTTGGGTACTGAGGATTGAATGCTTTACCACTGAGCCACTTTCCAGTCCTTTTTTTTATTTTTAGACAAGGTCTTACTAAGTTACTCAGAGACTTGCTAAATTGCTGAGGCTGGCTTTGAACTTTCGAGCTCCTGCCTTGGCCTCCTGAGTCTCTGGAATTACAGGCGTGTGCTACTGAGGCTGGCACATGATCAAACTTTTAATGAAAAAAGGAAGGAAAAAACAAATGCCAAATATTTTTTCTGATATAGGGGGGTGACTCATAGTGGGGTAGAGAGGGAGAGCATGGGAGGAATAGATTAATTCTAGATAGGGAAGAGAGATGGGAGGGAAAGGAAGGGGGCAGGGGATTAGCAAGGATGGTGGAATGTGATGGTCATCATTATACAAAGTACATGTATGAAGACTTGAATTGGGTGTCAACATACCTTACATACAAACAGAGATATAAAAAATTGTGGTATATATGTGTATTAAGAATTGTAATGCAAAAAAAAAAAAAAAAAAAAAAACCCAAAAAGCAAACAAACAAAAAAAACAAAGTACATGTATAATGGCATAAATTGGCGTGAACATACTTTATATACTGAGATACAAAAACATGTGCTCCTTCTCAACTGCAAGCTGTTTCCCATGTTTCCCTGCCCCACTTCACCCCCTTGGGGGCTGCTCAAGGGTAGGTGGGCATGGGTGGTTGGAGGGGTTTTTTTTACCCAGGCTCTGAAAGGACACCAAACTGTTCTGCTGGCTCCCTGCCCCTCCAGATTGCCTGGTGATCTATTTTGTTTCCTTTTGTGTTTCTTTTTCTGTTTTGAGTGTCTTTCTTTGCAGGTTTCTGTAGCAGGAAGATCTCTGTTCAGCTCCCAGTGGCTCCAGTGTAAATTCCCCTTCCCCCTGGGGAAATGCACTACCTTGTTTTGGGGGGTTTTGGGGGGGGGGTTTGTTTTTCAGTTTTTGTTTTGTTTTTTTCCTTTGCCTTTTTTTCCCTTTTATTTGGAGGGAATGGGAGGAAGTGGGAATGGGGAGATGGGAAGTGGATTTTGTGTATTTTTTTAGCTCATTTCCAGGGGGTGGGAATTTTTTTTTTAATATGTGTCATGAATAAAGTTGTTTTTGAAAATAAAAAAAAATGTGCTCTATATGTGTAATAAGAATTGTAATGCATTCCACTGTTGTCGTGTATTTTAAAAATAATAATAATAAAATAAATAAATAAAAGAATCCAAATAAATAAATAAAAGAGTCAAAGAAAAAAAGAAAAGAAAAAGAAAAATGAAGGTATATATTTTAAACATTAATTGGTCTAACAGCTAGCATATTATTTTATTGTTGGAAATTAAAAATAAACATTAGAAACAGTGAAATAAGAAAATTGACTCTAACTGGCCTAAATATTTCCTATGATTGATAAAATAGGTTTTAATTACTTATTAAATAATGCACATTGAAAGATAATAACATAGACCAGGATGTGGTAGCTCATGCATGTAGTAAATCCTCCGCCTTCTGAAGAGGAGGATTACAGGCACATACTACCATGCTTAGCTTGAAGCTTTCTTCCTTAAAACGTGCAAATTTATAGAGCCTTGGAGATTATCACAGTACCAACCATCTTCAAACTTTTACATGCGTACTAAAACCCCCAAATTTTAGCTGTTATTTCAAACAAATTATATTCCAGAACCTAGAGCATAATTTAATCCAGATACAAATTTTTATGGCCACTTTAAATTTCTAGCAGCAAAATGGTATCTAAAGGAATTAGAAAATGGAGGAGAAAGTAATTATGCCAGGTGATCCTGCAGGCAATCCAGAGTGCAAAGAAAGCCTTTAGGAGATAAACAGAGTCCTTTGAATATATAAAGGGGGAAATCCATCTTTAGATAAGGGCCTGGCTGTACACCTTTATTTATTTATTTATTTATTAATTTTTTATTGTTGGTTGTTCAAAACATTACATAGTTCTTGATATATCATATTTCACACTTTGATTCAAGTGGGTTATGAGCTCCCATTTTTACCCCATATACAGATTGCAGAATCACATCAGTTACACATCCATTGATTTACATATTGCCATAATAGTGTCTGTTGTGTTCTGCTGCCTTTCCTATCCTCTACTATCCCCCCTCCCCTCCCCTCCCCTCCCCTCTTCTCTCTCTGCCCCCTCTACTGACATTCATTTGTCCCCCTTGTATTATTTTTCCCTTTCCCCTCACTTCCTCTTGTATGTACTTTTGTATAACTCTGAGGGTCTCCTTCCATTTCCATGCAATTTCCCTTCTCTCTCCCTTTCCCTCCCACCTCTCATCCCTGTTTAATGTTAATCTTCTTCTCATGCTCTTCGACCCTACTCTGTTCTTAGTTACTCTCCTTATATCAAAGAAGACATTTGGCATTTGTTTTTTAGGGATTGGCTAGCTTCACTTAGCATAATCTGCTCTAATGCCATCCATTTCCCTGTAAATTCTATGATTTTGTCATTTTTTAATGCAGAGTAATACTCCATTGTGTATAAATGCCACATTTTTTTTATCCATTCATCTATTGAAGGGCATCTAGGTTGGTTCCACAGTCTTGCTATTGTGAATTGTGCTGCTATGAACATCGATGTAGCAGTGTCCCTGTAGCATGCTCTTTTTAGGTCTTTAGGGAATAGACCGAGAAGGGGAATAGCTGGGTCAAATGGTGGCTCCATTCCCAGCTTTCCAAGAAATCTCCATACTGCTTTCCAAATTGGCTGCTCCAAATTCCTCAATAGGACACCCATAGCACAAAAGTTAATAACTAGAATCAACAAATGGGACTTACTCAAACTAAAAAGTTTTTTCTCAGCAAAAGAAACAATAAGAGAGGTAAATAGAGAGCCTACATCCTGGGAACAAATCTTTACTCCTCACACTTCAGATAGAGCCCTAATATCCAGAGTATACAAAGAACTCAAAAAATTAGACAATAAGAGAACAAACAACCCAATCAACAAATGGGCCAAGGACCTGAACAGACACTTCTCAGAGGAGGACATACAATCAATCAACAAGTACATGAAAAAATGCTCACCATCTCTAGCAGTCAGAGAAATGCAAATCAAAACCACCCTAAGATACCATCTCACTCCAGTTAGATTGGCAGCCATTATGAAGTCAAACAACAAGTGCTGGCGAGGATGTGGGGAAAAGGGTACACTTGTACATTGCTGGCTGTACACCTTTAATCCCCAGCTACTTGAGAGGCTGAGGCAGGAGGATAGGAAGTTCCACGCCAGCTTCAGCAATTTAGTGAGACCCTATCTCAAAATATAAAATAATACACACTAGGGATGTAGCTTAGTGGTAAAGTGCCCTGGGTTCAATCCCCAGCTACCATAAAGACTTTTTTTTTTTTAGAGAGAAAGAGAGAATTTTTTTAATATTTATTTTTTAGTTTTCGGCAGACACAACATCTTTGTTTGTATGTGGTGCTGAGGATCGAACCCAGGCCGCATGCATGCCAGGTGAGCGCGCTACTGTTTGAGCCACATCCCCAGCCGGCATAAAGATTTTTAAAAGCAAACAGTCCTACTTTCTTATGAAGCTGAGAAATTAGCAACGTTGATAATGGCTTACACTGAGGTTTACATGAGATTCCCATTATCTACATCTCACATCTTTTAAAAAAGAAAAAAAAAATGTTGTAGTAACATCTTATATCATAATAACTAACATAAAAATTAATTATTTTAACCATTTCACAAGAAAATTTCAGCTCTGTGCCCAATGAGAGCTATTGCTGCCTTTGATCTGCTTTTGAGGGACATTTGGGTCCATTCAGATATTCTCAGCAGACACTTATCTAGAGTTACTATGCTAAAGACTCTGATCTTCCCTGGTGAAGAATATGTCTCCCACTATGTTGTCTTACTACGAACATTGTCTTTCCTCAAGTTTTGAATTTTTCAGGCCTTAAGAAACTAGTTTTATTTTAATAACAGTATTCCTTTCCATTCTGTGCTACTCTACTTCTAAGACTGTCCAGCTGTAATTTCAACCTACTGAAATTGTTTCTTTTCCTTCTGTTTTGTTTAGTTTAAAACTGTAGATTGCACCTAGGGATGCTTAACCACTAAGCCACATCCCCAGCCTTTTTAATTTTTTTTTTTCCAGACAAGGTATCCCTAAATTGCTAAAATTGGCCTCGAACTTGTGATCTGCCTACCTCAGCCTCTAGAGTTGCTGGGATTACAGGCAAGCACCACCACCCCCTACTTGTTCTCTATGACATTTAAAGTGATCTTTGAAGGCTTTCATTTTTCTTTGATTTCTGAACAAGACATTTTTTCTTTTTCTTTCCATTCCCCACCCACAAAACTCCTTTAGATTTCCCCTAATAGAGTCTTCCATTACTCAAGCAAATTCTGTTCATCTTTCTGAGCCAAGTTTGGATTCTATACAATATTCCTCCAGATTTCCAATATCTCTTACTGATGGACATGACTGGAGATGACCTATTGTTGTCTTGCTGATTTCTCTTTAGTTAATAATGCTTCTTTACCCTGTAATTTCCCTAGATTTCTTATTGCCTTCTCAATCATATTTCCTTAGAGCAGAATAATAATTATATATTCACCTGTGACATAATCACATTATATACTGGATAAGAAAGACTGAAGTATTTAATGTTGTCATCCCCATAAGTTTGTCAAAAACTATCACTTAGTTTAACTGTCCCAGTTGAACATGAGAGGCTGGTATTCACCAAATGCTCTTTCTTTTAACTTCTCTTCCTGTAGCTTTAAGAACACATGTAAAAAACAAAAACAAAAAAAAACACATCTGCAGGTGCCCGCCTGTAATCCCAAAGACTGAGAGGCTGAGGCAGGAAGATCCAAAGTTCAAAACCCAGCCTTGGCAATTTAGTGTGAAAACTTGTCTCAAAATAAAAGAATGGGCTGGAGTTGTGGCTCAGAGCTTAAGCGCCTCTGGATTCAATCCCTGGTATCAAAAGGAAAAAGAACACGTCTAAATTATTTCTTGAATTTAGGCTCCCAGTAATCTTTCCAATCTGCTTCCTGAACTCTGACTCTATTAGTCACTTAATACCAACTAATCAAGTATAAATGGTAGCTTATTCCATATGTGACTCTTTTTCCACCTAAGTCATCTCTAACCTGGCCTATAATACGTTAGTCTTTTACCTGTTAGAGTATCTGGGATTACATGTGTGTGCCATGGCAACCATGCAAGACCAAATTTCTTAACATCCATCTTCAGCTATAGAATAAACTGATTTAATTCACTATAGAGTCATTTTACTTATTAATTTCAGCTGACACTCCCCAAAGATGACCTGTTGGGAGTCTTCCTGAGAACTCCCCGGGCCTTTCAAACATGGTGGTGGACAAATTGCCAGTGGGCGGCTAGAACTCCCAGGGCCTTTCAGATAAGGAGCCCCTAATGATGTTGCATTAGGTGGCGGGCAAGTTGCCAGTGGGTGGATAACAAGTTGTTTTGAAAACTTTCTAATTGGTCTTCCCATCTTCCGTGATCGTGGACAGCTCGTGCCCCCCATGAATCTTATGCAGGGTGGACGTGCGTGCACAGTAGGTGATGACCTGACTTTTACTATGATTGGCCCCGGGAGCTTCCTGGTTTAAGATAACTCTCACTTTCTATATAAACTAGCACCAGCTTGCAGTAAAATGCTTCATCTTTTTTTTTTTTTAGAGAATTTTTAATATTTATTTTTTAGTTTTCAGCGGAAATAACATCTTTGTTTGTATGTGGTGCTGAGGATCGAACCCGGGCCGCACGCATGCCAGGCGAGCGGGCTACCGCTTGAGCCACATCCCCAGCCCAAGTGCTTCATCTTTGTCACTGCTATCTGTGTGTGTGCATTTTAATCTCCGACAAGGAACCTTGGCCTTTCATGACCGAAACTAAAAACTTGAAAATTCCAAATGCCACAGTTTACTTTTATGAAAATCTCCCTTTAAGACTTCGACCTTTTAAGAGCAGCATACCTGCAGACACTGACTGTAATTACATGCAACAACTTAGTCTCTACATGTTATTTGGTCTTCAAATATCTTCATACATATTTTAATGGTTTCACAGCCAACCAAATCTACTTTTGGAGATTAAAACTTTTCAATGTAGGATCCCTGGGAAATGTATTCTGATAAGTTTAGTGTGTACAGTGTTAGAGAGTACATAAAGGAGCAAGCACAAGCAGACTTGTCAGAATAGTGCTGTGAGCTGGACACAGATGTGTACAGCTGTAATCCCAGCAACTCTGGAGGCTAAGGCAGGAAGATCCAAGTTCTAGGCCAACCTGAGCAATTTAACAAGGACTTATCTCCAAATAAAAAATATGGACTGGGGATATAGCTCTGTGGAGAAACACCCACAAGGATATAGATCTGTGGGGAAGCACCCATCTGTGGGGAAGTTCAATCTCCAGTACCCAAAGAAAAGTGGAGCTGTGATGAAAGTCTGATATTCTTCTAGATTGGCTTTTTAAAAAAAAAAAAAAAAAAAAATATATATATATATATATATATATATATATATATAATTATAGGTGAATATATTTTTATGTGGTGCTGAGGATCAAACCCAGCACCCCACACATGCTAGGCTAGCACTCTACCTCTGAGCCACAATCCCAGCCCTAGACTGGCTTTTTTAGTATAATACATACCAATAAATAAACATGTTTTGGCATGAAATGTATCAAAACAATATTTTCACATAGCTTAAATTAAACTTCATAATTTGTTAAAGAAAATGTGTTTGATCTCTTTAGTATTGACCAGTTGCACAGGCTGGTGTTTCTAAGGAGCAAAAACTGTTTCTTTGTGGTTTTTTTGTTTGTTTGTTTTTGTTCAGTACTAGGGATTGAACCCAGGACCTGAACTTGTAGGCTTCTAACACTGAGCTATACCCCAACCTAGAGAGTTTTCCAACACTAACTGCCCCTAAATATTTTGCATGTATTAGGTATGTTACTTCAACCTCTCAAAATTGAGTAAGAAATGTGAAAAGAGAAATATTTAAGACTCAGAGTGATTTTATAAGTTTCCCATAATTAAAGAGCAGAAAATTAGGTTGCAACTCAAGTTCATCTTATTCTAGCCTCATTCTTTGTGATGGGTGGTAAACTCTGAAGAATATTTTTATCTATAATAAAGACAAATAGAAAATTTTCAATTTTTTTTTTGCATGTATGTGTATGTCTGTGTGTATGGTGTTGGGGATTGAACCCAGGGCCCTTATGCATGAGAGGCAAGCATTCTACCAACTGAGCTATATCCCCAGCCTTCAGGATTATTTTTTGCTAAATATGTGGGTTTATATATGACCAATGAATACCTATGATGAATTCATCTGTAAAATCATGTTTGTGGGTTTAAAGCAGGTGATAGAAAATTAAGTCCCTTGGGGGAAACCCTACCAGCTCAGCTACCTGCTTTTGTAAATAAATATTGTTTTGGAACACCACCACATTCATTTCTTTAGTGACTGTCAATAACTACTTTCATGCTGCAATAAGCTGAGTCAAGTAGTTGTGACCTAAAACATAGCTGGACCTGATGGCACGCATATGTAATCCCAGCAACTCAGGAGGCTGAGGCAAGAGTACCGCAAGTTCATGGCCAGCCTCAGAAACTTTGTGAGACTTATCTCAAAATTTTTTTAAAAAAATAAGGGGGTAGGGATGTAGGTCAGTGCCAAAGCACCCCTGGGTTCAGTCTCTAGAAGCATAAAACAAAAACAAAACCCTAAAATATTTACTATTTGGATCTTTCCATGAAGTTTACCAGTCCCTGTTAAGAGTGAAATAACTGCCAGGTATGGCGGTGCACATCTGTAATCCCAAAAGCTAGGGAGGCTGAGGCAAGAGGATCATGAGTTCAAAGCCAGCTCAGCAATTTAGCAAGGCCCTAAGGAACTCAGCAAGACCCTGTCTATAGATATTAAAAAAAAAGGGGGGGGGTCTGGGATGTGACTCAGTGGTTAAGCAACCCAGAATGCAATCCCCAGTACCAAAATAATAATAATATTATTTAATCACCTAGGGATTAGTAAATATACCAGTAAACACTGGGCACCTGGTATGGTGACATACTCCTGTAATCCCAACAACTCAGGAGGCTGAGGGAAGAGGACCACAAGTTCAAGGCCAGTCTCAGCAATTTAGTGAGACCCTGCCTCAAAAAATAAGAAAGACTGGGGATAGCTCAGTTGGTAGAGAGCTTCCCTCGAATGCGGGGTAGGGATGTAGCTATGCTGAGTTCAATTCCCAGTACAAAAAAAAGAAATAAAGAAATAAAATCAAAGTTTTAAAGTAAGTTTAAACATTAGCATCCTGGGGGGCAAAGGAAAAAGAAGAAAGGAAAAAAAAGATGATGTTCTATCTTTTATCTGCTTCTTCTGATTCAAAAGTGGCCATAACTTTCATTCTCCTTTCTCTGGATTTCCAAAAAAATTCTCTTTGGCATCTTGATCTTGTAACTTTTCACTATTCTGTGAGCTCATTTTGAAACATTCAGTTTTTTCATATTTCATTCAGTTTATGTAGTTGACTTCATTAAGAGGTTTAAGCCCAAACTACTTAGTCCACCATTATTAGAAGTGGAGGGCTGGGGTTGTAGCTCAGTGTTAGAGTGCTTGTCTACCATGTGTGATGCAATGGGTTCAATTTTCATATAAATAAATAAGTACCGCATATAAATAAATAAAGGTCCATTGACAACTAAAAATAATATAATAATAATAGAAATGGAAGTCCCAGTGGGGCACAGTGGTGCACACATGCAATCCCAAAGATCCGAGGATCACAGCCTGGGGAAATTAGCAAGACCCTGTCTGAAAATAAAACATTTTTAAAAGGGCTAGAATACAGAATGCTCTGGGTTCAAACCCACCCCCCAGAAAAAGTAGAAGTCTCATTACATTACATTCAACATTAATACCAGCATTGATATTAACCAATTATATAAAATGCATTTATATAGAAATGCTTAAGAATAATTAACCACCAGTAGGCACAGTATGCACACCTGTAACCCCAGCAGTTTGGGAGGTTGAAGCATGAGGATCACAAATTTGAGGCCAGCCTTAACAAATTAGTGAGGGCCTAAGCAACTTAGTGAGATCATATCTCAAAAATAAATAAATAAATAAATAAAAAGGCCTGTGGATATAGGTCAATATTAAAGTGCCTGTGGGGAATATCCACCACCTCCCCTGCAAAAAGAGTAATTAACTACCTTACAAAAAAAAGAATATTATGAAGACTTTAAAAAAATCAAATTAGGTATAGTGTCTCAGACCTATTATCCCAGCAATTTAGGGGGCTGAGGCAGGAGATCATAAGTTTGAGGCCAGCCTCAGCAACTTAGTGAGTCCCTGTGTCAAAACAAAAAATATAGCTCAGTTGATAGAGTGCTTGCCTTGTATGCACAGGGCCCTGGGTTCAATCCCCAGCACCACAAAAAGAAAAGTCCTAGGGATGTGGCTGTGTAGTAAAGTACCCTCAGTTCAATTCCTAGTACCCATAATCAGGAACCAATAAGAGCTGGGGATGTGGCTCAAGCACTAGTCTAGGACAGGCTCTGGGATGGATTCTCAGCACAAAAACAATATCTGGTCATTTAGTAAACAAGGAAACTGAGTCGATATAAAATTCATTGATCAGCCTGACACAATGGCACACATGTTATAATCCCAGCAAATCAGGAGGCTGAGGCAAGAGGATCATAGGCTTGAGGCCACCCTGGACAGCTTAGTGAGACCATGTCTGAAATAAAAATGGTTAAGCATTCTTGGGTTCAATTCCCAATACAAAAAAATAAAAAACTCAGTTCAATTTAAGTTCTCCAAAATCATGACTCCTTTCTTTTCCTTAGAATTTCATCATCCAACATCTGAATAAAGATTTTGAGTATTATACGGGGATGACTGATCTAGAGGGTCACAGGCATTAGCAATGGGTTGATCAGACACCTTACAACAAAAATGCCATGTTGAGTACAGAATTAGATAAAGAATTCCTGAATCAAGGGTCATACAGGGGAACAGTTTTCAGAGGAAATATCAGAGACTCAGGTGAAGGAGGACTACATGAAGATTTAAAAAATACTGTAGGAGACAGATAAGGCAAGACACCGAAGACGGCAGTAAACAGTTTTATTTGGCTGCAGCCAAGTTCAGAGGGTACAGCTTTCACTGTAATCAATTAATCTCCCTGAACCCCCAGTTCAAGCAGTTTCAGAACTTTGTACCCAGTATGTAGGGAGAGGTGCTCAGAAATCCAGTCTGCAGAAGCTGACACAAAAACAGCTTTTTCTTTCCCTGTTCTGGTCAAGGACAGAGCCTGAGAAGGGGAAGGCTTCTTCTCCCCCCTTTTTCCCTCCCCCTGCTAACAGTTACCATGGAGCCCAATTAGTAACCTCTACTCTGAAGCTCCAGTTCAAAGCCAGGGGCCTAATTAAAAGAATGTTTTTCTTAGCACACTCTGCATTTGCAAGCACACTTCTACAAATTATTATGTTATTTATATTAAGTCCATAAATGTTTGTGAAAAACTAGTAAAGGGGCCTTCAGCACCTTGAGTGTTAATCTCTTCAAGGCCAAGTGAGGTAGAGTAACAGGAAATAAGTAGTTGAACTACATTGAACTCTTTTGTAGAAATTCTTGTACTGATAGTTCTAAGATCAGTTTTGGTGAAGAATTCTGGAGAAGCTTAATTAAGATTTCCTGTGGAAGAGGGGGGTGCCACTACAATACAGAAATGTGGGGAAAGAATATTTTGGGTTCATGTTGACTTTAACTTCGACACTTTTCAATTCTACCCTCCTCAATATTTAAACTTTAAAAAAAAAAAAAAAGAAACACTATTTAAAGAATGTCCTCATCCTTTTTCTCCCTTTTAGATTCTGGCATGCAGGGGGACCTAATGATCCTAACAAGGAAGTCTTGTGTTATAGTAAATTTTCATTCCAAAACGGAAAAATGGGGTTGGAATGGTATTCACTGTGATTTACCTCAGAAGGCAATTTGCAAGATGATGAAGATTTACTTATGAATGGGACATTTTCCATGGAAATGTTCTGAGATTGGCAACCACCATTACAAATAGCTAATTAATGCTTTGTGAATGTATAACTTTGAAAAAGGAGAGCCCTTAAAAATTTTCAGTAAGCTGTTATTGATTCCAATTTGAAAAACAAAAAACAATCACTTCACACATTCATCCATAAAATCAGTGCCAAGTACTCAGTGATACAGTACTTATTTACCTGCCCAACACACATGAGGTCCTGGCTTAGATCCCAGTATCATAAATAGCAAATGAATGCTTTTTTGAGCATTTTCCATATGCCCGAGACTACTAAAGGGCTCTTCTGCATTCAAAAAAAGGAAAGCAGGGAGCCTCCTTTCCCAATACCCCTATCCCACATTGGGGATTAAACATTTATTGTACTCTTCCACTGAGCAACATCCCAGTCCTTTTTTGAATTTGAGACAGGGTTTCAATAAATGGCCAGATTGGCCTCCAGTGTGTAATCCTCTGGTCTCCCAGGTGACTGGGATTGTAGGCCTGGGCCGCGGTACCCAACTTAAACTTTAAAAATTTTTTTTTAAGATGTTGATGGACCTTTATTTTGTTCATTTATTTATATGAGGTGCTGAGAATCCATCCCAGAGCCTCACACATGCTAGGCAAGTTCTCTGCCCCTGAACCACAACCCAAGCCCCCCCAACTTAGATTTTCTATCACTCTGAACACATGTCAGCTGGAGGAAAAAAGGCAAACTATTTTTATCCCCAAAAGAATGTCAGATCTATGCACGTGTCATTTAAAAAAAAAGTTAAATACCATTGGATGACATTGCCTCTTGGGATATTTCATTATCATAGATTCTCAATTTGCTCCTTTGATATGCAAAATGTATTTGGTTTTTACCCCTGTGCCCTGCAATTCCTGACAAAGTAGCCCCCCCTTACTCACAGGGGATACATTCCAAAACCCCCACAGAAACGCTGGGGTGGTACTGAACTTTACATAAACTTTATGATAGGTATATATGTATAGGGATAAAAGTATAATTTATATATTAGGCAAAGTGAGATTAGTAGTAGCTAATCAAATATAACAATTTTCCATAATATTATTTCTTAATGTTTATTTCTATAATTTTTCCGTTTAAAATTTTCAGACTGACATTGATGTGGATAACTAAAGCCACAGCACATAAGTGACAACCTGAAGTCCAAGTAATACCTTTGGTATTATAGTTTAACTGGAGACTGGGGACTCCTAGCTTCAGAATGAAAGACTGGTTACCTAGGGGAATCAAGTGATAGATTACTGAAACTTTTAGTCCCACCCTTCTGGTAACCTTTGGTGAGGAGAAAGGCTGATAAGCCAATGGTCAATGAAGTAATCATACCTATGTAATGAACTCCCATAAAAATCCAAAAGGACTAAATTCTGAGGATTTCCAATAGCAGAATAAAACAGTTTTCTGGAGAGTGTTGTGTCCCTTCATATCTTGCCCTATGCACCTCCTCCAGCGGATCCTCAAGTGCTTCCCCAAGTTCTGTGAGCTGCTCTAGCAAATTCATTGAACCCCAGGAGAGAGATGCAGGAACATTTATTTACAGCTGGCCAGGCAGAAGCATAGGCTATAACCCAGGCTTGATTGGCATCTGAAGTGGAGTTTTATGGGACTAAGCCCTCAATTTGTAGAATCTGAGGCAATCTCCATGTAGGCATTTTCAAAAATTAACTATATTAGGACTCCCAGCTGACAGCAGCTACAGAATTATCTGACATGAGAGGGAAACCTCTCTGCACCTATCAGCAATTTCCAAAACTCCCACTTCCCTTTTAGCTCCTTTCATTTTGAGATTTCTTTCAGGAAGTGAATTCATGCAAATACCTATACTCTTTATCCACACCTTACTCAAAGTTCCTTCCAGTGAATAATATCACAAAATATTACCAGATATTTACACTCTAGAAATGTGAGATTAAATTGTTCATTCACTATACAGCAAAACACTGAGCTAGGGTTGGAGCTCAATGGTAGAGTGCTCACCTAGCATGTGTGAGTGAGGCACTGGGTTTGTGTCGACCGAAAAATAAAAAAATATTAAAAATTCTCTTAAAAAAAAAAAAACTTTTCTAAAGTATAAAACCAGGAATAAGAATTTGTATAAAATACTCAAATTGATCAATAAGTTCCTCTATATATACATTTATTTGCTACTGAAAATTAAAACAGCACATCAAAATTTCTTTTTACTGCAACTCAAATTTTTGAAAACCAGAAAATCTAATTATCTACTCTAATTATTACACTCTAATCAAACTATCCAATATTCTCTTTACATCTCTTCCAGTTCCTGAGTTTTATTTCAGATTTCAGGCTTTTCAAATCTCCAGGAAGACTTGAGACCTATTGGTACTTCTTTGAGTCAAACAGAAAAGTAAAACTAAAGTATATTGAAATCATTTATGCACATTTTAACTGCTCAGATTCCTTATAAATTACTGGCATTAAGGCATGAAGGGATCCCTAACACCAAAAAAAAAAAAAAAAAGGATGCAAAAGAATAAAGACATCACAGAACTCATACATAAGCTATTCAAAATCATTGGTATGCAGTCTAAGCATAGAAAAGTGTGCCTAAAATTACCATCATGAAGAACAAGTACAATTTACGCCTATATTGACTCTGTGTCCTAATCATACCCTATTCTAGCATTCTCAGAAGGATCCCATCCATGATATTCGCAAAAACTGCAGGTACATTTGAATGGTACACTTCGTGATTCACTCTGAAAGAAATAATGAAATTAGATTAATCGTATTATACCTCAAAGAAGTATAAAAAACTCTCAAATCTATTGTTTATAAAGTTAGCCTTTGACCAAGTGCAATCTAATTTCAGCAACTAGGGAGACTGTCAGGAAGACCATATTTACTAGACCAGCCTAGCAACTTAGGGAGATCCCATCTGAAAATAAAAACAGTGGTAGAGTGTGTGTGGGTTCAATCCCTAGTACTGGGCACTGGGGGGGAAAAAAAAACCAAAAAACAACTTAGGGGTATAAAAAAGAGGAATGAAACATATGGGTACCATGCCAGCTTGTGGGTCATTTTATAATGACAACAGATGCAGACTTGTTAGTAAAAAACTATTTCAGTCTTAATTCTCTGAATTCCTTGTATGTAACTCACTCTGGACACTAGGTTTAGGAGTTTGTCTTACAACATGGTACCATTACGAAGATCATGTTTATGAAGCACTTGTAAGTACAAACATAACAGAGTGAACCCTAATGTCAAATATGCACTGGGTGATATGTCAATTCTGTTGTTGATGGTTGGGGAGGCTATGTGTGAGGTGGTATACATCTCTTTCAGGAAGTGAATTCATGCAAATATCTATGCTCTTTATCCACACCTTATTCTGAAAGGGGTATACTGAAACTCTACTTGCTGCTCAATTTTGCAGTGAACTTAAAACCATTCTAAAAAATAAAAACTCAGGTTCAATTCCCAGCATCAAATAAACAACTATAAACATGGACCGATTTCTCCAGAATTCCTGGGGATTCAGAACTTTCAAGCCAGCCAGGCATGGTGGCACAGGCCTGTAATCCCAGTGGCTTGGGAGGCTGAGGCAGGAGGATCTCCAAATTCAAAGCCAGCCTCAGCAATTAAGCAAGGCCCTAAGCAACTTAGTGAGACCCTGTCTCAAGGCTGGGGATGTGGCTCAGTGGTCAAGTGCCCCTGGGTTCAATCCCTGATACAAAACAAACAAACAAACAAACAAAAAACCTTCAAGCCAATTCCCCCTTCTCCAAACAAAAATCCAAACCAAACCATATACCCTACCCACACTTATAGCAAAGAAAAAAAAAAAATTACCTGAACTTCCTTAAGATTGTTCTCTCTTTCTTGTTTTTGAAGCTTCATGGAAAGAAAAAAATATATTTTTATTTAAAACTAAGAAAAAGTTACAACCAGGCATGGTGGCACACACCTATAATCCCAGGGACTCAGAAGGTTGAGGCCCTAAGCAGCTTAGCAAGGCTCTACCCCAAAAAATAAAAATAAAAAAGGCTAAGGATACATGGTTCGGTGGTTAAGCGCTCCTGGGTTTACAAAACAAGTTACATACCCACTAAAAGAGAAATGGGGGAGCCTTAAAGATGTAAGTTATCCAGCCTGAGTACTGCCACTCAGCACTGCTGACATCTTAATGTATACATCATCCTGGGATGGCAGTGCCATCTGCCCAGAAGATCCAATAGCCCTACCCATATCACAAACTCATCTGGGAAAATCTTACACTTAGGAGATATCTCCATTTTTCCACAAGCTCTTTCCGTGCAGATAACAATGTCCGGACTCCTCGCCGCCTGTTGGGAAAGCCCTTTCTGACCTCCCGTAGTAAGACCCTCTCACTCCTGTCCAGTGGTTGGCGTGGACCTTCTGGCAGAGGGGACGGCCATTTAGCACAAGGATTCAGAGTCAAGTCATGAAGTTTCTTTACTAGCATTTCTGAACTGACCGGATGAGAGTCCACTGAAAGAGAAAGAAGGTAAGATTCATTAGTTTGACTTGCATCATTGATAAGTCACTACTCCACAATCAAACTAGGTCTGGATTGTGTGTATGGGTGCACACACGCTTGTACATTACAGGGAACTGAACCCAAGAACACTCTAACACTGAGCCACATCCCCAGCCCTTTATTTTTTATTTTAAGACAGGGTCTCAATTGTCCAGGCTGGTCTCAATATTGAAATCTTCCTGCCGGGGTCTCCTGCTAGGTCTGCTTTTAAAGCAGACGGGAGTAATGCACTAGTATAGGAAGTTGCTCAGGATGGAAGATGACAGGAAACAATGCAAAGTCCCAGTCTTCTCAGGGTGTAATCCCAGAGGCTGTGACAGGAAGATAACTCACTAAGATCAAGGCCAGTCTTGGCAACTTAAGATCCTGACTCAAAAAAAAAGTGTAGCTGAGTGGTAGAGGGACCCTGAGTTCAATACCCAGAACCCCTACCCCAAAAGAGGCAAGGCAGAACTAAATTTCTTTGCACAGGGACAGATGGTAATAAACCCCTGGTTTCTGATTTGTGGGGGGTGGGGTACTAGGATTGAACCTATAGGTACTCTAGCACTTAACTACACCCCCAGCCCTCCTTGCTTTTTTTTGTTTGTTTGTTTGTTTTTTAACATTTTGAGACAAGAGTCTTCCTAAGTTGCCTAGACTGTCCTTAAACTTGGGAACCTTCTGCCACAAAACAAAACTCAGAAAAATAGGAGTCAAAAGAAGCCCACCTTGTGTATGTCAGGCACTGAGGCAGATTCATGAAGAGGGAGAGACCGAGGATATTATACAGATTATTCTCTTTCTCTATTTTTGTTTTCCACTCGGTTCTGACTACCGGGACTCCTAGGAAGTCAAAGAGGCAGACAGGCTCCGCAAGGCAGAGAGGAAGGCTGTCAGTGCCGGCCGCTCCCTAATTGCCCATATATCCTACCCAGGTAATTTTTTTTTTTCTATAAGTGTGGGTAGGGTATTGCCCTGTGGGTAGTTTGGGGTATTGGCCTAGGGCAGCTTGGCCTGTGGGGTAGGGCGGGTAGAGGGCGTTGTAGGTGCCCTGGAGCCAAGACCAGGTGGAATCCCTCCACCGGAAGAGGCCCGGGAGCCCGGACCGAGAAAGCAACCCGGGGTCTCCTCCTACCACCAATTTACATCACACAGAACATTCACCAGGTTTTGTAAATCCGCCCCTTTCCTTTTATTTTCCCTAGAAGAGCCATTTGATTGTTGTTAACATTCTTCCCCCCCACCCAGTGTACAATTAACTGTTTTTATTATATTCTGTTATTAACATTCTTAAAGGGGAAATTTAGATGGAAAGCCATTCCTGAAAAAGTTGGTGAGAAAAAGATCAGGTTAAAGTGAAATGTGAGTTTCCTATGTTTGTTATTTTCTACCGTTCCTGACCTGAATTGCTGAGGAAGAAAATATTGATCCTACACCTCCCCCATAAACTGCGTCCTAGGCCCGGAGTGGTAGGCTACGCTTGGGAGGCTGAGGCAGGAGGATCACGATTTCAAACCGTGCCTCAGCAATTTAGTGAGACTGTCTTAAAAAAAAAAAAAAAGCTGAGGATGTGGCTCAGTGGTAAAGCGCCCCTGGGTTCAATCCCTGTTATCAAAAGTAATAAAAAAAAGTTTTAAGATAAACTACGTCCTGGAAACATTCTTTATTCCAGAAACTGGACTTAAAAGTCTGGTTTTTCGAATTTCAGTGGCTCAAAAGGCTGAAGGTTGAGACGGGAGGATGGCAAGTTCCGGAGCATTTTGGTAATACCTTGTCTCAAAATTTAAATATACAGACTGCCAGTGCTGGGTTGCACGCCTGTAATCCCAACGACGACGGAGGTTTCGGCAGGAGGATTGCAAGTTGGAGACCAACATCCATAATTTAATGAGGCCCTAATCAATTTAGCGAGACCGTGTCTCAAAAATAAAAAATAAAATAAAAATTTAAAAGGCTCGGGATCTAGCTTAATGGTAAAGCGCCCCTGGGTTCAAACCGCCCCCCCCCAGTACTAAATAAATAATAAAGAGGGCTGGGATGGCGCTCAATTGAAGAACATGTGGAGCACCCTTATGTTCAATCTCCCCAGTACCGGGGGTAGGGAGGGAGTAGGGAGGAGGAGAAGTCTAAAGATTTCTTAAATATAGTGAACATAAATACTCAATTCTCCTTCCACTTCCCTCTTTTTGTTCCTTTTTGAACTCCATTTTTTTCTCAGCAAAGGAAAGTATGCACCCAGCCTTCCTCTCCTTTGAGATTTACTTAACTTGGAATACCTTTTGGAAAGACTTAATATAAGAAATGAAGAAAGGCTTTTGACTGCCCAAAACCCTTGCTCTCAAGAAGGTCATTGACTTACCTGAATTTTCTTCATTTTCAGACATCGGAAAAGACTCCTGGGTCGAGGTTGGGTTAAATTTTTGCAATGGATCCATTGGGAGGTGAGCAAACCCTCAAAAAAAGTTGCTCCCTCTGTTGCTTGGGAGGAAAAAAAAAAAAAACTGTAGCCCTGAGACTAAAACCTCAAACTTCATCAGCTGGTGAGGACAGTGGAGCCAATCTGAAAATTCAGGTCTGGTTTCCTTTTAAATTACAGATAGGTCAATCTTCCAGGCTATTTTAATGTTAATGATCCAATGGTTAAAGGATTCATGTGAGTTAAAGTGGGCGTAGTTTGAACTGATAGGATAATTCTTCATTCCCTCTGCATTAAAATAATCACACCCTAGGGTAAATCTGTTGGAAACTGTATGTATGCTTGACTAAATCATCCCGAAATTGCCTCAAATATAACTTTTTTGTTTGGTTTTGTTTCCAAACTCTACTCCAGGGGATCAGTACTGATTTGTGAACTGGATTTAAAAGTTCTAGAAGAGAAACTGGCAGGTTTCTCTCCAACTGTTTTCTTTAAAAAAAAAAAAAAAAGTTTTCTTAAAGTTTTTCTTGCCTTATTCATTTTAAATCTTAGAAATTTCACCCTAACTTCTACTAAGAAGAAAAATAAACAAGTATCTGTTATAAACACTTTACTACCTTGATATTTTATTGACATGTACGTTTTTAGGCACGTATTTTTAATCTATAATCTTTGTTTTGTAGACTGTAAATTGCAGTTAACATTTCTGAGCAACTAAAATTAATTTTATAAGATTCTACTCTCTGCCCACACACACACACAAAATACTTGGATTGAGTTCTGGCAAAGTATCAAAATTGATCACTGATTACAGGTGGTGGGAGACCAAGCCCCCAGTTTTCTTCTCATTTTCTTTTGTTCAATGTGCACCCTTCTCCATTTCCTGTTTAGCTGGAAATGATGGGGAAAAATATGAAAAACCTTGTTTTGGTAAAAAGCAAAAGTTGAAGTTATATGATCAAGAACATTTCTGGATGGTGAGTAGCTACAGACGGAGCATAGAGTTGGATACTTTGTCTTCTGGATTTGAAGAATGAAATCCACTGACATAAGGGTAAGAGTAAAGTAACAGATTTATTAGAGTAAGAGAAAGCAAGAAAGCAGAGCTCCTAAAAGGGAGGGGTCCCAAGAAAGGGATACCAGAGAGTGGCTAATGCGTAGGTTCATATCAATCTACAGAATTAAGGGAGCTAGCCTCTCACCCAGTCCTGGGTAAGGCACTCAGTATTCAGGAATGTTTTATGCATTCTTTGGTCCATTCAAGTTACTGTGCCCCCTTTTTTGCTTGGGGGTCCAAGTACAAGACAGCAGATGTTTCACTATCAATTTTTTCTGCTTTAATGGGAGTCAGCCTGACCCTTGATGAGGCCAGGCATTTATCTAGAGTTTCTTAGCCCTGCTGAATAGAAATCTGGCCTAAGGAGCCCAACTTTCCTGCCTGTCCATTTTAACCCTTTCTCCTACCTCAGTTACTTTATTTGTTGGACTGGAGAATGAATTTAGGGGTACTTTACCACTGAGCTATATCCACAGCCCTTTTTTTTTTTCTTTTGAGACAGTGTCTCACATTGCAGAGGCTAGTCAGACTCCTGTCTCAGTCAGTCTCGTGCACTGCTGGGATTTTAGGTGGGCACTATTGCGCTGGGCCACAACACTTTATTGAAGTGGTTCTCAACTGTGTGGTCTTGAGACAGTATCAACAGCACCTGGTTAACTTGTTTGATATGCAAATTCTTTTCTTTCTTTCTTTTGATTGGAAGGGATTGAACCCAGGGGCACTTAACCACTGGGTTCATCCCCAATGCTGCGTTTTTGTTTTACTCCCCCCTTCTCCCCCCACAGGAACTCACTCAGTTGCTTAGGGGTTCACTAAATTGCTGAGGATGATAAAGAAAAAATAAACTACGGCATTTGCAGGAAAATGGATGGAACTAGAGATCACCATGTTTGGTGAATTAAGTCAAACTCAGTTGATCAAGGTGTATATTTTCTCTCATGTGTAGAAGCTAGAGAAGAAAAAGGAAAATAAAGTTGGGGATGGATCTCAGTAGAGGAAAGGGAACTAGGAGTGGGAAGTGAGGAGGAAGAGGGGAATTGCTGAGGAATGATTGGCCAAATCCTATGGTTATATTGTGTGTATGTATGAGTATGTAACACCAAACTCCATCAATTATGTACAACTATAATATGCCAATAAAAAAAGCAAGGAAAAAAAAAGAAATAAAATCTTACCCCAAATATAGGAAAATACTTTTTAAAAGCAACTAAGACATTCAGGGAAATCATTGAAATCTAATGTTTTATATTTGACACAATATAATTATTACTAGTTTTTTCTATAAAATATTATATATGCTTACATGTCAAATAAAATGTTTAGTTTTCATTCAATGTAGTTTGTTTGAAAACAGTAATATATTTGGTATTATGTCCAGTCCGTAATAAAATCTTCACGTTTTTGAATGTATGAATAAATCAACTATGTTTTTTAACAATTTTTTTTGAGAGAGAGTGAGTTTTTTTAATATTTATTTTTCAGTTTTCGGCAGACACAACATCTTTTTGTATGTGGTGTTGAGGATCGAACCCGGCAGCACGCATGCCAGGTGAGCATGCTACCGCTTGAGCCACATCCCCAGGCCCGAATAAATCAAATATTAAAAAAAAAAAGGGTGGTGCTGGGGTTATGGCTCAGTGATAGAGCGCTTGCCTAGCACGTTTGAGGCCCTGGGTTCGATCCTCAGCACCACATAAAAATAAATAATAAAGATATTGTGCTCAACTATAAAATAAACATAAAAAAAAGGAAATAGCTGAGCTGGTTTTGAATTTTCCATCCTCATGCCTCAGCCTCCCCAGTCATTGGGATCACTGGTGTGTGCCATCAGCCCTGCTGATATGCAAATTCTTAAACTCTAACCCAGATGCACTGAATGAAAGACTGTGGTTCAGCCTTCAGCATTTTAACTAGCCTCCTAGCTGATCCTGCTAAGGTTTAAGCTGCACTGCTTTACAGTATTGTGAATTTTGTACCTGTTATTCTACTCTCATCTTTCCTCCCTCTTGTTCTGAGACCCTCCCTATGTCAGGGTCTGAGAATTCCAGGGGAGAAGTAAGAGCAAAAATCCAATTGTAGGAGGTTTAGAATTATGAGGCAAGACAGCAAAAATGGCTGAAGTTGACTCTTATTCTCCCCGCTGGGAATGTAGTTCAATGGTAGAACACTTACTGTGTGTGAGTCTCTGGATTCCTTCCCCAACATGCCAAAAAAAAAAGAACAAGTTTTGTCCTGATGGAACATGCATTTGTTGTCTACGCACAACAAATCTTTCATCCAGAACATAGGGGCAAGTAGTGATGAGTATTGCAGAGAGATAAACCCTGGTAGGTGGGAGAGGGGGGCAAATATTTTGAAAATTTTACCGAGACACACAGCTAATGAATTACTAACATGCCCCCCATTGCTTTCCAAGGAAGGTTATTGGGATGGTGAACCTGGTGGCCTGGGTCTCTTGTCTCTCTCCTCCTTCCCCCTTTGTGTGAACACAGCCCCCATGTAATAGTGTCCACTTTATGCTTTGAGTATAGTCCATGCTGCTCTGCCACTGTGACTTATTTTTAAAACAGGCACGTTTCTCTTCCTCTCTCCCCTCCTCCCTGATCTCTCCCCTGACTAATCTCAGAGAAAATAGGATTGCCTTTCTTCCCCATCCCAGGCAATGTTATCTGTTCTTG
This sequence comes from Marmota monax, assembly GCF_021218885.2. Classification (NCBI taxonomy): domain Eukaryota; kingdom Metazoa; phylum Chordata; class Mammalia; order Rodentia; family Sciuridae; genus Marmota; species Marmota monax. The sequence continues at coordinate 1,023,918 of NW_026692798.1, read as the reverse complement.
AGAACAGATAACACACCACCACAGGAACAAAGTAAACCAGACTTTGGGGATGGCCCCTGAAGACCTCAGAAGTGACTGTCTCCCAAATTAATAATAAATTAAACTCCAGAGAGAAGAGGTGGGATGTAGCCTTTGAATCACCTCCTTAAAAGTCCCCCTGTTCCTCTTGCTGGGCAGAAAGCTCAGGAGTCCCCTGTACTTTTCCTTTGCTAGCAAAGCAATACATTTTTTTTCTTTCTCTCAAAACTGTGTCCTCGTTGTTGGATTGGCATGGGTGACAGGACTGAGCTTTTGGTAACACACACACCCACGGACTGCCTTAGCACTCATTCTCAATGCCCCTCCTCCACAATCCACTCCTGCATAGTGCTGTTTGAACCAAGTGGATTTGAATAGGCTGAAATTGGCCTCCAACTTCCCATACTCAGCCTCCTGAGTCACTGGGATTACAGGCCTGTGCAACTGCACCAGTTGATAATGTCTTAATTTTTGAAATTCCACATGAAAAATATTAATCCTAGGGGGTAAAATCCTGCCTCTTGTTATTATCACCTCCAATCCCCCAACCCAACCCCAACTTGGAAATCAAACCCAGGGCCTCCTGCATTCTAAGCAAGCATTATATCTCTGAGCTTTATCCCCAAACCTCTTATAATATAATAGCTTAGTACAAAACATTTAGGGACCCTATACTATATCACAGCCCACTAAAGAGGCGTGTGCTAGACGGAGTAGGGGTTCTGATCAGAAGACAGAAGTATAAACCTGGCATGGTGGTGCATGCCTATAATCCCTGCAGTTCAAGAGGCTGAAGCAGGAAAGCACAGGTTCAAACCCAGCCTCAACAATTTAGGGAGCCACTAAGCTATTTAGCAAGAACTTGTCTCAAAATTAAAAATAAAAAGGGCTGAGGATATGGTTCAGTTGTTAAGTGCCTGAGTTCAATTGCCTATAATCCTAGCAATTTGGGAACTTGAGGCAGGTGGGTGGCATTGAGAGGAGATAGAAATGTTAGGCAAACAGGATCAAGGGTGTACCCCACACCCCCAGCAGTTAACAAATGGAGTAGACAGATCAGGACCAGTGACCCCACTGGAGACTGAAAGTATGCAACAGAAACTTGAGCTAATTCCTGAGTGAAAGGGTGTGATCAATATCCTTATTGGTCAGGGGCACATAAATACCAGGAGCCCTGATGTGACTGGACTCAAAAAACCACTTTTTAAAAATCTCTAGCCCCTGGTCTTCAAGGCTACCTAACTCCCCTCTAACATTATTATATAAACTCCTAGACAAGCATGGTAGCACATGCCTGTAATCTCAGCAACTCAGACGACTGAGTCAGGAGGACCCTGAGTTAAAAGCCAGCCTCAGCAATTTAGCAAAGTCATAAGCGACTCAGTTGAGACCCTGTCTCAAAACATAAAAAGGGCTGGGGTTATGGCTCAGTGGTTAAGCGCCCTGGGTTCAATCCCTGATGCCAAAAAACAAATAAACTCCTAGACAATAGCCACCCTGCAGCAACTCTCCTTGGGACTCCCTCCTCCTATGGAAGCTTGGCTTCCTTTCTAATACTTGATTAAATCCTGTTACTTTGCTCTCACCCTTCCTGTTCATGAATCTCAGTCTTCAGATTCAAAAGACAGAGAACCATCACAAACACTCCCATCTCATTATGTTCAAGGCCCACCTGGGTAACTTAGTGAGATCCTGTCTCAAAATAAAAATTAAAAGTGCTGGGGATGCAGCTCAATGTACAGTAGCAGTGGGTTCAATCCCCAGTACTGGAGGAAAAAATAAACCATATACACATAATAAATAAGGATGTAAAATGTAAAACAAGTTGCAGTTCCTTCCTATCACCATATTTAGCACTGAGCTACATCTCCAGGGCCCTTTTTATTTTTTTATTTTGAGACAGGGTCTCATTAAGTTGTTCAGGTGAGGCTGACATAGAATTTATGATCCTCCTGCCTTAGCCTCCTGAGTTGCTAGGAGGCACATGCCCAGTTATGATAACAGGTTTTTTTTTTTTTTAAAGAGAGAGAGAGAATTTTTTAATATTTTTTGTTGTTGTTTTTGGTGGACACAACATCTTTATTTTTATGTGATGCTGAAGATTGAACCCAGCACCCCCCCCCACGCATGCCAGGCAAGGGCGATACCACTTGAGCCACATCCCAAGCCTGATAACAGTTTTTAATGCCCAATCTCTCCAAATCCCAGTTTTTGATAGTTTGACCTTTGCTTGCTTGCTTTCTTCTTTCTATCTTTCTTCTTCCTTCCTTCCTTTCTTTTTTTCTTCTTGAGGGGGAACAAACACAGGGGCTCAGGCATGTTAAGCAGGGCTGAACTACATCCCCAGCCTTGATCTCTGAATTTTGTCCTCTTTTTAATGTCAGCAGTCCCAGTCCATTACATCCTGTTGCATCAAGCTCCCTTCATCTTTACTAGAAATATTGTTTACTAGAAATATTCTCAACTAGCTGGGATTATAGAAATGACCTGCTTAATCTGGCTCATTTGTTGCTTCTTAGCCTCAACTGTCTTGTATAAGTCAGTCTATCTGTATGCACGTACACATGTAATTTTGCAGAGCATGAGATTTTTCAGAAGTCATATGTGATAAACTGAACAATGATTCTGCAAAGATAACCACATCTTCATCCCTGGAACCTGTAAACATGTTATTTTACATGAGAAAAAAGGTAACTTGCTGATATGATTAAGAATCCTGTCTAGCCACTCAAGAAGGTGAGGCAGGAGGATGGCAAGTTCAAGGCCAGCCAAGGCAATTTAGCAAGATCCTGTTGTCGAAATGAAATCTTGGTCCTTGTCCCTGATGCCAATCCAATAATGAGGACACCATTTTGAGAAAAAGGATAAAGAAATTTTATTGCTTTGTTAGCAAAGGAGAAACACAGGGGACTCCTGTCCCAAAGGCTTTGATTTTCCCCATCATTAGGAACAGGGGACTTTTAAAGAGGTGACTCAAAGGCTTCATTCCACATGTTCTCTATTGGAATTGTAAATCAGTTGTTAATTTGGGAGATAGTCATTTCTGAGATCTTCTGGTTTCATCCCCAAAGTTTGGATTACTTCATTCCTATTGTGGGTATGTATGCAGGGAGTGATAACTGCCTAGGATGGAGAAGAAAGGCAATACTGTTTCCCGAGATTAGGGAGGGGAGAGATTAGGAAGGAGCAGGAGGAGAGAAGGAAACATGCCCAATTTAAAAATAAACTGCAGTGGGCTGGGGATATGGCTCAAGCAGTAGCGTGCTCCCCTGGCATACATGCGGCCCGGGTTGGATCCTCAGCACCACATACAAACAAAGATGTTGTGTCTGCCGAAAACTAAAAAAATAAATAAATATTAAAATTCTCTCTCTCTCTCTTTAAAAAAAAAAAAAAGCAGCCGCAGGAATCCAAGGTCACCAGTTTAAAAAAAAAAAATAAGCTGCAGTGGTAGAGCGGCAAGGGTTATATTCAAAGCACAAGTAGGCCACTGTTACACTGTCTCAAAAGTAAAATAGAGCCAGGCACAGTGGCACACAGCTGTAATCTCAGCAACTCAGGAGGCTGAGGCAGGAAGATCACAAGCTTAAGGCCAGCCTCAGTAATTTAGCAAGGCCTAAAGCAATTTAGTGAGACCCTGCCTCAACATAAAATAAAAGGTTTGGGATGTGGCTCAGTGGTAAAATGCCTCTGGGTTCAATCTGCAGTACTGGGAAAAAAAGAAAAAAAAAGAATTTTGGGAGATTATTCTGGATTACCTAAATGAATCTAGGCACCTAGATAAGAACAAGATTCTAAAGGAAGGCAAGAGGGATCAGATAGAGAAAAGACCACATGACAACAAAATCAGAGGGAGAGGAAGGCTTGGTGGCACACACCTATAATCCTAGCTATTCAAAAGACTAAGGCAGGTGGATTGCAAGTTCAAAGCCAGCCTATGTAACTTAATGAGACTGTCTCAAAATAAAAAATAAAAAGGGCTGGGGATGTAACTCAATGGTAGATTAACCCTGAGTTCAATCCCCAGAAGAAAAAAGAAAGAGAGAGAGAGAGAGAGAGAGAGAGAGAGAGAGAGAGAGAGAGAGAAAGGAAGGAAGGAAGGAAGAAGGAAGAAAGAAAAAGAAGTAGTTTAGAAAAAAATGCCACTAGTAAGTACAGTGGCATTCATAGTTTTGCCATATACTACAAAATATATATCCAGTAACAGGTAGAGATAATTATTAGCTAAGACATTTGAGGGAGGGCTGGGGATGTACCTTAGTGTTAGAAGGCATCCCTGGTCTCTCAAAAACAAAAAGAAAAGTTTCAGGGATTTCCTATACTATTGTAGTGGGTTTTTTTGTTTGTTTGTTTGGTGTGTGTGTGTGTGTGTGTTTCTGAGGATTAGAACTAAGAGCCTTTTGCATGTAAGGCAAGCACTCTACCAACTGAGCTATATCCCCAGCCTCTAGTTTCTTCTTAATTCTGATTGGGATCCACAAAGTTTATTTTATTCTTCATTAATGAATTGCAACAAAGTTTGAAAAACACGAGTTTAAAGGCTTGCCTAGAGCAAAGATGAGGTATCCTAAATACCTGATAAGTTAATTAGTTAATAAAATCCCTTGGACTTGAATATTTCATGTTATCTCTAACCGAGTTACAATATTCAGAAGGAATAGGTTTTTTTTTTTTCAAGATTTTTTTTTTTTGCTAGTTTCTTCCTTTCCCTTAACACTTGTAAATTCTGTCACTAGTTTTCTTTTGCTTTCTTTCTTTTTTCTTCCTTTTTGAGAGAGGGTCTTGCTATGTTGCTTAGGCTGGTCTCAAACTTCTGGGCTAAAGTGATTCTCCCACATTAGTCTCTGGGAGTAGCTGGGACTGAAAGTGGGCACCCAGCTGTCAGTCACTAGTTTTGAAATAGCAAAGATAAACTTGGAGTTCCTCAGTCACAAAAAAGAGGACAAACAGTAACACTAAGAGTAAATGTAATGAGCAACATCTTTTTTATTCTCTTTGGACCCTCTTAAATGAGAATAACTTTCAGAATTGCTTATCCAAGAGTGCAAGACTTATAAAACATTCTTATCCAAGGCAATAGAAATGACCTGCCAATCCTTATCAACTGTGTATTTAAGGAAAAAAGAACAACTTTTTGTTTTCCTTGCTCCTAAGACATTAAGCATAATATTTTAGATAAAATGGATAGCTAAGACACTTAAGCTCTAATATTTTATTATCTTCAACTTTGAAGAAATCGGAGTCACAAATCTAACATCCAGAAGAAAAGTTATTCAGAGACATTTATTAATTTTAAGTTGACATTCAAGAAACTACTGCTAAATCGAAACTTAGAAAACATTACATGTAAAATTTTATAATGTAGCCAGGCACAGTGGCTCCAGAGGCTGAGGCAGGAGGATCCCAAGTTAAAAGCCAGAGTCAGCAAAGGCAAGGCACTAAGCAACTCAGTGAGACCTTGTCTCTAAATAAAATACAAACTAGTGCTGAGGATGTGGCTCAGTGGTCCAGTGCCCCTGAGTTCAATCCCTGGTACTCACCACCCCCCAAAAATTTATATTGTAATACTATTTCATCTTTTACCTGATGTGTTTTATGTTTTTAGGTGTACTGGGGATTAAACCTCAGACCTTACATATGCTAGGCAAGTACCCTACCACTGAGCTACATTCCTAGCCCTATCTATAAAAATAGCTTACCTAATTTTAATTTACAAAGTTACTTAACAATGTGTTAATTTTTTTCTTTTTGCTTTCTTTTTTTTGGGGGGGGTAGTTTTTGTTTTCGTTTTTATGTGGTACTAGGAATTGAATCGAGGGCTTTGCACTGCTAGGCAAGAGCTCTGACACTGAGTTAAGCTATATCCCTAGCCCAAATATTTTTTAAATGGAATATTAACAATTGCTGTATGATTATATTTGTTTTTATTCCTGGATTAGTTTTCACAAATGCCTAATACTTTGAGATAGGCTATCTTGATTATGAAAGTCTTCTGAATATGTGAATTTATAAAGTAAAGATAGTGATTTCCTTGATAATATTAACTAGTCCCAAATTTAAAACTCCATTATAAAAAGTAAAACCTGATAATGCCAATATTCTATATTAGTGATTATTGGGCTGGGTTTGGTGGCACATGCCTGTAATCCCAGCTACTTGAGAATCTGAGGTAAGAGAATTTAAAGTTTGAGGCAAGCCTCAGCAATTTATAGAAGCCCTGAGCCACTTAGCAGAACCCTGTCTCAAAAAACAAAAAGCTATGGATGTAGCTCAGTGGTAAAGCTCCCTGGGTTCAATTCTCAGTGCCAAAAAGAAAAAAAATATTCTTCAGAAGTTCTTGAACAAGTATCCAAATATTAATTAATCCATTTATTTGTCGAGTAAATGATGTAACTGAGGGGGAAACCTAAATAAACCCTCTAGCTTTACTTACTTTTAGTTGACTGTAGAAATCACTAATTTTTCCAGGCATGGTAGTGTACTCCTGTAATCCCAGTCTTAGGTAGTATCTAGCAACAAGCAATGAAATGCATGGCAAGATCACAAATGTTCTTTAAATTACTTTATTTATTTATTTAAATATTTTATTTACATTTTAGTTTTCGGCAGACACAACATCTTTCTTTGTATGTGGTGCTGAGGATCGAACCTGGGCTGCACCCATGCCAGGTGAGCGTGCTACCGCTTGAGCCACATCCCCAGCCCCTTTAAATTACTTTAGAGTCTTCTTTAAACTACTTTCGAAGTAGATGAGAAAGCAAAAGTTGGTAGTTAATTTGTAGAAAAAACATAAAAACAAATGAGTTAGTGGGAAAATACATCAAAAGAAAAGGATTAATGGAACTAAATGTGACAGGGTTCACTGAGGTTGATGCAAAGCTAGGAATGATGGCTAGAAGGGTCTCTATTTGTCTGGGAAGGAAGATTCCTTTAATACTGCAGGCCCATTAAGGTGACTTCTGAGCAGATATTGACCTTGAAAGAATTCCCCACGCAAAGACACTTCGCCGGGAGAATTCCAATTTTATTGCAAAAAGCTGTGTGCTTATATAGAACTAAGGGGGAGATGGTAGGGCTTAGATAAATGGCAGGCAACCCGTTTATTGGCAAGTTCTTTCAGATATCAGCTCCGGAGCCCAGGAATTAGTTCTCTTTGGGGCTAAGGTTCCCCGCCAGCGAGATTTGAAATTGGCGCCGGGGGGAGAGTTCACACAGGCGGGAACTTTTCGCGCCACTGCAGAAAAGAAGAAGGTAGGAAGAAGTCCTTAGGCGCCATGTTGGGGTTTTTCTCTGGGGTATGGCTGCCGTTTATACTTTTCCCAACAGACCTCAGTGCCCATATTAACATGGGATTGACTTGTAAATGGAGTCCCTCCAAACAGGATGGCCACCATGACAGTTCTGGAGGAGGACCAACTAAAGTAAAAAATTCTACCACCCACACATGAAGGAGGAGTTGAAGGTGGTCCCCAGTTCTCCTGGTAAACATCAAACAGTAATAAATTTTGAGTCAGCCTTGTCTCCTGTGTTACTCTCTGCTCACCCAGAGACGGCACACTTTCTGGAGAGTGCTCTCTGCTTAAGCTTCACTTTGCTTTTACTATACTTTCACCTCACTTCACTTTCATTTATAATAAAGTTCTCTTGCATGGCTTTTTGTGTCGGACTTTAAATTTCGTGTTGTTTTTTTTTTTTCCTCGCTGTTTGGAGTTTATTTTTGCTTGGAGCAAGGCACAGTTATGGGAGTCAAGAAAGCCCACTGTGGCTTGGAGAGGGGGTCTCTTGCCTGGTGCCTGTCATCTCCTGTGGAAGAACCAAGGTGGTCTTTGCTTGCTGCAGCCTGCCTAGCCTACCCCTTAGCATGGGTAGAATTCAACCTAGCACCTTGGAAGCTCCTATCAGTGGGCCACCAGGTGGACTGAGGCCCAGTGCTGGTCTGGCTCTGCTGACTGACAGGCTTCTTCCTCATGGTTTCTACAGCTAGGTCACTGGTGACCATTGCTGGTGGAGACCTGGGTGCATTCTGAGTGCTCTGGGACTACAACACAGTGGCCATGATTGGAAGAGTGGACTTTTTAAAGAAGAAGCTGGGCCACCAGTGACCTGGGGTAGCCTTGGGGAGACCAGTGTGGTGGCGGATGGCCTCCCCAGGGTACTTTGCACTTCCACAGGAGCTGTTGCTGGATGTGGAGCCCAGGCAGCACCAGCAGTAGTTGTGAGTGGCTTCCAGTGAACTGCTGGAAGGGATGGCTGCCATGCTTTACCTGTGGGCTGGTGAAGACCTCAGTAGTGACCTCTGTCATGACCCCTGCGTGTGCAGTCACAGGTGGCAGGGCCTGAGAACTAGAATGTGTAGCCCATCTTCAGCAGAGACTGTGGGAGGATGCTCCTCCATGGAGACCCCTAAATTTTCTTTCATTGAAACATAAGAACCAAGATTTGGAGTTTCAACTTCCTGCTTCCCTGTGATACCAGTGACTTGGAAGGCTGAGACAAGAGAATAGCGAGGCTGTAAGCAACTTAGCAAGACCCTGTCTCAAAATAAAAAAATAAAAAGGACTGGGGATGTGGCTCAGTGGGTAAGCACTCCTGGGTTAAATCCCTGATGAGAGAGAGAGAGAGAGAGAGAGAGAGAGAGAGAGAGAGAGAGAGAGAGAAATTGCTAAATTTGACTTGGGCACAGTGGTGCACACCTGTAATCCCAGCTACTCAGGAAGTTGAGGTAGGAGGATCTCAAGTTTGAGACCAGCCTCAGCAACTTAGTAAGACCCTGTCTCAAAATAAAAAATAAAATGGAAGGGCTGGGGATGTAGCTCAGTGGCAGAGTGTCCCTGGGTTCAATTCCCAGTATGTCAAAAACAAACAAATAAAAGAAAATAAAGGGCTGGGTATGTAGCTCAGTGATAAAGTAGTGTCCCTAGTTTCAACCCCAGTGGGGGAGGGGGCACCAATTTTGGAGGTCATATAGCTGGGCAATGCATTATTAGTTTCCCACTAGCTTTGCTACAGATTACACCTCTGATCTGTAGATTGTGATATTAATGGTTACCTCGAGAAAAAAAAAGCTTAAGATTTGCTTTTGCTGAGAGCACCAACTCTTCATTTGGGCTGGAAGATATCAAGTGGGTGATGAAACAGGATAAAAAACTTGGCATCTCTGCCTTTATGTTGTGTCTGTTACCTTTGCTGACTTAACACTTGAGTGAAATTTCTGTTCATCTGTGCATGTAGACATGTTGATCATTTGAGAAATGTTTTGTCTGGAACCATAATACAGGGTTGATTTGACTTAGATTTGCCTAATCTCTCTCTTTTCAAAATTGAAGACACCAAGGTGGGAGTGACTGGGAGGGCATCCCCATTTGGGCCACTAGAACAGCACCTAGGTCTCCAGTCATTGGTTATTTCTTGTCCTATGTGCCACCTGACCTCGCCTCTCTATAAAGCCTTTGGCATACATGAGTCCCTGAAATGCTCAGTAAAGATGTTTGACCCACTGTCTTCCAAGCTAGTTTTTTAGTAATAAAGCTCTTTGTTTTCCCATCACTCTGTCTCTTGAATAATTGACTTTGTTGGGTGGCAGCAGAATTGGAATTTTTCTCAGTTACAATAATATTTAATTGATAAATTTATTGTGTACTAACTGTCCTACACCATTACAACATGATGGTCTCAAGTCAGGGACTCATATCTAGTTCATGATATGTCCCAAATGTTTAAAATAATAGAGAGATAGATGGGCTCTCAGGGAGAGAAAGAGACTCTAAGTAGATGGAAAGCATGAGCAGCCATGCTTGTCTCTTTAGTTAGATGAGCAAAACCTCAGGTACAGTGAATGCTTGTACCTGATCAACTGGAGCAAAAACATAACCAATTAAGTGTCACCAGGATTCAAAGACTTACAGGATGTGCCCATAACTGATTTATGACTGGAGTGCTTAAACAAAAAGAAACATTGTGAACCAGAAATTTCAAATGATGGATATGGAATTTGATTTTCAAAAAAGCTTGCTTGACAATCTGCATATTTCTTTCTTTCTACCCCAACCCCCAACCCCCAACCCCAGTACTGAGGATTGAACCTAGCGCTTAACCACTGAGCCCTTTTTATTTATTTTGTCCCCAGCCCTTTTTATTTATTTTTATTTTAAAACAGAGTCTCGCTAAGTTGCTTAGGGCCTCACTGAGTTGCTGAGGCTATCCTTAAACTTGTGATCCTCCTGCCTCCGCCTCATGAGTATCTGGGATCACAAGCATGCACATTATGATCAGTTGTGTCTTGTTTTTGACACATCCTGCAATTCTTTTCAGCTGCTTAAGTCAAGAACCTGACTAGGCTGAGTCGAAGTTCCATTGCCTTCTTGGAAGGATCTACTTGAGTCCTTGTCTAATGACACTCTCTAGCACAAGTATTTGTTGAATACATGAATAAAATTATTAGTATGCTAGACTATAATGCTACAAAATAAAGCATGTTGTAGAACTAAATGCAATGGGGTAAAGAAGATTAAAAGTTGTGGGGGAGGGATCAAGTTGGAACTTATAATAGAATGGCAAAGATAAACTTTAAGGAGAGGGGAAAGAATGTGTAAAAACTCAGAAGGCATCCACAGCACACAAAACCACAGGAAGAGGTGTGCGTGGGGTGGGGGTGGTCAGATGTGGTAATATCTTTGGAGAGTCTTCCTGGCAGAGGCAAGAGCAAGAATACAAAGAATTGTAGTAGTGGAAAAAGAAGTGTGGCGGGAGCACAATGTTCAAGGGACAAAATTAGTAAATGAGGTAACTGGGTTAGGTTTTTTTCAGACACTGACTTACTCTGAGTGGAATGAAGAGTTCACTGGAGGGTTTTGAGCAAATGAGCAAAAGAGTTAACTGACCTTTGTAAAGAATTTGGCTAGAGAATTTGACTGTCTCAAAGTAGAAGTTTTAAAAAGGGCAGGGAATTAAAAAAAAATTAAAAACAGGGCGGGGGAGTTAATTCAGTTGCAGAGTGCATGCCTAGCAGGTGCAAGTTCCTGGGTTCCATTCCCAGTAATAGGAGAGAGAGAGAGAGAGAGAGAGAGAGAGAGAGAGAGAGAGAGAGAGAGAGAGAGAGAGAGAGATTGATTCTCAGACTGGTAGGAATTGGGAATTGGAAGGTTAGAATCAGAGACTGGTTTGGAAGTTATGGCATAACTCAGATGAAAAAATCAGTATTTTAGATTAGGGTTATAACAGGGAAGATGATAAATGATCAAAATTTGAAAATATCTTAAAGATAGAGCTAAGCCAGAATTATCTAACGAATTGAATATGTAGGAGAAGAGAAAGAAAGGAATTAGGAATCAATCTAGCTGGACATAGCGGTGCATGCTCGTAATCCCAGCAGCTCAGAAGGTTGAGACAGGAGGATGGCAAGTTCAAAGCCAGTCTCAGCAACGGTGAGGCACTAAGCAATTCAGTGAGACCCTGACTCTAATAAAATACAAAATTTGGGCTGGGAATGTGGCTCAGTGGTTGAGTGCCCTTGAGTTCAATCCCTGGTACAAAGAAAAAAAAAAAAAGGAATCCAAAGCTTTGTGCTGAACAATAGGAAGGACAGGGTTAGCATTAGCTGAGACATACAAACCTGAAGGAAGTAATGACTGTGGAGGTGCCATGACATGCCATGCTGTAGGATTGGTGGTGAAGGTCAGAAACTCCATTTTGGACCGTAATAAACTTTTACAGCCAGGCATAGTGGCACACACATGTATTTCCATGCTCTCAGGAAGCTGAGGCAGGAAGATGGCAAGATCAAGGCCAGATGCAGCAATTTAGCTAGACCCTCAGCAATTTAGCTAGATCCCGTCTCAAAATAAAAAATAAAATGGGCTGAGGATATAACTCAGTGGCAGAGCACCCTAAGGTTTGAACCCCAGTATCACAAGGAAAAAAGAAAGAAAAAAGGAGAGGAGCTTGAAAATGAGTGGCCAGCTACTTAGGCAGCATATCCAGAGGAGGCACTATCCTGAAAGACAAGTAAGTATACAAAGTATAAGGAAGTAGCAGGATATGGTGGTACACACCTATAATCTCAGCTACTTGGGAGACTGAGGCAGGAAGATCTCCAATTGAAAAATAATTAGCAATTCAATTTCTTCTTCTTCCTCTTCCCCTTCCTCTTCTACTTCCTTTTATCCTCCTCCTCCCCTTCCTCTTCTACTTCCTCTCCTCCTCCTCCTCCTCCTCTTTCTTTTTCAGTGTGAAGGATCAAACCCAGGGCACATGCTAGACAAGTTCTCTAATACCAAACTACATCCCCAGTCCCTCAAATTAAATTTCAAAAAATGACCAGGCACAGTGGCACACACCTGTGATCCCTCTCCTGAGGCAGAAGGAGATTTCATTCCAGGCCAACCTCAGCAACTTAGCAAACTTCAGCAACTTTGCAAGATCCTGTCTCAAAACAAAAAATAAAAAGGATTAGAGATATAGCTCAGTGGTGAAGTGTCTCTGGATTCAATCCCCAGTACCAAAAAATAAAAAATAAAAATAAAATTAAATAGAACAATGAAAGAGAAAAATGAGCAAAGGAATTGTCAGATGAAGTTTAAATACACATGAACCACATGACAAAATTGAGTCTAATAAATTTAAATAAAAACAATTATATATTTCTTCCTAATGGCTTGGGGGAACCCCCCCAAATTAAAAGAAACACAAGATTTTTTTGAAGCTTTGTCAGTGTGTACAGCGAGAGATATGGTTGTTAAATGCAGCCAGTGGGATTTGCAATGAATGTTTGCTGTCTATCATTCCTACCCCCATGAATGTGAGTGTTGTCTGAGAGGAAGGTCAGCAAACAGTGACACCTGTGATAAGTGCCATAGAAGATGATCACCCAAGGTTCAATGGGATGAAGAAGTATCTAAATCCGTTTTGGCAAGTCAAGGAAGTATTTGCAGTAGAAGAGACCTTCGAACTTGGGTTGTGCAAAGGCTCTGAGATGAAATGACCTCACGGGAGAATAAATAGATGGATATCATTAGAACATCAGCAGTGACCATGGTGGTAGTAGGAAGTGAAACTGGCTAGGGACCTGGAGATCAGAACAATAAAGTCCTCAAATGCCAAATACCAAGCTAGAGTCTAGGGTTTTGTTTTTTTCTTTCTTTCTTTCTTTTTTTTTTTTTTGGTGGTGGTGGTGGTTTTTTCAGTATCAACAATCTAACCCAGAGGGCTTAGCCACTGAGCTACATCCCTAAACCTTTTTACTTTTTATTTTGAGACAGGGTCTCACTAAATTGCTGTGACTGTCTTCCAACTTTCTATCCTCTTGCCTTAGTCTCTTGAGTCACTGGGATTACAGGCATGTGCCACTGTGCCCAGCAGGAGTTCAGATTTTATCCTGGGACCAGAAATTATTATATATTAGATGAATATTCTGTCTTTCTTTGGGAAGAACAAGTTATTTTAATAGGTGGTATAAAATAATGTAAAATGATAACATTTCTTCTCAAAAAGCTTGGAAATTATTTTGGATACAAATAAGCTAATTCTTAAATAGCAGTTGAAAATTTTATAGTAATTTGACCAAAACATGCAAATTCATAGGTGTTACATACTTAGACTTCTCAATAACTTCCATTTTTATGAATGTCAAGTGTTTTTGTTTTTGTTTTTGTTTTTTTTTTTGGTGATACTGGAGCTCAAACTTATAGTCTTGAATAAGCAAGGCAAGCACTCTGCCTCTGAGCACATCCCCAGCCCTTCCATTCTTTTTCACATGTAGTTCCTTCAGGCAAATATCTGATTGTCTTACTAAAGAGAAGCCTACTAAAGCTTTAAAGCTGTCTTGCTTGTGAATATTTTGTAGGAGTTTACTGTGCTGCAGACATTGTGCTGAGCAAATTCTCGTGCAGCCAGGCACAGTGGTCCATGCCTGTAATCCCAGCTACTCAGGAGACTGAGGCAGGATTGATTGCAAGTGCAGGGTCAGCCTGGGCAATTTAGCCAGACCTTGTCTCAAAATAAAAAAATAAACAGGGCTGAGCATGGGACTCGGTGGTTAAGCACCTCTGGGTTCAATCCTTGGTACCAAATAATCATAATAACAACAATAATAATAATAAAATAAAATAAATTTTAAAAATTACCCAGTTTCCTACTTTTTCTTTTTTTGGTACTGGGAATTGAACACAGGGGCGCTTTAACCACTAAGCCACATCCACATCCCCAGCCCTTTTTGTTTTTTATTTTGAACTCAGTGGTAGAGCACATGCCTAGCTAGTAGAGTTAGCTGGTGGAGGCTCAGGTTAGATCTCTAATAAAAGAAAGGTGGGGGATTAAATAAGTCAGTTATTATTTTTAATTGAGAAGAAACAAATTAAGGAAGGTTAAGGGATATGCCCAATGTCATACAGCTAGTAAGTAATGAAATCAGAATTAACACAGACTCTTAACTTTTAATCAAGAAGGACAAAATTAGATGAATGAAATTTAATCCTTTTAAATTGAAAACAGATGGGGAGTGTAGATTAATTTCCTTGGGAATACTTCTTTTTCCTTGATTTGGTTTCCCACATCACTGTGGATGTAGTCTGTTAGAAATCTACATGTACATTTGTCTAACTAGACAATTAATTATAAGAACAAATTGTTTACTGGTATGTTGCTAGCACCTATCTCAGTGTCTTGCACATAATAGATGCTTTAATAACTCTTTTTTGTTTGTTTTGGCAGTGCTGAGGATCAAACCCAGGGCCTCTTGCATGCTAGGCAAGCACTCTACCACTGAGCCACATTCCCAGCTCCTAATAAAAGTATATTGAATGAATAAATGCATGTCTGCTTTTCACTCTGTCTACTATGACAAATCTCAGGTTGTACAGTTTATGTCCACGCATCAGTAATTTTTTGTTTCTTTTTGGGAGAGCAGATTGAGAGAAGAGGAAAAAAAATGTATCTTCACATCCAATTGCCTTTGAGAACCTGGGAAGAGAGCAATTCGCACTTGATTATCTTCCATCAGGTAAGTTAGCAGCCCTTGAATCGCTGGCTGTGCAGTCTGGAGCTGCAGCTGTTCCCAGCGTGCAGCCAGCCTGCTTTGTCCCACCTCCGAGGCCATGCTTCCTTCGCTGCCATTTTTACCTGTTGGCTTCCTGTTAATTGTAGCTATGGGACATACATTTCAATTTCAAGAATCCGACTTTCTCCAGTTTCTGGGCTTAGACAAGGTGCCTTCACCCCGCAAGTTCCAATCCATGCCTTTTATCTTGAAGAAAATTTTCCAAGATCGAGAGACAGCAACAACCACTGGGGTCTCCCAAGATTTATGCTACATGAAGGAGCTGGGTGTCCGTGGGAATGTGCTTCGTCTTCTCCCTGACAAAGGTAAAGAAATGGGAGAGTTTCCATGGGGAAATCTGGAAGTGGCTGGTATGAAGAGGAGGAAGGAAAAGGGGAAATTACAATTGCTGATGGCTTATGGAAGGCCCTGTGCTACTATTTTGCATATTTTCTCATTTAATCCCAGCAGCAATCCTCAGGGGAAGGCAAGTAAGTATTATCAACTTTTTTTTTTTAATATATATATTTTATTTGTTGATAGATCTTTTATTTTATTTATTTATACGTGGTGCTAAGAATCGAATCCAGTGCCTCACATATCCCAGGCAGGTGCGCTACCCCTGAGCCAAAGCCCCACCCCCAAATGTTTTTGTGTGTGTGTGTGTGGTGCTGGGGATTGAACCCAGGGCTTGGTACTTGTGAGGCAAGCACTTTGCCAAATGAGCTAGATCCCCAGCCCTCAACTTTTTAACTAAGGAAATTAAGGCTCAGACAGTAGGTAACCTGTGAGCTACCTATTCAAGAAGATAGCTAGCACATGAACAAAGGATTCAAAGTTTTTTTGAATTTTTGTTTGTTTGTTTAGGTGGTCCCAGAGAGAAAACCCAGGGCTAAGCAAGCACTCCGCCACGGAGCTTATACACCCGCGGCCCCTCAAAAGAGTTTTTTGTTTTTTTTTTTTTAATTTCCTTTCTTTTTTTCCTTCTAATTTTGATACTGGGGATTGAACCTAGCAGCATTTCACCACTGAACTACATCTTTAGCCCTTTTATTTTTTACTTTTGAGACAGGGTCTCGCTAAATTGTTGGGGGTCTCCCAACATTGCTGAGACTGGACTTAAATTTGTGATCATCTTGCCTTAGTTAAGTTTACTGAAGTGCTGGAATTATAGGCATGCACCACTTTGCTGGTTCAAGGTAGTTTTTTTCTGAATCAACTGCTTTGTGCTTCAGTATAGAGAATATATAATGGTGTAATTAAAGCTGTCACCTATTCTATTTTTTTTTTTTTTTTTGAGACAGGGCCTCACCTAGTTGCTGAGTACCTCACTAAATTGCTGAGTCCAGCCACCAACTCCTACCTCAGCCAAGTTGTTGAACTTACAGGAATGCACAACAGCATTGGCTTCAGTCTCCCATTCTTTAGCCAAACAATAGACACACATCCTGGTCTTTCTTATGCTAAGCAGGAGACAAAAAATGTTGAGCTCATTTTGTTCATAAACTTCCCTTCTACTTATGCCTCCATTACTGATGGGGGGGGGAAGTTTTCCTTGATTTGTGAATATAGAGCAATAATATATGCCATTATCATATCCTTTATATAAGGATCTATTCAATTGCTTCCCAATGGGACCACCCACCAAGTTACCCAGGCCGTGTATTAAACTTAGATTCTTTCAGGTCCATTCCTGTCCCTCACTACCTAATTCATATTCAAAGTCCAAGGTAAGGGTTGAGAATCTGCATGTCTTATGTGTCCTCTCTGGTGGTTCAAATGCAGAATTGAGTACTTGGTTAGTTTTACTGCAACCTGAGAGAATATTTGAATATTTATTTGCCTGGGAAAGTATTTATTGGATACCTGCTGTGAGCCAGGAACTGTGTATGAATTTGTGAATATAGCAATTAACAATAAAGTCTGCCCTTTTAAAGAATTTATATAAGTCAAAGAGATGACTTCTATGTGTGGTGCTAGGTACAGTATAATGTGAGATGCTTCACCTCAGGGGTGGAGGGTTAGAGAAAATTCCTGGAGGAGGATTTAGAGGTAGGAGGAGTGTGAAGAACCCACTGAAAGGTTTTCTATGGAGAGAGTAGAGAACAGAGGTGAGAATATGGTTTGGAGAATATTACCCTTCCTGCCCATGGAAATAACTGTGATAATGGGAGGATTCTATTTCTATCAAATGATAAATGAAAAAGACATACTCTCACACTCAGTGGTAAAGTGCTTGCCTAGCATGTAGGAGGTTCTGGGTTTAACCCCCAATACTGAAAAAGACATACTCTAATAATTGTCCCTTTCTATTTCTTCTGCTAGAGAGAACCACCATTAATAGTTATTATATATTCTTTCAGATTTTTCTTCTTTGCTAATAAAATAGAGATTATAAACTTTATATATATATATATATATATATATATATATATATATATATATATAATGTATGTATGTATATACACACCATAGGGTGCTCCAACCACTGAGCTACATCTCCAGCCCTTTTAAAAATTGTTTACTTTGAGATAGAGTCTCACTAATTGTCCAGGCTGTCCTCAAATTCAAAATCTTCCTGTCTCAGCCTCTTGAGTAGCTGGGATTACAGGTGTGTAATCCATGCCCATCTACTATTTTTGTTTAAATGGCGTTATACTATACATTCCTTCAGTATCATGAACACCTATTATATGTGAGAAGAAGTGGATAACTTATTTACATTTTAAGAGTTACATGAGCTGGACATGGTAGCACACACCTGTAATCCCTGCCATTACAGAGGGTGAGACAGCAGGATCGCAAGTTCAAAGCCAGCCTCAACAATTTAACAAGGCCCTAAACAATTTAGGGAGAATCTGTCTCAAAATAAAGATAGAAAGGGGTGGGGATGTGGTCAGTAGCCAAGCACCTATGGATTAAATCCCTGGTACTAAAAAAAAAAAAAATAAATGATATTTCATTGTATAAATACACAATAATGTATGTAACCGATGTCCTTTGATAGCCATACACTTTTTTTTGTGCCTATGCACCTTTTCTTTCTTTCTTTTCTTTTTTGTATGCACTTTTTCTGCTGTTAACTCAGGATAAATTCTTTTTTTTTTTTTTGTAAAGAGAGAGAGTGAGAGAGGGAGGGAGAGAGAGAGAGAGAGAGAGAGAGAGAATTTTTAATATTTATTTTTTAGTTATCGCGGACACAACATCTTTGTATGTGGTGCTGAGGATCGAACCCGGGCCTCATGTATGCCAGGCCAGCGCGCTACCGCTTGAGCCACATCCCCAGCCCCAGGATAAATTCTTAGAAGTAGGTACATTTAAACTTTTGATACATAGCAAGTGTTCTCCAAAATTCTTACCCTCCTGTAAGTGTATGAGAATTGTTACTTCCCACAATTTAATAGAAGTCTTTTTAAAAACAGAAGCTTCTTGTTTGGGGTGTAGCTCAGTGGTAGAGGTTGTCTTGCATACATGAACTTTGGATTCTATCCCTAGCACCACAAAAAGAAAGAAAGAAAGAAAAAGAAACCAAGATAGTAGAAACTTACTGAAGTCTGATATGTATTCAGAAAAATGCATAAATCATAGAGAACAGCTCAATGAATTTTCAAGGAACAAACAGTACCCATATCAAGAAATAAAACATTACCAGCACACTAGACGATCCTTCATGCTCTTTTCTGATTCATTATTCTTAGTATTGTAACATCTAACCATCTAACAGTCCATGGTAGTTTTCTTTTTTTTTTTGTTTTGTACCAGAGATTGAACTCAGGGGCACTCAACCACTGAATCACACCCCCAGCCCTATTTTGTATTTTATTTAGGGACAGGGTCTCACTGAGTTGCTTAGCACCTAGCTTTTGCTGATTCTGGCTTTGAACTCGCAATCCTCCTGCCTCAGCCTCCCTAGGCACTGGGAATACAGGCGTGTGTGTCACTGTACCTGGCTACATGATAGTTTTGATAGCTTTTGAACTTGATATAAATGGAAATATAGAATGCATTATTCTTTAATATGTGACAACTTACCCATCCATGTTACACCAGATGGACATCTCCTTAAAGTGTGTGTGTGTGTGTGTGTGTGTTGTGTGTGCGGGGGATTGAACCTTGGGAGTGTGCATGTTAGGCAAACCACAGACTATATCCCAGGCCCATTAATGGTCTTTTGAACATTTTCACTTCATATTGTCAAAAATCTGTCCATCTTTTCCTTTTTTGCTTTTGGGTTTTCTTTCATGCTTCAGAAATGTAATATAGTGGCTGGTTGTGTTGGTACACTCATGTAATCCCAGCAGCTCAGGAGCTGAGGCAGGAGGATAGTGAGTTCAAAGCCAGCCTCAACAATTTAGCCAGGCCCTAAGCAACTCAGCAAGATCCTGACTCAAAATAAAAAGGCTAAGGATATAGCTCAGTGGATAAGCACACCTGGGTTCAATCCCATGTACCAAGAAAAAGGGAAACTGGATAATTTTTTAAATGTATTTTATTATTTATTATTATTAGTTACCAGGGATTGAACCCAGGGATGCTTAACTACTGAGTCACATTCCCAGCCCTTTTTTTTTTTTTTTTTGAGACAGGTTCTCCTTAAGTTGGTTAGGGCCTCACTGATTTGCTAAGGCTAGCTTTGCATTCTTGTTGTCCTCCTGCTTCAGCTCCCCCAACCCTACCAGCCTCTAGGATTACAGGTGTGTGAGCCACCATGCCCCACAAACTGGGTAATTTTCTTTTTTCTTTTTTGCTCTTCTTGTTACTTTTTTATTTTTTTCAGGCTTAGACATTTCACTATTGACTTCCCATCAAAAGAACGAGGATTTAGATATCATTTCTCTTCCACCCTTACCAAATATTCATACACATCTTAGCTGTTCACCCTCCTTATTTAGAAAAACTGGGTAATTTTAAATGCTTTTTATGTTTGTTGCTTATTTTGTTTTATTCTTTTATCCTGCTCCCCCCGACTTCTACTGGGGATTGAAAACTGGGGTGCTCTACTATGGAGTTACATTTGCAGCCCTTTTTATTTTTTATTTTGAGATAGGGTCTCACTTAGTTACCAAAACTGGCTTGGAATTTCCAATCCTTCTGCTTCAGCCTCTCCAGTCTCTGGGATTACTTGGCCACCATGCCCAAGTTTTATCTTGCTTTGTCTCTCTTTCTCTCATTCAATATCTGTTTTCTCTCTCTTTTCTAATTTTTTTTTTTTTTTTTTAGGGCTGAGACTGTAGCCCAGTGGTAGAGTGCTTGTGCAAAGCCCTGGGTTTGATCCCCAGCACTGCAAAATTGTGTGTGTGTGTGTGTGTCTTTAAGTTGACACATAGTAATTGTACATATTTATGGAGTAGTGTGACATCTCAATACATGTATATAATGTATAATATCAGATCAGGGTAACTGGCATATTCATACCCTCAGACATACATAATTTCTCTGCACTGGGAACATTCAACATCCTTTCTATTAGCTATTTAAAAATATTCAACTGTTGGCCAGGCATGGTGGCACATGCCTGTAACCCCAGTGGCTTGAGAGCCTGAGGCAGGAGCATCGCAAGTTCAAAGCCAGCCTCAGCAACAGTGAGGCACTAAGCAACTCAATGAGACCCTGTCTCTAAATAAAATACAAAATAGGGCTGGGGATGTGGCTCAGTGATTGAGTGCCCCTGAGTTCAATTCCCAGTAATTAATAAATAAATACATAAATACATACCTGTCTTTTGTTTGTTTGCTTGTTTTCTTTTCTTCCTTTTTTTTTTTTTTTTTTTTTGTTACCAGGGATTGAACCAAGGGTGCTTAATCACTAAGCCACATCCCCATCCCTTTTTATTTTTTGAGACAGGGTCTTGCTAAGGTGCTTAGTATCTTGCTAAGTTGCTGGGGCTGGCCTTGACCTTGGGATCCTCCTGCCTAGGCATCTGGAGTAGCTGGGATTACAGGGGTATGTCACTGCACCCACTCACTTATTGTTTTTATTGATGATAGTATCATAGATCATAGAAAGGTTCGATTACTTTCCTTACCCATTGTTAGGGCCACAGTGACATTTCTACAATAAAAAGTTAACAAGAAAAGTGTAACAGATTTATTTAGTTTTGTGTGACATTGAAGCATTCAGAAATGAAGACCTAAGACTCATGGAAAACTGTCTACTGAGAGCATAGCTCACTGACCAGACCACTTACCCTAGCATGCTCAAGGCCCTGGGTTCCACCTTCAAACACTGAAACAAACAAAACCAAAGCAAAGACCCATGGAAAACCATTTTATGCTTAGTTTTGGTAAATAGTGGAAAGCCATGTAGAAATGTGATTGGACAACACATTTTGACCAAATAAATGGTCTTGGGGTGAGCGTTGAAACCCAGTGAGTCCTGTCTCTTCAGATCCTTGGATTCTGTGCAGCTCTTCTCTTGGGTGAAGGGCAGGACCCCTGGGGAATGAGGGTTTACAAAGGACAAGGAAGAGAGGGGCTCTTCTAGGTTTTATGGCTTACTTTGAGGGAGAGGAATTTAAGCTTCTATGCTCCACCACCCAGTTGCTTAGGGGGAGAAAGTGGTGTCCAACTCAGGAGAACAGAAGGCAGAGAGACCTTGCTTCTGAGGCCTTTCCAGTCACCTTCAATTTAGAGTACTCAGCATGCCAAAATGTCATGTTCTGAGCCCCAACAACCCTGGTAATATTATTGGGACTTACTGCCTATATTCATAATGGAATAAAATGCTAAATTCCATTTAAAATTTAATGAAAACAAAGATAAAATTATTTTTTCCAATCCATTTGTGGGCTCCTAATTTCCTTCCAGGACCCCTTGGGAGATACAAAGACAAGAATGAAATCCCAGCCACTTGGGAGGCTGAGGCATGAGGATCATGATTTCAAAGCCAGCCTCAGCAATTTAACAAGGCCCTAAACAACTTAGCAAGACCCTGTCTCAAAATAAAATATAAAAAAAGGCTGGAGCTGGGGATGTGGCTCAAGCGGTAACGCGCTCGCCTGGCATGCGCAGGGCACTGGGTTCGATCCTCAGCACCACATAAAAATAAAATAAAGATGTTGTGTCCACTGAAAATTGAAAAATAAATATTAAAACATTCTCTCTTTCTCTCTCTTTAAAAAAAAAAAAAAAGGCTGGGGTTGTGGCTCAGAAGTTAAGTACCCTGGGTTTAATCCCTAGGACCGCCCCCCTACACACAAAAAAAGCAAAAACCAAACAAGAAAATATAAGAATGAGGAGTGGGAGTGAGGACAAATCCTCCCAAATGGTAAGGCTTGAAAAGAACTCACAGTTCCTTGCACCTAAACTGTATATGTGGACAGTGTGACATTTATAGCATTTTAGAGGATATGAGGTTAGAAAATACTGTGGTGACTTTCACATGTCGCTTTTCCCATCTAGGTTTCTTTATTTACTCAAACAAACTCTCCCAGGATGACTCTTGCCTACAGAAGCTCCTCTACTTTAACCTGTCTGCCATCAAAGAAAAGGAGCAGTTAACAATGGCTCAGCTAGGCCTGGACTTGGGGCCTAATTCTTACTATAACCTGGAACCAGAACTGGAGTTGGCTCTGTGGGTCATTCAAGAGCCTCAGATGTGGGGGCAATCTATCCCCAAGCCAGGTAAAATGTTTGCCCTGCAGTCTGTACCATGGCCTCAAGGTGCCCTTCACTTCAATCTACTGGATGTGGTTAAGGATTGGAATAACAAACCCCAGAAGAACCTGGGCTTATTCTTGGAGATTGTGGTCAGAGGAGACAGAGACTTTGCAGTGAACTTCCAGCTGGAGGCCACCTGTGCCAGACTGAGACCTTCCTTTCGTGCTTCCCTGCTGGTGGTAACCCTCAATCCTGAGCAGTGCCACTCTGCTTCGCGAAAAAGGAGGGCAGCCATTCCTGTCCCTAAGGCTTCTCACAAGAATCTCTGCCGACCTCACCAGCTCTTCATCAACTTCCAGGACCTAGGTTGGCACAAATGGATCATTGCCCCCAAAGGGTTCATGGCAAATTACTGCCATGGAGATTGTCCCCTCGCTCTGACCACCTATTTAAATAGTTCCAATTATGCTTTCATGCAAGCACTGATGCATGCAGTTGACCCAGAGATCCCCCAGGCTGTCTGTATCCCCACCAAGCTATCTCCCATTTCCATGCTCTACCAAGACAATAATGACAATGTCATTCTTCGACATTATGAAGACATGGTAGTTGATGAATGTGGGTGTGGATAGGATTACAGAAGTAGGAATAGAAGTATTCTTAGGGTAAATTTTCTAATAAAATTACCTATCTAGATTATGACCTTCTGGATCTGAAATGTCAATCAATTGTAATTAATGATGCATAGAATTACACACACATGTAATAGAGTCTTAATGATCTTAGTCAATTTCTGCTCTACCCTAATTATTATGCATGTGACAGTATATTATACTCTGGATAGAAGGAAATGAATTTACTGATGGCCTTTTATACAGGCAGGGATTATTATGTGTTACTCAAGAAATGTTATTTCATTGTTGCTTGAAATATGCACTGTTATTTATGTTTTCTAGATTTTAGAGAAGCCACAACAAATTTTCTCAAGGACATAAGCCTTAAACACTGTATTCCATAAATATGTACCATTATTTTAAGTCAATAAAAATTTTTAAATTACTTTGAGAAAATATGATGTAGAAAATTCTGATATCTACATTTCCTCTGCTTTTCCTTCCTTCTATGCTTCGGATAGAATCCTGGGCCTTACACATGCCAGGCAAGTGCTCTACCACTGAGTTACATGCCCAGTTCTTTTTATTTATTTAATTTTGAAACAGAGTCTTGCTAAATTGCTGAGGTTGGCCTTGAACTTGTGATTCTCTTGCCTCAGCCTCCTAAGTAGCTGGGACTATAGGCATACACCACTGCACCTGACTGAGGGTTTAAATTTTTTCATATTCTTACCAATGTTCATTATTGTCAATTTGTGTGTGTGTGTGGGCGGGGTGCTGGAATTGAAATCAGAACCTTGCAAATGCTAGGCAATTACTCTACAAGTGAGCTACACTCTCTGCTCTTATTTTTTTTGGCGGGGGATGGGGGTATGTGGATAATGGGGATTGACACAGGGACACTTTATTACTGAGCCACATCCCCAGCCCTTTTAATTTTTTTTTTTGAGATAAGGTCTTGCTAAGTTGCTTAGGGCTTTGCCAAGTTGCTGAGGCTGGCCTTGAATTTGTAATCCTCCTGTCTTGGCCCTGCAAATTGCTGAGATTACAGGCATGTGACACCATGACCAGTGATTTTTTTTGGACATGGGGAGTTTATATGTGTATGGTGCTGAGGATTGAACACAGTGCCTTATGCATGTTTTTTTTTTTTTTTTTGATACTGGGGATTGAACTCAGGGCATTCAACCACTGAGCCACATCTCCAGCCCTATTTTGTATTTTATTTAGAGACAGGGTCTCACTGAGTTGCTTAGTGCCTTGCCATTGCTGAGGCTGGCTTTGAACTCAGGATCCTCCTGCCTCAGCTTCCTGAGCCACTGGGATTACGGGTGTGCAACACCACATGATTTTTTTAAAAAAAATATTTAGTTTAATTGTATTTGAACACAATATCTTTATTCTACTTATTTTTATGTGGTGCTGGGGATTGAATCCAGGGCCTCCCACATGCTAGGTGAGTCCTCTACTGCTAAGCCACAACCCCAGCCCCTAGTGATTTTTTAATAGATCTTATATATGACCCTATAACTCAGATCACACTGTATAAATGATTTTGTTTCTTTTCTGACAATTATATCAGATTTTTTCTAATTGTCAACATCTACATAATTTAAGCATGTGCTATATATAATTATTTAGGCATCCACAATTTACTTAAGAACATTATTATTGGGTATTATGTCATTCGAAATTTCCATGATGGAATAGTGCTAATTGTTCATGTCATTGCCCATCCTTTGTCCCCACCTCCTTAGAAATTTTTCAGATATGGAATCACTAAGTCAAAGGCATAAATTAACTCTTGTAACAATTAATGTAATAATAAATGATAAATAAATAATAACAAAACTGCACATAGTTGGGGGAAAAAGCAAAATTTACATAGATTTCAAATGTAAATCTAGACATGGTAAAATGCTTTGGCTCATATCAGGAAGCATGAATTCACTCACTTTACCTACTGGAACAACTAAAATGGAAAAAGTAATGAATCAATTGTTTATATAAATGTGTGTGTGTGTGTGTTTATTTATTTATTTATTTATTTTTTAGTATTGAAGATTAAACCCAGAGCCTCATGCAGGCACTCTATCATTGAGCTGTACCCCCAGCCCCAGGCTAATTTCTGAAATTACAAGTATATGCCAAAACCTCAGCTGATTCCTGAGGATGCATTAGTAAATTTACTTCAACTCAATTATTACTATGAGATTTACTTAGTCTAATAAATAGGTTTTGATTTAGGGACTGATGTGTTTAATATCTTTGCATTAGCTGGGCATGGTGGTGCACTCCTCTAATCCCAGCTACTCAGGAAGCTGAGGCAGGAGGATTGTAACTTCAAGGCCAGCCTGGGCAATTTAGCAATATCCTCTCTCAAAGTAAAAAGGGTTGTGGATGTAGCTCAGTGGTAAAGTGCATACTTAGCATGTACAAGTCCCTGGGTTTTATTTACAGTACTACAAAAGAAACAAGACAAAATATTAAAAGGATAGTGGCTTTTCCCTTCTTGCAGTAATTCTGTGGTTGGCGATTTGTTCTTCTGAATTAATTAAGTCATCTCCTGAGACCTTCTTGCAGTTATTCAGAAGAATATATACATAACCAGCTTCATGACTTTGGTACCTATATTATGCTGTTTCTCTCTCTTTCTGTGTGTGTGTGTGTGTATATTACAGGGATTGAACCCAGTGGTATGCTATCATTGAGCTACATCCTAGCCTTTTAAAACAAAATTTTTTGGGGGGTACTGGGGATTGAACTCAGGAGCACTTGGCCATTGAGCCACATCCCCAGTCCTATTTTGTATTTTATTTAGAGACAGGGTCTCACTGAGCTGCTTAGCGCCTCGCTATTGCTAAAGCTGGCTTTGAATTTGCGATTCTCCTGTCTCAGCTTCCTGAGCCGCTGGTAAAATTTTATTTAGTGACAGGGTCTAGATAAGTTGCCCAGGCTGACCTCAAACTCTCAACTGTTTCATCCTCCTGAATAGCCAGGCTACAGGAGACTCAATGTCTTAAATGTCTGTCAGGACAGTCTACTAATAGGCAGAATATGTGTCCTGTAGGTCAAGTTATATCCTGTGCTTTGGTTGTGGCAAGTAGAACTACTTATTCCAAAACATAAATAATTTTTTTTGTTTATTTCTGTGCTGGGGATTGAACCCAGGGGTGCTTAACCCCTGGGCCACATCCTGATCTTTAATTTTTTATTTTGAGACAGAGTCTTGATAAGTTGCTTAGGGCTTCACTAAATTGCTGACGCTGACTTTGAACTTGCAATCCTCCTGCCTCAGCCTCCCAAGTGCAGGCATATGACACTGTGCCCAGCTCATCTCAATGGCAGGCTTTTCTACTAATACACAAATCAGTTTAGTTTGAAATACTACCATCAATTTAATTCATTTCTATTCAGTTTGATGTTTACTGAATGCTTTTGTAGGGGAAAAGAGATTTTTTTCCCCCACTTGGTCCTAGGATTGAACCCAGAGGTGCTTAATCACTGAGCCACATCTCTAGCCCTTTTTTATTATTTTGAAATAGGGTCTTATTAAGTTGCTTAGGGCTTCTTTAAGTTGCTGAGCTAGCTTTGAACTTGTGATCCTCCTGCCTTAGCCTTCTGAGTTGCTGGGATTTCAGGTGTGTGTCACCATGCCCTGTGGGAAGAGATTTTTAAGAGATTTCTTTGCTGACCCATTGCTAGGTTCATGGCTGGGGCACTTATAACCAGAGACAGATTAACAATAGAAAAGCGTACAAATTTATTTAACTTGTGCTATAATTTGTATTTTGAGAGCCATGTGTTAAAGGCTTGGTTCCAACAATACTAAATAAATGAATCGCTAATGTAGAAGGGAGAATATGGTAACTACCATAGGCATAAACCAAATGCAAATGAGAAATGAAAACATCTTATATATGGGGCGAACAGGGGATTGAACCCAGGAACATTTTACTACTGAGATATTATTTAAAATTTTTATTTTGAGCCCTTTATTTTATTTATTTATTTATTTATTTATTTTTTAGACAATTCAAAGTTATGTTATCTTGAGTTATAATTGTCTGCTTAATATAATTTTACCACTTTCTATTCCAAGAATCATCTCACAATTTAAAGAATGACAAGGTCACGAGATATTTAGGAAAACATTTCTAGGCCGTGCTGAATTTAAACCATCCTCCAAATACTACATTCTAAAGTATTTGCACACCTTCCAATTGAAGGTTTGCAAAAATAATCAGAAGGTATGCAAAATATATCAATTGCTTTTAATATGTGACTTTGAAATATCAACTCTAGTGCCTGCAATAAAGAATAAAAAAGTTGTTTTGATGACATCAGGGTAATTAAAGTCATTTGTAAAGACAGCATCAATTGAGACTTACTTGCACTTATAATTAATCCATTATAAACAAAAGCCAATCTTAAAAACACAATTCTAGAAAAAAGTGTAGTTATGCCAAGAACAGATAGGCAAGTACAAGGACCTCACAGGCTATGCTATACCAAACACATGAAAAGCAAAATTGATTTTATACTGTAGGTCTATACAAATAAATAAATAAAATCCCATTTCTTTTCTTGTATGTATGCTTAGATTCCTTACATAAATAATAAAATGCTTCATTTCATCCACTTCAATAGAAAGAACTCCTTATGAAAAGGCTGAAAAGAGTTGATAATCAACTCCATAGTTTTATGCTTATTTTTTCTACTTCTATCAATTTCCTGATATATTTAACCTAAGTAGGAAAATCTTTTCAGTAAATTTCTGCAAGTGTCTTGAAGAACTCTGACAAATTACATATATCCCATGTTGCTTTTGGTTTCCCATCTCTTCTTTGCTTCAAATCCCCACGCAAGTTTCTTCTTTTTTCGAGCAGCCAGAGAGTTTTCAGCCTCCTTTTTGGCTTTTACAAACTTGTGACAGGCAATTGCTTTGGCAATTTTTACACCAAGCTCTCGAGTAGCAAGCTGGTTGCTGAGTTCTTCAGCTTTCTCAACATCCCATTCCTCCACAGCCTGGTCTATCCTCTTTTCAAGACCTGACTTTTCAACTTTTTTCTTTTTAACAGGGGGTTCAAATCTATCATTGGCTCCAAAGTACTGAGTAAGCTCCTTCCATTGGGTTTCATTTAAAGGCTGTTCACTATGAGATTCTTTTTCATTCTTCAATTTATCTTTTCTGGAGCGTTTTCTCTTTTTCCCTCTGAATCTTGAGGTTGAGATTTTCTGTTCAGAATGGTTTTTATGCAATTCTTGAAATTTATTCCACAAATTTAAGGGAATTCCAGAAGGGCATTCTTTATATGCATCTGTATTGGCCTCTGTTTCTGTTTTTGGTCCATCTGCTGGGAAACTTGAGATTTCTGTGTCTCTATTAGTCCCATCCTCTTTATTTTCCTGTAAGTCGAGTTCAGACTTCTCCAGCGTGGCTTCATCTTCAGAATTTGACTCAACATCACTTTCATTTAGGCCAGGAGGCAGCAGTCCACTCCACATCTTTTCTTAGGGTTGGAGACAGCACGGAGCTCCGCGGGCTCACGGACGGCGGTGTCACGGCCAGGTCCCCAAGCCGGCAGAACCCGGTCCGGGCATGGAACTGACCGCCGCGGGCTCCGGCGCCCAAATCCAGCCTGCCGGCGTTCGCACTACCTGGCGCTGTTTTCCGGGACACTGCAGTGTAAATAGGAGCCTGCCTCCTCCTCCGAAAGCCCCCTCACCCCTTCTCACTTTGGCCCGTCTGGGACCGAGAAACGCACTAACAGGCTGAGGAAGGCGCCGCAATGACCCCGCCAGGGCTCCCGTGGGCCTGTTCCAGGTGCCCCGGGCAAGGAACCGTCGGGCCGCAGAGCCTGGCTCCTCCGCTGCCCTCCCGCGGCCCTCTCGGACCCGTCGCCGCAGAGCCCGAGACAGCCAGGAACCAGCCCAGCGATGAGCCCTACTCACCGGTCAGGAAGCGGCTGCCCGGCGTCCATCTTAAGACCCCCCCCCCTTTATTTTATTTTGATACAGGATCTCACTAAGTTGCTGAAGGTCTCATTAAGTTCAAGACTGGCTTCAAACTTGTGGTCCTACTGCCTCATCTTCCCAAGTAGCTGGTATACAAGCATGTGCCACTGTACTAGGCTAATCTATCTAAATAAAAGAAGTGCTGTTTTAATATTATACTCAGTGATGGTAGGAATTTTGATAGAGAAAGATGGGAGCTCCCAGTTAAAGAATTTTAGGCTTGTGAAAAGGCAAAGGTAGAAAGGAAATAGATGGTAGAAATTGAAGACCTGAGGAGTTTTAGAGATTTATGTAGTGCGGGCTGACTCTGCTAATTGTATTGCTTTTCTGCCCTCTGCTGATCAAAACAGGGAAGAGCAAGCTGGATATGCTGGCCTCAGTCTGTAGGCCCAGATACTCAGGCAGGAGTGCTAGAGTACAGGAATTTCAGGACAGTTTAGGCAGCACAGGGAGAAAAACTCATCTCAAAAAACAAAACAGAGGAGGTGTAGCTCAGTTGTAGAGCACTTAACTAGCATGTGTGAAGCCTTGGGTTCTGTCTCAGCACCACAAAGCAAAACATAAAACAAATAGGGAAGAACAAATCTATTAAAACATAAGTGGTTCATTATATCTCAGGAATCCAAGGATCTATTGATATTCTGAGGATCTGATAAAACATATTGACTGTTCATCAGGAAATAATGCATACACTATTTTGCATAGAATTTTTCAGTTGCTTCATGGAAAACTACCACTGAGTATATCCAGCTCATCTTATTTTTTAATTTTGGGAGAAGGTCCTGATAAATTGCCCAGACTTGCCTTGAGCTCTTGCCTCAGCCTCCTAAGTAACTGAGATTATAAGCATGAGCCATTGTGCCCAATCTTTCATTCCTTTGTTTTTTTATAGCAGATTAATATTCCATTGTATGGGCATACTACCATATATTTATCCACTTATCCAATGATGGACATTTGGGCTCTTTCTAACATTTGGGCTCTTATCAATGGTCATGTTATGAACATTCATGTACAGTGAATATGTTTTCAGCTTTCTTAGAATTGCCAGATTGTATGGGCACTTTTTTTAAAATTTATTTTTTATTCTATTTGTTATATATGACAGCAGAATGCATTACAATTCACATTACACATATACAACACAATTTTCATCTCTGTACAAAAAGAAGAGTTACACAATTTGTGTCTTCATACATGTACTCAGGGTAATGATGTCCATCTCATTCCACAGTCTTTTCTAGCCCCATGCCCGCTCCCTTTTCCTTCCACCCCTTTTCCCTAACTAGAGTTCATTTAATCCTTCCATGTTCCACCTTCACAACCCATTATGAACAGCATCCTTAAATCAGAGAAAATATTTGGCATTTGTTCTTTGGGGATTGGCTAACTTCAGTTAGCATTATATTCTCTAACTCCATTCACTTAACCTGCAAATGCCATGATTTTATTCTCTTTTAATGCTGAGTAATATTCCATTGTGTGTATATATACCACATTTTCTTTATTCATTCATCTACTGAAGGGCATCTAGGTTGGTTCCACAGTTCAGATATTGTAAATTGTGCTGCAGTAAACATTGATGTGGCTGTGTCCCTTTTTTTAAGTTCTTTGGGTATAGACCAAGGAATGGGATAGCTGGGTCAAATGGTAGTTTCATTCTGTATGGGTGCTTTTTTTGAAATTTTAAAAATTCATTTGTTCTAATCAGTTTCACATGACAGCAGAATGCTCTTCGATTTATAGTATACAAATAGAGCACAATTTTTCACTTCTCTGGTTGTACATGAAGTAGGATAACACATTTGTGCAATCATACAGGTAGGTACCTAGAGTAATGATGTCCATCTCATTCCACCCTCTTTCCTATCACCATGCCTCACTCCCTCCCTGACCTTTTTCCCAATCCAAAGTTCCCCCACTCATCCCATGCCCCACACCCTGCCATTATAGATTAGCATCCACTTATCAGAGAAAACATTCAACCTTTGTTTTTTTGGGGATTAGCTTACTTTGTTTGGCATGATATTCTCCAACTCCATCCATTTACCTGAAAATGCCATAATTTTATTTCTGAGTAATATTCTATTGTTTATATATACCACAGTTGCTTTATCCATTCATCTATTGAAGGGCATCTAGGTTGGTTCCATAGTTTAGCTATTGTGAATCATGCTGCTATAAACATTGATGTGGCTGTGTCACTGTAGCATGCTGTTTTTAAGTCCTCTGGGTATAGACCAAGGAGTGGGATAGCTGGGTCAAAAGGTGGTTCCATTCCAAGTTTTTTTTTGTTACTGGGGATTGAACTCAGGGGCACCCAACCACTGAGGCATATCCCCAGCCCTATTTTGTATTTTATTTAGAGACAGGATCTCACTGAGTTGCTTAGCACCTTGCTTTTGCTGAGACTGGCTTTAAACTCACAATTCTCCTGCCTCAGCTGCCTGAACCATTAGGATTTCAGGTGTGCGCTACCATGTCCAGCTGTATGAGTCCTTTAACTTAACTTTTTGAAAAACAAACTTTTTTTCCTAGCAGTTGAACCATTTTACAATTTTAACAGCAACATGAGGATTTCAATTTTTTTTTTTTTTTTGGTACTAGGGATCAATCCCAGGAATATTCTAACTTTGAGCTACATCCTCAGCTCTTTTCATTTTATTTTGAGATGGGGTTTCACTGATTGCAATTCTGAATTTGCAATTCTCCTGACTCAGCCTCCTGATGGAGTACTAGCATGCACCACAGTGCATAATTTAAGGTTTCAGTTTTTCAGTATCCACAACAATGCTGGTTATTGTCAGTTTGTGTGGTGCTGGGATTTAACCCATGACCTTGCAAATGCTAAGCAAGCACTTACCTGTGAGCAACAACCCCAGGCCCCTTTTTCTGTTTTTGGTAGTTGGGATTGAATTTGAGCACTTAATCACTGAGCCAAATCTCCAGCCCTTTTAAATTTTTATTTTGAGACAGAGTCTTGCTAAATTGCTTAGGACCTTGCCAAATTGCAGAAGCTGGCCTCAAACTTGCATTCCTCCTCCCTTAGCTTCTAGAGCTGCTGGGATTACAGGTATGTGCCACCACGCCAGGCAATATAGTCCTACTGGACACAGTACCTCATGCCTGTAATCACAGAAACACTGGAGGTTGATTTAGGAGAATGGCAATATCAAGACCAGTCTCTACAGTTTAGTAAGGCCCTCAGCAATTTAAAGAGACCCTATCTTAAAAAAAAAAAAATACTGAGGATATATGTCAGTGGTAAATCACCATGGGTTCAATACCAAGGTACCAAGAAAACTGAAAAATTTTTTTAAATTAGTATTTTTTATTTTTTTAAAGAGACAGAGAGAGAGAAAAATTTTTTTTTAATAATTCTTTTTCAGTTTTCAGTGGACACAACATCTTTATTTTATTTTTATGTGGGGCTGAGAGTTGAACCCAGCACCCCGCGCATGCCAGGCGAGCACGCTACCGCTTGAGCCACATCCCCAGCCCTAAAAATTATTTTTTTAACAGTTAATAACATTGAGCTCTTTCTGTGTACTTATGCTCTATTTATATATAAATATATAGTCTTTGGGGATATATCTATTCAAATACTTTGCCTATTTTAGTTTTTATTTACTTATCTGTTTTATTTTTTGGTATTGAGAATTGAACTGAGGGATGTTTTACCACTGAGCTACATCCCAGTTCTTTTTATTTTTCATTTTGACACAAGGTCTTGCTAAGTTGACGAGGCTTGCCTTGAACTTGAGGTTCTCCTGCTTCAGCCTCTGGAATTGCTGGGATTACAGGTGTGCCCAACTCTTTTTTCACTTACTTGATGCTGTCTTTGTCTTACAATTGTTTTAAATTTTGATGAAGTTCAATTTATCTATTTGTTGTTTTGTTATATAGAGTACATACAATGGAATATTATTCAGACATAAAAGGGAAAAGAAATCCTTATGCTGGTGGTGTAGCTTAGTGGTAGAACATTTTCCTAACATGTAGGAGACCCTAGGTTCAAACCTCTGAAGGAAAAAAAAAAAAAAGAAAAAAGAAAAAGAAAAGAAAAAAGAAAAAGAAAAGAAAAATCTGAAGGAAATACAATATAATGCTATAATGTAAGTGAATCTTGAGGAAATCATACTAGGTGAAATAACAGTCACAGAGAGACAAATTTTGCATGATTCTACTTAGTTAAGGTATTCAGTGTAGTTGAATTCATAGAAGCAGAAAGTAGAATGCTGATGGGGGGATGAGGAAATGGGTAATTTTTTTTTTTAAACACATGTTGAGTTTCAATTTGCCAGTAGGAAAAAGTTTTGGAGATCAGTTATTCAACAATATGAATATTAACACTACTAAACAGTATACTCAAAATGGTTAAGATGGTAAATGTTGTGTTATATATTTCTACCACAATTAAAAACATAGTCATGGGTTGGGGATACAGCTCAGTTGGTAGAGAGTTTGCCTAACATGCACAAGGCCCTGGATTCAATCCCCAGCATCACCACCAAAAAAAAAAAAAAAAAAAAAAAATGATGTGGCTCAGTGGTAGAGCACTTGCCTAGCATGCATAGACCCTGGGTTCAATTCCCAATACCACAAAAAAGAAAAGAAAAAGTGAACTTAATTAACCACAAATGTGTGAGTTTCTGTGTAAAGGAGGGAAATATCCTCATTATCTTTGAGTTGACAGTTATTTCATAAACAAAAACACCAACCATGGGGCTTGGAGTGGTAGAATGTTTGTCTAACATGCATGAGTCTCTGACATCCCCAAGACTACAAAAATAAAATAAAATTTTCCAGGTGTGGGGACACATGCCTATAATCCCAGTGACTTGGGAGGCTGAGGCACAAGGACCACAAGTTCAAGGCTAGCCTCACCAATTTAGTGAGTCCTTAAGCAATTTAGTGAGAACCTGTCTCAAAAGGAAAAATAAAAGGGCTGGGTATGTGGCTCAGTGGTAAAGAACCCCTGGGTTTAATCCTCAGTACCAAATAATAATAAATAAATAAAGTAAAATTTTAAAAAATGGAAAAAGTAGCCAGGTAGGAGAACTGTTTGAACCCAGAAGTTCAGGACCAGCCTGGGCAACACAGCGTGACCTCCAACTCAAAAACCAAATAGACTGGTGCAGTGGTACACACCTGTAATTCCAGGAAGTGACTCAGGAGGCTTGGCAGAGGATCTTAAATTCAAGGCCAGCCTGGGGCAACTTGGTGAGACTTTGTTGCAAAATAAAAAAACAAAAAGGGGGCTGGTGTCCTGGCTCATGGTAGAGCGCCTGCCTAGCATATGGGAAGTACTGGGTTTGATCTCAGCACTGCATATAAATAAATAAAATAAAGGGTTGACAACTAAAAAATATTTTCAAAAAATAAAAAGGACTGGGGTTGTAGCTCAGTGGTAAAACACCCCTTGATTCGATCCCCAGTACCAAAACAAAAAACGAAGTAAAGCACTAGTGATATATATTTAAAAAAAAGTCAAATTGATAAATTGAGCTTCACTAAAAGTTCATTAAATTTCTGCTTATCAAAAAACAACATTAAACCAGACACGGTGGCGGCATGCCTGTAATCCCAACGACTCGGGAGGCAGAGTCAGGAGGATCACAAATTCAAAGCCAGCCTCAGCAACTCGGTGAGGTACTTTGCAACTCAGTTAGACTCTGTCTCTAAATAAAATACAAAAAAAAAAAAGTTAGGAAATAAAAGACTGAAGGAAATATATACACAGATACAGCAAGATTGAAATCCCCAGTATCTAAAGAACTGTGATATTCAGGAGACACACACACAAAAAAAATCAGAGCCTGGAGTGACAAGTGATGATGCATACCTGTAATCCCAGTGACTTGGAGGCTGAGAGGAAGGAGGATCTCAAGTTTGAGGTCAGCCTCAGCAACAGGTCAGCCTCAGCAACTTAGTAGTGCCCAAAGCAACTTAGTGAGACCCTGTCTCAAAATGAAATATAAAAAGGACTGGGGGTGCCATTCAGTGGTAAAGTGTCCCTGGGTTCAGTCTTCAGTACCCCAACCCACAAAATTTAAAAACATTAGAAAATGGCCAGAGCAGTTTAACCAACTTTAAAAAAAGAAGATGTAAAAATAAGTAATAAACACATAAAAAGATGCTCAACATGAGTTCACCAGGAAAATGTAAAGTAAAATCATAATTAGATCGCTAAGTGTCAATGAGGAATTTTCATGTACTCCTGGTTGGAATATGAACTGGTATAACAATTTGGCATTTTCTTAAAAGCTAAATGTAGGGCTGGGGATGTGGCTCAAGTGGTAGCACGCTCACCTGGCATGCATGCAGCCCGGGTTTGATCCTCAGCATCACATACAAACAAAGATGTTGTGTCTGCCGAAAACTAGAAAATAAATATTAAAATTCTCTCTCAAAAAAAAAAAAAAGCTAAATGTATACATAGTTATTTGATCCAGCAGTTCCACTTCTACGTATTAACCCAAGAGAAAGAAAAAGTAATATACATTGACACAAAGAGTTGTACACAGATGTTCACAGCAGCTTTGTTCATGAAAATCTAGAAGTTGGAAATAACCCAAAGACTATCAGTAGGTGAAATGAATAAACAAACTATAGCATGCACAATAAAATGGAATACTACTTAGCACTAAAAGAAAATGAACCATTGATATACTTAATCACCTGGATCAAATTTATAGACAAGCTGAGCAAAAGAAGCAAAGACAAAAGCAAACATATGGCTGGACATGTGGGAGGCTGAGGTAGGCGGATTGCAAGTTTACGCCTGGAATTTAGTGAGACTCTGTCTCAAAATAAGAGATAAAAAGGGCTGGGAATATAGTTCAGTGATAGAGTGCCCTATGCGTGAACACTCCTCAGTACTGAAAAAAAAAGATCAGTGTATACATTGTATGATTCCATTTGTATGAAATTCTAGATTAGTCAAGACGAATTTACAGTGACAGAAAGATCAGCGATTCCCTGGGCCTAGGAGTAGGAGGGTTGACTGCAACAGACACAGATAATTTGGGGGGCGGGCAATAGGAATTTTAAATATCTTGATTGTGGAATAATTACATATATCTCCAAACTCACATGGATCTCCCTGGGCTAAAATCAGGGGTCATAGGCCAGTGTTCCTTCTGGAGATTCTAAGGGAGAATCCATTTCCTTGCCTTTTTCAGCTCCAAGAGGCTGCCTAATTCCTTGTATCATGGGCCCCTTCAAGGCAGCAATCAATCACTCAGATCTCTGCTACTGTCTTCATAATTCCTTCTCTGTTTCTGCTCACCCCACCTGGATCAGAATAATCTCTCTAAGACCCTTAAGTGTCCATTTGCAAAGAATTTTTTTGTAAGGGAAAATAACATTCTTATAGATTCCAAGGATTGGGACATAGACATCTTTATTGGGGGTGGATATTACCTTACCTTAAGACTACCATTATTCTACATTTGCCTAACGTGGTAAAATTTGGCCTCTGAAGGACCTTTATTTATGATATGGAGTTTCTGGCCTTTCTTCAAATGCTCATCTGCCACTGTGGAAATAACTGCTTTATCTTGTGAAAGCTCCTGCTTGTCTTTTTTTTTTTTAATATTTATTCTTAGGTTTTAGATGGACACAATACCTTTATATTTATGTGATGCTGAGGATCGAACACAGTGCCTCATGCATGCTAGGCGAGCGCTCTGCCACTGAGCCACAACCCCAGGCCCCTCCTGCTTGTCTTTCAAAATTAAACCTTTTTTTTTTAAATCTAGGGGTTCAACCCATGGGCCTCATGAATGTTAAGCAAGTGTTCTGCCACTGGACTGACTTCATCCCCAGCCCTTTTTATTTTATTTTGAGACAGGATCTCACTAAATTGCCCAGATAGTTCTTGAATTTAGGATCTCCTGACTCAGCTTCCTGACTAGCTAGTATTACAGACATGAACAACTCACCACCCTCCACACTAAATCTTTTGTTTAAGGTATAGTTTTAAGATTCATGGGTCCTTGAGATTCAAGGTTCTGAGGCTCAGTAAGAGGGAGACTTAATTCTTGAGACCTCAGTTCAGGGAGTGAATGCTGAGATCCAGAAATGTAGTCATTTGAACTTGGTGCAGGCAACAGAACACAGCAGAAATAAGGAAGCATACTATATATATTTTTGTTCAAGAGGAATAACAAAGCAGGAATGAATTAGCTTCAAGGTGGGGGCCAGAGTGCCACAGAGCTATACACTGATTATCTGACTCAGAGGCCAAGGTCCTTTTGATTTTGCATCTTACTGTATGTACCCTTTCCTTTCCAACAGGGATTTGGGGCAAAGGGCAAAATGAGAGGAAGTAATACATAATGTTCTCACCAGATAATACTGAAAACTTTCAGGTTATAAAAAACAGTTTAATTCTCTCACCTTTCTATTTTCTCTCTTCACTGCATTAAAGAATGATGTGTCGATCTTACTTTAATTCAAAGGAAAGAGAATACTTTCTAAATGCAGATGTCATCAGAAAGGAACTTTAAAATTTAGTGCTCCCAATGATCTACTCTGCAGGGTTAACGTTATTTGCATCATAGGCTTTCTTATCAACAAAGGTGCAAATCCCCATACTAACTTCCCTCTGCTGCCAGGTTGTCTAGTCTAGATGCCCAATGACTCCCTGAAACTCAGAAATGAGTCATTCTCTAAGTCTGTGGCAGTGGGCACACCTGAAGAAACAAAGTTCAGGTATATTACTGGCAGAAGCAGTGAGCACAAGACAAGCTCTAGAGGAAGGAGTCCAGAGACAGAGCAGCATGACTTCTGAGAAAGGTAAAATGGATTCAGGGATCTGGCGAAGACCATATTCTTTTATTTCTTTTTGAGTCAGAGTCTCACTATGTTGCCCAGACTGTCCAGGACTCCTGGGTTCAAGTAATTCTCCTGCCTCAGCTTCCCAAGCAGCTGGGATTGTAGATACACACCCCTTTTCCCAGCCTGGGTCTATCTTCTTGAGCAGTGTAAAATTATATGTGTATGTGACCTGCTTGTGCATGCGTCTTTGGGCATTTTTCAACTTTCCTGTTATTGATTAATATATAAATATTACCCTTAAACAAGATATATTACTATTATAATGAATTATTTATGACTCCAAATGATTATGATTAAATGACACTAAGTGACATTTACTAAGTGCTGGTTTCATCATTAAAAAAAAAATTAAGGGGCCTGGGTAGCTCAGTGATAGAGTGCTTGTCTAGAATGTGCAAGGCCCTTTTTGTAATCCCCAGTACCATATACACACAAAAAAATAAGTAAAATTATAACTTTCGAATTAATAGAACAGAAGCAATAGCACAAGGCCAATGTGCTAATTGACAAATGAATTGACAATGATTAATTGAAGTTAATGAGCAGTTACTTGAGTTAGAAAAATTCATAAGGAAAGACACCTCAGATGTATAAAAAGATGATGTCAGATGAAGTGGGTTGGAGCTGGATATTAAGAGGGTAGAATTTGGATTGCAAGAAAGAGGAGTTCCTTGTTGTTTGAATCATATTGAAAAAAAATGATTTTAAGAGACTTTACAACGATCTTTGTTTAGAATATAATGAAGAAACTGGTTAAGCTAGAAGAGAATTGATGGAAATAATCTGCAGTAAGACTAGAAAGCATATTGAAGTGTTATTATAATTTGAATGCCAGGTTTAAAAAAATGGAGGTTTATCTTTTTGTTAAAAAATCTTCAGAGAATTTCTGAATTTCATAGAGATATGACTAAAATAGTGCTTTAGAAACATTTACTTAGTACCTGGTGGAT
This sequence comes from Marmota monax, assembly GCF_021218885.2. Taxonomy (NCBI): domain Eukaryota; kingdom Metazoa; phylum Chordata; class Mammalia; order Rodentia; family Sciuridae; genus Marmota; species Marmota monax. The sequence goes on along the minus strand of NW_026692798.1, from coordinate 984,845 downwards.
TTCAGGTTGGAAGCAGAAAAGACTGGAGTAAGGAGATCAATTAGAAGACTAATGCAATAGTGTACTGTGTGGTAGGGCAGGGAGTCTGAGACATCAGTTTGGAGTTTAAGTAACAATGTATTTATTTATTTATTTTAGTTGTTGATGGACCTTTACTTAATTTATTTATTTGTATGTGGTGCTGAGAATTAAACCCAGTACCTCTCACAGAGAGGCAAGCGCTCTACCACTGAGTACAACCCCAGCCTAAGTAAGAATGTATTTTTTTCTGCCTCTATTAAAATTATATTTTAAGTAACATATGGAGGGGACAAAGTAGGGGGAAACCAAACACCTTATTTAACTGAAATGTTTGCTTCTGGGCATTTGGCATGCCTATAATCTAAGCAATGAGAAATGAGGCAGGAAGATCACAAGCTTGAGGCCACCCAAGCAATTTAGTGAGACCCTATCTCAAAATTAAAAATTAAAAGATCCGAGGATATGGTTCAGTGGTAGAGCACTCCTGGTTTCATTCTCCAGAACGACATATACAAAATAGTAATAAAAATAATAATAATTTTAAAAAAATCTGGATACCTTGTCTTGACTTTCCTATATGTATATTTAAATATTCTGGTAGGAAAATATATCTGGGTAGTTTTAATTTGCATTTCCCTACCAGATATCTTTGTTCCTGTATATGTGTGTGCGTGTACGTGTGTGTGTGTGCGTGTGTCTTACTGGAGATTGAAAACCTAGGGTGCTCTACCACTGTGTATAGCCCCACCCCTTTTTATTTTGATACAGGATCTCATAAATTACCCAGACTGGCCTTTAATTTGTGATTTTCCTGCTTCAGCCCCTGAGTATCTAGAATTACAAGTGTATGCCACTGAGCTGGGCTCCGTATATTTTGTTTTGTTTCTTTTCCTTTGTTGCTGGGAATCCAACCCAAGGCCTCTCAAATGCTATGTAAGTGCTCTACACTGAGCTACAATCCCAAGCTGGATTATCTGGTTTGAATTGGGCATCTGTCAAGTAGACTTCAGCAGAGACCTTAAAAATCTTGCTTTTCTTTGGTGTAATGAACTAGTTCAGTGCAATGAATCCACAAAAGAATCTTCTAAATTCATTTACAGGTATCATTTGCAGGTTTAGAAGAATAGAGCACTTTTTCTTAATAGCTCAATTTGTATTTGGGTGTTATTTGATGTAATCATCTCTTGATCAACAGGTCCTTCAACTGGTGATGCTACTCTGAGGTAAGAATAATATTGCACTCACAGTGCAATTCAATTCAATCAAGAATAAATGACAATTCAATATTTGCAGAACTACAGACTTTTTGTTGTTCCTTTCTTCTTTTAAAAATTTTATTGGTGCATTATTATTATACACGATAGTGGGACACCTTATGCCATATTTGTACATGCACATAATATAATTTGATCAGTCTCATTCCCTAGTACCTTCCCTTTCCCTCCCCAACTCCCACCTCCTGATCTATTTGTTTTTTTCTACTGAACTCCCTTCTATTATCACTATTATTATTTCAATTAGTGCATTATTATTATATATACAAATAGAATTCATTGTGATAGATTCATACATAGACATAGCAAATTTGGTAGATTTCTTTCCATAGTACTTTCCCATGCCCTCCTCTCCTCCCTGTCTTTCAATTCCCTTCTTCTACTCTATTGGCCTCCCTTCTATTTTTGTGAGATCCCTCTTTTTTTTTTTTTTAATCCATCCCTGCCCCTTTCTCCCATATGAGAGAAAACATTTGATCCTTTCTGAGTTTGGCTTATTTCACTTAATATGATGTTCTCCAGTTCCATTCATTTATCAGCAAATGACATCATTTTATTCTTTACATCATAGGTAACATTCTTCTTTTACCATGTTCCAATTCTTCCTTTCTTTGTGACTTTTCCAACTTAATTTTCTTTGAGTATTGCTTTTTCTTTTTATATCTTTGTTCCTATGTCCTTCGGTTTCATTCAAAGAAATTACTTTCCAGCTTGCTTCTCTGTTGTCTTACTATTCAACTTTTCTCATTAAATCGTATGTTTTTATAGCCCTCAGTGCAATGTTGGGGGAACTGTTTGTTACTTTGATTTCATCTTTCTATTTGATCATTTTCCAGACTTCTACAGGGAATCATCAAGGATATACCATCTCATGATGGTTGAAATGGAAGGGCTGCTCTATGAAATAACTCAATATGGCATTTCAGGGATGAGTGGGAACAATGAGGATGTAATAAACCTGTAACTTAATCGTGGCATAGAGGAGCCCTCAGCACAATCCTGAATTTTTCCTGAGTAACAGCTTTCAGACATGGAGAGTGTTAAAATCTAAAGATCATTGAGAGCATTTTTTTGTTTCTTTCTTACAATGAATTGGCATACAGAATTCTAAAGTGGAAGACTCTTGAGGCTAAACTGCTCTTTTCTCAGACTTCACTGCAGAATTTGTTGGCAAGAAGATTCTTCCAGACTTCAACACTTGCCAAAATCTGGTTAGAGGCCACAGAGAAACAGTGAAGATAAGTACTGAGACAGGACACCTCTAAGTGTGAAATAGAAAGATTAGCATATAAACTGGACCTAGTGGAGCACACCTATAAGCCCAACTACTCAAAAGGCCGAGGCAGGAGAATAAAAAAAGAAAGGAAAAAGAAAAAGAAAAAAAAAAGGAAAAATAGAGATTACTATATAGTAAAAAATCTTCAAAAGAGAAACCAGAACACACTTATGCCTAAATTCAAGACTAAAACAATGGTATTGAAAGGCAGTAGAATGAATCAGATATAACTTTCCTATGTTCATTATGAATGCACCACCCATGAAATTCCACATTATGTTCAATCACAGAATGGATCCTAATTAGAATAAATTATACTCTGTGTATGTATAATATGTCAAAATTCACTTTACTTGCATGTATATCTAAACAAAATAAAATAAAATGAAACAATAGCATTAGAGAGTAGTCATCGAATACTATGACTAGGAAAAAAAGAAATCCTTTTACTATGTTTGTGAGAGAAACTCTGATAATTCAAATGAACTTCTACAGATAACTCTGAAACCTGGAATAGAAAACTTTCAGAGATGTCATGGTTCAGATCTGCTTAATAGAAGAGGGAAGCATGAAATGATTTCTAGGATTTCATGGGACCTAGAAAAAGCAATCTAGGGCCACTTTTTATATTTCAGGAGGAGAATTGAACCCTGGGAATTTGAAGTCTTCTTTGACCCTGCAGAACTTCGCAAAGAGACCTGTATGTTCTATGAAATCAAGTGGGGCACGAGCCACAAAATCTGGAGAAACTCCAGCAAAAACACCACCAATCATGTTGAAGTGAATTTTATAGAAAAATTTACTGCGGAAAGACATTTTTGCCCATCCATCAGCTGTTCCATCACCTGGTTCTTGTCCTGGAGTCCTTGTTGGGAATGTTCCAAGGCTATCAGAGAATTTTTGAGTCAACATCCTAATATGACTCTGGTTATTTATACAGCACGGCTTTTTCAGCACATGGATCAGCAAAATCGGCAAGGACTTAGGGACCTCATTAACAGTGGTGTAACTGTCCAGATTATGACAGTCTCAGGTAACAACAGTAAACAGAATCATAAGTGTTTATAAAGACTGTGGTGATAGATCTCTTTGGAGGCCAAGTTGATTATTCTAGGCTGCAAGTCTCAGGAGTGAGAGTCCAAAATAATGTGAGAAAGAACCAGGTCTAACTTTTTCTACTCTTGCTACCACCGTTTTGGTAGTAATAGAGATTGAACTCAGGGGTATTCTACTACACATCCCTAGTCATTTTTATTTTTTATTTTGAGATAGGGTCTCACTAAATTGCTAAGGATCTCACTTAAATTGCTAAGGCTGGCCTCGAATTTGCAATCCTCCTGCCTCTCAGCTCCTGAGTTGCTGGGATTATAGATCGGCCCCATCACACCCTGCAATGAATTGTTCTTTTTAGTAGAGTCCATCGCCAGCAACAATTAGACCAGAGCCTTAACAGATAGTGTGCTTTTCTTCCCCACTTCTTTTTCTTCTTCCTTTTTTTTTTTTTTTTTTGGTGCTGTGGACTGAACCCAGGGCCTCATACATGCTAAGCATGTGCTTTACCACTGAGCTATACCACAGCTATAGTATACTTTTTTTCTTTTTGTACCAGGAATTGAACCCAGGGGTGCTTAGCCACTGAGTCACATTTCCATATCCTTTTGTTTTTAATTTTGAGACAGGGTTTCACTAAGTTGCTCAGGATCTCACTAAATTGCTGAGGTTGGTCTCTAACGTGTGATCCTCCTGCTTCAGCCTCCTGAGTCACTAGGATTACAGGCATGTGCCACCAACACCTGGTTATAATATATGGTTTTTCTTTTTTTTAAATTGGAGCTCTTTAACTAATTTGCCATTGTGTTTGTTAAATGAACCATGATTTGTATCTCCTTAGAGTATTGTTACTGCTGGAGGAATTTTGTCAACTACCCACCTAAGGAAGAAACTCACTGGCCCAAATACCAGCCTCTCTTGATGATGCTCTATGCACTGGAACTCCACTGCATCATTCTAGTGAGTTGCTTTAACCCATTACTTTCCATCATCCAAAGATTCTGATACCAAAAGAAGCATCTTTTGTCCAACTTCTTTCCTGAGAATTTTGACACAAACTCTTCTCACCACCGTTTTGCCATTTATACTGAGATTTAGTTATTAAACTAGTTGACTCATCTTTAGAAAATATGAGACTAAGATAATCCCTTTGTGAGAAATAAGGAGGGAGAAGGGAATAGTCTAAGATGCATGTGCGCTCCACGTTAATTCCATTTAATCATCATTGTTATTGTTGTCATTCCCTCACATGCTGGCTCCACAGGGTTTCAGATTGTTTTCTTTCCCATAGGGTGTATGTCATTCTATTGCAGAAATGTGAGTGTCTCATTTGGATTCTTGAAAGTAGTTCAATGATCTTCCAATTGACTTTTTAAAATATACATGGTAATAATAGTATTAATTAAAATGTTTATCATAAGGATAAAATATAATCCTTTTTATTCCAGAGTCTTCCACCTTGCTTAAAGATTTCCAGAAGATGTCAAAAGCAGCTTACATTTTTCAGCCTTACTCTTCAAAATTGCCATTACCAGACGATTCCACCCCATATCCTTTTATCTACAGGGCTGATACAGCCTTCTGTGACTTGGAGATGAATAAGTTATTCCTGTATGTACTATTTTAAGAACAAGTGGGGCTGGGGATGTGGCTCAAGCGGTAACAAATTCGCCTGGCATGCGTGGGGCGCTGGGTTTGATCCTCAGCACCACATAAAAATAAAATAAAGATGTTGTGTCCACTGAAAACTAAAAAATAAATATTAAAAAATTCTCTCTCTCTCTCTTAAAAAAAAAAAAAAAAGAACAAGCAATGGTGACCCACCAAGAAATGAGTGCCATTAAAAATCTAGAAAAAAATAAAAAAAGAGAAAAAAAAGAATCTAGAAATTGGGGCTGGGTATGAATCTTAGTGGCAAAGCACTTGCTTGGCATATACAAGGCTCTGGGCTTGATGTGCAGCACTGGAAAAAAGAAAATAGAGAAGAATCCAGAAATGTTCAGAAGCAGCATTATCATGTATTGTGCAACTTCCTGCCATATTCCCAATTACCCTATAACTTCACATCTTGTGTTTTAAACTTTGTATCTTAAAACAATAAATATTTATTGTCACGATTTCTGAGTCAGGAATTCAAGAGTGTGTGTGGTTGGCTTAGGGGTCTCCCAAGAAGGTGCAGTCAAGGTGTGAGCCAGGACTGGAGTCATTTGCAGGCCTCACTGAGGTTAGAGAAGGTGCTTCCTAGATGGCACACTTATGTTGCTGACACATTGGTGCCGGTAGTAGGTGGAAAATCTCAGCTTCTTGCCATGTAGTTCTCTCCATAGAGCTGCTTGAACAACCTTGTGATGTGGCAGCTGGTTTCCTACAGAACAAATGGTGGTCTAAGAGAAAGCAAGGTGGAGCTATCCATGTCTTTAATAATTTAATCTTAGAATTACACCCTTTTTTTTTTAATTGGTCACACAGGCCAACAATGATTCAGTGCTGGAGAGAATTTGAACTTCAGAAAGTGAAACTCATTAGAAGACATCTTGGGTTTTCCTATAGGGGACATTTTCTGTACTTTGAGAACAAATAATTAAATGGATCCAACTTCTTACACATAGCTAAGGGGAAACAAAGGGCAAAGTAGCATATTTTTTTCTTTTTGCACCAGAACATCTGAATCAAAACACAGTTTAACAAATGATTTTTATCAGAATTTATTGGATGATTTACAGTTATAATAACCTCAAAATTTGAGTAGATTAACAACAACCAAAAGATTTATTTCTTGTTTTCATTGCGGTCTAATGTGAGTTGGATAGAAATGTGGGGTCTTGGAATTCACTTATTGAATTCTGTACTTTCAGCCAACAGGGAATAGGCTGGGGAACATTAAAATAGTGTAAAAGAATAAAAAAAAATAGTGTAAAAGAGTATGTTTAGGATCAACAACTGACAAACACCGTTTCTGGCCCCATTCCTCTGACCAAAAATCTGTCATGAAGCCCCACCTAACTATAAAGGAGGCTGAGAAACAAAGCCGTGCTGCTGCCTAGAAAGAAATAAAAAAGCGATTCAGAGAACAGAGTGCCTGCCATGTTGAAGAAACTAGGAAGCTGCTGAGACCTAGACATTGTGCAACTTGGCCAGGCCCAGAAAGGAAATACCCTGACAGAAAAGGGACTAAAACTCAGTGTGCTTTTATTCCTCTGAGGCATTCAAGATATGCAGGAACCAGCATATCATGGACTTGATAATGGAGTCAGATAAGCTCAGTCATTTGCCTGACGAGCCCTTTCTGGGTTGGTCTGGCAGTCTCTTTTTAAAAAGGGCTAGGAATATGAAACTGTCCATAAGAAAGCTATGTTTTTTGTTTTTTTTAAAACTTTTGTGAAAGATACACTTTGCCCATTGCTCTTACAAAAAAAAAATTGTTTTAGGAAAAATTTTCAAAGACAGAAAAAAACTTTACAAAGACAGGATACAGTTTCTCACATGAAATGGTATATTTCCTTTATTATGTAAGACAAAAAACAATGTTGGGCTGGGATAGTGGCTCAGGGTAGAGGGCTGGCCTAGCACCGGCCGGGACCTGGGTTCAATTCTCAGCACCACATTTACAAAAAAAAAAAAAGATTCTCTCTCTCTCTCTCTCTCTTAAAAAAAATCAATGTAAATCATTATTTTTCAATTTTTATTTATTTATCTTTCAGTAGTGTTGAGGATCAAATCCAGGACCTTGTGCATGCTAAATAAAAAGTTCTACTTCTGAGCTACATCCCCAGCCTCAAACCTTTTTTTTTTTTTTTTTTTTTTTTTTACAGTGTTGGGGATTAAACCCAAGGCATTGCACATGCAAAACAAGTATTCTACCAACTGAGCTACATCGCCAGCCCCTCAAACCATTATATTTTAAAAATCTAATTCGTTTGGTTTTGAGGAAGCCAAGAGCTAAGTTTGTTTTCGCTTCTGGTGCTGAGGACTGAACCTAGGGCCTTGAACAAGCATTCTACCATTGAGCTATACCCCCATCTTGAGGGAGGCCAGACTGGGGATGTAGCTCAGAGAGCTTGCCTAGCAAGTATGAGATCCTGGGTTCAATCCCCAGCATGACACATGTGTAAACACACACAAAATGTGAATGATAAGCAATACAGGAACTATGGGAGAAATAAAGTTATGAAACAATATTAGAAGGATCTAAAAATTGAAATAGATAATATATCAAATAATTCTATAATGGTGGTCATAACATTTCTAGAAGGATAATCTGGGTTGACCCTTAACTAATCTCTGAAGAAGGTACAAATGTTTTCAATCTTTTTAACTTTCCTCCTGCTGAAACATACTCATTCTTTATCTCTGGTGCTTTTAAATGAAAGTTTTTTCATATCTACAATTTTTTTTTATACTAGGGATTTAACCCAGGGGCACTTTACCACTGAGACACATCCGTGGCCCTTTTTATTTTTATTTTGAGACAAGATCTCACTAAGTTGTTAAGACTGGACTCAAATTTATAATCATTTTGTCTCAGCCTCCCAAATTGCTGGGATTACAGGCATTCACCACCATGATGTCTGTATTATTTTCCCTGCCCCCAACCTTCCCTTATTCTAGGGATTGAACCCAGGGGTGCTCTATAAGGCTACAGCCCCAGACTTTTAATTTTTTTTATTTTGAGACAGGGTCTCACTAAATGCTGAGGCTGGTGTCAAACCTGAGACCCTCTTGCCTCAACCTCCAAAATCGCAGGGATTACAGACATGTGCCACCATGCCTGGCCTCACATCTACTACTCCCCCCAACCCAGTATTCCATCTCACAGCTCAGCTTTATACTAAGTCCAGTAGACTTGCTGTTTTGGCCTTTATATTCTTAGCACATTAGTAACTACTATAAGACCACCTGTGTACAGCAATCACTTAATAAATGATGAAAAATTGAATTATTTAAGCTTGACATGGTGGCACACACCTGTAATCCAAACTACTTGGGAGGCTATGGCAAGATCATGAATTTGAGGCTAGCCTTGGCAACTTAGTGAGATCCTGTATCAAGTTAAAAAAAAAATTTTTTTTTTAGAGGAATAGAGACATAGATAAGTGGTAGAACTCTTGCCTAATATGTGTGAGGCCCTGGGTTCAATTTTCAACACTGCAAAAGAAAAAGAATTGTTTAGAACTATTCAAACAACAATAGATAGTTCCTGCTACTTGGGAGGCTATGGTGGGAAGATCTCTTGAGTCTAGGAGTTCAAAGCCAACCCAGGCAATGAAACAAGACACCATGGGGGGGGGGGGGGAGAGAGAGAGAGAGAGAGAGAAGAGAGAGAAAACTGAAAGAATACAAGAGGCACTGTCTGTGTATAAGAAAATCTAAAAACGTTCACAGTTTTTTTTTTTAAAGGTTTTAATTTGAAAATGTCTTTAATTTTTTTTTTTAATATTTATTTTTTAGTTATCGGCGGACACAACATCTCTGTTTTGTATGTGGTGCTGAGGATCGAACCTGGGCCACACGCATGCCAGGCGAGCGCGCTACCACTTGAGCCACATCCCCAGCCCACGTTCACAATTTTGTCCCTTAAACACTAACCAGTGGGATAGGAGATTACCTGTCAAGATGGCTCAATCATTTCAAGCTGAATCCAAACATAAACTACTCAATTTATAAAAAATTGGTATTCTTTTCAGTTACTGGGGAGGCAGAAGCAGGAGAATTGTAAGTTCGAGTCCAGCCTTGGCAATTTAGCAAGATCTTGTCTCAAAATTTAAAAAAGACAAAAAAGGTTGGGGATCTAGCTCAGTGGCAAAGCACTCCTGGGCTAAACCCTCAGCACCAATAGAAAAAAACAAAACAAAACAAAAATGTTGATATTCTTGCCTGGTTCGGTGGCATATTCCTGTAATCTCAGCAACTCAGGAGGGTGAGGCAAAAGAACCAAAAATTTGAGTCCAGCCTTGGCAACTTAGTGAGACTGTCTCAGAATAAAATGAGAAGAGGTTGGGATGTAGCTCAGTGTTAGAGTGCTTGCCTAGCATGAGTGAGGTCCTGGGCTTGATCCCTAGTACCACAATAAATAAATAGAATAATAAAATAAAATATTAAAAGTTGATATTCTTCATTTTGTAAAATGACTTCATTGCACAGTTACTGAAATCACAAACTGGATGCCTAGTACTCTCCCTCTACTCATATCTTGCCTTCCCTTCACTGTAGGACAAGCAACAAATGACATCAGGCCTGGCAATGGGTATAGAGAAAAATGAATGGAATCACGAGAGTTATTAGGATATAAAATTAAGAGGGTGATATACTGAACGTGGGAGTAAAGGAGAAGGAGGCATCCAAGATGACTCTGACATTTCATAATTACAGTATTAGTTCAACTGGTCATTCACTGATGTAAGTACAAGGTAAATATTGGTGAATATTTATTTGATATGCTCATCAAGTACTCACATGGATATTTAAAAATACTTTAAAGGCCCATAATGGCTAAACTGTGTTCTATGCCTGGGTATGGTGGCACACTCCTATAATCCCAGAAACTCAAGAAGATCAGGCAAGGAGGAGAGGATCACAAGTTCCAGGACAGCTTCAGCAACTTAGTGAGGCCCTAAGCAATTTAGCAAACTTAAAATAAAAAATTAAAAAGTTTGGGGATGTAGCTCAGTGGTAAAGCACCCATGGGTTCAATCCCTAATACCCACCCTCCCGAAAAAATTGTGTTATCTGGCTCCCTGAATGATTCATGGTGGGTGGCTAGGGATGTAGCTCAGCAGTATAGCTCTCACTTAGCATTTTTGAGACCCTGAGTTTAGTCTCCAGTAACACAAAAAGGAAAAGAAAAGGTGGGGGGGAACCCTTTAAGAGGGTCTCTGCAGATTTTTTTTTTTTTTATTACTGCCAATCAAACTCAGGACCCCACACATGCTAAGTTCACAATCAACCCTTCAGCCACCACCACGGCAAGCACAGGGGAGTTATTTCTGTGTATTCCTACTTTGGTTCAAATTCATGAACCAAAATCAGAAATCAGGCTAAACTGAACAAGGCTGAACCAGGAAATAATACTGATTATCCATGTTTTATGGGAATCCATGATTTATGGGAAACAGATCAACAATTTTATGACTGAAATATAGTTTGCTTATTTCTTTTTTTCCTTTTTTGTGAAGCTGGGGATTGAACCTAGGGCTTCATGCATACTAGGCAAGAACTCTACTGCTGGGCTACACCCCAGCTCCAAGGTTGTTTTTTTTGATAGATCAACATTCTCTTTCTAATCATGCACCCTGTAGTTGTGATTTGGCACCAACTGGACCAGGGAAGCTTTGAGGTCATTCCAGTACCCAGAGGAAAAAGCCACATTCCACTGAATACAGTAGAATACACAGTCACCTTAGATAATGGGGAAACTAGGATTACCACTGCTCTGCAGTAAGAGATGTAAGATTGTTTTTTTCTCTCTCTCCTCCCCAGTGTTAGGGATCAAACCCAGGTCTTGTGTATGCTAGGCAAGTGTAAGTATTCTACCACTGACCTATACCTCCTGCCCAAACTATGTAATTTCTTTTTCTTTTTTTAAAATTTTGCCAGGGATTGAACCCAGAGGCGCTTTACCACTGAGCCATATCTTCCGCCCTTGTTTTATTTTTTATTTTGTGACAGGGTCTCACCAAGTTGCTTAGGGCTTCTGTAAATTGCTGAGGCTGGCCTTGAATTTGCGGTCCTCTTGTTGTTTCAGGCTCCTGAGCTGCTGGGATTACAGGTTTTGCACTATCACACCTGGTCAAAATATGCAATTTCTTACCTACCGTGACAATAAAAATCTAACTCCACAGTGACCCAATTTACCTCTTATAGCTTCTTTGATATCTTCTAGATCCTCTGCTTTATTTGCTTTGATTTAATTTCACAGAATTTAATTTTTAAGCTTTAAAAAATTAAATGTACTTTTCTAACTGGTAAGTAAAACCATAAACAGTATATAACAATGGGGTACATAAAATATAGAATCAGAAAATGTGAGTTAGACAAAATGTGAATATACAATTCCAGCCCATTGACAAAAAAAGACCTCCCGAAATGTGTTTGAGTTGGGCATGGTGGCTCATACCTGTAATCCCAGCTACATGTTAGGGAAGTGCTCTATAACTGAGCACAAATGATTTAACCAAGGTCACATAGCTGCTGCTAAATTTTAAATCATTCTGCCTCCCAGTTTAAGTTCTTTGCCTCACTAAAGAGGAAGTAATTTTTTTTGTGACAAAAAGAGCATTTCTTGCAACTTTCTTTATATATCAGATCAGTTTTCCTCCTGATTTACAATTCAAAAATATGTGTGAGAGGGAACAAGATGTGGATTCCTGTTCTGCCAGTTAATGTAAAACAATATGACCTGTTATTACACCTGGAGTCAATATTCTAATCATAGCTTATTTTCTGATCTAGTTTGTTTGTTTGTTTTGCAGTACTACACCCCTACCCCCAGCCCTATTTATTTATTTAAATTTTAATATTTATTTATTTATTTTTAGTTTTCGGCGGACACAACATCTTTGTTTATATGTGGTGCTGAGGATCGAACCGGGGCCGCACACATGCCAGGCGAGCGTGCTACTGCTTGAGCCACATCCCCAGCCCCTATTTATTTATTTATTCACTTGGTACTGAGGATTGAACCCATAGGTGTTTTACCACTGAACCACATCCCCAGCCCCTTTTTTAGAATTTTGAGACAGGGTCTCTCTGAGTTGCTTAAGGCCTCACTAAGTTGCTGAGGCTGGCAATTTTCCTGCATCAGCCTCCCAAGTTACTGGGATTACAATGCGCCATCATACAGGGCCTAATCTAGTGTTTTTAAACATCTTATCTTCCAACATAAAAGATATTTCTGCCAGATGTGGTGGCACATGCCTATAATCCCAGTGACTCAGGAAGCTGAGGCAGGAGGATTACAAATCTGAGGCTAGCCTCACAAACTTAATGAGAGCCTTAGCAACTTAGCAAAACCCTGTCACAAAATTAAAAAAAAAAAAAAAAAAAAGGGCGAGGGTCACTGGGGATGTTCCTCAGAGGTAAAACACCTCTCGGTTCAATCCCTTGTACAAAATATATATCTATATCTATATCTATATCTATATACTTTAAATATAAAGTAAACTTGAAATTTCTGGGACATAATGATCTCTGTGAGTTTGGACAATCCTGTACCTTTACCTAATTACTAAAGAGTAAACAAATACAACAGGAGCTAGAGTCAGAGTAACCAATAAACTGGAGTCACTTACTGGAGTCACTTCTCAAATATCTACCTTCTTGTCCCCAGAATTCAGGGCAAGTGAATATACAGGTGTGTGCATGTGAAGACTTGGTTGATAGAGTTTGATCTGCCCACAAAAAGTACATAATGTTTACACAGTATAATTAGAAGGGTGCTATTCTTACGTCTAGTGTTAATGATAACCACCTTGCTTCAGGGATCTCTACATTTGCTAAGAACGAGTATCTTCTGAGACTGGCTAAAGCAGCTTCTTAAATTGAGGTTCATGAATTCTCAGAGGTATAATACAACCTTTCATACACTGGATCATCTGTAATAACAGTGTGTGTATGTGTATGTGGTGCTGGAGATGGAACCCAGGGCCTCCCACATGGTAGGCAAGCATCTACAACTGAGCTATATACTCAGCCCCTGGAATAACTGTTTATAACTGAGAATTACCAATGTCCAGAGAAGTCTGAATGAGTGCACCAGGTATTGTACTAAAAAAAAAATGTACCTTGAATACATTACAATAATAGGACATTTAGACATCAGTCCTGGGACACAGGATGGAATTCTGAACTTCAGTTTTCACTGTTAGGTAGGTTACTGTCATATCTATGTTGCAGTATATACGTTTGAAATCTCATCCTTGTGTGAGACAAATGTGAGAACATTTCATCAGGAATAAATAGTCACTGAAACCTTCTTAGTTAGGAAAGGTGGGAGTTTGTATCATAAATAAATGATCACCACAAGCTCCTTTTAATTTTATTATTTGTATTGTTGATTGATTTTGTGTTCTTAAGACTCAGATCTTTGTTAAGTCTTTGCTAACTTCTGTAGTTCACTGATTTCAATGTCCTTTATCCCTCTTGGCATAATTTCTTACTCAGATCTCATGTATGACAAAGGGTACATGAAGCCCCTACAGGATTTAAATTGGGCGGAAAAAGAAACCAAACTTCATGGACCATGACAGCTTTAAAACCCTGGGGACAGATTTTGTTTGATTAATACTCAAAGGTGGTTATTTGTGCTGTGCAGATTTCATGGTCCAAAGATTAGAACAGCTTGCTATGTATGTATCAAGCTAGCCAGGCTTTGTGCCCATCTCCCCAGTGGCATGACTTCAGACAAATTTTCTCTCTCTATGGCTAACCTCTCCGGGTCCTGGTAATCACACCTTCCAGAGATGGTGTGCTGCTAGCCCCAGGACACTTCACTAGATATTTACATTTTGGCTCCCTTAAGCCCGGCTTCGCATTTGCAAACCATTCTTTTATTAAACTCCACTCAAGTTCCCCCTTAAATTATGCCATCTTATCCTGCCAGGATTCTGTTTTTATGAAGTCATAAGGAATACATTCTTTCTCTTCCTGGATTTTGTAAGTATTGGCAATATTTAGTGATTGTCTTGGTGGGTGAGAATATAGATGCATGTGTTAATAAGTTGTTATGGTTTACAGAGCCAGGGATAAAGCAGACCCCACCCCTCAACTTGGATACCATATGGGATGGAACTTAGTACGACTCTCGTATTTTCAACTGTGGAGGTCAAGTGTGAAGCCTGTCTTTGTTTCACATGCCCTTCCCGTTGCATCAAATATCCGCGACAGCCAAGGAGTCAGAGGAAGGCTAGTAGTTCCCCAGTACTTCCTACGTCTTTATTGGGACTGGATATTGGTTTGTGAGCTAGAAGAGCCAGAAGGGGTGTATCTGAATAGAAAAGGTTGTTGGAGAAGATAATTCAAAAGGTTTATTACTTCTAGGTTTATTACTTCTATCACCTTAAAGAAATCTACTTAAGAGGCAGTTTCCCAATTTGAGTTGCAGTATCTAGGAGGGACGCACAGAAGCAAACCAGTCAATATTTCTAGCTTGGTTTGTCTCTTGGTGCTTGATGCATTCATTTTATAATAGAACTTATGAAATGGTGCAGCACATATACTAAAATTGGAATGATATAGAGATTAGCATGGCCTTTGCACAAGGACGATGTGCAAATTCATGAAGTGTTCCATATTTTTAAATAAATAAATAAATGTTGATGGAAGGCCTAAAAATGTTCCTTGGCTTATAATAGTACAAAGAACAAGTTTCTAGGAAAATCTATAGCTTCTGCAGTATGTTATTTTCTTGGTAAAGAAGTAAATTATGCTGTGGGATTTCTGAAGGCAAGGTTGGCGCACCAACCATATTTTCTGGCAGATTAATTACAGATATATGTATATCTATGTACATATATATATATGTGCATGTATACACATACATGTTTTTTAGTGCTGGGGATTGAACTCAGGGATGCTTTGCACTGAGCTATATTCCTAGCTCTCCCTTCTTTTCTTTAAATTTTGAGATAGGGTCACTGAGTTACCAAGTCTGACTTCAGATTTGTACTCCTCTGTCTCAGCCTCCTGAGTACCTGGGATTACAGGTGTGTACCACCATGCCTGTCTTAATTACAGATACATTCTCCTAGAATCTGATTAAGTTGAAGACTTACACAGTGCTTTCTAGAATGATGATATAAAATGAGAACTATATGAGAAATTATAGTGGGTATAAAATAATCTCAAACTTTAAAGTAATGAGTAAAATTACCTTATACTTTGCTGATTACCCAAAACCATGAATATGAAAATATTTGTACAGTTTCCTAGTTGTGCCCTATGTTGCATTTCTATGCAGAATCATAAACAACCTATAGATATTCTACTTCAAGGTAAGAATTTTTTCAATCTTTAATGAATTCTTGTATATCACTTTAAGGCAGCTCCCAATCCCCACATACAAGCATGGATTATCCACTATGAGATGAAAAAATAAAAAAAAACAGTAACGCCATACTGAAATGCAGATTCTAGGCTGCCATCTAGGCCTACTCATTAGCTAAAAAAGCCTTGCCTTTGCCCCGTCTTAAAGTTCATGCATAAACAAAATAAAAAAATATTGCATATCATAAAAATTTTATCCATTAAGTAAATTTAAGAAACAGGAAATGTTAAGTATTAGAATAAGAGTCTGCTCTATATCTTTGGGTTTTTTGTTTTGTTGTTGTTTTAGGGGATTGAACCCAGAGGCACTTAACCATTGAGCCACATCCCAAGCCCCCTCCCTTTTTTTGAAATATATATTTTATTTTGACACAGGGTCTTACTAAGTTGTTGAGACTGGCTTTGAACTCACAATCCTCCTGCTTTGGCCTTCCAGGATTATAGACATGAGCCACTATGCCTGGCTGTCAGAGTTTCTGGAAAGCAAGGTTTTAGTGGTTTAAAAAAAAAAAAAAAGAAAGAAAAAAATTGTTTTTTATTTTACAGTTCTGGGAATTGAATCCAGGGCCTCCAGAATATTAGGCAAGTGTTTAATCACTGAGCTACACCCAGCCCTTTTTAATTAATCTATGTATGTATGTATATATGTATGTATTTACGGCACTGGGGATTGAACCCAGGTGCACTCTATGTCCCCAATCCTTTTTATTTTGACACAGGATCTTGTTAAGTTGCCCAAGTTGGTCTTGAATTTCAGCCTCCTGAGTAGCTGGGATTGCAGGTGTGTACTATTTGCCTGACTTCTTAAAAATATTTTCATGATGTTGATCACAAAGCTATTCATATTGATCAATAAATATTTGGAAGAATGAATGAATAATTCACAGACTCAGTATTCATTTTTTATGAAGTCTCCTTAAAAACAATCATTGTCAGCATGATCATCTCAGAGTGAATCTCATTAAAATGCAACAAGATCTGTGCGTCTAGAATCTCAGCAACTCCAGAGGCTGAGGCAGGAGCATCCCAAGTTCAAGGTCAATCTCAGCAAATTGGTGAAACCCTATCTTAAATTTTAAAAAAAATGAAAATAAAAAGGGCTGGGGATGTGGATCAGTGGTAAAGCTCCCCTGATGGCATTCCCAGAACCAAAAAAGAAAAAAGAAAACAAAACAAACAACAACAATAGCAACACAAAAACTGACGAATTTATTGCAACAGACTAAGCAAGGATGTTGATGACTCACACTGGGTGTGTTGATGGCTGCCGCAGTCTGGCTGGGCACAAATAACCAGGAGGTCAAGCTACTTGTAGATTCAACAGGAAGGAACTTTATTTTCGAACTCACGTGAACACCACCCAAGCAACCCTCCAGGAACTCCCCAGGAGCTCAACTGGAACTCAACCAACCCACGAGAACTCTCTAGGAACTCCTAGAGAACTCAAAAATAGCGGGCACCAGAGGCAGGAACCGCCCCTTCTGGCAAAATGCCAGGCACCATCTTGACCTGGCTGTGGCTCTCAACGTCTCCCCCCTTTTGTTTAATTAAACAACAAGCATGTGGCTTAGGGACCGTGCCTGTCTTAGGTTGTCCAATACTACATATGGTCCTTACCCATCATTGGATGAGCTGACCTCAAGGCGTCAGCCTCCTGTCTTACGTTGGTACCACTGCAATTGGATCTTACCCGTCATTGACTACTGGCCCAGTATTTAGCCACACTTGTGGATAGTGGTTTTTACACAAACACCATAAACAACCTGCTACAAGCAGAAAGGGGAGGATACAAAATGCCACGACACCAAGCCAATTGACGGCCCCTTTTGGAAAAATTGTACCACCGATGACATCATCAGCAAAGATACCCCGGCACTACCACAACTCAGTGCACCAACAGATAGCTCACAATGCATACAAGTGATACATAGTCCAGGCAAGTTCTGCAAGCAGTTCAAAGCAGAGGAATCCATTAATATGTCCATTTCTTCCCAAAGTAAATCGACTCCTTGATTGAGTATCACTTGTTGAGTTACATTATTCATTGATGCATCAGTTTATACAGTTTGTTGTGATAGCTATCGAAGAAGCTGTACTTTGGTTTTATCTTTGTCTTCACCGGCACTGGGATGAAGATAGGAATTCTGGCAGTGATGGCTAAAAAAAAAAAAATTATGTAACATTCCACCAGGCACTAAAAAAAAGCAATTTTCTAAACAATTTAGTATCCTGAATAGAATTAGATATAATGAAAAGGAAAGGTGAAAGTAAACAGATCTGTTAACCTCCTTTTTTGTTCACATTTTAAAACAATCCTCAACAGCTGTTTACCCAATTTAAATTAAACCATTTAAATCATGTGAATAATAAAAAAAATTTGGATCCATTTTTTCATGAGCGCTCCTCATATATGATATATGGACATATGCACATACAGACATACAAAACAAAACACAAGTGTGCACACATAACACAATACATACAACACATAACATAATAGTAAAGGCCTTGTAGCTTTTTACAGGTGAAATCCCCATTGCAATGCTCAAAAACTCCACAGTCAAAACATAAAACTGATCAGAAAAACATTAACCTAGGTCTGTATGAGCTCAAAAAACAAAATAAAACTTCATGATGTGGGAAAGGGCAATAATAAAATAGATATTGAAAAAAACATCCTGGTTACCACCTGGGTTTGACTCTTCTTTTGATATCCCATCCTTTTTCCTGTAACTTGCATATGGGTCTGAAGGTATTCCCACAAGCAAGCCCCAAGGTTTCTTACATTTGAATAGGCCTTAATGGTGTTCATTATTCATTAGCCTCCTGGTGTGGGAGAACCACTGTTGCAGATGTAAGGATAGCCAAACTGGAGTTCTGGATATCAGCTGTTATGGATTTGAGCCAAATCATCTTCTTTTTGGTCTGTAGAAATCGCTTTAGTTAGTCTCTCTGGAATCCAAATCGGCTGCTGTTCTCCCTGTGGAAACACACAAACAGACCTCCGACTCCAGACAATCACTGGGTCAGGACTTTTCCATTGTCCTGTTAGAATATCCTTCCAAAGTACCTTGGGCTTATGTACATTTTTTGGACATATGTGCCTTTCTGCAGCACTAAGCCCTGATGAATCCAAATTTTAAAAGTTTAGAATAAAAAGGGTTATTTTAAGTTTATCTTTGGGGGATATATACCCCTTCCCAATTCCCTCTTTTTGCTTTAATAAGTACATTTTAATAGTTTGATGAGCTCTTTCAACTATGCCTTGTCCCTGTGGATTGTATGGGATTCCTGTTATATGAGTAATGCCAAATGATGAGCAAAATTGTTTAAAAGAGGTAGAAGTATAGCCAGGGCCATTATCTGTTTTGGAACACCCACAGTGGCAAAATTTTGTAAGCAATGAGCTATATTATCTCTATTTTTTTCTCTGGCATGAAGGGAGCCCATCAAAAATCCGGAAGAAGTATCAACTGTAACATGCAAATATTTTAATTTTCCAAATTCTGGCAAGTGTGTGACATCCATCTGCCAAATATGGTTAGGTATCAGTCCTCTAGGATTGACTCCCAGATTAACTTGTGGTAAAAAGGTCACACAATTTTGACATTGTTTTATTATTTGTCTAGCTTGTTCCTTAGTTATTTTAAAATGCTTTTTTAAAATATTTGCATTGACATGGAAGGATTTATGAAAATTTGTAGCTTCTTCTAGTGTAGAAAAAATATGTATGTCATGTGTAGTTTTGTCTGCTAAATCATTGCCCAAACTAAGGGCTCCAGGCAATCCTGTATGTGCCCTGATATGTCCTATAAAGAATGGATCTTTTCTGTTCCAGATTAGACTTTGTATAGTAGAAAACAAAGAGAAAACAATAGAGGAAGGGGAAATCCTACCAGCATCTTCAAGGGATACTATAGCATTAACTATATACTGACTATCGGAAAATAAATTAAATACAGAATCTTTAAACATCACAAAAGCTTGAAATACTGCATTAAGCTCTACCTTTTGAGCTGATTGTTTGGATACTAAAAATGTAAAAGTTTGATCAGGGGTAACTACTGCTGCTGTACCATTATTTGACCCATCAGTGAATATATTTGGAGCATTCATGATAGGTGTTTTTCTTGTCATTTTTGGAAAAACTACAGGATGCGAAGACCAAAAAGACAACAAAGGATTAGATGGTAAATGGTTATCAAATGAAACATTAGATTTGCACATGATTATTGCCCAAGTATTTAACTCATTAGCTAACTCATCAATTTGATCCATAGTGTATGGAGTAATAATTTTATTGGGAGAAATTCCAAACACTCACTTTGCTGCTTTTATTCCTTTGAGTATTAATTGTCCTACAGCCTCAGGATACCTAGTAAGAATAGTGTTAGGAGAATAAGATAAATGTATCCATAATAATGGACCTTCTTGCCAAAATACTCCCATAGGAATATTTTTTGTTGGTAGTACAATAAATAATAAAGGCAAACTTATATCAATTCTATCCAGATGCATATTTTCCCATATATGTTTCAATGATTTTTAATGTCTTTCTTGCTTCAGGCGTTAATATGCGGGTGAATTTGGATCTGATGGATCTTTTAGGATATCAAATAAAGGTCCCAACTCTCCTGTTGGTATGCCTAGATAAGGCCTTATCCAATTTATGTCTCCTAATAACTTTTGAAAGTCGTTAAGTGATTTGAGTTGATCTACTCGTATTTGAATTTTTGGTGGATGAACCATGGTAGAGGATAATGGAACTCCTAAATAATTAATTGGAAAATTTAATTGTACTTTATCTATTGCTATCTCTAGATTATATTTTTTAATAAATTTGTAAGTGTGGCATAACATTCTAGCAATGTGTTTTTATCTTTATGTGCTAATAATACATCGTCCATATAGTGAAATATTTGTAGTTCAGGATTTTGATTTCTAAGTGGCTGGATTGCTTTGTTAACATAAATTTGACACATAGTTGGGCTGTTAGCCATCCTTGAGGGAGTACTTTCCATTCATATCTTTCATCGGGACCTTCATGATTTAGCGCAGGGATAGTAAATGCAAAACGTGGACTATCCTCAGGAAGAATTAGAATTGAAAAAAACCAATCTTTAATATCTATAACTAAAACATACCAGGTTTTTGGCAAAGCAGACAATTGAGGAATCCCCGATTGAGCAGGTCCCATAATAACCATCTCGTTATTAATAGATCTTAAATCTTGCAATAATCTCCATTTACCAGGTTTCTTTTTGATGACAAAAATGGGAGTATTATAGGGAGATACAGAAGGTTGTATATGTCCCTCCGCTAATTGTTGTTTGACCAGGTCATGGGCTACTTGTATCTTTTCTTTAGTCAGGGGCCACTGAGGAACCCATACTGGTCTTTCTGATTTCCAAGTAATTTTTATTGTCTCAGTGACCCATCCTGAAAACCCAATCCATGTCTATCTATTTCTTGATCTATTTGTATTGGTGCCACTATACTTTGTCCCTTTTCTCCTAATCCTTTTCCTTTCCTAAAACCTTGTCTAGCCATAATAGTAGGCGCATTTGAATTGATGTTATTTGTTAATGTTAGTTCTAATTGATCTAGGACATCTCATCCCCATAAATTTATAGGAAGATGATCCAATACATATGGCTGTGTAGTTCCTTCACATCCTTCAGAATCCTTCCAATCTAATACCATCGCACTTCTATGGGGATTAGTTGCCACTCCTAGGCCTCGAAGCATTTGAGTGGCTTGTTGTAACGGCCAATGTTTTGGCCATTCTTGACGAGAGATAATGCTAAGGTCTGCACCTGTATCCAGTATCCCATTAAATTCATGTCCTTGAATATTTAGTTTTAGCATGGGGCGAGAATCTAAATTTAAAGAAAGCATAGCCCGATCTACACCTGTGGAGCCTAATCCCCTGGAACCTCTTTCTATAGTATGACTGAAAATTTATCATGTAGGCTAGGTATTATTAATAACTGTGCTATTCTATCTCCTGGTGAAATTACTGCTATACCCCTTGGAGAACTGGCTATAATTTTTATTTCACTTTCATAATCAGGATCAATTACCCCAGGATTTATCATAAGTCCTTTTAGAGTAGAAGAACTGCATCCCAATAATAAGCATACTGTTCCTTGGGGAAGAAGTCCTTTTACCCCTGTGGGAATAATTTGAACTCTGGAGTTAGTACTGCTCTGGCGGAGGCGCAGATATCCAACCCTGTGCTCCCTCTGGTTTGTCTAATGAGGGATCTAATGGATAATGTGTCCTGGGCACTACCCTGATGGTGTTGCTGGGTTACTCTAATGCCCTGTATATTTGTGGTCGTGGGCCCCAGAGCATTGGCCCCCCTGTCCATTTTTTGTCAATGGAGCCCAATGTTTTTCTCCACAATATCGTGGGTAAACACCTGGTCCTTGTCCGTTTTTTGATAACGGAGTACCCTCTATAGTGATTTGAGAATGGCATTCATTAGCCCAATGTCTCCCTCTATGGCATCGTGGGCAAATACCCGGTATTCTACCCCTTTGATACTTAGTTTTGTTAAACCCTCCTCCTATGGGGCAACTCCTTTTAAAATGTCCTGTTTGTTCACAAATGTAGCATGTTTTTGGCCTGGCACCTAAAGCCTGTTGTACTGCAGCTGCCAAGACTTGCCCTTGTTCATTAATGTCTCTGTGTAATTTAATATATGTGTTTAAATCTCCATGTTTCCATGGTCTAATGGCCTCCCTGCACCATCTGTTTGCTTGTTCATAGGCTAGTTGTTTTATTAATGGCATCGCTTGTTCTACATCCCCGAAGATTCTGGTAGCTGTTTGTATAAGCCTATCTACAAATTCAGTGTAAGGTTCATTAGCTCCTTTATTACCTTAGATAATTGACCTTGTAAATCTCCATGCCCCTGTAAAGTTTTTCATGCCCTAACCGCAGCTGAAGCGATTTGTGAGCATATGGCAGGATCATATCTAATTTGTTGCAGCTGACCCTCATAAGGTCCCTTTCCTAACAACATATCTAGATTTCTCTGAGGATAACTGGCTGCTGCATTTTGCCTAGCCGTCTCCATGCAAAATTCCTGATTGGCAACCTTCCATAACAGATATTGTCCTCCATTTAGCACAGCTTTGCACATACTAGCCCAATCTGCTGGCGTCATGTTCAAGTTGGTAACGGATTCGACCACACTTTCAGTGAAGGGCGCTTGAGGACCATAGGTTGTTACAGCCTCTTTCAGCTGCTTCACTGTTTTGAAATCTAAAGCATGGTGAACTCGCTGCCCTCCTGCCTCCTCAAACACAGGGCATGCTAATCTTTGAGGTCCTGTCTCAGGATCCCATCTATCAACTACGGGGGTTGAGGGCCACTCAGCATATGTTGTCTCCATAGGTGGAGCTGTTGGTTGAATTACACCCTCTAGTGATAGAATGGTGTTAGTAGCAGCCTCCTGTTGTAACTTCTCCCTTAATAGCTTTTTCTCCTCTAAACTTTCTTCCCCTTTCTGACTATCTCGAGAGGCCTCCTCTTTTTCCTGATCTAATATGTCTTCTACCATAATCTGAACTGAAATCTTTGGACTAGGCAAACAAAATTGTATCATCATCCATAATGGCAATGTGCCAACTGGCAAAGTTCCTGGGTTTTTCTTTTCCCTGTTCCTTAAATCTTCACCATGATGGTCCCATTGTGATATATTCAACAACTCCTCCTTAAAAAGCCATGGGCTACATTTTTGTATCATATCAACGTATGCCCTAACTGTTCTTGGTTTTACTGGGGTGCCTCCTTCCTCTAGCAATTTACTTAACACTCTTTCAGTTTCAGTTTGTTTTTTGCTAATTTCTGACCCCATATTTCTGCTACAAAGATAACGCAACCCAACAAGATAACACAAAACAAATCCGAAACAGAATGAAACAAAAACAGAACAAAAATGCATTGTATCAATTTTCCTATTTTCTTGAAATGTATATCTGTGGTCTATCTCTATCTCTTCCTCAGGACCGAACAACTTTTCTAGCATCCTATTTATTTCTAGGGGCAGGCAGCTTGAAACAGAAACGTAACAAATCAAAACAAGAACACATTGTTTTTTGAAATGGTCACTCATTCTATCGCCCTGCCCTCAGGGGCAAGCAGTTTCACTTACCCCCAAGCTTCAGGCGTTCCCCGGGCGGGCCACCAAATGCTGCAGTCTGGCTGGGCACAAATAACTGGGAGGTCGAGCCACTTGTAGATTCAAGCAGGAACGAACTTTATTTTCGAACTCATGCAAACGTCACCCACGCGACCCTCCAGGAAATCCCCGTGAGCTCAACTGGAACTCAACCAACCTACGCAAACTCTCTAGGAACTCCGTGAGAACTCAAAAATAGCGGGCACCTGAGGCAGCAGGAACCGCCCCTTCTGGCAAAATGCCATGCACCATCTTGACCTGGCCATGGCTCTCAACAGATGGCCTCCTCCCACAGATCACCAGGAACACACTTGGAGTTGAACAAATTGGGTTTATTACTCATTGCAGAGAGGGAGAACATGCATTAGGAGGAACCACCATACATGAGGTATCTCAGTAAAAAAAAAAAAAAATAGAAGCAATGATAGAATTGGGGCTATAATTGATCTTGGACTTTGGTTAGATGATTTGGGGGAGGGTCAAAGAAAATGAGGGCTTGCTATGGATAATATATTCTTAGAGAATGGAGTCAATTCTATGAGTTTGTGAATAAATTGTAATCTGAAGTGAGGATAATCTAGAAGAGGGTAAAGCTAATAAAGTTGTGATCAGTCATTTCAACCAAGATAAGAAGTGTTGGTGTTTTCTGGGTCCCACAGTGACCTTGTTTTTGTCTATTTTTAGACAAAACTGTAAAATAGCTTTGCTTTCTCTCATTCTAGCATGTCTGAAGTTGATCTTCTATGAGATTGTGTATATCCAACAGGAGCTAATATGGCCCAGCTATGAGTGTGGGGCCAGCTTTCAACTCCTAGGGGCTACTTTGTTTTCATCTCTCTCAGGTGGCAGTCGAAGAGTTAGAAAAAATATAAATTCAAGAGATGTTTAGCAGCCAGGGATGTAGTTCAGTGCTAGAGCACTTGCCTAACATATCCGAGGTCCTGAGGTCAATCCCCAGCATGGGGGTGGGGGTGGGGGATGAAAAGAAAAATTTAGAAGACAAAGTCTACATGATTGGATGTTGGGGCAGAGGTTGATGTCAGAAGTGATCTCTAGGTTTCTGTATTGCAATGCCACTCATTAAAATAGTACTAGTTTTATGTTGTCTTCTAATTTAATTCTTACCAAAATTATGTGAAATATTACCATTTTCATACCAATATTATAGATGGTAAATTGAAATTTTATAGATATTAAATATCTTGCCCATTGTCACATAGAACTAGAACTCAAATTCATGTTTCCCTGACTCCAAAGTCATACTTTAAGAAAAAAGATTAAGATAAAATTCCACTATCTAATTCCATTACATAATTTTTGTCATTCCCAAATAAATATACATTAAATAGGCATTTTTCATACCCTCATCCTCATCCCTGGAAACCAGTAATTCTTTCTGTCTGTATGGATTTATCCATTCTAGACATTTCATGTAAATGGAAGTATACAATATGTGGCCTTTTGTATCTGATTTGTTTCACATAGTGCAATGGTTTCAAGGTTCATTCATGTTGTCCTGTGTATCAGTACTTAAATCCTTATTATGTATAGATAAGGATATTTTATAGATGAACCATGCTTTCTCCTACCCCCCAGTACTGGGGATTGAACCCAGGGCATTGCTCATGCTAGGCAAGTGCTCTGTCATTGAGTTAGACCCCCAGCTGGTTTTAAATTTTTATTTTGAGACAGGGTCTGCTAATATGCCCAGGCTGGTCAAGAATTTTTTTTAGGTGTCATTTTTTTGGGGGGTGGGGGTGGGCAGGGGATGCTGGGGATTGAACTTGGGGGCACTCGACCACTGAGCCACATCTCCAGCAGTGTTTTGTATTTTTAGTTAGAGACAAGGTCTCACTGAGTTGCTTAATGTCTCACTTTTGCTGAGGCTGGTTTTGATCCTCCTGCCTCAGCCTCCCAAGCCGCTGGGATCGCAGGTGTGCGCCACTATACCTGGGTGATCACAAACTATTGATCCTCCTCCCTCAGCCTCCTGAGTACCTGATATTATAGGAATGCACCACTTCTTCCAGCTATACCATGCTTTTAAAATCTTTTCTTCAACTGATGGACATTTGAACATGTCCCCTTGAATAATGCTGTTTTGAACATTTATACACACGTTTTGTTTTGTTTGGTGGTGCTAGGGCTAGAACACAGGACCTTGTGCATGCTATGCAAGCACTGTATCACTCAGCTATATACCCCATCTCTTTTGTACAAATTTTGTTTGTATGTTCCTAATTCTTTTAAAAACTCAAGAGTGCAGTTAAGTCACACAGTAATTCTGTCTTTAACTTCTTGGGAATTATTGCTCTTGTCCACAGTAGTTATAATATTTTTCATTTTCACTAGCCATGGATGTATAAGTGTTCCAATTTCTCCACAACCTGGCAAGAACTAGTTGTTATTGTTTTGCTGTTGTTGTTAGCTATGCAAGTGGGCAAGAAACTGTTGATTAATCCAAAATCATGAAGATTTACCCTTTTGCTCCTTTTCTTCCCCACCCCCACACCCTGGACTGGAGATTGAGCCCAAGGGCACGATACCATTGAGCTACATCCCCTTCCCTTTTTATTTTCTATTCTGAAACAGGTTCTCACTAAGTTGTCCTGGCTGGCCTTGAACTTGCTATCTTCCCACCCAATCCTCCTGAATCACAGGGATTACAGACACTCACCATCATTCCCACTTTTGTTGTCTTTTAGGAGTTTATAGTTTTACCTTTAAGGATTTGATAAATGTTGAGGTAATCTTCATATATGGTGTGACAGATGTACAAAGTCCTTTGACACATGATGTCCAGTTTCCCAGCACCATTTGTTGTAAGATCAGTCTTTCCTCACTAAATGATCTTTTCACTCTTGACAGAAATCAGTAGATCATAAATATATAGCTTAATTTATGGACTCTGAAGTCTATTCCATCATGCTGACTTTGAGTTTTAACATTTTATACATCACTTTTGTAATTATTGTATTCAGCAATTCATCTCTAAAACTTCCAAAATTATTTTATATACTCCGTTGGTTGAAAATGAGCAAGAATCAATTCGCCGTGGAAGAATTTACTAAAAACCAAGAGAATGGCTTCATAGAAGTATTATCACAGTGTTAGACTATGTTACAATTAAATACTTTACTATTGGAATAATTTCTAAAATTATAAATTGAGTTTGGGGGTAGCTCAGTGATAAAGTGTTTGCCTAGCATGTTCAAGGCCCAGTGTTCAATCCCCAGTACCTCCAAAATTGATTAATTAATTAAAGTTACAAATTTATGAGACTTCAGGAACCAATTTCAACATTTCAGAAAAGAAAATTATGATAACAGAATATCACTAGACACTTTGTAGCATAATATAAAAATGAATGAATACATGAAGTAGTGACTTTTATTATTTAACCTTTCACAAACTTATATACAATAAGATTAAAATAGCTAGCATGGTGACACACTCCTGTACTCCCCATTATTTGGGAGGTTGAGGCAGGAGGATCACAAGTTCAAGGCCGGTCTGTGCAACTTAATGCAACCCTATTTCAAAATACAAAGGACTGGGGGTATAGCTCAGTGTTAGAGCACCCCTGGGTTCAATCCCCAGTACTATAAAAAAATAATAAACTGATAATAGTTGTGTATACAAGTTTTTATCTGCATTGCAAGTATCACTAGGTAATAATTGCAAAAGGATAGTTATTCTGAATACTATTTTCCTCAGCATCAAGGATAGTTGTTAGGGACAAATAGAGAATCTATGTTTACTATGATTTTGCTGGAAAATCACAATTTTCTTTCAGTGCTTTCTCACCTATCCCTCTCAAATATTATTCTTTTTTTGTCATACTCTTTGGGAGAAGCATCACACACATATAAAAGGTGGAAAACCTTGACCTGCTTGGCATTGCTGAGGTTAAAAGGCTCACCAAAGAGAACAGATTTTCCTCTTCTCAACATTTAAACAACTCCCTTCCAAGTGTACAGTAAGTAGGAAGTGTGAAGTTTGCAGGTATTTCTAAATTATAAACTTCTTCAAGAGTTTCTTTACAGAGGATTTTCTGTAATGATGAGGCATCAACTCATCATTTCAGTGTCATCTTCACAGTCCTCATTATGGATTTTGAAAACCTTTATTAAAATCACCTGAAGGTGACTATCTGCAGTTCAAACCCTCCACCCCATCCTCTTATATACAATATAAAAACATGCCTGAGACAATTAAAACATACAAAATATGTTTGCATATTAATGCTTTGGGGACAGGATTTGGGCTTACAATCACCCAGATTCTTTCATCAGGAGGGTCTACAGATCATGGCCTGATGGATGAAGTTACCCAATGGGAACTTCAAAGGAAAAAGAAGTAGAAAAATATGTTGCTAAAATCTGACAATTAAAATATGACAATAAAATAATAAAGGATAGTAATATAAAATCATCCGATCTTCTCCCCATGCTTTTTAGGCTATGCCTTCTCTTTTCTTTCTACCTAAAATTCATAGAACATCGACACTTTTAAGATGGTCCCAGGT
Organism: Marmota monax; assembly: GCF_021218885.2. Taxonomy (NCBI): domain Eukaryota; kingdom Metazoa; phylum Chordata; class Mammalia; order Rodentia; family Sciuridae; genus Marmota; species Marmota monax. The sequence goes on along the minus strand of NW_026692798.1, from coordinate 956,466 downwards.
CCTGCAGTTCTGTTCTCCTCCAGTAGAGGGCAATGCTGCACTCAAAACAGCACCAGTTGCAAAATCACCCTGGTCAGCCTGCGTTCCTTCTCTATGATCAAGACAGATTATTTTTTAAATCATATACAAGTATTTTTTCCCTCTCTACACTCTAAGAAATTAAGAGTTGAAGAGGAAAAACAGAGAAGGCTTGAAGGATTATTCTTCTATCCGCTCTCTTCAACAAAGATATTTCATCATACATGACATGCCAGGAGGTTTGCTATCAAAGTCCCAAAGTACGAAAGGCGTCTCGTAAGTCATCCACCTCATAGAGGGGCTGCAAAGAAAGAGAAAAATGAATGTAGTGAATGGCTTCAAAACTGAGCTGGACAGGGAAGTCTTCTAAACTGCACGGCTTATCTTTTTAACATTTTGTTAGTAAATTGGAATTCTGATCAGGAGGGAAACACAGCTGAGGAATCTGAGGAGCGATTAACAGAAAGAAGACAAGTAAAGCTATGAAAGAAGGAGAAGGTAAAGGAAAGACATCTTAGCGGAGGGCTGTGAACTATGAATTAACAGAAGGGAAAACTGAATTATAGGAGAAATAAAGTTTCGTCAGATGAAAAATGAGAGTGACTTTTAAAAATATAAGAAGCTCCAGGAAAAGACTGTAGAGAGAAGAAGTGAAAAGCAAGGAAGCCACTTACCAAAAGGATGCGTCGAAGCTGTCTGGATAGCCGAACTGAATTTTCATGCAGCCCTTCCCAGGCCTTGAAAGTTCTTTCACGATTTTCTACAAAAGTATTCCAGCAGTAAAAATAATCTTAAAAAAAAAAAAAGAATGGTGGGACAGGGGGAAAAGATAGTTCAGGTCTTCAACTAGAAGTAAAGAAAACCCTGGTCCCATTTCCTCATTTACCCAGGACCTTGTCTCCAAGCCATTCACTGCTTTCCTGGAATTCTAATCAATAATTTTGACTCCCATCGTGAACCAGGAACCTTAGGCAATTCTTGCCCCTGAGTTTTCCCCACTGACTCTTCTCATTCTGAATTGCAATTTAAAATTATGTCTGCTGCACAGAGCCTGCGCAAAAGATTCCCCTTCGCACCTTTGAAGGTCATGATGCCGATTTGGACCCCAGCGCGGTGCAGCCTCCGTAGCCCCTCAGGCTCTGCCTTGTAGTCCTCGCAGAAGTAGAGGCGCGCGGTGAAGATTCTCAGACTGAGGTTGGGGTTCCCTCTCAGAAAGTCTGCCACGTGCCGGGCACAGTCGTAACAGGGGCTCCAGGAGGTGAACCAAGTGACTCGGTAGCACCGGCCAGGGTCCAAGTCCCAGTCCGAGATGTAGCGGAGGAAGAGCAATTCCACGTGGCAACCTGACTGGGGAGAGAGCAGAGAACTCAGTTCACTGACCTTTGTTGTGGTTGTGGTAACTTCACAGATATTCTCTCCCACCATGAGCTTTTAGAATGCTGACAGTTACTGTCTTTTGTGTTACACAGAGGTCAAGCAAGAGCTCATTAGTAAGAGATGAACCAAAACCTTTGTGTGTATGTAACACTGGTCTTACCCAGTGAAGGAAGGCTAAGGATTTTTTTTTTTCTTTTTTGGGGGGTGTGCGGGGAGAAGGATGAAATGAGTTAAGTAGAGAATGGTAGAAATAGCATCATACTACCCGTACAGAGATTGAATTTGTGCTTTGAAGTTATTTTTGCACATTTTAAGAAGGAAAAATGTCTTGGAAGTTTCTGTTGATGAAACATTGTGGAACTACACGTGGACCCCTAGGTGGAGCTAGGACAATTTGTGAGATTGCTTGGGAGGATGCAAAGAGTGAAAATAGATTATGGTGAATCAGACAGGTGGGTGTTGTAGAAGTAATAGGCACTAGTATGGGCCAAGAGCAATTAAATAATGTGTTCTCTCATTGTATAGTCTCAGTGATTGTAATAATAACTGCAATAGTGAGGTATAACAGGCCAAACTCTTATTGCAGAAGTCATTAATCCCAGAATATGAAGACAGGTTTCATTTTCTAGCTTCACTTTTGAGACTTAAACAAATTACTCAACTCTTGGTTCTTACATTTCCTCATCAGAAAAATGAGCTGGTATTGTGAGCATTAAATGTGAAAGTGCTGATAAAATGAAGGTTTCTATAAATAGAATGTGTCACATTACAAAATAAGAAAATGACTTGAATATAAAGTCATGATGGTAATAAAGATTGGCAAACAAATAAAAGCAATGAAAATAGCATGACATTCCACACCATAGATTCTTCCCTGGGATTCTACCAAGACTAGATGTCACAGAATGTTAGGAGAGGAGATATTCACAGGCAGAAGCTTATGTAAGACCATTTGATTTTGATGAAGAAGTCTTTTTAAACTCCCTGCCCCACTGTACAGGAGATTAAACTCAGTATTACTCAACATCCCCAAACCTTTGAAAATTAAAAAAAAATTTTTTTTTGAGATAGGGTCCCTCTAAGATGTGGAGGCTATCCTCAAACTTTCCATCCCCTGCTTCATTCAGCCACCCAAGTTACTAGTTGGTGAAGAAATCTTCTGGAAATGTAATCCTGTCAGGCAGCTGAAAGTTTGATTTAATTAACCCATCAATGGAGGCTTCTCTGAGTTTTCTGAGGCTCACCATAGTAAATGTATTTTCTGGTCTACAATCTACATGAATAGGAGGAAATAGAAATCATTGGGAAAAGAGAATTGAGCTGCTATAATTTCACCTATATTTTTCATCTTTATAAATTTTCAAAAATTTTAAAGACACAATTTTTTTTTTCATTTAAAATTTTGCTTGAGCTGGGTGTGGTGGCATATGCCTGTTTTAGTCTCAGGTACTTGGGAATCTGAGGCAGGAGAATCACTTAAGTCTACAAGTTCAAGAACAGCCTGGGCAACATGAAGAGACTCCATCTCAGGAAAAGAAAAAAAAAGTTGGAATTTAGTTTGAGGGACTGGGCACATGACTGGGGTACAGCACTTGACTAGAATGCTAAAAGGCCTGAGTTTGACCCTCAGTACCACAATAAATAAATAAAATGAGCCAGTAATATTTCCTCATATCAAAATCCTCTTACCTTAATCTCAGGGCAATTCAGAGGCTGGGGATATAGCTCAGTTGGTAGAGTGCTTGCCTCACATGCACAAGGCCGTGGGTTCAATCCCCAGCACTGCGCACATGGAAAAAAAAAAAAAGGCTGGAAAAGGGGAGGAAAGTTTGGGATCAAGTATGGCATTAGGGTACCAGGCATGATTGAAAAGGACATTAAATGACCTTTCAGGCCATGTCTAATATGGGTGCATGGGGAGGGGGGAAAGAAGATTTGAAGAAGTTAGTGAAGAAACGCAAAAAACAAACAAACAAACAAAAAACCGGTGGGCTAGGTTCAGTGGCCCATGCCTGTAATTCCAGAGACTCTGGAGGTTAGGCAGGAGGATGGCAACTTCAAGGCAAGCCTCAGCAACTTAGATAAGCCTTAAGCAACTTAGGGAGACCCTGTCTTAAAATAAAAAATAAAAAGGGATGTGGCTCAGTGGTAAAGTACCTCTGGGTTCAATCCCCAGTACTGCAACCCTGCAGTCCCCCCACCCTCCAAACAAACAAACAAACAAACCTGGACCCTCAGCAGATAACTAAAAGCATCTATTGTTTAGCTTTCAACTGCTGGGAAAGAAAACTTTAATTGATACCTTGTTTCGAAGGTGGCCAAAGTCCAGGGAAAAGGAGGTGGCACTATCCCGACGCTTCACCACATAACACAGGTAGGTCTCATGCCGACCCTTAGCCCAGCGAACATTTTTGAAATGGTAAAGAAACTTCTTCCGATTCATCAGAAGGCTGTGGGTGAGAGGAAGGAGAAGGAAATCAGGAACACAGTTCACTCTCTGGTCACTTTGGGTTTTCCTTCATATGAGGATGATGATGATGATAGGTGCTGGGGGTGGAACAAACCCAGTACCTCTTGCTTGCTAGGCTCTACAACTGAGCTACATCCCCAGTCCTGTTATTATTACTTTAAAAATTTATAATTACTTGGAAACATCTCTCCCTTCATTTGCTGGATGCCTGAGACCTACTGAGCTTGGAATCCTGCTTAAACATCTTTTCGTGCATAAAATTAAGAGAAACTGAGAGAAACTTGGCAAGAACCCTAAACTCATTTGAGTTCAATAGACAGTCTCCTCCCCTGGCTGTCTACTAGATGTTGATGACTTAATATTACAAACTTGTTCTTCAGTCTCATAATTATTTTTTTAGGTTTCCCTCCATTTTCTACTTAAATCTCCAATATGTACCTTAAACTCAACATGGCCAACAGGATCCCTAAAATGTCCACTGTCCTGAACTGTTACTCCCCCTGACTTTACCATGTCAGGTAACCAGACTGGAAACTTGGAATCATCCCTGATTATTTCTTCTTCCTTATTCCTCATGTAATTAATCATTTAAATTTGTTGATTCTGTTGGGTCTCAGAAAAGATACTTTGCCCTGCTGAGAACTTTGAATTACAGGAGCGTGAGAAATCTCAGATACAGCCTCCGAAGCCAAGTGTCTGACCTTCTGCCTTCCTGTCTCCTGTCTAGCGAATGTTAGAAACCAGAATTCCTCTCCCTCAAGAAGGATCATAGAAGCTAAATCCCCCTCTCCCCCAAAGCATGCCATAAAATCTGGAAAGGCCTCTCTCTCCCTTCTCTATTAAAGACTCTCCTTGCACAGGTGTCCTACCCTATACCCAGGAGAAGGAATGCTGCATGGACAGGCCACGTAGAATCTGAAGAGACCTCGCTGAGTTTCCTCCCTTACTGAATTACCATTAAATCAGATCCCTTTGTCTAGTCACATTTCCATGTGCTTCCTGTTCTTCATTTGAATCTAAACATAAAAACAGTTTTCCATGGGTTTGGGGGTCTTTAATTAAATAAACTTGTTATGCTTTTCTTTCTTTCCTCCTCCTCTTCTTTTTTTTTCTGTTCCTCCCTTCCTCCTTCCTTCCTTTTTTTTAATACCTTTTTAGTTGCAGATGGACACAATACCTTCATTCATTTGTTTTTATTTTTATGTGGTGCTGGGGAATGAACCCAGTGCTAGGCAAGTGCTCCACCACTGAGCGACAATCCCAGCCCTCCTTCTTTTCTTCCTGCCTTGCTGGGGATGGAACCACTGGTCTCATACACAGTAGCCAAGAGCTTTGCCTCTGAGCTATATCTCAGCTATATCTCAGTTCTTCTGCTGCTTTTATAACTTGGCAATATAATCTTCATATTTAGCTAGGTGCTCTCTCTCTCTCTCTCTCTCTCTCTCTCTCTCTCTCTCTCTCACACACACACACACACACACACACACACACACACGGACTGACTGTCCCTCCTCTTTGTTTCCTAGCTCTAAATGCAGTATCTTGCATAGTAAATTGAATTTGTTGAGACACTCTTTGGTAACTCAAGTTTCTTTAAGGAAATTTAGAATCCTTTTTAAAGCTGGGAACATAGTAGCACAAGCTATGTGGCAAGGTTGCTACTAAAACAAGAGTGCTATCTCTGGTTTTTGTGGGTCCTTTTTTCCAGAAATATATTTTTCCAACTTGTGGAGATAGTGCTGCTACCTAATGGTACTGGGTAGAAGAGCAAAGAACTTATAAAGGCCTGGTGAGGAATTTGAATACAGTTTGCTGGCACGAGAATTGAAACTTTTTTGCACTTTTTTTTTTTTTTTACATTGAGGCATAATTTACATACAGTAAATTTTGCCCACAATTCTGTGAATATTGGCAGATGTAAACACCCCACACTGCTACCACAGTCAGGTTACAGATCATTTCCCAGGTAACTCGCACAAAGTTTCTTTACCCCCCTTTGCGATCAGTTCTCTCCACTAGGCAACCACTGACTTGCTTTCTGTAACTATACATTTTCTATCATTTCATGTAAACCATACATCATCTCTTTTGGTCTTATTTCATTTAGCATAATGACTTTGAGACTCATCCATGTTTCATAGTTTGTTCCTTTTTTCTGCAGAGTGGTATTCTATTGCGTGAGTATAGCATGTTTTGTTTTCTCATTCACCTGTTGATGGATATTTGGATTGTGCACACTTTGGTGCAACTGTAAGTAAAGGTACTATGAACATTCATGTGCTGGTCTTTGTATGGACATAAAATGAGAATTGATAATTTAATAATGTATTATAGGTGATAGACCTGGCCTTAAAAATTAACTGCCCCAATGTCAACTTTATCAGATAGAAAATCTAGGACAACAGCCGATTATAGCTGTTTCAATTTTGTTTTATTTTGGTACCAGAGATTGAACCCAGGGGTGCTTTACAGAACCACATCCACAGCCTTTTTATTTTTTTGTTTTGAAACAGGGTCTTGTTTAGTTGCTTAGGGCCTCACTAAATTGTTGAGCCTGGCCTCGAACTTGTGATTCTCTTGCCTCAGCCTCCTAAATGTCTAGGATTACAGGCATGCTCTACCTTGCTCAGCTAGCTCTTTCAATTTAAATGTCTCCATTTACACACATAAAAGTTATTAAAAAAAAAAATTTTAAACCTTTAGGAAGAGAACTAGATTTATCAACAGTATAAACATTGTATGTATCAAACAATATAAAAAGTAGTCAACTGTATTCATTTATTTAGTACTGGGGATTGAACCCAAGGGTGCTTACCCACTGAACCACATCTCCAGCCCTTTTTAATATTTTATTTAGAGACAGAGTCTTGCTAAATTGCTAAGAGCTTCACTAATCTGTTGAGGCTGGCTTCGAACTTGCAATCCTTCTGCCTCAGAAGGCCCGAGTTGCTGGGATTAGAGGCATGTGCCACCTTGCCCAGCTGGTTTTTTTTTTTTTTTGTACCAGGGATTGAATTTAGGGGCACTCAACCACTGAGCCACATCTCCATCCCTATTTTGTATTTTATTTAGAGACAGGGTCTCATTGAGTTGCTTAGCGCCTCACTGTTGCTGAGGTTGGCTTTGAACTCACGATACTCCTGTCTCAGCCTCCCGTGTTGCTGGGATTACAGGCTGTGTTTTGTTTTTAAGTAAATTATGCAATTAGGTACCAGTGGTAAAGCTCAATGGTAGAGTTTTTTGTTTTGTTATGTTTTGTTTTTTTGCTTTTTGGTACCAGAGATAGAACCCAGGACACTTAACCATTGAGCCACATCCCCAGCCCTTTTTATATTTTATTTTGAGACAAAGTCTTACTAAGTTGCTTAGGGCCTCCCTAAACTGCTGAGGCTAGCTTAAAACTTGTGATCCTCCTGCCTCAGCCTCTTGAGCCCCTGAGTTTGCAGAAATGTGTCACCATACCTGACAAATAGTAGAGATTGTGGCACTGAGTTCAATGCCCAGCACCAAACAAAAATTAAAAATGCATAATTGATAAGAATCTAAAATGGATACAAAGCCTCAGCAACAATCAGCTTTATTTTAAAATAGTAATAATGTATTATGGTAGTCACTATAGCATCACCACTATTTCTATGACTACTTAATTAATTAGCATATAATAACCATCAGCATGTGTAATCTCAACACATAATAAGCACTTAATATATATAGAAGAGAAAGAAAAAAAAGTTTTGGAGCCCAAATAGATGTTGTTATTGTTGTTGTCTGTGATACTGAGGACTGAATCCAAGGGTGCTCTACCCTAAGCTTTGCTTATTTTTAATTTTTGGATAGGGTCTCCCTATATTGCTTGGACTCTCCTTGAACTTGAGATCCTCCTGCATAAGACTTCTGAGTCACTGGAATTATAGTAACACAACACTGCACCCTGCTGAGTCAACAGATTGAACATCATCTCGTACCAATATCCCTTTTATATTCAACCTTTGGGGCTGTATAGATAAGAAAAGTGAGGAACCTTTTACCTTTTTTCCCCTCTTCCATGCTGGGGATCTAAGCTGAGAGGACATCCATCATACCTTTGAGGCAAGCACTTGACCACTGTACACCACCATCCCTGGAAATCTTTTTTCATGCACCACAGGTGGTATGTGTATGCATATGCCTGTGAGCTCATGAATATGTGTGTGTGTGTGTGTATGTGTGTGTTAGGGCAGGTTCGGTTATCATGATGAAGGAGAAATGTCCCAGGAATATAGAAAAGAAGGATATGGAATAGTAAAGGAATTCAGAGTGTTTTTGTGTCCTATCTCATGTGAAATGGCAGTTGGCCTTTACTATTTCAGTCAAAAGTTGTGCACTGGAATGAAATGATTTGCTGGAGCCTGATCTGTTATGAACTTTCTTGATCCATTTCTTCCCTAGCTTGGAACCTTTTTCCAGGACCTGTTCTTCTATGGTGTGTCTCCTAGGTAGGAAGGACTTTGCAGAGGAAATTTTTTTCAGGCCCCCAGGTTGACAGCTGTTTGGACAGCTGTGTTCCCTGAGGCAGAACATGAGCTGCATCCCCAGCAATGCAAACCAGAAAGAAATGGGTTAAAAATAATCCTGACATAGTCATCTTCTGCTATCACCAGTGAACTCTACACATAGGACCTTCGTGAATGCTAATTATGTATTGTCCTTTTGTCCTGTTGAATTTTGTCTTTCTCTATCCTTATTTGTCTTTCTCTGAATTTCAATAACTGACTTTTCCTTTGCTTTGCCTTTGCTTATGTTCAAAGATTTCCACTGGACCCTTAACCAGGATTTATACCTCAGATTAGTATTCACACTCTCACTGCAAACTGAGGAGACAGTTGATATTATTTTTTTCTCAAGAAAATGTTCTAAAGAGGATTTAATGTACCATTAAAAATCTTATTTTTGTTTATTTGCTTTTGCAGGACTAGCAAGCACTCTACCACTGAGCTACACCCCCAGCACTACCATTGAAATTCTTAATCATGGAGTATAAATTATTTGTGAAAGAATTATATTGAGATAATATATGTAAATTAGGTATGATTTCCCTATATTCCTAGTAATCATCATGATAAGAATGGAACCACCATATAAAACTATAATGCACTAATAAAAATATGGAAAAAATTAGAATGGAATAAGCTCTATAATAATAACTTACCATAAAATGCATGTTGAGACACTGAAAACTTTACAGAATCCACATTTAAGAAGTAAGTTAGACCATATTTGAAAAAATGTAAAGATTAGTCAAATAGTAAACATGCCACTAACTGGCCAGTACTTGGACCTATAACATAAAATAACTTGCTTAAATTAATTTTTATCTTTATAACAACCTTAATGACTTTCAAGCAATTAATCTTGAATGTTTTATATTTTTTTAAAGTACAAATTTTCTTGCCACAGCTAAATTATTTCAGTAGTCTCCCTAGGACAGTTTTTCTTAAAACAGTTTTAATATTGAATATTTACAGATTTATCATAAAAAATTACCACTACTATTTTTAGTATAGTATTGCTATGACCTTTTTATGATTCGAATCTCTAAAGATTGCTCTGTTAATATTTCTGTCATAAACTAGTTCTGGTTGTGGCAAATCCCAGGACAGATCAGTACATTGTGCATATTTTTTTGTGTGTGTGTGTGTACAACATGAAAAAGAGAGGGATGGAGACAAGTGCAGAACAGAGAAAGTTAGGCTGAGAACATGCAAGTCCTGATCAGAAGATGAGTCAGATTCAGAATAAAAAAGGGCACATTGACCAAACAGATCTTGCAAGTGAGAAAGGGATAGCTACTGACCTCACTATTCAGATTTACTCGAAGAAACCCCAAAAGGAGATTGCCTCTTTACCTGTCCATAGTGGATTCCAGTGTGTCTTTCTTGATTCTGAAAGTCTTAGGCCAAGAAAATCTTGCCTCAAGCAATGATGCTTCACTGCCTCTGTCTGACAAAAAATTGGCCCCTCACATTCAAATTTGAACTTGCCCTTGGAGACTCCTCCCCCCATAGCATCACCACCACCAGGTACCCCAATAGCCTTCTTCCTAATTTGGGTCCCGTGAAGATGGGTGGGGTTGTCATAGGCAGAGTCATAGGGGTTAAATGATTAAAGGCAGCTTTACTGAATGTTTCCTTTAGGGCTGCCTCTAAGAAACCAAGAAGTCCATGCTTCATAGGTAACAAAGATCAGGAGACAGTAATAGTATACACTTCTTAAGTTAGAATCATGGTAATAATATCTCCCTCACCACCTCTTTCTTTTCTTCTTCTTTTTTTTAAATTGGGATTGAACCCAGAGTGCTCTAACCACTGAGAAACATCTCCAGCCCTTTTATTTTAAGATAGGTTCTTGCTAAGTTACCCAGGCTGGCCCAAGCTTGCAATCTTTTTGCTTCAGCCTCTGATTACAGACATTTGCCACCATGCCTGGCTGTTGTAGTTTGTATGTTTGTGTGTGTGTGTGTGTGTGTGTGTGTGTATGTGGTGTGTGTGTTGATGGAGATCGAATCCAAGACCTCATGTGTGATAGGCAAAGGCTCTGCCACTGAGCTACTCCCAGCCCAATAAACATTATCTTTAATTTTAAAACTATAATTATAATGATAACATTCATATTCACTTAAATGGCATTAATTAGCTTTTACGTGGCATCTTGTGTTTTGTGAGCTAAAAGCATCACAATTAAATTATACAATGTCCTTGGACCTCAACAGAGACAGGCACAAACAGCCCTGATTTGTGGCTAAGCAAGTGAACTCAGTAATATAGGATTTATAACACAGAAATTTTACCTTCCAAACCACTGATGTTTTTCTTTTTTGATTGCATACAAGAATTGCTGGTATTTATAGCAAAGACTAATTTTTGAATGAGCCATTAAAAAAAAAAGAAAAGGAAAAACTTTTAATTTTGAGTCAGAAGTAGCAACACCCGCTGGGCACAGTGATGCATGCCTGCAATCCCAGTGGCCTGGGAAGCTGAGGCAGGAGTATCACAAGTTCAAAGCCAGCCTCAGCAAAAGTGAGGTGCTAAGCAACTCAGTGAGACCCTGTCTCTAAATAAAACACAAAATAGGGATGGGGATGTGGCTCAGTAGTTGAGTGCCCCTGAGTTCAATCCCTAGTACCAAAAAAAAAAAAAGTAACAACACCCCCAAATATCAAACTGCTTATTTCACCAGATAGAATCAGTGCTTAATTGGCTATATTGAACTTGGGAAACAGGCTGAGCTTTTCAAATAAGAGGCTTTAAGTTCCTGCCCTTTTACAACTTGGTCTATTAAAGATTTTATTTCTCACTCCCAGTGCATATATATTTTATTTATCCATCATGAGGATAATTTAATACCTACTATAAGATAGAAACTGTGAAAGGTGCTGGGAATCCAACAGAGAGCAACTTCTTGCTTCTAGACTTTAAATACCACCTATAAGTTGATGATTCCCAAATTAATAAGAAATAGCTCTAGCTTAGACATCTGCCTTGGACTTGAACTTCCCTCTCAGCATCTTCTTTTGGACACATACCTAAAACTAGCCCCTCTTCTCTCTCCCAACACAGATTCTGTCCTCCTGCTGTCTTCCCCACCTCAGTTATTGGCAATGTCTTTCTTCCAGTTGCTCAGGCCATGAACTTGGGAGTCACTCTTGATTCTTCTTTCTTTTAAATTCTATGAGCAGTCCGTTAGCAAATCCTGTTAACTTTATTTGGAGAATATCCAGGAACCACCCCCTTCTCCCCTCCTCCGTGTCCAAGTGAGCCAGATGATTACATTTGACTCCCCACTGGCCTTCCTGCCTCCACCTTTCTTCAGTCACAGTGTATTCTCCATGCACCAACCAGAGTACTCCTTTGAAACATTTAGATCAAGTCATTTCTCTGTAAAACTTTCCATGGCTTCCCATTCTCTGGCTGTAAGTCCACATCTTTACAATGGCTCTTAAGACCCTCTATCACCTGACCTCTCAGACCTCAATCTCTTCCACTCTCTCCCTTGCACATACATAGAGCACACACCCCTGCCCCTGAACTCCTGGCACCTCCACCTGGAGTACTCTCCTCTGTATATTGTTACAGCTTAATTTCTTATTTGTTTTATGTCTGATAGTTGAGACTTCCTCAACACTATATCTAAAAATCAATGGAATTCCCATTCCCTACTTCCTTTCCCCCATTATGTAATTTTTATTCTCAGCACTTATCACTTGAAAGACACTCTTTATTTTATTTCTCAGTATGAATTATTATTTCTGAAAAAAATTCTTCAGGGCACCAGCAAGATGATAGGCAGTAGTTGTCTTAGTTGTCCTTGGACATGCTAAGTGTCACCGAACAGTAGAATGGGGGAAGCAGGGGAAGAGATCTTCCAAATTCCTCTGCAGCATCCACCATGGGAGGTGGTTATTTGAAATAGGATCCCTTCAAATTTCTCTTTAGATGTAACTTGTGCTTTCACCATATTTTCATCCAATTTTCCAGAGAATAACGTATGTATGCAAACATAAACAGAGCAGTCACATAATCCTCCCGAAGGACCAACATTAATTCTCAGAAATGGTGCCATCTTTAAATCCCCCCCAAATGGAAGCAAGCTGGGTGTGGTGGCATGTGCCTGTAATTCAGAGACTGGGGAGGCTGAGGCAGGAGGATCAGAAGTTTAAGGCCAGTCTGGGCAACTTAGCAAGACCCTGTCCCAAAATAAAAATTAAAAGGGGCTGGGGATGTAGTTCAGTGGTAGAGCACCCCTGGGTTCAATCCCCAGCACCACAAAAAACTCAATCAATTGATCAGTGAATAAATAACTTAGTAAAATGGAAGAGAAAAAATTTTCCCAGTGCCCCAATGTGAGGCTCCCTCCTGACACTGTATCTTCTTATTCTCGTGATTATACAAAATTGTATTAATATCCTTTGTTTATGCTCTCTTTTCAAATTATGCCCTTTTTGGATCTGGTGAAAATGAGAAAACTGGCCCATTGCTAATTCACATACTTTTTGTTTGCTTGCTTGCTTTCAGTTGTTTTTTGTTTGTTTGGGGTTTTTTGTTGTTTTATTTTGGGGGGGTTGTTTTTTGCATTTCTAACCATTTTTAAGTGTACAACTCAGTGGCATTAATTACATTCCCAATGTTTTACCCATCATAATTATGTTCCCAAAACACCACTGGGAACTGAACCCAGGGGCACTTTATCACTAAGCTACATCTCTAGTCTTTTTATTTTTTATTTTGAGACAGAGTCTCACTAAGTTGCTGAGGCTAGCCTTAAACTTGCAGTTCTCCTGCTTCAGTCTCCCAAATATCTGAGCTTACAAGTGTGTACCACCATGCCCAGCTTTGTTTCCAAAATTTGATCACACCAAAAAAAGAAATACCATAGGAATAATGTAGAAACTCACAATTCCCTCTTCTTCCCAGCCTCTAGTAGCCTCTAATCTACTTTTTGTCTCTATTAATTTACCTATTCAAGATATTTCAAAAAAGCAGAATCATATAATACTTGTCCTTTTGTGTCTGGCTTATTTCATTTTGCATAATGTTTTTAAGATTTTTCCGTGTTATACTATATATCAGCGCTTCATTCCTTTTTATGGTTGGTAACATTCCATTGTGTACATACACTACATTTTGTTTATCCATTTAATATATATATACGTTTGCAATGTTGGGAATTGAATTCAGAGGTGCTTTACCACTGAACTATAGCCCCAGCCCTTCCTTTTAATTTTATTTTTGAAACAATAAGGCTGACATTGAACTTGTGATCCTCCAGCTTATGCCTCCCAAAAGCTAAGATTACAGGTGTGTGCTACCACACCTGGCAAAAATGATATTACTTAATGTGTATAATATAAGGCTCTGATATACATAATGAAATGATTACTGTGGTCAAGCTAATTAGCACACCCTTTGCCTCACATAGTGACCTTTCTTTGTGTGTACAATAAGAAAACCTGAAATTTACTTTTAGCAAGTTTGCAGTATACACTAATTTTCCAGCTAATAATATGGTATTATTAACTATAGTTTTGATGTTACACAATAGATTTCTAGATTTAGTTATCCTATATAACTGCAACTGTAAACCCTCTAACCAACATCTCCCCGTTTCTCTACCTCCCACCCCTGGCAACCACCATTGTATTTTCTGTTTCTATGTAACCAATGTTTTTCAGTTTCTACATATAAATGAGATTATACAGTATTTTAATTTCTGGCTTATTTCACTTAGCACCATGTCCTACAGTTTCATCTATTGTCATAAATGGCAGAATCGCCTTTTTAAAGGGCTGAATAATATTATATATGTGTATATCACAGCAGGCTGCCAAATATTGTCTATTTGTGCTGCAATGAACATGGGAGTGCAGATATCTCTTTGATGTGCTTATTTCATTTCCTTTGGTAATATACACAGAAGAAAGATTGCTAGGTCATATGATAATTTTAATTTTAGTGTGTTTTGGGGGGGATGTGGAGGGACCACCATACTGTCTTTTGTGTCTATTCTAATTTTCTTTCTCACCAACTGTGTGCAAGGGTTCCTTTTCTTCACATCCTTTCAAATACTTGTTTTCTTTTGTCTTGTTGATGATATTCTAACGTGTATGAGATTCTGAGATAGGAAAACAATTTAATGTAAAACCAAAAACATATAATAGGAAATTCAGTCAACTATTTTTCCTTCTATAATTCACACACCAATCAATGTACCTCTTCTAACACCAAATGTGTGTGGGTTTTCCCCACACACCAAGCTATTTTCTGGTGGACATCAACTGTGTATCATAATTTAGCTCAATTCTGACCCTATCTACCTTCGAGAGTGTCAGATACTGCAGGGTGAGAGCTCAGTCCCACAGGATGGCACTCCACTTCGGATGCCATTCTAAAGTCCCAGGTTGTGACCTGTACTTCTTACTAATTGGCGTTCCCACACCCAACTCCTTGGGTCTGATTAATTTGCTAAGATGGCTTATGCTACTCAGAGAAACATGTACTAGCTTATTATATTAATAGATGAAGAGATTCCTAGGGTGAGGCCTAGGAGGATCCCCATGGAGTTGGGGTGTTCCATTCTCTCAGTAGGTAGAAGGCTTTGACAACCTGAAAGCTTTCTGAACTCTGTAGATCAGGGATTTTTATGACATTTATTCATGTATGCATAACTGATTATTAACTCCATTTCCAGCCCCTCCCCTGCCCAGAGAATAGGGCTGAAAGTTCCAAGCATCTAGTCTTGGCTTGTCTCTTTGGTGACCAACCCCTTTTTAAGAGTCAACAAAGAGTTGCCTCATTAGAGTAAAAGATGAGCCTGTCATCCATGAAATTCCAAGGGCTTTAGGAGCTCCATGTCAGATGTGCTATCACTCTGGAAATTACAAGGATTTTAGACAAATCTGTGCTAGGAACCAAGGGTAGAAACCAAATATTTAATATTCCTATTTCACTGAAGTAATATCTCATTGCAGTTTTGATTTGCATTTCCCTGATGAATAGAATGTGTTAAACATCTTTTTATAGACCTACTGTTGGCCATTTGTATGTCTTCTTTAAAGAAATGTCGATTCAGATCTTTTGCCCATTTTTTAACTAGGTTGTTTTTGTTTTTGTTTTTACTATCGAGTAGTATGAGTTCCTTATATATATATTGAATATTAACCCCTTATTAAATATATGTTAGGATGGCCTTAGGCCTGAGCCTAAAAGAACTGCAGTCTCACCAGGCATACCCATAGATCCCTCCAGTATGGCCTCAAACAAATGATTTCCCCTCACCCTGATAAAAGAGTGAAGCCCCTGGCAGGCTGTTCTCACTTGATAAAAGGGAAAGGCAAGATGATGGCGGCGGGGGGTGTGGGGGGTGTGTGTGTGGGGGGGGGGGTGTGGGGGTGTGGGGGGGTAGAGACCACCAGACCAGATGTTTCTGGCCTCAGGGTAAATGATGTCACTGAGAAATCTGGTGATAGCTGATAAGGATTGAAAGGAGGGTAAAAAGCCCCAAAATTTAGTATAAATGATAGAGCAAATGAACAGGGATTCAGCCAGCCCAAACAAGCATGCACTCTAGCTGGACAGCCTGATGAGGACCTGACATCCCATCACTTGTCATCGTTCCTGAGCCTCTGCATGATCCTCACCGCTCTCAAACTCTACCACCTCCACTGGACCTTGGTGAGGGCCGCAATTTCTCCCTATGAACCTCTCCTCAACAGGGCGTCCACTCCATGCCAGGAAAAGCCTGCCTTGGTTCGGGACCTGATCACCGCGGTCTGAGTGAGTGTGCATCTGTTGGACATAAGGCCTAAGGCTTAAGACTTTTGAACTTAGCCTGCAGAGGAAATGTCTGTCATTAGCCTATCATGATTAAGTGTGTTTTGCAGTGCTTAGAATTCATCTAGAATTGTTTGCTGTGAGTTGATTATGTCTGTTGCAGTGCCTAGCATTAAGGATTGTCCTTTTCTTGATTAAGAACCTATAGAGTGAAACTGTATTGAGTAATTTGAGTAAATAAAGCATTGAAAGGGGCAGACATGCGTGGACATTCTTTATTTCTCCCCTCGGCTGCATATGTCGAAATTTTGCCCCCTCACGACAATATATCATCTGAAAATATTTTCTCTCAAGCCAAAGGTTGCTTTTTAATTTTGTTAGTTATTTCCTCTGCAGTACAGAAGCTTTTTGGCTTGTTGTAGTCCCATTTGCTTATTTTTGCTTTTGTTGCCTGTTTATGCGGTATCATATCCAAGAAATATTATGAAGGCCACTTGTCAAGGATCCTTTTTTCCATGATTTTTTTCTAGGAGTGTTATGATTTCAGGCTTGACATTTAAGTCTTTAATCCATTTTGAGTGGTCTTTTTGGTATGGTATAAGAAAAGCGTCTTTTGTTTTCTTGCATGTGGATATCCAGTTCTCTCAACACCATAATACATATATATATTATATACACAAACGTGGAAGATAATGGGATCCCAGCCCTTTCTCTTTGTTTCCCAGTCAACATGAAGTGAACTGCTTTATTCCACCATGTACTCCCCAACATAATGGGCTGCCTCTCCACAGGCACAAAAACAAAACCAACAAATCATGGACTGAAACCTCTGAAACAGAGAACCTAAATAAACCTTTCTTTCCTAAAATTGACTTTTTTCTCAGGTCACAGCAATGGAAAGCTGACTAATACAACATTGTGTTAGTTGAATATTTGTTGACCTTTTGTGCTTGTTTTATTCTTTTCCATTGGTGTATGTATATATGCCATTACTATATTAATTTGATTACTATATCTTTGGAATACAACTTGAAATCAGAAGTATGATACCTCTAACATTCTTCTTCTCAAGACTGATTTGTCTAATCAGTGCATCTTGTAATTCCATACAAATTTTAGAATTATTTTTCTATTTCTGTGAAAAATAAAATTTGGGGGGGGGGTACTGGGGGTTGAATTCAGGGGCCACTTGACCACATCCCCAGCCCTATTTTTTGTATTTTATTTAGAGAAAGGGTCTACACTGAGTTGTTTAGCACCTTGCTTGTTGCTGAGGGTGGCTTTGAACTCAAGATTCTCCTGTCTCAGCCTCCCAAGTTGCTTGGAATACAGGCATGTACTACCACACCTGGCAAAAAATAGAATTTTGATGGATGTTGTGTTGAATCTCTTTGTTGATTTGGTTAGTATGTAAATTATAACAGTATTAATTTTTAAAATCCATGAACATGAGGTATCTTTTTATTTATTTGTATCTTCTTCAATTTCATCATTGTTTCATATGTTTCAAAGTACTGTATAGATCTTTTACCTTTTGGTTTCAAGTTATTACTAAGTTCTTTATTTTTTTAATATTTATTTTTTAGTTGTAGTTGGATACAATACCTTTATTTTATTTATTTATTTTTATGTGGTGCTGAGGATGGAACCCTGGGTCTCGCATGTACTAGGCAAGTGCTCTACCGCTGAGCCACAACTCCAGCCCCTAAGTTCTTTATTCTTTCCAAGTATGGTGATACATATATAATTCCAGCTCTTTGAACAGCTAAAACAGGATGATTGTAAGTTTGAGGCCAGCCTGGGCAACTTAGAGAGACCCTGTCTGAAAGTAAAAAAAATCAGGCACACTAGTGCACACCTGTGATCCCAAATGAACTCAGATAGATATGGACTGCATGCCCAATGTTATCTATGCTTCTTAATGGCAGTTCTTTTAGCCACACACACCCAAATCTTAGCTGAAACTATGCAATTATTGCTTTAAAAAGCTCAATGGCTTCTCAAAGTAGGGCCCTTCTTTCTGCTCAGCCTCTGACTCTACATACAAATGCATTACCTAACAAGGTCAGTCAGTATCTGGAAACCCCAAGTCAGCCTTCCTCCAAAGCCCAGGCAATAGTGTCATACTGGTAAAGTCAACCCTACAGATCTGCTATGTTTTGAATCACCCTTCCGAAGTCGATGTTGAAATTTAATTGCCATTGTAACAGTGTTGAGAGGTGGGACATTTAAGAGGTGATTATGTCTCAGGAGCATTCCCTTCATGGATGTATTAATGCATTTATCCCAAAAGTGGATTGAAGTCTCAGAAATGGGATAAAAAGGATGAAGCTCTTGATTCTTTCTCGTCCTTGCTCTCTCTTTCTCTTATGCACACTCATGCGCATACTCCCACCATGTGATGCCTTCTGCTGCATTACGATGCAACACAGAGGCCCTGGCCAGATGCTGACACCATGCTCTTGAACTTTCCAGCCTCCAGAAAAGTATGTCAAATAAATTTCTCTGTCTTATAATTTACTCAGTCTGTATTATTATGTTATAGTAATATAAGACAGACTAAGAAAAGATCTTAACTTTTTTTTTTATAAAGAAAAAAGATTTAATTTGGATGACAGTATGAGAAGTTTCAGTTGATGTTTGTTTGGTCCTCTTGCCTTAGGCCTATGAAGGTACAGTATATCTTGGTGGGAGCCAGGGACAGAGGAGCCTGTTTACCTCTTGGTGGCTGGGAAATAAAGAAACAAACAGAAAAGAGATGGGGGTGGCAATATCTTCTTCAAGGGCACACCTACACCATCTTCCCTCCCTCCCTCCTTCCTCCCTTCCTTTTTTCTTTTTTTTTTTAATTGATTTTATTTTTTTAAATACACGACAGCGGAATGCATTACAATTCTTATTACATATATATACCACAATTTTTCATATCTCTGTTTGTATATAAAGTAGGTTGACACCCAATTCATGTCTTCGTACATGTACTTTGGATAATGATGTCCATCACATTCCACTATCCTTGCTAAGGATCTTAATTTATTTTGCCATATCAGTTTAGAAATTTTTATCAGAGCTACAGAGGATCCCTTCACCCTCATATCATTAATTGTGTTTGGCTGAATCTGCCAGGCAAACTCAATAAATGCCTTGGGCAAGAAAGACTTTCTCCTATCAATAGAAACATGGATCTGTGCCCCTTTGGAGCTCCATGTTTTGTCAAAAGAGTCTCTGTTGGCAGAATTATCTATGGATATTTGTTTACTTCATTTTATAAAGTATATTTTATATGGTGTTGGCCAAACCTAATAAAGACAACACAAAATACTAAGTGTACATTCTTACATAATATCTTTCTGGGTTTTTTGTTGTTGTTGTTGTTAATCTTTTTAAATTTTTTTTATCTTTCTGTTTTGAAAATCTTTTTCAGAGTATGCCTGTACAAAGAAGATTCTCTCCAACATATAAAAGTCAGATTTAGATATTCAGTACTTAAAAATGAAGGTTCTAGATAGAAAAAGAAAATCTTTTTGTTTTGATGTTTTACACCTTTGGGAACAATCTAAAACATACTTTTATGAGTAATGTATAAACACCATTTTTGAAAGCTGAAATTCCCTCATTTGACTAATATTTATGGAAGGCCTATTATGAGAAAGCATAAGAGACATACTGAAGGGGAATAATGGTGCACATTATAGTTTTTCAAGTCATTTATAATGTTGTTGGAAGCTTTAAAAAATAGACATAGTACTTAAATGATATTATAAAAGAATTATATGTTAATAAAAGACAGATGTAAACATTACAGAATTGTAATATCTCAAAGTTGAAGGCATGTTAGTGTTCATCTAGCCCTGCACTTTTCAATGTAGGATGAGCACATCTGGAGGTATGCCTGAATGTGAGAGCACACTAATAGATCAAGGAGTAAGTCAAAACCACGGTATGGACATGCCACACTATTCTGAACATAATGGTCTAGGGAAACATAATTCTTTATTTAACAAATTACTTAGGGGCTGAGGGCATAGCTCAGTGGTGGAGCACTTGTCTTGCATGTAGGAGGCCCTGGGTTCAATCCCCAACATACAGAAGGAAGGAAGGAAGGAAGGAAGGAAGGAAGGAAGGAAGGAAGGAAGGAAGGAAAGCCAGCCAGGAGAACAAGGTAGCACATGCTTGTAATCCCAGCAATTTAAGAGGTTGAGGTAGAAAGATCATAAGTTCAAGGCTAGCCTGGGCAATTTAGCAAGACTCTGTCTGAAAAAAATTTTTAAAAAACAGCTGAGAATGTAGCTCAAGGTAAAGCACGCCTGGTTTTCGCTATTGTTATTCTCCCCTAAGTGCGAAGTAGACCCACATTTGGCAGACCAACTGTGTGAATGCTAATATAAATAGCATTATCCAAATTTTAAAGATAAAGCATAAGTCCCAGGAAAATTTCAGCCTAACAGGGTAGTTTGGTATTATGCCCTCTTATTTTACTCTTACTTAAAGTACAATTTAATGGGAGAAAAATTAAGAGCTAGTGATTCCATAATTCTCTATAGAAAGCATGAATCCTTGCTGAAACATCCCAGGCAGCTGTCTTGTATCCTCTTGTACAAACCCAGGAACAGGATATACATCACCCACCTGGTGCCATGAGTTCAGAGGAAGAAGAAAATCACAGCAGGTAGAAAGTCATCATTGAAAACTTTGAGACAGCCATGGTGCTTTAGTGAAACTTTGGCTAATGAATAAGATTTGAATACAAACAGAGGATATTTATTCAGTGGTAGTAGAACAGTTATCTAGTGTGCGCAAGGCCCTGGGTTCAATCCCCAGCACCACAGACACACACACACACACACAAAAAAAAGATAGAACACAGAATTCCTGATGGACAATATAGAGTCTTTTGAAGACAGAGAGACTAGGGCTCTAGATCTCCCCCATGATTACAAAATCATGACATTGGGACATAATTCTTTCCTCTCAAGTCACTTGGAAGACTTCCTTAGCTATTGTGTGTGAATGTGAAAGCATGGTATCTGGAATATGTGGAATATGCCTAATAAAATTTCTCATACCTCTCAGCATGAGCAAAGGCAGGATTATAAGGATTTGCTTTGTATGTTTTAGCAACAAAGAGTAGCTTGGTTGGTTCAAGTGATGGCTCATAGGACAGCAATGATGACAGAAAAAAGCTAAGATGTGATTCATATTTTCTTTTTTTGTCTTGGTGTTGAGGATTGAACTTTATAAGCTCTTTAAGGAAAACTTTCTGCCTTTCTCTCTCTCTCTCTCTCTCTCTCTCTCTCTCTCTCTCTCTCTCTCTCTCTCTCTCTCTCTCTCTGTACCTCTCTTTAGATGAGGTTTCACTGTGTTGCCTAGGCTGATCTCAAACTCTTAGGCTCCAGAAATCATCCAGCCTTAGTCTCCCAAGTGGCTAGGACTGTAGGCAAGTACCACTAAAAGTGGCTTAAGGAATACTTTCTAACAAAATCAAGACTTAAATAACTTACATATAGTGGTAAAATCTTTAAGTTAATGAGGCATGGTTTATCCAGCATAAGAAATATTTTATTTCTTAGAAAGTTATACTCCTGGCCTGGGGAAGTAGCTCAGTGCTGGCCTAGCATATATGGGACTCTGGATCCAATTCCTAGAACCTTAAGGGGGTAAAAACAAGGAAAAAAAACTATACTCCCTCTTTATCATTCTTCTTCTAAAGGAAGGAAAATTTTTATCTGTCGGTTACAAAATCATTTTCCATTCCTGGGAATTTGGAATTAGTGTCATTAAAAAAAACTTTTGTAGGGCTTCATTGAGCTCTTTGTTATTTTCCTTACTAAGAACCCTCTTCCACACCAACTTCTATTGAAAAACCGCAGCACAACCTGGTTAGTTTATTTTTAACAAAAATAACATGACTTGGAAATTGTGCTGCTGGTGGTGAGTGCAGTTTTGGACATCTGGACTTTACCACTTAGTCTTCATCATGAGAAACACAGGTGAGGTTTCATTATAGCCAGTGTGTGAGGCCAAAAGGCCCCTGGGAAGCCTCTGGGGCTTGCATTCCTGCGTCTCCCCGCCATCACATTCAGACAATGACTCCCAGGCCACTATTTTCGGAACCAGCTAGATTGTTCAATTTGATACCTTGTTGTTTTTAAAAGAACCCAAAAAGGAGTCTGTGTGGGTGAAAGTGCGGTTTTTGGAGAGCTTCAACTTCTGCATTCCCCAATTTTTGTTTTTCTCACTTTACTGCCAAGCATATTATTGAATTGCTCTGAGGTTTGAAAAAGTCGAGGGACAGGTCTTTAAACATATACAGGAATTACTCAGCTTCTGCTGTTGCAGCTGCCCAGAGCTCTTCAAGAATGAGAAAAACATAAACAAGTATTTATCCAAAGCCTAGGTCTATTAAAAAAGTCTAAAGAAAGATTTTTTTATTTTTTATTTTGGATGGGAGAATGAGGTAAGGAAATTTCCTGGTCACACACATGCAAGAAATAGCATAGAGTAGTGGGAAAGGTTCTGTAATCAAACACATAGATTTGAATTCTGTCACCATCATTTCCTACCCACCATCATCCTCCACATTCTTTTGAATGTATTATCTAATGGCCTATGTTTCAGTTTCTCCATGTGTAAAATATGAATAAATAATAATAATAATAATAATAACTAACCTTTATTGTGCACTTATTTTAGTATGTTGAACATGTTGCATATGTTATCTCATTTCAATCCAAGATGTAGAAACTGTTATTATTCCAGTTTTCAGCCATGAACATTGAGGTTCAGAAAGTTGAAACAACTATCTTGTAGGATTATTAAAGATAATGTAAATATAGGGATCATGTGGTGGCACACACTGTAATCCTAGGGGCTTAGGAGGCTGAGGCAGGAGGATTGCAAGATCAAGACCAGCCTCAGTAATATAGAAAGGCCCTAAGCAACTTAGTGAGGCCCTGTCTCAAAATAAAAAAAGAAAACAGACTGGGTGTGTGGCTCAGTGGTTAAGTGCCCCTGGGTTCAATCCCTGGTACCCGCCCCCCGCCCCATAAAAGATAATATAAACAAGTGATTCAACATAATGCTGTGTTCATGGAAGATACTCTGTAAAGAATGACTGCTTTAAAAAAATTATTAGGTGTAGTTGGACACAATATCTTTATTTATTTATTTTTATGTGGTGCTGAGGATGGAACCCAGAGTCTCACAGGAGCTGGGCGAGCACTGTACTGCTGAGCCACAATCCCAGCCCAAGAATGACTGCTTTTATAAAACATTCTTTTAAATAGCTGCTGTATTTAGAAGACAGAATATTTCAAAAATACGAATTGTGACCACCAACAAATTATCTGCTTCCATGATTCATAGTGTACTAATGATGAAATGTGAGTGAACACATTTAAGGTTCTCACATTTCCATATGAGTGAACATATAACATTACAGATTCCAGTATTTAATCCCTACAGATTTTGATTCAGTAAGTCTTTAGTGCTGCCAAGGTCTCAGCCTTTCTGACAAACATTCCAATAATTCCAAAGCAGATGATCAGTTTAGGAATGAACTTTGATAATTATTGGCCTAGAAGACCTCCAAAGTCTCTCCCAGCTCTAAAATTCTATGATTATGTAATATTATATAATTTTAAGAAATTGGTGTGAGTGGGTGGGAGTGCTTTTTAACAAATTGAAATGCCAGAGAAAATTAAAGGTGCTCCAAATACTCTGGAATGTTGCAGACCTTTTTTCTCTTTGAGGGTAGATGCACTCCAAAGACCAAATTCTATATTATTTATTCAGTGATGGAACATAAGGAATGACATAATTTCAATGACTGGTAGAGATAGTTTTGACAAAAATGGCTCTACAATGAATAAGGGACAGTTCCTAAAGAAAGCATACCATAGTGAAACAATGTCATCTGTAGAATTGCCATTCTCCCCATGAAGGGTATTTCTGTCTAAATAGTCACTAAGTCATTGAAATCATGGGGCTTTCTACTCTTGGGGAGAACTGGAACTATATTGGCAAATTCTTCTTGATTTTTTTTCCTTTCTTTTTTTAGGATCTATTGTTTTTCTTTTATAATAATTTACTTAGTCATTGCTAATTAAATTATAGCCCTCCAGATTTAATTAAAATTCAGTATCCTTGATGAGATTTGAGAAATAGCTAATTGATATCAACAGTTCCAATTCTTTAGCAGGTACTTTTCCTTCAACTTCCTCCTCCCCATACCTGCTCCTGCACCCCATCAGCACACTCTTCCATAAAAAAGTACCAAAAGGACCTTTTTACCTTGTGGCCAAGAGCAAGAAAGGGAGAGTCAACCACCTCAGCACAATCAGAAAAAATCACCCATCCAGTACACTTCAGCAGTTTGGTTTATTCAGCCTGGCCCTGCTTCCCACACATACTGTTTGCTTTAGATTTAAATGAGGCATACCTACAACATAAAAGTAAGTAACATCAAAGTTCTCTCTACTGAGGCGATTATCCTGGATATGCTCTATAATTATTTATGCCTCACACAGATAATCCTAAAATCTTGACTGGAATAGACACAAAAGGTCACATAATATATGATTCTATTTATATAGAATTTACCAGAACAGGTAAATCCTTAGAAGCAGAAAGCAGATTGGTGGTTGCCTGGAGGCTAGGGGGAGGGGAGAATAGGTAGTGACTGCTTAAAGAACATGGGTTTTCTTTTAGGAAGAGGAAAATTTTTCGACAATGATGGTGGTTGTACAATAAATGCCACTAAATTGTACACTTCAAAATAATTCATTTAAGGGCTGTGGATATAGCTCAGTGGTACAGCACTTGCCTAGCATGTGCAAGGCCCTGGGTTCAGTTTCCAGCACTGAAAAAAAAAAAAAAAAGACAAAAAAAGATTCATTTTTGTGTTATATGAATTTCACTTCCATAGGGGGGAAAAAAACCAGCCAGGTGCAGTGGCTTATAGAGGCTGAAGCAGGAGGATCAAAGCCAGCCTCAGCAAAGGTGAGGCATTAAGCAACTCAATGAATCCTGTCTCTAAATAAAATGCAAAATAGGGCTGGGGATGTGGCTCAGTGGTCAAGTGCCCCTGAGTTGAATCCCCAGTCCCCCCCACCCCCAAAATCCTGATTAATTTAGACACTTCTAGGAACTAAATAGCCAAAGAAAGGATACGAGTATTCTGGAACAGAAGGAAAATAATGGAAATGTGAGTGGGAGGAGAGAACCAAAAATCGATGAAAAGTTCATTTGGCCAAACCTAGGGAGTAGGTGCTTTTGCAAGGACTGAAGGCCTCAGACAAGTCTGTGTGAGAAGCTAATCTGACCCAAGCTGGGTGGTGGTACACTCCTATAATCCCAGCAACTGAGAAGCCTGAGGCAGCAGGATCTCAAGTCTGAGGCCAACCTCAGCAATTTATTGAGGTCTTGAGCAACTCAGTGAGATCAATCTTTTTTTTTTTTTTTAAACCCATGGCACTTTATCACTGAGCCACATCCCAGTCCTTTTTTAAAAAATTTTATTTTGAGTCAGGGCCTTGCTAAATTGCTGAGTCTAGTCTGAATTTATGATCCTCCTACCTCAACCTCTTGAGTCACTAGGATTGCAGGAGTGCGTCACGACTGGGTTCAATCTTTAGTATCTCACAAAAACACACACACACACACACACAGAGAGAGAGAGAGAGAGAGAGAGAGAAGGAAAGACAATAGTAAACTTCAGTAGAAAAACATAGTTTATTATATACTTAATAGTCTTACAGGTGCTAAACATTTTGAATATATGATCTTGTGAATATATGATCTTGTTAACTCTCAGAACCATCTGTAAGGCAGGTAAATTGCCAACAATTTACAGTTGAGAAATTATTTGTTTAAAATCACATAACTAGTGAATGCCAAGTTTGGATTGGCACTGAAACACATACCAATTATTTTGTATTGAATTGAACAGGACAAACTAAGGATTTGGCTTAGTGGTAGACCGCTTGCCTGGCATGCATGAGGCCCTTGATTTTATCCTCACCAAAAAAAAAAAAAAATTAGATTGGATTGAACAGGGTGATACAACTGCAGTTTTTTTTTCTTTCTTTCTTTTTTTTTTTTTTGTGGGGGATGGTACCAGGGATTGAACTCAAGGACACTCGACCACTGAGCCACATCCCCAGCCCTATTTTGTATTTTATGTAGGGTCTCACTGAGTTGCTTAGCGTCTTGCCATTGCTGAGGCTGTCTTTGAACTCTCAATCTTCCTGTTTTAGCCTCGGGAGCTGCTGGGATTACAGGCTTGCGCCACCGTGCCTGGCTGCTGCTGCTGCTTCTCTTTTGTTTTTTATTGTTGTTGATGATACCTAGAACCACATTGATTTGGATTCTAGACATCATAATCATCATGGATATAATTGCTTAGTTTCTACATGATGAGAGAAAATATTCTTTCCCTGTCTCAGCATATATTGTCATTCTTATGAGCATTTGGACTTTAATTATGAATTACTACATTATTCCAGGTCTTTCTATCTCAGACTCATTCTGTGGCAACATAAAAGAGCACAGTTGACTTTATCAAATTTCAAATGACCTTCTAGCAAAGGCCATTTGTAATTTGATAATTTTTTTTTCTCTCTCTCTGCACTTGGGATTCAACCAGGGATGTTCACCCACTGAGGTATAGCCTCAGCCCTTTTTATTTATTTATTTTTATTTTGAGACAGTCTTGTTAAGTTGCTGAGAGTCTCACTGTGTTGCCTACTCTGGCCTCAAATTTGAGATTCTTTTGCCTCAGCCTCTCCAGTTGTTAGAAGTAATTACAGTCATGTACCACAGAGCCAACTCAATCATTACTTTTTAAGGGGGTATGGGGGAAGAGGTGAATCTCACATAAATTTACAAGATCATTCTGAATTCAGTCACTATGGATTGCTGCATACATTTAATTATGTAGTAGATATGTATGGCAGATAATCACACAGAAGGGAAAAGGGAGAGGAAAGAGAAAAATACCAGAAATACAGAAGAAAAAAAAAAACTGTAAGATCTACAGGTTAGGAAACAAACTAGAACCTTAAAGTGATTATACAAGGTGAAAAAAACACAAAACCATTATCAGCTACTTAATAAAACGTGAGGGTTTGAGGTAAAGCAAAGCTCAATTTGTTAACAGGAAACTATGGGCTCTGCACGTCTATTTATATAAACATTTGCTTTTTCCGCCTTGGGTTCTGCCCAGAAGTGGTTGTCTGACTGCTACTTATGGCTCTACTTGACTGGTTTAAAAAAAAAAAAAAAAAAACTCTGAAAACTGTGGCCACCTGTTCCTCTCTCCACCAGAGAAACTAAACATGTCACTTTCCCTGATGTTTGGTTAGTGAAAATGCTTAAAGATGCCAAGACGTCAACTGTTTTTTTTGTTTTTTGTACTGGGGATTAAACCCAGAGGGACTTTTCCACTAAAGTAAATTCCCCAGCTTCCCCCTCCTTTTTTTTTATTTTTTTATTTTTTAGAATTTTGAGAGAGTGTCCCTGAGTTGCTTAGGGCCTCACTAAATTGCTGAGGCTGGTCTTGAACTTTCAATCCTCCTGCCTTAGCCTCCCAAGTTGCTGGGATTTCAGGCGTGCACCACTGCACCTGGCTCCAGGATGTCAATTTTATTGAAGTGTTGTACCTTCTTTGAGTTCACAAAACCATGAGGGTGGTCCTGCCTCTCTTCTGCTGTGCTCCTGATATCTTTCCATTTCACCCTATATTTGCAGATTTGAAAATTCCCACTAACTCATTTCCTGGTTCTCTTCCCCTGGTGCCAACCTATCATCGTGCTCTCAAGATTCTTTGGTCTGTTGCTCTCCATCTTCTGATCTGTCCACTGTGTTACAGTTACTTCAGTACAAAAGGAAGAGGAAACTTAGAGTTCACAAGTTGCTTGCACCTTCCAACCAGGGGTACAGTATTTGGTTTAGCATACATCTTTTGCCACAAACACCCTAAAGTAGGGAGGAGCTTGTGGCTAGCAACATATACTGCTTGATGTCATCAAAATAAAATCTAGAGGTGGGGAAACCAGCTGGGGTTTGCACCATCTGCTTGTGAGTCAAAAGAATACTAAGAGAAAGTGTGCATAGAAAACTCTAGTGAGTAGAGTTCACACTTGAATTTCCAGAATTTGTTAATTTGAAGAGAAAGGATAATTTTCTTGACTAAGAAGCATGAAATATGGGAAAAATTAGACTCAGAGTAGAATCAACTCAATTTTATTTTATTGATTGATTGATTGATTCTTGTTGTTGGGGATCAAACCAACACCATGTTGTCATGTTAGACAAGCACTCTATCACTAAGCTACATCCCCAACCCTTTTTATTTTTATTTTGAGACAAGGTTCACTTAGTTACTGGGCTCGTCTGGAGCTCATGATCCTCCTGTCTCAGTTTCCTACATAGCTGGGATTACAGGTGTGCAACCCTGTGTCCACTGTGAATCAACTCAATTTGGGAAGAGAAAGTTAAAGATGAACCTTCTGGGCAGACAGATGAGGTTGCTATCTATTCAGGATACCAAGAAAGCATCCAAACTCTAATGGATGTTTTACTAAATTGTTTAATTCTAATATTAAAGATCCATTAATTTGGTTTACATAGTTGTTTTTCATTAAGACATAAATTCCAGGGCTGGGGGATATAGTTCAGTGGTAGAGCATTTGGCTAGCATGTGTAAGGCCCTGGGTTCAATCCCCAGCACCACAAAAAAAGGTGGGTAGAGAACATTAGAACAAGGAATGGCAAAACTTCGGAATTTACACAAAAGAGAAATGAGAGTAAGTAATGAAACTTCAACTACCAAGATTGTTGGGCCTGATAAGAGCAGAAAAGCAAAACGGGGACACATCTGGAGGAGACTAAATAAATTTGGATTTTTGGAGAACCATTGGTAAAGTTATGGAGTAAAAGATAAAACAGAGAAGAGCAGAATAAAGAAAGTTGACTAATTTTGGTACTCAGTTTTCAAAGTGGGATAAAAGTGGACAAATTCAAGTATTTTTTGTGAACATTAAAGAGAAAAACAATAACCAAGCCAAAGACCACTTTATGCTGAGGGAAAAAAGATTGGATAAAATTTATTGTAAAAGATTTAATTTGCAATAGACAAATACTGGGATTGAGGTGCTCACTGGTGGGAATGTCACCTATCATTTATCATGAAGTAGGAATGTCAAGTACATGAAGAGATTCTTTTCTTTTTTTTTTTTAATTTATTTATTTTTAGTTCTCGGCGGACACAACATCTTTGTTGGTATGTGGTGCTGAGTATCGAACCCGGGCCGCACGCATGCCAGGCGAGCGCGCTACCGCTTGAGCCACATCCCCAGCCCAAGAGATTCTTTTCTTTTTGGTATTTTCTCAGATCCCAAACATAAACTGAACTTTTGAATGTCTTTGAATCTAAATATTAGTATTCTTAGCATTAACTATTATTTTAATTGTACAACTTTATAAGGTACAATGTGAATTTTTTATACATGTATACAGTATGCAAAAGTCATATCAGAGTAGTTAACATTTCCATTTCATTGAGCATTTAAACATTTTTATTAACACATAATCATTGTACATATTTATGAGGTACGTGTGATATTTCAGTACATATATACAATAAGCATTGATCAAATGGGATAACTAACCTTTCCATCTCCTTATCATTATTTTGAATTTGCAGTCTCATGAAGAGATTTTGGGTTTGTTTGATTAATTGATTGTGGTGCTAAGGATTGAATCCAGGGCTTCCATTAATGTTAGGTAAGGACTACCACTGAGCTACAACCCTAGCCCTATGAAGAGATTCTTAAGATGATTTTTATAAACTCTATGCCCAGGAGGTTTCTTTGTAGTGACTACAATATACACTTACTATGTCTGTCTGGACAAGGACACTTTAATTCTAGAGACTATGGTGGAATAGAGATTGCATACCTTGAGGTTTTCTTACACTTCTCTTCGATAAGGTGTACAAATCCCATTAAACTAAATTGTTTCTTAACAGCAAGAATCCAACCCTCATTTAGCTAGTTTTCTTGACACTATGAAGGGAATCCAACCCCTAGTGTCATATGTAACAACTTCTCCCCTAATTCCTATTTGAATTCCATTGATTTTTCTAGAAAGTTATTTAGTTATTCAGACCCAAGGGTTCACAATATATAGTTTGTCACTTATTAGAATGGAATTTGAGGAGCCTGGAGGTATAGCTCAGTGGTAGAGCACTTGTCTAACAACATGCTTGGGGCCATGGGTTTAATCTCTAGCACAGGGGTAGGAGGGTAGGATTTGATTGTATTGCATTGTGTACTACTGTCAATATTTAGGATAAAGCAGACATGCTTGTAAATTAGACTGCATCTAGACTTTGAAAAATATAAATAATGCAGTTATGTCAGAAAATCATAGAACTAATGCCTAAGAACTAACAGAAATTCAGCCTTCTCATTTTAAAGTGAGGAAATTAGACCAGGACCTAATGAAGGAAAATGACTTATCTAAAGATTCATCCTACTCCTAAGGCCAGGACAAGAAATTGTGTTTCTTTCATTTTAAACTTTAGGTTAAGCTTTCTGCCTATTAAAATTTATATCTGACCCCAGTGCAATGGCACAAGCCTGTAATCCCCGTGACTTTGGGAGGCTGAGGCAGGAGGATAGCAAGTTTGAGACCAGCTTCAGCAACTAAGCAAGGTCCTCATCCACTTACAAAGACCTTGTCTCAAAATGAAGAGTTGGGTATATAGCTAAATGGCAAAGCATTCCTGGTTCAATAACTAGCACACAAAAAAATTCAGATATGAATGTTCTTCTTAGGCTCGAAGCCAGGATATTCTAGAATTTCCTTTTGCACAATAAGCTCTATTTTTGCACTTGGTGTTAAGGATGAAAGAAGTAGCACAACTCAAGGAAACTCAGGTCAATGGTATGGTTTCACATTAAGTTGTCTAGTTTGCTTTGTGTAAGCAAGCTAACCCCAGTACTATCACAAATGAATAAGTAAAGGAAACACATTTTTCAACACTACTCCTTGACTGAACAACTGGATGAAAAAATTGAATACAGAATTATAAGTCCAAGTTCTGTAACTGGCACAATCTTCTCTTTTAACCCCAGACTCTGCACTTAGCAGAAGATAACATTTTGGGTCTTTCTGTATTGCTATTAGAATTATATATATGATTTTTGGTTCTGTTGGGAGAATCTTGAGTCTACAAAATTCTAGGACTTTCAGAACTACAAAAATTACCATGATCTTTTTCACCAAGAAGACCTGACAGGCAAAATTAGGACAATCCAGGCAAAATAGTAAAAATGAGTAAAGAGGAATATGTAAATGATGATGAGGTCTTGGAAGGAAAATAAATGAAGTTCTATGGTTAGCCAAAGTAGACAAAGATGGCTTCTTCTACCCTAAGGTCTATTTCCAACAGATCTAATAATTGAGATTATTAACATACAGGCTGGGCCTGGAGCTTAATGGTAAAGCACTTGCCCAGTATTTGAGAGGCCCTGGGTTCGATAGCCAGCATTACACACACACGCACACACACAAATACACATGCACACACAGACAGAGATTATTATTACTATTTATTTTATTTTTTGCAGTTCTGGGAATCAAACTCGAGACCTTGCGCATGCTAAGCAAGCTCTGCCACTGAGCTACATCCCCAGTCCTTCCAAATAGATCATTAACCTAAAGTTTATTCTTTCCAGAATTGTATATAGAATGTTTGAATATAAGTCATGTTTATCTACTATGCCTATGATATTGGGAAGCAACAAAACTGCAATAATACAGGTATTGTGTTTTAAGTACTGAAAAATGAGATAAATGTTATCAGTCTTGGTCAAAAATTAGGGAGTAGGGGCAAAAGCTGGATATTGCAAAGGGACAGGTTTAAGAAATTCTCATGTCTATGGGTTAGCTGACAGTGGTGTAGAAGACGAAATTCCCCCTTCCTCTCACCCACACATTCTTTCTTCTTTCTTCTTCCTTGATGATCACAGACCATCGAGTCTCTGCAAATTCACATCTTCACAGGGAGGAAGTCGGAAGTAGTTGGAGCGGCGGAGTCGCCTTGGGGGCAGACCTGCCATCTGACGGCAAAGTTCATCTAGAGGAGAAGCAGAGAGTGAGAGGAGAATTCTGGAAGATAACAAGGCTTCTTGTTTTAAGGGAAAGAAAAGGCTGTGCAATGAGATGTAGTAAAAAATGTTGAAGAGAAAAAGACCTGGTGGGTTGAAGCCTCTGCCACTTACTGGTTATTTATCACTTACTAGAAAGTTCCTTAACTTATGAACCTCAGTATTCTTTTTGTAAAATGAGCATTAAAATACCTATCTTAACAGCTTGTGTTAAAATGAAATAAGGTATGCAAAGTACCCAGCACCCCAGTAAATGTTAGTTTCTTTTATATGCCCAGCTCCCAATTCTAGTCATGGATCGAGTAAGTAGGAAAATGAGGTCCAATCATTCATTCCACTTTTAGGTGTTTACTATGTGCAAATAGCTAACTTTAGTTACTCCCCTGAGATACTTGAAAGTGCCTAGAGTCCCAAATACTCATCCTCAATCTCAAGGTGCTTCCCTTGCAGGTGGCTTGCACAAAGCCAATGGGGGCAAGCAGCAAATTTCCTTCAGCAAAGTTAACTACAGCTCTTACTCAAGAACTCAGTGCAGAGCAGGCTGCTGAGTCAGAAGTGCTGTGTCTGTGGTGTTGTCACCAACCACAGCCATCATTTGGGGCTGTCCATGGGGAAGGTGAGAAGTATGTTTACTCTCACCAAGCATGGTCTAAAACCACACATTTAGGACCCTTGTAAAATTGTTTTTATAACATCTTTCTGCCTTCTCTACTTCTTAAATTTCTCTATAAGCAATGTAAATGGTTCCTGGAATTGGTGAACTGTTTATAAGATAGCCAATTTCTTAATCTTCCTTTTTCTGGGGGGTACTAGGGATTGGACACAGTGATGCTTAACCACTGAACCACACCTCCAGTCCTTTATTTATTTATTTATATTTTTTGGTACCAGGGATTGAACTCAGGGGCATTTGAACTCAGGAGCACTTGACCACTGAGCCACATCACCAGTCCTATTTTGTATTTTATTTAGAGACAATGTCTGAGTTGCTTAGCACCTTGCTTTTTGTTGAAGCTGGCTTTGAACTCATAATTCTCCTGTCTCAGCCTTCCAAGATGCTGGGATTACAGGCGAGTGCCACCACTTCCAGTCCTTTTTATTTTTTGAGACAGGCTTTCACTAAGTTGCTGAGACTGGCTTTGAACTTTCGATCCTCCTGCCTCAGCCTCCCCAGCTGCTGGAATCACAGATGTGCACCATCATGCTATCTGTTTTATATACCCTATCCAAACCTTACTGTCTCCACACTAGTGTGTGTGTATGTGTGTATGTGTGTTTTCCTTAAAGAGCTATGAACTTGGCCATTGACTAGATGAGCATATTATCTGTGATTGCTGAATTGGCCCTTTCCCTAGAACCCCAGTGGTTGACCTTTAAAACAGAGCTTTAAAAAACTGTCTATATAAGAGAAACTGGGGGGACTGCCATTTAGATGGGAAAGGATCTAGGTGTACTTTTGTAGGTCTGTATTTGTATTAAGCACACTGCTTTACTTAGATTGTTTATTTGGGGAAACTTCTATTAGGGGCTGATAAAAGCTAAAGCCTAGGGCCAGAGTCCTCCTCCAAACCAATCCTTGGATCTTGGATCATGATCCTACTTACCTCTCTCATAATCATTCGTCCCCATTAAACATCCAGATGTCAACTTACCTTTCATAACTTCATGTTCCTTACAAACAAGACGGGAGCAGATCTCATTGTTGATGATGTACATACGTCGTAAACTGCAACATCCAGTATCATGGTCAAGGAAAGAGATAGAAAAAAGTCTTGAGGGGAAGAACTAACTTTGGCCTAGGCTGCTGTTCAACTCTGTAGTTCCCACTTTCCCCTGTCTAGCCTCCCCCATCTACATTTCCTTAGGTATTTCAGATGACTACTTTTTTTTTAACCCCTCAGAAGAATGCAGGTAATGGAATGATATTAATTTTCTTTCTTTCCTTCCTACTTTACTTTTCTTTCCCGTACTGGGAATTGAATCCAGGGGTACTCCAACACTGAGCTACATCCCCACTTCTTTTTAATTTTTACTTTGAGACAGGGTCTGGCTAAGTTGCCAGACCTGAACTTGGAATGATCCTGATCCAGCCTCCCCAGTAGCTGTGATTACAGGCACCACTGCAACAGGCTAATTCCTCTTCCTACTGACACTTTCCACCTAGAGTCAAGTCCTCTGCTCCTTTCCATTTTCTACCTTCATATCTAAGTCTTTTGCTTTAGCATCTTTCAATCAGGTAATAAATCCAACATGCCAGTGTTTCCTTTATGACCCTCTTTTTCTTCCGCTTTCACCTTCACTTATCTTCTGATATCTATTAGTCGGCCTATCCTTGTATACCTCAACCCAGAGGTCCAGCCAGCACCTTCAGGAATAGCTAGAAGAGTTATGCTAAAAACACCTGCCCTATCAAATGATGCAATTCCTTAGTGAGTATTTATTAAATAGTTACTGACACAAAAAGACTACCATGGAAGCTGCTGTCTGGGCATTCTGGGTTCCTTTACCTGGTGAAGCAGACCTGATGAACGCATTGCTTGACTGGTCGATGGACAGAGTAGAGTCTTGTACAAGCAAATTTCTCATCCCGGCACTCTGAAGAGATCCAACACACACAAAAAATAGGGAGGTCCAAATAGAAATAGTATAAATGAAGGATTAAAGAGCTGAGGAAGAATATAGAATAGGGAAAAAATACAGAGTAGTTTCTATAGAAGATCATTATAAATCAGGGGCTATCCTTCCTGCTTACCAAAAGCAGAGCAAAAGGAAACTGACTAAAATGAAATTTAGGTGCTTCCCTACCTCAAAGAAGAGGTGGATAAAATAATTTCTGAGAACTATTCTAAGAAAAAATGTCTTTTTCTAGCCCTCTAATTTAATAAGTGGTCCATACAAAAATAGAGAAATAAAATCCTCTAAGGGAAAGTTTTTATAAAAAGAAGACTTTTTTAGGATTATCTATGTAGCAATATGAAATATTAAACTGAAATGTTGATGATCTCATTCTGAAGAATGAGAATTCTTAATTCAAGAATTAAAGTCATTATATCTCTGTTCTAGCTGATGTCAACCCTAGTTGTAGAAGAGACTTATCAAGAAATTAAGGAAAGCACTTTTCTTTTTTGCACTACTGGGGCTCAAACCCAGGGCTTCATGCTAGGCAAGTGCTCTACCACTGAGTTACGTGCCCCCCTTTTTTAACATTTTTAAAATTTTTAGACAAGATCTCCCTAAATTTCCAAGGCTGGCCTTAAACTGTGATCCTCCTACTCAGCCTTCCAAGTCCCTGGGATTATAGGCAAGCACAGCTAGGCCCATCTACGGAAAGCAATTTTAACCATGAAGTCTATGGTAAATTGACAAATTGATTTTATTTCCCAATCCATTAATCACCAAATAAAGTCCAAAGGTAATGTACAGAAAGAGTGGTTTTGGGACCATTCAACAGCAGTCTCTTCTTTGTGACTTTTAGGACAGGAATTCATTTTGAAAATAAGTACATAAAAGCTGAGTTAATAAAGGGGGGATGGAGTGAAGAGCACTAAAAATATTCTTTGAGGAAGAATTGGAATTAAGCAAGTACTTGTACTCTCCAAAAAACAAGAAAGAAAGGAATCCATAGAAAGAAAAAGAGCTTCAGAAAAAAATTTAAAAACATGCAAGAAATGATCATACCTGTGGTGGTATTTTTATCACTGGGCGAGGCTGGAAGGCAGAAACTTTATTTAGTCATTACCATTTCTAGAAGTCAGGACTTCTGTAACTGTCATGCTGCCTCTCTTGGAACCCACTTGGAATACTCATAAATAGGGAACAAATGAGTTAATAAACCTTTTTTCTCTCCCTGGTACTGGGTTTGGAACTCAGGGGCACTCTACCACTGAGCTATATCTCCTGCACTTTTAAAATTGTTCTTTGAGGGTATATAGCTCAGTTGGTAGAGTGCTGACCTTGCATGCATAAGGCCCTGGGTTTGATCCCCAACACCACAAACAAACAAACTAATTATACTTTGAGACAGGGTGTGGCTGAATTGCCCAGCATGGCCTCCAACTTGAGATTCTCCTGCTTAGTCCTTCCACTATTGGGATCACAGGTGTGTGCCACCTCATCCACAAGTTAATAACTCTTAGCAACTTCTGAAAGAAAACCCCTGTTGGGCTGCTTTGATCCACATGATGGAAGAGATTTAGGAAATAAATTGAAATTATGCCTTTCCCCTTTCTCTTCTGGAGAGTTGAGAATTTCATTTTATATATATATATACACACACACACACACACATATATATATAGTTTTTTAAATGGAGGAGTGTTCACTATGTTGAATAGGCTGGCCTCAAACCCTTGAGGTCAAGGGATCCTTCTGCCTCAGTTTCCCCATTGGCTAGAACTATACGTGCACACCACCATATCTAGAGATAAGAGACAAATTTTGTAGGAGCGCAAGGCAAAGAGCCATATCCCCAGAAGTGCTTTAACTTAGAGCTAAGGAGAAAGCATATTATCCTGTAGAAGCTCCTCCTCATTCTTATGTCTATTTTTTATAGATTAAAGACATTATCATGGATTCTTTGATAAAAGCTGTTTGGATAAAAAATAGCAAAGGTTGTATTTATAGCCAAACCTGTCCTGGTGCAAGCTTGATACAGGCTAGTTTTCAGAATGGACAACAGGTCAAGGACTTAGATGTGGTTGAGGGGATACGCTATTCAGGGAGCTTTTGGGGAAAAAATGTCCTTTTTTTTCCCCCCCTCTGGTACCAGGGATTGAATCCAGGGGTGCTTAACCACTGAGCCACATCCCCACCCTTTTTACTTTTTATTTTGAGACAGGGTCTTGATAAATTATTTAGGGACTAGCTAAATTGCTGAGGCTGTCCTGGAACTTGTGATACTCCTGTCTCAGTCCCCTGAGTGCTGAGATTACAGGCATGCACCACCATGTATCCTTTCTATTTAACTCTCCCAAAGACTTTTCCCACAGGGCATGATGGCCCAGGCCTATAATCCCAGAGATATAGGAGGCTAAGGCAGGAGACTGCAAGTTCCAGGACAGCCTTAGCAATTTAGTGAGACCTTGTCTCCAAACAAAAAAAATAAATAAAAATGGGATGTAGCTCAGTAGTAAAGTGCCCCTGGATTCAATCCTTACTATTAAAAAAAAAAAAATCAGACAGAGAGATTGACTAGGATGTGTGATAGCTGATATCATTTACCCCAAGGTTAAAGCAGGTCTGTGCTGATAATTTCAAACTCTGTTTCTAGCCCAGATCTCACTCTTAAACCCCAAATCTACAGATTCAATCACCATTTTATGGAAGTGTTACTGAATTTTTTAAAGATTCTTCAAATTCAACATATCTTAAACTCACTTATTATCTTTTCCTTCTCCAATTTGAGTTGTTTTTCATAATGGTACCACCAACCACTCAATAACCACATTTAGAAAACTGAACATCATTTTAACCATCCTCTTTTCCAGAATGGGGATGTAGCTTAATGGTGGAAGTTTTGCTTACTCTCCAAGACCAAAAAGGAAAAAAACAAACAAACAAATAAAAACAACTATCTTCTATCTCCTTTTCTTACTACCTACCACTTGTTCCTTGCCCCTCATCATTTAAAAAACTCAGTTTCCACCCTCCCTGTGGTGGCCCACACCTGTAATCCCAGCTTTTCAGGAAGCTAAAACAGGACAATCACAAATTCAAGTCCAGCCTGGACAATTTAGTGAGCCTCCCTTCTCAAAATAAAAAATAAAAAGGGATGAGGATTTAGCTCAGTGGTAGAGCACCCTGGGCTCAATCACCAGTGTGGCAAACAAATAAACAAAAATCTTCAGTTTCCCTCATGTACTAAACTCTACTGTGTTTTTCTTTTCTCAGTCTCTTTTTTCCTAGGGATTGAACCCAGGACCTCATGTGCTAGGCAAGTCATCCACCACTAAGCAACACCCACAGCTCTGGTGTTTTTGTGTTTTTTGTTTGTTTGTTTTTGAGACAGGATCTTGCTGTGTTGCCCAGGTTGGCCTCCAATTCCTGTGCTCAAACAATGCTCCAGCTTCATTTTTTTTTTGAAGAGGACTTGGTGGGAAGTAAAGAGGATTGACCCCAGGGATGCTCTATACAGAGCTACACGTCCAGCCCTTTTTATTTTGGGATAATGTCTCATTAATGAGTCTGACCTTGAACTTGTGATCTTCTTGCTTCAAACTCCAAAGTCTCCTACATAACATGCCACTGCAGCTGGCCTGCCTCAACCTTCTGAATAGCTAGGAACGAAGCCTGGCAGCACCACACCTGATTTAAAGTCCATTTTGTTTTCACATCTTAGAACATGTTGTTGGTACCCCTCATTGGAAGGACACCTCCTTGACTGTTTTATCTTGTTCCAATTCTTCTTTCAAGGTTTAGTTCAAGCCAGATGTGATGTCATAGACCTCTAATCCAGCAGTTAGGTAGGCTGAGGCAGGAGGATCATTAGTTCAAAGCCAGCCTCAGCTATTTAGGGAGGCCCTAAGTGACTTTGCAAGATTCTGTCTCAAAATAAAATATAAAAAGGCCTGGGCATGTGGATCAGTGATTAAATGCCCCTGGGTTCAATCCCTGGTACCAAAAAAAAAAAAAAGGGGGGGGGGAGGGTTTCAAGGATTCCTTCTAGAAAACTTCATTTATCCTCCCAAAAGTTTGTTTCTATATTTGTCTCTTGTCTCACTTAGCCTTGGAAACTTTGAGAGAAAGATCACATCTTGGTACTTTGTACAGCCAACAGCAGTTTCTGCTCATTATGGGTTCAAAATGTCATTAATTTAAATTGGCCTAATGGAAGGACATGCTACATATGCTGTCATATATTTAGGATCCTTCAGCAGCTGCACTGCCTCCCATAATGGGCTCTAGGGAAAATCCAGAATGGCCCTCAAGGCCCTGGGATCCCAGATCTGAACTCACCCAGTTCATCTGTGGAAGGCTCCATATCAGCCAGAACTGAAAAGGCACAAAACAGCAGGTGTGAGGAGGGCTTTGAAATGCAAGGGGTAAGGGAGAGTAGGAAAAGGAAGAACAGAGGGCAAGGTCAGGACTACTGCTGCCTTTGTGTATGATGTCCAAGGGAATAGAATTTATAAAGTTAATTGGGAATATTGCTCCTGTTGACATTATATTAATTTTTGAATG
Organism: Marmota monax; assembly: GCF_021218885.2. Taxonomy (NCBI): domain Eukaryota; kingdom Metazoa; phylum Chordata; class Mammalia; order Rodentia; family Sciuridae; genus Marmota; species Marmota monax. The sequence continues at coordinate 916,942 of NW_026692798.1, read as the reverse complement.
CTTGTATTATTATCTAAGCCTTATTTAGCTATTAGTTCACTTTGTTCCACTTTTTAAAGGACTATCGACCTCTCTTATCCCATGGTCACTGAACAACACTCCCACAACCCCTTTATTTAGAGCTTAAAATGTAGCATTAATTCAAGAATTCAAGATCCGTTCAAGATCTGGAATATTTTTAACAACATCATGAATCAGAGCTTTCTTTCTCTTCTTCTTCTTTTGGTACTGGGGACTGGACCCAGGTGCTTTACCACAAAGCAGCATCCCCAGTCTTTTTTGTTGTTGTTGTTAAGGGTCTAAGTTGGTAAGGCTGATCTCAAACTTGCGATCCTCCTGCCTCAGCCTCCTCAGTAGCTAGGATTACAGGCATGTGGGATTACACTCCTGGCAGATCATACCTTTTTTAAGAACTTCAGTGAAACTTACCAGTTTCGTCTGTTGAAGGTTCATTCACCAGATCTGCAAAGGTACAAAACAGGGAATGAAAAATGCAGGTGAAAAAAGTATCTACCAGAAGCAGGATAAAGGGGATGATTATCTAAAAGGTGATGAGAAGGATAAAAATGAGGGCATGTGGACTCTTGGGTAAAGAAAGAAATGGAAGAGGTAATAAGACTGAATATTTTTACTGCAATGGTGGCTTCTAAGATAGGCAAGAGCCAGGCACAGTGGTGTATACCTGTAATCCCAGCAGCTTGAGAAGCTGAGGCAGGAGAATTGTGAGAGGCTGAGGCAGGATGATTGTGAGTTCAAAAGCCAGCCTCAGCAACAGTGAGGAGCTAAGCAACTCAACTCAGTGAGACCCTGTCTCTAAATAAAATACAAAATAGGGCTGGGGCTAGGGGCTCAATGGATGAGTACCCCTGGGTTCAATCTGGGCACCAAAAAAAAAAAAAAAAAAGACAAGAGAACTCTGGTCTGGGTGAGCACCCAATGCCCACCAAGTTTTTTGTTTGTTTTTGTTTTTGTTTGTTTTTTTTTTGGTCAGACATTATCCTCAATCCTTGTATTCCCAATATGATAGCAAGAAAGTTACAACAAAACAAAAAAAACAAAACAAAACAAAACGAACCAAAACAAACAAACAAAAAAAAAAAAACGAACCAAAACAAAAAAACAGTGGGGGTGGATAGCTTACTGGGATCTTCTGTGAATGTTTCTGGAGTCACATCATCTGAAAGAAAATCAGAAAACATTTTCTGAGCACTCTCTGGCCCCCTCTACATTTGCACTTCCAATAAATGACATTATCAAGCACAACACCAGTACATGGTTAAGTATCCCCCAAATTGTTTTTCTTTATCTGCCTATAATAATTACAATGGAATGATGATCTCTTTGCTAAGCACAAATTCTACCACTAAGCTATACCTCCAGCCCAACATTTATAATTTTGATATGAATTTGCTGATAATGCTATTATACAGAGTGCCTACAAAAGGTGATGGTGATGATTTTCTGATGCTCAGAAATGAGAGAGGGGGTGGGGGATGCCAATGTTAGTAGACAACTCTTTGCATTTGATCATCAGAAAATTAAAGGCAGGAAGAGAGGAAATAAAAATGGTCCAGATCTTTGGGTGGATTCTATTAGGAAATACTGAGAAAACTATATCTGGGATTTTAAATAATAGTGCTTTTAAAAACAAATTGTCTTTTCTATTATTCTTATTATTTGGTGTTGTAGATTGAACATAGAGCCTTGTACATGCTAAATACATATTTTACCTCTGAACTATGTTCTTAGCCTACTGTCTTTACATTAAAAGCAAAAAAACAAAAAACAGCAACCAAAAAAGCAGTTCTAATGTTTCATTTAAAAAAAAAAGATCTTTTTTTATATGGACACAATATTTATTTTCATGTGGTGCTGAGGATCGAACCCAGTGCCTCATATGTGCAAGGCAATGTTCATTTGTCTCATTTTTAAATTAACTTTCTTCTTCCTTTCTTCTGGGAATAAATCCAAAGGTGTTCTATCACTGAGCAACATCCCCAGCCCTTTTTACTTTTTATTTTGAGACAGAAGATCTCTCCAAGTTGCAGAGGCTGGCCTCACCTGAACTTTCGATCTTTCTGCTTCAGTCTCCTGAGTAGCTGGGATTATAAGCATGGACCACCATGCCCAATTTAAGATTTTCATTTATTATCATTCATGCTAGACAAGGGCTCTACCACTGAACCATACTCCAAGCCCAACATTTTGCTTTTTTTTTAGATGTCAATGGACCTTTATTTTTTATTTATATGTGGTGATGAGATTTAAACCCAGTGCCTCACACATGCTAGGCAAGCACTCTACCACTGAGCCCCAATCCAGCCCTTTGCTTTGTTTTTAAATGTATATATTTGTATTAAGTGTACAAATTATGTGTTTTTAATACATTTATTTATTTATTTATTATGTGGTGCTGAGGATGGAACTCAGTGCCTCACATGTGCCAGGTAAGTACTCTACCATTGAGCCCCAGCCCCAGCCCCACAATGTTTTTGATATATATTCACAAAGTGAAATAATACTACAGTCAAGCAAATTAATTATGTCTATATTCTTACATAGTTACTGTGTAGGTGTGTATGTGGTGGGGAGAGAGAGGGAGAAGAGAGCATCTAAAATCTGCCATCTTGGCAAATAACTTTTTTTTTTAACTTTTTTTTTTTTTAAAGCAGATACCACATTTTTTATACCTTTATTTTATTTAGCCATTTTTACGTCGTGCCGAGGATCAAACCCAATGCCTAGAACATGCTAGACAAGCGCTTTACCACTGCTCTGAGCCACAATCCCAGCCCTTGGCAAATAACTTTTAAATACTGTATTTAGCAAATGTTCCATCTGGAATTGATTGACTAGTTCATAGTCATAATCTATTCTGTCCACTAGAGGTCAGCAAATTCACAAAGTTTGCTTTGACTTTTTAATTTAATTTTTTTTTTTTTTTGGTACTGGGGATTGCACCCAGGGAAGATTTCCCATTGACCTACATCCCCAGTTCTTTTTAGTTTCTTATTTTAAGACCAGGGTCTCACGGTTGCCCAGGCTGGCCTTCAATTTGCAATCCTCCTGTCTCAGGCTTGGGAGTGTCTAGGATTATAGGCATATACCACCATATCCAGAAGAATCAATGTTTTTTTGTTGTTGTTGTTGTTGTTTGTTTGTTTTAACAAAGCACGTCAGAGTTATTGATAATTGTAAGGATGAAAAATACAAATAAAGCATTTCGTAAGCATTTCTTCTGGTTATCTCATTCTTTTTTTCTGTAAACTCCAGATAAAACAGATGGAAATTCATCCGATCTGATAAGCATCTTTTTTTGTGCCTGTTGCTAAGTATTGAACAGGATCTCTCATAAGCTAGGCAAGCACTCTATCCCTGAGCTACACCCTCAGCCGTGAGCCTTGTTAACATTCAGAAAAAGCTTTCTTCTTTCAGAACAAATTTTGATAAAAGGAATCCATGTCTGTTCCAATAATACAGGATTTTTTCTTTTCTTTTTTTCGTCATGGTACTAGGGATTTATCCCAGAGGCTCTCTACCACAGAGCTCCATCCCCAGTCCTTTTTATTTTTTATTTTGAGACAGGGTCTTGCTAAATTGCTGAGACTAGACTGTCCTCAAACTTGCATCCTCCTGCCTCAATCTATCCAGTTTCTTGGATTATATGTATGCACCACTGGGCCCAGCTATCACAGGATATTTGAAATATTATCACTAATCCACATCATTCTAGAGATTATGAGAGGCAGATGGAGCCTCTCAAAGGTGGAGCCCAGTTTCAATCCACTTTCTCCCTTTCCCCAGAGGCTTCTCTACATTCCAGTCCAGACACACACATAAACAGAGTGAAGCCACCAGAGGGAAGAGTTTAAGAGCATGGTCTGTCCTTTGGTTTTCAGGGCAGAGTACTGCTTTTCTGTATTTATTGCAGTTAAACCAACTTTTTCATGAGCTACCACTGTGAAATCCTTACTCTAGGTTTCATGAAGTTCTCTGAAAAGGAATCCTTAGAAATTTTCATCATAACTTATACTTTTTATGTTAGAAAAGAATCCTAAAGTCATAAGACAGGACTGGTCCTTATCACCCTAGAGAAATCGACTCAGAGTTTTAATTTTACTAGTGCTATCTCATTCAAAAACTTAGAGACTCAGATATTTTTACCAATAAAAGGAAAAAAGTTTATTTCTATATTTTTATCTTCAGTACCAGTACTTTCAGCAAGAAATATATATTATATGGGCCCTGTATACAAAAATGTAAACCTGAAACAACTTTTGTAAAATAATGCTTTACTCTTACAAAACACAAATAATAAATTCTGATACATTTAGTTTACCTTAAGTTGTTAAAAAAAATACCAGTTGTGACCCACTAAATTGATTTTATGACTCATTGGTAGACTATATATTTCAGTGTTCTATTCTCTAGCCCTCATGGGCTGGGAAAAATAAGGTGATAAATTAGAATCATGTCAAAGCTTTGAGGCAGGGTGGAGTTTCCTTAATCAGATTGAAGGAAGAGTCCTTTAGGAACCAAAACTTTTGAGTCCTGTCCAGTTGTGCCACATTTTCACCATAGAACTGCAAAGACTTCTTGCCCTGTTTTTGAATTTTAGTTTTTCCACTATTATGTGGATAGAATAATGCTTTCTGGGGGCTGTGGGTGTAGCTCAGTGATAGAATGCTCATGTAGCAGGCTCAAGGCTCTGATTCAATTCCCAGTGCCACATAAATAAATAAATATCCTCCCCAAATTATAAACAAACAAACAAACAAAAAGTAACAAACAAAAAAGTAGACCTAGGGATGTAGGTCAGTGCTAGAGCACTTGTCTAGCATGTATAAGGACCTGGGTTCAATCCCCAGCTCTGGAAAATAAAAAAGAGAATGTTTTCTTGCTGGGCCTGGTGTCACAGAACTGTAATCCTAGTGACTCAGGAGGCTAAGGCAGGAGGATTGAGTTCAAGATCAGCCTCAGCAATTTCATGACGCCCTAAGCAATTTAGTGAGATCCTGTCTTAAAATAAAAAAAATTAATCGTTAAGTTCCAGGCCAGCCTCAGCAATTTAGCAAGACCCTGTTTCAAAAAATAAAATCAAATAAATAAATAATGAAAAGGGCTGGGATGTAGCTCAATGGTAAAGCACCCTGGATTCAACCCTCAGAGCAAAAAATAAAATAAAATAAATAATAATAATAATGTTTTCCACAAGGATTGAAGGGTAATGAGTACTTTCTTGAGTTAGATAAGAGATCTGTAGAGGAGAGTGGAAAGGAAAGAGAAGAGATGGGCATAGAAAAGTTATTGGGAAAGATGTTTCAGTAGTGGAAAAAAATAAGGTTTTTATGAATAAGATTATAAGATTGTGGAAGCTGGTGAATTAGATCCTGTTTCTTATGCCTTGGCAATGCATTTTTCCCCCCCAGGACAGATTCTTTTTTTTTTTTTCCTGGTACTGGGGATTGAACCAGGGGTTCTTAACCACTTAGCCACATACCCAGCCCTTTTATTTTTTATTTTGAGACAAGGTCTCACTAACTTGCTTAGGACCTCGCTAAATTGCTGAGGCTGATTTTGACCTTGGGATCCTCCTGCCTCAGTCTCCTGAGCTGCTGGGATTACACCAGATTCTTTAACTGTTCATCTATATTATCCTGATAAAAACCCCAATACAGCCCATATTCAAGGCTTCACCTACCTCCTCGTTGACCATCGACCCCCAGAGTTATCCATTCTGCAGGAAGGAAGAAGAAAGGAGATATGAATGACTCCCACTGTATGCCCCATAAGGCTTTCATGAAGTGAACCAGAACACGATGTAGAAATGGTTGAGTATGGTCTTTAATTTATTCCCATAAGCTCAACACAAAATTGCTCAGACTACTAGTGCTATGCACAAAACTTATAGAAATAGAAACAATCTAGAAAGGCAAGTTCCTGAGAAAATGCCCTGAATCAGAATGTTCTCTTTTCTTCATGCCCAGCCAGGAAGGGTTCTTTTGCACAAGGGGGTCCAGCAGCCTTTCTAGCCCCACAGCCTTCCATTGGCACCCTATTGAACAAGGCAGAAAAATTACTTTCTCAGTCTCTATCTGGTAGAATAAGGGGGGAAAATAGAATGGTATTTCTTTAAAGTCCAGGGTTACTTTTTGGGACCAATCATTTAGCTAGATTCTGCGAAAATCTGTGAAGATCGTTTTTTCTTTTGAGTGTAGGTGTCTATCTGTTTCTTGCATGCATGTGAATATATTTATATAACTGTTCATGCAGATGTTAGGTATCGGTGTATACATTCCCACCAGTTTTCTTCAGGATTTAAATCTTGTTCATTTTCTTATTATATAGTCTCTATACATTTGTGTATATATTTGTATATTAGCTTCTTTTTCTTCAGGTGTTTGTTTACTTGTATATTTGTGTGTGACTCCCTTTTAATGGTAATAAGCAAGTGTGTGCATCATAATTTCACCCTAGTTTCCTAGGTTCAGGCTATCTTTTCCCAGTGGAAGGTCTTCTCTGGTCACATTCCTGCCCTTTCTAATTTGACACAAAATCTGTTGTTTCCTTCTCTTTAATTTAAAGCAGTTCTAGAACTCAATGTCAGGCATGTCTCCTCTCAATCCCCTTTAATCTTGGCCCATTCCACCTTCTAAAACACAGCTCCTCATATAGATAGAGCTAGGAAGCTGACATATGGGGGAGAGAAGAATAAAAATAGGGACTCACCAGATGTGATGATGAGTGCAGTGAGAAACAGCAGCGCTTTGGGGCCAAAGAGCAGCATATCTGGTGGGGTAGTGGGAAGAGTAGAGAGGGTGATGCTCAGGGACACACTGACATTTTGCCCCAGGAAAAGGTACCTCAGTAGCTGGTTTCTTGTCTTCCCAGGAGCTTTCTTGGTTTCTCTTTGACTCAAACCCTTTCTCTCTTTTATTATCTTTCCCACAACATTTATTTCTCCCTCAAATCTGATCTGTTCTTTGGTAATTTACTATTAGTCCCTCTTACTACTCTTTTCTACCAAATTAGCAGAATTTCTTTTTCTTTTTCTTTAAGACTAAGTCTCTCTACGTTGCCTAGTCTAGCCTCAAACTCCTGGGCTTAACCACTCCTCCTGCTTCAGCTTCCCAAGTAACTGGATTTGTAGATGCGCGACACTGCATCCAATTTTCAGAGGAATTTTTGTACTCTAAATAGTCCATTCTTTGCCAAACCCCATGGTCTTTTTCACCCCTAATATCTAAGCTTCTTTTTGTATATCTCTGTCTTCTTTGTGTCATCTGCTCATCCTGGTTACTCCTCTTTTTGGAATTCCATGATAATTTGGGAGTCTGCTCAATTCTAAGTTCAGCAGCATTCCCCACTTCCCCTCTACAGCCTTTCAGTACACACACACACACACACACACACATGCATACACACACAATGCACACACAATCCCTCTGTCTATACAAAGTTTTATAATGGAACAACTCACTGTCTATGGTGCTCCGCTCTCTGCTCTCTCCACAGAGTCCTTTGGCGGCTGTGTCTCTGTCCTCACACTGTTCTACTTTGGCTGGAGAGTAAGATGAACAGAGCCACGCCCTGGGAAGGACTTCAGATTTGGCCTAGTCTGAAACAATGAGATGAGGGAGAGGGAAAAGGAGAGAGAGAAAGCCAGGCTAGAGGCCCAGAATGCAGTGTTACAATAAGGCTGGAATGAGAAGGGAGAAGGGAATTTGTAGTCACTCACACCCTCATTCCAAAGGTTATGACCACACTGGTGAGAGATCTTGCTGCTCCCTAGAAGAGTTGGCCCACACTCATGTATGCCTCTTCCATCCGCTTATTTTCCCTCTTACTGTCTGGCCCAATCTTCCTTTACTCTGTGGGTTCCTTTTTACCTTAATAGTCCCCTCTCATTCTTGGGGTGTTTTATTGCACATTAGCAGACTTTATTTCTGTGTCTCTTTCTTCCATATTTGAATCATTCCTCCATTCCTCTCTTTTTTCTTTTTTATTATTTATTTACTTGTTGGTACTGGGGATTGAACCCAGAAGCCCCCCACCACTGAGTCACATCCTCAACCTTTATTATTTTACTTTGAGACAGAGGCTCTCTAAGGTCCTGAGGCTGGCTTCAAACTTGTGATCCTCCTACCTCAGTCTCCCAAATTATCGGAATTATAAGTGTGCACCACAACACTCAACTCTATTCTTTTTTATTTGTTTTATATGTTTTTCTTTCTTTTTTTGTGTTTGTGTATATGTATGTGTGTGTGTTTTTTTAATATTCATCTCTTCAGCACATTCCTTTGTATCTCTGTACTTCTTTTTCTTCTTTGCCTCTTTCTTGACTCACACATACAGGCTCTTGTTTTTCCCTTTGGGGATATCCTATTTATTCTCACATCCAAGCAAAAACAGACACCACGTGAGGTTTGTCCAAGAGAAAGTCTGGCTATCTTGGAGTTATAAAAAGTTGAAGCATTCAGAACTGTCCAAATCCTTTTCAAATGTGGAGGAGCTCCATGAGAGGAGCCAGTCTTATTTTGTCTTTGACTTTGTTTAGACTTGTGCTAAGAATCTTAGTTTCTGAAATTTAAAAAACAAAATGCCTTAAGAAGCCTAAAGAAAATTGGGAGTCAAGTTCATTCTACTTATTTTCTATCAGTATTTTTTCTCAGATCATATAATATGCTGACAACATTCTCTCTGATCCAGGAATTTTAAAAAGATTTTGTATTTGCTCTCCTTCATAGAGAACATGGTTAAACCACTAAAATATTTCCACATTGGAAGAAGTGGACTTGAGTTACAGAAACTTAAGGTTGTGGAATGTTTGGCTTTTGTGCAATAGAAATATCCTCAATTTCAAGTCACCTGCTAGCTCCTTTAGTGTATGTTATATAGCACCCTGATAAGATAAATTAGACTGTAGATAGAGATCAAATAGACGAATAAATTACAGACTAGAAGAAAAAATAAATGATGGAAAGAAGAAAGGAAGGTAGGTGCTTGGTTAGAAAGGAGAAAGGAGGTAGAGAAAGCAATGAAAATAGTCAGAAATAAGCAAATTGCACGCCATAAGCACCTCTGGCCCCGCTGAGGGAGGTGTAAGTGTTGCATCTCTGAGATACATGGATTCTGGTCAGTTCCCAGAACAAATATGAGTACGAAACCCAACTCTTGGGCTGGGTTCATGGCTCAGTGGTAGAGCACCAGACTAGAATGTTCAAGGACCTGGATTCAATCCTCAACACTACATAAATATAAATAAATAAAATAAAGGTATTGTGTCCAACTACAACTAAAAAATAAATATTAAAATAACAAACAAACAACAACACAACAAAAAAGAAAACCCAGCTCTTCCTGATCTGCTTGACCCAGAACTTGCCCTTCTTCCATCTGGTCCATAGTGAGGGGGCAGAGGCTAGAAAACAGATGTGATTATAGTTTGAAGAGAGGGAGAGAAAAGGTTGAGGTAGGGGGTGTGAGGGGGGAAAAAAAGCGGATGCAAAGCAGAGCTAAGACGACATAGACTAGAGAGCCTAGAGCAACAATCATGTTTTCCATAAAGCTTAGACAGATGGGGAAACTGAACTCAGGCCAATCGTTTGGCAGGGAGAGCAATGACCTCAATGTGCTGGCCTAGCTAAAGACTATAGTTTAGGAAAGCCTCCCCAGGCAGTAGGAGGGGACCATCTCCTGGGGTCTTAGGAGGAAGTCTGAAAGCTAGGGCAGTGAAAATGAGAACAGAATGTTCAGAGCAAGGCCAAAGGAAAGGGATGAGGGAGGAAAGCAGCACCTTAGAAGGCAGGGAGATACAGAAAATCAGAACAGCTATATGTTTGGGGGCTTTATAGACTTCCAAGAATCCAGTTTGTTGCCAGGCACAGTGGTACACGTCTGTAATCCCAGGGTAATCCCAGGGACTCTGGAGGCTGAGGCAGGAGGATTCCAGATTCAAGGCCAGCCTGGGCAACTTAGCAAGACCCTGTCTAAAACTAAAAATAAAAAGGGCTGGGATGTAGCTCAGTGTGTAAGATCCTGGGTTCAATCTTCAGTACTGCCACACACAAAAAAAAAAGATCCCAGGTTGGGATACACGTGGCACACATCTGTAATACCAGTGACTCAGAAGGATCTCAACTTCCAGATGAGCCTCAGCAACTTAGTGAGACTCTGTCTCTCAAAATTAAAAAACTAGAAAGGGCTGGGGATGTTGCTCAGTGGTTAAATGCCCTTGGGTTCAATCCCCAGATTCCTCCAATCTAAAAAATAATAATAATAATAACAAAAAACAACAACAAAAAAAGAATATCCAGTTTGTTCAGGGTAATTTAGTTTAGTTAATTTCTTGCTGGTCACTGTGACGGTGTTCCCTTTCTTCTAACACAATTCCCCATTTGTTTTCGAAGTCCAAGCTTGGATGTTCAAGCTCATAAGAGCCTCAGATTTACTTCTGTCAGAGTGATCTGGTCAGCTCTGTTGTGTTACACCATCAGCTTATCATTTAATTACATCAAGTCAAAGTCAATGGCCAGAAATGAGAAAATGCCATCTAGAGATATAAGCCTATAATTTTCGGAGGCTCTCTATGACTTGGGATGAACTCCTTGGGCAATAGTCCATATTCCCATTCCACATAGTCTACATCTTCTGTGCGAAGAGAACACATTTCCAGTAAAAGAAAAGCCCTCTGTGGAACTGACTGGCAGGTGTAGAAGTGACTTAATAAAGGCAATCTATGGTAATGCATTCCGCTGTCGTGTATTTAAAAAAAAATTAATAAAACTTAAAAAATTTAAAAAAAATAAAGGCAATTTATGTTTGAGTTACCCAGAAAACTTTTTTTTTTAAGTTCTGTGGAAAATGGGTAAAATGCAAAGAAAAACAAGGGAGACAGAGATGAGAGACAGCAGGCTGGCTTTATTCATCTGTTTATTAGCCTATAAAGAATACACCCATTAGCTGAAGGCCTCTGGGCAAATGTACAGAAACATTACTACACTCCAATCCAACTAAATTAAATCCAGGGGCTAACACAAAAAAAATTCCCATAAAAGGAAGCAAAAATACGAGGGGAGGGTTGTATGAGGTGGGGGAGGAGTAGAGGGAGCAGTATGTGTAGAGAGATGAAGCAAAGAAATAGTAACAGCCAAATGCAAAATAAGGACTTAGATGCCAGTAGGGCATATGTTCTCAGAAAACCAGGGCTAGGGAAAATTGTTTCTCCTTCAAAATCCAGCCTAGATGTTATCTCCTCCCCAAAACCTTTCCTGATTCCCCTGCTCCTAAAGAGTTAATCATTCCCTCTACTGAGTCCTTTGTTTGTTTTTATAATCTCAGGATCATCTTTATTAAACTCTTTTACATATCTTTAATCTCTATTCATCTGCAAGTTCCTTGATGGCAGAGTTTAAGTCTTACCCATTACCAGCTGACATAATGGTTAACATATGAGAACTAAAATATAGTCACTGGAATTGAGTGGAGATGAAGACTTGAAACAGTAAATTTCCATTTCTGAAGTATAAACATTCAAAAACTTAGTTAAATAGAAAGGGGGTACAGGATAAAGTTTTAGTAAAGTAAGCAATTTGAGAGTACACAGGGAACTGTTGCAAGTGGAACGAGTAAGCAGTGTATTAAAGTGATCTGAAGGTAATAGCGCAAAAGAAAATAGGTACAAGGTATGGTGGATCACACCTATAATCTCAGCTACTCAAGAAGCAAGAGGATAGCAGTTCAAGATCAGCCTCAGCAACTTAGTGAGGCCCTGTCTCAAAATAAAATTTTAAAAGAGCTATAGATGTAGTTCAGTGGTAGAGGAATTGCCTGGCACATCCCAGGCTCCACTGGACTGGGATTATCATTTTGCTTTGTGTAAATTTTCTGATGGCACTGCTGGTCAGTCTTGCACTATTACATCCATTCTCACTTGATTGTGCAAATGTAAAATGTTTGATCTAGATTCAGGATTCTGTTACAGTTCCTGAAACAGAACCATCAGCAGCAACAACAAAAACTTTAAAAGCCCCGATAAGACTGGCTATAGACAAAATAGGACAAATATTAGAAATTAATTTAAAAAAGGGAAGTCCCTATCTTTTCATCTCCACTCCACACTCTGCCCCCAAGAAAAACCAGATAGAGAAACTAGAATTTGAAAATATGAAAAAAATCCCAGGAAAGTTCAGTGTACCTAAAACTATTAATAAATAATAATAGGTAATAAAGTTATATCAGCCCATTTATATATATATATATATATATATATATATATATATATTTTTTTTTTTTTTTTTTAAATACTATATGTGCTAGGCAGCCTCCAAGATGGCCCCCAGTGTTCCCTGTTTTCATTCTCTCCCCTTTGTGAAATACTCTCTTTGATAGTGGACTGGATTTGGGGACTACTGGCAAACAGAATACAGCAGAAGTGATAGGATGTCACTTCTAAGGTTAGGTTACACAAAGTCTCTGGCTTCTGTCTTTGGTGCTCTCCCTCTCTTGCTTGCTTGTTTGCTCTGAACAAAACTTGTTGCCGGGCAGTGAGCCACTTTAGAGAGATGCCTACATGGCCAGGAACTGAGGCCTCTAGCCAACAGTTAGGAACCTCAGGCCTGCCAAAAGCCATGAGTAAACTTGGAAGTGAATCTACTGTCAGTTGGTTGGGCCTTGAGATGTCTGCAACCCCAGCCAACACCTTGATTACAGCCTTTGTAAGATACCCTGAGCCACAAGTATGGCATAGGCTGTGCTTGGATTCATAATAACATACATTTGGGGAAAATAAATTATTGCTGCTTTAAGGTGCTAAATTTTTTAAATTTGTTATATATGACAGCAGAATGCATTACAATTCATATTACACATGTAGAACACAAGTTTTTATATCTCTGGCTATACACAAAGTATATTCACACCATTTGTGTCTTCATAATGTACTTAGGGTAATGATATCTATCTCATTCCACCATCTTTTTTACCCCCATGTCCCCTCCCTTCCCCTCTCACCCCTTTGCCCTATCTAGAGTTCATCTGATCCTCCCATGCTCCCATACTGAATCTAATCCTTCCCCTCCCAACCCCATAATAAATCAGCCTCTTTATATCAGAGAAAACACCCGACATTTGGTTTTTTGAGATTGGCTAACTTCACTTAGCATTATATATTCTCCAGCTCCATCCATTTACCTGCAAATGCCATGATTTTATTCTCTTTTATTGCTGAGTAATATTCCATTGTGTATATATACCACATTTTCTTTAAAGATGCTGAGAAAAAGATGCTAAATTTTGAGGTGAATAATTAGTATATAAATGTCTATATAATAGATAAAATGCACATTGTAGTTATACAATACTGTTCAATATGTATTTTGAAACTATATGAAAGTATACAAATTTGCATATTTAAAACTATAGTATTGGGCTGGGGATGTGGCTCAAGTGGTGGATGTGCTCGCCTGGCATGCGTGCCGCCCGGGTTCAATCCTCAGCACCACATACAAACAAAGATGTTGTGTCCACCGAAAACTAAAGAATAAATATTAAAAATTAAAAAATAAATAAATAAAACTATAGTATCAATAAATATATTAATATGAAATACTATAAGCTGGGTGCAGTGGCACATGCCTATATACCAGGGATGTTGAGGCAGAAGGATCACTTAAGCCCAGGATTTTGAGGCCAGACTAGGCAACACAGTGAGACAAATAAATAAAAGAAAAACAAATATCTAGGGCAGAGGTTATGGCTCAGAGGTAGAGTGCTCGCCTAGGATATGTGAGGCTCTGGGTTTGATCCTCAGCACCACTTAAAAATGAATAAATAAAATAAAGTCACTGTGTCCATCTACAACTAAAGAAAAATACTTTCAAAAATAGCTAATAAATATGAAATATTATATATTAGTTATTATAATATATCAGCTATTAATCAAACTAGTTAGTCATAATAACTAAAAAGTTTGGGTTTTTTGTTTGTGGTGCTGGGGACTGAACCCAGGGCCTTGTGCTTGCAAGGCAAATACTCTACCAACTCTATACTCCAGCCCAGTGGTTTGTTTTTTGTTTGTTTCATGGTGCTGGGATTAAACCCAAAGCCTCATACCAACTAAGTAAGTGATTTGCCACTGAGCTACACACCCAACCCTAATAATACCCAGTGTTTATGGAACATTTACAGTATACTTAGCTATGCTACCTAAAAACTAAGTATGATTATGCCATACAAATTATATTTTTCTTTTTTGCCGGGCACGGTGGCACATGCCTGTAATCCCAGAGATTCTGAGGCTAAGACAGGAAGATCACTGGTTCAAAGCCAGCTTCAGCAATAGCGAGACACTAAGCAATTCGGTAAGACCCTGTCTTTAAATAAAATACAAAATAGGACTGGAGATGTGGCTCAGTGGTTGAGTGACCCTGAGTTCAATCTCCAGTACCCTCCACCCTGCAAAAAATTACATGCTTCTTTCTAAAGTTAGTACCCTCTTTGGAAAGCAGAGAGAAAAGGAAGGAAAGAAATTCAAAGAAAGGAGAGATAAGGGAGAAGTGACAGACAAGAAGGAAGAAGGGGGAAAGGAAAAAAAAGAGGGAGAAAGAAGGAAAAAAGAGAGAGAGGGAGAAAAAGAATGGGAGCAAAGGATGCAGCTTAGTGGTAGAGCAGTTGCCTTGCAGGCAGGCATGAGACCTGGGGCTCAAACCCTAGCACCATTTAAAAAAGAAAGAAAAGAAAAGAAAAGTATTTTAAAAGGAAGAAAGAAAGAATGGAAGGAAACATTTATTCTGGAGCTTAGTTTCAGTTATATCTTGTAGTGACTTTCCTAATGATGACTACAAATAATTAAATTCCTTTATTCGTTTAACAAATGTGGAGAACTATTTATACTGTTATAAGTATTTGAAATATGCAGAAATAAAACAACATTTATTTTGCCTTTGTATTGCTTACATTTTCTAAGGAAGACTATGGAAATTCTTTTGTTTTCTTCTTTTTTGTGTGTGTGGAAGACTGCTACTCCAGTGCCTTGGCATTGGTAAATTTCTAGAGACAGAATGATGGATTAGATGATTAATAAGGGTTGGGACTGAATCCCATCATGGGGAAATTGGAATTTGTTTGTTGTTTTATGTGGTCTCCCGTATCTTTCTATTTTCTGGCATGATTGAAGGCAACTGGTAGAGATATCCTGAGAATAGTGATGGGCAGAATACAATGCTGCTCTTTCAAATACTACTGATTGCCTATCATGAATCTTTGGTCTCTTTCTACTTGAAGGTCCTTCTCTCCACTTCCCTTAAAAGTGCTATTTAATAAACTATACTCAATTCATTGATTTAAAACAACATTTTTGTTTGTTTAATTTTTGTTTTTTGTACTAGGGATTGAACCCAAGAGCACTTTACAATTGAGCCATATCCCCAGACCTTTTTATTTTTATTTTGAGACAGGGGCTCAGTAAGTTGCTGAGGGCTTTGTTAAATTGTTGGGGCTGGCCTGGAACTTGCAATCCTCCTGCCTCAGCCTCCTGAATCACTGAGATTACAGGCATGAGCCACAGCACCTGGTGTAAAACAACAATTCATTATTGTCCACAGTTTTGTGTGGAGGAGACATGGTGTTGGCTGAGCTGCAGGGATGACTAAAAGATACCAGATGGCTACATTCAAATGGCTAATTGGTGCTGGTGACCAATAGGGATCTCCATGGGGCTTGTGGGCCGAAGCCTTGGTTCTCTTCCTTGTAGTATCTCCATGTGACTCACTTGGGCTTCTGACAACATGGCCTTGGTTTGAGGGAAGCACTCAAGGAGCATATAAAGAAATTACAGATCTCTTAAGGGTCAACCTCAGTTCTGTGGGCCAAAATAATTTACAAGGTCAATTCCAAATTAAGAGGAGGAAAAGTAGATTCTACCTCTTTTTTATTTTGCTTTCTTTGTCATTTTTATTTATTTATTTATTTATTTAGGCAGTACTGGGAATCAAACTCAGGGCCTTACACATGCCAGGCAAGCATTCGACCACTAAGCCACATCCCCAGCCCTCTCTGTGGTTTTTAGGCTCTGCCTCTTAATTGGAGGAAAGGCCAAAAATATGCTGTCATTTTTAGTCCATCAGCATGCTGAATGAATTTTTTCAACAGACCAGGGTTAAATGCCAAACAGGAAATATTTATATTTTGCCCTTTCCCTGAAATCTAACTCACCTCTTTCACAATTCTAAGAAAAGCTGTCACACAAAGACCTCTTTGTTGCTCAATATTGTAGACACATTTCAGTCATATTTTCTTTAGCATTAGGACTGCTGACCAGTCCCTGCTTCTTGAAATGATCCCTTCCTTTGGCATCTGTGATACCACATTCCTTGTTTTCCTCTTCACACCTCACTAGTGTGCTTTTTTACATTTCTTTTTATTTAAAAAAAAAATTGTGGCACTGGAAATTGAACCCAGGGTTGCTCTACCACTGAGCTACATCCCTAGCCCTTTTTATTTTTCATTTTGAGATAGAGTTTCAGTAAATTGCCCAGGCTGATACAAAAACTTGATCCTTCATCCTCTGTCTCCCAAGGAGCTGGCATGTGCCACTGTACCTGGAACTTCTTATGTTTAGTCTTAAATTTTGATAATTCTTGAGGCTTTGGCTCCAGCCAGATTTCCTTCCTGCCTTTCTTCCTTCCCTCTTCCCTCCCTCCCTTCCCCATTCTTCTTTCTTGTTCTGGAAACTGAACCACAGGCCTGGTGCATGCTGAGCACATGCTTCCTCTGAGCTACACCGACAGACCTCCACCTCTATTTTTACTGTGCTCTCATTAATCCACTCCCGTGTCTTCATGTGTTGTCTCTTGGTTTGTTTCTCCCTTTTCTATACCTCAGTCTAATCTGCTTCTATCTTCTGAACCCCAGATCTGAATATGCTATAGCACATCTTTACAGAGGGCAGTGTCATTTAAGAGACAGAAGTTAAAGAGACACACCCAGTTTCCAGGAAGGACTGCCAAGAGACTCTATTGCTCTCTCCATCTTTGGAGGACACTTTCCAAATTGGAATGTTACCAGTTGGTCTCTAGAACTATCTCAACCCTGCTATGATGCACAATAAGAAAAGGGATCCAGAGGCTGGGGATATAGCTTAGTTGGTAGAGTGCTTGCCTTGCATGCACAAAGCCTTGGGTTCAAACCCCAGTACCACAAAAAGAAAAAAAAAAAAAGAAAGAAAAGGGATCCAGGGGCTGGGGCTGTAGCTCAGTGGTGGAGTGCTTGCCTCACATATGTAAGGCACTGGGTTTGATTCTCAATGCCACATAAAAATAAATAAATAAATAAAGATATTGTGTTCATCCTAAAAAAAATTTTTTTAAATAAAGAAAAGAAAAATGGATCCTCATTCCCTGCCTCTGTCCTTATTTATTTTTTCTTTCTTTCTTTTTGGTTAGCATTGAACCTAGGGACACTTTATCACTGAGCAACACCCCCAACCCTTATTTTATTTTTTAAATGTTTACTTGTTCTTTTTAGCTATACAGGAATGGTTTTTGACATATTATACATACATGGAGTATAACTTCCCATTCTTGTGTTTGTACATGATGTGGAGTTATACTAGTCATGTATTCATATATGAACATAGGAAAGTTATGTCTGATTCATTCTACTGTCTTTCTTATTCCCATACTTCCTCCCTTGCCCTTTTTTCCCCCTTTGTCGAATCCAAAGTACTTCTATTCCCCCTACCCTAATTGTGTGTTAGCATCCACACATCAGAAAGAAAATTTGGCTTTTGGTTTTGGGGGACTGGCTTATTTCACCTAGCATGATAAGTCTCCAGTTCCATCCATTTACCGGCAAATGCCATAATTTCATTCTTCTTTATGGCTGAGTAATGTTCCATTGTGTATACATGCCATATTGTCTTTATCCATTCATCTGTTGAAGGGCACCTAGGTTGGTTCTAGAGCTTAGCTATTGTGAAATTGAGCTGCCATAAACATTGATTTGACTACAGTATGCTGATTTTAGTCCTTTGGGTGTATGCCAAGGAGTGGGATAACTGTCTCATGGTGGGTCCATTCCAAGTTTCCTAAGGAATCTCCATACTGCTTTCCAGAATTGCTACACCAATTTGCAGTTCCACCAACAATGAATGCGTATACCTTTTTCCCCATATCCTCGCCAACATTTATTGTTACTTGTGTTCTTGATAATTGCCATCCTGACTGTAGTGAGATGAAATCTCAGTGTAGTTTTAATTTACATTTCTATAATTGCTAGAGATGTTGAACATTTTTTTTGTTTATTTGCTGACCAATCATATTTATTCTTCTGTGAAGTGTCTGTTCAGTTCCTAAGCCCATTTGTTGATTGGGTTATTTGTGGGGTTTTTTTATGTTTAAGTTTTTTTAGTTCTTTATATATCCTGGAGATTAATGTTCTAACTGAGGTGCATGTGCTAAAGATTTTCTCCCATTCTGTAGGCTCTTCCTTTATAGTCTTGATTGTTTCCTTTGCTATGAAGAAGCTTTTTAGTTTGATCCCATCCCATTTACTGATTCTTGATTTTACATCTTGAAGTTTAGAAATCTTGTTGAGAAATTTGGTTCCTAAGCTAATATGATGGAGAGCAGGCACAGGGTGTCTTGATCCACTTTAAAGTGAGTTTTGTGTAAGGTGAGAGATACGGGTTGCTACATATGGATTTCTAGTTTTCCCAGTATTATTTGTTGAAGAGATTATCTTCTCCAATATATGTCTACAGCACCTTTGTCTAGTATGAGATAATTGTATTTACGTGGATTTGTCTCTACATCTTCTACTCTGTATCATTGATTCATGTCTGTTTTGGTGCCAATGCGATGCTATTTTTGTTACTACAGCTCTGTAGTATAATTTAAGTTCTGATATTATGATGCCTCCTGCTTCACTTTTCTTGCTAAGAATTGCTTTGTCTATTCTGGGTCTCTTTTTTTTCCAAATGCATTTTATGAGTGCTTTTTTCTATTTCTATGAAGAACCTCATTGGAATTTTAACAGAATTTGGATTAAGTCTGTATAGTATGGCCATTTTCACAATATTAATTCTGCCTATCCAAGAACTTGGGGGATCTAAGTTCTTCTTCAATTTCTTTTTTTGGGGGTGGGGTACCAGGGATTGAACTCAGGAGCACTCAACTACTGAACCACACCCCAACCCTATTTTGTATTTTATTTAGAGACAGGATATCTCTGAGTTGCTTAGTGCTTCGCTTTTTGCTGAGGTTGTCTTTGAACTTGGGATCCTTCTGCCTCAGCCTCCAGAGCCCAGCCTTTGGATTACAGGCATGCACCACCTTGCCTGCCTCTTCTTCAATTTCTTTCTTTAGTGTTCTGTAGTTTTTATTGTAGAGGTCTTTCACCTCTTTTGTTAGATAGATTCCCAGGTATGTCCCCCCCACCAGGCTATTGTGAATGGGATAGTTTTCCTAATTTCTCTTTCAGTTGATTCATCACTGATGCACAGGAATGCAATTGATTTATGGGTGTTAATTTCATATCTTTATACTTTGCTGAATTCATTTATGAGTTCTAGAAGTTTTCTGGTGGAGTTTTTTTGGGTCTTCTAAATGTTTATTTAGAACATGTTTTATGTGGTGCTGAGAATGGAACCAAAGGCCTCAAGAGTGCTAGGCAAGCACTCTACCACTGAGCCACAACCCCAGCCTTGGGTCTTCTAAATATGGTATCATGTTGTCAGCAAATAGAGATGGTTTGAATTCTTCTTTTCCTATTCTTACTCCTTTAATTTCTTTCTTCTTTTGCTGTGGTTAGAGTTCAATAACTATGTTGAATAGAAGTGGTGAAAGAGGGCATCCCTGTCTTGTTCCAGTTTTTAGAGGGAATGCTTTCAATTTTCCTTCATTTAGAATGATGTTGGCCCTGGGTTTAACATATATAACTTTTACAATGTTGAGGTATGTTCCTACTATCCCTAGTTTTTCTAGTGTTTTGAACATGAGTGGATGTTGTGTTTTGTCAAGTGCTTTTTCTGTATATATTGATATAATCATGTGATTCTTGTTTTTAAATCTATTGAGGTGATGAATTACATTTATTGATTTCTGTATGTTGAACTAAGCTTGCATCCCTGCCTTATTTTATTTTTTATGGTATTGAGGATTCCACCCAGGAGAATTCTATTGTTGTTGAAAGCTCCATCCTTGTCCCCAGTGCCAATCCAATAACAAGGATACTGTTTTGAAAAAAATGGAGAAAGAAGGTTTATTGCTTTGCTAGCAAAGGAGAAACACAGGGGACTCCTGTCCCAAAGCTGTGATTCTGCACCTCCACAGGAATGGGAACTTTATAGAGGTGTTTCAGAAAAAATGAGATTAGAGAGATCAGGAAGGAGAAGGTTAGGGAAAAGAAGATCAGAAAGGAGATCAGGAAGAAGTTTAGGGAAAAGAAGATCAAAGAGGAGAAGTTTAGGGAAAAGATTGGGGGAAAAAAACTTTTTAATTTTCAAAGCCACAAATGATATAATCATAGCATCAACTGAATCCCTGTTATACTATCACTGAGCTACATTCACAATCCTTTATGTTCTTAGGCAGAGTCTTGTTAAATTGCCGAGGCTGGTCTCAAACTTCTGTCCTCCTGCTTCAGCCTCCAGAGTCTTTGGAATTACAGGTGTGTGCCACTCCATCTGGCATTTTTTTTTTAATTGTTGTTTAGTTTAGTTGTTTTTTTTTTTTTAAGAGAGAGAGAGAATTTTTTTTAATATTATTTATTTAGTTAGTTAGTTAGTTTTCAGCGGACACAACATCTTTGTTTGTATGTGGTGCTGAGGATTGAACCTGGGCCGCACGCATGCCAGGCGAGCGCACTACCGCTTGAGCCACATCCCCAGCCCTAGTTTGTTTTTTAAGATTTTGAGACAGGGTCTTGCTAAATTGCTTATGACTTTAGTAATTGCTGAGACTGGACTTGAATTTATGAACCTTCTGACACAGCCTTCTGAGTTGCTGGAATTACAGGAATGCACCACTGTACCTGGCCAGGTTTGGTTTCTTTCTTTCTTTTTTTTTTTTTTTTTTTTTTGGTACTGGGTATTGAACTTAACTCTGAGCCACATCCCTCAGAGTTATATTTTACTTAGAGACAGAGTGGCTAAGTTACTTAGGGCCTCAAGCTACTTACTAAATTGCTGAGGCTGGCTTTGAACTCTAGATCTTCCTGCTGAGCTTCTGGAATTAAAGGCATGCTCTACCATGCCCAGCCCAATTTTGTTTTTAATTCCAGTCTGATGCTAATGCATGTAATTGCAGGAACCTAAATCACATTCAAAATCTATCTCTAGCCAGTGTGGTGGGGCACCCCTGTAATCCCAGAGTCTTGGGAGGTTGAGACAGGAGGATTGTGAATTCAAAACCAGCCTCAAGTAAAAAGCAAGGCTCTAAGCAACTCAGTGAGGGCCTGTCTTTAAACAAAATACAAAATAGGCCTGGGGATGTGGCTCAGTGGTCGAGTGTCCCTAAATTTAATCCCCAGTATCCTCCGCCAAAAAAAAAAATCTATCTGTAGAAGAGTATAATGCGTAGTTTTTAGTTTCCCACTCTCTGTAATACAGAAAGGTATAAGAAATTTGAACAAAGATTAAGCAAGCTAAGTCATAGTATCTCAGCATATCTAAAATCAGTTAAGCCATTATCTTCCAGTACAGACCATCCCACCCCTAGCTCACCCTGTTATACTGCTGACATATCTGTGAGTCATTGTTAGCATCTATCTTCATTTCTATCTTTTCCTCACTTTGAATCCCAACAAACACCCACATATGCATACACACACTCTTGGCTACCCAAATCCTATTAAGCCTACTGTTTTTGTTTGTTTGTTTTTTGTTTTTTGTATTAAAGATCAAAAACGAGGGTGGGAGTGGAGATTGGGAGTGGTTAACTATATCACAAGTTCTTTTTTTGAGATAAGTTCTCCTAAATTGCCAAGGCTGGCCTTTAATATGCCATCTTCCTGCTTCAGAGTCCTGAGTTGCTTAGATTACAGCTTTTCACCACCAAACCCAGTGAGCCTACCTTCTTTTTTTTAAATATTTTTTTTAGTTGTAGATGGACACAATATCTTTATTTTATTTACTTATTTGTATGTGGTACTGAGGATCAAACCCAGCGCCTCACGCATGCAAGGCAAGCACTGTACCACTGAGCTACAACCCCAGCCCGAGCCTACTTCTTAATATCTTCAAATTTGTCTGTTCTCATCATTCTTTCCATCACTTTAGTTCAGTCCTCTCTTTAGCAGAGTCCTAACTGGTGTCTGAGTTCCAGTGCTTTCCTACCTTTATTCCTAATACACAGCAGCCAGAGCAATCTCTTTAGTATTAATCAGATTAAGTCATCTCCCTGGTTTAAAAATCATAAAGGTTCCTCACTGTTTTTAGGATATGGATGAAACTTCATTCCATCATTATGTACAACTATAATGCACTAATAAATGAATATGGAAAGAGAGAGAGAAAGAGAGAAAGAAACTCACTAGCATTATTATTATTATTATTACCAAATTTTTGTGGTGGGGGATTGAACCCAGGGCAAAGTACATGTACATGATAGATAAGTGCTCTATCACTGAGCTACATCACCAGCACTTTTTATTTTTTATATTTTATTTTGAGATAAGATTTCACTCTGTTGCCCAGATTACCCTCTAATTTGCAATCCTCCCACCTCCACCTCCTATCTCTGGGATTGCAGGTAGGTACTACCAATCTTGGTGTATAGGCAACATTCTATTTGTAATGTCTCTGCCACCATCCTTAATTGTCCAGAATCCTTACTTTAATTTGGCTAATTTATTTTCTTCTTTCTTTCTTTTTTCTTTTCTTTTTTTAATTTTCTCTCCCTTTCCCACATCCCCCTCCCCCTCTCTCTTCATAGTGCTGTGGATAGAACCCAGGACTCTTGAATACTAAGCACATACTCTACAACTGACCTATACCCCAAGCCCATGGCTAAAGATGAGTATAAATAAAAAATTTATATTCATCCTTCCTAACTCAGTATATCCTTTGGATTGTCTTCCTGGATATCTCTGCTACAATGTGAATTTACTGTGGACAGATGCTTTGCTCACCATCCTCTGCCCCAAACCAAGCACAGGAGCTTACACATCCTGTGCATCAAAACGATATATTTAAAAACAACAAAAAGATATGTTGAATAAATGTGGTATAAGAAGCATTTGATTTTTACACCTAGTTCCTGCACAGAACTCCTAAAATTCTTGGAATTTTCTGAGTGGTAGGAGTGTCTTTTGTTATTCATAACAAGCCTCTGATCTTGCACAGTGATCACTCCTGGGTTTATGCTAATGAGATGATTTTAGTGTGGCCCCTAGTAAACTTCAGGATTGGGCTGCTCTCCAGAAAGACCAAGAGATTAGAACTGGAACTTTCAGACCCACCCATCGACCTCCAAGAAGCAGGGAGTGGCTAAAGGTAAAGCACTATAAAATCTCTTGAACTAAGGAGGCTTGATGAGCTTTGGGGTTGGTGAACTGAACCCGTATTCCAAGAAGGTGGTGCATCCCAACTCCACCTTACACGGGGACAGACTATCCTGTGCTGAGGACTCTTCTCAGACCCCACGTTCTACGTACACTCTTCGGCCAACTATTCATCTGGTTTTTGTTTTTTTCTTTCATCTGTTCTTGATAATATACTTGATCATGAACTGGTAAGTAATGTGCTTTCTTGAGTTCTCGGAGTCATTCTAGCAAATTATTCAGACAGTTGAGGAGGTCATGGGAATCCCCAGTGATAGCTTGCTTATAAGTCAGAGGTACCAGAGGCCAGGACTTGAGGTTTGCAGCTACTGTAGGTGGGACAGTTTGGTGGGACTAATCTCTTAACTTAGGGGATTTGATGTAACTCCCAGGAGACAGAGTTGGTAAGAATTGAACTGTAGAACAACCAATTGCTGTCAGAATCCCTCAGTGCAGAAGTAAAAATAACCTGGCACATCTGGTTGTCAGAAGTGTTCTATGTGAGCCTGGCACACCTTTAGTCCTAGCTACTCAGGAGATTGAGGCAGGAGGATGGCTTGAGTTTAGGAGTTCAGGGGTCAACAAGGGTGACATAGTGAGGACCCCCCACTTAAAAAGTCTTCTGAGTTAGAGTATAGAGAAACTTTGTTTCTTAGAATAAATAAAGAAGTTATCAGCAAGTTAAGAGGATTCTGAGCGTGAAGGGGAGAGACTGTATTTTCTAAAACCAGACACAAGAGGGCAACAAATAACTTCTACAGACAAGTCTTACTGTTCAGTTGCTGAATGTTAGTTAATGTAGTTCCTGTAGCAATAATATTGGGCTATACCTAACAGTGTGAAAGACCTTTACAAACTAAGACCTGCCTCATCAATGATTTCTCTCCGATTGTCTTTGTGGTAAACACTTCGCAGCAGCCAGGCACGGTGGCACAAGGGCTCAGGAGGGTGAGGCCAGGAGAGACTGCATTTTCTAAAACCAGACACAAGAGGGCAACAAATAACTTCTACAGACAAGTCTTACTGTTCAGTTGCTGAATGTTAGTTAATGTAGTTCCTATAGCAAGAATATTGAGCTATACCTAACAGTGTGGAAGACCTCTACAGACTAAGACCTGCCTCATCAATGATTTCTGTCCGATTGTCTTTGTGGTAAACAGTTAGCAGCAGCCAGGCACGGTGGCACAAGGGCTCAGGAGGGTGAGGCAGGAGGATCACAAGTTCAAGGCCAGCCTCAGCAGTTTAGAGAGATTATCAGTGAAGTGAAAAAGAACCAAAGTAACGCCATTTTGTTCTGACCTGACTCCATTTTATCCTTGCTTAAAATGTTTTCTTTTTCAGCCTCCTGACAGATGTATCTATGTTGACAGTACAGTAGGATCTTCCCGTGTCCCTGATTATGGCCCTGATGTATAACAAAATGACTCTGAAATGTGTAATCAAAACAATTCTCTCTTGCAATCAAAATACGTCCCAACAGGGTCTTTCTGACCTAAATGTGTTCTTGTGGGTTTTGCCTCTATAAACTCTGTATTTCCAAAATTCAGAAGCTGGGAGTTCTTTGAGGCGTCAGCCTGCTTCCAGCTGCTTGTCTGGCATGCTTGTTAAAGGGCCCTTTTTCCCTTTCAATTTGTCTTAATATGCTTGGTGGTTTGGAATTCTCACACACTCCATAATAATCAGCAATTTAGGGATACACTCTCTCAAAAATAAAAAGGGCTGGGGATGTAGCTCAGTGATAGAGCACCCCCTGGGTTTAATCCCCCCACGGATTAGACCATACACCTAAATGTAAATTCCCAGAAAGAGGGGGATAGTGTCAGGTGCCTATAATTCTAGCACCTTAGAGTCTGAAGCAGGAAGATGCCTTGAGCCTAGCCAGGAATTTAAACCAGCCTGAGAAACTTAGAGAGAATCTGTTTCAAACAAAATAAAATAAAAACATTACAAAACTAGAAGATAACAAAATCTATACATACCTCCTGCCTCCAATATTTCTGCCTCAACCTCTCAAGTCACTAGGATTATAAGCATGAGTCAACCATACCCAACTCCCCTTTTTAAGGTGTGTGTGTGTGACAGGATTTTCCTAAATTGCTCAGCTGGCCTTGAGGTTGCATTCTTCTGCCTCAATCTCCTTAGTCCCTTGGGATTATAAACATACACCACTGTGCCTGAATGTGTTGTCTTTTTAATTTTGTATTCTACTTTGTTCATTGCTGATACAAAGAAAAGCAATTTAGATTTATTTATCTATTTGTTTATTTGCAGTGCTAGTAATCAAATGCAGGGCCTTGCAGTTGTTAAGCAAGTACTCTTACACTGTGCTACTCCTCCAGCTCCCTCCTTTTGGGGGAGCTTTATCACAGAGTTACATGCTCAGATTTTTAATTTTGACTCAGGGTCTTGCTAAATTGTTTAGGGCCTTGAATTTGTGATCCTTCTGCCTCAGCTTCCTGGTTTACTGGGATTACAGGATACCACCGTGCCCTTTTAAATTTTGAGTCGGGGTCTCACTAAATTGCTGCAGATCATCCTGAATTGTTGAGGCTGACTTTGAATTTCCGATCCTCCTGCTTTAGCCAGGGATTGCAAATTCAAAGTCAGCCGCCTCAACAATTCAGGATGATCTGCAGCAATTTAGTGAGACCCTGACTTGTGCCACCACACCAAGCTCCCACTGACTTTAAAACAGTTAATTAATGTTTTGGGTTTAGCTACGTAGTGCAGCACTTGTCTAGCATATGTGAAGCCCTGGGCTCCATTTTTAGCATTATAAAAGACAAAGGAAGGAAAGAAGTTTTAAAAGGAAGTTAGTGCTTCTATAGTGTAACAGATATATGTACAAATGTATATAAAAATATAAGTGGCATGGTGCAGTGGTGCATACTTGTAATCCCAGAGGCTCCGGAGGCTGAGGCAGGAGAACCAGGAGTTCAAAGCCAGCCTCAGCAACATCAAGGTGCTGAGCAACTTGGTGAGACCCGTCTCAAAATAGGATTGGGTATGTGGCTCAGTGGCTGAATGCCCCTGAGTTCAATCCTGGTACCCTCCCAACTAAATACTAGTTTTTAATTCTATGCAGATTCAGGGAGGGCTGTGTAGCCCTCCTAAAAATCAGTGGTTATGAAACTTTCATGCATCACAATTATCCAATGTATATCAAACTGAAGAGGTTTTTTTTTTTTTTTTGGTACTGGGATGGAACCCAGGGGTGCTTAACCACTGAGCTACATTCCCAGTTTTTTGTTTTTTATTTTGAGACAGGGTCTTGATAGGTTGCTTAAGGCCTGAAGAATCTAACTCCATCCCTGCGGATTTCAATTTGGTATGTGTAGCATACTTTGCAATCACCTTCAGGTGATCCTGGCTCTGTCAGGTATTCTTACTAAATGTGAGTATGTATCTGAATCTCCTGAACGTGAATGTATGATAGCCAGATGCATACAGGATGATCAGTTAAATTTGAGTTTCAGGTAAATAACAGATAATTTTAAAAAATAGGTTATGTCTCATAAGGTAATATTTGAGGCAAAACATCTGTTTAACTAAAATCCAAATGATACTATCTCTCCAAGCATCAGAAAACATTTTCAAATTAGTAGTTAAATCTCCCTTGTGGCAGGTATTTGTCATGGTTATATACTTTGACTTTTAAGGAAAATTTCAAAGTGTGTAATCTCATCAGGATTTTTCTCTTACTGATTATCCCCCTGAAACAAAAAGCTCAAGAGAAATAATATTACTGATCTCTGATATTTTACCATTTCACATCTCTTACTGTTTACTCTCCTCCTTTGCTTCCCCTTTTCTTTTTAAGTTAGTTTCTCTGATTTTGTCCAAGTTTTCAACAAAATAATTTTTTTTCAGAGCTCCCTCTTTCTTTCTCCCTCTTTTTTTCTTTCTCCCTGCTTTCTCCTCAAGCTTTCCAAGCCGACATTAAAATTTGTAGAAACTAGTTAGAGTACTAGAGACCAGCCTACAGTAGCATGTTCCCGAAGGAGATTCTATTCTGCCTGTTCTTTGGCTGAAGCAAGTTCCTGGTCAGGGCAAAAAGGAGCTTCAAGAAACAACAATTGCTTTGCTTTAAGGATCTGTTGGGAGAGTGATGGATGGCACTGCAGTTAGGACTTGCAGAGCTGCAGGAAAAGGAGGGGAGTCATTGCCAGGCAGCATGAGGGGAGGAGGTGTCTGGAAGAAAGAGCCAGTCAGGAAGAGCTTATGAAAGGGGTGGAGAATGCACTGCCTGTGTCTGCTGCCTGCAAGACCTTTCTGCAGACATTGTGTCTTTGTGAGCTGACTGCAGAGGCCATGTGCACGCACAATGTATGTGATGTATGTGTTGCTTCTTTCAGATCATGGGTCTGTGTGAACTGCTGACTACAAGAAACAGGAATGGATGTTGAAAAGATTTTGCAGTCAGAGTGCTTGTTTGTGGTTGTGTGGAATGTGTGACTGATTTTTTGCCAAATGCACTGTTCTGATTCCAGCTCTGAAAGTTTAGTGGAAGTCTGGCAGACTAAGCCAAGACACAACAAAGTCAGAATTTAGAAGGAGATTATGGGGGCAACCTGAGATGGAAACCAAGAGAGAAGCTGTTGCAACAAGAGAAAAAGAGAGAAAGGGGGAACAAGAAAGCAGAAGGTAAATAAAAGAAATTCCTTCCTTAGAAAGGAAGAAATTTCAGAGGAGAAAGGAAAGAAATAATACATACTTCCAGATTTAGCACAAGACCCCCCTAGTTCTAGTACCTAGCTAGGATAGTTCATCTCCCTCATATTCTTCTAGACATGGCTTATCCTGAAATATGTATATTAGAGGTATATTTTGGTTCACCGGGGGATATTTAAAATCTTAATTATCTAGAAAGGAGCATTACCAGTTCTTATATGAACAAAAAAGAGATTTTGTTGTTATTATAGAAAGGCCATTGGGCATGATGGAAGGACATCAGTTTTGGTCTAGGAATTCATTGAGCAGGATTAAAATATTTATTTCTGGTGATTAAAATAATGTGTGAAATGCATGACATTTCAAAAGCAGGGGTATTGAAATATACCCAATCTCCATGTGCAAAAACTGTTATTGTCATTACTTTTAAAAAATTTAACAGGTACCACCTAAACTTGGAATGAGATATTTAAATTAGTCATAGATTTTTTTTTCCAGATCTAGACAGGTAAACCAGACAGCATAACTTTTAATGTGGATGTGAGTTGAAGAGTCCTAGTTGGGAGTATCCCAGTTTTGATTTGTTGGCAAAAAACTAACTGTATTCTTAATTTCAAGTTTCAACCATTGTGATGTCCTGTTCCCAGCATTTTGCTCACTAATTTGTCTTTTGTTTCCTTCAGCCATCTTTTTCACTTTTTTTTTTCTTCATCTGTCTCTCTCGGTTTGTTGTCTCTTCCTCCATTTCCCCCTGGATTTGAGTAATAGTTTTTTTGCCTCGTTTCCTCATCCTTCTCTCCTTTGTCGGAATCTTTCTTTTTTCATGTTTGTCCTTCTCCTCATTGCTTTCTAGGTGTCTTTGTCTCCAGCAGAGGGGGTCTGACCAAGACACTGAGGTAGGGACGTGGCCTGGGAGAGAACAGGGGAGAGGCTGGTCGGGAGGAAGTCCGGCTTCAGCTGTTTCTGCAATCAGCCTACAAAATCTGACCTACAGCCCTGCTCTGTAAATCCCACCCCACCGTCTCCCAGTCAAAGGGTCTCCACTTCTCCACCTTCAATTGCACCTCCCCCGCCCCATGCCTCGGTGACATCATTCTCTACCAGCTGTGACTGTCAAGAGACACTGACCTAGTTTTGGCCTCTCTATTAGGCACTAAACCCTGATTTTTTCCACTAAACTGAGTTTTCTGCTAAACCCTTTATGTTCCAAAATGTCAGTGGGTTCCATTTTAAACCTCAAAACATTTTACAGTCTCCCACAACATAGTAGTTTACATGTCTGAAGTAAGAGAAAAAACTTAATGATAGGACTTTAGCAAATCCATTTGTGACTTAAATGGATTTATACATTATTCTTAAATAGAATCTACAAATGGGGTGGGGAAGCACAGGCCTTTAATCCCAGCATCTCCAAGAGACATGAGGATCACAAATGCTAGATTAGTCTCATCAATTTAGTGAGACCCTCAGCCATTTAGCAAGACCTTGCCTCAAAATTAAACAATTAAACTAAAGTTTAAAAGGCAGGGGACTGGGAATGTAGCTCATTGGTACATATCTCTAGGTTCAGTCTCTGGTGCAAAAAAAAAAAAAAAATTAAAAAAGAAATCAGAATCAATACATAGTGGGGCATTGTGGCACATGCTTGTAATCCCAGCAATTTTGGAGGCTGAGGCTGAAAGATCTAAAAGATATAGAGATGGGGATATAGCTCAGCAGTAGAGCATCGCTGGGTTCAATCCCCACTATTGTAAAAACAAAAACAGATTAAACAAACAAAAAACCCTAAAACAAACAACAAAAACTACACATATTTGAGGAAATATACATTTATTAGTAATACTTTTTGTTAAATCCTATAGATGATGTTGTTTAATGGGTTCTTAGATTCTGCAAATTCCAATATATGCATCACTATTTTTCAAATGTCTTTTTAAATGCTATCATAGATAAGCCAAGACAGAAAGCAGTGATATTTAAATTAAATTTAAGAAGTGGGAAAACTGTCCACAATCAATTTTAAGGACTTTGGTTGGATTATAAAAAGAAATGAAGCAAAGCTAGGCGTGGTGCCACATGCCTATAATCCCAGCGACTTTGGGAGGCTGAGGCAGTTCAAGGCCAGCCAGGGCAATTTAGAGAGACTGTCTTAAAATAAATCAAAAAGGGCTGAGGATATAACACAGTGTTTTCCTAGCATGTTTGAGACCCGAGGTTCAAACACCAGTATGGCAAAAAAGAAAAAGAAAAAAAAGTTGAACAAAGTGGTTAATAATCTGTACTTCTTGGCTGTCCACTTATAGCTGTTTGATTTTGGATAAGCTACTTAACCTCTCTGAGCCTCAATTTGTTCATTTATAAAAAGAAGATATTTAAATCCAATAATGGTATTAGGAGCATTAAAGGGCTTGCTATATATAAAAGCTCTTAGAGCCAGGTACAGTGTCATACGCCTGTAATCCCAGTGACTTTGGAGGCTCAGGTAGGAGGATTGCAAGTTTGAGGCCAGTCTCTGCAATTTAGCAAGTCCCTAAACAACTTAATGAGACCCTGTCTCAAAAAAAAAAAAAAAAAATAGAATGTAGCTGAGTGTTAAAGCACACCTGGGTTCAATACCCAGTACTACTACTGCTACTACTACTATCTATAAATGTTAACTACCCATTCAGGGTGCTGCTGGTGGCATAGATGGTGACAAATCCTCACAGCCCTTATGCGGTTTGAATATTATCATTTCCATGGGTAGATTCCATGAATAAGTTGTCTACTAACTCAGCCATGTTTTTTTGCATCAAGTGAGGGGGTGGTCCTATGTTTTTGTTTTTTCTTTTCCCCTGCCTCAGTGCTTCTTCTATTTATGGGAGAACACAATGGCTTTCCAAATTTACTTATTCTATATTTTTCCACTCATTCTTCAAAGCTTTTATATTTATATTGAACCCAGAGGTGATTTACCACTGAGCTACATCACCAGACCTTTTTATTGATTTTCAGACAGGGCCTCAAAGTTGCTGAGGTTGGCCTCAAAACTGCAGTCCTCCTGCCTTAGCCTCCTGATTCACAGGTATTACAGGTGTGTGCCACCATGCCCTGCCCCAAATCGATATACTTTTAAAGATACTTTTGTCAACCATAGGTAACAATTCTCTTTTGAGGGAATAAGAAAATTTTTTTTCTCAGAGTCATATATGAGTGATAAACGCCCAGGAATATAGTTTTGATTTATAAGGCATGACATGGTTCTTTCTTAGAAGTTTCAGGAGCTTTTTAGTTATAAAAGAAAGTAGTAGTGTCATGCAGTAGGTGAAATCGAGGTTGGGAAATCTCTGCCATATGATTCAGATGTTTTTAACAACGCAGGGGAATCTTTTACAGTATTCTGACATTATCATATTCTTATCTTTAAGGTTGGTGGAAGCCTGAGATCCTGGAAGGTTAGTATACATTCCAAGAGTTTTATCTAGTCTCAGGAATACTAGGTCAGAGACAGGGATTGATAGTATATAGCTATTAAAAGGGACTACACCCAACTCAGAATAACTTTAGCTCTTAATCTGCAACATCTCTTTATAATAATGATATTCTAATCAGTGAACCCTAGTCTGCATACTCTTAAATATAGATGCAGTTTCTTTTCTTTTTTGATACTAGTGGATTGAACCCAGAGGTGCTTTACCACTGAGCCACATCCCCAGCCTGTTTTATTTTTCATTTCGAGATAGGGTAGTGCTAAGTTGCTTAGGGACTCACTAAGTTGCTGAGGTTGACTTTGAAATTGCCATCTTCCTACCTCAGCCTCCTGAGCCACTGGGATCCGCCCCCCTCTTTTTTTTTTGAAACAGGGTCTTTTGAAGTTGCTTAGGGACTTGCTAAATTGATGAGGCTTGACTCAAACTTGCAATTCTCCTGCCTCAACCTCCTGGGTTGCTGGGGAATTACAGGCATGTGCCACCATGCCCATCCAGATGTAGCTTCTTTGGTGAACTTCAGTTCATATTCCTATGCACACTCAGGAGACCAGGAAATTATCACCAATGAGTTAATATCATTGACTTAATTTTTTCTTCTGGCAGAGAAGACTAATAATATTTGTTCAACCTTACAAGTTTGCTTGAGGCTACAGTGAGTTAATAAATGTTGAATGCTTTAAAGAAAACATTTTACAAATGGTCAGTTTAGTCTCTTTAAAGGCACTGTTTTCAAACTTTTCGTGTGTCCAAGAATCACTTGTTATGCTTATTTAACAAACACCCAGATTTTGGTAGGCTGGGGATATAGCTCAGTGGTAGAGAAATTGCCTAGCAACAAGAGGACCTAACTGGGTTCAATGCCCAACAGAGCTAGAGGGAAAAAAAATGCAGATTTAGGTGGCTCAAGAAGTGTAGCTAGATTGGCTGATTCAGAAGGTCAGAGGTGGGGGCCACGGAATCTGCATTTTAAACAAGCATCTCCCCTGTGATTCCTATGTGGTAGACAAAAAGAAATTTTACTGACAACCAGATGCAATTTAAGAAAGATGGGGCAACCTACATCACCCCTTGACTTTCATTCAACTCCTTCTCTGATTGAGCCGCTGAATTCCTTTCCCCACCCCAACTCCCTTTGTGTCTGGCATGGGCATTGTCTTAGCATAGTTAGAGAGGCACTGAGTTTAATGTGCAGAAATGGAGTGGAGGAAAAGGAGGAGGGATGTGGGTGGAGAAAGACTAGACTAGTGTTTAGCTATTCTAACGGCGAAGACTGTTGTTGTCGGCTGGTTCTAGCCGGCTGGCTCCGGGAGAGGAAACAGCGGGGAGAGCTAGATTTACTGCAGCTGCCGCTACTGTTCCTTATTTGCTAGTGAAGATTCTGATATAAGACACCCGCCACCTTTTTCTCTAGCCACATGAATTTTGCAGTAATCACATTAGACACTCCATAAAGAATACTATTAAATACTGAAATCAGAGGTTAAATTCCTGTTTATAGTTCTCTTTACTAGTTTTCAGTCCTTTAGTTTTGATCAAATTCCGGCTTGTTTCCTTGAGACCCTGAAGGAAAAGATTGGTGGCAGATGGTGCCTCTGGGGCACTTAAAAGATTTTTGTTTGACCTGCCATCTAGAAAAAACAATGTTGCTCCTTATGTGTTTTGTTTGTTGTTGTTGTTGTTTTTGCCTGATGTACATATACACAAGTAAAATCAGAGATTTGGGATTGGTCGGACCTGGGTAACTTTGTTGGGGGGAGTTGTTTTCATTAAACCCTGTTCCTGTGCCTTCCTGGTATCATCATGTTCTCTCACAACTTACTTTAAAAAAATACTTCTTGCTGCTATTGTATTCTAACCAGCTAATCTGATTAACTGAAATGGCATTTCAAACACAGCCAGATATAATTAATTCTAACATCACTGTTGGTTGTACTTTGGGGGGCAGGATAGAATCCCCTGAAAAGCTTTAAAAAATATTGCTCCCATACCAAGGGACCACTGTACCTATTAAAACTCATTTACTCCTTGTGATAGTTCAGTGAAGTAGGTAACTCTCCTCCCTTTTACAGGTTACTAGATGAAGATACTGGGAGGTTAAATTACTTCAGAAGATCATATAGGTGGTAGAACCAGAAATTCAATCCAGGCAGTCTGATTCTAGAAGTTATCACCTTAGGTTCTGTAACAGCTCTTAAAAGACTCTTAGTACCCTGAAGAAAGTCAGCAAGAAAAAAAAAAAAAAAGGAAGAAAAAAAAAAAACAGACAAGTGATGAAATTATATTGGCAGCAGATTAAAAGCACTGAATAGAAGCTATTGGCTGGAGTGACTGAGAAGGGAATGTGACCTGAAAGAAGGTAAACAGGTTAGGACAGGTAAAGTACTTGGTTCTTAGATCCAGACATCTGGCTTTAACTATTTTTGGAAGCTTTCCAATTGATTCTAATATATATATAAGAATAAGAGCAAAAAATCTGGAAGTGTTTTGGGTTAGGTAAAGAGTGGACTTTATGTTCATCTCAAATTCATCACTCATAGAGTTGTTCTCACTCTCAGAGACATACAATTAATATTAATTATTTGTATTATTACCACACATGTACACTTTGTATAATTTCTTCTCTATTGATAAGACTATTTTGCTATCAACTTGGATAATAATAGTCAATAATTATTGAGCAATTATGTTGTATGTTATGTTTGAGTTATTTCCTTAATCTTGTAATTTAATAAAGTAGTACTAATGAAATCCTGATTTTTGCTGATGAGAAAACTTAGATTTATGGAAGTTAAACAAAAATCCCATGCTGCTAAAAAGTTAAACCTGAATTTCTAATCAAATTTATCTGACGTGAGGTTTATTGTGCTCCCCAAGGGATTCAGTTGATCTTAAAGCCTTCTGAAGAATATTAATTCACTGGTTAAATATGAGTGATACATGATTAAGGCAAGACAAGCTACTTAAAGTATTTTTGAACACATGTTGCTATCCAAAGGACATAAAAACCATTCTTCTCTAAACATATCAACCATGAAGCCCCAAAGATTATAACTGAATTTATGTATAGCCTTTCTTGACTTTGGTATCCCAGTATGAAAATGGTGGAAATAATTTTCTCCCTGGTTATTTTATACAAAAAAAAATGTGAAGTGTGAAATGATTATTATTTATGTAAATATTGTATCAATATAATGATAATGACACACAGTTTTAATCACATCATTGACTTTTTAAAATAGTCCTTTTTAAGGCTAGGGTTGTGGCTCAGTGGTAGAGCATTTGCCCCACGTATATATAAAATAAAGGTCCACTGACAACTAAAAATTTTTTAGTATTTCTTTTTATGTCCCTTATTAACATATGTCAAAAACAATGTATAAGCTGGGTATAGTGGCACATGCCTGTAACTCCAGTGACTGGGGAGGCTGAGGCAGGAGGATCTGGAGTTCAAAACCAGCTTCATCAACTTGGTGAGCCCCTAAGCAATTTAGTGAGACCTTGTCTTCAATGAAACAAAAAAGGGCTGGGATGTGACTCAGTGGTGATGTGCCCCTGGTACCAGAAAACAAAACAAAACAAAACAAAAGCAATGTATATATAATAGGAATAATTTCAGTGTGGCATTACAACCAATGATACAACTTTTTTTTTCCCCCCCCCAGAACTGGGAATTGAATCCAGGGGCATGGTTACCACTGAACTAAATCCCATCCCTTTTTATTTCTTACTTTGAGACAGGGACTCACTATTGCCACGCTGGCCTTGTGGTTCTCCTTCCTCAGCCTCCTGAGTTGCTGGAATTACAGGCATGTGTCATCATGCCCAGGTAATAATAGCATTTTTAAAAGGGCAGATGGCAAATAAATTAATAGTGTAATGTTCCCTATTCATAGTTTTAACATTAAAAACCACTTTTTCTGGAGGGTACATTGTTACCATGAAGTGGATTCCATTATGTGGGACTGAAGGAACAAACTTAAGTATTATTGGTCCTCTGTGCAACGTTTGTCCTGTGTTATCTTTTGCTAGATTTTCATAGTGTTAATCTCCCTGTGATCAAGCTTTACTTGATCACAACTATTGGTCTATGTCCTAGGAGGCTGAATAGAAAGAGTGGAAATCAATAATGTTGTATTTCTTTAGACTTTATCCTCTTTTGAAGGTATGTCATATACCACATTTGTTTTTCTAAACCTGTCCTCTGTGAGGATAGGCACTATTCTTCTTGGTTACTCTCAGTGGTATCACATATAGTAACAACAGTAAACTCTCATAATAGCTCTTGCTTTGTTTCAGACACTAAGTAGCGTATATGGCTAATTCTTCTGTCTCCAAGAATTCAACAAATGTGGATTGAAATATTTGAAAAGAAATTGTGTCAGTACCAAACATGTACTGGCATTTTCGTATCATTTCCTTAAATGATCCAGTGTGACAACTATTTACATGGCATTTATATTGTTAGGTATTATAAGCAATCCAGAGATAACGAAGTATGCGGGGATATGCCTACATTGTATGCAAATTTTACTTGCAAATTTACATTTGGGACTCATCCTAATTTTGATATCCAAGAAGGGTCCTGGAGCCAGTCTCCTATTGGTTGAGAAAGAACTATGCATTATTAAATGAATTGACTCATTTATTCCTTGCGAAACCTAAGTGTAGTAGGTATCCATTTTTTTCTCACTTTTATAAGTTAACAGATGAAGTTTCTTTAGAAGATCACATAGGTAGTATAAACAGAAATCCAATCTAGGCAGTCTGATTCCAGAAGTCATCACTCTAGGTTATTCAGCCGCTCCTCAAGGGCTTTTAGTTTCCTGAGAGAAATGAGCAACAAGCAAACAAACAAACAAAAAACCCCAAGACAGGTGATGAAATTATATTGGCAATGGATTGGGAAAGGAATGTGAACAGAAGTTATTGGCTGAGTTGACTGAAAAGGAGATGTGACCTGCAAAAAAGGCAGATCAGTTAGGACATTACTGTAGCTCGCATCTGGGCTGATTATTTGGAAATTAATCTTTCATGGATAGAAGGGAGGTCATCTGTCTTTTTTTTTTTTTTTGGTACGGGGATTGAACTGAGCGTCACTTAACCACTGAGCCACATCTCCAGCCCTTTCTTTTATTTTACTTACAGACAAGGGTCTTGCTGAATTGCTTAGGTCCTTGCTGAGTTGCTGAAGCTGGTTTTAGATCCTCCCTGCCTCAGCCTCCCGAGCTGCTGGGATTACAGATATGCGCCACTAAATCCGACTCATCCACCACTCTGTATTTTATTTGAGGTCTAGAAAAATTAGGTAGTCAAACATTTATAATTTTATTCTGCTTTGGACTATGATTTTACTTCATTTTCATAGTTTTAGAATTTACAGAATGTTCTTAAATATTTCATCTCATTTCGTTCTCATCAGAACCCTGAAATGCACTTTTATCTTTTTATAACGAAGGCTGAGGGAAAGTTAGGTAATCAACTTGACCAAGGTTTACGCTGGTTTCTAAGTGGTAGAGCTGGCTCTGTCTGCCCTGGTAGATATCTTTTAACCTGCTAAACACAGTATTTATGGTGTCGCTTTATGTGCCTCCATATACAATGACTGTGTGTGTACGCGGATATGGACCCTCTAGGTGCCCATCATCTTTGTCCCCAAATCTTCGCCTTCTGGAGGGGGCGACAGCGGTGGGGGGTGGGGGCGGCAGGCGGCGGGCGCCGAGGTTGGGATGTGGGGACCAGACACTGCGCACAAGAAGCTGGTGGGCTCGCGCCAGGGTTCCCGTGGATGGCTGAAGCCTGAGCAAGAATGCGAGGGCGGGTTGGGCGTACAACGGAAGGGACTAATCTCGCGGTTTCGAGCTGGGAACCAACCTCGCCCCCCACCCGTTTCCCTTCTCAGCGAGAACGGTTTTGGGGCGGGTGGGAAAGCGCGTCCTCGGAGCGCTCTCGTGCTCCCTTCTCCTTCGCAGCGCGCGCACTCCATAGCTTTTCGGCTGCCCTGGAGGACCGCGATGGCTGCGAGCGCCGTCGCGGAGAGGGGAGGGAGAGTCGCGACGCAGGTGTCAGATCCGCTCGGCCCAGTTAGCTCGCTGGCCCGCCCCTCCTGCGGGCCGCCGCCCCCCGCCCGCCGAGCCGCAGCGCCAGGAGGGCGGGGCTGGGCGCGCGCCGGTCCTCTGTTCGCGGGCGGGGGGCGCGCGGCGCCTCGGTCTAGGGGAGCGCGGGGCGGCCTCCGCCGGCGTCGCGCGCGCTGTGTGTGTAAGCGGGGTCGCGCGCGCGCGAGCGACAAGCGAGTGAGGGAGCGAGGAGCGGCTGGGTGTGAGCGTGTGGGAGTGTGAGTGTGGGAGTGGGGGGTGAGGGAGAGGCTGACCCACCGCTAGGCCGTGAGAAAGTGGGCGAGGGTGCGAGGACGCCCGGCCAGGCTGCGGGAGCCGCGGTCGGCGGAGGAGAAAGGAGGCGGCTCCCGGCATCCCTCCCCCTCCCCCTCCTCTCCTCGACCGACTTCCAGCCGGACCCGCGGCCCGCGCTTCCTCGGAGGCCCCAGCCGGGTCCAGCTGGTCCTGAGCGAAGGAGGAGCCGCCAAGCCAGGTGAGCGGCACGGTCGCCTCCCGGCTCGCGGTGGGGGCGTGAAGCGGGGCGCGGCCTCGCGGGCGAGCGGCCGTGGACGGGAGGACTCCTAGAGCGGGGGCTCGGCCGGGAGAGGGGTCGGCACCACGCGCGCGGGGCCCGGGGTCGCGGAGTCCGGTGGTAGCTGCGGTGCCAGTCGGTGGAGAGCGGGGCAGTACTCGGTGGTCGCCTACGTGCGGGGAGGGGTCGACAGTGCGGGGTGCTGGAGACTGGGATAACTGACGGAGGGAGGCGGCGACCTCGGCGTGAAAGAAGTATGGTTTCCCCTGTCGGCGAAGGGGTGTGGTAACCCTGGGAATGCTTGCTGTAAAAACCTGCGGGTTGCTAACCAGTCCTCGGGCGTGTGGTAACCGCCCATGCATCCCTGAATTCCGTAGCGTGACCCCAGCAGCTGGATAGCGTGCCACACACCCTGCAGTTACTATGTTCCTCCTAACGTGTGAATTTGAGATTGTCAGTCGTTTCCCGTTTTCCTTTGACAGCCCTCTGAATAAGAAGAGGATGATCAAATAATTACTTGTCTTGATTTTCTTTTAGAGCATTTGACTATGATATAAATACTCCCTCAAAACCAAGCCAAACAGAATATAACTTTAGTCTTACTTATTTATCTCCGATCCCAGATTTGTAATCCCAATATTTTGTGAATAGAGATAGGGCACTAATTCTGCTTTGAATGGGGGTTCTACTAACAACGGTGCTGAGTTTATCTTAAGTGTAATTTTTCTTTTTCAGTGTGCTGTTATTTCACCATTGCATGTATTTTTACCCCACGTCATTGTGGTGTTTGGCTACATTCTAAATCTGTAAGGAAAGTGCAGAGGTAGTTTATTTTAATATACAAGATTTTCTGTCCACTTGTGTGTTTATTGGTGGGCATTCTTATTAACTGTAACCATTAAAATTTAAATGTTGCTCAAATGCCTTTTTTTCCCCTTTCACAATATTGAATAGCTTAAATGTGATTTCTTCTCTTTTAAAGTGATTTCTTAAAAACAATGAATTGGCAAAAGGTACTTATTTGGAATAAAACTTTGAAATTCCAGTCATGTAGGTTCAACATTGTTTTTTTCTCCTTCCATATTTTTATTGATGAATTATAGTTGTATTAATGACGGGATTTATTTTTACATACTCATACATGCACACGATATGACAGTATAATTTGTCGACATTTATTTTATAGGTAATCCTCTACTTTTAAAATAGTTGAATTTATTTTAAGAGTTATTTGGTTAGTATGTTAAAGGGGAGAACTATTTTTGTTTTGAGGTAATCTTACATTTCTATCTTTGATAATATATTTTCTTTTTTAATGTCATTAATTTAGTTGTTGGTTTGGCAACATGGCCTCCCCCCCCCCCCCCAATCTTTTCTCTATTTCCCTTCTTTTTCTTTCTTGTCTTCTCTTACTGTTTCCAGGTATTGGAGTTGCTTGGCGGGGGGTGCAGTCTAATTCTGAGAACAGAGCCAAGAAGGGGAACAGCAAATTCAGTCACATGCAAGCCTCCCCTCATTTTTTTCAACATCCACTTTTCCTGCTTTGCCCCCTTGCAGTGGGTAAGAGGCTGAGTATCTAACCTGTAGCTCATTAGCTATCAGCTAAGATTCCAGTTGTCTTGGTTATAGTGTTTTTTAAAAATTTTCTTTGATTTCCCCATTGAACATACTCACATTAGTAATAGCATATGGTAGTGGAGGGGAGAGTGACAACAAGAAATTGTCCCTATTTTTTCTTTCCTCTCATTCAGTCTCCTTTTACTCTCCAGGGGGAAATTATACCAGCAAAATCTTAGAAACCTTCTATCCCTTCTCTGCCATATTGTAAAGAAACCCACTGAAGTGGATAGTCTTATTTTCTCTGACCAGTGTATATGAACCGTGCCTTGGGCATTAGTTTGTTGGGGCACATAGAAAAACATACATTTTAAAATATCCCCCAATTTCTCCTTTCCCCAGTTTGTATCCACCTGGTGCTTGCTGCTGGGGCAAGTAATTACATTTATTCTCAAAGTTCCCTCCCTTGAACTGAGTAACTGATGGACCACGAACATTGGTAGAAACTGAGGGAAAGGGACAGAGCACAGCCAGTTGTTCCACACTTTGTGAAGGAGTAGTTTTTACCATCTTTATAGAGACACAGACAGTGAAAACGGGTATAGGAAGAACTTTTGTGCCTACAAACAACAAGTGAAGAGAAAACCAAACATAAAGTAAAGAGGATGAGTTTTTTGTATGTTGCTTGACAACTGTTTGGGGGCATTTTAATGATGTAGATGCACAGACTTTTATGGAAGATGAGTTTACAAGGAATATTTTGCCAGCATATGAGAAAAAGTCTTTAGAAAATATAATAGTTTTATTTTAAATTTTGAGGGAGAAGATTGTGCAAGGAACAATAAAATAGGTATTATTTTCAAATGTAAGATGTGTTGAGGTGCAATTTTCTCAAGAGAGGTTGAGTGTTGTGGATGTTGGGGAAATAGTCGTTTATTATTTGGAATTTTCCTGCTTGTCATTAAGGATTATTAAGAAATAACATAGTGCCTCAGGATTTGTACATAACATTTTAGATACATGTACCATAGGTATCTGTGCATGTTTTAGGTTTGCAGAAAAGGTCTTTCTAGCTTCATAGTATATTCACTAATGCCATAGTGATGTATTTAAGTTTTCTTTTCTTCTCAGTTGTCTTGGAGGAGAAAAGTCACAGAGCTAGTCTTTTCAA
The DNA here is from genome assembly GCF_021218885.2 of Marmota monax. NCBI lineage: Eukaryota > Metazoa > Chordata > Mammalia > Rodentia > Sciuridae > Marmota > Marmota monax. Next base: position 875,911 of record NW_026692798.1, on the reverse strand, counting down.
TTCCCTTAGAGGCTGGTCTACACAGAACCCATCTGCTTATCTTTTTTTTTCAAAATTAACGAAATTGTGTTTTTTGTTTTTACCCCTAAATTTAACTGTTAACAAAGTTATTTATTTCAGGATGAGTTGTATGATGATAATGGAAAGTAATATTAGACTTGCTTTTCTTTCTTTTTTTTAAGAGAAACAAATTATGAATTTTGACAGCTACATTTAGATCTTACCGCAGTATACATTTGCCTGGTGCTTAACATTAAAAATACCTGTTGATATTTGATGCTATACGATTTGATACAGCCAACTGTTAAAAATAACTCAAAATAACTGTGGTCTTTAGCTTGTCAGTCTGTTATATATCATGTTCTTTGCTGACCATTGGATAACAGCAGAGAATAACACTGATGTATGTTTTGTCTTGGTGGACTTTTGCAATCTATTTCTCATTGATCGTATACTTTTTTATCTGTCATTCAGTTTTTCCAGCAGTGTCTGGAGAAGTCTGCAGTTCTCATGAAATGTATACCAATTTGTCAGTTGAGTTGGCAAAACAAAAAGTTGTTTAAATTCCTTATTAATTTTACTACTTTCCCCCCTCCAAATAAGTGATATGTCACTAAATTGTGACCAAAAAAATGTAAAACTTCACATTTGTTAAATGTTTTCACTCTGTATTCATCTCCTTACATTCCATTTCTTCTTTCTTTTCCTTCTAATACTATCTTCATTTTTTTAAAAAAATATTTTTTTTCAGTTGTTGATTGACCTTTATTTTTATTTATTTATATGTGGTGCTGAGAATTGAATCCCAGTGCCTCACATGTGCTAGACAAGTGCTCTACCATTGAGCTACAACTACAGCCTACTATCTTCATTTTTTTTGGTACCTAGGATTGAACCTGAGGTGCTTAACCATTAGCTGCATTCTGAGCCATTTTTATTTTTTGTTTTGAGACAGGGTCTTGTTAAATTCCTGAGGCTGGCTTTGAGGAAATCCTCCTGCCTCAAACTCCCACGCTGGGGTTATAGGCATGCATCACCTCACCCAGTTAGCTTCATGTTCTTAAAAATAAGGTTTCAAATACAACATGGAATTGCAATATAAGATCAGATGACTTCTTTCTTACTACTCTGCTTTCATTTGGGGTGACATTAGAGTTTTGGTACTTTATTAGAAAGCTGCATCATGAAAATTGCTGTAGATTTGTCCAAGTAGCAACCTTGAAGTTCTTCCCTTGATGCTTTGGAGTGATCAGTTGTTAGCCAACTCCTTTAACATGTGATTTAGTTAGCCATGCCTTGGGCTTGTGAAAATGAGTAGATTGCTAACTTCTTTTTTAGAAATATAGTAATGACTGGAAAGAAAGTTTGAAGGTCTAATACATCATGTTAAATGTGAGGAACTTTGATCTGTACTGTGCATTTTATCTTGTAACATTTTTCAAATTTTACACCATGTTTCAGATATACTTTTATGTATTTTTCTTGCAGGGGGTGGGGAGGTACCATGGATTGAATTTAGGAGCACTTGATGACTGGGCTTCATCCCCAGCCCTATTTTGTATTTTATTTAGAGATAGGGTGTCAAGAGTTGCTTAGCACCTCGCCATTGCTGAGGCTGGCTTTGAATTTGAGATCCTTTTGCCTCAGCCTCCCAAGCCGCTGGGATTACAGGTGTGCGCTACCACACCTGGCTACTTTTATGTATTTTCCTCTTGAGTGAAATCATTAGAAATTTTATTTTGATTCAAGACCCCCCCATCTTTAAGTTTAGAATGTTTTGAATATTATAGATAATCTGGGGAATTCAATAACTAAGCTCTAGATAATTAAGTAAAAGTTAACATTTTTCTGACTGTAGCTGAAAATGTGCAAAATTTAGCAGTTAACTTACATGTTTTTTTTTTCTTTTACACTTTTCTTTATTGTGATAAAGTACTCATAAAATTTACCATTTTAACCATTTTTAGGTATAAAGTTCAGTGACATTAAACACATTTATATTGTTGTACAACCATCCCCATCTATTCCAGAACTCTTATCTTGTATAACTGAAATTCTACCCATGAAAAAATTCCCCATTTCCCTTAATCCCCAGCCTCTGGTCACTACCGTTCTATTTTCCATATGTGACTTTTTTTTTTTTTTTTTTGTACCAGGGATTGAACCCAAGGGTGCTTAACCATTGCAATATAAGATCAGATGACCATTGAGCCACATCCCCGGCCCTTTTTATTTAAAGATAGGGTCTTGCTGAGTTGCTTTAGGACCTTGCTAAACTGCTGAAGCTGGCTTTGAACTCATGATCTTCCTGCCTTAGCTTCCTGAATGGCTGGGATTACAGGCGTGTGCCATTGTGCCCAGCATGTCTACTTTTTTTGGTTTTTTAATATTCTTTTTAAAAATTTTTTTCTTTTTTTTAGTTGTCAGTGGACCTTTATTTTATTTATTTATATGTGGTGCTGAGAACTGAACCTAGTGCTTCACACATGCTAGGCAAGCATTGTTCTAGTGAGCCACAACCCCAGCCTGTGACTACTCTTGATAAGTGGAAATCATGCAGTATTTATCTTTCTATAATTGGATTATTTCATTTAGCATAATGTCTGCAAGTTTCATCCAGATTATAGTATGTATCAGAATTGTGTTCCTTTTTAAGTCTGAATAATATTCCATTTCATATACATGATCCCAGCTTGCTTATTCATGTGTCAGTGGACTTTTGGGTTGCTTCTACTTTGTAGCGATTGTGCATTATGCTGTTGTGAACCCAGTGTACAGATATGGAGAGACCCTGCTTTCAATTCTTTTGGGTATATATACAAAGGGGAATTGCTATATCATATGGTAATTCTGTTAATTTTTTTCCACATTTTTTTAGTGCATTACAGTTGTATATACTGATGGATCTGTTTTTAATTTTTTGAGGAACAATCATAATATTTCTGCAGTGCCTGAACCATTTTATATTCTCATTAGTGGTACACAAGGATTCTTCTTTACCTATATCCTTACTTGTATCTGTATCCTTACCAACACTTGATAGATATATATATTTCAAATAGTAACTATTCTGATGGGTGTAAGGTGGTAGTATCTCATTATGGCTTTTCGGGGGTAGGTGCAGTAGTGTTTATTTGCATTTTTCCAGTGATAAATGATGTTAAATGTCTTACTCATGACATTTAGCATCAGGCATTTTTAGCTTTATGCATGTTGACACTATTTTGTTTGCCATGGTGTCTTTAGAGTACTTAGGAGACAGTTTTAATATTAATTGAAAGATTAGTCTTGTATACTTAGTAGTTTATATTCTTAGCTTATGTGGGATTGTGACTAATTTTTTACTTAGAACAGTTTGTATAGAAATATGTCTATATATTTTTTTTATTTCCTGAGTATAGAAATATGTCTCAGGGGTGTGTGTGACCTGCACAATAAATGTGATAAACACTGGTACCACTTTTTGCCGCTGATATACAACACTTAATATGTCAAGGGAATGATTTCCTATGGCTCTCTCTTTTTTTTTTTTTTTTTAATTCTTACCGGGGATTTAACTCAGAGTCAGTTTTTACCAGGGATTTACACTGAGTTACATCCTCAGCCCTTTTATCTTCTTTCTTTTGAGACAGTCTCAATAAATTGCTTAGGGCCATGCTTAAGTTGGTGAGGTTGGCCTAAATTTGCAATTTGCAAATTTGCAATCTTCCTGCTTCAGCCTCTTGAGTCACTGGGGTTACAGGTATGTGCCCCTGGTCCTGCCTTCCATTGACTTTTGTACAGGTATGATAGGGTATAAATGCTATGGTTAAATGCATTGCAGTGACCTAAGCCAGATGTGGTGATAAACACCTGTAATCCCAGTGACTCAAAGCTGAGGCAAGAGGATTGCAAGTTTGAGGCCAGACTCAGCAATTTAGCCTCTATTTCAAAAAATAAAAAAGACAGCAGCATCTGCTTGACTGTCCTGTCTCTGGATTGAACAGAGAATTACAGCAAGAGTCATTATACCACTCCTTCTGCCCCTGTTCTTTTTTAAAAAATTAATTAATTTTAATTAGGTGTATATGACAGCAGGATGCATTTCGATTTATTGTTCACAATTGCAGCACAAATTTTAATTTCTCTGGTTGTACACAATGTCACACCATATGTGCAGTCATACATATATCTAGTGTAATGATGTGCATCTCATTCCACCATCTTTCCTGCCTCCATGCCCCCTTCCCACCCCTCCTTCACTTTGCCCAAAGTTTCTCCATCTTTCCATACCCCCCGTCCCCCCATTTTGGATCAGCATGCACTTATCAGAGAGAACATTCAGTCTTTTGTTTTTTGGGATTGGCTTATTTAGCTTAGCATGATATTCTCCCAACTCCATCCATTTACTTGCAAATGCCATAATTTTATTCTCTTTTAATGCTGAGTAATATTCCATTGTGTATATATACCACAGTTTCTTTATCCATTCATCTATTGTAGGGTATCTAGGTTGGTTCCATAGTTTAGCTATTGTGAATTGAACTGCTATGAACATTGGTGTGGCTGTATTGCCTATAGTATGCTGATTTTTAGTCCTTTTGGTATAGATGGAGGAGTGGGATAGCTGGGTCAAATGGTCGTTCCATTCCAAGTTTTCTAAGGAATCTCCATACTGCTTTCCAGATTGGTTGCACCAACCTGCAGTCCCACCAGCAATGTATGAATGTACCTTTTCACCCACATCCTTGCCAGTACTTATTGTTGTCTGATTCTTGATAATTGCCATTCTGACTGGTGTGAGATAAAAGTAGTTTTGATTTGCATTTCTCTGATTACTAGAGGTGTTGAATATTTTCATGTATTTGTTGATCAAATGTATACCTTCTTCTGAGAAGAGTCTGTTCAGTTCCTTAGCCAATTTATTGATTGGGTTATTTGTTTTTTGGTGTTAAGTTTTTTGAATTCTTTATATACCTGGAGATTAGTGCTGTATCTAACGTGTGTGTGGCAAAAATTTGCTCCCATAATGTAGGCTCTCTCTTCACCTCACTGATTGTTTCTTTTGCTGAGAAGTTTTCCAGTTTGAGTCCATCCCATTTATTAGTTCTTGATTATTTCTTGTGCTTTAGGAGTCTTGTTAAGGAAGTCAGGGCCTAATCCGTTGTGATAATGATTTGGGCCTGTGCTCTTTTTAATTAACAGGCTGTGGAATATAACTCCTCTTGATATGCCCACCCCACCATTGCTTACGTGTCAAGGAAGATGAACATCCTGGTTGGTGTAACATTACATAGGGCAGAGAACAGGGAGAGAAAACATGGAGGATGATCATAGTAGCTTTTGTTTCTAACAATTTGTTATCCTGGCTACTGATGGCAGTGCTCTCAATTGGCTCTGTTGGAAAAAACATGTTATTATCTATGATCAAAGCTTTATTATGGTGCTTTATAAAGAATTCTCTCAAATAAAATTTCTTAATTAAGTATTACCTAATAAATAAATAGAATAGGGGTTGTATCTCAGGTGGTAAAGCACCTCTGGGTTCAATCTCTAGTACCAGAAAAATAAAAGATTCAATGGCCTATAACAAAGAATCCCCAAATACTATAAACAAGATAGAAATATATTTCTTTCTCCTGCAAAGAGAGGGAATACAAGGCCCTGACTTTGTGCAGTTGTCAGGGTTCAAGTTCTTTCCAACTCCAAGGTTGACCTCTGTTCTCAGAGTACAGATGATTGCCAGAGGTGTAGCTATAACATTCATATTCCAGATACAGGATGAAAGAAGGACCAAAGAAGAGTAAACCTTTTGAGTATGTTTTCTGGAAATTGCAACACAATACTTTTGCCCAGATTGCTTTGCTCAAAATTTAATTATATGACCACATCTAATTATAAGGAAGCATGAAGAACACAGTTTGTTACATGGCATTATGGCCAACTAAATATTAGGTATCACTGGGTACAGGGGTGCATGCCTGTAACCCCAGGCAAAGGCGGGAAGATTGCAAGTTTGAGGCTAGCCTAAGCAACTCAGCAAGACCCTGTCTCAAAATTAAAAATAAAAGAGGCTGGAGGGAGACGTGACTCAGTGGTTAGGCACTCCTGGGTTCAATCTCCAGTAACCTCCCTCCCTCTAAATTATTACTAAGGAAGTAGTAGTAGAAAATAGATATTGGGAGACAGGACATTTGGCAATCTTTGTCATAGAAGGTGTGGAATTTAAAGTCACCCTAGCTCTACCACTTTCCAGTTGTAACCTTAGACATATTATCTAACCTGTGCTAGAATAGCTTCACTGCAAATGAAGATTGTAATATTTCAAAGAGGCGTCTGTGAAGATCAAATAATACAAATAAACATTGTATTTGAAATACATATTCACTCAAATATAAGTTTATTTTCTTTATCCAAATTCCCTTTGACGTCTTTATGTATAGTAGAAAAGAGTACAACAAAATCAGGAAAAGATCCCAGTTATGGCTTTACTGTTGAATCTTGGGCTGGTCTTTCTTTAGAATGGTGGTAACATGTGGCCTGAGTTCCTCATATAATTATTGTATTATGTACTGATTAAATGAGAAAAATATAAAATGTATGGTGAAAGTATTTTTATGAAATGTAAACAAAAAAAATTTTTTTTTAAATAGTACCAGGGATTGAACCAAAGGATTGCCGCAGTCCAGCTGCAGCAAAATAACCGGGGGGTGACGAACAACTTGTGTACATTGATACAGCAGGAGTGGGAGCCGTTTATTGTAGGACAGGAGGGGTATATATACATTCCACACAGCTTATCTTAATTAACATAAACTAGATACAGCAGTCAACCAATAAGGAATCTCCACACTTAATGGCTCGCTGGCAAAATGCCAGGCGCCATCTTGACTTGTTTACGGACTCTAACACAGGATCATTTAACCACTGAGTCACATCCTCTATTCCCCCCCACCTTTTTAAATGTTTTTTATTTTTGAGACAGGGTCTTACTAAGTCCTTAGGGCCTTGCTAAACTGCTGAGATTGGTCTTGAACTTGCAATCCTCCTGCCTTACCTGGAATTACAGGCGTTCGCCACTGAGCCTGGCAAATGAAAATATTTTTAACTTCTCACTTGTGTGCATTGTTTTGCATTTCTCCTAAATGTGTTTCTTTGAAAAAGTGGAAACTATAGGTACTTATTCACGATTTTCTTTTTTTTAATTTGTTCTTTTTAGGTATACATGACAGTAGAGTATATAAAAATATTTATATTTTAGTTATAAGTGGACACAATATTTTTATGTGGAACTATGCCTCACACATGCTAGGCAAGTGCTCTACCTCTAAGCCACAACGCCACCCTAGTAGAGTGTATTGTGACATATACATACATGGAGTATAACTTATTCTAATTAGAATCCCATTCTTGTGGTACATGATGTGGAGTTATACTGGTCATGTATTCATATATAAGCATAGGAGAGTTTTTGTCCAGTTGGTTCTACTGTCTTTCCAATTCCATCCTTCCTCCCTTCCTTTCATTCCTTTTGTCTAATCCATTGAATGTCTATTCTTCCCTTCCCTACCCTCCCTTGTTGTGTGTTAGCATCTACATATCTGAGAGAATATTCAGCTTGTGGCTTTTTGGGACTGGCTTATTTCACTTAACATTGTAAGTCTCCAGTTCCATCCATTTACTGGCAAATGCCCTAATTTCATTGTTTCTTTATGGCTGAGTAATATTCCATGTGTATGTATATCATATTTTCTTTATCCGTTCATCCGTTAAGGAGCAGGTTGTAGGTTGGTTCCATAGTTTAGCTATTGTGAATTTAGCTGCTACAAACACTGATGTGCCTGCATCACAATAGTATGCTGATTTTAAGTCCTTTGGGTATATACCAAGGAGTGGGATAACTGGGTCACATCTTTTTTTTTTTTTAACACAGGGGTACTTTACCGTTGAACCGTCTTTTTTTTTTTTTATTCATTTTTTTTAAAGCTAACCTTTTTTTTTGGCGGGGGCGGGGGGTACCAGCGATTGAACTCAGGGGCATTAAACTACTGAGCCATATCCTCAGCCCTTTTTGTATTTTATTTAGAGATAGGATCTCACTGAGTTGCTTAGCTTTTTCTAAGTCTGGCTCTGAACTCTCGATCTTCCAGCCTCAGCCTCCCAAGCCCATGGGATTACTGGCGTGTGCCACCATGCCCGGCTAAAACTAACCCTTTTTTTTTTTTAATTAAATATTTTTAGTTTTAGATGAACACAGTGCTTTTATTTTATTTATTTTCATGTAGTGCTGAGGATCAAACCCAGTGCCTCGCACATGTGAGGCAAGCACTCTACCACTGAGTTAGAACCCCAGCCCCCCTTTTTATTTTGAGACAGGGTCTTGCTGAATTGCTAAGGCTGTCCTCGAATTTATAATCTCCTCTTGCCTCAGCTTTCCAAGTTGTTGGGATTATAGATGTGAGCCATTGAGTCCAACTTTATCTACATATTTCTAAGTGTTGCCTTTCCTTAATTACCTTTTCTGCTTTTGTGTAAACATTTGTGTTTTTTTTTAAGTTGCAGATAGACACAATATTTTATTTTTAAATGGTGCTAAAGCTCAAACCCAGTGCCTCATGCATGCCTGGTGAGCGCTCTACCACTGAGCCCCAGCCCCAGCCCTAAACATTTCATGTTTTACCAGTCTTTTGATAAAGGGACCACATTGAGTTTGGATAGAAAAATGGTTATGTATATAATCATGTGTACAGTTGCCTTTAGGGAAAAAAAGGGTATTATAAGAACTATCTGAAAGGAGAAAATAAATGAATGTAAAATGAAACTTAGAAATTATATGTTTGCTCTCTTTTTGAGGTATACTCTTGAGTGTAAGGGGATATTAGTGGTCATACATTTCTTTTCTATTGCTGTTTAAGTTAACTTTGATTAATATCTAGTGTCATGCTCCTTATTTTTCAGCATCCTATCTACCTTTAAATTAATGTGGTATTGGGCGTAGTGATGCGTGCCTGTATTCCCAGCAACTTGGGAGGCTGAGGCAGGAAGATTGCAAATTCAAAGTTAGCCTCTGCAATTTAGTGAGATCCTATCTCAAAAAACAAAATGGTCTGGGAGTATGGCTCAGTGGTTGAGCACCCCTGGATTCAATCTCTATTACAAAAAATAATGTGGTAAGGAAAATGGCATTTTATAGACTTAAAAACATCTAAATCAAGTGATATTACTTTAAATGACAATAAGATTACATAATAATTTTCTAAGTTTCAAAGGGACTTTTCTTTTGTGTGGTCATATATTGGTGAACGTTTTTAGTGGACATGAGATAACTGAGCCATCACTTGATTATTTCTGAGACTCTACCCCTGAGATTTCAATGTGTTATTCATTTTCTGCATCTTTCATTATATTTTATTTTCAGTTTTTTATTGGTGTGTTATGTAATAGTGGGTTTCAGTATGCTAAATTAGCATAATTTGATCAGTCTCATTTCCTAGGACCTCCCTTTCCCACCCATCCTCCTCTATCTGATTGCTTCGTTCTACTGATTTTCCTTTTTATTACTATTTATTTCAATTAGTATATTATAATGATATATATATATAAGTGGGATTCATTGTGATACATTTCTATATGGACATTCCATTCTTCCTCCTCTGTTATCAGTTCCTTTTATCTATTGGTCTTCCTTCCATTTTTGTGACACACCCCCCCACACACTTTTTTATTCCTTCTCCCCCCCCCCCAACTTTCCTCATTTAAGAGAAAAATTTGATCGTTGACTTTTGAGTCTGGCTTATTTCACTTAGAATATTGTTCTTCAGGGCTGGGGTTGTGGCTCAGCTTTAGAACACTCACCTAGCATGTGTGAGGCGCTAGGTTTGATCCTTAGCACCACATAAAAATAAATAAATAAAAAAGTAAGGGTATTGTGTCCAACTACAACTAATATTTATATATATAAATAATAAGAATATTATTCTTCAGTTTCCATTCATTTACCAGCAAATGACTTAATTTCTTTCTTTTTTTTTTTTTTTTTTTGGGAGGGGTACTGGGGATTGTACTCAGGGAGGGCCATTTTACCACTGAGCTATGCAACCTTTTTAAAAAAAAAAATTTATGGGAGAGTTTTGCTAAGTTCCTGGGGCTGGTCTTGAACTTGTGGTTCTCCTGCCTCAGCCTCCCAAATGGCTGGTATTACAGGTGTGGGCCACAATGCCTGGTGATTTCATTCTTTTTTTTTTTTTTTTTTTTTTTTTTTTTGGCTGAGTAAGGTTTCATTGTGTCTGAATACCATTTTCTTGATCTGTTCATCTGTTGACAGACACCTAGGCTGGTTCCATAAAGTGGCTATTGTGAATTGTGCTGCTGTAATTTTTGCACCTTACTTAAAAGAACTGCAAAGAAGTTTTTCTCTCCTTCCCTCAATCAAGATGGGTGGTTTCCTTTAACTTATCTTTCTTTTGTCCCTATCCCTTTTCTCTCTAAGTTCTAACAATAATTCATATATACTTTCGTTGTTTTTCTTTCCTGGTACAAGGGAATTCAATTCAGGGTCTTTTGTTAGGCAAGTACTCTACCACTGAGCTACATCCACAGACTACTTCTGATAGACTTTTGTTAGAGTAAAGGAACCATTAACATTTTATACACATGAAATTTTGTTTTGTGTGTTGAAAAGAATTGTATTAGAACTCAGTGATGAGGAAACAAACCTTGATAAATGGCTCTTTAGCCAAGACCTGAAATGTTGTAAAGTTGGCATTAAAAGGTAAAAATTTACTAAGCCAATTAATACATAGTATGATTTGAAGGGAGACTCTTGGGATCTAGAATTGAAACTCTCCTGAAATCCAGACTGTGTTACTTAATGCTGTTATTAGTATTTTATAAATTTCTTAACACTGTGCAGTTTCTTAATCTATAAAATGGTTATTATACTGCCTAAGGTTGAGTTGAAATAGCATTTATGAAAGTGCTCAGTAAATTAGCCCAGTATCTGAATTTTAATAAGGCATGTAGTCATTCAACATTTTCATACATTGTGCTTCTATTATATATCTTAGTGCTATTTCTGAGAATAGACAAGAAAGTGTAATTCATGTTTATAATAAGATTTAACAATATTGGGGAAATAGGGCCAAAACTTTTTCAATTCTGTGTAATAAAAATTATAGGAAAGGGGCTGGGGTTGTGGCTCAGTGGCAGCGTGCTTGCCTAGCATACATGAGGCACTGGGTTCAATTCTTAACACCACATACAAATAAATAAAATAAAGGTCTATCAACAACTAAAAGATGTTTTAAAAAATTAGGAAAAATGTTCATAGCCCCCTGAATGTCTTATGGATGGGTCCTAGCCCCCTGAATGTCTTATGGTCCTAGTTTGAGAATTTAGGCTTATTTTTTGAACATGCTTTCAAGTGTGACTTATTTTGTAAGGAAGTAGAATCATTTAAAAAAGATGATAGTTTGCTTGAAAACATAATGAATTAAGAATTCATCTTATAGCACTGGCAGATCCCTGTTTAAAAAAAATCTGTATTATAGTGTGATAGTGCTAGAAGGAATATACATTTATATACATTCACACACATATATGTAAATGATAATGTACGAACATAGAAGAAGGATGATTGTAGGAGTCAGGGGAAACTTAACAAATGTATTAAACATTTCAATTCAGAGTTTTGAAGTAGATTGGTTTTGAGTATATATGTATATATATACACATACACACACACACACACTGTGTGTGTGTGTGTGTGAGTGTGAGTGTATATTCAAAGCAATAGGAAACGTAAGAGGATACAGTATGTCTAGAAAATTGGAAGTGAGAGGCAGTACAAGATTAGTTCATAGGCTTTTATAGTATTCTAGGTATATGATGAATGTACTAGACACCAAAGAAAGTAAAATTGAAGTAATTAGGAGATAGGATTAATAGTTTATCTGGTAAGTCCACAATCTGTAGAGAAAGCTGACCACCTGTGAACTAAAACAAGTTGACATTGAGTCTTGAGTTAGTTGGCTGGGCAGACCAATAGACTGGAAATCAGGTAGGGTGTCTGTGAGTCCTGACTCTTGAGGCAGAATTCTTTCTTTTTAGTTTTTGCCCAATAGCAAAATCTTCAGCTGATTGGATGAGGCCCTTCCACATTTGGAGGTTAATATCTTTTATTTAAAGTCAACTGATTATAGGCTTAATCACATCTACAAAATACATTCAGCAACATGTAGATCAGTGTTTGATCAAAAGGTGGGCATCATAGCTTAACCAAGTTGACATACTGCAACAGGGAATACAGGCACTGAAGCAGGTATGTGAATTGAAAAAAAAAAATTATGTGTCTTTTGTGTAAGTCCAATGAGCCAATAGTAGGTGGCATTAAGTTAGGGTGCTTGGTAGGCTGATTAAATAGATCTGAAATTCAGTCTTAGGCTCCTGGTTGGGAAGAAATATTGGATCCATGTTTCAATAGTAATTGAAACCTGGATGAGGGTGATTTTCCAGAGAAGAAAACAGGATTTAGGAACACAGCTCTGAGGATTATGTACAGGAGAGCTGTCAGAAGAAAGGAAATTAATTGAAAGCCAGTGGATGGGAAAATTGAATGTTTTCGTTGAAATCAAGTCTGTAGCAATTTACAAATGGGGTTTTATTCTAGTGTACATCATAATAGAATTGTATACAAATTATATAGTATATTATATCCAGTTAGCCCTCTCTATCCCTGATTCTACTTCTGTAGATTCCACCAACCTGGATTAAAAATATTTGAGAAAAAAAGAATACTTGATCATATACAGATTTTTCCCCTTGTCATTATTCTTTAAATGACACAGTATAACACATGTACATAACATTTACATTGTACTAGATATTATAGGTAATCTAGATATGATTTAAAATATATGGGCAAATATGCTTAGGTTATATGCCTGTACTATGCCATTTTATATGTGGGACTTGATCGTTTGGGGATTTTGGTATCTCACAGGAAAGGGAGGTCCTAGAATCAGTCCCCCTTGGCTCCTGAAGGATAACTGTGTATGTATTTCCTTTCTTCCTTCCTCTCTCTCTCTCTTTCTTCCTTTCTCTCTCTCTCTCTCTCTCTCTCTCTCTTTCTTTCTTTGTTGTAGATGGACACAATATCTTTATTTTATTTTTATGTGGTGCTTAGGATTGAACTCAGTGCCTTACATGTGCAAGGCAAGCGCTCTACCACTGAGCCACAACCCCAGCCCCAACATTTATTTTCTTCAGTTGAGTTCTGACTTAATACATTATGGTCTTATCTGGAGTTAAAGGTTTTTCTGGTAGTAAAAAATATCTTAGTATCTTCAGATGTACACTTATAGGTACTTTTTTTCTTTTTCTTTTTTAAATTTAGTTGTAGTTGGACACGATATCTTTTGTTTATTTATTTTTTTTAAAGAGAGTGAGAGAGAAAGAGAGAATTTTTTAATATTCGTTTTTCAGTTTTCGGTGGACACAACATCTTTGTTTGTATGTGGTGCGAGGATCGAACCCGGGCCTCACACATGCCAGGCAAGCACGCTACCGCTTGAGCCACATCCCCAGCCCTTAACTTTTTCTTTTACTCTGTATTTGTTGCAAATACTATGCTGTCTCATTTGTTATTCTGTAGGCGAAGAGATGAATCCTTTCATAAAATTCTAAATGCTCATAAGGTATTACAAGGTTTTGACTCCAAACATTGAACTTTCCCCTTTATTTATTAAGGACATTTGAACCGATGGGAAAGTGATAAGTTTTAGATACTGGAATGCTTATTGAAACAATTTGTAAGGTAGAAAAAAGATATCTTTAGGTTTGGTCTAAATGGGAATTAAAAATCAGAGTAAATAATTTAAAGCAATACTCTCTAAAATATCTTTTAAAGCACCTAGACACTCTTTTTCATTTTTTAAAATATCTTTATTTATTTTTATGTGGTGTTTGGGGATCAAACCCAGGGCCTCGCCTGTTGTAGGCGAGCGCTCTACCACTGAGCCATAACCCCCGCTCCTCTTTTTCATTTTTTAAAAAATATAATCCCACCAACAATGTAAAAGTATTAATTTTTCTCTACATCCTCTCTAGAATTTTTGTTATTTTTATTCTTGATGACTGTTTTTTGTTTTTGTTTTTGCTTTGGTACCAGGGATTGAACCCAGGGATGCTTAACCACTGAGCCACATCCCCAGACCTTTTTTAACTATTTAGACAGGATCTTGCCTAATTGCTTAGGGCCTCACTAAATTGCTGAGGCAGGCTTTAAACTTGTAATCCTTCTGCCTCAGCTCCTGAGCTACTAAGATTAAAGGTTGTGCCACTTTATACAAGTATAAATTCTCACTGAGTTTGGCGCCTCATACCTGTAATCTCAACAATTTAGGAGGCAGAGGCAGGAGGATCTCAAGTTTTAGACTAGCTTGGGAAACTTAGTAAGACCCTGTGTCAAAATAAACAGGGGTAGGGATGTGTAGCTCACTCCTTGGTTTAATACCCCCTGTAAATGGTCCCTCCCCCCCCCAAAAAAAAAAAAGTGAATTCTATTTGTAGAGTTTTTTTTTTTTTAATTTCAAAGAAGATATTTTTCCCCCATAGTATTTACTTGACACCTTAGTATTTATGTATTATTTTTCTTGATATTCTGGGAGAAATAACAAAATAGAGAATAGGAGTTAGTGATACGAGTTCGTATTCTGAGAAAATGGTATGTATATGGACATTTGTAAATGCTGCGTTTATCTTACACTGCTGAAGAATATTTTCTTACAGATACCTTTATTACATGATCAAGTTTCCTCCTTTTATTTATTTGTTTATTCATATGTGGTGCTAAGAATTGAACCTAGTGCCTCACACATTCTAGACAAGTGCTGTGTCACTGAGCCTCACCCCCAGCCCCCAAGTTTACTCCTTTAAGTGCCAGGAAAAGTAACTATTTTACAGGGGACTCTTTTGCATCTTTTATTTATTTTTTGGTATTAGGAATTTGACATGAGCACTTTACCACTGAGCCACATTGCCAGTCTTTTTTATTTTCATTTTGAGACAGCTTTGCTAAATTGCTGAGGCTAGCCTTGAACTTGTGATCCTCCTGCCTAAATCTCCTGAGTTTTGGGGATTATAGACACGTGTCTCCATATCTGGCTCCTATTTTTTAAAATTGTGAATGTCATTTAAACTTTACGATTCTGGATCATCAGTAAGATTGTCATTTTATTGGTGAACTTCTGTACTATATAGGTTTACTGTGCTGTCCAGATTTTTGTGTTTGTTTTTAATGGTACTAGGGATTGAACCCAGGGTTGATCTACCATTGAGCTACATTCCCAGTCCTTCTTATTTTAAGATAGAGTCTCACTGAGTTGCCCAGCCTGGCCTTGAACTTGCAATCCTTCTGTCTCAACCTCCTGGTGCTGGTGTGCACCAATGTGCTCGGCATGCTTTCTGACTTATCAGCATTTATTTTTCCTTTTTCCTTACTAGTTTTTTCTTTATTTTTTTATGTGGTGCTGAGGATCAAACCCAGTGCCTTACCCATGCTAGGCAAGCAAGCACTCAACCACTGAGCTATAATCCAAGCCATTTTTCCTTACTGTTAGTACATACAGACAACATCAAAATGTTGAAAAGGTAGAAAAGTAGATGTTTTAAAATTTCATTAAGGATGGATATACTGTGGCCAGTGGAGTGAGGTGTCCACTTGATGTTGGCTGCCTGAGATTGGGAAGACTCTGGTAGAGGAAAGAGCTCTAGTCACTGTGTTTGGCTCAAGGGCCTTTCTGGGTCTCAGATGTGAATCCTGATAGTATAGCCCTAAGGTAAACACATGTGGTGGCACACTCCAGTAGTCCCAGCAGATCCAGAAGCTAAGTAGCAAGGGGATTGCAAGTTCTAGGCCATCATTAGCAATTTAGGGAGGCCCCAAACTACTTCTTAGTAAGATCTGTCTCAAAATAAAAAAGGTCTGAGCATATGGCTCAGTGGTTAAGTGTCCCTGGGGGGGCGGGGGGAAGGAAAGAAAACAGAAAATGAAGCTGGGCACAGTGGCACATGCCAGTAATCCCTGCTACTTGGCAGGCCAAGTCAGGAGGATCCCAAATTCAAGGCCAGCCTGAGTGAGACCCTGTTTCAAAATAAAATTTACAAAGGCAGAGGGGCAGGATTTAACTCGGTAGTAAAGTGTTCCTTGGTTTAATTCCCAGTATCACAAAAAACAAAACAAAACAGAAAATGAAAGGTGATAGGAAGCCAAATCTGAATCTATAGTTGTTGGTTGCAGTGTAGAAACATGGAGTTGTCCTCAAGGATGTCAGGTATAGCTATTAAACTAAACAAGATGATATTCCTAGATACATAATCTGCCAGGAGTTGCCGCAGTGATTGAGTTTGCAGCTATGCATTATAGTCTTTTCAGCTCGTTGGTCAGGTAGTATGAAGTGATCATCTCTGTACCCCACCTGCTCTGACTGGATTTATAAAAAAACCACATCACAAAAGTGTATCTTATTTAGCATTCAGGCAAAGTGTTAGAGTGAAGAAAATGGAGTATAGATGCCAGAAATAAAATCACTTGACATTCTGCAATCTAAAGTCAGGAAGTCCTTTTCCAGTAAAGAGGGAAATTGAGAAGATCCACGAGAGCTGTCGTGTTGACAGCATCTCTTTGAATGTTAGGCACACATGTATGCAGACAATGTACCCCTTGCCCTGCATGGGACCTGAGAATGAGCTGAGGGAATGCAGTTCCTTGGGAATGTACCATTGGCCTCTTCCAGCTTTATGGCAATTGGGGATTATGTGTGGCATCTGCAAGAAAGCTATAACCTATACAACTGCTCCTTCTAACCCATTGCAAATCAGAGAGCAGAGTATAGACCTGCTTCTAGACCTGATGCCAGGCCCAAGTCTTTGAACTTGACCTGGGTGATAGATTTTGAATTGGAATCCCAATAGTTATGATTCAGACGTCTTACAACAGTTATCTGACAACTAGAGGTTTCACGTGAAAAAACAGGTTGACTGAAAGTTGTACTATTCAAGGGGGGTGGGTAGATATTTGTATTGTCTGATTACAGAATTACTGGAAATATTTGGGATCCATGAAGTTTTCAACAGCTGACATTAATATCAGCAAAACATTTTTGTTTCCTAGTTGCCAATGGTTATAAGGTTTCATTCTGATTGTTATTGGGGTAAGAACTGCCACACTTAGTTGGAAGCCCACCACATAATCAAATTAAATCATCAGTGAAGAGATGAGGCTCAAGAATCAATTGTCAGGGGAGAAGGGACTGACATAGCTTGAGTGTTGGAGGTTAATGGCAGTTTTAATAACTGAATATACAGATATTTTAAGTGTTTTTTTTTTTTACTTTTGATACTTGGGATTGAACCTGGGGAATCTTTACCACTGAACTACACCCCCAGCCATTTTTATTTTGAGATAGGGTAATCTTTGGGGGGGGCAGGTACCAGGGATTGAACTCTGTTTTATTTTGTATTTTATTTAAAGACGGTCTCACTGATTTGCTTAGTGCCTCACTTTTTGCTGAGCCTGGCTTTGAAATCTCGATATTCCTGTTTTAGCCTCCCGAACCGCTGGGATTGCAGGCCTGTGCCACCGCACTTGGCTGAGATGGGGTAATCTCAATAAGTGGCCAAGGCTGGTCTTGAACTTGGCCCATAACGCATATTTTATTTCATTACATCTGGTGATTATTATTATCTCCTCCTGCTACCTCCTCCTCCCTCTTTCCTTTTCCTTTTCCTCTTCATCATAATCATCATCAACAGCAGCATCGGGGTACTCTTATCACCCAGGGTCTCACTAGGTTGCCCATGCTGATGTAAGACTTGCCATCCTTTTGCCTCAACCTCCCGAGTAGCTGAAATAATGGGTTTGTGCTGCCATGTCCAGCTTGGCAGTCATCTTCTAATGAGGTTTAAACATCACAAACTATAACACAAAGAGTATAATTTTTAATTTACAGATTGACCAGAATTGAGTATAATATGTTATTGTGAGCATGGTTCCTTACTAGTGTAAGTTATTATCATATTTAGAATAGATATCCTTCTTATTTAATATCAGTGACTTATTTACACCTTTGAGGAAGTGGGTTGAGGGATAGGTCGATTGAGAATAGCGTAGGTGAGTGAGTTTCACAGGCATGGTGTAGGTCAACATGCACTGTTGAGTTTGGTTTTACCATATTTCCGAGGATCAGGTCCTTCCAATTGTATATCTGAGAGAGAGTGGAGGTGTGCATGAAGGACCAGTATAGCTGCTGCTCTTCATGAAGCTGCTGATCCCTTTGGATTTTGCTATCCTCTAATCTTTACCCTTTGTTTTTGAGTTAGTTTTACCACCTTATCTGGGATAATACTTGAATAGTAGTCAGCCCTCTATGCCCTGGTTCTGCATCCAGAGATTCAGTCAATATTGTATTGAAAACATACAGACTCTTGGTATTTTTAAACAAAACAGTAAAACAACTACATACATAGTATTTATACTGAATTAAATCTTATAAGTAATCTAAAGATTATTTAAAGTTTACAGGAGGACCGGGTGTGGCCAGTGGTGCAAGCTTGTATTTGCAGCAATTTGGGAGGCTGAGGCAGAAAGATTCTAAGTTTGGAGCCAGCCTTGGTATCTTAGAGACCCTGTCTCAAAATAAAAACATTAAAAAGGGCTGGGAATATAGCTCAGTTGTAGAGTGTCCCTGCATCTAATCCCCACTAATGTGTACAGTTGTATGAAAATATACCGTTTTATGTAAGGACTTAACTCTGTATTTTGTTGTACCTGGGAGTAGGATGTGGTGTGTAGGCAGGGGTGGAGTTCTGGGAACCAAATTTTACCACCTCTTGGATACCTAGAGCAAGGGACAACTGTACTTGAAACTTTTTAAAAACATATTTTTAGTTGTCAGTGGACCTTTATATATTAATTTATTTATTTGTGGTGCTGAGGATTGAACCCAAGGCCTTACACATACCAGGCAAGTGCTCTACCACTGATCCACAACCCCAAACCCCTGAAATTTTTTTAATTAAAAAAATTTTTAAAACTTCCTTCTTATTCTCAGACTCATTTTGTTTATTTTTTTGCCTTCCAGGAAGACAACTTTAAACTGTTGTCTTACTCAAAATCTAGTGACTTTTTATCACTGTGAAAAAAGTCCTCTTTTTTTTTTGTATTCTAGTAAACTGAGTTTCCAAATTTCTGTTTGAAGAAAGAATACAAACACTGAGTAAGAGCATAGTGTTCTCTGACTGAAATGGACAAAATTTAGTGTGAGGACCTGGGCATTTACTTTGATTATTCAAAGTCCTTTTGCTTCTTCTGTATTTATTTTTGATTAAAATTACTACGTAAGTGATGTCAGCATTTAATTACCTAGTAATATCAGTGCTGTTATCTCATTTTGTACTATTACAAAGCATGGGAAGGAAATTGAATGTTAAGCTAATTACAGATACAAAATATACATAATGAGACTACTGATGGGAAATATGGGGTATCTTGTTGATGATTGGGATTTCGTCTATTTCATGTCAAGAAGGAGATTGATTTTGAGTGAAGAAATAAAACTGAAAAGGAGGTGATCAAGTTGAAGTATATTGCTAGACAATATACTGGTCTATGTTCTTTCTTTATGTCCCACCTTTCTTTGAAGTGACCAACTGAAATTATTAATGTTAAGCTGCAGTGAGAGTTTCCTTAAAGGACAAAAGAGAAATCTTATTTCTGGAAAAGTTGCCAGTTTCTATATTTTTACTAGTATATAATTTTTAATTTGAATGAAAATGAAAAAAGGCGTAGTATCTTTACCTTATTCCTAGCTATTATATAATGACTATATTATAGTTATTGCATAGTTTTGTATACTCAGCATTTGCGTGTATAAAATCCAAACATCAAGTAGATTCCTTGATTTGCACTTGATTTCTTGATTTGTATGTATATTTTTTCCATCTAGAGTTTACATTCAAGAAGAAATAATCCAGAAGAGAAAGAACAAGCAGATCAAGATGTGTAGCTCTGTGGCTGCAAAGTTGTGGTTTTTGACAGATCGTCGTATCAGGGAAGACTATCCCCAAAAAGAGATCTTACGAGCTTTGAAGTCCAAATGTGGTGAAGAGGAACTGGACTTCAGGGCTGTGGTGATGGATGAGGTGGTGCTGACAATTGAGCAAGGAAACCTGGGTAAGTCTATCCTGACTGATCTTTTGAATTTTTGCTTGGAATGGGGTGAATCTTTCTGTTTTAGGACAAATGAATCATTAATAGCCTTAGCATTTTTAAGCATCATATGATCATAAAATCTAGTAAATTTTATGGAAAATAGTACTAGTTTCCTAATTGGATTTAGGAAACACAGGAAGGAAATTTAAAATGACTTTCTAGTTTTCTTCTATTTTTATTGTCTTTTAATTTACAGTGCTGGAGATTGAACTCAGGGGCTTGCACATACTAGGCAAATGCTCTACCTCTGAACTACATTACCAATCCTTCCTACAAAAATTTTATTTGAGACAGGTTCTTTTTAAGTCATCCAGGTAGACCTAGAGCTTGCCATCTTCCTGTCTGAGCTTTTGGATTAGATGGGACTACAGGGTGTGTGCCATCATTCCTTTCTATTTCTATCTTCTAGTTTTAAATACTTGTTTATAAGGAACTCCTAAGGGAATTTGTATCTTTCAGAGGTCTTGTTAATCCGTGTACAGTGACTCTTATTTTCATTTTCTTTACAAAATAATGTGTGGCTTAAACTACTAAAACAGTTTTATTAAGGGTAAGTGTGCGTTAATGATGTGACTAATGATGTGTGTTAATGATAAAAATATTTCTGGTATTTGTAATATTTCACATTTGTTTTAGAATTAAAAGGGAAAGATACCCTGGAAGAGCATAGCAATTCTTGAGGTCTAACTTTCAGAAATCTAAATTTTTGATTTGGAAAGTTACGGTTTGTTAACATAAGTGGTATTTCTGTCTGGGAATTTCATATGGTATCAGAAAAGTGGAATTTTTTTATTGGCTTTCAGAACATAACTTGTAATTTAGTATTCTTCCTTTTTTGGTACCGAGGATTGAACTCAGGGGCACTTGAACACTGAGCCACATCCCCAGCCCTATTTTGTATTTCATTTAGAGACAGAGTCTCACTGAGTTGCTTGGCACCTCAGTGTTACTGAAGCTGGCTTTGGACTCACAATTCTTCTATCTCAGCCTCCTGAGCCATTGGGATTACAGGCGTGTGCCACTGTGCCTGCCTATAACTTGTAATTTAGCATATGCACATTCTAGATCACTTAGGAAACAAACAAAAGTAGATTATTTACTTGCTTTGTGACTAGAATCATAGTGAAGCTCCATGGTTTTAATTTCCTCATTAATACAGTGGGGGAGAGACAATTATTGTGTGAATTAAAGATATGCAGAGTATATTAAATTCTTACTTTTATTTGCTGTTAGAAAATAATTTCATTCACAGGGTGATTAAAAGATGCAGAATCTTGTCTAATTCCACAGATTCAATTAATAAGTAGACCATCTTAGACCAGTCTTTATTCTCAGCCTTCTTTTAACATTTATTTCATTCTTTGAGCAGTTGTTGTTATGTTTCCATGCTATTTCATTTAAGTGAGTATTCTTTTTCTCTTGGATATAATTACTACTTTTTCTTTCTTTTTATTATTTTTTTTAAACACTGGGGATTGAACCCAGGGGTGTTGTACCGCTAACCTGTACCTCCAGTCCTTTTTATTTTTGAGACCTGGCCGTGAGTTTGTAATCCTCCTTCCTCAGCCTCCTGAATCACTAGGATTAAAAGTGTGTACTGCTGCACTGGCTAGTTACTAACCTTATGATGATTATGTTCATTGTTTTATTTTTCAGTCCAATTCTTTTTTCAATATATATGCCTAGATTTTCAGATTCAGAAGACGTTGAGCAAACTCTCTTTCATTCTTTCATTGCATATTATTGGAGTACTTCCTAGATACTAGTTTACTGAAGGGTATGGTATGCAAAATAAAACATAGTTCCTGTTTTCTAGAGGTCGTCTTTAATAATTATTCAAATTCATGTAAAATTATTATAGCTTGCTTATAACTTTTAGTATAAGTGTATGTGTAGTTATTGTTGAAACTGAAGTCAGAACCTCAGATACTTTTTGTTGGGAGCTATGCTCTTGAAGTGTGCATGAGAAGAGATATGCCAATATGAAACATTAGTTCACATAATACCACTCCCAAAGGCTTTTGGTGTGTACTTCTGTGTTTTACAGATTAGAAAAACAATGGCCAGAGCCAGGGTTCTTTAAGAAATCTGGTGTCTCAACTGGGCCTGGTAGCAGAGCTTGTAATGCCAGCTACTTGGGAGGCTGGGCAGGAGGATCCTAAATTTGAGGTCAGTGTAAGCAACTTAGCAAAACCCTTTTTCAGAATAAAAAAGGGCAGGGTGTGATGGCGCATGCCTGTAATCCCAGCAGCTCAGGAGGCCGAGGCAGGAGGATCATGGAGTTAAAAGCCAGCCTCAGCAAAAGCAAGGTACTAAGCAACTTAGTGAGACCCTATTACAAAATACAAAATAGGGCTGGGGATGTGGCTCAGTGTTCAAGTGCCCCTGAGTTCGATGCTTGGTACCTAAAAAATAAATAAATAAATAAATAAATAAATAAATAAATAAATAAATAAATAAGCAACAACAAAAGGGCCAGGCATATTGCTCAATGGTTAAGTGCCTCTCGGTTTGATCTCAGAACTTCAAAAAAAGAAAAAGAAATCTAGTGTCTGCCAAGTAGGCAAGATTTGGCAGGTAGAAATTAGTTTGAATAGTTGAAAAAGATCTAGGGTTGAAAACCATTATTCCTGCATTTTTTTCTCAATTTGCCTGCTTTATATTTTCACTTCTATGTCAGCTAGCATTTCTATGCCAGTTTGTCAAAGCTGAACTCACTTTTTCCCCTACAACGTTCTTCTTTATAACATCACTTTTCTCACATACACCTGGACTTGTGATGACATTTAAAAATTTAACTCTTTTAGAGCCTGTCTTAACACAATTTTCTTGTTTATTTTCATTCTAAATTTTAACCATTCTGTCTTCTTATTCTGAGGCAGACAGTCTTGGCCTCAAATTTTAATGACTACAACGCCCTTTAGCTCTTTCTCTTTTCACATTGGTCTTTCCTCTTTATTTTTCAAATCTTCATTAAAAACTTCTCTGATTATCTTTTTTTTTTTTTTGTACAAGGGACTGAACCCCCAGGGGCACTTAGTCACTTAGCTACATCCCCAGCCCTTTTTATTATTTATTTTGAGACAGGGTCTCACTAGGTTGCTTACAGCCTCACTATATTGCTCTGGCTGGCTTGGAACCTGCAGTCCTCTTCTGCCTCAGCCTCCCAAGCTACTTGGATTACAAGCAAGCGCTGCCACACCTATTCTGATTATCTTAACATCCATTAAGATGTCTTCAGGAAATTATTATTCCCTATAGCATGGTATATACCTCTTGTGTATCCAGACATAACTACATAACTAGGTGTTTTTCAAAACTATTATTTTACATTATTTAAGTATTATGTCATTTTAGGGAATGTTATATTACCATTTTATAGATGAGAAAACTTTTTCACAGAATTCTCTTTTTCTACATAGTACTTAAAACAATGGTCTCCAATAGGTTTTCTTTGAATCCAGCTTCATCAGTTAAAAATATTTGGAACATTCTCCCCAGTATATGCCTATTTGGGGAAA
Source organism: Marmota monax (assembly GCF_021218885.2). Taxonomy (NCBI): domain Eukaryota; kingdom Metazoa; phylum Chordata; class Mammalia; order Rodentia; family Sciuridae; genus Marmota; species Marmota monax. The sequence continues at coordinate 852,142 of NW_026692798.1, read as the reverse complement.
AAAAAAATAATGCTAATCAGAGTTGGTTAGACCAAACTGGTCTGTGGTAGAACTGTGTCCTTGGGCTACCAGAATATATTTGCTCTGTTCATCTCTTTTATTGTCAGTGAGGCCTTGGTTTTTTAGCCTCTGTGCCTCATTCTCAGAACCACCCTCTCTGGCAGCAAGTGTGCTGTTTTTCCCAGCTACTTCATCCAGGTCAAACTACCCTTGCCAACCAAGCTGTGAAGGTAAAGATAGGAAATGGGAGCAGCCTTAGGCAAAAAAGCCATAGACTTCATTGTTCATACCCACAGTTCTACCTTTTTTGGGGTGTTATTATTAAATGTGTCTCAATTAATTTGTCTTTGGCTAATTTCCTGAGCCCCAGAAGTAGAATTTAAACACACACATAGGTAATTTTGTAGTTGAATGTTTTGAGATAAGAATTTGTTCACTTTCTCATAATGGCATAGTTGGAAGTCTAAGCCTTTTTAAAAAAAAAAAAAAAAAAAAAACAACAACCTGGGCTGGGATTGTGGCTCAGTGGTAGAGCACTCGCCTAGCATGCCTAGCACGGGTGGGACCTGGGTTAGATCTTCAGCACCACATAAAAATAAAGGCATTGTGTTGTGTCCATTTATACCTAAAAAATAAAAGAATTTGTATAAAAAAACATCAATTTTTAGAACAATTTTAAATTTACATTCAAATTGCATAGAAAGTAGATTTCTTGTATATCCCTATACACATGCATAGCTTCCTCCTATCATTTACAGCCCTTACTAGAGGGGTACATGTGTTTAAAATTGGTAAACTTACATTGACATCATTATTACCCAAAGTCCTTAGTTTACCTTGGGGTCCACTCTTGTGTTGGACATTTTGTGGGCTTGGACAAATGTATGACATGTATCTGTTGTAGTTTTATACAGAATAATTCAGTGCCCTAAAAAATCCTGTATGCGCTCTGCTTATTTATCATTTTCTTTTTCTCCCACTTATTCATCCTCTGTCCTTTTCTTCCCTCTTGACAACCTTGGACTTTCATAGTTTTCCTTGCCTAGAATTCTGTAGCTGCAGTAATAAACTCTAGTCTTTTTCATGTTGGCTTCTTTTACTTAGTAATACCCATTTAAGACTCTAGCATGTATTTTCGTGGCTTGATAGTTTTTTATTTCTTTTCAGTGCTGAATAATGTTACATTTGTCTGGATGTACCACAATTTATTTACTCATATACCTATTGGAGGATATCTTGGGTGCTTCTAAGTTCTGGCAGTTATGAATAAAGCTGGTTTAAATTATCTTTGAATATGTTTTGTATGGACATAAATTTTTGACTCCTTCAGGTAAATAAGTGCCAAGAAGCATGATTGCTAGATCATAAGGTAAGGATATGTTTAGCTTAGTAAGAAACTGCCATACTGCCTTAAAAAGTGTTGTATCATTTCACATTCCAGTTAGCAAAATGAGAATTCTTTTTTTTTTTTTTTTTTTTTTTTTTTTACTTTTTAATATTTATTGTTTTAGTTTTCGGCTGACAAACATCTTTGTATGTGGTGCTGAGGATCGAACCCGGGCCGCACGCATGCCAGGCGAGCGCGCTACCGCTTGAGCCACATCCCCAGCCCCAAAATGAGAATTCTTTTGGCTCTAATTCTCACCAGCATTTGGTGAATTCATTCATTTTGGTGACTTGTTGATGAAAGAAGGAATTGAAGGGAGACCAAGATCTTTTCTGGAGCATTTAGAATAAAGTTAATTATTGTTATGGATAGGGGAAGGAATATATTTTCTTTTGGAGATGGAGCAGATTAGAAAATCTTTTGGAATCAGAAAATAAGTCAGGCTTCCTAGCTATAGTTTATAGCTATAGTTATATATAGCAGGATTTTTGTTTTGGTGCTGAAGGTCAAAGTCAGGTTTTTGTGCTTACTAGGCGAGTGCTCTGCCACTGAGCTACACTTCCAACCAGGCTGAAGGTTTTAGCAAGCATTTAGGTATTTAATCTTATTACTGTCAAAAGTTAAGGTTTTTCAGGAAAAGCACTTTTCTACATTAATTTGTGTGTAGTTTGTTTGGGTTGTATGCTCTCAGATTCTTTTAAAATAAGAGTACATGTTTTATCTGACTTAATTTGAGTGGGGATGTATGTTTATGGGTGTATATATGTAGAGGCGAGTGAGAGGATCATATTTTTAGTATAAAAGTTCCTAAAATTAAGCCAAAAGGGAACTATAGGAATTAGGAAAAGCTATTCATCCTCTAGTATCACATATAATATATAGTTATGTTATAATTAATTGTCATAATTATAGTAATTATATTAATTATTATTGATTTATGTATTTTGTTCTGGGGATTGAATCCAGGGCACTCCACCACTGAGATCCATCTCCAATCCCCCCTTTTTTTACTTTTATGTTTTAAGTAAGATAGGGTCTTTCTAAGTTGCCAGTGCTGTCCTTGAACTTGAGATCCTCCTGCCTCAGCCTTTTGAATCACTGGTGTTATAGGCCACCATGTCTGGCTCTCATCCTTTAATTTAATTATTTTTAATTATTATTTTTATGCTGGGGAACATGCTGAGCAGGTATTCACACATACTGGGCAGGCACTCTACCACTGAGTCATGCTTCTCTAATTTTATTTATTTATTTAGGTACCAAGGATTGAATCTAGGGTCACTTAACCATGGAGCCACATCCCAAGCCCTTTTTATTTTATTTTTTAATTTTGAGGTAGGATCTTTCTAATTTGCCTCTCTAAATTGCTGAGGCTGGCTTTGGACTTCTGGTCTTCCTTCTTCATTCTTCTGAGGTGCTGGGATTATAGGCACATGACACAGTCACCTAGCTCAGATCCTCTAATTTAAAGAGAACAAAACAGTATGAAAGATTGTTACTCGCCCAATTTTGTGGAATAAAATCCCATTTAAACAAATCCTAGTTCAGTGAATTTTCCAATTTTCCTAGTTCTATGCCATTAACCAATTTATGATGAGCTATTCATTCTTAATTAGTTTATTTATTTTTTCTTAGTAAATTAATTGGTCAAAGGTTATTTTCAGCTTTTTTCCTTCTGGCGTCCTACAACTGAGACTTTGTTGAAGCAAACAAAGTATATTTAAATTCTGGCTTTACTAGTTGTAAGACTTAGGACAAATTATTTAACCTTTCATCATATCAGTTTCTTAACCAGGATGGTAATATGTATACAGATAACAAAGTCATATATTAAACTTCTTAGAGTAGACATTTAAAATTGTTTTCCCAATCCTTTCTTCCTAGTTGTTGATAATCTGATTGTGGAACTCAGACTTTTGGAGCTGATCGAGCTTTGTATGTACAAATTATGACAGGATTTCATAAATATACCAGTATATAGACTCATTAGTGAGAAGCAGATTTAAAAAAAAAAAAAATTGTTTCCCACCTGGGTGTGGTGGTCCACATTTGTAATCCCAGTGATTCTGGAGGCTGAAGCAGGAGGATTGCAAATTCAAAACCAGCCTCATCAATTTATCAAGGCCCTAGGTAACCTAGAGAGAATCCTGCTTCAAAATATTTTCAAAAAGGTGGGCTAGGCAATCCTGGTACTGCCCTAGCAAATTTTCTAACAAAAGTAATAAGTGATTTGTTTTAGAAAATTGGAAAAATATAGACAATAACAATGAAGTTTAGCAGTTTTTCATAATTTTGTGCTAGGGTATAGCTCAGTGGTAGAGCCTAGCATGTACTATATTCAGGGTCCAATCTCCAGCACTGAAAACATAATTTTCTTTTTCATATTTTTTATTAGTGCATTACAGTTGTACATGAATGTGGGATTTGTTGTTACATATTTGTATGTGCACACAATATAACTATAATTTGGCCAATAAAAAAAATAATTTTCACATCTTGAGAAAGTCACTATTAAACTTAGGCTATATGTATCCTTCAAGTCTTTTTATGCATAACATATCTTTATGTAATTATAAACTGTAATTTTAAATGTGATTGTAAAAATATTTTGCATTTTTATTTATAGCCTACCTTTACAGTCTAGCTCTATCTTGGGGCCATTTTTCTTGGAGGATATTGACCCATAACACAAATTTTAATAATTTTAAAGTGTTATATTGACATAATATAGCAGTATAGGATTAGTGGTTAAACAAATTTGCTCTAGAACCAGACTGCTGGGGATTAAATCTTACTAAATGTATATCATGGACAAGAGATTGGACTTTTGCATGCTTTTCTTCATGTGTATAATGGAAGCCATGTTATAGGATAGTTATGAGGTTCAAATAAGGTGATAAATGTCAAGTCCTTAAAATGGTGCCTGGCATATACTAAATCTCAGTGTTGTTTTTCTCATACTTATACTTTAATCATCAGGTATTTAAGTTGTTTACAGTTTAAAAAGAAACTGTTAGTAATATGATGGAATTTTTATTTATATCTTTATGCTGGTCATTTGTGTTTCTATAATGCAGATTTATGAATCACTGAATCAGTGTATATTTTTGGGTTTTTTGGGGTCAGGTGGGTTGAGGGGTGTTTGCAAATTGATTATTGGAAAGATTGTATAAGTTTTTTCTTTTTTCTTTTTTTTGGCTGTATTTGGAATTGAGCCCAGGGCCTTGCATGTGCTAAGCAAGCACTCTACCACTATGCTGTATCCCCAATTGTAGTTTATTTTCTTATGAACAAGAAATAAGGGCTATTACCCTCACCTCAATTAAATTTTATAGAAATGTACATATATCTATTTCATAAGACATACTGTTTCATTAAATTGCATATTATTGATCTCAAAATGAATCCAGCTGTATTTGGAATGAATCGAGTTACTTTTATGTATATATGTATGTGCATATATATATATATATATATATATAGAGAGAGAGAGAGAGAGAGAGAGAGAGAGATTATATATTGATTTATTTTTTAGTATTGGGGATTGAACCCAGGGGTGCCTATGCACTAAGCCACATCCCCAAGCCCTTTTTATTTTTTATCTCGAGACAGAGTCTTGCTAAGTTATTTTGGGCCTTGCTAATAAGTTGCTGAGGCTGGCCTCAAAACTTGGGCTCTTCTTGCCTCTAACTCTTTGAGTTGCTGGGATTACAGGTGTGCACCACTATGCCCAACACTTTGAATTCCTTTTAATAGTATTAATTGTGGCTTTAAAATTAATCAATTTTGTAGAGCTGGGTGCGGTAGCGCACGCCTGTAATTCCAACGGCTCGGGAGGCTGATGCAGGATGAATTCAAAGCCAGCCTCAGCAATGGTGAAGCATTAAGCAATTCAGTGAGACCCTTTCTTTAAATACAAAATAGGGCTGAGGATGTGGCTCAGTAGTCGAGTGCCCCTGAGTTCAATCCTTAGTACCCCCAAGACCCTCCAAGAAATCAGTTTTATAGGTGGCCATTTGATTTAGGCGTTGTCATATTTTACTTGCCCTTAGTATCATTTAGCTTCTCAAAGTTTGTTGTATTAACTAGCTAAACAGTATCATTTAGCTTCTCAAAGTTTGTTGTATAAACTAGCTAAACACGTTAATACTAAGAAGGAGTTAAATTTATTAAATTGCAGATTTTAATAAAAATAGATGTATTTACTTATGTAAAATAAAAGCATTTTATTTTCCAATGGGAAGGTAATAAATATGAGGAGGGAAACTGAGTTCCACCTTTTCTGTTTCAATTAGCCTTTGGAGTTCTTTGGAGTTCTTTCATGAGGCTTCATCTCAGCTAAGCACAGAATACATTAAGGACCAGAAATTCACTTCAGGGGACAAACAGGATGAGGTAGTTTTGCTGCATTGTCATACTCTGGACTGTATTCCTTAAACTATATTCAACGACAGTAAGAAAAAATTATCCTAATTGTTTTGGTGTAGGAAATTTGTAGATCAAATTTTAAAAAATGTTTTCCTAGGTCATAGAGCTTCAGAATATCTGATAATGATAAATTTTGGAGTTTATGGCCTATTAGATCTGCTTCTGTAAAACAGGGTGAAATTGAAAAATTTTAAAAATTGACTTAATAGCATATCTGTATGAGTACAGTAATGTTCAGTGCACATATAGTATGTATTAACCAGCTCAGAATAATTGACATCTATCACTTCAAACATTTATCATTTCTTTGAGGCTGAAAATTTCAAAAGTGTAAATAGCAAGGGATTAATATTTAATTAAGTGTGGAATACTGCTGAGTAGATGAGATATACAATTAACCTTTGGTTAAAAATTTAAAATTTATTTTATTGAGCTGAGAATGTAGCTCGGTGGTAGAACACTTACCCAATATATATGAGACCTTGGGTTCAGTCTCCAGCACTGAAAACACATTTTTTAAAAAAACTTTTTTGCTTGCTTTTGATTAAAGAGTGGTTTGGGGGAGGAGTCCTTATTTCAGAATTTTATTATCTATATTATTAATGTCTTCTATGAAGCTGGTGAGCCAATTTTGTTACAGTGAAAAAATTTCCTCAGATGGCAGTGTTTTCCTGTCTTTACAGTTGAAAAACCATTGTTTTTATTTTATGTTTAAGGGTAACCCTAATTTTAAGATGCCACAAGATTTGGGTTTGCTTGATAAGTGATTTTTTTTCTTTTAAGGTGCTATTTAGTCTTGAATAACTTCTCCTTTCAGTAAGCTAAAATTGGTCTACTAGCCTTGTACTTCTTTTAAAACTTTTTTATTTTGAAATAGTTTCAAATTTATAGAAATGTTGCAAAAATAATACAAAGAACTCCTGTTTACTGTTTACTCAGTTTTCACCAATTGTTAACATTTTGCTACATTTGTTTCCCCCCATGTACTTTTTTTCTGTACTATTTAGAATGAGGTACAAAAAATTCATAAGCGTGTACTTCCTAAGAATAAGTATAAAGCTTAGCAATATTCAGGAATTTTATTAGATTTTTTTTTTTTTTTTTTTTTGAGACAAAGATTCGCTATGATGCCCAGGCTGTTCTCAAATGGCTAGACTTAAGCCATCTTTTTTTGTGATTGTTTTTGGGTTAGGGGGACCAGGGATTGAACCCTCAGGGGCGCTTAACCACTGAGCCATGTCTCCAGTCCTTTTTATTTATTTTTATTTTTTATTTAGGAATAGGGTCTCACTGAGTTGCTTAGGCCTTCTGTAAATTGTTGAGGCAGGCTTAACTCATGATCCTCCTGCCTCATCCTCCTGAGCGGCTGGGATTATAGGCGTGTGCTGCCATGCTTGACTTCAAGCCATTTTTCTGCTTCATTCTCCCAGATAGGTGGAACTACAGGTATGCACCACCACATCCTGCTTCTGGGTCTCTTCAGGATCACTCATGGCATTTATCGTGTATCATTAGTTTTCTTTAATCTTGAATTGTTTCTTTACCTTTCTTTATCTTTTGATATTGACTCTTGCAGAGTGTAGGTGAGCTTTTCTGCACAATATGTTTCAGTTTGGGCATATCTGATATGTTCTCAGGATTAGTCAGGTTGTGTCTTTGGAGGATATTTCTTCCCAGTGTATGATTTTTCTTCCATTCTTTTAATATTATCTTAAGAGAACAGAGTTTTTAATTTTAATGAAGTTCAAGTTATTCATTATTTCATAATTTTTTGCCTTTGACCTTGTATCTAAAAAGTCACTGCCATACTCAGAACTTATCTTTGAAAACTGAAGTTCTGTACCCTGGGCACCTCTTAGACCAGCATCACCATGTACCAACCCCTGGCAATCACCATTCTATTCTATTTTTGTAAGTTTGACATTATACATATGTAAGTAAGATGATGCAGTATTTTTTATTTTTTGTGCTTGACTTATTTTGTTAAGCATAGTGTTTTCCAGGTTTATCTATATTGTTGCAAATGGCAGGATTTCCCTTTTAAAGACTGAATAGTATTCCATTATATGTACTCACTACATTCTTAAAAAAATCCATCAACAGCTGGGCATGGTGGCACACGCCTGTAATCCCAGCAGTTTAAGAGACTGAGACAGGATTGTGAGTTCAAAGCCAGTCTCAGCAACAGCAAGGCAGTGAGCAACTCACCTTTGTCCCATTGACTTCACTTCTGAAATTTTCATGATCCCTTAGTTGGTCTACTTGATGATATCTTGTAAGTTTCTCAGACTTTCTTCATATCCTTCATTTTCCCCCCCTAAATTGTCTTATTGAGTAATTTCAGATGACCCACCTTTATATTCATTGAATCTTTTGCTTAAGTGTTTTGCTGAACTGTTCTAGTGAACTAATTGTGTTACTAAGCTTTCTGAATCTATTTAGTCATTTTCATAATTTCTCTTTATTGATAATTCTCACTTTTCATCATTTTCCTAATTGTTTAGTTATCTGTGTATTCTTAGTTCATTGAATTCTTTATTGGATAATTTTCTGCCAGAATTTGGGTATTTTGAAAAGTTTCTAACTCAAAAACAAAAAAGTGGCTAATGCCTACTTTGTGTGTGCGTGTGTTGGGGGGTGGTTCTGGGGATTAAACCCAGGACATATGAGCTACATCCATACTCCTTAACTCTCTTAGTCTTTAAAAAGTGATTTTGTAAGGGAAATGCCTTCACCAGTCAACCCAGTGAGATATATTGCTCATCTCTAATGTTTTCAGGAGATGTGTCTTCTCACGGCTTATTTTTTGTAATTTACTGGTTAGAGAGGTTATTAATCTCTTGCTCTCTCTGGTGTTTGTATTTGGTACTACAGGCTTCTGGTTCTGCAGTTGACCACCATCTGAAGTATGCTGGTTCCCCATCAGCTCTTAAAGTCAGTCATGACAAAAAAGTAGATAGTTCTTTGCAGAGAAAACTGAACAGTTTTTCCTGATTACATTGGGTGCTGGCTTTGGAGAAGGCTTTTGGTGGATAAAATGCAAAGGATTTTCTTTGCTATTTTAATGCGGCTGTTCTTAGCATTGCATTTGTCAAGAACTGGGATACTGCAAATGTAGTAGTGTGACTTCTTAACTAGTTTCTGGAGTTTTTAGAAAGGCCTTTTGGACCTCATATTGTTAAGTAGTGGTCTCTGTGGGGTAATGAGATCTGAGGCTTCCTATGCCACTACTGTGTTGAGGCTGCTCACCTTCATTGTCTTGTAAGACCATGATGCATTTATATATATACCTGGGCAGGTATATTTTGTAGACTGTCCCACAGTTTTTGGTGCTTCTCATAGTTAGATTAAAGTTAGTATTCTTACAGGGACTGACAAACTGCCCAACAGAATGGTCACCTATTTTTATAAAAATTTTATTAGTCATAACAGTACCCTTTTTTCTCTGTTGAGTGTGGTTGCTTTTGTGCTATGCTGGTAATGTTGAAAAATTGTAGCCAAGACTATATGGCCCGCAGAGCCTAAAATGTTTACTTCAGCCTCTTGAAAAAAAGCTTTGCTATGTCCCAAATTATAGTGATATACACCACAGGAGTGACACATCTTTCTCAGTACATCCCATCAGAGCATCCATGATGCTGCTATGTCCTATTACTGTTGGTGTTAATCTTGATCACTTAGTTGAGCTTGTGTCTGTCAGCTTAACTATTTTTCCCTATATGATTAATAAATGATAAGGGGGAAGATATCTTCAGACTGTGCAGTTATCCTGTTTCTCTTTAAACTTTTGTCCACTAATGTTAGCATTTACCAGTTGGTATTGGTAGTGCTGTATTTTTTTTTTTTTAAGTGATTTTCTCTATATTGCTCATGCTGGCCTTCAACGTGCAGTACTCCTGCTTTTAGCATTCCAAGTAACTGGCATCACAGGTGTGTGGCATCATACTTCTTGCTGCAGTATTCTAATGCTATTTTTTCTCTTTTCTCCTACATTAATTAAATGGAATTATTGTACCCTTTTTATTTAAGTCGGTAAGGACTCATGTTCTTTAGGTTTATGCTCATTTTAAAATTATTGATCTTTTAACTTTTTGTTTTTATATTATATATTCTGGATACAAGTCACAATGGATATCCTTTTGTAAATATATTCTTCACTGTATGGCTTACATTTTCACTGTTAATAATGCCTTTGGTATATAGAAGCTTATAATTTGCAGTCTCATATATACACATTCTTTCTTTTTAGTTTGTGGTTTTGTGTTGTATTTAAGGAAAGTTTACATTCCTTAAGAGTCCTTCTCTTGAGATACATACCAAATATCTACTGCTTAAAACATGATACTCCTTTTTTGTTTTTTCATGTATTTTTATATTAATTGTCATTACTATATTTTACTAAATTTTACATATTTATGGGATACAGTGTGACATTTAAATACATGCATATAATGTTTATGAGTAAATCAGGGTCACTGGCATATCTGTCACATCAGATATTTATCACTTTGTGTGTTTGTTTTGGTTCTGGGAATTGAACCCAGGGGCACTTTACCACTGAGCTAAATTCCCAGCCCTTTTTATTTTTCACTTTGAGACAGGGTCTCACTAAGTTGATTAGGGCCTCACAAAGTTGCTAGAGGCTGCCTCAAACTTGCAATCCTCCTGCCTTAGCCTCTAGAGTCACTGGAATTACAGATGTATGTGCCACTGTGCCCAGAAAAATGGGATATTCCTAAGAGAAATTAGTAAATTGGGAAAAGGGATACGATGCTACCATTATCTGGGGGGGGGGGGGACAGTGTATAAATATAATTTTTGCAGAAATAAATAATGCAAGTTTAAACTATAATTGAAGAAAAGATTCATGACCTTTTGGGAAAAGGAGAAAAAATGTTGAGACAAGGATGAACTAAATTATGTGTTGTTTTGTAGACCCAGATTATTTGTGGTTGGGGGAAGTTTTAGGCATATAGGTGAAAACAAGGTTGGTTGTGTTCTGATAATAGTTGAAAGTGGTAATAATAACTTGGATTTATTACACTGTTTGCAATATTTTGTTTGAAGTATTCCATAATAGAGAAAATAAATAGAAAGTTTGAACTGATTATTTGTTATTTCTCATGTATTTCCTGATTTGATTTAAAGTAAAATTTTCTTATTACTCTGTAGCCTGCAAAATCCACATTGCTTTCAGAAATTTGCAAAAGATCATGGAAAGGGAAGACATTATACTTGATTATAATAGACTCGCTTAATTATTTAAGTCTTAAAATCTTATGCATATGTTAACACCTGTGTATGTAATTTATCATACGTAAAAGTGATTATGTCAATTTACAAGTTAGCCTGTTATTGTGTTTTTTTTTTTTTTTTTTTTTTGTACTAGGGATTGAACAACCCAGGGGTGCTTAATCACTAAGCCATGTCCCCAGCTTTTTTTTTTTTTTTTTTGGAGGGGGGTTTCCCTAAGTTGCTTAGGTCCTTGCTAAGTTGCTGAGGCTGTCTTTGAACTCGTTATTCTCCTGCCTCAGCCTTCCAAGCTGTTGAAATTACAGGTGTGTCTCACCATGCCCAGTGTGATATACTTGAGCCATCAACCTTTTTATGGACTGTTGATCTTCTTTGAGGAAAGAGAACAACTCAGCTTTATACTTTCCAAAATTCTTGTCATATCTATAACAGTTTACAATATCCTTTTCTCATTTTAAAACTGCAATGCCATTGAGTCTGGAAACGAGAGTCTCTCTCTCTCTCTCTCTCTTTTTTTAAATTGTTTTGCGAGAAGATTCCATTTTGCTTTTATATATATTCTCTTATTTTAATGTTTTAGTTTTCATTTCAAATTATGTATTTTTAACAGGAATATACTATGCTTTCTTCCCTAATTTAAAGTCATTAGATTTTCCATGTGGTATTGATTCAGTTATTTATTAGCTATTTGAGATTATTGTTATTGAGAACTCAGTTATCACTAATTAAACATATTCCTTAAATCTAATTGGAAGTTTTCTGAGTTATTTGAGAAGAAATGGTTTGAGATTATATATATATATTGTATATTATATACAAGGTATGGTGTTAGACATATACATTTTCTCTTTTCTGAAATGCTAAAAACATATTTAAAGGAGAAAGCTTTTATATCTTAAATTATCAGGAAGTAATGTCTTCTTTTTTAGGTACTTAGGTCTTTTTTTTTTTTTTTTAAGCTCCTTCTGTTAGCAGAGTACCAGGGAGATTTGATTATAGTCTGCATACTAAATCAGTCTGCCTTTTAGTTATTAGTTCTTGGGTGAGGTACTGGAATGAAACCTTATCTTCTCTACCAGGACTAAGTGACCATGCCTGTTTCAGAGTGATTGTCTGTCCTTTTCCAAAGTAGTTCAGGAAAATGTTGGTATTTGGTATTTTGTGACCCTGATGTTTAAATTCTTTCAGATTTTTGGGATCAGATGGCTCTTGGAAATGGTGGTAGTTGTGTTTTCTTTTTTTTTTTTTTATGTGGTATTGAATATTAAACATTGGGTCTAGCTGTATGAATAAAAGTTACTATACAAATTAAAGTAAATGTTATATTCTTGTAAAATAAGCAGGTCCTTATGCATCATGTCAAAGTAGTTCCCTTAGTAATGATGTGGGATGAGATAGTGATGAAATGTAACAAGACATGTAGTATCTCTTGTCCCTGTACTGAAGGCATTGTTATAAGAATAATCCCATAAAATGTTATAGATATATGAGAATTAGTACACTCATATGCATAAAATTATTTGTTCAGTTTTGGGCCTCTGATATAATATTTCTTCGTCATTCCTCCAATGACCAGTGCTTCTTTGATCAACCCCTCTTTTCACATTTTTTTTGCTTTACTAATAGCAAATGCACTTTTCTTTTGAGAAATTCCCATTTCCATTATTGTACAGTGTTGATTGTGTAGTTATTCAAGGTCCTCTGCTTTTATAACCAAACTGAGCCATCAGAGTTTGTCATTATGTCTCTTACCCTTTGAATATGAGCAGTTTGACTCAAGAACAGGAGGAAAATGGAATTTAATCATTTTGGTACAATACCTTGATGAGACTCTAGGTTGTTTCCTAGATTCCAAAAATTGTCTTTTTTTCTAAGCCTGGTTTTCCTTTTTGGGGGGTGTGGGGGTGGGGTGGGGAGTACTAGGGATTTAACCCAGAGGCACTTTACTACTGGTCTATATCTCCGGCCTTTTTATATTTTCTTTTGAGACAGGATATTGCTAAATTGCTAAGGCTGGCCTTGAACTTGAAATCATCCTGTCTCAGCCTCCCATGTTAGAGAACAGATCACAGACAGTAGACCTTTAGAATATTGTTTACCTGGTGTAGGTAGGGCAAAAAACAATAAGGATCACTTTTCTTATTTCAGTATGAGAATTTGAAAACTCATGTTACTTGAAGTGAAACTGATAATTGGAAAATTATCTTTATTCACTTAGACTTGTTGAGGGCAAGGATCAGGGGAACTTGGTAGCTATTGACAAAGAATACTTTGAAAGATTGTGAAGAATTTGGAGTTAAGAGGCTAGAATGGGCTTCTAAATAACATTAGAGAGAAAGCAGAGCATGAATGAGGAGTTCAGATCTTTAAATTCTTGACTGTAGGTACCGTTGTTAGAAAATATTCTTGCTATAAGGAGTCTCCCAGCTATTATATGCTGCTTAGATAATTAGCACAGCTAGGGATTTTAGGGGGAAGTTGTACGACATTGTAAAAAGAGCTTGGGCTTTACAATTATGTAGTTAGGTCTGATTATCCTAACTATTTATTAACCTGTTAATAAGGGCAGAGATTGGAGTTGAATGGTGGAGCCATTGTTTACATGCCAGAGAAGATATTGCAATATTACCTACCTGTTTCTTGTTTTTTGCCTTTGCTCTTCCTTCATTATTATTCCTGAGTATTTGAGGTTTAAATGCAATGTGGGAGGGTAACCTTAATATTATATTTTCTAAACAGTTTTCTTCAAAAAGTTCAGTATTCAAAGTTTTATATTTCCCCTTATTTATTGTTCATTAGTCCATATGTTTCTGTTTATGGCTGTATTTGAAAGCTTTAGGTAATGAAGTTTAAACTATTCTTGATTGAAAAAAAATAGATTAATGAAAACATTTGATTTTAACTAGGAGCCACTTTTAAAAAGAATTTATTTCTTTTCAAAATTGGGCAGAGGCAGATTTTTCTTCATTGCATTAAAAAGCTTCGTATCCTTTCCTCTCCTAGAGTAGTTTGTTGCTAGAAGAAAGAAGTAAATTTTTAAGGCTGGTTTTATTATCAGTGATTTAAACACTTGTTTACTTATCTTCTATATAGCTTTTCTTTATTGTTTCTACATAGAATGTTATTTTATGAGAGAAGAAAATACAATAAAATGCAATTATTAGTTTAGATGTAGTTTTCTTGTTTACTTTTAAATGAATGAAAAGACAAATCCTTTATTGGGGCCCCAACCTGGGAAGAGTGATGGAGCTCTGGAAAGTCAAGCTGGGTCACTGGGGTGGTGTGGGGGACCAGAAATAAACAAAAATGGAGCTAGTTTTCTTGTCTGTCTGGAGTAGGGATGGGTTTTGGGAATGCACATTGGCTTTAGGTGCACTTCAACCTATGAGAGCACCTTAATTTAAGTATCTTTCTCCCAGTGAGTTCAATGAGTACACCCTGGCTCTGATGATACACCCAGTACTCTTGGAGGGTGGAGAGCGAAGAGTGAGGCACATTTGGTACTGTATTTGGAGTGGAGTCGTACCCAGGGACCTACTACCAGTGAGCTCTATCCACAACTCCTTGCTTTTTTGAGACTTTAGAGTCTCAATAAATTGCCCAGGCTGACCTCTAAGGAATTTGTGACTTTGGCCACACTCCCTCTCTGAGTATTGGATAGAGTATTTTAAAGGATCTGGCCCCTCCCAACCTTCTCTACTGCTGGAGATTGAACCCAGGGCCTCATGTATGCTAGGCAGAAGCTCTGTCATTTAGCTCCATCCCTATCCCTGGATATAGTATTTTTAACTTAAAATCCAAACCATATTAGTAAGATTTCATTCTAAGTGAAGTAGAAGTCTCGTTTTTATTATTGTATCTTTTATGCATTAAAAATGAAATAAGCCAGATAAGTTTAAGGCTAGAGGGCAAAAGCCATAAAGAAACAAGTTTTCTAGTTATAGTAGTAGTGATAGCTAACAGGCCATCAACATATATCAACCCACTATGTGAGCTAAGAGTACTTAATAACTATTATAAAGAACTTACTATGCGCTAATCATCTATTAAGTACTCTATATGTATTTTCCCTCTGCTGATGCCCTTAAAACTTCCTAGGTAGAGGTCGGACCTTAACCCCAAGATTCGGTACCCGAATAAAGCAGGTACTCAGCAAATCTATTTGAGTGAATAAAAGACTGATTGAATCCCTAAGGTTTATCTTTTTGGTTAATCAGTTTCATTACATTTTCCGTTTCCTGAGTGATTTTTATTTCACTGTCTAGGTGTGGAAAAGCTGAAGAGAAAATTGAATTGCAGGGCTTGAATGTAAGCATTCACAAAATTTAACGATGGATTGAATCACATTATTTTAGCATTACAATTCTATTTAATGTGTCTTACCCCCTTTGCCAACTATTAGGATACAGTTGGTTATGTTGACCACAGACCCTTTTTCTTTATTATTTTTTTAAAATATTTATTTTTCAGTTTTCGGTGGACACAACATCTTTGTTTGTATGTGGTGCTGAGGATCGAACCCGGGCTGCACGCATGCCAGGCGAGTGTGCTACCGCTTGAGCCACATCCCCAGCCCTTATTATTATTATTATTACTACTATTATTATTTTGTACTGGGGATGGTGGGGAGGGTAGCTGCTTTATTTTGAGACACGGTCTCACTAAATTGCTTAAATCCTCAATGATTTGCTGAGGTTTGCCTCAGATTTGCAATCATCAGCTTCAGTGACTTCAGAGTCACTGGGATTACAGAAGTGCACCACTGAGCCCATTTATTTTAAATGGTACTTTGAAAAAAACAGCATCCTTAATGTGATTGCGTCTTTGCCTGCTTTTTGTTTTCCCCTTTCTCTTATCTCTTCTCACTTTAAACCATCACTCTTGGCTACAATGCAGCAGTGCTCAGTGATAATGAGGAGTGAATAGTCTTTTTGTTTCTGTTCCCTTGACAAGGGATCTGGGTAAGGAATTTTGTTGGTTTCACATCATTTCCAAGAGACCATACCTTCAAAGATAAAAATTTTGTACTTGCCTGGGGCATATTAAGATATTGGAGGGGAGAAGAAGTATTGCTGAGGTGTTAAAGAGGGAAATTATTTTAGGAAACAAACATATCTTGTTAGGAAGCCTCTAAGCAGATATGAAAGTCACATTCTTACATTATAAGCATATTCTTATACTTGTTTTTGATGCTTGAAAATTAATATGAGTTAATGCTTTGTGTCACTATTGAGTTACCTAATTCTTGGTACCATTTTCATATTACCAGTTGGTCTGTTCTTTTTAAAATTTAGATAATTATGTTTTCTTTTTAAATTAATTTGGAACCTGATTGGATTGAAGTAGGGGCACAAACCAGTGATTAAAAAAAAGCATAAAGATGTCAAAATACATTCTCCTGTTAGATATAAATAAAAAGAACAAATAAAATTTTTTTAAAAAGCACAAGGGGACATCTCTGATATGTTAGATGTACATGAAGATAAATTAACGTTTATGTTATGTATTAGTTCTGTATTACTATATGACCTGTATTTATTTGCTGAAATCTTTTATTAGTTAATACTCGAATAGATTAATTAAAAAAGAGATTCATAATGCCCTGAATACCTTAAAATGTTTAGAATTATCTGATCTTTTTTCTTTTTATAACTATTTTTGGAGGGTGGGTGTGGGTACCGGGGATTGAACTCAGGGGGCACTCAATCACTGAGCCACATCCCCAGCCCTTTTTATATTTTATTCAGACAGGGTCTCACTGAGTTGCTTAGGGCTTCACTAAGTTGCTGAGGCTAGCTTTGAACTTTCAAGATTCTCCTGCCTCCACCTCTCAAGCTGCTGGGATTACAGGCATGAGCCACCTCCCTAAGACTCTTTTTTCTTTTAATTTAGTGTGGTAAATACCTTTTTTGTCATTGTCATGACACTTGATATGTAAATGGCAAGAGAAATGGAGCCGTGGGGGAAAATAGATAGAGCTTTTGGTGTTGGTGAGATAGAAGAAAAGAAACCATTTAAAAAAAATAAAAAAGTAGAAAAACTGTATCAAATACAAGAAATTTTGAAATGTGAATGATCCAGCATCAGTTTTCTTTGTAGAATACTCAGGAATTTGATATGATGTCTTGATTTCTTTTCCTTCAACCCAGCTTTTTATTAAAACCTTCTTCCATCTCTCTCTCTCTCTCTCTCTCTCTCTCTCATAATAGGTATACATCCATACGCATAATACAGTTTTTAAAGGAGCTAACATTTCAGATTAAATAGCATCTCATTTTCATTTTACCCCTAAATACTTTAATGTATCCAGAAAATAAGGGCATCAACACATAATCCTATATATTATTAGCATACCTAAGAAAATTGACTGTTTAATATATATATTATATATATAATATATATAGTAGTCTAATATATGTAGGCTCTAGAGTCAGATTTCTTAGTTGAACTCAACATATCTTTTTAAGTTAGTCTTTTCAGATTGGCTCTGGTAACATTAATGAATTCATTTGAATGTAATGTCTGTATAGCCTTAAATGTAGAACAACCTCGCCATCTTTATTTCTGGAATCACATTGTTTAAAGGTGATCAGAAGAGTTTTATCACATTCTAGACTTATCTGATCATTTCTTTTTGATATCTGCCTCATGACATTTTCTATATATTTGTATGATTATATCTAAGTTGCACATTTTGGGCAAAATTTACTTCATAGGTAATGGTGTGTACTTCTTATATATAAGACCCAGAAATACAAAATGAAAGTTTGTGCCACTATTATTGATTTATTAGTTGGCATTTGTATTTAAAGGTAATTCCATATTGATAATATTCTTCAAAAATGGTAGGATTGTAAGGGTCCGGCGAAGCGTCGGAGAAAGAGACCACCAAGTGACCACTCATGCAATTGGCAGAAGGGGATTTATTGAACCAGCATGCTGGGGCTCCGTGCCCACTCAAGAAGGGAAAGCAGCCCAGAGCCCCGAGCAGGGGCTGAGCACTGCTTAAGTACACTTTTTTGGGGGAGGGCGGGGATTTTACATACATCACAGTCTCCTTTAACAAATCATTATACACCGCATGAAAATCAAACAACAATTCCTAAACATGATTAGTTCATTCATCGGCGGGAACAGGTCAGGCGGGAGTGATAGGTCAGTTCTAAACGGGGTACACATTCAAACTGATTGGTTTAGGCCTTGCAAGGCCTACGTGCGAGATCACACAGAGCCCTGAATTATTAAACAACCAAGCAGTCAGGGGGAATATTTACTGGGCGGTTCTAAGCATTGTCTTAACAGCTACAGGAATTTCAGGTTTTGCAGGTAGCATAGAAACCTAACAATACCTAATCCTTTACATTTTAACCCAGACCTCGCAGCTTAGAAACTTTACAATACCCAGTCTTTTACCCTTTAACTTTTACGGTTTAACTTCAGTTTCTTTTACCCTTACAGGATAATTGTAGTTTTCTCACATTAACAGTTCATAGTTATATAATAGTCTCCTCAGGTGGTAACAAGTGAAATTCTTTTTTTAAGCCCCCTCCCCCACTTTTTTTTTTTGGTACCAATTATTAAACTCAGGGGCCCTTAACCACTGAGCCACATCCCCAGCCCTTTTTTGTATTGAGACAGGGTCTCACTGAGTTGCTTACAGCCTTGCTAAGTTGCTGAGGCTGGCTTTGAACTCCTTCTGCCTCAACTTCCCGAGCTGCTGTGATTATAGGTGTTCACCACCTCACCCAGCTTGCTCTTTCTTCATATAATTATAGATTCATGAACTTTTTAAAAAAAATTTACTGTTACCAGTTTTGGCTTTAAATTAATCTTTCTGTCTATCTGTCTACTTATTTTGGTACCAAGGATTGAACCCAGTGGCCCTTAAACACCAAACCCATCCCCAGCCTGTTTTTTTTTTTTTTTTTTTTTTTTTTTTTGGAGTAAGGGTCTCACTAAATTGCTCAGTGCCTTGCTAAGTTGCTGAGGCTAGTCTTGAACTTGGGATCCTCCTGCCTCAATCAACAGAACTACTGGTATTACAGGTATGTATCACTGTGCCTGGTGTATATTCCACCCCCCCCCCCCCATGGTCAGAGCATCTCAAATTTAGCTGGTCAGAGCACCTCAATGCTGTCTTCTGTGTCCTTGTAACATGATTTTGACACAAAGATTATGAGTGTTTCTAGTGGTATATAAAACAGTACCTTCACTTGACATTTCTATTAACATTCTTAGAATTCCATAAACATTTGAAAGATTCCAGAAATCCTGAAAAATCCTTCAGAACTCTAGAGGATGGAAGAATATAAATGCCATTCAGCAAGAAGCCTATGAGTTGTCTGTTTGTTTTTCCTGAGAAATAAACACTAGGGTTTATTATTAATAATATAGTCAAACTCTACTTTCAAAGAGCAGAAGTTCAGGGTAGGCTTTGAGGAATTCCCCATTTAATTATGGGGAAGAAGATTGTTTAATAGCCTAAGGAATCTTTCAAATCAGAGATTGGCTCATAATACCCTCACTCTACCTTGACAACAGCAGTGACCTTTTAATAAGTAATACATTTTTTTATCTTAAAAAATAAAAAGGAACAAATATGTTCTGTTATCCCAGTGCTGTTCTAAGGTTAACTCTTCATTGGCTGTTAATGCTTGCTCATACACTTAATCTAATATTTATATCCAAAATATTCATGTTGAAATCTTGCTCTCGGTTTTAAGTTTACAAACTAGATGAACAGTTTGACAAATTAATGTTTAAGATCTTAGTTTAAAGACAATATAAGAGGTTGGGGACTAGTTCAGTGGTAGAGCATTTGCCTGGCATGCATGGTTCAACTCCCACTATTATGATAAATGAATAAATGAACGAATGAATGAATGAGTGGAAGTGGTGTTGAAAACAAAATTGAGTAGTATCATTTGGAATATATGTTTTTAGAGCGAGTATAATGAAATGGTAGGTAAAGTTGTTTACACATTTGTACACATTTATATTCTGAATAACATGGATCTAAGAAATGTCAGCCATTCTTTTTATTTCAGTTTGTGAGCTGTACATCAAAGAGTAGCATTTGCTAGAAAAACCTAAGAGATCTGTAGCACATGATCCTAGAAGATGTCACTTTGCCTTTTTGATTCACACTCTGTCTCCAGTCTTGGACCACCTTTTGCTTACCTAAAATAGCAGTGTTAAAGGAGGCATTAAGTTTCTTCATATTCTCAATAACATCTATAGACTTGGTGTATGATATAAATCTGATTCTGATTTTGGCAGAATCACCCCCATTTTCTGGTGGTAGCAGATGGACAGTTTATTCTAGTGACAAGAATCATTCTACTCTCAAGTCATATCCCTTTGGGGGGGGGGGGGCATGGGGAGTGTTGCAAATTGAACCCCAGGGCTCTGAACTA
Organism: Marmota monax; assembly: GCF_021218885.2. NCBI lineage: Eukaryota > Metazoa > Chordata > Mammalia > Rodentia > Sciuridae > Marmota > Marmota monax. The sequence continues at coordinate 831,658 of NW_026692798.1, read as the reverse complement.
CATCCCCAGCTCTTTTTTTTAATTTGGGAAAGGGTCTTGCTAAATTGCAATCCTCCTGCTGTAGCCTCCCAAGTTGTCAGGATTATAGATGTGCTTTAATCAAGCTGAGTTTTTCCTTTCCTTTCTTTTTATGTAGTACTGGTGATTGAACCTAGGACTTCATACATGCTAGGCAAGTGTTCTACCACCGAGCTAACTATATCCCTTAGCCCTCAACTTTCCCATTTTCTATCTTTGTCTCCAAACTTTAATTCTCAATGGTAGTATGTGTTCTTTTCCCCAGTTTAAAAAAAAATACTCTTTAGATTTGCCTATCTTAGTCAAGCCCTTGGTAAAGCTTAAGAAATGAGTAAGTATAGGATTCTAGAAGTCTGCTGTCCATGATCTCAAGGTACCTATAATAGCAGAGTGGATGCTTGAGGGGAATGTTGGGAAGCTTCTGGCAAACTTTATATCTGCTGATGACAACATAGTCTCTAGGGGAGAATAATTTCTAATTTTCCTTCACCATCAAAATGTTATATGAGGGTCATGTCATTGGTGGATTCTCATAATAGAATTCTGCTGTCATGTGGTATATGGGAAGTGCTTCTAAGATCCTGTCATAGATGGGAGGGGTGAAAGATAGGGATGGTGTGTTCTGTAAACAGGAAATGTCCAGCACACTCTCTTAATTAAAAACTGGTTAGCTCATAATATGTGATCTTGCTTAATTATCAACTTACCCTAATAGCAGTATCTTACATCAATAAAATTATAGTTGAGGCATATAAATTGAGAAGATCCTTGAGCTTTTATCTAATACTTCTATTTAGGGAGGCTCCAAATAATACAGGAACAAGGTATTCATAAGTTACTCCTTAAAACCGACTTTGACTTTAAAATTTTATGTATATTTATTTTTAAAGCACTCATACAAAAATTTCAAATGTATTCACCTCCCATCCAATTCTGTAAGTATTTAGTGTTATTGATGTATTTTCCCCACTGTAGTCTTAAGTATATAGAAAACATATACTTTTTAAAACATTCAGGTTTTATATTTCTTATACAAATTACCTTAGAAGTCTATCAGAGACCTCTTTCTATGTCAATGCATATATAGCATTCATTTTTTAGGTGGGCTGAATTGAATTACATTTTATAGAAGTAACCTAAGATCAATCTCTTACTGAAGGACAGTTCATTGAATAAACATTAAGCAATTACTATGTATTGATATTCTTTTCTAAATGCTCAGGATGGATTAATAAATGAGACAAATAAGGTCCTTGTTCTCAAGATTTTGTGAGGAGAAACAGATATATAAATAATTTTATTATTTGCTTTGATTTATTTTTTTCCTTATTTTCATTGGTGCATTACAGTTGTACATTATTTGGGGATTTGTTATTGTATATTCGTACATGCACACAGTAGAACAATATAATTTGGCCAATATCATTCTCCATTATGTCCCTTTTCTCTTCTCTCCTCTCTTCTCTACCAATCTCCCTTCACTTTTTATGAGATCACCCTCTACCCTTTTTTTTCCCCTTTTCTGACTTCCACATGTGAGAGAAAACATGACCCCTGACTTTCTGGGTTTCACTTATGTTCATGAAATATTCTCAAGTTCCATCCATTTTTCCCACGAATGATATAATTTCTTTTTTTTAATGGTTGAATAAAACTCCATTGTGTACATATACCACATTTTCTTTATTCATTCATCTGTTGATGGGCACCTAGGCCGGTTTTGTAGTTTGGCTGTTGTGAATTATGCTGCTGTAAACATGGGTATGTATGTATCATTATAGTATGCTGACTTTAGTTCTTTGGCTTTAATTAGCTTTTAGACATAGTAATTGAAGTAACACTAATAGTAAAGTTAGGACAGAAACATTGAGGGGTAGGTGTTATGTCTCTGGGTGTATGTATGTGTGATATTCATGACATGACATTCTTTTTAATGGCTGTGTAGTAATCATTGTTGGCATATATATGATTTAGTTAACCAGTATAGGAATTTTCTTTTTTCTTACAAAGGAATGTGTCTCTCTCCCAACCCAGTATTAACAACATAGTACATTTAATTTTGTGATCTAAGTTTTTGTGTATAACTATTCCTCTGTTTTATTATCTATTCCTTTCTAAAGATTTTGGTTTCATTCCTGTATTTTAGGTCTACGGATCAATGGAGAACTAATCTCTGCCTACCCCCAAGTGGTGGTTGTGAGAGTTCCAACCCCTTGGGTACAAAGTGATAGTGACATCACTGTTTTGCGCCATCTAGAGAAGATGGGATGTCGATTGATGAACCGACCCCAAGCCATCCTTAACTGTGTTAATAAGTTCTGGACATTTCAAGAATTAGCTGGCCACGGTGTTCCTCTCCCAGATACTTTCTCTTATGGTGAGGCCATTAGTAAGAGTATATGTCCTAAGTGTTCAAAGCACTGATAATTTTGAGATCCATATTAATTTATATTGTAGATTTGTGAACATGAAGAAGCTTCTTAAGAGAGTGACTTTCAGTATTAAGAATTTTGAATTATGTCTTCAGATTAGTTTCACAGTATGAGGTAGAATGAGGTTAGCAAAAATTTTTGGTAAAGTTCTTTATGGTAACCTTCAATAATACTGTTGTGCAGAAACTGCTAGAGACAATGCTTAAGTGAGTTTGGCTCTGTTCTAATTAACTATCATAAAAGTAAACGGCAAGCCAAAGTTTGAGGTAAAAGATAACAATTTTATATTTGTGTGATTTCTTATTGTCATTATAATTTTCATAACTTCATAAATATATTTTTTAAGAAAATATCTTAAGTGCTTTAAAACAGTGTTTCTGAAACTATCTGTAGTTTCAGAATCTTTTTTTTTTTTTTAAAGATCCATCTGCTAAGAATTAATACTCCTGTAAAATACAATAAAAATATCACCACAGTTGCTTTAAAGCTTCTAGTTAGTGTTTACTCTGTTTGTGTTTATCATATGTCAATAACAAGTCATAAACATGCACAGGTTACAAGACCATACTTTGAGTAGCAGTGCTATGAACAATATTATGTTAAAGTATTTCTTGCCCTTTCAGTTTTTCTAGTTTGGAAAAGATCAGTACAGTATTTTCCAAAGACATTTCTCTAAATAAATCTCCAGTTGAATACTTGGAGGTTCTCCCCCCCACCCTCCCGCCACTTTCTTTAATTCAGGTTTAGGAATCAAACCCAGAGCCTGATGGATGCTAGGCAAGTTCTCTACCTGTAATCTATACTTCCAGCCTTTATTTAAAAAAAAAAAAAAAAAAAAGTGGATCAATGAGAATTCTGTCTTCCTGATACTTTTGGGATATTAGCTTATATTATGGGTTCTGGAATTCTGGTTTTTATGAGAATAGAAAGAAGAAAAAGGTTAATCAAATCCATCAACTCTAATATTGATGGATTAAAATTTGTTGGCTGAATTATTTTAATTTCTCTAAACTGCAAATTAACTTTTTCATGGCTTGATTTCCCTCTATAATCATGCTGAGTTTTTACTAGCTACATTCTATTTATTCTAATCTTGCTGTTGTATCATTTGTTCCTGGGCAATAAAGACAAGTAAGAAACAAGACAACCCATGGATTCTGAGTGCTTCAGTATAGAATGAACTCTTATTAATCACAGCATAACAATAAATAAGCTGTGTGTTTGATAATTAAGAGAGGTATGTATGCCTGCATCTGTAGGTGTATACATGCATGCAGTATCTCCTCAACCCTGAATAAATCTTTTGTTAACCAACTCAGTGTTCAGTGCCCCCACCACCACTCCCCCACCCCCCGCCCTAGTATTGGTGATTGAGTACAGGGCCTAGTTAGTATTCTACCACTGAGCTACACCTTATCCAGCCTTCGTTGTTTAGTTTCTTAATCTGAGGAAGGAATGTATATATTAAGTCTTGTGGCTTTGGTTATTTGTGTGGTGGAGGGTTACAGTATTAAAAATATGAAAAATGATATTATTTTTAACTGAAAGACACTTTCTTTAGGTTGGATATCAGAATATGTACAGTTTAAGAAAGCTATTACCTGTTTTACAAGGAGTAGTTTTTAAAAACTGATAACTGAGTAATACTTTCAACTTACTTGTGTTCTCCAAGAAAACATTAGCTACATACAGACTCTTACTTTTTACCTTCCTGTACTATTTATTTTTGGCCTCCATAAAATTGTTCACAAAATACTTCTGTTGTTCTTAGATTTCTTTCTTTTTTTTTTTTTTTTTTTTTTCCTAAACCAGGTGGCCATGAAAATTTTGCTAAAATGATTGATGAAGCAGAAGTACTGGAGTTCCCAATGGTAGTGAAGAATACACGGGGTCATAGAGGTATTGTATAAGTTCTTGACTTGATACAGAATTTTTAAATTATTTTTGAAAATTAATAAGGGTGATTTTGTAACAGAATGCTGAAGAATAAAGAGAAATTGATAGGTACATGACATGTCACACTTCTAGGTGATTATTGCAAGATAAGTTTAACTAGAAGCTGTTTCTGTTTAGAGTTGTTCTAGATGCTTTACATGCACATTCATAGTAAGCCTCAAATTAATTACTTTTATCTTCCTTCTTAAAAATTTGAACACCTTAGATCTCTAACTTAAATCATCTCTCTCCCAATTTATAAATTTAAATTCTTGGATACTTAAGGCAAACTATAAGTCTTTTTATAAGAGTCTGTGAAAATATATAATGACTTCAAGTTAAGGGAAGAATGTTTAAGGCATAAAATGATTTATAAACATGAGGACTACAAATTTAGTGCTTTGACTGGGATGGCTGGATCAGTTTAGCTGGAACTGTTGACTGAATCAGAAGAGACATGGGTTTTGTCCCCCAAGAAAGGAATTTATAATTACATTTAAAAAGAGCTACTTTGATTGGCACAAAAATAGGAATAGAACAGACTAATGAATTTAGAAATAAGTTGACATGTATAATAACATGCTATGTTACTCCATACTAATACAGTATTAATATTATACAATAGTATATGACACTTATACTTTTAACTCAGAGGGAAAAGTTTTGTTAATAAATGATGCTAGCATTATTGGCTAATCTCTGGATTTTTACCTTTCAGCATTTGCCAAAATGAGTTCTAGTTTACCATAGAGTATGGAGGTTGAGGGAATGGTAGAAGAAGATTATTAGCTTTGTCTTTAAACATTCTTGTATTATCTGATTAATTATAATTAAACTACATTCTAACAAGGAAAACTTTAAAAAGTGTAATTTTTTATTTCCTTTTCTTTTTCTTTATACCAAGAATTGAACCCAGGGACACTTTGCCACTGAGCTATATCCCCAGCTCTTTATTTTATTTTGTGACAGGATCTCACTAAGTTGCTGATGCTGGCCTCAGACTTGTATCCTCCTGCCTTAGCCTCCCGAGACCCTGAGATTATAGACAAGCACCATCATGCCCAGCTGTAATTAGTTTTGAAAGAATAGATTGGTACTCAAGAATGTGCAGGTAGTAGATATTAACTGTCCACAGTTTGACTTATGTGTATATATTATTCTTTTTAAATCACAGGTAAAGCTGTTTTCTTGGCTCGAGATAAACATCATTTGGCTGATCTAAGCCATCTTATTCGTCATGAAGCTCCATACCTGTTCCAGAAGTATGTTAAAGAGTCTCATGGACGGGATGTGCGAGTCATTGTTGTCGGAGGCCGTGTTGTTGGTACCATGTTACGTTGTTCAACAGATGGGAGAATGCAAAGCAACTGCTCACTAGGTAAAAGTAATGCAGGTGTCTTTCTGATATATAAAGTAAATGTTATAGCTTTTGTCCAGTATTTGTATACAGCTATAGGCCTTTTTACTTAATAAGTAAATGGTTTGGTATGCACAATTACCGGCATCTATGGTAAGGAGAGGGGTGTCTTACAACATATTTCCCACAGATGAGGGAGGATTACTGTATATTGCAAGACAAATCATATCTTGCTCATAGTCCTTTAGGAACTCCCCATTTAATTTAGAGAAAAACAAGTTTATGTAGTGGCTACTAGACCCTACATAATTTTATTACTAGTTACTTTTCTGAGATCTACAACCACATGGATGAATCTCAAAAACATCATGTTGAATAAAAATGCAAGTCAGAGGAGAATATATGTAGTCTGATTCCTTATTATGTAAAATTTAAATATACAGCAAAACTTAACAGTGCATAGTTAAGAATGCAAACATTATAAAACTATAAAGAAAAAGCAGTGTGTTGATAAGCTTGAAATTCAACATAAAGACTTATTTCTGAAAATATAGGATATAGAGTAGGAGCACACAGAGAATTTGAAAGGAATTAGTTATATAATTTTCATTGTAAAATTATCTCCTTAGTTATATTAATTCCAGAATTTGTTTGTTTGTTGAGGTTGTTGTGAATGGAATGATTTTCCTGATTTCTTCTTTGACTGAATCACTGTTGGAGTACAGGAAAGTTGTGGGTTTATGGGTGTTGATCTTGTATCCTGCTACTTTGATGAACTCATTTATAAGCACTAGAAATCTTTTGGTGAAGTTTTTTTTTGGGTCTTCTAGGTATAGGATCGTGTCATTGCAAACAGATAGTTTGACTTCTTTTCTTATTTGTATCCCTTTGATTTCCTTTTCTTACCTGATCCCTGGCTAGTGTTAGAAGGAGTATATTGAGTGGTGAGAGTGGACAACCTTCTTCCTGATTTTAGAGGAAATACTTTTAGTTTTTCTCCATTCAGTATGATGTTGGCTTTGGGTTTGTCATAAATTTATGGCGTTTATGAGGTTGAGCTAAGTTCCTTCAATCCCTAGCTTCTCCAGCATTTTTCATGTGAATGAATACTGAATTTTATCAAAGGCCTTTTCTGCATCTTTTAAGATGATTATGTGATTCTTGCCCTTACTTTTTTTTAAGTGGTGAATTGCATTTATTGATTAGTGTATGTTGAACCAACCTTGTATCTCTGGAATGAAACTTACATGAAAACTATCTTTTTTCTGTCTTTTTTTTAATGTGGTTAGCTAATATTTTGTTAAGGATTTTTGCATCTATATTCGTCAGGAGTATTGATCCGTAGTTTTCTTTCCTTGATGTGTCTTTGTCTAGTTTTGGTATCAGAGTTATACTAGCTTTATAGAATGTATTTGGGAGTGTTCTCTCCCTTTAATTTCATGGAATAGTTTGAGAAAGATTGGTATTAATCTTTCTGTACAGTCTGGTAGAGCTCAGCTGAGATTCCATCTGGTTCTGGGCTTTTCTTTTTTTTCTAAGGCTTTTAATTGCTGTTTCAGTTTCATTCACTTGATTATAATGTATATCTTCTTCCTGATTCAATTCAGGCAGGTTATGTGTGTATAGAAATTTGTCAGTATCTTCTAGATTTTCTAGTATATTGGAGTAGAAGCTTTCAAAATAGGTTCTGATAATCCTTTGGATTTTAGAAGATTCTATGGTGATATCTTCTTTTTCATCTTTAATCTTATTAAATCTTCTCTCTCTTACCCTTGATTTTCTAAGTGATTTCTCAAAAATGACTGTACTCTCCTTCAGTTCCCATTTATTATCACGGTCATCATTATCACCACTACCACCAGTGATACTGGGGATTGAACCAAGGGTGCTTTACTCTGAGCTACATCCCAAGCCCTTTTTAAATTTTGAAACATGAACTTGCTAAATGGCTGAGGTCCTCATTAAATTGTTGAAGCTGGCCTTGAATTTGCAATCCTTCTACCTCAGCCTCCTGAGTTGCTGGAATTAACAGCTGTGTGCAAACATACTGACTTTCCTTAAGTTCCTCTACTGAATGTTTTCGTTCTGTACTTGGTGCTGTACCACTGAGCTATATCCCCAGCCTTTTTTTTAAATTTTGGGACAGTCTCATTAAGTTGCCCAAGCTGACCTCAAACTTGAGATCCTCCTATTTCAGTCTCCTGAGTAGTTGGGATTACAGGTGTGCACCGTTGTTCTTGGATGTTCTCTACTGAATTTTTTAAATTGGGAAATCATGTTTTGTTTTTGCTTTAGAAAGTCTTTTTAAATTGAACTTGAATCTCATTAACTTCTTATTTCTTTCATTCAAGTGGTAGATTGATTTTTATCTTGTTGTTGCATCAGTGCTCACTCAGCTCTGGTTATTTGCATCATTTTATGTATGTCCTCTGCAGACACTGGGAAGCCTTGTTTCTTGAACCTCCCCTACCAGCTTTGGTGGTAGGGAGGACTCAGCACACCAGTCTAGCTACTCTTTGGCCTCTTTGAATTCAAGGAGAAAAGCATGCTCATGTAATATTGTTAGAGGTACTTCTGTGAATGCACAGAGCTGTTTCACTCAAACTTTTCTCAAAGGTCTTTTCCTTCTTTCTCTCTTCAGAATCCTGAAGCTAGTCTCCAAGAGAGAACCTAGTTCTGCTTCATTTCTCTCAAATAAGAGCAAAGCCCATATATCACCGTGTTCAACTAGTTCACAACCCAGAAGCTTTTTTATTTTAGGAATGGCAAGATAAATTAGAGTGTAGGTTGTATAGAGGAACAGAGCCATGTTCAGCCATTCTTTCCTAGGTCTTTATTTTTCATCTCAGCTGTCTTTTCAAATTAAAAATTTGTAAAAGTTTTTTCTTATGTAACATAAAGTGGCCTAATTGTTTTTGTGCAAAAGTTCATTATATAATTAGCACTCTATATCTACAGGTTCTGCTTCCAACGATTTAACAAACTACAGATTGAAAATATATATTTTTATTCCATCAAATTCCAAAAACAAACCTTGAATTTGCCATGTGCTAATCTGCAAATCAAGTGATGTATGGGCATACCCTGCTGTAGTCTCCTGCCATATGACAGATCCTTGGTCTCTCCTCACACTTGTTGTTTGAGCATTGTTCATCTTGAGTCTTCTTTTTGTAATGTGCAGTTAGGCCTGCAGTGATGATGTTGTATTGAACGTGTTGGAGGTATTTTGGGGTCATTACTCCTAAACAGTACAGTATAAGAACTTTGTATACAGTGTTTACATTGTATTCAGTATTGTAAATAATCTAGAGCTTATTTTAAATTTTGTACTACATCATTTTGTGTGAGACTTCAGCATGTGTAGATTTTGTATTTGAATGGTTGTGGAACCATTTCCTGTTGGTTATCAATGAGTATGTGTCTTAGGTTCATATTATTGCAAGTAAGATGTGCTTTAGAGAAAGTTTAATGACTTTCTCAGAAAAAGTAACATTGAAAAAGTGCTAAAGTCAATTCTTTAAGAGACTAGATAAGGACAGAATCTCTAATGCAGTAAATCTAGAGTCCAAAATTCCAGTTATATACTAGAATAGCACCTTTGTTTTCATTACAGATTTAGAAGAGAGGATTAGCCTAATGAGACTAACATCAGTTTTACTTCAAAACTTTGTTATTTTGGTAACTTTTTTCTTGTTTCTCCTTTGCCAGGTGGTGTGGGAATGATGTGTTCATTGAGTGAACAAGGAAAGCAGCTAGCTATCCAGGTGTCTAATATCCTGGGGATGGATGTGTGTGGCATTGACCTGTTGATGAAAGATGACGGCTCCTTCTGTGTCTGCGAGGCCAATGCAAATGTAGGTTTCATCGCCTTTGATAAGGCTTGTAATCTAGATGTAGCTGGTATCATAGCAGACTATGCCGCCTCCCTTCTGCCCTCTGGCCGGCTCACCCGGCGTATGTCCCTGCTCTCCGTGGTGTCCACGGCCAGTGAGACTAGTGAGCCGGAGCTGGGTCCCCCTGCCAGCACTGCTGTCGACAACATGAGCGCAAGTTCCAGCTCTGTCGACAGTGACCCTGAAAGCACGGAGCGAGAGCTACTCACCAAGCTCCCAGGGGGCCTATTCAACATGAACCAGCTGCTAGCCAATGAAATCAAACTCCTAGTGGAGTGACTCCACTGGTAAATAATTAACCAACAAAACCCTTGTAAAACCTTCTTTTTCTTTTTTCCCTTTTCTTTTTTAAGCCAACTTGCAATGCTGTTCATGGAGGATGCTCAGGAGGATGAGAGGAAAATTAGTAGGATTAGTTGAGAGAAGAGGGAAATAGATGAGACCTTTGCTAGTAAGATATTACTGACTAATTTACAGATTCTACAAAGAGGCAGAAGAGGTGGGATAGAACGATGTCAGGAGGCTCTCTTAGTTACTTTTTAAATTACCAAAAACTGTATGCTTTCAGGCCATGAGGCACATGAAAATTTTGTTCATGGTTCCTTTTGTTTTTATACAAAACATTGATTTGGTTCAAATATCCGATAGCATAACCTTACATTGTGTTTGAAAATTTGTAAAGAGTGAGGAAAACATCTGCCTAAATTACAGGAATTTTTTATCTGTAAATCTGAAAATTCTACCATTTTGCTGTTAAATAGCAGCTTTAATTTATAGTTGTTTATGAAATCTTAAGGGGCTCTTTTATTGGTATTTTTCATTTTTATGTTTTGTTTTTTCCCCTTAATTTGGGTGGGAGGGCAAAGTAAATATAACCCAATAAAGACATTTTTTTAATGACAAAATTGGCATGTTTGCATGATGACAGAGAAATGAACAGTATTGCAATGTCTGGTATACAAAATAACATTTACTCAATGTAGATAAAGTTACACTAGTTTAAAATATGTGCATTGACTTGTATTTGTTAGTGTTTTAGTCTTTTTTGAAAGATATATGCTCTGTTAATGTTACTTTTTTTTTTTTTTAATACATGCTAGTCTAACATTCCCTGCTCTATGCCTGCATCTTTTAATAATGGCCAAAGTGGAAAAAAAAAAAATGCTACCTTTTTGTTAACAAGACATTGACTTGAAACATGTACATTTAAAACCTTTTATTTTTTTTTTCTGTTTTTCTCTTTGTGGTTGGACATTTAAAGAATAAGGACAAGGAAAAATATTTTGGGGGGGCACATCAGGGACCTATAATTTCTTAAGTATGAAGCTAAAGTGCTTTCTAACGCCAGCGTTACATATTTGCATTTTTCACATTTTACAAGGGAGTATATATGTATGTGTGTGCACGCATGCATGTGTTTGTGTTTTGCTTTTTATTTATACCAACCAAACAAAAAGGATAGATTGTAGAGAATGGAGCATGATGGGAAACACAGTTTTTTACTTTAAAAAACAGATGCATTGTTTTCATGACTTAGACTCCACTGGGGTAGAGGTAGTCACCTAAAGACATAAGAATAGGTGCTTCTTAGGCCTTCATGTGTATTATATGTATGTTGTTTGGTTTTTTCCTTTGTTTCTAGACTGTTCCGTGTATGATTTATTCAAAGCTACATGCTTTTTGTCAATGCTCATGGCTATGCATTTTCTCTTTTTACACATAGGATTTGGGGTTGGGTAGACTGGATGTTTTTATTTGGGGATTAAATTAGCAGTATTGAGTCTCATATAGCCCTACTCCTAAGCCTTCAGTACTGACCACTCTTTTTATTCCTTTATTTTCTGAATCACAAAAGCCCCAGAACTGCATATAATATGAGCCTTTATAACATTGGTTAAATTATCTTAATGATGGGTTTGGAAGGTATGTTAAGAAATGGAGATGCTACAGAGCTCAACATAATTTTTTAAACAGCAAGTTCCATCTCCCTACAAATCCTCTGAAGCTTTTACCCAAGCCCTTCTTTGCCTCTCCAGTGCTATTTTTCCTTCAGATGGACCTTAACATAATTTCTTGGACACTACTAGAGAGACTTCGAGGCAATAATAAAAGATCAGTATTAACCAGCTCTAACAGAGGTTTGATCATGCTTACTTGTACAGCTTTTCCCCGTTTTAAAAAGGAATGTAATAAAACTTGTTTTTTTCCATAGAATTAAATACTATTAAAATTGAGTGAAAGGTTGATTGTTGACAAATAGAATAGTACCTCTAATCTGTGCACTGTCTCATTTCACCTGAGAAAAAATATAACTGAAGAGAAGTTTCTAATTTATCTTTAGTATATTCTAATTGCATCTAAAAGAATTTGACTTGCACAGGGTTATTGGGGGACTCAGACTCACATAAGTACCTCTGCCTCATTAACAAAAAGAAATACTTGGTACTTCTGCCGAATGACCATATTTTGAAAGGTGCATACTATTTGGTATAGAGAAATAAATGAAGAACTGCTTAATCAAACTATCATTCATATGTTCATGTAGAGACCATCTGGTTGCCATACATATTATGATACATATACTTTGAACAGTTATATATCATATGTATATAGGTTAATATGTATTTAAAAACACAAAATGAACAACCTCCTTATTTGATGAAAAACTAATTTTGTGTTGTGGGTAAGGGATGAGGAAAAATGTAGTTAGCCATTTTTTAACAACCAAATTAAGCAACCATTTTCAAGAAATATCTGAAATCTTCACCTATACTTTTACTCCCTGTTTGTCCATTTTCTGTGCATTCATACTATATTAAAACATGACCAATCTATTTCTGGAGTTCATACTCACACATTAGAATGAGAAGGTTAGGAATGATCATATTAGATTTCAAAAACATGGGTATCTTGAATTTCCTCAAAAATTAAGGTAAAGAACAAGAAAAAAAATGCTGGAAGAACTCAAAGTGAATATCAGCATTAGATATTTAAGTGGTAGTTGAATTTATTTTCATAATTGTTCAATAACTTTTGTATGATCTTCACTATTATGAGAGATAAAATGTATTTATCAAATATATGTAATCATTATCATGCCAAATTCTGAATTATTGTTAAATTTTTGTATATTGTTAAAATTGTAATTCTAAATTGTATTTTTAAAATAATTCTTTCTGATATTGTTTTTATGTCACCCATGATGAAAACTGGACTTTTACTATATTATCTATACATATGAACTATTTCCATTTAAAAATTTTTAATAGTCTTTTTTCTTTTTTGGTGCCTATAATTGGTCATTTCTGCTGGCTTTTCTCCAATGAACTTTGAAAAAATCTTTCTGTATATGCTATCAATAAGAAAACTACCCTGGAACATTAGAAAAATCCAACAAGAGACTTGCTTTCATGGAGCACTTTGTCAGACTTTGAGAAAAGGTACCGAAGGCATTGAAAAAAGTCACTGACTTTCAAAATCATCTCCTTTTTTTCTCAAGAAGAAAGCAATGGGAAAACAAATTCTCTTCGTTCAGTGAGCCCCCACTTTGGGGCTTGGGGGGCTTAGAGACATTGTGAAATCAACCCTTGTGTTATATTTTTCTCCTGGCTCGCTTTTTTTGAGAAGGTTTATGGGCTATTTGGCTGGTGAGACACGATCCCCTCCTAAGAAAATGTAGGTGCTCAGACAGGTAACCTCTGCTGCTACTGTTTTTATTTGTTTGTTTGTTTAATTTTATTTAAAATTTGTTTTTGTTGTACTAGGATTTTAAAAATATGTAATATATTGCAGGATTTATAACCAGGTTCACTGCTCTTTCTTTTATTTTTCTTCTTAAACAAAACAAAACAAAATTTCATTTAAAATACAGTGTAGGTGCATTTGAAGCTTGGATATTGGAATATTTCGGTAGTGGACAGAAATCTGCTGTTGGAATCTCTAGTCTTCCAGGTTTAATTTGAAATGTTTTTAGTTTTGTTTTCGATTTTTGTGTGGTATTTTATTTCCTTTATACCAGTGCCCTTTTGCCATGCTGTTTTGGTGGCTGTCTAACTCTAGTGAAAATTTTTCTATATTAACGAAAGTTTGGCTTTTAAAATTCCTTAATGTTTTGGATTTTTAAAATTGTTTTTAAAGAAATATTCTAATTGCTTGCACTGTTACTGTTCTTTGCCAGCCTTTTCAGGAGCCAAAAAAACAAATACAAACAAACAAAAAAATACCCAGAGAAAAAACTTTCCTTCTTCCCCCTTCCTGATGATGAGTGAGAAGTATTGAGAACTTTCGGGGTCAGTGCCCTTCTAAACTCCCCTTCCCCCAATAATGCAGCTGTATAATGAATGCTAAATGCAGCGGTTTGGATTCAGGCACAGCCCCAGCCTGCTTGCAGGTAATTTGACTCTCCTTTCTTTCCATCACAAGGCTAACTTTACTTTTCTTTTTAAAAGTTTCCTTTATTTATGCACTTTAAAGGCAATGTGGGTTTGTCATAACTGTCATTTAAAAAAATAATGCATAAATATATCTAGCAAATTTGATTAAAGGAGATGTTTTGTGGGTAACATTTGAATTGATTTGAGATGAACTCAGAACTTTTCTTTGGGAATTTTGTTTAGCCATTTAGATAATTCCATTCCTTGCATATATGTCTATAATTAAGTATTTCAGAGTGTGACTTTTGGCTTTGTTTTTGTTTTGGGTTTGTTTGTTTCTTCCATTGTGCTACTCTGGCTTAAGCTTTTTCAGGGGTTGGTGTTCCGAATACACAGTGAGCTCACAGTATAAAGACATCAATTAGGAGTTGACAGGTATGGAAAACTAGAGTTTTGAAAAGGTAAAATTAGGTTGTAGGTTATATATATGGTAAAAACTCACCATAGCATTCAATTACCTTAGTGCTTCTCTTTCAATAACATAATTATAAAAGGGAAAGAAATGATGAAATATAGATAATAAAAAAGCATTTTAGTTATGGAAGCACTGTCATATCAGAAGTAATTAGCATTTCTGAGAAGCTAGCTCTTAGAGAAATAAATGTGAACAGTTTAAGATTATCACAAAGTCAAGGTTTTAAGCAATCAAAAATTACAGTTAGAATAGTTTGAACAGTTAAGAAAAGCATTACTGAAGCACAACATAGTTAAGCAGATTCATGATGATCATAAAGCCAGTAGCAGGAGTAGGAGTGCAGCTTGTCCATTTCAGTAGCCTTCCTATTAGTAGACTATCCCCTTCTCTCTCTGTCCCCATCCACCCACCTTTTCCTCCTTTCTTCTGTCCTTCTGCAAGTTTTAGTTTTAATATGAGAGCTTAAACTACCATATTTTTGCATTTTGGTAAATAATCCTCATTTCCAGTATGTTAGAATGGCAGCAAAAGTAGGCAGTACCTTTTCTGTATATGCTTCTGCATAATTTTATACTGTAGCTTTAAATTTCTTATCCAAAAAGGCTATAAGTTTTAAAAAACTACTAGTTAGTTAAAAAGAAATCCTGACTCGAGTTCTCTTTCTAAAGCTAAAGGGAGGGCATGTAATAAGTCACATGTTCATTTACCTCATATAAAAAGATAGCAGAAGTCACTCCCATAAGCATTTTAAGACAAAAATAATTTGTTGAGGTGAAATTTATTAATAAAGGAGTCCCAACTTCAGTCTTGCAGGAATTTATGATGTGTACTAATAAAAAGGTTCATTCAGGAGACCCTTGTTCTCTTGCTGCTAAGAATGGCCACCATTAAGATGTATGTAGTATGTGATTACATAGGGTATGGAGAGTTTAACAACCTCCATTCTGCTGCCCCCACTGCAAACCACTGACTTGTAAAGGATGATCTTGCTTTTAGATTTTACCATATTCAAACTTATTAGGTGGACCTTATATAGCATATATACCTGGCTGCAATTGTGGGGTTTGGGAACATGAGGGGTGGGGTGAACTGTTGTTGTTTTAGGTTTCAGTCAGACAGACATCCCTGTGCCCCAGTTCCCAGAAGCACAGCAGGCCTCTAGGAGCATCCGTGGGAACGGCGCAGTCCTGACATCACCAACTTCTCCTGCTCAGGCTCATCCCATATACAGAGGTCAAAAGGGTGGGGATTGAGATGGGGGAAGGAATGAGAAAGCAGATACAATGTCATTGCAGTGCCACTGTTGACTAGCTTTTGGTGCTTATGTCAGTGTTCGTTTTATTTTGACTTTTTTTTTTTTTAAGTTGGCAAAGTTGTGCATATTTATTTTATGGTGAAGGTAGTGGGAGGGTGGAACAAAAACAAGCCATTACTGTTACCATCCGTTCATTGTTAGATATCATTCCTTAATAATTGATATAGAATATATTTGAAATGTAGACCCCCAGTGACAAACAGATCAAGAATAGAAATGAATCTTAGGTTTTAACAAGCAGAAAACATTTATGCTGTGTTAATTCCCAATTCTCCTATGACTGCTATTACATTTGTCATTCTGTCTGCCTTTTCCCCCTAATTTTCTATGTTGTGTATATACAATTTGAGGAAATATGCATTCATGGTCAATATTTTTAAAAGACTTAAATTTATTACTCTTTTAAAAGAAAAGATCTATATATGTACCTCAGTGCTTATATGGGCATACAAATGCTACCCTATTTTAAATGTAGGTGGAGTATATGTTCGTGTTTTAATGTATTCAGAGCCATTGGGCAATAAGCAGTCCAGAACATTGAAAGCTCAAGCAGGTAAAGCACCTAAACACCCTTAGTTTCTAGAATAACATGTAACTTCCATAATTCTTTGAGTGGTCTCAGAACTTTAAATTTGTAGGAGTTATAGACTGCCTAGTTAAATTTATGAATTATACATTTACACAATTAACATTTATAGGGTAAATGTTAATTTACCCTGTAAATTGTAAAGAAGGTAAAGAAGGAAACTATGACAGAACAGAAAATGAGATGGCAGTTGTTGGGTGTCTGAATCTTTCCACTTTCTTTTTTAAATTTTCCCCACTAGCATGAACATTGATCATACATTATTTGATTTTTGTGATTGGGATTTTTGTTTATGATTTTTTGGGGGGAATATCTGGGTGAGACATGCAAAAGTTTACACATGCGAAAATGTGACATGTTAAAGGTTTTTCTCTTTAGTCTTGAATAGTAAGCAAGAACTTTTTCTATATACCCTTCTGCTGCAGCAGAGAAATAAACTGGTAGGTGGCAGCAGAGGAAGGAGTTCTTCAGATTGATGGCTACTGACATAAAATCTGCATAGGAGAGGAGATATAGAGTATGACATACCAAGTGAAGCAAGGGGGGCAAAAATGGAAACAGATTACTGGATTTTGACTCTAAATGGTAAGTAATTTGTAATCAACGGTATTTTTTTAATCTGATACCAGTGCTGTGTTACATAATTAAAATGGAAAAAAGTTAAGCTGCTAGTACATCTAATGTTTTAAAAATCTTCCAAGAAGAGTATACATTGTTAACCATTTTATAAAATTAAGACTGCCTCATTTTTAGTAGGACTGCTGAAGGGATAATTAGAGAATGTATTTTGGAAAAAAAAATCATGGGGGTAATAAGATATGGTCTACTGGCTGTTTCTTTTTGAACTAGTCCCATTTCCTTGTCACCCTGCATGCACATCAGTCCACTCTGTGTATTTATATTTCTTTCTTGCTTATCTGACTCTTAGTTTTCTCCTCTGCCTCTTTCTATCCCTTTTTAACTTCTCTTACCTTAGTTTGTCTGGATGGTCTTCTCTCTTTCAGAGCCCTTTGGATTTTACTTATCCAATGTTGTTATTTTGCATCTCTGCCTGCCTCTTTTTTTCTTAATAGTTAGTGAGTAAGTGTGTGTGTGTGTGTGTGTGTCTTCTTCCTCCTTTCCATTGGCATTTTTTGTCTGTAACTGCCTAGGCGTCTGTACCTGCATTTAGGTAAGTGAATCCATGTGGCACCATTGTGATTACTTACATATTAGAATTTGGGCTAAATAGAAGACAACAAATCATTTTAATTTTTAGTTGAACATGGACACAATACCTTTGTTTTACTAATTTATTTATTTGATGTGTCGATGAGGATCTATTCCAATGCCTCACATGTGCCATGCAAGTGCTCTACCACTGAGCCACAACCCCAGCCCAGCAAATCATATTTGAAGTTTATATTTACATTAAATTTATAATAAGCTATAGGCCTGGCTATTCAATTACATGTTCATTTTAATTATAGTTTCTTTATTGTTTCCACCAACCAACCTGTTTGTTTATTTGAACAGAAATGAGAGGCAATATAATTCTTAATCTTATTTAGATTTGTTTGTTTTGTTTTGTTTTGTTTTGCAGTGCTGGGCTGTGAATCCAGGGCTTCATACATGCTAAGCAAGTGTTCTACCACTTAAGCTACTCTCCAGCCTTATTTAGGCTTTTAACTTCTAGGTGACTGATTTTTAAAGTCTGTTATATTCAAAACATGAGAAAAGCGGTCATTGTTTTATAGATACATGTATTAGAGAAGATGAATTTTTAGTCTTTCAAATAAAAGTTAAAACGAAGCCGTCTAAATCTTATATACATGAGCATTTCAGAAGCTTTTCTATTCTCTTAAACTAACACACAAATAATTGTTTTCAGGATTTATAGATGATAGAAATATATTATCCAGACAAGTGATTATTTTTTAAAAAGTGAGTTCTCGCTGGGTTTGGTGGCACATGCCTGTAATCCCAGTGAGTAGGTAATTTGTTGCTAATCTGTGCAACATGGCAAGACCTTGTCTCAGAAAAGTGTATGTATGTTTGGGAGGGGGTTACTGGGGATGAAGCTCAGTAGGTGAAGTGAGGCCTGGGTTCAACCCCCAGTACTCAGGGGAGGGAGGGAGGAGAAAGGGGGAGTTCTATTGATATCTATAATTGAGATGCTGACCTACAAAGGTCTGCCATAGAAATTTAGGAAGTTTAAAATGTAAACCTTTTTATTTGAATTTGTAGAAAAGGAAATTAAAGTTTAGAGAAGTTAGTGATTTGCCCAAGATTAGAGAACCAGAACTAAAATCCAAGTTACCTGATTATCAATGTGTAGTACTCTTTGCACTATATACCATATCTTCTTCAAAATCTAATTACTGAACATGGTGTGATGCCACCAAAAAAGTTGTCACTTTCTATGCTTATCGATATCTAATACAGTATGGGGAGTCTGTTAAAGCAGTAGGTTGCCATTTTACATAATGTCATACAGAATTGCTTGTTCATACACTTATTTGTGTTGTGTACATTAAATGGTATTATGAGTACATCATTTCCAGGGTTTAACATTGAAAAGTTATTCATTGTTAAAAGAAGTTACAAAAAGGGCTAAGGATATAGCTCAGTAGTAGAGTGGCTGCCTAGTATATGCAAGGCCCTGGATTCAATCTCCAGCATTGCAAATTAATAAATTAAGATACTTTGTGTTCAAAGAAGAAGAATGGATTTTTTTACATCTAATATACCATTAATTAATTCTCACCTTGCCTACCATCCATTCCTATTCTGGAAAAGAAGTCAGTTTATAATAAACAGCAATCTTTTTTTATTCTGAAATACCTTTTTTTTTTCCTTGCATATTTTTTAGGCCAGCAGGGGGGCAAGTGAATAAATGAGTATTTACTTAGAAAGATAGGAAGTAACATGTAACATGATACTGGAATAACTGATAATATTGTCTATGCAGTAAATTTTAATTTTCATTACTGTGTAAAAAGAAACTACCTTGTATTTTGAAAATTATATTTAGTGCTAAAAAACATGCATATTAGCATAAAATATGAATACACTGTCTTAAACAGCTTTGTGTTAATCAACAATTTTGATTAGTTTATGAAATCATTGATTTGTGTGGTACTAGGGATTGAATCCATTGGCAGTGGTATTCTACTACTGAGCTACATCACCATCCCTTTTCACCTTTAAAAATTTTCAGACAGTGTCTCTAAGTTGCTAAGGTGACCTTGAACTTGGGATCCTCTTACCTCAGCCTCCTTAAAAAAAATAATAATAATAAAGTTATGCTTTTTTAGAGCTGAAAAAAGATGACCAACATGAATTGAATCTAAAATTAAATTATTCCAGTCTATGATTTATTGAAGACTTAGCCTAGAATTTTGTTTGGGCCTTTTAGTACTATATATTTTTTTAAGTTTTTTTTGATATAAGGAATTTTTAATCTTTCTCAATTTTGTCCTCTTGGTACAGTTTTTCTGACTAAAGTGGAACACAATGCTATTGTAGTATTGTTAAGGAATAATACTATTATAGCATCTTTGTGACTGTATTTAAATTATTATGAATATTGTCTGTCTTCCATTGGATTAATTTTTATAAAATGTAAGTAAGCTATTTCTCTGGGGTAGTTTAATCCCTGGGAAAGTATACTTAAATAAGTAACTTTCTAAAATAAATCTAAGTACTTGGGATAAAGAAAAGGAAAGGGAAAAAAGGTGAGCTGTTGTCTTGACAGCATCTTAAATGAAGTAGACATCATTATGGACCTATAAATTGAACTAACTAGTAAGTCTTCACCTACTAGAGAGAACAAATTCTAGAGATTTAGAATAGTTTCTCCTGGAGAAAACTCAAATTTGCTCATACAAAATAATAATAGGTATAGCTTTTAATTTTTAATGATAAGAACATTAAGTATCTTCCAAATTGGAATTAGAATATACTTTTGCTTACTGGGAAAACCAGGACACAGAATGGCAATGTAAAGATTGTAGTCTTTGTTATCTAGCCAATTTGTAGTAATTTATTGTTATGTTAGTTGATATTGTGTCTTTCCCCCCTCTCAACTGATCATAAAATTTATTTAAATCTGTAATTTGAGTTATATTTGTTTTTCCCCCTAGGTTCTCTTGAAGTAACCGGTGATCCTTTGATTATCTCATTAGCAGAATGGATGAAGATAGATTTCACCCTTTTTTCAAGAGAAAAGTAGAAATACACAGAACAAGAAAGCAGTAGCTCTAACTTGTTTGATTCAGTGTGTTTTCTAAAATAAAAGCATCATGAACTGAAAATTGAATAACAGAAAGTGTGACTTGTTGTTTTGACAGCTGTTTCTATCCATTTTATCCTGTTCACTTTTGTCTGGATATCTAAACTTGATATCTAGCTCCATGTATGTCATTTAAAAAATTTTTTTTTTATTTCTCATCTTATGCAAAATGAAACTCTTGAGTTTTTTGGTTCTTAGTCTTTGACGGAACTTTAGTAATTCTGAATAATTACTACTTTTGCACATAGGCGAACCCTAAAATATGTATTATGGATTTCTCCCTGTGCCTTTCATCACTTTATCTGTCCATGCAGAATAATTGTTATTGTATTGTTTTATTTTTAAATCTCTGGAGAGTACTTTTCAAGAGTGGACTTTGTAATCAGATATTAGTACAGATTCCAGTTTCATCACTTAATGATTATAATGACCTTTGGACGAGTTACTCTCTTCAAACCTTAGATATATATTTGTTAAAAATGAAAATAATTGGTGGACTGGGGATGTAGCTCAGTGGTGGTGTTCTTCCATGGTATGTGCATAAGGCCCTAGATTCAATCTCCAGCATAACAACAACAACAACAAAAGAAGGAAATAATTGTTATTAGCTTAATGTGTAAGGATTAACTAATACATGTATGGTGCTTAGCAGGTACTTGAATCTTTAATAAATACTGTCCATTTTATAAATTTTGATTATTGATACTTTATTCAAAGCTATTGAATCATTTTTGTTTTGTTTTATTTTTAATACTAAAAGTTGGATTTTCTTTCTTGGTTTACTTTTTAGTTTTTCTACTTAAACTCCTTTCACCTGATCTCGTAGTGGCTGGAACATGAGGGTGGGGAGAGTTGTTGCCATGGCATTTTTCCTAATCTAGGCTGACAAATTCTTATTTCCACATTTCATTGGATTAGGAATTTTATGTAAGGAAAAAAGAAACATTATATATATTTATATATAAACATATGTATATTTCTTGCTCTTAGTTGGGAAAACTAAATCCTATTGGATTAAGGAATATGCATATGATGCATAATATTAACAAATGGGGGAAATTTAGGTGAAGACAAAATAGAAAATAAAGGTGAGTTAAACCTTGAAAAATGCAAACCATCAGGTTGTGTACATTTCTTAAGTAAATGATAGTGGAACAAAATTGGTTACAGTAGAATAAGATAATGAGAAGATTCATGATATTCTTAAGATAGAAGCAAATTTGTTGTTTGGGAAAAGCAATATTTCTCAAACAGCAGATCAATATCATAACTCTAAATTAACAGACCAATAAAGGCAGTTCAATAAGAAGTCCCTTTTGATGGTCTTAAGATGATCCAGCAAAATAAATTTTAGAATGTCCAGAGGAGTTTTTCTCAAAATATACTTGACCCATCTTATAATCACTTGGGTTATTGGATGGAGATTCTAGGGCCCTCACATGAATCTTTGGATGCCAAAAATATGCTTTTTTGCAGGAGTGCTTTACCACTGAGCTATATCCCCAGCCCTTTTTGAGATAGTCTTATTAAATTGCTGAGGGTCTGGTTAAGTTGCTAAGACTGGCCTCCAACTTGTGATCCTGACTCAGCTGCCTGAGTTGGTGGGATTAAAGGAATGTACCATCACACCTGGTTTGCATTTTGGCACGGTGCAGGTGACATTCATACTAATGCTTGATCACTACTGCTGTAAATCTCATCACTAGTGCTTTTAAGAAACTGGTTGAACTTGCCTAGCATGTGCAAAGCTCTGGGTTTGATCCCCAGCACTGCAAAAACCGAAACAACAAAACTGAAATAGGGGTTGGCCAATTTACCTCTAAAAGGACAAGTAGTAATATTGTAGCCATTGCTTCCTATATATGGTCTGTGGAGTTTTAAACACTTTTAAAATGTAAAAAAATAAAATAAAATACTTAGCTCCTAAGTTATATAAAATAGGCTGGTCTCTCCAGGTGAAATTGTCAAAGGTGACTTCATATGTCGTATCAACATGACCTCACCGCAAATTGTAAGCCCTGTGCTTCAGGCACCAGGAGGTGCTAGGTTGAAAGCAGGGCTTCATGTCCCACAGATCACCACCAAGGATAGCTCACCTGGACTGGGTGGGCCATCTCCACTGCCCGGAGCCTCACTGAGCCTACATGTGTACCCCAGACTAACACTTACTCTGGAAGAATGGGTGGATTGAATGTGAATTGACTATGGTCCATAAATTAATACTCATCTAAATTGAGACTTTGGTGACAGTACTTTTTGAGGTTATTTGCTGTGGTAGGAAAATGTATTGAAATTCTATACAGTGGACCAAGAATGATACTTCAGTGTAGTGCAGGAAAGTGGAAGATATAGTTGATTGATATTCTTATGAAAATTAGTATAAGTGGGATTTTGAACAGATGGTCACTCTTTGCATTAAGGCAGTACTTGTATGATCAAAAAGAATTAAGGCACCCAATCCTTCAGAATTCTTAAGGTTTAAAAGCTTATTAAGGGGCTGGGGATGTGGCTCAAGCGGTAGCGCGCTTGCCTGGCATGTGTGCGGCCTGGGTTCGATCCTCAGCACCACATACAAAGATGTTGTGTCCGCCGAAATATTGAAATTCTCTCTCTCTAAAAATAAAAAATAATAAAATAAAAGCTTATTAAATGTTGACTTTATTATTATAAACAGATGACCTTTGGAAGATTGTTTAGTGTTTTTGTTTTGTTTTTATATTTTCCCTCTATTCAGTTACCACTCACACAGGAAGAATCCATGTATGTGCCTGGCTTTTTTTTTTCTCTCTCTCTCTTTTTTTTTTTTATTATTATTAGTTGTTCAAAACATTACAAAGCTCTTGACATATCTATCATAAGTGCCTGGCTTGAAGCAGGTTTTATAGGAGCTACAACAATACTGAGCTATTGATGTTCTATGATATTTAGAATTTAAATTGTTTAGATTTGAGAAACTGTGGATTATGGCAGTGAAACTTGTTTTTCTCAAAATTGGGTAAAATCAAGAGGTGTAAATGATTTGGCAAAATCTTTGCCACTTTTTTTTTTAAATAACAAGGTTATTGTTTAAGCATACATGACAGTGGAATTTTATGATACTTAGACTCCGAAATACAGGGAAAAGATACAGTCAGATGTGCTAGAAATGTTTTGAGGGAAATGCCTGTAAACGGTAATAAGGGAGAAGATCTAGAAGGCAGGGAATGCCTTCAAATTGAAATCTTGAAAGCTGTGATAGAGGAGAAAGAAGAAAGGGAAATTAGAATAGACCTTCAGATCTCATCTTTGCCACTCCAATGAGGTATCTTAGAGCAAATTACCCACTAAAGTAGTCTTGCATTGTGAAGAAGTGGTGTGATCAGTATGCCCACAGCAGCCCAGCTTCTGTGTGAATGCTGCAGTAGGTCAGGAGTGGCAACTGGAGGTTGTCAGCCAAATATGTTAGTTGTATCTAGTTTGCTTGTTTATTTGTTTGTACTGATGATTGAACCCAGGGGTGCTTGACTAGCTACATCCCCACATCCCCAGACCTTTTTACTTTGATAAAGGATTGTTTAAGTCCTTGCTAAGTTGATGAGACCAGCTTTAGACTTGAAATTTTCCTGCCTCAACATCCTGAGTTGATGGGAATTTATAGACATGCCCCACCACACTCAGCATATCTAGTTTTCTTGAGAAACTTGGGTGGCACACTTTGGGATAACCACATCTCACCCCTTAATATTGCACAGGTCTACTTCACACACATTGAACCCCTCCATAGTTCAGTGAACCTCTGTCATAAATTCTACATTGTATGTTTTCTCACCTTCAATAACAATATTTGCTGTAACAGCTCAATTTGCAGGGTTATTTGCATCATAGCTAGAATCTTCTCTAGGTCTCTACTCAAACCTTGCAGTTTTTCATATCATTCAGTCTATGGGCTGGAACAGTGTTTGTACAAGGTAGCAATAATATGCAACAATCTTTTAACAGTTGATTCCACGTTGTCTACCATTGTGGCTGCACCATTTCTCAATGGGATTTCTTAAGGGATCTGACAACATAAAGCTTGCTGCTGCAGTGCTCATGGGAGAAGAATAATTCTCAGGAAGAGAATAAACTAGAAAGTAAAATCCACTGACACTCCTCCCCTCCTGCTGACCTTACTCTATAGAAGGTATCAACTGTTAAAAGATTGTTGCATATTTCCCAAAAATTGTATATTATAAACATTTCTTAATGGGATCATGACATAAGCAGTGATCCGTAATTTCATGATATATTTTGAGTATTTTGCCATACAAGCAGGTGTATTGCTACCTTGTTTTTTTTTTTAATATTTTTTAGGTGTAATTGGACACAATACCTTTATTTAATTTATTTTTATGTGGTGCTGAGTGTCAAACCCAAGCCCTTACACATGCCAGGCAAGTGTTTTCCTGCTGAGCTACAACCCCAGCCCATTACCTCAGTTTTTTAAACAGTGACATAAAATTCCATTATTTGCTTCTACCAGATCTTGTTTCTTTGGCTTACTTACATGAAGTATCTCAGTATTCTTCCAATGAACTTTCCCTCTTAAATTTTCTCTATTACATGCAGTCAAAGGACTCTAATACAAGAAAAGAGACTGGGAACAAGAGGTAAGCTGTATTTGATATGCTTGCTTAGTACAGCCAATTGAATATTACTTTTAGAAAATAATTGATATTGAGTTAATGGCTGTTGTAGAATTTTTCCCCTCTGCACTGAGCATTGTTGGAGAGGGAATTCTTTGGGGATGGTGGGGGGCGATATATGTATAGTAAAATGGCACCTGGAAAGGTATGGAGAGGCTCAGGAACTATATAATGGTTATATCCAAAGTGGACCTGAAAATTTCATCATGTGGTCAAAATCAGGAGGAAAAACTTGAGTTAATAAAAAATAATGTCTTGCGTCCACAAATTAGTAGAAGTCTTATCCTGAGTGATACTAGATCTAATGGAGGATAGCTGAACTATAACAAGAATGTGGTAGGAGTAAAGAATTGCCGAGTCTGATTAACATTTAGGGATTATGCAGTACCAAGAAAAATAATAAAGTAATTTGCACTTTAATAAAATTTCCAGTTTAATAAAACCATTTGAATATTTGGACGCATTTTGGGGAATATAATCAGAATCCACATTTAATTAGGTGCAAACCTGAATGGTAAATTATTATTGGAATTTGGGGATGAAGGGGAAATTGGTATATCTTTATGAAAATAACATGAAAGGGTTTTTAAGTAAATTTCACATGAACACCACATCATCTGAAGTTGGTTTTTATGAGATGTCCTAAGAGAAATTGTGTATTGTTAAAAGTACAAGACTATATGGCAGAGCATGTATCCATAGGAACTGATTTCTAAAGAGGAAAAGGAACATTTTGCTGAAAAAGCCACTGTGATCAAAGTAACGTGTATGGGAAAATAGTAAGATCTTCCACTTACTGAAAACTGGATAAGAACAGAAAAGTTTGGATTTCGCCACCTACATGCTAGGGACTATATTTTTATGTGACGATAGGCAATTTACAAAGTAAATAATTCCCACCTATTTCTTAGTTTGGATAGATTTTTGTTCTTTATTAATTAACTGTATTGGTTAAAGCAGAAATGGTAAGAGTAATGAGATTTTTGCAGGAATAATTGACCTGGAAACATAATAGCTACAATATATCTTTATTTTACATTTAAGTGGTGCTGAGGTTTGAACCCAGTGCCTTGTGCAAGCTAGGTAAGCACTCTACCACTGAACCACATATGTAGGGTATTTTTAAAAATGAACAAAAGGAGTCTTTCAGATTTTCAACTAGGAAAACTATCAAAAGATGATGTGATATACAGGTTTACCTTGTTGAGGGGCTTAAAAAAAATTCTCTCATATCTGGAGTCTAGAAGTTCAAAGCAAAATTGTTGGTAGAGTCAGGTCCCCTCTTAAACCACCAGGGAAGAATCTGTCTATACTTCCTCTTAGCTTCTGAGGGTTTCTGACAATCTTTGGCATCCCTTGGCTTGCAACTGCATCACTCCAACCTCTACTACCGTCATCACTTGCCTTTCTTCCCTGTGTGTCTGTATCTTCACATATCCTTTAAAAGACACCAACCTTTAGGGCCAATCCTAATCCAGTATGACCTTGTTTTAACTAATTATATGATAACTGGTTAATGTTATTTCCAAATAAGGCCACATTCTGAAGTTGAATTGACATGAATTTTGAGGAATACTATCTAAACCAGTATGTCAGGTAAAATCTTTTCATAAAATCAGGTGAAAGCTAAGACTTAAAAAGTTTTTTCCTTGAAGGCATCGATAAATTTCTTAAGTCATATGATCTGCCCAGATTGAGTCAGGAGGATATAGACAACCTAAACAGACCAATATCAATTGAGGAAATAGAAGAAACCATCAAAAGACTACCAACTAAGAAAAGCCCAGGACCAGATGGGTATACAGCAGAGTTTTACAAAACCTTTAAAGAGGAACTAATACCAATACTTTTCAAGCTATTTCAGGAAATAGAAAAAGAGGGAGAACTTCCAAATTCATTCTACGAGGCCAACATCACCCTGATTCCTAAACCAGACAAAGACACTTCAAAGAAAGAAAACTACAGACCAATATCTCTAATGAACCTAGATGCAAAAATCCTCAATAAAATTCTGGCGAATCATATACAAAAACATATCAAAAAAATTGTGCACCATGATCAAGTAGGATTCATCCCTGGGATGCAAGGCTGGTTCAATATACAGAAATCAATAAATGTTATTCACCACATCAATAGACTTAAAAATAAGAACCATATGTCATCTCGATAGATGCAGAAAAAGCATTCTACAAAGTACAGCATCCCTTTATGTTCAAAACTCTAGAAAAACTAGGGATAACAGGAACATACCTCAATATTGTAAAAGCAATCTATGCTAAGCCTCAGGCTAGCATCATTCTGAATGGAGAAAAATTGAAGGCATTCCCTCTAAAATCTGGAACAAGACAGGGATGCCCTCTCTCACCACTTCTGTTCAACATAGTTCTCGAAACACTGGCCAGAGCAATTAGACGAAAGAAATTAAAGGCATCAAAATAGGAAAAGAAGAACTTAAATTATCACTATTTGCAGATGACATGATTCTATACCTAGCAGACCCAAAAGGGTCTACAAAGAAACTATTAGAGCTAATAAATGAATTCAGCAAAGTGGCAGGCTATAAAATCAACACGCATAAATCAAAGGCATTCCTGTATATCAGCGACAAATCCTCTGAAATGGAAATGAGGACAACCACTCCATTCACAATATCCTCAAAAAAAAATAAAATACTTGGGAATCAACCTAACAAAAGAGGTGAAAGACTTATACAATGAAAACTACAGAACCCTAAAGAAAGAAATAGAAAAAGATCTTAGAAGATGGAAAAATATACCCTGTTCATGGATAGGCAGAACTAACATCATCAAAATGGCGATATTACCAAAAGTTCTCTATAGGTTTAATGCAATGCCAATCAAAATCCCAACGGCATTTCTTGTAGAAATAGAGAAAGCAATCATGAAATTCATATGGAAAAATAAAAGACCCAGAATAGCAAAAACAATGCTAAGCAGGAAGTGTGAATCAGGCGGTATAGCGATACCAGACTTCAAACTATACTACAGAGCAATAGTAACAAAAACAGCATGGTACTGGTACCAAAACAGGCAGGTGGACCAATGGTACAGAATAGAGGACACAGAAACCAATCCACAAAACTACAACTATCTTATATTTGATAAAGGGGCTAAAAGCATGCAATGGAGGAAGGATAGCATCTTCAACAAATGGTGCTGGGAAAACTGGAAATCCATATGCAACAAAATGAAGCTGAATCCCTTTCTCTTGCCATGCACAAAAGTTAACTCAAAATGGATCAAGGAGCTTGATATCAAATCGGAGACACGGCGTCTGATAGAAGAAAAAGTTGGCTACGATCTACATACTGTGGGTTCGGGCTCCAAATTCCTCAATAGGACACCCATAGCACAAGAGTTAATAACTAGAATCAACAAATGGGACTTACTCAAACTAAAAAGTTTTTTCTCAGCAAAAGAAACAGTAAGAGAGGTAAATAGGGAGCCTACATCCTGGGAACAAATCTCTACTCCTCACACTTCAGATAGAGCCCTAATATCCAGAGTATACAAAGAACTCAAAAAATTAGACAATAAGATAACAAATAACCCAATCAACAAATGGGCCAAGGACCTGAACAGACACTTCTCAGAGGAGGACATACAATCAGTCAACAAGTACATGAAAAAAATGCTCACCATTTCTAGCAGTCAGAGAAATGCAAATCAAAACCACCCTAAGATACCATCTCACTCCAGTAAGATTGGCAGCCATTATGAAGTCAAACAACAACAAGTGCTGGCGAGGATGTGGGGAAAAGGGTACACTTGTACATTGCTGGTGGGACTGCAAATTGGTGCAGCCAATTTGGAAAGCAGTATGGAGATTTCTTGGAAAGCTGGGAATGGAACCACCATTTGACCCAGCTATTCCCCTTCTCGGTCTATTCCCTAAAGACTTAAAAAGAGCATGCTACAGGGACACTGCTACATCGATGTTCATAGCAGCACAATTCACAATAGCAAGACTGTGGGACCAACCTAGATGCCCTTCAATAGACGAATGGATAAAAAAAATGTGGCATTTATACACAATGGAGTATTACTCTGCATTAAAAAATGACAAAATCATAGAATTTGCAGGGAAATGGATGGCATTAGAGCAGATTATGCTAAGTGAAGCTAGCCAATCCCTAAAACACAAATGTCAAATGTCTTCTTTGATATAAGGAGACTAACTAAGAACAGAGTAGGGACGAAGAGCATGAGAAGAAGATTAACATTAAACAGGGATGAGAGGTGGGAGGGAAAGGGAGAGAGAAGGGGGGAAATTGCATGGAAATGGAAGGAGACCCTCAGGGTTATACAAAAGTACATACAAGAGGAAGTGAGGGGAAAGGGAAAAATAATACAAGGGGGAGAAATGAATTACAGTAGAGGGGGTAGAGAGAGAAGAGGGGAGGGGAGGGGAGGGGGGATAGTAGAGGATAGGAAAGGCAGCAGAATACAACAGACACTAGTATGGCAATATGTAAATCAATGGATGTGTAACTGATGTGATTCTGCAATCTGTATACGGGGTAAAAATGGGAGTTCATAACCCACTTGAATCAAAGTGTGAAATATGATATATCAAGAACTATGTAATGTTTTGAACAACGAACAATAAAAATTAAAAAAAAAAGTTTTTTCCTTTATCACAAAACAATGCAAGTTAATTATTTTCCACAATTAATAACAAAAACATGGTTATGAAAATAGAGGTATGTGTATAAAAATGGGGATCGAACCCAGGGTGCTTAACCACTAAGATACATCCTCAGCCCATTTTTGTATTTTTGAAAAATATTTATTTTAGTTTGTCGATGGACCTTTATTTTATTTATTTATATGTGGTGCTGAGAATCAAACGCAGTGCCTCGCACATGCTAGGCAAGCACTCTGCCACCAAGCCACAATCCCAGCCCCCTTTTTTTGGATCTTGCTAAGTTGCTTAGTGTCTCACTAAGTTGCTGAGGTTGGCCTTGCACTTGTGATTCTCCTGCCTAAGCCTCCCAAGCCACTGAGATTACTGGCATGTGCCACCATACTGGCTATGAAAATGGAGTTTTGGAAAGCATTGGAAGTTTAGATTTGCCAGTTGTAAGCTCTAAAGTAATTATTGCCCATACATACTTCTGTTTGTGGGGAGAAAAGAACAGAAGGTGAAAATTTTGGTGTATTCTGGAGAATCAGTGACTTGGGAGGCTGAGGCAGAAGGATCATGGGCTCAAGACCACCCTCAGCAATTAACAAGGCCCTAAGCAACTTATCAAGACTTGTCTCAATAAGTGGGGGTCAGGGGCTAGAGATGTAACTCAATGGTAAGTTGCCCCTGGGTTCAATCCTTAGTAAACCCCCCACCCCCCAAAAAAAGAATGTGGAGCTGAAGGAAAAAAAATACAAGTTCAGTTTTGCAGAGGAAATGGCAAGAGAATTGGATTCTCATTCATATTTTTTGTCATGCTAGTAATTATTTAATTACCAAGATGTCTTTCCATCTTCTATACAAACTGCTACTCATATTCTTAACTACATCCCCTGTGCTCCTTCATATATCTGTGTGTATTCTCCAAAACTGGATTTACAAATAGGACCTAACTAACAGCCATCTGTGCTTGTATTTTGCTTCTTTTAAACAATTTTTTTGTCAGTAGAAATGGAAACCTTGATCAGAAATTTACAGGTATGTGGATTGCTTTAACCAGGACTCTCAGAAATGATTAATCCAATTTAAACTAGTTTAGGAAAGAAAAGGGGTTGTGATTATTTATTGGTTCATATCTTATCTAAATCATCTATATTTCTAAGATTATAATGGCTTCAGGCAAAACTAGATCAAGATATTCAATTTATCTCTCTTTTCATCTTTATTTATTTATTTGTTTGTTTATTTGTTTATTTTTTGAGGTGCTGCGATTGAAACCTGGGCCTTGTGCATGTGAGGCAAGCATTCTACCAACTGAGCTATATCCCCAAACCCCTGTCTTGCTTTTTTTAAATGTTGGGGATTGAGTACAGGGGTGTTCTACTTCCAGGTTACACGCCCCCCATCCTTTCTTTCTTTCTTTCTTTAGAGATAGGGTCTCACTAAATTTAAATTGCCACAGCTGTCCTTGAACTTGGAATCCTCCTGTCTAAGTCTCCCAAGTTACTGGAATTACACCATGCCAGGCTCTTTCCATTTCTATAAGGCAGACAAAATAATCTGTGGCCTCTATCATTTAAACATAGTAGCTTCAGTTATTTTTCTCAAAATGCTCTTTCAGGAAATCTAGGAGTAGGGTGGGAATGAGCCTCTATTTGTCCTTGGGTGGGTTCTCACATCCACCCAAACTCATTCTCCACTATGGGGGGATAGTGAAGTTTGGTGATTAGCAAGGTTTGGATCAGCCCCTCTTGGTACATTTGAATGAGTTTCTCACAAGAAAAAAGGCCAAGGCAGTATTCTTTTTTCAAAAGGTATGGGAGAAATGGTGAATGGAAGAACATTAATTTAGAGATATTATTCCCTAAATTAATATAGATAATATTCTGATTTTGTTGGCGATAATATTTGAAAATTAAGACAGATTTAAAGAAATAACCTTCCAGTGGTCACATAGTAACAAAGTAAAAAAAAATTAAAGTTCTTTGTTTTTTTAGTCACTGCTATAAAAGTGGAGATTTCATTTTGATCAGTTTTATGATGATCTTGTAAAGGAAAATCAATCGGAATAATTATAGATAATCAGAAAGTGAGCAAAACAAAATCTCTGCCATTAAATATTGTAGTAGGAGAATTCTAAAATAGCTCCCATGATTCCATCCCCTAATGTACATGCACTGTACAGTCTTCTCTCCTCGAATAGGACCTTTGAATATGATGGACTATCATTTCTATAATCATTTCTTTAATTATAATTAAGCCCTCCAATCAATTGACTTTAAGTTATTTGAAAGGGAGAATATCCTGGGTAAGCCCCTTAAATGAATATCTAGAAGCCAGAGATAGAAGAAATCAGAAATCTGAAACACCAGAGACACTTTTTATTGGCCTTGAAGATATAAACTGCTGTATGAAGAAAGAGG
Organism: Marmota monax; assembly: GCF_021218885.2. Taxonomy (NCBI): domain Eukaryota; kingdom Metazoa; phylum Chordata; class Mammalia; order Rodentia; family Sciuridae; genus Marmota; species Marmota monax. The sequence goes on along the minus strand of NW_026692798.1, from coordinate 799,267 downwards.
GCCATATGGCAGGAATAGTAAATGACTTCTAAGAATTGAAGCCTTCAGTCCTAAAATCACAGGGAAATGAACTCTACCAATAAAATCAAGAATTTGGAAGAGGAACCTGAGCCTCAGATGAGATGGCAGCCTGATGGGACCAATCGAGGCACAGGTCTACCTACATACTTTATGCATGATTATGAATTAACAAATTTGTCGTTTAGAATGCTGTTTGTGGTTATCATATAGCAATAGAATAAATGCAAGATTCTTCACTTCATAGTTAAGAAAATTATATAAAAGAAATATGAAAAATAATATGAATATTTCCATTTTAAAAAATATTTATTTTTTAGTTGTAGTTAGATAAAATATCTTTAATTATTTTATTTATTTTTATGTGGTGCTGAGGATCCAGGGCCTTGCCTATGCTGGGCAAGCACTCTACCGCTGAGCCACAACCCCAGTCCCTTGCATATGTTTTTGACATTAAAATACATAGTACGGGCTAGGGTTGTGGCTGAGATAGAGTGCTTGCCTACCATGAATGAGGGACTGGTTTCAATCCTCAGCACTACATAAAAAATATTGTGTCCACCTAGAACTAAAAAATAAATATAAAAAACCCATAGTAATATAGCATATATGTTACCCATTATGTGGTATACTATAAAAATATCTGTGGTATATAGACTTTTGTGGCAGAATTGTGTTGGCTGATGGTGGGATAGCATGTATTTGAGATAGCTTTTAGGTTTACAAACAGCAAATCATTAAAATGTAATGTTATAGGACTGTAATGTTATAGTGGAAAGAACATTGATTGTCATGCAGGAAACAGTATTTTGGACTTGATTCACTTGATCCTTTTGGGGTAAAAGTTCTTCTGGTTCTTTTTGTGTGTGTGTGTGTGGTGGGGGGGCATATACTGGGGATCAAACCCAGGGCCTCATGTATGCTGTCAGTGCCCTATCACATCCCCAGCTCTCTGTCTCTCACTATGTTAAATATGTTGTTTATAAGTAGGATGTACTTAAACGTGGAAGGGAAAATAAGCTTTCCAAAATAGTGATACATAAATATTCAGGAAATAAAATGTCTGCACACAATTAAAGAGCAGGTCAGAAAAAAAGATGCAATAGAAACAAATTTATGAGAGTGATAGAAGGGAAAGAGAAAGAGGGAGGGAAAATTAGAATTTATAGGAATAGAATCTGGAAGTCAATGAAGAAGTGCTTTTCTAAATGCAGCTGGGTTGAGAACTATGAGACACTGAACTTGCCAAGTTATGGCCATGAAAAAGATTATGGACCATAAATGTCCTATGCCTTTTATAATCCTCTGACCTAAGTAATGCCAAGATCATCACTATCCTGAAAGCAAGAACACATTTTGGACCTTCTATTAGAACTCCATACTACTCTGCCTTCTGTAGATGGAGAGCCCTCAGCCCATAAACAACTGCCAGGTCCAAATAAGATTTCCTGAAGCTTAGAACTCCATCCCAGTTCATGCCAGGAGAATTGGTATTGGCAGCTGTCAGAGTACATGGATGGAAGAACTGCCAGATGTTCTTGCAGCATAACACATAATTGAAAGATGAGATCTCACATTATGAGAAAGGGTTGAGTCAAGGACACATGTTCTCCTTTTGAGAGGGGGTTTTCCTATATTGCCTTGAACTCCTGGGCTCAAGCGATCCTCCTTCCTACCTCAGCCTCCTAAGTAACTGAGACACAGGCACATTCCACTGCATCCTGCTCTTTTCCTTAAAGAAGAAGCTTTACACCTTTTTTATTCCTAAAATAGAATAGGATATGGGATTGAATGCATACACAAGAAATTATAGGGGTTTCTGGGAGTCACCTGTGCTTTTTCTGCTTATATTGTATAAGTAATCTCTTCATGTTATTGAAGAGGTTTATTTTTTCATATTTTTATTGAAACATTATAATTATACATAATATTAGGATTTGTAATTACATATTTGTATAGGCACATGATATAACAATATAATTTGGTCAGTATTGTTCACCAGTATTTCCCCCCCTTTCCCCTCCTCCTGGTCCCTTTTCTCTACTGTTCTCTCCAATTTTCTTGAGATCCCCCTACTATTACCTTTCTTTTCCTTTTTCCTCTCTAGCTTCCACTTGAAGAGAAAATGTATAACCCTTGATCTGCTGTGTTTGGTGTATTTCACTTAACATTCTCAAGTTTCATTTATTTTCCTGAAAATAACATAATTTCATTCTTTAGAAGTTTCTTTTTTTTTGGCTTTTTGAAGTGCTGGAGATTGAACACTGGATTTTGCACATGCTAGGCAAGTGTTCTACTATTGAGCCATATCCCCAGTCCTCAGAAGTTTCTTAATTTATTGATTATATAGATTGTAAACACCAAAGTATAAAAAGTTATTGCAGTACTTAAAGAATGGTGGTATTGAAAAAGGTTCTGGAGATAGATGTTGGTGATGGTTGTACAACAAAATGACAAACTTAATGCTCCGGCACAATGTGAGTCACTGGGTTCCATCCTTAGCACCACATAAAAATAAAACAAAATAAAGACATTCTGTACAACTACAATAATTTTTTAATTGCAACTGTTCTGTTAGTTTCTAAGGTATGCATTTTATCACACCTTCATCATTATTAAATGTTTTAACAAATTGATGTTAAAAAAAAGAAAATGATAGTATTATATAGCAAGTCTTTACTAAATCCTAGTAATATATATATATATATATATATATATATATATATATATATATATATATATATACACACACACACACACACACACATACACACACACACATGCTCCTCTGAAATTCTGTTATTAATCATGATCACTTTGAAATCATGTTTTTAGAGCATTTCAGGCTGAACTTAATATCAAATCCTACTTCCCATCGTTTAAGTCTCTAGATCCCCATCTTAGCCCAACTTCTTGATAAGTTTCTGATCTTTGACAAAAATGCATTAATTATTTCTTGTTCAACATTTGGCATCAAATGACCTTTGTTACTAGCAAAATTCTAGTATTACAATTCCATTTTTGGTTATTGAATTTCTGTTATGTCTCCTATGGTTGAGTACCTGTTTTTGTTAACCTTTCTAATATCCTAAATGCTGTATAATTGGGCTTGGACTTTTCATTTAACAAACATTAGAGCGCCTCCTATGTGTGATGCAGAATTTTAGGTGACTGGGTTAAGTTGATGAAAACAAAATTTGCCCTCTTTTACTTTATGGCACATCAGGGGAAAGAAATGATAAATAATAAACATGGTAAATAAAAAGACCTTGAGCTAGATGTGTGCTTGGCATGTCTGAGGAACATCAATGAGGCCAGTATAGATGAAGGCAGAGAAAGCAACTGTAGATCAGAGAGGTAAAGAAGGGCCAAATTAACCACTTCCTTAAGTAGAGACAATGTTTCCATAGTAGAGACATTGTTTAATTGGGAGAGAAATTAAAAGCCCTTGCAGTTTTGAGAAATACTACAATGTAACATTTTTTTTAATTATTTTTGAGATGGAGGTCTTGCTTTGTTGCCCAGATTTGTCTTAAATTTGACTGGGATTGCATTGACTATAGATCAAGCTGGGAAGAAATGACACTGACAATATTGAGTGTATCTATGAATGTGGAATAATGTTCCAATTAGGTCTTCTTTGCTATCCTTCATTAGAGTTATAGTTTTCCTCATACGGACTTTATAAGTAGTCTGTTAAATTTAAATCTAAATATTTTTTTGAGGTGATAATGTAAGTGGTATTTTCAAATTCCTTTTTTTTTTTTGTTATTAGTATATAGGAAAGCAATTGACTTTAGTATATCAACTTTGAATCCTGCAAGTTTGCTATCATCTCTTATTAGTTCCAGGAGGTTTTTTTTGTGTGTGTGAATTCTTTTTGGTTATCTACATAGGTGATCATTTCATCTATGAACAAAGGCATTTTCTTTTTTCTCAAATAAAAATATTTCTTATCTTACTGTATTAGCTAGAACTTGCAGTATGATATTGAAAAGAAGGAATGAGAGGGGTCATCTTTGCCTTATTCCTGATCTTAGTAGGGAAGTTTCTAGAATTTCACTATTAAGTATGATGTTAGCTATAGGATTTTTATAGATATTATTTATCAAGCCAAGACAGTTTTCCTGTATTCCTACTTTAATAAGAGTTTTGGATTTTGCCACATTCTTTTTATGCATCTATTGACATGACCCATGTGATTTTTCTTCTTTAGCCTGCTGGTGTGATGGATTACATTCATTGATTTTTTTTCAAATGTTAAATTACCATACCTAGGATCAATCATCTTGGTCATGGAATGTAATTCTATTATTATTATTATTATTAATATTATTATTATTATTTTGTAGTTGTGTGTGGACAGAATGCCTTTATTTATATTTTTGTGTTGCTAAGGATTGAACCCAGTGCCTCACACATTCTAGGCAAGCGCTCTGCCACTAAGCTATAACCTCAGCCCTGGAGTGTAATTCTTTTTATACATTGTTAGATATGATTTGCTAATATTTTGTTGAGGAATTTTTTTTTAACACAGAGTTTCATATGTTGCTCAGGCTAGTCTCAAACTTCTAGGCGCAAGTGAACCCACACTGGAGCCTCTAGAGTAGCTAGGACTATATATAGGTGCATTCTACCATATCTAGCTTTTGTAGAGGATTTTTTGCATCTGTGTTCATAAGAGATATTGGTCTCAAGTTTTCTTTTCAAATATGCATCCCTCTTTTTCTTGTGCTATCATTACATGTTAGTTTCCCAACATTGCCCCATGGGTCTCTAATAGTCTCTCTACTTTTTAAAGTCTGTTTTCCCTCTGTACTTCATTTTGGACAGTTTTCTATTTTTATGTATTCAGGTTTGATGATCATTACTTCAACAGTGTCTGGTCTATTATTATTCTCATTCAGCTTATTTTTAGTTTTGCATTTTTTAATTTCTACTAATTCCATTTGAATTCTTTTTATCCTTCCATTTTTCTTTTTGTCTTGTTCATGTTTTTCTTTACATTTTTTAGCATATTGATAAGATTTATAATAGTTCTTTTCAGGATCTTTTCTAATAATTACATTATGTCTTTACACTATGTTTGTTTCTATTGCTATATTTTTTTTCCTGGTTATATATTGTACTCACCTGCTTCTGAACATGTCTGAAAATTTATTGGATATCACACATTGAATTTTAGATTGTTATTATGCAGGATTTTGTTGTATTGTTTTTTTTCAAATATCTTTTTAATTGTTGATGGACCTGCATTTTTTTATTCTCTTTTATTGCTGAGTAATATTCCATTGTGTACATATGCCACATTTTTTATATCTTTATTATTCTTTATTTGTTTATTTTTACGTGGTGCTAGGGACCGAACCCAGGCCTTCACAAATGCAAGGCAAGTGCTCTACCATTGAGCTACAATCCAGCCCCCACATTTTTTTTAATTCATTCATCTATTGAAGGGCATCTAGATTGGTTCCACAATTTAGCTATTGCGAATTGTGCTGCTATAAACATTGATGTGGCCTTGCCCCTATAGTATGCTGTTTTTAAGTCCTTTGGGTATAGACTGAGGAGAGGGATAGCTGGATGGTTCCATTCCCAATTTTTCAATAAATCTCCATACTGCTTTCCGTATTGGCTGCACCAATTTGCAGTCCCACCAGCAGTGTATGAGTGTACCTTTTTCCCCATATCCTCGCCAATACTTATTGTTGTTTGTCTTCATAATAGCTGCCATTCTGACTGGTGAGATGAAATATTAGAGTGGTTTTGATTTGCATTTCTCTAATTGCTAGTGATGATGAACATTTTTTCATGTATTTGTTGATTGATTGTACATCATATTCTGAGAAGTGTCTCTTCAGTGGACCTGTATTTTTTTCTTTATATGCAGTGCTAAGAATCAAACTCAGTGTCTCACACATGCCAGGCAAGCACTGTACCACTTAGCTACAATCCCAGCCCCTTGTTGTATTCTTTTAAATATTGTTGCACTTTGTTCTGGGGAATAGTTAAGTTGCTTGGAATCTATTTGATTCTTTTGAGTCTTGCTTTTATATTACTTGGGAAAAGGGGTTGGGACTTGAACCCAAGGCTTTTGCATATGCTAAATATGCACTCTACTATTGAGCTACCCTGCACCCCAGCCCTGTTTTTGTGATTTAGTAGGACAGGTTCAATAATTTTTTCTGAAAATTAATTTTTCTATATTACTAATGCACAACCTTCTGAGGACCCTACCAAGGGTGTGTATGTTATGATATTTATCGACTCAGACTGCCAGAATCATGAAATATTCTCAGGTCTATGTGATCTCCGTAAGTTTTCAGCTAACCACATCCTAATTGATGCTCCCCACCTCGTTTAGTGTTCTCATGGATATTCAATTCAGGACTAACAGAAGGCTCAAGAGGATTCTCCAGTGATTTCTAACATGTAATGATAGCACAAAAAACTCTGCCCTGCAAGTTTTAGTTTCTCAACCTCTAAAAATTTAAGGCCCATCTCATTTGTTTCTTTTTTCTCAGTGAATAGAGTCCTGAGCTACCTGTCCTAATTTTGTCCAATGTTGGAAGACCATGATTTCACATATTTTATTTGGTTTTTCAGTTGTTTATGGCTATAGGGCAATTTGTACAGCACTTATTCCCTCATGGGCAGAATTGGAATTATGCTTAAAATATTTTTTTAAACATCCAGGTATTTTATTTTATCAGTCCCTTTTTAAGTCTGCTAATTTTGATTGCCTTCTATCCTTATGTGTTAAGTCCCAAAACATCTTTTAAGAAATTTGTCACTATTTCTCCTGTACTCTGGATCACACCTTATTATATTGTCCAGTATTATGTTGTTCTCTGAACCTACTTCTTCCCAACATTTGGTTTGTTCTTAGTATTTCATACTTGTTTCACAACTTTACTTGGTCCAATCTTATAGCTACTGAGCTTTCAGTGAAGCATCCAAATACATATAAGCATTCTTAAGGCAACCAGAATCTATATCTATAAAGTTTTCTCTGAAGGTATTTTAAAAGTTCTATTTATATCCTCTTTTAGGACTTTTTAGGTCAGAGTACATTGGAAAGATTGGCACTGTGGGCATAAAGGGATGTATGAAAGGGATGTATGTATTTCAAATGAGTGTGACAAAAAGTATCTGGACAAGCCACTTAGGTAGTTCTCCTGTCATTTAATTTCATATTTGAACAAGTTTGACCAAATAATATTCTAACTTAATTTGGCAGAACCTGTTTCCCAAGTATTCTATCACTTCCCATATTGTATCCTTGCCCAGATAACAATCTAAACTTCCTAATGTCTATGACCATATGACTTTCTATTTCTGTTCATGTCTCTAAAAATATTTGTTTTATCCTATTCTAGTACCTTTTTCCCCTTAAATATGCCCTCTGTACTCTGAATTACTAACAGATGTAGCCTAAAATAACAATGGATTTTACTATCAGACTCCTAAGAATATACAGTTTATTACTGATAAACTGAGCATTTCCTTTAGAAACTTTTGGTGGCATTCCTTGGATTTTAAACATGATCTAATATTCTCTTTTCAAGAACTTCCACCAAATCTTTTCAAAGATTCTAACAAATTTATACAGAATGTAAAGATACTTTTTGAAGGATGTTTTTGGCAACCATATAGAATACTATGGTGCACAGTTACTAGACAAATTGCCAAAGGTATGTCTTTTTTTAATACTTATTTTTTAGGTGTAGATGGACACAACACAATGCCTTTATTTTTATGTGGTGCTAAGGATCAAATCCGGGTCCTGCCTGAGCTAGGCGAGCGTTCTACCGCTGAGCCACAATCCCAGCCCCAAAGGTATGTCTTCATGGCAAACTTCTGAGCAACTAGTGAAATGAAATAAGTCCAAGATAAATTCTGTAATATATGAGTGATACATGATAATAACTTAGTGCTAAAATTATATTTAAGTTTATTTTTAGTGTTGTTCTGGGGACTAACATTAATAATTTAGATCAATCTACTTTGGACTTATACCAACTTAAATAGTATACAAAAACTTTGCTCCTATGAAGTTCTGTTTTCTGCCTCTTGTTATTGTAAAAAACAAAATCTTTCTACATATAAATCTACAACTTGGATTTATAATTGTTATATTATACAGAAAAAAAAAAGACATTACAAAGTACACATTTATGGGCCTGGGGTTGTGGCTCTGTGGTAGAGTTCTCCCCTAGCATGTGTGAGGCACTAGGTTCAATCCTCAGCACCACATAAATAAATCAATAAAGGGACTGGGTACAATTTTAAAAAAAATTTAAAAGTGCACATTTATATTTATCTATTTCATTACCTTTAATGGCATTCTTCATGTTTTGTGTAAATTTGAGTTACTTCTAGAATCCTTTCATTTCAGCTTGAAAGACTCCCTTTTATATTTCTCATATGGCAAGAAACATCCTGGAGCAGTGAAATATCCTGTGTTTGTTTATCTAGGAATAATGTCTCCATTTTGGAAAGATATTCTTTCCAGATATGGAATTCTTATATGACAGGTGTTTTCCTTCCAGCACTTTAAATATATTATCTCACTGCCTTTTTAAAAAATATATATTTATTTTTTAGTTGTATTTGGACACAATACCTTTATTTTATTTATTTATTGTTATGTGGTACTGAGGATCGAACCCAGGGCCTCCCATGTGCAAGACAAGCACTCTAACACTGAGCTATAACCCCAGCTCTCTCATTGCCTTTTGATTTCCCTGGTTTCTGTTTTCTTTCCTTCTCCTCCTTCTTTTATCAGGGATTGAACCCAGCCATTGAGCCACATCCCCAGCCCTTTTTATTTTTTATTTTGAGACAGGGTCTCCCTAAATTGTGTAGGGCCTTGCTAAATTGCCGAGGCTGGCTTTGAATATGCAATCCTCTGCCCCAGCCTCTGGAGTCACTTGGATTACAGACATGTTTCTGGTGAGAAATCAACTAGTAATACAAAGATCCTTTATATACAATGAGTTATTCTATCATTTTGCTTTCAAGGTTTTTTCTTTGTTTTATCCTTCAACAGTTTAATTATAATTTGTGTAGATGTGGATCTCTTTGAGCTATTCCAACCTGGAATTCATTGAAACTCTTGGGTGTATAAATTGTTTTTAAATCATTTTGGAAGTTTTAGGCCATGATTTCATCAAATATTTTTTCTACACACCTCTCTCAACTTCTCTAACTCCCTTTATAAGTATGTTGATACGTTTGATGGTGTCTCACAAGTTCTGAAGTTTTATTTATTTTTATTCTTTTTTCTTTATGCTCTTCATCCTGGGTAATCTCAATTGACTTGTATTTAAGTTCACAGATTCTTTCTTCCACCTCCTCAAATTTGCTAGTGAGCCTTTCTACAGAATTTTTCATTTTAGCAGTTTTCTTTTTCTTTTCTTTTCTTTCTTTTTTTTTTTTAAGAGACAGAGAGGGAGAGAGAGAGAATTTTTTTAGTATTTATTCTTTAGATTTTGGCAGACACAACATCTTTGTTTGTATGTGGTGCTGAGGATCAAACCCGGACCGCACGCATGCCAGGCGAGCACGCTACTGCTTGAGCCACATCCCCAGCCCAGCAGTTTTATTTTTCAATTCTAGAATTTCTCTTTGACCATTTTAAAAATTTTAAATCTCATTCTTTATGTTCTTTGTTGAGACATCATTTTCATGCTTCTTTAGATGTGTTCTCTATTGACCCTTTGAGCACATTTAAAACAGATTTAAAATCTTTGTCTAGTAAGTCTAGCATCTGAGCTGCTTCAGGGACTGTTTTATATAATTGCTTTTATCTTCTGTGTATGAAGTGTGCCTTCTTGTTTCTTATAATTTGGGGGGTTGAAAAGTAAACAGAGGTCTCAGATAATGTGGCATCTCTGAAAATCAGAGCAGGAATCTGCTTCTCCGGCATTTGTTGCTGCTAGTGCTTTTTAGAGCTAGTGTTATATGTTTATTTAGTGAATAACCAGGAAGTCTTTTGAACTAATTCCTTGATAATTTCTAGATGTCAGAATTTTTCAAAGTCTCTATAAGTATCCCATTTATCAGGCTTTCCTTTTAAGCTTTTTGGTTAATATATTGTTGATAACACTATTATGAATTATTTCAGGCATCTGTGATGTTAAGGCACTTACTAAAATCTCTCCCCCACCTCCAGAGGCATTTAGCACTGGGAAAATCTGAGATTAAATAAATAAATAAATAAATAGTATCTTTCCTCTGGTGTCTTCCAGTGAACCACCAGCAAATAGATCAAATAATGATATTTCTTTGGAATGAGGTCCTTTTTGATCCTGCTTGTTCTAGGAATGTCAGGTGTTTTTATTTTTCATCACTGAACTGAAGAATGATTGCTAAGAAACTCCTGGCTTTTACTAAGATCCAACCTTTTTTCTTAATTGTTCTTTGGCTTGCTGCAAGCCCTCCATTAATTTCCAGAGTTTTAAAACTGATTCTGAACATTTTTGTTAGGTCTTTTTTGCTGTTTATATGAGGGACAAAATTTAAAAGGTCTTTGATGCCTGATTTTTGCTAAAATCATCACAATTAGGCCTGGTTTTGATCTCATTTTTTTTTTTCGTTTGTTCATATTCATTGAATGCCTACCATAGCCAACTGTTCTAAATGAACAGGGGGTATAACATGTTCTGTCCTCTAACATGTTAATAAGATGGTGACTAGAACCAGGTGTGGTGGTGCACATCCATAATTCCAGTGACTTGTGAGGCAGTGGCAGGAGGATCACAAGTTTGAGACCAATTTCAGCAACTTAATAAGACCCTCAGCAACATAGCAAGACCCGGTCTCAAAATAAAAAATAAAAAGCGCTGGGGATGTGGGCAGTGGCAAAGTACCTCTGGATTCACCCCCTAGCACCAACAAAACAAAAGAACAAAATGCAAACAAAAAGATGGTGGTGGGCTGAGGATGTGGCTCAAGCGGTAGCGCGCTTGCCTGGCATGCGTGCGGCCCAGGTTCGATCCTCAGCACCACATACAAACAAAGATGCTGTGTCTGACGAAAAACTGAAAGATAAATATTAAAAAAAAAAAAAAGATGGTGGTTAAAGGTATAATGTAATTTTATCTGGATACCTAGCTTTGAAAAATTTATTTTGCTTATTCTCTTAAGGTATTCAACAAAAATGTATTGAACACTTACTCTGTATCAGGCATTCAGAGTTATAAGGAAACCCTTTGTTCCTGTCTCCTTTGAATTCTTTGTTTAGTCTTCTTTTCCTGAAAAAGTTTATGCCTCACAGGAAGCACTTCTGTCTTTTGTTACCTCTCTTCTTCCCTCCCAAGATAGTGCCAACAAATTCAGAAAGGGCAGCTTAGTATGGACAAGACAGCATCTCATAGAGAAAATGATATAGTTAGTAAGACTGAGGGAGGGGGTCCTGCCTTCAAGAGGGAAGAGGAAACTCTTTTTGGTTGTTTGAAAGTATTATAGTTTGAAGAGTAAGTAGGATAAAAGTATAATGAAAAAAACCCAGAGTTTTCCTGAAAATTTTTTCAGTTATATGCTAAGTTACATGCAATTAAACTTTTCCTGACAACTCTAACCCACCCATTATTTTCTAAGTGAAGAATCTTTATCATCACTAGTGCACTTTAAGTAATAAATCACATACTCTTCAATAGCATTTCTTTAGTTTTACTTGTTATATATGAATATCTTATGTTCTGAAATATTTCCCTTGAAGTCAAAGAAAACATCATCAGATATATTTCCTATCATGTCTAACATGCTGAAAGTGTCTGTATTCATCAGCGTTCTTCAAAGAAACAGAATGCACATATTTTATAAGTGGCTCGTGTGATTGTGGAGGCTGGCTAGTCCAAAAATTGCAGGATAAACTATCAGGCTGAATCATATCTCAAAATACAGTCATTTTCTGAGATATCTAGGAATTAGGAATTCAACATACAAATTTGGGGAAGGGCCACAATTCACTCCACAATACTGCTCAATAAATATTTATTGGAAAAAAGTGTTTTTACCTAAGTATAATCTGATCATTTGATCTCCATGTTTATCCTTTCCTTCCTCTAACACAGATTTCCATTTTAATTTCATTCTAACTTTAGGAAACTACATGTTAATTGATGTACTGTCTAAGCTTGGGTGGGGTTGTGTGGCCACCTCATTTGCTTTGATGCACTCACTTGTGAACTTTGACACATTGCATAGTTTACTCAATGGAGTTGAGAAAGGAAGAGTGAGGTCCATAATTAGTATGAAGGATAGAGGGAACACAGAGGCAAGCAAGGATTGGCACAAACTTCAGCTGAATCCTTTTTCTTTTCATCGGTATTGTGACTTACTTTGATTATATCCCTGCTCTCCAGAAGTGAAGCCTCAGATCAGCAGTCCTGGCATGAGAAAGAAATAGATCCCTCCCTTCTGGCCTCCTCTGGGATAAGGAGAACAGAAAACTGGCTTGCTAAGAATACCATTCTGCAGCAGATACAACCAGACTATCTCCTAGAGGTTCCCAAGGAAAGTGGGTCAATGATTTTTGAAAAGTTCATCATAGAAAAGTAAAATAGTTGAAGAAAATCTTAGCAGATATAAAACCAAAGACTATATGTGAAAAAGTGGAAATAATCTGGAAATGAGAACGTAATATCCATGAACAGAATGATGTGAGATAAATACAAAATACAGGGCTGGGGATGTGGCTCAAGCGGTAGCGCGCTCGACTGGCATGCGTGCGGCCCAGGTTCGATCCTCAGCACCACATACAAACAAAGATGTTGTGTCTGCCAATAACTAAAAAATAAATATTTATAAAAAAAAAATACAAAATACATAGAAAATAGTCAAGAAAGTTAGGATATTACAAAAATAGAAGAATACAAAAACATCTTTCTTAGAAGCTGTATTGGTTGGTCTTTATCAAGCAACTAGCACCACTGGGCTGTAGGTGTAACTCAATGATGGAGTACTTGCCTACCATGCATGAGGTCCTAGGTTCAATCCCCAGCAAAACACACATGCTCATATACACACAAATAGCATGACTAATCTTTTGGTGAGGATGAATTGGAAATTTATATTAGTACCTTTGAGTAACAATTACAGATTGAATATATACATATAATAGTTATGCCTGATATAATATATACCATGTGTTAGTAACATTTTGAAACTATAGCAAAATACCTTATTAAGTGATTTATAAAGACAAAAAGGTTTATTTTGGCATACAGTTTGAAGGTTCCTATCCAAGATAGGTAGATTGTTCCTTTAGGCTTCTAGTAGTCCTGACAGATGGGAATGGCAGGAAGAATGGTGGAACAAAGTGCTCACTTTATAACTAGGAAGCTAAAGAAAGAGAGGAAAGGACCAGGTCCTACAGACACACCCCCAATGATCTAAAGACCTCCTACTAAGTGCCACTTTCTAAAGGTTTTACCATCTCCCACAGTGCCAATGTAGGGACCACGTTTTTAACGCATGAACATTTGAGGGACACTTATCCAAAGCATAAGATAATAAGCTACTAAGATAGTATATAATTGCTATACAGCTTACCGCAGAAATGCTTTTATTATTCGCAATAAAGATCAAAATGCAAGAAACCTTCCAGTAATATATTATGATATCTATGTAGGCTAAAACTCTCAAGTCAGTATTCTGATAAACAAAACAAAATGCAATAAGCTAATTCCTTTATAGAATAGACCTCAACATGACTCAGTTTTTTAAAAAACTTAGGTATCTGATACATCATTTATTTGTGGTGAAAACTTAAAATCCTCTCTTACAACTTTTTGAAATGTACAGCATAGCATTGTCAACTATAGTTACCATCCTGTTCAATAATACCATGGAACTTCTTGCGCCTTCCTAACTGTAACTTTGTACCGATTGATCAACCTTTCTCCCCACCACTTTCCCCAGCCTCTGATAACCACCACTCTACTCTCAACTTCCATGAAATCAAAATTTTAGATTCCACATACGTGAGATCATGTAGTACTTATCCTTCTGTGCCTTTTTTCAGGTATAATGATCTCCAGTTCCATCTATGTTGCTTGGAATTACAGGAGGTTTTTTTTGTTGTTGTTTGTTTGTTTTTTATAGTTGAATAGTATTCCAGTATACATATGTATCACATTTTCTTTATCCATTCATCAGCTAATGGATGGATTGTCTCCATTTCTTGTCTATTGTAAATAGTGTTACAATGAACATGGCAGTGCAGATGTCTTTTTCACTCACTTTGTGTGTGTGTGTGTGTGTGTGTGTGTGTGTGTGTGTGTGTGGTGCTAGTGATTGAACCCAGGGCCTTGTGTGTTCAAGACAAGCACTAGATGTCTCTTTGGTATACTGATTTCATTTCCTTGAGACATATATCCAGCAGTGGGATTGCTACATCATATGTCAGTTCTATTTGTAATATTTTGAGGAAACTTTAAACTGTTTTTCATAATGGCTGTATTATATTCCTACCAACAGTGTGCAGGGACAGCTCCGTTTTGTCTTTGTGTCACATGATATGCCAGGAATAGGGAATTTATGCAGCAGTACTTTTGGAGATTGTTAAAACTATGGACATTTTCCGCCACCAAATTCCAGACAGATTATCAGGCTGATAACTTCATTTTAATAAGTTTTAAAGTAGATCAGAAGAAAGAAAAATATCAGTGAGTGAACCAATTTAACCAACAGAAGTGGTGAACTGAATAAACAGCTCCCAGTGGCAGACCACTTAGCCTCCTATAGAGGAATTGATTTTAATGGACCTGGGCAAGTCCCCTCATGCAGGAAATAGAGACAGACTGATGGGATGAAGAAAAATAAAATATCAAAACCAAGCTTCTATCATATATCAGTGTTATGACAAAATCACATTCATGGGCCATCTGGGACTGCTGATGCTCTTAAGTTTATTTGAATTGCAGTCCAGTTCAAATTGAGAGAAAATGTGGAGAGATTTCCCAATTCTAATTCAAAATAGCTACC
Organism: Marmota monax; assembly: GCF_021218885.2. Taxonomy (NCBI): domain Eukaryota; kingdom Metazoa; phylum Chordata; class Mammalia; order Rodentia; family Sciuridae; genus Marmota; species Marmota monax. The sequence continues at coordinate 784,255 of NW_026692798.1, read as the reverse complement.
AGTTAGATCAGTAAATGTAATTGATTGGAAAGTATTTGTACATAATTAGTGTAATATAACTCTTTAACTACTGAAGCATGTTTGAAGCCCCTAAGAGGTGAGACTGACCCTAGCCATAGTTAAAAGCCATCCAAACAACCACCCTTCATGGACATTTAAGGAAGGGGCAGGTAGAAAAGGGAAGGTTAGTCAAATCTCTGTTACTATAAAAAAAATACCTTAGAAAAACAAACTATACAGAAGAAAAGTTCATTTTGACTCACAGTTTCAGAAGTTTCAATGCATGGTTCATTGGCTCTGTTCTTTTTTGCACTGTAGTAAGGCAGAATACCACTGCCAGGAACTCGAGGTAGTACAAAGCTGTTCACCTATTGGTAGCCAAGAAGCACTGGGGAAGAAGGAGGGGTTGGAGTCCCAGTGTTCCCTTCAAGAATATGCCCCCAATGACCCAACTTCCTTCCAATAGGCCCCATCTCCCAAAGTCCTACCACCTCCCAAAACACCACAGGAAAACAACCCAACACTGAACGCTCAGGCCTTTGGGGAATATTTAAGATCCAAGCCATAACAGTGTATTATGGAACTGTGTGTTCAAAGACAAGAAAGAGGAGCTGCCAATATAGCTCAGTGGTAGACTGCTTGCCTAACCTGTGCTGGGTTTGATTATTCCCAGCTCTGGAAAAGAAAGAAAAAAGAATGAAACAATGGAATATATTCTAGGATATTTGAAATTCTGTATTTTGGAATATCCTATTTTTTAAATTGGTATTCGTTTTCATATAAGCTTTCTGTAAGATTGCAAATTATTGGTAGTAAATGACAATTTATTTTAAAATTTATGTGGTGTAGGCCAAAACCTTAATTGGCTGTACTGTTATTCCCTTGTGTTCAAATCAATCAGAGACTCTAGAGGCAATTGTAAGCAAACCATACTTAATAAAGAGCACTGGTGCGTGCCTGTACAGGCGTCTATTGTTTGTGTTTAGCCTGGGATTGAGAGGAAAAATAGAGGGATTATTTTAGACCATAGCAGCAAGTCCCCTAGAGTCTTCTTAGCAAGGCTCTGAAGGGATTTTTATGTCAGATTCAATCATACACACCCACACATATACATGTATACATATGTGTAAATAAATAAACAAACGCAGATGAGTTAAAATGTACTTTTCCCCTCCTGGTACCGGGGTTTGAACCTAGGGGGCACTTTACCACTGAGCTACACCTCCAGCCCTTTTTATTTTTTATTTAGAGACAAAGTCAAATTACTAAGTTGCCCAGGCTAGCCTCAAACTTGTGATCCTCCTGCCTCAGCTTCCCAAGTAGCTGGGTTTAGAGGAGTATACCACCACTCCTGGCAAAAAAAAAAAAAAGTACTCTATATCAATATTGACTGAAATCTTCCTAGGTGCCAAGTACTATACAATACTTGGGAGACAACAATAATTAGCAAAACAGAATCCCTGCCTTCATAGCTTATATAGTCTACTGGGCTCCAGACACTGTGCACAGAAGAGAGCTTTGCATGGGAGGAGTAGATGAATTCTAGATAGGGCAGAGGGGTGGAAGGGAAAGGGAGAGTGCAGGGGATTAGCAAGGATGGTGGAATGTGATAGACATCATTATCGAAAGTACTTGTATGAAGACACGAATTGGTGTCAACATACTTTATATACAAACAGAATTGTGCCTTTATACGTGTAATAAGAATTGTAATGCATTCTGCTGTCATTTATTTTTTTAAAAAATCAATAAAAAAAAGAGATGTGAATCTTATATTATGGGTCTTCAAAGGCTAACCAAATACTCCAAGGTGTAGATTAAATTGATCATTCATTGTTTTACTTGTGAATCACTACTCATGTAGATATATTTTAAAGACAATTACAAACAATAAAAACTTGAGGCAATCCCTCGTGTTTTCTGAGCAACTTTGTTTCCCATCAAGGGAAAATACACCAAGACTTATTCCACAGAGAACTTGTTAGCCTTGGCACCTTGTTTCTCATACCCCACATAGTGACTATTTTCATTTTACTCTGTCCCGACAGAGTCCCAAAGTATAATTGCTGATAATAGGCCCAGAGAAGTCCTGAGAGAAACAGACTGAAAGAGACAGAGAATCATAAGAGAAAGGAAGGGGCTGGGGATGTGGCTCAAGCGTTAGCGCGCTCCCCTGGCATGTGTGCGGCCCGAGTTAGATCCTCAGCACCACATACAAAGATGTTGTTTCCGCCGAAAACTAAATAAAATATTAAAATTCTCTCTCTCTCTCTCTCTCTCTCTCTCTCTCTCTCTTAAAAAATAAAAAGAGAGAAAACTAAAAAAAAAAGAAAAGAAAATAGGTGAAATAATTATTTAAAAAAATAATAATAAAATAAGAGAAAGAAAGATAATTTTATAGCTGCTGCTTTTTTTTTCCCCCTTTCAGTACCAGGGACTGAACTCAGGGCCTTGAGTGGGCTAATACAAGCTTTACCACTGAGCTACATCCCCAGCCTTTATTAATTAATTAATTTATTTATTTATTGTGACAAAATCTTGCTAAGTTGCCCAGGTTGGCCTCCAAGTTGCAATTCTCTTGCCTCAAATTTCCCAGTAGCTGGGATTATAGGCATGTACCACTGTGCCTCATGGCCTCTTTCTATTGGACACTGGTAAGGGATATGTAGGGGGAAGGTTGACATTCTACACTTTTATTATCACAACTTTGCTCTAAACTCCAGTTTCTTGACAACCTACTCTTAACCCAACATTACATCAGTGGTTCTCAAAGGGTTGTTCTCGGACTAGAAGCATCAGCATTACCCAAAGTTTTGTTCAAAATTCAAATTCTTAGGTCCCATCCCAAATCAATGGATCATATACTATAGGACCAGGGCCCAGCAAAATGTGTTTTAACAAGCATTTTACCCCCTAATTAATAAATTGAGGTAGAAAATGGATATTTTTCCCCCACAGTTCATAAAGTATTGTCAAGTTACCATAAAAAAAGAATAATTAATTACTGTTGCCACTAGTTGTAATTTTTTTTTTTTTATCAAGCAGAGAAGGAATGTTGAAAGGGTTTAGGAGAGGAAGAACAAAGGATTTCCTCTGGAGACCATCCAGAGATGGACAGGAGGTGGGATGATCCTTGCCCTTTGCTCCTCATTTAGGGATCACACTGAGTACCTAGACTAGGGGAAGATAGATAAACTGATTCTCATCCTATTCTCATTGTATGAGTGGGGAAAAGGATCGTGTAAGAGTGACCAGACAAAATGGCTAATGCTCTGGTCAACTTCAAAAAGTACTGAAGAGGGGCTGGGGATGTGGCTCAAGCGGTAGCGCGCTCGCCTAGCATGCGTGCGGCCCGGGTTCGATCCTTAGCACCACATACAAACAAAGACGTTGTGTCCTCCGAAAGCTAAAAAAGAAATGTTAAAAAATTCTCTTAAAAAGAAAAAGGACTGAAGATTTGGAGTATAGGAGAATGAGAAAATTGTTCTGCCTTTGAGGTGGAAGATGAGGAGGTGGGTTAGAAATGCCCTTAAAAGGAGTGTATTGAATCTTGAAGGACAATGAGAAATTCTACAGATAGAGAAAGAGAAAAGGCAAAGGGTAAGAGCAGGAAAAAAAGCTTGTATATGAAATTGTTTTTCAAGTTTTTTCCTTCACGCTTTGATGTGTATCTCTGGGCCTTCTGCTAAGCCTTTGGTACTCCTCATGCACCCAAGCATAAGTAAACATCTGTCCACAATTTTTTAAATGGAAGTTTGATTTAATTGAGAAATGCTAGAATAAATTAATTTTATCATGATTCCCCCATCTCTAAATCTTTCTTATTATTATTTTAATTATTTTTTTTAATTGGCACCAGGAACTGAACTCAGGGGTGCTTTACCACTAACCTCCTCCCCAGCCTTTTTATTTTTTATTTTGAGACAGGATCTTGCTGAGGGTCTTACTAAGTTACTAAGGTTGGCCTCAAACATGTGATCTTCCTGCCTCAGCCTACCAAGTCACTGGGTTTACAGGCATGCACCACTGTCCCCAGAAACATTTACTCTTTTAACCTTTCGGAAGTGTACAGTTTAATAGTATTAACTATTAGCATGTTGTTATGTAATAAGTCCACAGATCTTGCCTTAGTTAGTAATTAGAAAAATGCAAATCAAAACTACTCTGAGATTTCATCTCACCCAAGTCAGAATGGCAATTATCAAGAATGCAAGCAATAATAAGTGTTGGAGAGGATGTGGGGGGGAAAAGTACATTCATATATTGCTGGTGGGACTGAAAATTGGTGCAACCATTTTGGAAAGCAGTGCATAAATTCCTCAGAAAACTTGGAATGGAACCCACCATTTGACCCAGCTATCCCACTCCTCGATCTATACCCAAAGGACTTAAAAGTCAGCATACTATGGTGACACAGCCACATCAATGTTTATAGCAGCTAAATTCACAATAGCTAAACTGTGGAACCAACCTAGATGTCCATCAATAGATGAATGGATAAAGAAACTGTGGTATTTATTTATATTTATTTTTTAGTTTTCGGCGGACACAACATCTTTGTTTGTATGTGGTGCTGAGGATCGAACCTGGGCCGCACGCATGCCAGGCAAGCGTGCTACCACTTGAGCCACATCCCCAGCCCCAGAAACTGTGGTATTTATGCACAATAGAATATTACTCAGCATTAAAAGAGAATAAAATTATGGCATTTTCAGGTAAATGGATGGAGTTAAAGAATATTATGCTAAGTGAAGTAAGCCAATCCAAAAAAAAACTAAAGGCCAAATATTTTCTCTCATTAGTGGATGCTGACCAATGATGGGGACTGGCATGGGAAGAATGGAGGAATTTTGGATTGGGCAAAGGAGAGGGCAAGGAGGGGTTAAGGGCATAGGAAAGATGGTAGAATGAGATGGACATCATTACCCTTAAGTACACAAATGATTGCATGAATGGTGCATTTCTACACCATGTACAACCAGAGAATTGAAATGTTGCACTCCATTTGTGTACTGTGAATTGAAAGGTATTCTGCTGCATATACAACTAAGTAGAATGAATAAAAATAATTTAAAAATTCTTATTGATTATAAGTTACTAACACTAAGAAAGGCTGCTTCATCATATTCTAGAATTTGTATCAATATTACTGTGCCTAACACTGTTCCAGACATTTTCCATATATGAAATAATTTTACTCTTACACCAGCTGTATGTGTGCTATTACTGTTCTCATTTTATAGATAAGGAAACTGAGACACTGAAATATTAATAACTTGCCATGAGTCACACAGTTAATAAATGACATGTACAGATTCTTTGCACCATTCTCTCTTCTGCAAGATTGGTGTCTTCTGGTTGCTGGGACAATAATATTGTTTTGAATTCCCCTTAGTAGTAAAATTAACTCCCTAGGAACCCAAGATAAATACATCTTTCCTAGTTTAAGCATTACAATCTGTTATGACTTTGACCTTTATCTTATTTATTTATTTCGTAGCACAGGGGATTAGAACCCAAGGCCTTAGGCATTCAAGGCAAGCACTCTACCAACTGAGCTATATCCCCAGCCCATTGATTTTGATCTTAAATGTCTCCAAAACACTTATGTCTGAAGGCTTGACCCCTGCAAATAATTATGGTGCTATTGAGATAGTGGAAACTTCAGAATGTAAATCCTAGTTGATGAAAGTTGGATCACTTGGGGGCATGACCTTGATGGATATACTTGATGGTTTATTGCTGTGATTACACTTAACCATGTGATTTGGAACCTTTGGGATTGTTCTTCAGGAGGAGTTTTTAAAAGTTTGGAGATGCTAGCTAGAGAAGCATTAGAATTCTAGGAGCATAGCTTAATGGGTGATATTAGTGAGAGCTCAGATGATCAAAATATTGATAGGAAACCAGACAGTAAAAGCTGTGCTCCTTCCAGGCAGGAAAAGCTGTGCTCCTTCCAGCGATTCACAAGGGTGAGGTAGAATGACCACAAGTTCTAGGCCAGCCTCAGCAACTTAGTGAGGTCCTAAGCAACTTAGCAAGATTCTGTCTCAAAATAAAAAATATGAGAGTTATGGATGTGGCTCACTAGCTAAGTGACCTGGTTCAAAACAAAACTAAACAAACAAAATAAAACAAAACAAGACAAAAAAACCCAAATCCTGAGGTTTTACATAGAAATGAGGACTCAATTTGGAATTGGACTGGAGGCTATTTGTGTTATATTCTGGCAAGGAACTTGTCTACATTTTGTCCATGTCCTGAGACTTTTTTGAAGCCAAGTTTAAAGATGATGAACTAGTTTTTCTGGCAGAGGGAATTTAAAGGCAGCACAGCATTCAGGCAGTGGTATAGGTATTGCTGACTCCTTTTAGCCAAATTTACAATGAGGAAACAGGAGGAAAAAGCACTACAGAAAGATTTGGAAAACTTGCAGTTTTTCCAGAAAATGAGCACATTTTAAAGTTATAGCCCAGGAAGCTGAAGTTGCTAAAGAGAGCACTGTTTAAAAGAAATCAAGTTATTTACATTGGAACAATATAAAAAATCTCTAATGATTGTCTCAGAAATTGTTGAGACTCTCCCCCCGCCCACCAGCCAATGCAGACTTAAGAACGTAAAAGTGTAAGCTTATTTCTAAGATTTTGCTTTGAGATTAGAGGCCTGGGTTGCCTTGGTTTCATAGATCCATCTAGGGAATTGTTTTCCCAGGGTTTGTTTCCCTGTGTTCAGCCATCCAGGAGCCTAGAGCAATGAAGCCATGGTCCAAGGGGGTCTGGCTGATGCTTCTGCTAATGACAAACCTTGGCATCATTACTGTGCTACTTTTCCAGGCATGCTGAATTCAAGAGTTACAGGGTTATAGAAGCTTCCACCATAATTTCAAAGGAAAGCTTGGGAAGTGATGCAGTGTAAGAATTCCTTCAAGAAGCCTATGTCAAGGTGATGTGTGAAGCTATTACAGTGAAGCCAAAATTTCAGTGGAGATTCCAGGAAGTTGAAGATACCAGTGAAAATGGAATGACCAGCAAGGAAACCTGCAAGTAGGGAGAAGAACCAGCCCAAGGTAGAAACCACAGGGTTGCAGCCAGTAAGGCCATATGGGTTGGGTGTCTAAGTCCTTTGAAACTCATATCATTCCACCTTGTGACCCAGAGGTGAGACATGGAGCATTAGGATTTAATGTTTGCTCTGCTGGATTTTGGTTCTGTTTTGATCTAATTCCTCCTTGCTGTTTTCCTACCTCCTTCTTTTGGGATGGGAATGTTTACCCTGTGCATTGTATCTTGGAAGTATATAACTTTCTTTTTTATTTTACAGGGGTTCCAAGCTAAGAGTTTGTCTTGAAGCTCAGAGGAAACTTTATATTTGGATTTTAATTTTTTTTAATTGTATATGTACACAATACCTTTGATTAATTAGTTTGTTTATTTATTTATTTTTATATGGTGCTGAGGATTGAACACAGGCTAGGCAAGTGCTCTGCCACTGAGCCACAACTACAGCCCCCAATATACTTGGATTTTTGAACAATGCTTTTTAAGATTATGGGAACTCTTGCAGATGGACTGAATGCATTTTCTATTATGAGATGTACATGAGCTTTTGGGGGCCAGGGCAGAATGTTATTATGATTTGGATCTTAAATACCTCCTAAATGCTCAAATGTTGAAGGCTGCTCATCTTATGATACTATTGAGTTGGTGGAGTTAGGGCCTACCTGAAGGAAGTTGGGTCATTGGGAATGTGACAGTTTAGGATATATTGAGACCCTGGCCTCTTTCTCTCTTTCTCTGCTTCCTGGACACAATGATATAAGTAGCTTCACTCACCAAGCACTCTCTGCCTAGAGCAATGGAGCCAAATGAGTATAAACTGAAACCCCTGAAAGATGAGCAAAAATAAATGTTTCTCCCTTATAAGTTGATCATCTCAGGTATTCATCACAGTGATGCAAAACACACTATGCTTTCACTGTATGGCTACTATGTTTTTGGAGGAATAGGTAACCCTGAAACTAGAACCATAATCCATTTGAGTTTCTGTCTTAGTATTGCCCACAGGATTAGAAAATTTTCAGTAGGATCTTGAAATTAACAAATTTTATCTATTAGAATAAAAGAGCCAGGGTAAAGGAAGATTAATGATTGTAGAGAGTAAAGGTATCCTCCTTAATGGGATTTTACAAAAGCTAAGAGAAGTACAATGTGTCATGGTGGACCCTGAACAATTTACAAGGAGAAGAAGAAAGTAAAATTTAGAGTAAGAAAATACAAAATATGAGAGAAGGTACCTAAGGAATTATGTTAAGCAGGCCATACAGTGTTTCTTTTATTATTTTCATCCTCTTTGTCTTTACATGTAAGAAAATTCATTATCCCTATACCATGGCTCAGAATGAGCTGTTTTTAGGCAGTCATTTAAGAATTATTTCAAATATTTTAAAACTTTTATTTGATATTATTTCCAGAAATCTTCATTTATTTGTATTATTTTTGTCTGGTATATTATCATAGGGGCTAACAAACTTTTTCTGCAAGGGATTGAATGGGGTTTGGATGGAAGACAAGATAGTCTCTTATAATTCCCAAGTCTTCCATGGTAGCCCCAAAACAACCATAGACCTCTATTCAAGATAATTTGTTATTTCCTCAGATGTGTTAAGTTACTAATGAGCCAATAGAAAGTTCCTTATTTCTAATACTGCAGAGTTTTTGTTTGTTCGTTTGTTTTGGGTGCTAAGTATTGAACATGGTCTTGTACATCCTAAGCATATGCTCCCATATTTTTTATTTTTAGCATTCTTTTGACTTGATGACTTCCATCTTTGTTTTTAAATTTCCCCATCTGTTCATGTATGCTTTTCATTTTTTAATTAAATTCTTTAACCTATTAATCCTCACCATTTTGAAGTTCTTGATAGTTTCTAACACCTAGGTCATCTCTGAATCTGGTTCTGTTGATTACTTTGTATCTTGACGGGGGTAGTTGTTGTTTCATTCTTATATTGGTACACACTATAATTTTTTTTTATTGAATGCATCTTGTGTAGAACAAGAAAAATTCAGGAAAGCAGTATTTATGCCTGGAATGAACATGCCTCTTCTCAGACAGTGTGATGGATTGAGTCAATCTAGTTTAAAAGATAGGTTAGATTAAATTTAACTATGGCCAAAATGGCTTTCACTTCTAGTGCCTTATGCTTGGGATGGTGTCTGGAATGCTGCCAGGATTTCTCAATGCTTGTGCTCCACCCTCTGCTCACAGTCTTCCCTGTATTATACCAGGTAGCACCACAGAAGTAGTCTTTCTTCATGTTCTTGCTTCTCTGCCAGTGAATCGCAGAGAGCTACTATTTATTACTTGGTATTTTCACTGGGGTGGAGAAGAAGAGATGGAATGGTTCTCTGTAATTTTAGGTAGCTTTATAAAAGTATATAATACTTGGGTCCTGGAGATGAACTTTTCTCAGAATTGCCCTACTGACAGGTTGCCAAACTCAGCTTTGTATCTGTGGTTTTTCTTATGTGTGAAGATTTCCCTGCCCCTCCTTGTCTTAGGAGACTTTTAAATATACTGGCATATAATCCCAGGCTCAGAACAGTTTCTTGTCACACCTCCAGGGGTGGGCTTTTCCCCCAACCTGATCCTCTGGTAACAATTTTTTTTTAATTATTTTTATTTATTTATTTTTTAGTTGTAGTTAGACACAATACCTTTATTTTATTTATTTTTATGTGGTGCTGAGTATCGAACCCAGGGCCTCACACATGCTAGGCAAATGCTCTACTGCTGAGCCACAATCTAAACCCAACAGTGGGTTTTTGTCTGTGTTCTGGAAGCAACAATATTTGCTGCTCCTCCCCAGAGTCTTAAGCCTTTTGAGTAAGAGCATCATGGGCAGCTGGGCTTCCTGCAGTGGTAGTTCTGCTGTCCTCTGGGCCTATAATATTGAGGGAGGCTCTTTCTAGCCACCCACCTCACCCTCTATCTTCCTTGTAAACATCTGGTAGAAGTAATGAGCAATTGGGGCTGGGGATGTGGCTCAAGCGGTAGCGCGCTCGCCTGGCATGCGTGCGGCCTGGGTTCGATCCTCAGCACCACATACAAAGATGTTGTGTCCGCCAAATACTAAAAAATAAATATTAAAAAATTCTCTCTCTCTCTACCTCTATCTCTCTCACTCTCTCTTTAAAAGAAAAAAAAAAAAAAAAAAAAGAAGTAATGAGCAAGTGCATGCTCTGAGCAAGGGCATGCTTCCTCTTCTATAACACCCATGGGCTCTTTAGTCTTTTGGCCTACACCAGATCTTTGGTAATCCACTAAAAGTTTTGCTTAGGGGCGGATGAGACAGTCCATACATCCAGGCTCTGCTCATGAGAAATGTTACCCTTTTCAATATTAGGCTTTTGGACCTCAATATCAGCTCAGCTCTTGGGCTCAATGCTTTGGTCCAAAAAAAGTGATTTTGCAGATTGTTTGGCTTTTTTCTCATTTTTAGAAAGGGAACAGTGCTCTTGCCAGTAATTCAGATTCCAAGTGAAATTAGAAAACTTAAAGTCTATAGCTGAACTACACCCCAGCCAGATTTTTTTTTAATTAATTAATTAATTAATTTGTTTATTGTGACAAGGTCTTGCTATGTTGTCCAGCTATCTTCAAACTCCTGGGTTCAACTGATCTTCCTGTATCAGCCTCCTAAGTAGCTGGTAATATATGCACGTGCTGCTCTACCCAAATCAGGAAATAATTTTCATGGCTGCATAGTATTGCTGTGTATTAACATGAGAGTTTATTCAACCAAAGTCATAGGGTGTATTGATGTGATTCCTAATGTTTTATTCACAGCTTCTTTGCCCCAATCCACCTCTTAAAGTAGCGACTCCTATTTCTTTCTTTCTTCTGTTTTGAGATTTTCCCCTTCCCAACTCCATGTGGTTCTAGTGGGGCTGCCAGTCATAGTACCACCAGCCTCCAAATGAGAAAGTGACTTAGGTCCTGCTATCACAGTGTCCTGGCTACAATGATTGTTTCAGAGATGAGCACAGAAGAAAAGGAACAAAGTGTTTCTCCAGAGATATTAGCATACATGAGGCCCTGTGTTCAATCCCTAGCGCCACACACACACAAAAGGAGATCAGTGTTTCTATGGCAGAAATTATCCAACTCTTCTGACTCTTGACAGGCAGTTGAAAAATAGGTGGATGATGTCAATAAAATATAAAATTGTGTTGATCTGTGCACAATTTTTTCACAAAAAAGAAAACAGGTGAAAATTATTGTCAGTTGACATCATAGAACTGTAAGAATATAGACTGAGGACACTTCCCGGCCATCTTCCCCACTACTTAGGTGGGGAAAGCCCATAGGTGATAGGAGAAGAGGAGGCTGCAAGAGACCAGTAAATAGGAAAAGATTGGGAAAAGTGGGTCCTGGCAGCAGCAACTCTAATTCCAGGTTATAAATAAAGTCTTTGGTCTGGTTCCTTCAGTTCTTTCTTCATGTCTGATCCACCCTATAAATCTTTTTTTTTGCTTGTGTTATTTTGATGTGGGTTGGTCACTGGGCCAGGAAACCATTTTTACTAGTTTGTATTCTAGGTGGGTTCAAGGTCTTGCATTATAAAACACACTGAAGAAACAATGTAACTACCTCTCCTGCTCTTTTCCTCATTAAGATACATTTCCAGAGTAGGAGTTATGAGCCAAGGAATATGCCAAAGAATAAAGCACATCTTAAAAGCTTTTGATGTGTGTTGTAAAACGGCCCTCAGAAAGGCTGTCCAATTTATATTCTTTCTAGGGCTGTGTATGTTCCTATTTTTAAAGAGTCACAATACTGAATAGTATCGATTTTTAAAAATTTCCATTTAGAAAAAGGTTTGCTGATTTTCTGTTAATAGTGACTCTATACCTGTGTTCTCAGACTTGCCTTAACAGAATAATAAAAAGAGAAAATGAAATCAACCAGGAGTGGGAGTTTAGAATATAACCAGAAAAAAAGAGAGAAGTCCAAAATGAGTTGAGGGCTTTCCCTCTCTGAATGCTCAATCTGGCTTTTCCCCAAAGTCACTATTATGGACTGACTGGACCAGTGTGAATGTTTCAGGGAGAAATAAATTTAAGGCAGTGAACTGTGGCCCCTCCCTGCTCTACCACCTTAGCCTGGTTGACCAGAGCATCAGTCACAGCTGCACACTCTTCCTGGGGGTCCAGGATATAAGAGCAGCAGGGGAGGTGACCTCTGGTTCCAGATCCTGAGCCATCTCTCACCCCCCCAAAGTTGTGTGCGCAACTCCTAAGAATATTAGCTCTATTGCCAGCCACTGCAGAATTCCTCCCATAAGCACTTGGTGTCAGAGTTGATTTAGGGAAGGTGGCTTCTTTGCCTATCTTTTCCCATCTTTGGTCCCTTTGATCCTTTACTTAGGGAGAAAAGCTGAAGCACCAAAAGGAAGGTTGGCAAAAAGATTAATATTAAAATATAGTAGACTCCTTGTGCCCTGTTCTCTGTGTTAGCCATAACTTCCTGTTGGGATTCCAGGTATAGTTTCTCAATGGGGGCCTCTTATCAGGGAGGGTTAAGATTGTGCTCTGAGTTATTTGTTACTCCTCTGCTTCTCCCTTATAGAAAATGAAGTTTGTAAAGACAGGAGCTTAATCTATGTGATTCACTGCTATTTGTTGGATGCTTCTAGGGAAAATGCTTAGTTTTTCATTGAATGAATGAACCATTAATACACTGAAATTCTTTTGTTCCCTTAGTAGAAACTACTATTGACATTACCAACCCAGCTTAACTTCCCCTTCACTCAGAAGGCTTGTTTAGATCTGAGGTTTGGGCACTGTGATATAAAATTTATTATTATTCTGGAGACCAAGGACAAGATTCAGATGTGGCAGAACACTCTGGACTGAAGGAACGCTTGTACTGCATCTCCTTTTCAGTAAGCACTGACTCAGCCCTAACTGTAATCTCTTCCGTTTCTGTGCCCCTCCCTGGCCACTTACTTGGTCAAACTTCAAGTATGACCTCTATTATCTTACTTTTGCTATGGCCTCTAAGCCTAAACTTGAGTTCCTGACCACAAATCTCCCACATTCTTGACCTGGGTGTCTTCTTTTAGATCCTGACCTTAACTTTAGATTCTATTGTTTCCCTTCTTCCTGGCATCTTGTTTTGGGTTCTACCCTTGCTGCCCCTGTCTAATTCAGTTCTTTTCTATTTATTCTCCCATGTTAGGCTGTGGGCCAGTTGGTTTTGTTCCCTCAATATCCTACTTCTCCCCAGAATTCCCCTCTCTTGCCTAGGTCCCACTTCCTTCTGGTGGTACAGAAGTGGCTACAATTCAGATGTCCAGAGTTTGAAATATCTCAGCTGTGAAGAAGAAAAACGTTATAATTCCAAGGAAGTATGTTTATGCAGACTGATAAACCTATCCACACCCCAGGGCTGCAGAGTAAGGAACACACAATCAGGGATGAACAAAGACAGGGGAAACAGCTGTGCTATGGTGGAGGGGATCTATACTTTGGTGATAAGCTTATGGAACCTGGAGGACAGAAGCTAACAAATTCTGGAGGGTTGATGTGTTACTGGTGTTAAATAGGTGCTTTGTTATACCAGCAAGCACAGAGGGTGAAGTTGCTACTGCTGTGCATGTATCCAAAACTAAAGTACACATTTCTCCTGGAGCAGAATATAAGTGTAATTGGGTTCCTGGGTCTTAGAGCCAGGGCAGTTGGCTTCAGCTCCTGTTAATTCGTATTTATCCTTTCTTCCTTAGAGGGACATTCCATTATGAGGTTTCACAGTCAGGAGCCCTGAAAAGAAACTGGGCTCTACTTCTCTTTCTCTCAGACTAGGTTTTTTGTTGCTTTGTTTTTGTTTTTAAGCTAAACCTAATGAGGTTTTGCTAACTCAGAAGTACTTGTGAGGAAACAGAATGGGTGGGAAAAAAGATTCCGAGAGCAAGAAAAATCCTCTCTGCTAATGACACCTGTTTCTTTCTAGTATCTTTCTGTGGTGTCACCAGGTACATACCTGTAATCCCACTGACACAGGAGGTGGAGGAGGATCACAAGTTGGAAACCAGTCTCAGCAATTTGGGGGGCCAGGGGCTAAGCAACTTAGTGAGACTCTGCCTCAAATAAAAAATAAAAGCGGGTAGGGATGTGGCTCAGTGGTAAAGTGCCCCTGGGCTCAATTTCAATTCCCAGTATCCAGAGAGAGAGAGAGAGAGAGAGAGAGAGAGAGAGATGACTTTGTTCCAGTGAATGACAAGGTAAGCAAGGTAAGAATCTAGTTGGGAGGAGAGAAAGGGAAAGGGTTAAGAAAGAATGAGAGAGAATAAGGAAGCAAAGAAGAGAGTCTCCTGGGTAGAAATTCTCCTGTCTGCTGGGTTGTAGAACACATATGCAAAAGGAAGCAGCAACCACTGGCCTATATCCTCACTTCTGTCCACCTAAGAACCAGCAGAGATGACCAGTTCTTACTCTGAGTATCTACATGTCAATTAGGTTAACATTCCTGAGAGATGAGTCCATTAGCTTTTGTTTTTTTTAAAAAAAAAAAAAACTTTTTGCACATTTCAAGACCTTCTCTTCAGGAGTAATGCCAAGTGGCTCTGCAGTTCAGATATTAAGAAATAGGGGCTGGTGGGCTGGGGATACCGGTCAGTGGTAGAGCACTTGCCTAGCATGTGCTGGGCTATGGGTTCAATCTCCAGCCTGAGGGTGGGAGAAAGAAGATATATAGTAGGTTAGGAATGTAAGAGCTTGTGCTTAGTACTGGGTTCAAACCCCAGTACTGGAGTGAGGGAGGACAGTTTAGGAATGTATTTAACAAAAGGAAAAAGAAAATGAAAATACATGCACTGTCACTATCTTTGGTTTAGTATGAAGCAAGGAAATATGTGAAGTAGATAATTCTCTTAAGGCAACATTAAACATATACTATGAAAGGTAAAAATGTGATAACATTTGGCAAATATACTTACATTTTCCTTGAACAGAAATTTGTTCCTGACAATGTCTCATGATAGGTTTGATCCCATTTTGGGGCTATCATAATTTCTACATGCTTCTGAAATACTTATCTTTTAGATGCCCCTGCTGCGTTCTTTTTCCTTCAGTCACAGTTCATGCACTCAAGTTAACTTTTTAAGATGTACATGGGGAATGCATTATTTTCATTTTCTACTCCATGATCTTTTAGCTGCTGTTTTATTTCCCTGTGTACAGGGAAGCTAGGAGCTTGTTGATGGGTAGCCTCCTCCACCACTTTTCCAATTTAGAATTAATTTTAGTTCTTCCCTCCCATCATCTATTTTCCCTCTTCAGCAGGAGTTTGGTATAAATATTGAGTATTTCCTTACAGAAATTCTAGATCTACAGAGGAAACACCAGATCTGTCTTAGACTCTACTGCCCCCTGGAGGTTGATCTCATCATCAACCCCGTTCAGGCTGTATCCTCTTGTAAAATAGCTCTGGTCTTCATTCCTTTTACATACATAACAACATCCTGCAGGTTCAGCTGAAACACTGAGACTAACAAAAGGAATTTTACCAAGAAACTGAGGAACAAAAATTATGAGTTTATAGAGTATAATATTTTATCCTCAATCAACAAAATTATGACCAAGATGAACTGTCCGTGTCTAATTTGATTGCTCTATCCAAATATTCAGAAACCTCAGGCAATCTACAGTTGGAAATGTTGCTTACCTAGTTGAGTACTTATTTTCTTCAAGAATCTACTTCTGACTAACCTATGTCCTTCCTGAGTCTTGGCCTCCTGTGTGAGAACAGTACTTTGTTGTCAGAGGAAGTGTTCCTTTTCTGGACTTTGTGACAAAGTCACAAAGTGATATTTGCCTCCTCATTGTCTATATGGTCTCAGGTTTGTGGAAATCTTAGGGTACTTTAATCCTTTTCCCCTCCTTAGTTTTTGCCAATATCCCTTATATCAGCTTCTTCACTGGTTGGCATCACATGGTACTGCCTAAGACTCAAAAGGCAAGCATCATCTGATTTCATTCCTTTTCCTTTCCAAGGTAGACCCAAACTGATTTTCTCCTTTGAATGACTTTGCATCCTCTCTGAGCCCTTTCGTAACCAAATTTCAGCTTTCAATCTCATCTACTTACAAACACAATGACCTGTTTTGACCAACTTACAGATTTAGCCTTTAGATTTGGCAACCATGTTTTGGGGAAAATTATACATGAGCCTTTGATGGAAGGTTTTTAAACAAAATTTTTCCAAAATTATTTTATAATAAGTGAAAGTAAGCTCCCTGTCTATAGGCTTTCAGATACATAGGAAGAGGTCAAGAGATGATTGGTTTCCAAGAAGAAGTTTAAATAATGGTAAGCCCCAGGATATTAATGTTTTTCTATAGGTTTATTTGTTGTGAAAAAATTTAGTCCTAAGGCACTTAAGACTGCTAAAGGATTTGGGAGCTCCATTTCTTGAAAACTTTTGGAGACTGGCCATCCCTTTGAGCAATCTCTCTCCTCCCATTCCTGATAAGTCTTTCCCTCAAGTATTCTCTTCTCAGGGCACAAAAGAGACAGGTAGAAAGAAAGAAATGGGCAAGAGAGATAGGAAGAGTTCTTTGTGCATTTTTTGCTTTTAGCAAACTTATTCTTTTTCATATCCTGCTTTAACTTACTCTACCTGGCTTTCCTTCCTCAATACTCCAGGGTGAGCTACAAGTAAGTTTGTTAGTTGTGGGGAAAGAAGAAGTGAGTGTATAGTACTAAACCTTGAAGGCAGAAACACTTCTGAAATCTTGGTCCAGAATTCCAAGAATGCTTCAGCACCAAGATCCCAGTTTCCCTAAATTATTTCTGTTCTCTTATCCAGCCCCCATTTCCTCTGTAGACAAGGACACCAATCCCCACTGTAACCACACTCCCTGCCATTCCTGTGATTTTCCATGCCATGCCAATTTAACCAGGAATGGTTTTGTGCTATTCTTCATTTTGTAATAGGTCTTGTCATGGACAATGGCTAAATAGTACCATGAATATATGTGAGAAGTCTCAGAGGAACAGGAACAAAAGGGTGAATTCCTCACAGTATCACCTCTATTTTTCCTTTAAATTACCTCTAAGGTATTTTACAATCAATTCCCTCAGTCTTGTTTCTTAAAAGAGACCAAACATAAACAAAACATTCCTTTATAAATAAGATCCTAGCTGGGCACAATGGCTCATGCCTATAATCCCAGAGGTTTGGGAGGCTGAGGCAGGAGGATAGTGAGTTCAAAGCCAGCCTCAGTAACATACCAAGGCCCTAAACAACTCAGCAAGAACTTGTCTCTAAATAAAATATTTCAAAAAAAAAAAAAAAAAGGCTGGGGATGAGACTCAGTGGTTGAGTGCCTCTGGGTTCAATCTCCATTCCAAAATAAATGAGTAAGTAAGTAAGTAAATAATAAAAGCCTAAAGCCCACTCTCTAAAACTAATAACACCCTAGAGAACTCAGTCTAATAATTTGAATTCCTGAGGACTTTTTCTCTTCCAAGTAAGTCTGAATCTCTAGAAATATTTATCTGATTCAGTAATAAAAACAATTATAAATTAGACAGGGAGTAGCTCTTCCTGGATGCAGATCACAGGAATCATGAGTAATAGGTAGGATTCTTTACCTGCTCTTGGCTTCTTTGCCTGCTTTTCACAGTACGGAATAAGAAGCAGACAGGCACATCATGCAGTTTCTCTTTATTGGACCCAGGATCCAAATAGCAACGGGATCGCAAAATGGCTGGAAGTGGTGCTCAAGTAAGGCATTGTAGACCTATCCTTTCAACTGACACCAGAGGGCAATGTTGGGCACCTTTATAGTGACAGTGGCAGAGTGACAATTTTCAGCATGGAAAAATATGGTAAGTCGGGGAGTTAGCAGATCAAAATGCTGGGCATACTCTTGTCTCAAAATCAACAAAGGCAAAGTAAAATCTGCTCTGAGGGAGGGGCTATTTATTCATTTTTGCATTAGTGCTAAATGAGTTAATATCTTCAGTGCATTCTGAGTAATGCTGTTAGCCAAAAGCATTAATTATATTAATAATTAATTAAATTAATTAGGGTCCTTGTACCTGATCCCAATACAATAATGAGGACATGACTTTGAGAAAATAGGAAAGGAAGTTTATTGCTTTGCTAGCAAAGGAGATACACAGAGGACTTCTGTCCCAGAGGCTGTGATTCTGCCCATCTGGGGGAACAGTGGGGCAGGTTTGGTTTTTTTTTTTTGGGGGGGGGGTACTAGGGATTGAACTCAGAGGCACTTGACCGTTGAGCCACATCCCGGCCCTATTTTGTATCTCATTTAGAGACAGGATCTCACTGTATTGCTTAGCACTTCTCTGTTGCTGAGGCTGGCTTTGAACTTGCAATCCTCCTGTCAGCCTCTTGAGTAGCCAAGATTAGAGGCATGTTTTTAAAAAGGTGAATAGCAGGTTTTTAAAAAGGTGATTCAAAGGCTATATTCTATGTGTTCTCTGTCAGAGTTATAGTTCCCTTATTAATTTGGGAGATGGTCATTTCTGAGATCTTTTGGTGCCATCCCCAAATCTGAATTTGTTCCTGTGGTGGGTATGTGCTCAAGGACAGATAATTCTGCCTAGGTTGGGGAAGAAAGGTAGTCCTGTTTCCCCTGAAATTAGGGTGGAAGGGAGAGAAGATGAGAAAGAAACATGTCCATTCAAGAAATAAAACAGGGCTGGGGCTGGGGCTGGGACTGGGGCTCAGAGGTAAAGCGCTTGCCTAGCATGTGTGAGGCACTGGGTTCAATCCTCAGCACCACATAAAAATGAAATAAAGATATTGTGTCCACCTACAACTAAAAAATATTTAAAAAAAAATAAACACAGTGGCAGAGCAGCAAAGGCTGTATTCAAAGCACAAAGAGGACCAGTTACAATCATTAATTAAATTAATATCACTATCTTTTATGCCCCTCTGATCACTACCTATTTAGTCATGTCCTCCTCCTGTTCCTTTTCCATGTCTCTTTCCACTCTCCCCAGTATTGTCTAATTTAAAGTGGAGGTGTTCGAACCCAAATAATTATTGACAATGGAAGAATCTTTCTTTACAAAAATATATGTCTTAGGTAAGAGCAGAAGTTCTGGATCTCAGGGGCTGGGGATATGGCTCAAGTGGTAGCGTGCTCGCCTGGCATGTGTGCGGCCTGGGTTCGATCCTCAGCACCACATACAAACAAAGATGTTGTGTCCGCCGAAAAATAAAAAATAAATATTAAAAAAAAAAAGTTCTCTCTCTCTTTGAAAAAAGAAAAGAAGTCCTGGATCTCATGGATATTAAAGCTGTAGTGAGAAGTGATGATTTGCGTATGGGGAGGGGAATTATGGTCAGGTTAAAACTCATGATGTTTTATGGTTTGGAGTCATGACTTATCCCAGAACAAATTTTAATAATGATGTTTTTGCTTTCACTTTCCATTGCTCTCTTGGTCAGTGTTATTGATTTTAGTGTCTACTTTGTGGAGAGTCCAGTGTTAAATCTCACAGGAGGGCTGGGATTGTGGCTCAGTGGTAGAGCACTTGCCTAGAATGTGTGAGACACTGGGTTCGATTCTCAGCACCACATATAAATAAATGAATAGAGTAAAGAGATAATCAATGTCTAAAAAAATTAAAAAAAAAAATCTCACAGGAAAGAAGAATAAGGAGAAAAGGTACCCTTGCTGCATTTAGGGTGGTACTTATGTGTAGTGGGAATATTCTAAGGTTCTGAGTAAAGCAGGAGAGGGTAAGAGAGCAAACTAAAGCAGGGTAGGATTTTCAGGGCACTCCCATGGCTGCAATGCAGGGAAGAGGGAACTGCAGTGTCTGGGGAAGAGGGCAGAATCTCAAGTGGGGTTTTCCAGCTCTGCGCTCCTCTTTTTAGGTACAGCAATGGGAAGGCCATAGGGAGGGAGGCAGTGGGGGTGTCTGTGTGTCAGAAGACTAGTATTTGCTGGTATCAAGAGGTGGAAAAAAATCAGTTCCCTGACAGATGCAGGAAACTCTCAGGACAGGTGAGAAAATGAGACGTAGAAAAGTACACCCAAATTTTAAAAACAAGAAAGAAAAGTACACTCATCCACACATATCCCAAAGAGTCAGAAAGCACCAGTGTAGAAAAGTAGTAAAAAGCCCAAAGTAAAAAGCATTTCACAGGATTATTATCCCAGCTCCAAAGAACAAAGAAGTGTTCTTTATCCTAAACAGATAGTCTTTTTCAGTCTGTCTAAAATTAACCCAAATTTTGTAAGATACAGTTTTCTAGTTCTACAGTTGGTTCTTTTCCCCTTCACATATCTTGGAGCCTCAGTGTTGTTTCATGATCATGTATGTTTGGGTGAATACTCCATGTTATAGGAGAGTTTTTCTGTCTTAAAGATGAAGAAACTAAAGTATGAAGATAAGAAATTACTTCCTTCTGTAATACATTATGAAATGAAAGTAAGAATTACATTATCCATCTCTTCTTTCCCTCTCTCTTCTCTTCTCTCCCTCCCTCCCTCCCTCCCTCTCTTTGCCTCAGTAGATTGACAAAACAGGATGAGTTGTGGCATCTGGTAAATGTCCACTTTCAACTTCAGTGGTGTGAATAACATAACATAACATAACATAACACAACATAACATAACATAACATAACACAACATAAATGTGGCTTTGTTGGTGGAGAAAGGGACAGGTAAGAGGGGTCTTCCTGGCTCATTAAGAAAAAAGAAAGGAAAAGGGCTGTCCCAGGAACCTACCCGCTCAAAGTATCCAAACCCTCCCCTCATGAGGGATTGGAGGTGGCCTGTTCTTAACTCACAATCAAGGGGGGAAATGTCAGAGTTAGGGTCCATGATGACTCCCTCCTCAAGAATCATCCAACTATTGTCATGTTAACTAACAAGAACAAATAAAAAAATTTTAAAAATCATCCAGTGTTCCTGGTGATTTATGGCATAAATGGAACCACCAGACCCTAATTACTCACAGCAGGGTCTTGCTTCTTCTTCACTGGATACAGTTGACTGAAATGGGACAGATATTTCTCTGGAGATTGTTATGCTCAAATTTGGGACCCCCAAAAGACCACCAGAGACCAAGATGGATGTAAGCAGCAAAGTGGTGTTTATTGGGAGCTAGCTCAGTCCTCCGCGCACACACAGCATCTGGTGACGCTGAGAGGCCCCGAGCCCAGGGTTTGCAGCAGTTTTATACATTCTTTGGAGAAGGCAGGGACTTCACATACATCATAGCGTCTCTTAGCAAATCATCACACACTGCGGGGAAAATCATAAAACAACTCTAAAACACGATTAGCACATTCACTGGTGGGAACAAGTTGGGCAGGGGTGACTGGTTACTACAAGAGGGGGATTTGTTTGAACTGATTGGTTTAAGCCAAGAGGGGTGTTATCAACCACCATAAACTACTGGGAGGGTCATCTGGCATCCCAGGTATTTCCCTGTCTCATGCTGATTGGTGGCTCCTAGGGGGTTGCTATGGGTCCCCACCTAGCCTGACTGAGTCAGGGACACCTGGCACAGTAGATCTCTCCTGTTATTTGTAGATAAACAACTCAGCAGGGTGGGTGTGTGCCTAGGAGTGCTCTGTGGGTCTTTCCGAGGACAAAGGTCACGCCTCCTTCCTTGGACAGGCTTTGCTCTGAGGTAGAGGCTGGTTTTTCAAGGTAAGCACCAGGAGGTTGGCTTCTTAGAGAGGAAGGCTTCACTACAGGAAAATGTCAGAATTTTTCTGTTTTTAATCATCCATCTGTGATTCCATCTCTTTTACTCAGCAATCCTACTCCACAGTTGACAAAAAGTCTTTCCTAGATCCTGTTTTTAATATTTATCAAATAACTTTTCAAATAAAAACCACTATTTCTACTAATTTGTCTTATAACTTATCCCTATCTCTGTCTGTTCCTATTGGAAAGCAGGCTAGAGAAGAAAAAATGGCTCAGAGTAAAGTTTTCTTTCTATTCTTCCTTCTTCTCTCTCCTATTACTTATAAAAATGGTTTTTGTCAGTCTGCTTTCTATCATTAGACCAAAATACCTAAGATAATCAGCTTAAAGGGAGGAAGTTTATTTGGCTCTTCAAAGGTCTCAGGCCACTGTTGTTTGGCTCTGTGGCAACACAATGCATCTCAGCAGGAGCACATGGCCTTGGAGACCTGCTCACCTTGTGGTATTTGGAAAACAAAGAGAAAGACAGGAAGGGGCCAGGATCCAAATATCCCTTTCTAGGTCACCTGGTGGGCTCACAGTCAGCTAAGAGGGTACTATAAAGTTACATGGTAAAGAATATTGATACACAGAGGGAGAAGAATTGGAGACATTACAGCAATCATTCAGCCACATTACTTAAGCCATCACATACTTCCTGTCTTGTAGTTAATTGGACTATTTCTTTATTCTAGGCATTGCACAATCACTGTACTCAGACCTAACTATTTTCAATCTTATTATGTTCTAAGCCTCATTTTCTTACCCCTAAAATATAATATTTGATTTCTATATAATCTTTTTTTTTTTAAGGGAGGGAGGGAGGGAGAGAGAGAATTTTAATATTTATTTTTTAGTATTTGGCGGACACAACATCTTTGTTTGTATGTGGTGCTGAGGATCGAACCCGGGCCGCACGCATGCCAGGCGAGCGCGCTACCGCTTGAGCCACATCCCCAGCCCTCTATATAATCTTGGTCATGCTTATCTCTCTGCTAGACATCAATTCGGGAAGGTATTATCACCCATAATTTTTCATCTTTTGACAATTATACCTCAGCCCTCCTCTTACTCTATATGTCAGTATGTTTCAGCACCATAACCGGCTTCCTCAATTGTCCTTGGCTGGACCTCTAGTGAAGTACCCACATGCCACTCTTAGGTAATGAAGATTTGAGAGAAAGAGCTCTATTTGGAAATCATAATCACAAGTTTACAGGGAGATAAGATGGTTGGGGTACAAGTTCCAAGGTTGTGGAACCTACTTTTTCTTTCAGGGTAGGTTCCACATGGAAGATTTAATGTATAATTCAGAACAATGGCTCATTACTACCAAAATGCACCTGTGACCCTTCTGTAACACAACCCACAGCTTCCTTGCATCTACAGTTTAAATGGCCTCTTGAAATGTAACCAGCCCCAGGAAGTGCTGGTGAATTACTACATTGATCTAGCTGATGCAAGCTCTAACCAAGAAATTGTCTTCTCCTACTATGTGAGACAGGAAATAGGGATGGGTGAGAATATACTTACCAGGAAAGGGAATGGGGAGAGTCAGCCAAAGAGGATGGATCGATTGACTATCTACATGGAGATATAATGCAAGGCATATATGTAATTTCAAAAATTTTAGATGCTACACTACCAAATTAAAGTTGAGGGAAGAAGATCAAGTTCAAGGCTAGCCTTGGCAACTAAGCAAGACCTTGTCTCAAAATAAAAATAAAAAATGGGCTGGGGATGTGGCTCAAACAGTAGCGCGCTCACCTGGCATTCGTGTGGCCCGGGTTCGATCCTCAGCACCACATACAAAGATGTTGTGTCCGCCGAAAACTAAAAATTAAATATTAAAAATTCTCTCTCTCTCTCCCTCCCTCCCTCTCTCACTCTATCTTTAAAAATAAATAAATAAATAAAAATAAAATTAAAATTAAAAGGACGGGGGTGTCAGTAGTAGAGTGCTCCTGAGTTCAGACCCAGTACCATGCACACACAAAGAAAAATAAAATATAAAGAACAGGTAAAATTAA
The DNA here is from genome assembly GCF_021218885.2 of Marmota monax. Taxonomy (NCBI): domain Eukaryota; kingdom Metazoa; phylum Chordata; class Mammalia; order Rodentia; family Sciuridae; genus Marmota; species Marmota monax. The sequence continues at coordinate 760,475 of NW_026692798.1, read as the reverse complement.
TTTTTATAATATATTTTATGTTTGTAGGGAGTACTAGGATTGGCTCTAGGGGTGCTCTACCACTAAGCTACATCCTCAGCCCTTTTTTATTGTTTTATTTTGAGACAGGTCTTTCTACATAACCCAATATGTTCCAAATATCATTTCAACCTGAAATAAAGATATATATTATTAATAGATGATTTTTAAAAGTTGTAGTTGGACACAATACTTTATTTTTATGTGGTGTGAGAATCGAACCCAGGGCCTCGCACATGCTAGGCAAGCTCTCTACTGCTGAGCTACAACCCCAGCTAGATTATATATATATATATATATATTTTTTTTTTTTGGGGGGGGGTACCAGGGATTAAATCCAGGAGGACTTAACCATCGAGCCACATCCCCAGCCCTTTCTATTTTTTATTTTGAGACAGGATCCCAGTAAGTTGCTTAATGCCTCACTAAGTTGCTGAGGCTGGCTTAGAACTTGTGATCCTCCTGTCTAGCCTCTTGAGCTGCTGAGATTATAGGTGTGAACCACCACACTTGGCCCATTAATAGATACTTCATGGAGCTGGGGATGTGGCTCAAGCGGTAACTTGCTCGCCTGGCATGCGTGCAGCCCGGGTCCTCAGCATCACATACAAACAAAGATGTTGCATCCGCCAAAACTAAAAAAAAATAAATATTAAAATTCTCTCTCTTTAAAAAAAAAGATTATTTTAATAGATGCTTCACATTCTTTGTTTCAACTAACTTTCTGAAACAGTATATTTTATACTTACAACGTATCTCAGTTTAGATTAACCCCATTTCAATAGTCAGTGAATATTGAATAGTGCATTTAGTATTCACATGCGGCTAATGGTTACTGTATTGCTGCACCATGTCAAAAAAAAATGAAAATAGATTTTAAACAGGATCCCAGGACAATTGTGTGGGAAAATAAAATGAGAAATTAACTGAGAAACTTGTTGGGCAGGGCCAAAAGGTAGAGACCTTGGTTAATGGAAAGTGTGAAGGACATGGAACTTAGGGGGAAATTTCATTTTGTAAACTACTGGTTCATTTGTTCATTTGCTTTGCAGGACTGAGAATGGAACCCACTGCCTCATGCCTAGGAGGGGCCTAGGAGGAAAGTGAAATTCTGGCCAAGCCTCATGGAACCTCTGGGGGTCAGGTGGGAGTTTGAGGAACTGACATCAAGCCCTCAGCAGGAGCAGGAGCTGACAGCCTGCTGAGCAATAATTCACTGAGCAATAATTCCAGTGAGTGGACAGGAAGGTGGAGTTAGGGAAGATTTCTCCACCATCACAAGGGCACAGGGTATCTTAGGGTTCATTCATTTCCACTAAATTTTGAATTGCACTGTGATAAAAAAAAATCATGAGGATGGATTTTCGCTGATTTTATAAGGATTATAGGTAGGAAAAAAAAAAAGTCTGGAAATTTCCAAGAAATGAAAGATAGCTATCTATTGTGAGGGATGATTTCAATACTGTCTGAACTTTTTGTCTCCCCATTGCCTCCACCCCCCACCCATGGTTCTCAGCCAAATCTCTAACTGGAGGAAGAGACATTGGGACCCATTAGCAGCATCCTTTATTTGATAACTTTCCCCAGACACTGAGCTGCGGGAGGAGGGATGCAAAGATGCTCTACAGGTAAGGCCTGGGTGAAACTCCGTAACTTCTGTGCTGTTCATTATTTTCTTCTCTTTTTTAAGTAATTGAGAATGGGAGTTTGGAGATAGAAGGGCAGAAACATGTGAACTCTACGAAGAAAGGTGAGTATACATGCTCCTCCTGGAAGAGAAAAGGATAGTTTAAAATCCCAGAGAAGAGTTTTATGCATAGAAGCAACAAGAACGGAACACAAACAGAATAATAGCAAAATCAGACATGACGGGCAACTGAGGCTTGTGGTGGTCCAGTGAGAAGTGTGTTCAGGTGGCAATGGTGGGTGCACATGTATGTCCCCTGTTCTCTTTCAGCACTGAAGGGCTCCTTCTGTTTCTCTCACTGACATTCACTTCCAGACTAACCCCCGCTCCCTCCCTGGTGATATATGGCATTTTCCCCACTGAGGTGTTAGAGCTGACAACATTTAGTTCTCCGTAGAAATGTGCTTTATGGGACTCAGGATGTGGCTCAAGTGGTTGCGTGCTCCCCTGGCATGCATGAGACAACACTGGGTTCGATCCTCAGCACCACAATAAAAATAAAATAAAGATATTAAAAAAAGAGAGAAAGAAATGTGCTTTAACAGCCATGTAAAATGGCAACTGAATGGGGTGATAAAAAGAGCTGGGTATGGAGAAAGATCTGTGTGCACTGGTTTTGGAGACAAGGTAGACTCAGGAAAATACCTAGAAAAAATGAAAATCGGATGCTATCTGGTATTAATATCTTTAGTGTTTTAGATTCATGTTGAAATGAATTTCCTGCTGCTGCTTTTTAAAAATTCATTCCAGGGAGTCATGTATTCTATAGAGCTTTTCTACTTGTTTTTTTCCCTAACTTTCTATATTACTCTACTGTGCTGTTTGCTTTTTCTACCTCTGTCAAATATATTAGTCCTGAAAAGCTGGATGTTACAAAGACAAGTAAATGTAACAGTGAAGGAGCCTGGGTATGTTGGCTGATGATCCAAGTCACATTGTTCCCCTCCTCTACAGGCTGATCTGATCCCCACGGTCAACCTTTCCCTTCCCTAGCTTTCACTTGGCTTCTCACTTTCCCAGCAGTTGCCAGGACCAGATGTGCAGCTGTAGCTGTAAACCACTCTGGGATCCCTGTGTGTCCTCCAGGTGGTGGATGAAACTGTCTTGCCGGAGAGAGGTGAGCAACAGCTCTGTGAGTAGTCTGCTACTGGGGTGGGGGGAGGGAATTGAAAGAGGACAGTTTGCATCAGAATGAGAGAAATTTCAGCAAGTAGGAAAGAAAGTCTTAGGGAAATAATACAGCACCATCAGGTGGTAGAAAAGCTGGTATGGAAATGAAAGTAGGAAGAATGGTATGAGATGGGCATAGTTAATATGGATGTTAATAAGAAAAGAGGATGAAATTGAAGGCATGAAGATTATGAAAAATGGTGCAGTAGAGGTTAACATTTGAAGAGTAAGGAAGATAATTATGATAGAATGAATCTAAGAATTCTGGAGTAACAAATAAAAGTAATTTGGGAGTAATGAACTGTGACACCAGGTTTCTCAACTGGTTCCACTGTTTCAATACTCTGTTCCCTTTTTCCCCTCTTGTCAGGCCTATATGATGTTTTCTTCCTGGTATTGAAGCCAGATTTAAAGTTAGGTAGTCAGTGTAGTTAGGTAAATCGGGTCTAATATCGAGTGAAATCTAAAATGGAGGCCATGTTGAGAATGAATTCCCAGAAAAGTTGAGCAACTCTCCTGGAATGTTAATGAAGTCCAGGAAACAGCCCCCAACAGATTTGAAGATAGCCCATCCCAAAGAAATGTTAATGAACAGCCCCAGCAGATTTGAAGATAGCCCATCCCAAAGAAATGTTAATGAACAGCAAACTTGAAGATGCTGACTCGGAAGTGCCCAGATTACTTCTTTGGCCCACCTGTGTCCTACCCCTCGGGCCTTCCAACCTACTGAAAGAACTATAAAAAGGGGAAACAACCACACTTCCATGGATTCCACCTCTTGGGTCCCCTTCTTCCTCCTGGAGAAGTCTTTTCTGCTGTCCTTTAATAAACTTCTAATTTCTACTCTGACCTTGCCTCTGCGTGCTTCTCTGGTGTTATTCTTCAACATTGGGGAAGCAAGGACTCGTCACCGGTCAACAGCGGTAACAGTATCATCACTACCACAAGTGGCTGAATATGATGAGTGTCCAGAGACTGGCCCATGGGGTTTTTCTCAAGCTCTCATTGATCTGGGGTTTGGAGAGCATCTGAGCAAGCATTCTATTATCTGGAGGCTCTGGTTCTTTGAAGGCATGGATCTTTTCAGTTTTTCCAAAGAGCTGCTCTAACCAATTTGTTCTTTTGGAAATAAGGGTAGAGGAGGAAGGTAAAGGGAAGTTCATATATAAGAAAGAAGAGAGATTCATCTAGGCACTGAAAGAAAGAAAATCTTGGAAGTGAAAGGAAAGTGACCACAACACTCGGAGCAACCAAAAGATCTTTATTGCAGCAGTGCAACAAAGAGAAAGGAAAGAGAGAGAGAGAGAGAAAAGAGAAGAGATGAACAGGGAGAGAGCAAGAGCAAGAGAGAGACAGAGAGCGTGTGTAAGAAAGATAAAGAGCAAGAGAGAGAGAGCAAGAGAGAAAGAGCAAGAGAGAGAGGGGGGCCTGGCAGGAGGGAGTTTTTATAGCCCAAATCTAATGGGGCCTCTGGGTCTGCAAGCTGCCTTGTTGGCCCAAGGGGGGTTGAGTGCTCAGCCTTAAGCGGGACTTGACACAAACAGGTGATAAAGGACCAGATAGAGGGGGTTTGAGTGTGTGGGCTATCTTGCAGTCAACATCTGTTCAGCCTGCCCTGCAGACAACACAGTTCAGCCTGCTCTGCACCCAACAGGAAGAATCTTCTGTCATATGAGGTAGCTTTTCTTGGCCCTTCTGCTTGAAGGAGTTCCCCAGCTGTGTTGGAAGAGAACCACTGTGAGAGGGTATACAACCAGTCCTTCTCTTTCTGTTGTCCTCAGACATTGATTTCCATGGGATCAGTCAAGAAAGAACATTAGGGAAGGCAAACCAGAAGTCTGTTATCATTATTATTAAAAAGTTTTTGTGAAAAAATCTGACCAGACCATCTGGGAAGCTGCCTCTTTCTTACTTTGTGTACCTTCCTGGGTTGTTCTGAGTGGTCTGAGTGGTGGAGGAGGAGGCCAAGGCTGAGGAGCAGCAGTGATTCTCTTACCAGCAGACATGTGAAAAGAACCACAATTAACCCTGAGTATGTGAAGCTCTTAGCCAAGAGGAATAATTCACTGCATTGGGGCCTTTCACATTCAAACTTCACATTTCTAATTCTTTCAATCATTTAAGGAACTCATATAATGAAATGTACTGCTTAGAAGATAGTGGTTAGCACTAAAATACATCATGGAGAAAAACGATGAGATTGGTCAGTTTAACCCAGAAATCAGAGGCTCAAGGGAAGCAGCAGAAGTTGAAGAAGTGGACAGTGAGGATCAAGTCTCACTACTTAGAAAAGCAGCCTTCAGCAGGTAGAGTCACCTGAAAGTGCCTGTTGCCACAAAGGGAATTTTGAAGTGATAGTAGAGATTTAAAAGAAAAAGAGGCTAGGCAGTTTTATGTGCTGGATTCTCCAAGCCATTAATTGCTAAAGTTAGTTTAAAAGACACCAGGGAGGTTCAACACATACTCCCATGTCTTCCTCAAGCACATAAATAAGACACCTGTATGAACAGTGTATCCTGGGACTTATATATACTGCAGTTAATAGAATTGTGTTAGCAAATAAACATGATAGACTTTTTCAAACAAAAATCATTGTTATTTTTTTACATAATTTTCTTATCCAAAGAATAATCTCTTGAAGATGAATAAAGCTGTTTTTTTAAAAAAAAATTAGTTGTAGATGGACACAATAGCTTTATTTTATTTATTTATTTTGAACCAGGCAAGTGTGAGCTACCGCAGAGCCATAACCCCAGCCCCAAATAAAGCTATAATTTTTTAGCTAAAAAAAAAAAAGTTTTTGCACCTGTTTTATGAACTGGGGCTTGGGATGATATGTAACCTCTCTTTGGCCAGGAGGTATCTGAGGTGAGGGACCATGTCTTCTACATCTCTCTAATGTTTGGTCATACATAATGCTCACTGTATTTTTGTTGAATCGACTAAGCTAATATTGTCCCTCAGAAAATTCAGAATGTGAGTCAAAGAGTAAGGACACAGTGACTAACATTTGGAAGAAACAGTAAACATTTTTTTTTTTTAAAGAGAGAGTGGGGGGGAGAGAGAGAGAGAGAGAGAGAAAATTTTTTAATATTTATTTATTAGTTCTCGGCGGACACAACATCTTTGTTTGTATGTGGTGCTGAGGATCGAACCCGGGCCGCACGCGTGCCAGGCGAGCGCGCTACCGCTTGAGCCACATCCCCAGCCCAAGTAAACATTTTTAATAATGAGGTTAAGTTTAATCAAAAGCCTTCTGGAGGCTGGAGATATAGCTCAGGTGGTAGAGTGCTTGCCAGCATGCACAAGGCCCTGGGTTCAATCCCCACCACCAAAAAGAGAGAGAGAGAGAGAGAGAGAGAGAGAGCAAGCCTTCCATACTAGATGGAACAAGAGTCAACCCATCTATTTTTTGTGTGTGTATGGTGGGGAGGGAGTGTTGGGAATTAAACCCAGAGCTTTGCATGAGTTAAGCATGTGTTCTATCATTGAGCTTCATCCCAGGCAAGAATTGAACCCATCTTGATGGCTGAATGAGTATTAATAATCACCAATCTCGCTATTAATAAAAAAGCAATATTTGGTTCAATCTGATTGAGAACGGAATTTCTTGGCAGTAGGTCTTGTAGGAGGGGAAAGGAGCACCGTCAAGTGTCAAAATCAAGGAGCCAGTAGATATTAGTCACCAATTTCCAAACTACAGCACCGTAATGGGTGTAGAAGGTAAGTTACCTTTGAGGTCTGTGGATTCTCCAGACATTCTTAGTAGTGGAGCTTTGGAAGCTTCCTTTCTGTCTCCTGTTTTTGTACTGAGTTTCTTCCTGTGGAATACTACTGGGTTGTGAGTCACAGGTGCAGGAATTTTCCCAAGAATTTTTCTCTCAGGTTAGGGCTTTCAAAACCTTAAGTCTTAATCTGTTCATTTCCCGATCAAACCTCATCTATCACTCACCTTTGTTGGCTTGTGTAACCAATCAGCCCCTCAGTTTTTCCTCCTTTTCTCTGAGTGTTCTCTGCTTTCCTCTCTTTTTTTCTAGTGGTCCCTCCATCCCAACTTAGCTCATAACAGAAATCTTGTGTTTCCAAAATTCTCTTATTCTTAACCTCATCAAGAAGTAGTGATATTCATCCAGAGGCTAAATTATCATCTCTATCACTCCAGTTGGAAGGTTATCAGGCCCCTCAGTTCTTCCCAGAGACCTGACTCTGGGATCTGTTTCCTATTGGATAAGTGACAACTCAAAAGCACAGCAAGGTAACACAATGTGGAGTCCCCAGAAAATTTAGATAATTTCTAATGAATCTAAGTCTAAAACCAAGAAAGTTTGGTGGGGTATGGGAACTTCCTTCCTTCCCTGAATTCTTTTTTTTTTTTTTTAAATATTTTTTTTTCCTAGATATAGATGGACACAACACAATGTGGTGCTGAGGATCGAACCTGGGTCCTGCCCATGCTAGGTAAGCGCTCCACCTCTGAGCCACAATCCCAGCCCCTCCCTGAATTCTTATATAATTATATGCAATCACCAAAATAGATTTACAAATCTTCACCTCCTTACAATACAGACCATGCATTCTTACTCTAGGTCACACAAATCTAAATGTAAGTATTGACTTTAGTTTTTTTCCAACTGTGTTATTGTTTTTTCTTTCTTTCTCTCGCTCTCTCTCCTTTTGTATGGGGAATTGAACCCAGAGGTGCTTAACCACTGATCCACATCCCTGGATGTTTTTATTTCAAGACAGGATCTTGCTAAATTGTTTAGAGCCTTGCTAAGCTGCTGAACTTGGCTCCTGCCTTAGCCTCCTGAGTCACTGGAATATAGACATGGGCCACCATTACCAGTTTTTCTTAATTTTTTTATTGGTGCATTATAGTTATACATAATGATGGGATTTGTTGTTACATATTTGAATGTGCACACAATATAATAATATAATTTGGTCAATGCCAATCCCTAGTATCTCCCCTTTCCTTCCCCTCCTCCTTCCTCTGGTTCCTTAGAAATAGAGAATACCCTTTTGGCCACCTATACTAGGCTACAAATTTTAAAAATAAAAGTTCTCAACCTATGAAAGCAGTGTAAGAAAAATCTTCATTTGAAACCTCAGAGTGGTTTCTTGGCATTTATGTTATAAAAAAAAAAGTCAAGATGTTTACTTTGTTCTATTTATTTCTATGAGAGATAGAAAGGATGTTTTAAAAAAAAAAATTTTTTTTTTCAGCTTCAAAGAGTTTTCCGAAAAGGGTGTGAGAGGGTCATTTTCATTTACACATCAATATGCACACTGTTCATGACAATTTGAATTCAAGGCAATGTGTGTAATATGTGCTTTTCTGAAATCCAGTATACTCATTTGGACACATGGGTTTTCCTTGTGTTCTTGTTCCTATATGAAAGGAACTGGTGCTTTGGCTTCAAGAACAAATTAAAAAAAAAAAATCACAAACCCAACTTTTATCTGATTTGGGTCTAGATTAATTTCTAAGGAACCATTTAGCAATAATAGCTTCAAACATTTAAATATCCTCTGAAACTGCAATTAATTAAGGAATTGCTGATTCTAAGAACTTTGCCATCAATTAAAAAAATGAGGGAAGAATTCTAATTCTGGTTTAGAATTAGAATTAGTTCAAAGCAAAATATTAATAATCTCATTTTTGCAATATCTATAAATAAAATAGATGGAGGAGATAATAAGAGTAATGTTAACCTGGGCACAGAGGCGAATACCTGTAATCCTAGCAGCTCAGGAAACTGAGACAGGAGGGTCATGAGTTCAAAGCCCCCCTCAGCAACTGTCAGGCGCTAAGCAACTCAGCAACTCAGTGAGACATTGTCTCTAAATAGAGCTGGGGATGTGGCATAGTGATTGAAGGCCCCTGAGTTCAATCCCTGGTACCCGCCCCCCAAGAATAATGTTAAGTAATGTTAAGGTACATATTGAACGTGGGAATGTTTTTTCATTAAATTTATCACTTACTTTAGTTCAATAAAATGCTCATAAGGAAAATAATCACTTAATGCAAAAGTGGTTGTTCAGAACTTGAGAGCAAAAGAATGGATGCCTACCAACTTTCTTGGCTAAAACTTAATCATTTGTCCAGAAATAGATTATTTTTAAGTTGACTATCTCTACTATGTCTTAAAAATTCAAAGCAGAAAGCAAAATCATAAAAAGCCAGAAACCTCATCAATACATCTACATAGAAGTTTGCTTGTAGTTTGGGTATCCAAACTTTTCTTCCCACACATGGCAGATGGGCTTTTTGCAGGTACAGTCCTGGCAGTAATGAGAACCCGGTTGATGCACAGAATTTTTACAAAGTCTGCAAGAGGAGAACTTATTCCTTCCATATGGATCAAATCTTGCTCTTTTTGAAGTCAAAGCTTTCTTTTCATTTAGCTTTCTTTCACCACTTTCTGTGATGCCTGCACCATCCTTCCATATATCTGGGGTGATAACAGTACTAAGTTTCTTTTCACATTTTCTGAACACCATCCTTCCGTTTGCAGTTCCCTTAGATGAGGCAGCAGCAGCTTGCAAACATCAATACTCCTGAGAAAGATTTCCTTCTGTTACTTCTGCTATCCAAGCCCTGGGTCCCGCCTACCCTACGCCTGGAAAACCGCAGCAGGAATAAACGTGCAGATGAGAGCTCTCCTGTTTTCACAGTCACTCAGGCAAGGAGGCGTTCCTGATGCCATCACAAAGTGGAAGGCCATGACATTCTGCACCTCCCAGTCCAGAGACTTGTCTTTCACCCACTGTGGGACTAACTGCTTTCCAGCCATCCTTTGTTGGGGTGGAATCCTTTTGCCTTACTGCTGCTGTCTTCAATTACCTAAAGTACTAGACCAGGGTGAGAGCCAGGAATACAGGAAATAGGTGCCACACCGCAACCAACCCTTCCCCTACTAAGTCTGTCCTTAAATTGTAAGCATACAAGTGCTCCCTAGGAAAAGATGAGATGTTGGTGTCTCAGGGTAAGTTTTGTTATTTGTCAGCTCTGGTGACATGTCCTCTAAAAAGCTCTGAACTCCCTTAGGTGACCTGTAAACCCTTCTGTGTGCTCCAGCATCTTGTACACACCCGATAGTATAATACTATATTAAAAATCATTTGTAGTGAATTATAATTCTAATTGTTTTTCCCTCTGACTGTGAGCTTTTTAAAGATAGTGTGTTTGACTTGTTTCCCCACGTCACATAGTAGGTATTCGCTAAATGATAGCAAATACATATTTGTTGAATAAGTAATAATAACTCGTAATAGTTGCTTCTCTCTACAGCCACATTCTTTCTCTCTCCTTTTGGACCTCAGTAGATACCATGGGGAGAATCTATAGAACCTAGACAGTCTGATGCACATGCCCAGTGGCTGTGGGGAGCAGAACACGGTCTTTTTTGCTCCCATCATCTGTCTTGTGGTACTTTGAGAGGGCAGGGTCGCTGCCTGAGGAAATCAGGTCTCAGACAGTAGGTTTCCTGGAGATAGGTAAGTTGTTTCAGTCTTTTAAAATATTTTTCTCCTCAAGGCCTATGATAGGTTGGTAAGATATAGGGAAGTTCCAGCCCCTGAAGTGTCCCCATTCTTGAAAGGCATGGGAATGTTGGTTTGTTTTTTTTTTTAAGAGAGAGAGAGAGAGAACCTCTCAATATTTATTTTTAGTTCTCGGTGGACACAACATTCTTGTTTGATTGTGGTGGTGAGGATGGAACCCGGGCCCATGCATGCCAGGTGAGCGCGCTACCGCTACCGCTTGAGCCACATCCCCAGCCCAGGGGAATGTTTTTTGAAGTTATCACTGACATCTCAAATCACATCTGGCTTCTCAGATTACCAGAAGGAGCTGATGTACAAATACAGCAATGTATCATACAGTGCTTTTGGGGAACAGGATGGAAATATTGCTCACTTCCCAGGAGTTCTGTACTCCAATGCATGATTCTGGAACTGTTTCTCGACCTCTCGCTATTACCCTATTCCTCCTTGCATTCAGTCTTCTACCTCTTTAATACTGTTTAGCCATATATCTGGTAAAGTCCTTCACTCTTCTCTTGAACCTTGTACCTCCCCTGTTCTTGTCCTTGTTAATATCCATTAATGCCTCCCTTTACTAGGCCTCCTGTGGCATTGTCTCCTCAACTCCCCTTCTGGAACATCCACCAGAATGAACTATAAAATTGTGCACCCTCACCTGGAAATCTCCATGCATGCTGTTTTCCTTTTTACCCATGTAGATGGACAACATTTGTCACAAAATATTTTGGTCATGCCCAGATATACATCTTCAGAACATCCAGAATGCTCTGAAGGGGTTAGTAGGGAACCATGCACAAAGCTGTGAAAGTGCAGATCTGTGCAGGGGCCTGCAGCTCCCCTGCTGTGTCTAGAAGGAATTCATATCTCTAATCTCTGAGCAAAATCAAAAGAGTATGCCCTAGGAGTTAGTTTTCTTTAGTACTCAGTCCAGGCTATAGGTGACCTTGGTGAATATACTTTCCAGTCTGGGTCTCAGCTTTAATGTCTGTAGAATGAGAGTGGTTCCCAAAATGTGGTCCTCAGATCAAGGTCATCAGTTATACTTGGGAATTTGTTTGAAATGCAACTTCTGGCTTCCAGCCCAGACCTAGTGAACAGAAGCTCTGGGGGTGTAAGCCAGCAATTTGTATTTTAACAGAGCCTCCAGATGATTCTGATAGATGCTGAGATTTCAGACCACTGGACTAGAGAGTCTTTGCGCCTGTTACTATCTCCCCAAACCAAAGCAAAGCCATTTCCTGTGGTGGTCTAGCAGGCAGCTCAGTGACTTTTATAACAGGTTTGCTCCTCTGTACCAGGCACTGCTCTGAGTACTTTGATACTATTTAATGTTTACAGTAAATCAGTCAGCTAGGTACTGTCATACCATTATCAATTCCGATTTACAGATGAAGGAACTAAGCACAGAGACTCAGTAAATTACCAAAGGTTCACACCAATAAATGATAGAACTAGCCCAGAGTGGAATGGCACACACCTATGATCCCAGCAGTTTGGGAGGCTGAGGCAGGAGGATTTCAAGTTCAAAGACAGCCTCAGCAATTTAGCAAGGCCCTAAGGAACTTAGCAAGACCCTGTCTCTAAGTAAAATACAAAAATGGCTGGGATTGTTGCTCAGTGGTTAAGCACTGCTGGGTTCAATCCCTGGTATGTATGTATATGTATGTATAAATATATAAATAAATAAAATTGCAGGACTAAGATGACCATGGAAATTTGATTCCAGAGGCACTATATTTCCTCTCTCACTTCCAAACACAGAATGAAGCATTGATGCTACAGGATAATTTGTTCATTTCATAATACGCCCTGTGAAAGAAAAATTTGTACAGACTTTTCCAGAGAAATCATTTACATTGCTATTTAAGGACCTGCATTAATTTCTCTTTGGCGGGGTCAAGGGTACAAGGGATTGAACTCAGGGGCACTCAACCACTGAGCCACAAATCCAGCCCTATTTTGTATTTTTGCTGCAGTCTGTCTGGGCACAAAATAACCGAGCCACCACAAAAGCCTTGTAGATTCAAACAGCAACTCTTTATTCTCGAACTCTCACCGGCACTCTACACGCACATTCTGAGAAAAATACACCAGCACTCTACACGCACGTTCTGGGAAAATACACCAGCACTCTGCGTACCAAATACCCTCTGAATCCTGCGAGAACTCAACGGGAACTCAAGGAGTGGGCGCCAGAGGCAGCAGGATATGCCCTATTCCCAGCAGGATCCACCCTAAACCTGGAGCCACCCTAATCCAGCAGGATCCACCCTAAACCCAGAGCCACCCTAATCCAGCAGGATCCACCCTAAACCTGGAACCGCCCTAATCCCTGAGCAGGGTCACTTTACAAACCAAAACTCTCAAACATTCATGCAATGTCACTGCAAATGACCTGGGTCCAAGGCAAGCCCATTTCCACAATGGAGAGTCCTCCCTCTAAGCAACATTGGGTAGGCTGACAAGGAAATTGCCATGCGTCATTCCTACTTGGCTATGGCTCTCAGCATATTTTATTTAGAGACAGGGTCTCACTGAGTTGCTTAGCCCCTGGCCATTGCTGAGGGGGGCTTTGAACGCTCCATCCTCCTGCCTCAGCTTCCCGAGCCTCTGGGATTATAGGCATGTGCCACTGTGCCCAGCCTACATTAATAATCTTGAATATCAAAATAAAATATCTGTATAGATTCATTAGTATTCCTCATACAGATTTTATCAGTTTCCCTATGTACCCTTCCTTCCTGCAATATCTGCAATAAAGAACTTATAAGGAGGAAGGCTTACTTTGTTTGGCTCATGGTTTCAGAGGTTTTAGCCCATAGTTGCTTGGCTGTGTTGCTTTGGGCCTGCAATAGCACAGTATGTTATGACAGGAGCACATGGTAGAGGAGGCCTATTCACTTCATGGTAATCAAAGAAAGTAAGACAGGAAAGTAGGCGAGGGTCCCAATATCCCCTTCAAAGGTATGTCCCCAATGACCTAACTTCCTCCCAAACTCAGCTCCACCTCCTAAAAGTTCCACCACCTCCTAATAGCACCGTAGGCTGGTAACCAAAGCTTTAACACACAAGCATTTGGGGTATACTTGATCCAAGCTATAGCATGCTGTGAAATATAGCATACTGGGAGGTACAAGACATGGCTTGACTACAACAAGATGCCAGAGGTGTTTCCTCCTCCTTTCATTCCAGAGCCAGACATTGCATTAAGAATCCTGTCACTGTCAAGTTTGGTGGTTTGGCACAGGTGTTCAAGTTTAACTTCCTAGTCCTGCTGCCTATAAGCTGTGTAATCTTGAACAAGATATTTAATCTTTTTAAGTGTTTGTTTTATTATCTACAGAATGAGGATGATAATTTAGATGACATAGTTTTTAAAACTTGCTAAGGTCTTTCTGGGAAGGGTGCTAAGCAAGGAAGGTCTCATTTAATCTCTCTTGGAGAAGGAGCTGGACTTGAGGGGAGTTCCATTTTGGAAGTTCAGGTTCAGTAACACGGCAGTCTCTCCCCTTAGTCTTCCCTTTTTAAACCTCAATTCCTCCAATTCATTGAGTTTCCTAAATGCATGCTCAGTTGAAAACCTCATGCTGGGTCCAAGAGGCCACTGCTAAGATTGTGCTGCTGTTACTGAAGTCTTGTCCATTCTCCCCTCATTGTTGTCCTGGAATGTTGAAGCTACAGAAAGCTTGCAGAATGTGATAGCTTTAATTTTATTTAATTAATAAAAATTAATAATTTATCCATTCAGAGAGAATGCTTTTTACAATTTGCACATAATTATGGCAGGTGTTGTCTGCTGCTCTGACTTCCTGTCTCCCTCTTCCCTCTAGGGTAGTGTTGAGTACACATATTGCAGCAGCATTGCTGGATATGGGAAGCATCAAAGATGCGAGCTTTACTAGCTTCTTTTTTGGGGGGATGGGGTTACTGGGGAATGAACCCAGAGGCCTTTACCACTGAGCCACATTCCAGCCTTTTTTATTTTGAGACAGGGTCTCACTAAGTTGCTTAGGGCCTCACTAAGTTGCTGAGGCTGGCTTTGTTTTTTTTTTTTATAAACATCTTTATTTATTTTTATGTGGTGCTGAGGATCGAACCCAGCACCCCATGCATGCCAGGCGAGCGCACTACCACTTGAGCCACATCCCCAGCCCCAATGAAGCTGGCTTTGAATTTCAGATCCTCCTGCCTCAGTCTCACCAGCTGCTGGAATTTCAGGCATGTGCCACTGCACCTGGCTTTAGCTTCTCTTTATACTCTTCTTGTCGTGACTGTTCTTAGAGGCATTCACCCATCTTTGCCCCTATTCAAGCTTTTGAGGTCAAGGAGGATGTGATGATTTCTTTATTCATTTTCATCTTATAAGGAATGCCTTATGAGTTCAGTTTTTGTTTTGTTTTATTTTGGTTTTGGTATTGGGGATTGAACTCAGGGTCACTCAACCACTGAACCATACCCCCAGCTTTATTTTGTATTTTATTTAGAGACAGGATCTCACTGAGTTGTTTAGTGCATGACCATTGCTGAAGCTGGCTTTGAACTTGTGATCCTCCTGTCTCAGCCTCCTGAGCTGCTGGAATTACAGGTGTGTGAGAGAGAGAGAGAGAATTTTAATATTTATTTTTTAGTTTTCGGCGGACACAACATCTTTGTTTGTATGTGGTGCTGAGGATCGAACCCAGGCCGCACGCATGCCAGGCGAGTGCGCTACCGCTTGAGCCACATCCCCAGCCCTGGCCATGAGTTCTTTATCTTCACATTTTAGGACCCAATGGTGAGTCAGGGTCTGCAGACTCTGGAAAAAATTTATCCCTTCCAGCAACAACCTGTATACACAGATCCTGTTAGTTTATGTTTTCTCCCTGGCTGGAGAAATAGATTTCAGGAATATACTTATTAAAAAGTTAGGTCAACAGGCTGTGATCTCAGGTGTATTGGTCACATTAGAAGTTCTTTGGAATTGTGAAAATATGCTGCATGTTACCTATCATTTTTCTGGTATTCTCTGTTCCACATACATTCTTCAATTCTAGGATTCATTTAGTAGAAATAGCTAACTTATAAAATCATTGTTGGGAGCTTTGTGAGAGCCCATTTAAGTCCTCAAAGGGCATTATATACATTTTAACACAAAGAGAAACTAGATGGTAGAAGTTTCCTCTTACCTATTTACATTAGTATTAGACCCTATAAATTAATAACGGTGGTTTTCATGTCCTTTCCAGTGGCAAGAACATTTTTTTTCTTTCTTTTCTTTTCTCCTCCTCCTCCTCTTCTTCTTCTTCTTTTTTTTTTTTTTTGATTGAACCCAGGGTCTTGTGCATGCAAGGCAAGCACTCTACCAACTGAGCTAGATCCCCAGCCCTAAGAAAATTTACTGATGTTCTAGCTTTAGGAAATTACATGTGAGTGTACACACACAGAGAGACAGACACACACACACACATACACATGCACACACGCACACACACACACATACCTGCATTTGCCTCATGGTCAATTCATCAGCTGATTCTGAGAAATAGTTTTTCTAATCCATGATTAATTCTTAGTTGGTACTTTCTCTGCAGTAAGATACATATTTACAAACCATAAATGAGAAACTTAGTTCCTTCCAAAACCTTCCTAGCAATGCTTCTTTATCCACTTGAGTATCCATTCATGAAGCCAGACACCTACTTGGTCTTTGGATACCAGGTCTTGCTCTGAGCATGAAATTCTTATTGTGGAACTCACAGCCTATGTATCGTTGGCCCAGTTTATTAAGGCCAGCCTGACTTAAGGAGGTAGCCAAGACCACAAGCATAATGGCTTAGTTGGCTAAGCAACACAGTGGATAATGGGGCTTGTCTTCCATTCAGGTAAGCAGCCTATTCTCCTATTGCCACTTACTGGGTAGGCCAAGATCCTGATCTGAGATAGAGAAGAACATATTGCTCTTACCTTCTAGGTCCTTATAATTCTATAGAGAGGAAGAAAAAGTTTATGAAAAATAAAAAAAGGATTAATAAAATTGGGTCATAAGAAAACAAAAATAATACCAGAAGCTTTTAATTTTCTTTCTTCATAGAATGTGAAATATCATGAGATATTTTACATGTAAACAGGACATATATCATTATATCTAAATATATATATATATATATATATATATATATATACACACACACACACACACACACACACACATACATACACACAAATTAGAAAACACATTATTGGATTTGTAAACATAAAAACAAGATTTATGGATGTACCTCTTTCTTCTACTATTGTAGGTATCAGAAGCTAGAAAGATACAATCTCTACTCTAAAAAGTTTACAGTATAGGGCTGGGGATGTAGATCAGAACATAAAAACAAGATTTATGGATGTAACTCTTTCTTCTACTATTGTAGGTATCAGAAAGCTAGTAAGATACAATCTCTACTCTAAAAAGTTTACAGTATAGGGCTGGGGATGTAGATCAGAGGTAGAGTGCTTGCCTAGCATGCATCAGGCCCTGGGTTTGGTGCCATCACAGAAAAAAAAAAAGTTTGTAGTATAGAAGGAAAGCTAGGTTACATTCTACAGATTACAAAGGAGGATCTGATTATATAACATACAAAAAGTAAAATATATTGGATTTCAAAAGGGAGAAAGAGCTGATGTCAGGTTAAGGGATAAGAGAAGTCTTTTTGTTGTTGTTTAGCAGTACTGAGGATACTACCTAGGGCCTTGCACATGCTAGGCAAGTGCTGCACCACTGAGCTACTCCTCAGCTGGGGGATAAAAAAAGTCATTACAAGGGAGTGGCATTTGGGGGTGATCTAAAAGAATATGTAAAGTTTTGTTAGACAACTCTTGAAAGGAAGAGGGAGTGTGAACAGAGGTACCAATTTGCAAAAGTATTGAATGGCTATTGGGTTTAACTGAAGTTGTACTCAAGTTGGGACTCAAGTTGGAAACACAGGATAAGCTCATATTATGGAAGCCTTGAGTTTGTGCCTAATTCTGAGGAGCTATTAATGATTCTCTTTTAAAACTTGGTTTCAGAAAGATTAATCTGTCTCTTGGTATATGGGATAATTTAGAGGTCAAAGAATCTGGACTTGAGGGATCAGGAGATTGTTTCATTTGCCAAGATTAGCGGTAAGGGGAAATTGAATTAGTGGGGTATCAGTAGAAGAAACAAGGAAGCATAGAATTGTATGATAAATTCAAATTACATCAAAAATTATCTTAGGAGCTGTGGATATAGCTTAGTGGTAGAGCACTTGCCCTGGATTAGATCCCCAGCATGCACATGCGCACACACACAATATTAGATTGTCACAAGAGTAGTACATTTATTCTGAAAATATTATTAAATATCTACAATGTTCATATTATTTCAGCAAGAATACAGAAATAAGGAAGAAAATATTTCTTGTCCTCATGGTAATTACAAATTAACTGGTTGAAATTAAGGGCAGTTTTCCTGAAGATGTAACATGTAAATTAAACTTGGGAGAATGAGCAAATTTTAATAGTTGGAATGTTCGGTAGAGATATTAACCTCCCTAAGAGCTGGAATTAGAGGTGTACCCACCATGTCCTGCTTTTGCCTTATATTTCAACAAAACTGTAGGTTCTCAAGGAATAGTCATGTTCTAAAAATTGGTACAGTACTTATTTTCATCATATTTTTTTTCCACACAGGGAATAAAGGTATCCTTATTGTATAACCATCAATAAGGGTATCGAAATTAATACTTACTGTTGTTAGTACATCTGTTTCCAACCCCTGCCCTCTTACCAACTCACTTATCTAGCTGTGGTTTCTTATTTTCCAGGGAGACAGTGTGGGCTGGATGATTGGTTGGTTGGTTTTCAGTGCTACAGAGAGAACCCAGGGCCTAGCACATGCTAAGCATACACTCACCCACTGATCTGTATCCCCAGCCCTATTTCCATTGTTTTACTGAGCTATTTCATCTAACTTCCCCACAGCCAGGTAAAAAGACTCAAGACTTATACTTTTATCATTGGCCAAAGAGTGTTGGCCACTAACCTGAAAATAGCAACCATCAGAGTCTGTGACTACTATCTAGGTGATTGCTGAGATTTCACTTACATCTCCTGACATATTTCTGCCTCATTCTTCATGGTCTCTCTGAGTTTTACAAGTATTCCTTCCTAAGACATGTAGCGCATTATACTATCTGACCTCTTAAAACATTTTTTAAAGACTTCCATATCAAAGACATTTTATATAATGTAGTCTTTAGACCAAAAGAACTTTATAAATCATTGTTCTCAAGGGACTAACTATTCCTAATATTTTTGCTGTGATTAATAATTCACTGTAGGGCTGGGGATGTGGCTCAAGCGGTAGCGTGCACGCCTGGCATGCGTGTGGCCCGGGTTCGATCCTCAGCACCACATACAAACAAAGATGTTGTGTCCGCTGAAAAACTAAAGAGTGAATATTAAAAATTCTCTCCCTCTCTCTCCCCCTCTCTCTCTCACTCTCTCTTTGGAAAAAAAAAAAGTAATAATAATTCACTGTAGCCAGGTGCAGTGCTGCACACCTGTAATCCCAACTACTTGGGAGGCTGAGGCAGGAGGAACACAAGTTCTAGGCCAGCCTGGGCAACTTAGCAAGACCCCATCTCAAAATAAAAAAGTAAATAAATAAGAAGGACTGGGGATATAGCTCAGTGGTAGAGCACCTTTGGGTTGAAAATCTAGTACCAAAAAAAAAAAAAATTACTACAACATGAGAATATGAGCAATTGAAATCCTCTTATAACTCTGAATATGCTCAGAAAAGGGCAATGTAGTAGGTTTTATGACACATTTTCATTCTAAATATATGAGAAGCCCCCAAGTAACAATTCATTATTTTGTTTTACAGATGAACAAGCAACAATTCTGTTTTCCAATTCCTGTGAATGAGGTTAATTCCAGCAGAGAAAACAATAGAGTTTTGGGAAAGGTTGGTAGCATTTAGAAGAGAAACCTTTTTTGAATTACTGTCTCTTGGAAGCTTATTTTTGACAGAAAGTGTGCTTTCCTTTTCTGTCCTAAATTCTTGAAGATAGAATAATAATCTCCATAGTACACATGAGAAAAAGCTAATAGTGGCATGAGTGTGGAGGTTTCTATGTGATTTTTAAAAAACAATATTTTTTTCTAGGAGATTGAAAATAGATTGATTTTTTCTAATTATTTTTACATAATATATCTTCATTATATAACAGTACTAAAATGAAAATAAAGATTACTTTGATTCCACTTCTATGAGATAGCACTATTAATAATCTCATCATGTGTTTGTGAGATTTTTGAATACCCATACAATATTTGAGAGACTGTATGTGTGCGCGTGTGTGTGCGCTTGAATGGAGGGATGGGGAGAGAGTTAGATACTCTGACATCTGCGATAAGAAAAGCTCCAAAGATCTGAGTATTTTGATGTCTTCTGGTTATTATTTTTTTGTTTGCTTGCTTTTCGGGATAGAAGCTGAAAAGAGACTGAAGTAGTCCTCTGTGGCATTGCTGAAGGGTAGAATTTTCTTCTGCCTCTTGAAGCAGGATTCATTCAATCAACTTACTTGATTTCTCTGATTGACTAGTGGGTGGGTAACAGAGGAGCATGCCCAAGGTTCAGCTACTCTCTACCACTTCACAGGGAGATGGGATAGGAATAATCACACAAAGGAGGCATTGCACAGAAAAATCAGAGTGAACAGAGCAGTGGTTCTGCCAGAGAAGGGATGGTGGTAGAGGGTAATTAAGGAGATAAGAACATCTTCCTGGGGGTTAAGTATTGGGAAGCTGGGATTTAGGGATTGAGGACAGGTTTTTATTTTTTATTTTTTAAAATGAGCCGGTACCTCTCTTGAAAGATTTTTTTTTTTTAATTTTAATATTTATTTCTTAGTTCTCGGCAGACACAACATCTTTGTTTTGCATGTGGTGCTGAGGATCGAACCCCGGGCCGCACGCATGCCAGGCAATCGCGCTACCGCTTGAGCCACATCTCCAGCCGGAGGACACGTTTTTAAAACTAAACTCTAGGGCCTGGGGATATGGCTCAAGCGGTAGCGCGCTCGCCTGGCATGCATGCGGCCCAGGTTCGATCCTCAGCACCACATACAAAGATGTTGTGTCTGCCGAAAACTAAAAAATAAATATTAAAATTCTAAAATAAAATAAAATAAAATAAACTCTAGCACTGGGGATGTGGCTCAAGCGGTAGCGCGCTCGCCTGGCATGCGTGCATCCCGGGTTCGATCCTCAGCACCACACACAAAGATGTTGTGTCCGCTGAAAACTAAAAAAAATAAATATTAAAAATTCTCTCTCTCTCTCTTAAAAAAAAAAAAAAAACTCTAAAAAGAAAATCTGTGCATTTGGCTCTGTGTATAATTCTTTGGGCACCAAAGTTTCTTTTAAAAGATAGTGACCATCCTTTAATGAAAACTCAAGTCTTTGGCTTCTTTCTTAAATCTTGACCAAAAGATGCAGGAGGGATCAGAGTGGAGAATTTAGTTAAGGTGTTGTGTTCAGAGCAAAGGATGTAGATCAGTGGTAGAGTACTTGTCTAGTATGCATGAGGTCCTGGGTTCAATCTCCTATGGAACAGAAAAGGAGGAGGAGTGGGGGGAGGGAGATGGGGACAGGGAGGGGGAGGGGGAGGAGGAGGAGCAGTTGTTATATGGGCAGAAAACATTTTAAATGGTTACAAAAACTCTTCTGAGGGGCTGGGGATGTGGCTCAAGCGGTAGCACGCTCGCCTGGCATGCGTGCATCCCGGGTTCTATCCACAGCACCACATACAAACAAAGATGTTGTGTCCGCCAAAAACTAAAAAAAAGTAAATATTAAAAAAATTCTCTCTCTCTCTATCTATCTATCTTAAAACAAACAAAAAAACCTCTTCTGATATCTTGTGGGTTTCTGATAGAAGAAAAAAAGAATATTCTCATGACTTTATTAGCTATACTGAATAAAAGAATTTTATTGAGAAAATGTGTATTGTTCAACATAAAAAACCATAAACATTTGTGAATATTTGAGAAGAAGGAAGGTGATTGTAAAGGTTGAGTGGCACTTAGCATTAAAGTGACATTTGTATGTAAGATTAAGGTGGTCCTTTGCAGTTAGCTGTTTCTCCAGAATATAAAAGATTGAGGATTGAAGGAAAATAAGGATGGGTACATTTCTAAACTGGTCTGTTTTCCAAGAAGCACAGGTCTCAGATGGCTCACCATTGTCAGTCACTAACTAGATATAAGAGATTAGAGTGAACTATGTAAAGGACAAACTTTTCCTCTACCTTTGTTATGTTTAGTGACTGGGGCCTGTGAATTAAACTGACAAAAAAAAAAAAATAATACACAAAAAAAAAAAAAAACAGGTGAACAAAAGAGGAAGGTTTGTTGCATGCCTGTGGAAACTTCATAAGAAAAAAAGTGAAAAATCCAAAGAATTTGTTAAGATTGTGGGCTTCTATACAATTTAACAAAAGGCAATAAATTGTGGAGATTTGACAAGATGAAGCAAAAGGATTTGTCCTTCTAGGGGTGTAGGAATGTACATAGATGCAGAACAGTAATGGAGAATAGGGGTTATTTTAGGAAGATTTATTTATACAGATTCAAGATTCAAGTTGTTGCTTTCTGACTTCTATGATAAGGGTTATTCTCCTCTTCCTCCTCATATGGGAGAGGGGAAAGGAGACACCTTCCTTCTCAAGGGGAAATTTTTGCCCTGTTGTTAAGTAGAAAATAGGAGAGTAGACAGTGCCTCATATGTCTGCTGATTTTCATCATCTTCCATTTAGCCAGAGTCACAAATAGTTATTGTTTGGATGTGAGGTGTCCCACAAAAGCTCATGTAATGAGACAATGCAAGAAAGTTTAAATGATAAATGAGGATAAATGATTGGGTTATACCCTTAACCTAATCAGTGAATTAATCCCTGATGTGATTAACTGAGGGGTAGCTGGAGGCAGGTGGTGTATGGCTGGAGGAAGTGGTTCATTGCCGATGTGGCTATGGAGCATGGAGTCTCTCTCTCTGTTTTCTGATCACCGTGTGAGCTGTCTTCCTCTGCCATACTCTTCCGCCATGATGTTCTACCTCATCACAAAGAATGGAGCCAGCCTTCTATGGACTGAGACCTCTAAAACCGTAAGCCTCCAAATAAGCCTGCTCTATATGGTTGTTTTGGTTGGGTCCTTTAGTCACAACAGCGAAAAAAGCTGACTAAAACACGGATTTAGAGATGGCATGATCCAGTTTCTTTCAACTATGTGGAGAGTGCCATTCACTCAAGTCAAGATGTAGGGAGTAGTGTGTTCTATTCAGTGCTTTAAGTCCGAGCAGTTGTGAGGCTTGTAGGAGGAAATGTAGTGCCAGTGGGATACAAAGCAACATATAAACTACTAAAGAGAAATCTGAATAGAAGGTAAAGATGGGGAGTTAGCAGCAAGTAGATGGTAAGAAGTCAGGGCTGTGCATAGAATTAGCTAAGGATCTTGGAAAGAGAGGAGGAGAGAGAGAGGAAGGTAGTGTCCACATTCATATGACAAAGGAAGGGAGAGGGGTACAGAACCCAGGACCCTGCACACATTTCTTTCCTTAACAACGATCACTTAAAGAAGGCTTTCTCTTCTCCTTTCCCCTTAATTCCCACTCTATTTCAAGGATTTAGTAGGAAATGGAATTAAGGAAGGGAAGCAATGCCAGGAAAGAGCCCTACCTTAAAAAGCAATGTATACAACAGCATATTCAGAGGATGGAAAACATTTCATCCCTCTTCCTGGAGCTCCAAACACACATTATCACATCTCATCCACACTGTTGCAAAAACCTTATTTCTGCTCTTCTCTTGAAACATTCCTCTACCACTTCATCTATTAATTCATACTAGGTATTCTCTATACTCAGGGCTGTCCCCATTCATTCAACTAATACCTCTGAGTGTTTAATTTTTCCAGGTGATGTGCTACTAGAAATATCTACTTAAAATCCTAATCTATTTTATTTCTTTGCTTAAAACCCTTTAGGGTCAGCCAGGTATGAGGGCACATGCCTGTATTCCCAGCTACTCAGGAGACTAAGGCAGGACGTTCACAAGTTTGAGGCCCAAACTTAAGGAGATCCTATCTCAAAACAAAACAAAACAAAAGTGGGGGTCTAGGGGAATTGCTCAGTAATTCTACTTCCTTTTCATGACACCCAAGTCTTTCATAATCCGATCTTTTCTTCCCTTCTAACACCACCATCAACCTTTCACCAGGAATACTAGACAACATTGAGTTCCAATTTCTACTAGACTCTCTGATAACTTTCTGATATATGCTTTTTCTTCCTTCACCATCTCCTTCTTCTTCCAGTACTGGGGGTTGAATTCAGAGTACTCTAACTCTGGGCTGTACCCCCAACACCTTTTATTTTTTGAGACAAGTTCTCACCAAGTTGTCCATACTGGCTTCAAATTTGCCATCCTCCTGCCTCAGCCTCCTGAGTAGCTGGGATTGTAGGTTGCACTCTGTGCATAGTTGTTTTATGCTTTATATTACTTTTGAAAATCATTTCCATCTTTTCTACCTGGAGAGTTCCCACTAGTCCTCTAAGGTGTGGCTTTCCAAATGTGTTTCTACTCCGGTAGGTAGGTCTCCTCCAAGAACACTCTACTCTGTATGGGTTTGTACTTCCTGCAGAGGACTTGCTAAATTGAGTTTTCTGTTAACCCTCTTCTCTCCTCCACTAGAATGTAAGGTTCTTGAGAGCTTATAGCCTATGCTGGACACTTTTATTGCCTCCCCATTATCTATTCTCTTCATCACTAACAAAGCACAATTTTATTTAGAGCATCATGCTCACCATAATTGTCACCTTCTCAGAATCACTTGCAGTTAGGTGAATTGCAGTTAGGTGAATTCTGAAGCAGAATTACAGACTACCAAAAGGGTAGGGCTGGGGATGTGGCTCAAGCGGTAGCATGCTCGCCTGGCATGCATGCGGCCAGGGTTCGATCCTCAGCACCACATACAAATAAAGATGTTGTTTCCCCCAAAAGTAAAAAAATAAACATTAAAATTTGAAAAAAAAAAAAAGGGTAGTCTCCAGACAGTGTTCCCTTCCTGAATAAAACGACAAAGCCTCTCAAGGGAAACCTCTTGGCCTCATCTTCTCCTGACTGGAACAAGGTAAGATACCTGGAAGTAAAGTAACCATTCTGCAGCTGTGCAGATAGAACCACATGCATGAAGAGGAGAAAGCAGAGCGACAAAAGAGCCTGGCTTCTTGATGACTTACGTCCTTGACCCAGCCTGGACTCCCTACCCTTGGATATCTTGGATAGGCAATGAGAAAAATGAATGGTTTATTTTTACTTTTCATACTTACCTTTTGAAGTATAATAAACACACCAAAAGTATACATATCAGAAGTGTGATAGTTCAATGAATTTTTACAAATTGAGAATACCTATGTAGCCAGCATCCTTAAAGCCCACTCCCCAATTTTGATTTCCAATCTTCAGAAGTAAACTATTTATGCTGATTTCTAAGAACATAAATTAGATTTGCCTGTACTCTTTGCCTATATAAATAAGTATTTCAGCCAGGTGTTGTGGTTCACATCTGTAATCCCACATATCCGAAAGTGGAAGCAGGAGAATTACAAGTTTGGGGCTAGCCTGGGCAACTTACACCCTGTCTCAAAACAAAAAAAAAAATAAATAAATAAATTAATTAATTAATTTAAAAGGGCTGGAGATGTCACTCAGTGGTAGAGTACTTGCTTAACATGCATAAGGACCTGGGTTTGATTCTCAGCACAAATTAAAAAAAAAAATGGGGCTCAGTGTGTAGCTTAGTAGCTGAGTGCCCTGGGTTCAGTCCCCAATACTACAGATAAGCAAACAAATCCCCTGTGAACATGCTTGTGATATTCATCAATATTGTTCTATGAATCTTTCATTCTCATTGCTACACAGTATTCCATTATATCAGTTGATACCTAAGTTTACTTATCCTTTGTAATAACTGGTGGAAAGTAGGATAGTTTCAAGGTTTTATGATTATTAGATTTGCCTGTATAGCACTGCTATGACTATTCTAATAAATGCCTTTAGGTGAACATATTGCATATATTTATCATGGGTATGTGCCTGGAAATGTAATTGCTGGGTCATAGGCTATACATATGTTTTGCATTAATTAATACTACAAAACTATTTTCCAAAATGTTTGGACCAATTTATACCTTCAACAGAAAGGTATGGAAAATTCTAGTTATTCTAGATTTTTGATAAAACTGCAATTTCCTTATTTATTTAACTAGTATGTAAATGTACACTGATATTACATTGGGTTTTCCTTTGTATTTTCCTGGTAACTGATAAAGTTAAGCACTCCAAAAAATTTTTTATTGGTCATTTGAATATCCCCTTAAAAAAAAAAAAACCTTTTGAGATATAATTCACATACTCTACAATTCACCTGTTTCAATGATGCAATTCAACGGATTTTAGTATGTTCCCAGATATGCACAGTCAATTTTAGAAAATTTTTATCATTTCAAAAAGAAATGTTATCCCCTTAAGCTATCATCCTTTATCTCCTGACTCTCCCTGCCAAGCCCTAAGCAACTACTAACCTACTTTCTGTCTCTATAGATTTTCTTATTCTGAACTTTCATATGAATGCTGTTAGATAATATGTAGACTTTTGTGACTGGCTTATTTTGCCTACCTTAATGCTTTCAAGATTCATCCAAGTTGTATCATGAGCATTTCATTTCTTTTTATGGTCAGATGATATTTAATTATACAGATATGTCACATTTTGTTTATTCATCTGTTGATGGACATTTGTTTTTTTTTTCCCACCTTTTTGCTATAATAATGCTACTGTAAACATTCAAGTAGAAGTTTGTGAGTGGATGTACATTTTCATTTCTTTTCCACCTAAGGGTGGAATTGTTGGGCCATATGGTAACTCTACATTTAATAATTTCAGGAATTGCTAGGTCATTTTCCAAAGTGGTTGCATCCCCACTTTACCATCCCCACTAGGGGTGCACATATCCTCCCAAATGGTTGTTGCTCTCAGACTTTTTGGCTATAGCCATGTTAATGGGTGTGAAGTGGTACCTTTTTAGGATTGGAGATCCTCTTTTACCAAGTATCTATGTCTGGGCTGGGAATAGAGCTCATGGAAGTGCACTTGCCTACTGTGTGTGAGGGCCTGGGTTGCATCCCCAGCACTGCAAAAATAAATGAATAAAAAGAAAGTGTCTAAGTCTTTTGCTTACTTTTTTCCCTTAATAATTTAAATTTATTTATATTTAACAGTTATCCTTGATAAAATAGATTTTTTTTTAACCTTTGCCTAGCCCCTCACACTCTGTTTTTTTATCTACTTTTGTATCGGACTTTCTTTTGTAATTTTTTATAGTCTAGATAAGAGGCTTTACACATATATATATTGCAAATATCTTCTTTTGGTCTACAGTTTGCCTTCTCACTCTTCGAATAGTGCCTTTTGGTGAACAAAAGTTCTTAATTTTGTATTTTGTTTTTTAATGAAATTAAAATTTTAGTTTGGTTCTGTTTCTTTCTTTCACAAGGTGGTGGGGGATGGGTCTCATTGTTTTCCAGGCTGGTCTTAAACCCCTAGATTCAATGATCCTCCCATTTCAGCTTCGGGAGACCCTGGGATTATAGGTATGTGCCACCATGCTTAGTTAAAAGGTCTCAATTTCAATATAGTAGTGCTTTTTATATTCTATCAAACAGAATTTTTATCTGTCCCAGAGTCATAAAAATATTTGTCTTACTTTCTTCATCTAGAAGATATTTTTGGTTTAATTTTCATATTTAGATATACAATATACCTAAACTTGCTTTTAGCACATGGTGTGAGATAGGGATCACAATGCATTGTTTTAGTATGTGTATATCCAGTTATATAGCCAGACTCAGCATCATCTGTGGAAAGACTGATCTTTACCTACTACATTACAGTGTCTTTTGTTGTTGTTGTTATTATCATAAATAAGGAAAACTGAGAGTTTATTTCTGGATTCTGTTTTATTTCATTGTTTGGTTTGTCTCTCTTATAATACCCTCTAACACACACACACACACACACACACACACAGATATACTTTCATTGTAATCCCTTTGTTTTGCTTTGTTTTCAGTACTGGGAAACGAATCTAGGAACATTCTATTTCTGAGCTACACAGTCAGCCCTTTTGAAATTTTATTTTGAAACAGAGTCTCACTAAATTGCCCAAGCTGGCCTTAAACTTATGATTCTTCTGTCTTAGCCTCCCATGTAGCTGGGATTAGAGGTAATTGTTGATACCTGGTAATGTAGTCCTTTAGTTTTGTAATTATTCTTCAGGATAAACTTGACTAATCTTGGCAATCTGAATTTCCATATGAATTTGAATCAGTTTTAATTAAAAAAAAAAAAACTTCTGGGAATTTGGGAAGATTGCTTTGAAACTGTAGAAAATGATATTTTTTATAATACTGTCTCCTAATTTATAGACATGCTCTATCTCTTAAGTATTAAGGCCATCTTCAGTTTCTTTCAGCAATGTTTTATAGTTTTCAATGTGGTAGTGTTACACATTTACATTTTATTTAAATTTATTTCTAGGTATTTGGTTATTTGATATTATTGTTAATGTTATTTTCTTTTTTTAATATTTATTTTTTAGTTGGACACAATATCTTTATTTATTTATTTTTATGTGGTGCTGAGGATCGAACCCAGGGCCTCGCATGTGCTAGGTGAGCGCTCTACCGCTGAGCCACAACCCCAGCCCCTATTAATGTTATTTTCATTTAATTTTATATTTGTCTTGTATTTGGGCCTTGAATCTATCAACTTTGCTACATTTACTTACTGTCCTGATTTCCTCCAAGATTTTTCTTCTTTTCTTTTTTTTTTTTGTACTGGGGGTTGAACCCAGGGGTGCTGTACCACTGACCTATATCCTCATCTCCCTCTTTTTATTTTATTTTAAGACAGAGTCTCACTAAGTGGCTTAAGACTTCTTCAGATTTCTGAAGCTGGTTTCAAAGTTGTGGTCCTTCTACCTCAGTCTCCCAAGTAGCCGCCATGCCTGGCTCCCCTGGATTCTTTTAGATTATCTAGGTGAACAATCTCGTAGTCCTTGAATGTTGCAGTGGGCTTTGTGGTACACCACCCAGAAACATTTCTTTTCATAACGAAGCGCACTCCTCAGTTGTTGTGAGAGTTGGTAGCTGGTGACTCCCAGTAGTGTCCCCTCTGGATTATTTTCTGCCACTTGCTAGGACAGACAGCTCATAATAAAAAATGGACCAATGTATAGGATAAAGGCTCTACCTTCTTGCCTCAGTTTAGGACCACTCTTCTCAAGCACCTTATCTCTGGTACTTTCACAAGAGTAGTTGTGGCCAAATTGCTGCCCAACATCTCACTCTGTCCAAACTTTCACTCTTCGTTTCCCCATAGGTACAGATCAAGGGAAATAAATTTGCTGCAGTTTTCAATAGAAGGGCCCAGAAAATATTCTGCTGGACTGCTTTGCTGAGTGAGGCACCGGCTTCACTAAGAAGCTTCTGCTCTTGTTGCCCTCCAGGGGTACAGCCTTCCTAGTGTGTTTGCTGGGCTTTCATTGCAAGGTCTGTGGTCCTGAGGTGAGATAACCGCTGGGTGTGGTAGTCCTATTGTCTAGTGATTGTATCCTCCTGCCCTTTAGATCTGGCATAGCCCTATCCCTTGAAAAAATCTTGAGGCGTCTTAGTGTTCTCTGCTCTATAATTATGTTTAATTTACTACTCTTTTCCTTCTTTGTCTCTTTTCACTTATCTTCCTATATCTTTGGCCAATGTCATCCACATTTCACATGCCCCTCTCCAGACACCTCTGGGCTTCAGGTGGCTGCTGGGTTTTGTCTGGGTTGTTTGTGCTTTCATAGGAAGTTGGCCTTTCCTTCTCTAGCCTAGTAGGGGGTTTTGGGTAATGTACATTGGCCAAGGTAAGTTTTAGAATGAAAAATTTACTATAAATTCTCATTTATTTAAGTTTACACATAAATTCTATTAGTATCCTCATTTTGATTTCTCTTTTCTGTCCAAAAAACGAGAGTGATTATTCCCTGCCTATTTAACCCATTGTCTAGTGATTGAAATATCACATTTCTTGTGATAAGAAATGAAGCAATGTGAAAATTATGTAAGTCTTATAAAAGGTAAGTATATGTATATACATTATTAACTTGAAATTTCAAAGTATTTCTATTTTTAAAGTCTCACATATTTAAGACTTTTTATGGACTGAGTTAATAATTCAATTATGAATAGATACAATGGACCAAACCAAGCACAAAATTTTAAAATAGTTAAAACTTACATTACATATTTTGACAAATATATATTAGACATTAAAAGCAAAATAAAATTGGAACATATCTTGTGTTGAGGTGGATATGGTATTTTCTCAATGAATTTATCCCTGCATGATTATCACTTTTTTTCTACTACCACATACGCACACAAAATTAATTTTAATGATCTATCAGTGCTCCACTTGATGGGGTCCTCCTTCAATATGTTGAGAGAATCATTAAATCTTGACTTGAAAAAGAATTCTACATTAAAAATATTTACCTAGGTTGGGAACAGTGGCACAGACCTGTCATCCCAGAGGCTCAGGAGGCTGAGGCAGGAGGATCATGAATTCAAAGCCAGACTCAACAACAGTGAGGTGCCAAGCAACTAAGTGAGATCCTATCTCTATATAAAATACAAAAAGGGCTGGGAATGTGGCTCAGTGGCCAAGTGCCCCTGAGTTCAATCCCTGGTACCAAAAAAATTTAAAAAATTTACAGAGTCACAATATCTCAAATTGCCTTTGGTGGTCAAGAAGGTTTTTTTTTTTTTTTTTTTTTTTTTAAATCCCAGAACAATACACTGTGGAATGAATGAGTTACATCTTTAATAAAGAAAGAGTGAAAAGGGAGTGAGAAGAGATCATGATTATGAAGCTTTGACCCTTATAGTCCATTCTCAGTGAAGAGTTAAGTTACAGACTGCATGTGGAAATTCAAGATCTGGAAGTTAAAAACTCTAGATGTTTTAAAAAATCATTGTATAGCCTTAGATATAAATGTATTCCAGTTTGAAAATTGCTAATTTAGTGATTTGGTAGGATGGAGTGTAGTTCAGTGCTTGCCTAGCATGCATGGGGCCTTGGATTCTATACCCTGCACAGCAAAAATAAAAACAGAAAATAGATTTAGTATATATTTGCCATCAGTCGGCCTGTGTTCAAATAACAATTCTACAACTTGCTAGATGAATGATATGGGGCAAATTTTTCAACCTACCTATATCTCAGTTTTCTTATTGGTAAAACTGGAGTTAAGATTTGCTTTGAGAAGTGATGATGAGGATGTGATAAGATTATTCTTAAGCCTGCACTGTGGTGCTCTCTTGCAATCCCAGCAAATTAGGAGGCTGAGGCAGGAGGATTTCCAGGTTTGAGGCCATCCTTAGAAATTTAGTGAGAATCTGTGTTAAAATAAAAAGGGTTGGGGATGTAGCCCACTGGTCAATCCCCAGTACCAAAAAAAAAAAAAAAAAAAAAATCATGTATAGTAGTTTAAAACTCATCTAACAGCAGAAAGAAGAAAGATTACAAACTAGTAGGAGGATGATTTAGGGGGTAATGATATATTCATTACTTTAATTGTGCTGACTATTTCATGATTGATCAATATTCATCAACTGTATACTTTAAATATGTGTAATTAACCATGTACTGATTTTTGCCTTAATAATGCTGTTTAGGGGTTGGAGGTATAGCTCAGTGGTACAGTGCTTGCCTATCTTGCATGACACCCTGGGTTGGATCCTCTGCACCACTAAAATAAATAAATAAATAAACACACACACACACACACACACACACACACACACATCTCACAATAGATGACATTCCCTTGTAAAAATTCAAGTGTACAAAAAGAAGTCTTCCACATCTCTAATTTCCTCCTCAATAATAATTACCACTAATAGCTGGGCAGGTAGCTTATGCCTGTAATCTCAGCTACTTGGGTGGCTGAGGCAGGAGGACGGAAAGCAAAGTCAACCTGAGCAATATAGCAAGACCTTGTTTAAAACAAAACAAAGCTCCATGTATATACGATATGTCAAAATACATTCTAGGGGCTGGAGTCGTGGCTCAGTGGTAGAGTGCTTGATTAGCACACATGAGGCACTGGTTCAATCCTCAGCACTACATAAAAATAAATAAATAACAGCATTGTGTCATTTACAACTAAAAAAATATTATTATCATTATTATTTTAAATATTTATTTTTTAGAAGTCGTTGGACACAATACCCTTATTTTGTTTATTTATTTTTTTGTGGTGCTGAGGATAGAACTCAGGGCCTTGTATGTGCTAATCGAGCATTCTACCGCTGAGTCACAATCCCAGCCCCCCAAAAATTATTTTTTAAAACTATATTCTACTGTCATGTAACTAATAAGAACAAATTTAAAAAAATTAAAAAACAAAGTAAACTTTAAAAAGTAGTTGGGGATGTAGCTCAGTGGTAGAGAGTCCCTACTATCTAACTGTAGTACCAGTTAGATCCTGGTACTACAAGAAAAGAAAAAAAAAAAAAAAGAAAAGAAAGCCCCTCTATCAGTTTGTCAAATGCAGTGCTAGCTCCTTGAAAATACCATCCAAAACTCTATTGATTAAGCAAATCCAGACTTATTCATACCATGGTAAGGGAGCACACTGCCTTGATGGAGTCTTGGCAGTATCTGGGAGGAGAAAGTAAAGTGTGAATATTTATGAGCTGTTAGGATCTGGTTAAGCGGTTCTTACAGGATCAGTCTTTAAGTTTGGGTAAGGATCGTGGTTAGGAATTATGGATGCCCTTTTCTGAGGGTTTCAAAAAGCCTTAGTAAATAATCATTTGATAACAGTCTATTGAGAAGCCAAGCCATTAAAATAGGTTCTCTGGATGTTTCCCAAATTAACTTTTATTTCCTGAATAAGAGTTTTCCTGGAACTTGAATCATGCTAATGAAGACAGTGGGACAGTAAATTCAAGTTAATGTGGATAGTAAACTGTAGGTAAGGACGATTCTCAGTTTCCTGTATATCTTTTCAGAAATATTCTGTGCATGTTTGATTTTATATATATACGTTTAAGAAATGTGATTTTTATCCTTTAACTGTTGTTGCAGAAATCCAGAAATTCAATATGAGATTGCTTAAATAACACCTGTCCAATAGTATTTGTTCTGTGTTATACATAATGTACTTCTTCAGAGTATGTATAATTTTTTAAAAAATTTTTAATATTTATTTTTTAGTTTTTAATGGACATATCTTTATTTTATTTTTATGTGGTGCTGAGGATCGAACCCAGCGCCCAGCGCATGCCAGATGAGCATGTTACCGCTACCACTTGAGCCACATCCCCAGCCCCGAGTATGTATAATTTTAAACTATTGTGATGATTATGGAATTACTGCTTGAAGGATTCTACTATTATTGTCTACTTTAGCAATTTATCTAACAGATCGTGGTTTTGGCAAAACCTGTGGGGCTCATTTTCTCTCATTCCTGGTTTTTCCTTTTCTGTCATAAAGCACAATTGTAGGACTGTGTGACAGGGACCAAAATATTTATTTTATAAGCCCTGAAATCTGAAGACAACCAGAGGAGCCTTCATTAAATACTCATCTGTTGGGCACCTACTCAGTGATGGGCACAGGTTGATAATGGTTACAACACCATCTACCAGTACAGGGCTTGGTTCAGAAAGGGAGAGAAGCACTGAATGGGTAGTTATGAGTAAGATGAATTTACAAAAGACAGGTTATGGCAAAAAAAAATAGAATTATAAGTTTGTAGAATTGAAAATGTCTTTATAAATCATGTAGTCTAGGGGCTGTGACTGTGGCCTAGAGTGCTTGCCTGACACATGTGAGGCCCTGAGTTTGATCCTCAGTACCATATAAAAATAAATAAACAAAATAAAGGTATTGTGTCCAACTACAACTAAAAAAATTTTAAAAATAAATAAATCATGTAGTCTAGCTGGACATGGTGGTACAACTATAACTCCAGCAATTCAGGAGGCTGAGGCAGAAGGATTGCAAATTTGAAGACAGCTTCAGCAAATTAGTGAGGCTCTAAGCAACTTAGCAAGACCCTTTCTCTAAAAATTAAAAATTGTAGCCGAGTGGTAAAGTGCCCTGGATTCAACCCTCAGTACCAAAATAATCAATCAATTAAATAAATAAATCATGTAGTCTGATCTTCTTAATTGAAAAACAAGAAAACTGAGATCCAAAATATTTTTTTTCACAATACTGGGATTGACCCTAGGTGTGCTTTATCACCGAGCTATACCTCTGACTTCCATGGCTTACTCTTTATTCATTTCCTATCACTACTATCACAAATTATCACAAATTTAGCAGCTTCAAACAACACAAATACCATTCAGAAGTCTGTACAGGGTTTGAATGGGTTAAAACCAAGTAATTAGTGGGGCCACATGCCCTCAAGGATTTAGGAAGGAATTTGTTCCTTAGGTCTGTGGTATGTGTAATGCAGTGATACAGCACTCACCTAATATGTGGGAAACCCTGGGTTCCATCTCCAGTACCACAAAATAAATAATAAATAATTTTAAAAAAATCTGTTGGGGGGGGTGGTTGGGGTTGTGGCTCAGCAGTAGAGCATTCGTCTTGCACGCGCAGAACCCTGGGTTCGATCCTCATCACCACGTAAAAAATAAATGAGTGAAATAAAGGTATTGTGAATAAATATTTTTTTAAAAAAATCTGTTCCCTGTCTTTTGAAGCTTGAGAGCTGCATTCCTTGCTTTCCTTAGCTCGTGTTCT
This sequence comes from Marmota monax, assembly GCF_021218885.2. Lineage (NCBI taxonomy): Eukaryota > Metazoa > Chordata > Mammalia > Rodentia > Sciuridae > Marmota > Marmota monax. Next base: position 726,128 of record NW_026692798.1, on the reverse strand, counting down.
CCTCTTTCCTCTTAAAAGCAACAGTCTAACATCTACAAATTTCTGTCTCCATCATTATAAGTCACATCCTGTCCCTCTGATTTCCTGCTTGCCTGTTATAAATATATATATTTTTTAAAATAAAAATACCCATGTTAATACAAGAAGGTAAACTGGATAATAAAACCATTCAAGGGGCTGGGGTTGTGGCTCAGTGGTAGAGCTCTTGCCTAGCATGTGTGAGGCACTGGGTTTGATTCTCAGCACCACATATAAACAAATAAATAAAGGTCCATATAGCTAATAAAAATATTTTTTTAAAAACCCAATAAACTAAGTGGTTTTAATTCTTTGTTTCATTAATATGCTATCAAATTGTGTTATTAGCTGATAAGTATTTCAAATATTTTAAAATGATAGCCACTAGTAACTTTTGGCCTATAATATGAAAGGAGTTAAAAAAATTTAGTGACATTACTGTAACAAAAATTCTTTCTATCTACTTATGTATATAAAGCATTTATATCCATCAAAAAAGAAAGAAAATAAAAGAAAAGAAAGGAATATAATTGATGAGACCTCTGTCCTATTCTAGCAAAAATTATTAACTATTTAGTCGTGGATGTATGAACTAATTATAAAGAGAAAAGAAAAAAGATAGCCCACTCATTTTTTTTAAAGGGCATTTTATAAAATAAAATAGCTGTAGCAAACCACTTACATTTTATTTGTATATTTACAAAGCAATTTTGAGAACTTTGGCAGACAATGAAATCAAAATGATGACAATCACATCTACTTTGACAGATCAACTTTAATGTTTTGCTACATACAGAGTTTCCCTAACCAATTGCAAATCCTTCAGGGGATGGGGAATTTAGCCAAGCATCACTATCAGAATTTAGATCTGGCAAATAAAGAGGAGCAATTGTCTTTTCTCAAATGTTGATTGTGCCACCCAAAGTTGTTGGGAATCAAAATCAAAGGCCAAGAATGAATCCCATATGGTCAGCTACCTGTCAGATAATTAGAGACAGAGGTAGAATCAAGTTATCCAGGAATGGGGTTGAAGAGGTACAAGATGAGTCAGTCCCTCAACTCTCCCAAGCTGCAGTTTGGATATGTGTGAGAACAGCAGGCACACCTAAATGTACCCTCTCTCTTCCATGCCAATTCTGTGCATATTCTCCTGGATGGACAGAGAGGGAGAAACACTGCAGACCAGCCAGTCTCTTCTACACAGACCTATGGCAGGGTCTGGTAAATCCAGGGTCACAAGGCTTGTGACAAATAACCATTCTCTTAAAAGGCCCCGTACCCTCTTTGTTATGCTTTCGCCACTGCCCTAAGCTGGGATGAATCAGGGCACAACAGGCTTCCCCCACTCATTTAATTAAGAGATGTAGGTATAGGACAGGAATTTAACTCAGTGGCAGAGCACTTGCCTAGCAGATACAAGGCCCTGGATTTCATCCCCAACACCAAAAAGCAAATAATAATAATAATTTTATTTAATAATAACTTATCAAACTCTGTATTATTGTTCTTTTAATCTATCATGTCCTGCTAATAATTGTTATGATAATACAATTTGGAGTGAATTCACTTATAATGACAAGTGATTTTTTTTTTTCCTGTACTGGGGATTGAGCCCAGGGGTGCTTTATTAGTGAGCTATATCCCCAGCCCTTTTTATTTTTTATTTTGAGACAGGTCTTGATAAGTTGTTTAGGGCCTCACTAAATTGCTGAGGTTGGTCTCGAAATTGTGATCCTTCTGTCTCAGCCTCCTGAGTGGCTGGGATTACAGGTTTGCATGACTTCATCAGGCACAAGTAATTTTTAAAAATAAAAATAGATTTTATATACAGATTTTTAGTCAGTTTATAGTTCCAGAGGTCAGAAGTCTGAAATGAATTTCTCTGGGCTAAAACCAAGTTGCCAGCAGGGCTGCACTTTATTCAGAAGTTCTAGGGAGAAAGTGATAAATACAAGCATAAAATGTTAAGATGAAATATGTAAGATTAATGGAATGTCAGATCAGGAGGAGGAAAAATGACATGAAGTTTTCATTAAGGGCTGGGGGTATAGATCAGTGGTAGAGCACACACTTAGCATGCATTTGACTCTGGTTTCAATCCCCAGCACCAAAAAAAAAAAAAAAAAAAAAAATTAAATCAAGTATATATAAAAATATTTTCATTTTCATAGGCAATGGCCTATTTCTTTTAAATAGAGTCCATTGGAATAGATTTGTTTTTAATATAAAATGTCAATTTTCTCTGAGCAACCAGATTTTCACTTAAAACTCAGCAACATGTGAGACTGAAGCAGGAGTCTGGCAAGTTCCAGGTCAGCCTGAGCAACTTAGTGAGACCCTGTCTCAAAGCAAATAAAAAGGTCTAGGGATGCAGCTCATTGGTGGAGTACTCCTGGGTTCAATCTCCAGTACTAAATAATAATAATAATAATAATAATAATAATAATAATAATAATAATAATAATAATAATGTCAACTTTCATAACATGCCAGAAGTTACATTCTTTGTAACTATTTAAATTTATAACAAATTTTAGATGTCAACTTAAAAAATATATGTGACACATATATAAATTTTATTTTGAAATATATTTTGCTTTAAGATTATAAAGTTAATTTTATAAAAGTTAATTAGCATATTAGATTTTCTGAATTCTCATGTTAATTCTCTAAAACTTTATTTCCCTGAGAGAAAGTACATTACAAACCACAAAATATCTAAAAACAAAGATACTATAGAAGTGGCTATTTACTTAGGTCCCTCTTTCCTTTTCCACTGTGACCACAAAAGTGTCAACAGACAAGCAACCTTTACTACAAATGCCTGCAATGAGCAGAAGTCACTCACAGCCATGATTTCTAACCCTGATTTTCTAGAGTTAAACTTTTATTAAAAGAAGAGTGCCTTAATACTAGGTTAATATAAAGAGAACATTATTGGAATACTCCTTAGATCTAGAAATAGATTGCCAGCAACTCAAAGCCCCTGTGTGCCTCAGAGGCAACCACTACCTTGACATTGTCATAATTACTTCTTTGCTTTACTTTATAGTTATAATACTCATATATGTATTTCCAAACATCAAAGTTTAGTTGTGTCTGGTTTTCACTTTGGCATAAGTGGACAAGTATTTCAGATAATATGCATTTTTTATTTTGTTTTGTTTATGGTTCTGGGGATGAACCCAGGGCCTCATGCATGCCATGCAAGAGCTCTACTACTGAACTATACCCCGAGCCTTGTATTCTTTCATACTGTTTTTTTTTTAATTTTTTATTTTATTAGGTTTTTAAAATTCATATATATTGTTGCATGAAGCCATACTTACTTAATTAATTTTCATTGTTCATGTGGTCTTATTCCGTTGACTGAGCCACAGATATTTGAATCTTTAATTTTACTAGATAATGCTGAACCCTTAAAAAAGTTTAACACTTTATAGCTGGGGTCAATGGTGCACACCAGTAATCCCAGTGTTTTGGAAGGCTGAGACAAGAGGATCATAAGTTGTTTCAGGGGGCTGGGGATGTGGCTCAAGCAGTAGCATGCTTGCCTGGCATGTGTGTGGCCTGGGTTCTATTCTCAGCACCACATACAAACAAAGATGTTGTGGCCGCCGAAAACTGAAAAAATAAATATTAAAAAAAAAAAAGTTGTTTCAGGCCACCTTGAGGATGTAGCTGGGTTTAATCCCCAATAGCAAAAAAGCAAAAAAAAAAAAAAAAAATTACCACTTTACACTACCACCACCAAAGTTAGTGTCATGCTCTACTCCAACTTAACATTTGACATTACCAGATTTTTAAGTTTTGGCTAATTTGGAAGAGGTATAAAGTATTTCAAGCTTTAATGTATATTTCCAATTATTACTAATTGAAACTTTCGTTTAAATATTTTTGGCTATTTGGATATCTTGTTTTGTGTCAATTTGAATCTGTTGTCCATTTTTCTTTTGGGTTCTCTGACATATTTCTTTCTTATTTTTAGGAGTTTTTACTCTTTTGAGAGCTCATCTGGGTTATACATGCTATACAAATATCTTCTCCCACTTTGTGACTTTCTTATAAAAATTATTTTGAAAACTTACTGTGTGAAATGTAGTGGATTTCAGTATATCTGCCAAATGCTCAATCGTTACCACTACCCAATTGTGGAACATATCGCCATATCCACTGAAGAAATCAGTACCAGTGAGCAATCACTCCCCATTCTCTGCTTCCCCTGGCAACCATAAATCTACTTTCTGTCTTCTGTATTTGCCTATTCTAGAAAGTTCATGAACATGGAATCACAATATGCAGCCTTTTTTGGTCTGACTCCTTTCACTCAGTGTGTTTCAGGTTTAATACATATTGCAGCATGTGTTAGTACTTCATTCCCTTTTATGGCTGAACAATATTCCACTGTGTATATGACACATTTGTTTATTCATTCATCAATTGATGGACATTTGGGTAATTTCCACTCTTTAGTTATGAATCATGCTGGTAAGAACATTTATGTACAGGTACTCAGATGCTTTCATTTCTCTTAGGAATATACCTGGAAGTGGAATTGCTCAGTCATATGGTAACTCTGCTTAAAAGCTTTTTGAAGAACTCAAATGTTTTCTATAGTGACTTGCACCATTTTACATTCCTACCAGCAGAGTCTGAGGGTTCTGATTTCTCCACATCCTTGCCAATGCTTATTATTATCTATCTTTTTTGTTCTAGCCATTCTAATTAATGGGGTGAAGTAATATCTCAGTGACTTTGTGTGTGAATTTGTGGCTTGCCTTTTAATGATGACTTAACAAACAAATTCTCTTATGTTCAATATAACAATCTTTCTGTTTATTGTTAGTGTATTTGATGACCTGTTTAAGAACTCTTTCCTTACTCCAAGGTCATGCAGATAATTTCCTATATTTTTGTTCAGAAGTTTTTTTTTTTTTTTTGTGTGTGTGTGTGTGTGTGTTTTACTGGGGATTGAACTCAGGGCCTCCCACATGCTAGGCAAGTGCTTTACCACTGAACTGCATCCCCAGTCCTTCTGTTCTTCTTTTAAAATAATTTTAAAAATTTATTTGCTTATTTTTTTATGTGGTGCTAAGGAACCCAGTGCCCCACACATGTGAGGCAAGTGCTCTGCCACTGCACAACTGCCCTAGCCCTTCTTTTTTAAATTTTGAGACAAGATCTCCCTAAATTTCCCAGGCTGGTCTCAAACTTGTGATCCTTCTGCCTCAGCATTCCAGATAGCTAAGATTAAAGGCATGTGCCATCATGCCTGTTTTATCAATGATTTTGTTTTTTTAGCTCTACAACTCACCAAGAATGATTTGTTTACATATAAATATCCAATCACTCCAGCATAGTTTATAAATACCATACTTTCGGGCTGAGGCTGTAGCTCAGTGGTAAAGTACTTGCCTTGTATGTGTGAGGCACTGGGTTCAATCCTCAGCACCACATACAAAATAAATAAAGATACTGTGTGTTCAACTACAACAAAATAAATATTAAAAAAAAAAATACCATACTTTCTTCATTGTCTTCTAGTACTCTATTGGTTATAAGTTTCTGTACATGTGTCTATGTGTGTTTATATGTCTACTTTTGAACTTTCTTTCTGTTCATGTTACCTTTTTTTTCTGTCCTTCTACAAATATCACAGTCATCTTTACTATAGTTTTGTGTTGAGACTTTTCTCTCTCCTCTCTCCCCACCTTTTTTTGTTTTTATGTGCTAGGGATAGAACCCTAGAGCTCTACTACTGAGCTGTATCCCCAGTCCTGTTTCAAGTCTTGAAATCTGTTAAAGCAAGGACTTCCACTTCGTTTACCTTCTTCAAAGTCATCTTGGTGTAAAGATGAAAATGGTTTCTTGGTCTATAGTTTAAATTAAAGGATTGTTTCTCATTCAGCCTGCTCTCCTATCAAGAGTTGGCTGGGTTGGGGTGTGGTGGCACATCCCTGTAATCCCAGTGCTTGGGAGGCTGAGGCAGGAGGATCACCAGCTCAAAGCCAGCCTAGCCTCAACAAAGCCCTAAGCAATTTAGTGAGGTTCTGAACAACTTAACGAAACTGTCTCAAAATAAAAAATTAAAAGGGCTGAAGATATGGCTCAGTGGTTAACATTCCTGGGTACCACTCTTAGTACGGGGGGAAAAAAAAGCTCAATTTATAAATCAGGCTAATGGCACAGCCACAATCTAGAACATGGCTGGCTTTAACACGAAAGAAAAGAAAGTGTGATGAATCACACACCATCCCTCAATAGCCTGCCTTGGTTTTGAGGCTATAACTCGGTGGCAGAGCACTTGCCTAGCATATGTGAGACCCTGGGCTACCTCCAACCAACCAACCAACCAACCAACCAACCAACCAATCAACCAACCAACAAAAAGCTTCTACCCAGAAATAACACATTCCATTGGCTAACATGAATTAACAGCTACATTTGACTTTAAAAGAATGGGAGGGAACTGGTTACATTTACCAAGTACATAGAAGAAATGATAGAAAATTTGTGAACAGCCATGATAAGAACAAAAATCCATTCCCATACACACTTTTTAAAATCAATTTCATCTATCTGATAAAATAAATATTTATTTGGGCTGGGGCTGTAGCTCAGTAGCAGAGTATGTACTTAGCATATGTAAGGTTGTGGGTTCAATCCTTCCCCCCAAAGAAGTGCTTCTACACATTTACGGAAGTAGCAGGACAAAGGGAAATGGTTTCTGAACCTTCTTGGAGGTGGCAAATTTTGGAAAGGTAAACACCTGCCTACAATTACCCTCAGTCCATTTGAACTAGAATGGACTGATTAAGTTTCAGCTCTCACAGTATAACCCTTTCACTCTTAACATGCCTGCATTAACAGAGGAGCTTTGAGGGATACCTCATATCCAAACCATAATGACTTTCCACGTGTACAAAGAATTCTTGATAAGGGTATAGGAACTCAGATTTTTATGAGTGATACATACAAAGTTGAGAAATCAAGCTATGTTTGTGCACTTGGACAGTAAAATAATAATCCTGAGTAGGAATACCAATCTATTAATTAGGTGACAGGAGCCATATCCTGCACAGGATTAATGTTATTGCTTTCACTGAGTCATCATTATAAATTATTTTCAGTAAAAAATGAAAGACACATATACTATTTCAGTTTAAAGTTTCAAAAATCTAAACTTACTTTCCACTGAGAAGTTAGAACTTACTGGGAAAATGGTAGAATTGGGAAAAGCATATAATTACTAAAGCTAAACATATCTAGATTATGTAAGCATAGAATTACATAGCTAAACATATCAGGGGCAATATTGACAACACTTCCACATTATTCACTAATATTCTTGATGCCAAAATCTATTTTGCTTATTTTTTAAATTCAGTAATTTCAGTTTATGCACAAATTTATATTTAGAAAACTCATTCACAGTCAAATAATATACTGTATTTTTAATCATAACCAGGGTCTTGTAAATATGATGTTAGTCCAAGGAAAACAGAAAACTCAGCACAAATTTATTATAAACAAAAACCATCAAAAGTGTTTATTCTGTTGCCCCAGTGTGTCAGTAAATGTTGTTGGCTCTAACTTCAAAATACACCCAGTATTTGATTATTTCCCAACACGTTCATTTTTACCACTCTGGTCTACTGCAATAGCTTACTAACCCATCTGTTTCTATACTCATCTCTCAAGTCTATTCTTTGTTTTTTGTTTTTTTAATTAGTTCATATTAATTATATAGAGAGTGGGTTTCATTGTGGCATATTTGTACATGTATACAACATAATTTGATCAGTTTGACTCCCCAGTCTTTCCTCTTATCCTTCCCTCCCCCATCTCTTCCCTGTGTACAAACGGTCAGCCACAGTGATCTTGTTAAAACATAAGTCAGGTCATGTTATTCCTCTATTCACATTCTCTTAATAGTTCTCAGAATAAGAGCCAAAGTCAGTTTTTATAACTGTCATTTGCTCTTGCCTTCAGCTTCCCCTCCCCTGGCATTTGTACACTTCCTTACAACTCTGACCTCATCTCCAACTCTTTTTTTCACTCTGATCTAGTCACATTGCTTTCTGATCTTTTAACACACTGGGTACCTGATTTCTGTGCCTAGAACAGATATACACACGCTCCCTCTCATTCAACCCCTCCCCCCCTTATTTTTTGCTTTTTGGTACTGATTGAACTCAGGGGTGCTTTACCACTGAGATACATCCCCAGTCCTTTTTATTTTGAGTTAGGATCTCACTAAGTTGTCCAGGCTGTTGATCCTCCAACCTTCGCCTCCAAATTGGCTGGAATTATTGTCATGGGCCACATGCCTGACTCAGATCTCTTTTTCTGTTAGGAAAAGGTCTTCCCTGATCACCCTATTTAAATTTTAAGCACTACCCCTCAATTCTCCTAACACATTTTCATTTAAAAAAAAATTGCCCCATTGCACTTGTTATCATGTAAGCATACTGTAGACTTTAAATTTTATTTTATTTTTTTCTGGAAAATAGTTTATTAATTCATTATGGGAGTAGATATATGATAAAAGTCACAGGCCCATAAATTTTATTATTATTTTTTTAACTGCTATCCTTGACCCCACTGCAATGTAAGCTCTATGAGGATAGGAAGTTTCATCTACCCTTGATGGTCATCCATGAGAGAAAAAGGTGACTTGTCTTTTTTTTTTTTTCTTTTGGTACTAAGGATTGAATCCAGAGGTACTTAACCAGTAAGCAACATCCCCAACCCTTTTTTATATTTTATTTACACACAGAGTCTCCCTGAGTTGTTAAGTGCCTCACTAATCTGCTGAGGCTGGCTTTGAATTTGAGATTCTCCTGTTTTAGCCTCCCAAACCACTGGGATATAGGTGTGTGCCACCACACCTGGCAATTGACTTGTCTTAGAGAAGCCTGTTAAACTATTTTTGATGCCTACTGAATAAATGAATGAATTAGAATAGGGTGTGATCTAAAGAGAGGAGTCAAAGTTTTTTGCCTCATCAACTGAGATTGTCATTTTCTAAGACACGGAAAATGAGAGGGGGAGTAGGTTTGCTGAAGTTTTCCCAGAGTACAGTCAAGAAAGAGATCGTAGGAAGATTAAGAGATCTATTTTCTCTCACTCTGGCAACTTTAATAGTTTCTTTAGTCAGATTTACAGTCGTCAAAAAAAATTACTGGAAAGTTGGAAACAAGGGGAAGCTTACTTGGAGTCCAGCTCTGAGCTTTCATCTTTGATTTCCTACTTGACTGGGTTACTTCACAGTTCTTAAGAGGCAGATATTTCTCTTCAAGTAGTTCCTGTTTTCAAATTCTTATCTTGTAGCAGAAAAGATAATCCTGAAGGTTATGGTTATGTTCCTTTGGGGCATTAAATGATTTCATATATTACTATATGACTTACTCTAACACTCTAACACTCCTTTATTAAATTGTCTAAAACTACCCAAGCTTCTCAAATGCTTTTTAAATTTTTTTTTGGGGGGGTGGGTACTAGGAATTGAGTCAGTGGCACTTTACTTCTGACCTACATCCCTGACCTTTTTTAATTTTTTGTTTTGAGACTGGGCTTCACCAAGTTGCTTAGGGCCTCGTTAGATTGCTGAGGCTGGCCTCAGACTTGCAATTCTTCTGCTGCAGCCTCTAGAGTCACTAGGATTACAGGCATGTTCCACTGCAACTGGATTGAATTGATTTTAATACATTGGTTCTTTCATCAGTTAACTACTTGTATAAAATCTTTATCATGTGTTCATTTTATGTTCACATGATAATTGTGATTCTATCTTTTTGAAAACTACAATATAATTTTCACAGAACTGAAAAGCTACCATGCAAAATGATTCTTGAACAATTACTCATTGATTAGGCCAAGCTTGTGATACAAGAAGCTTCCCTGTTGCTATGAAACAAAGGAGTTATGTAGTTGGCTGCTGGACTTTATACAGCAATTTTTAGCTGCTGTTTTTTGAAATAAAGGTGTCCCTTCTTATCCATTGTAGATATGTTTCAATACATTTTTTAGATACAAATCCTGTTTATACTGTTTATTCCTATATATACCCACCATGATTAAGTTTAATTTATATGTTTGGCACAGTAAGAGATTAACAACAATAACTAATAATAAAGTAGATCAATTGTAATAACATTTACATTATGTGATCTCTCCCTCTCAAAGAATCTTACTTTTCTATATTTACTCTTCTTTTAGTGATGATCTGAGAGGATTCAATGATGACACAGTGAGGTGAAAGACATTATAATTTACCATTAGGATACTATGTAAGAAGGGGCTGTGTATGTAGTTCAGTGGTAGAGCACTTGACTATCAAGTGGAAGGTCCTGGATTTGACACATAGCACTGTAAAAAAAGAGGATACTATTTAAAGGTAACTTGAACACCACCTACAGTTCAGCTGATAACCAAGATGAGCTACTGAGTGACAAACGGGTGGGTGGGTAGTATATACAGTCCAGAATACTGGACAAAGAGATGATTCATGTTCAGGACGGGATGGTGCAGGATGGTCAATGGTGTAAGATTTCATTATGTTACTCAAAATGGCATGCAATTTAAAATTTATGAATTGTTTATTTCTGGAATATTCCATTTCATATATTTTTTTGGTCAGTGGTTTACTGCAGAAATAGCAGAAAGCAAAATCTTCAACAAGGGAGGACCACATTCTTATCACCAGAGTAGGAGTTGACACTGGAATGGACATATACAAACTAACTTTACTAAAATAATCCTTATCTTTTAGTTTCCCTCATATATTTCCTAGTCACTGTCCCACAATTTATTGCCCCCAGACTAAGCCTCTTTGTCCTGTTACTTCCCCATATTTTATCATTTTTTGTGTAAAAATCTATAGGTGGTTTGGGGCCTAACTACTTCTTTGGGTCTTCATTTTCCATCTAGAGATTTTCATGTACACTTAAAAATATTTAATACACTTTGTATCTTTTTCTCCTGTTAATCTGTTTTATGTCAGTTTATTATTTATTTATTTTTGATTATGGTACTGGAAATTGAACCAAGAGGCACTCTTCCACTGAACTATATCCCCAACACTTTTTAATATTTTATTTTGAGAAAGGGTCTCACTAAATTGCTGAGGCTGGCCTGAAATTCGCTATCCTTCTGTCTCAGCTTCAGGAAGGCTGGATTACAGGACAAAGTTACCATATCTGGCTATTTTATGTCAGTTTAATTCTTAGACCAGCCATAAAATCTATAAAAATACATGGAAATTTTCCTCTCCTATGCTAGCTTACATGTTAATTTCCTAATGCTGCTGTAATAATTTGCCACAAATTTAGTGATTTAGAACAACACAAATGTATTATCTTATAGTTCTGTAGGTCAGAAAATTTTGACATGCATCTCATGGGAGAAAATCAAGATGTCAGTAGGGCTGTGTTCTTTTCTGGAGGCTACAAAGGGAGATCCACTTCTTTGCTTTTGGTAGCTTCTAGAGATTTATCACATTGCTTATTTCATGGTCCCCTTCCATCTTCAAATACTTCTCATATCATATCACTCAACCTGTCCATTCTGCCTCCTTCTTTCGTAACCGTGGTCCATTTTATGCTTTGAATATAGCACTTGCTGCTCTGCCACTGTAATTTTTTTTAAAGAGGGAGGGGGGGGGAGAGAGAGAGAGAGAGAGAGAGAGAGAGAGAGAGAGAGAGAGAGAGAGAGAGAGAGAATTTTAATATTTATTTTTTAGTTTTCGGCGGACACAACATCTTTGTTTGTATGTGGTGCTGAGGATCGAACCCGGAACGCACGCATGCCAGGCGAGCGCGCTACCGCTTGAGCCACATCCCCAGCCCTGTAATTTATTTTTAAAAGGCCATATTTCTCTTTCTTTCTCCTTCCTCCTCCCTAATCTCAGGGGAAACAGGATTATCTTTCTCCCCCATCCTAGGCAGAGTTATCTGCTCTTGAGCACATACCTACCACAGGAATCAATTCAGACTTGGGGATGGCACCAGAAGTTCTCAGAAATGACTGTCTCCCAAAATAACAAGTGGATTACAACTCCAACAAAGAACACCTAGAATGTAGCCTTTGAATCACCTCTTTAGAAACCTCTTGCTCTCCCTGATGAACAGAATCACAGCCTCTGGGACAGGAGTCCCCTGTGTTCTCCTTTGCTAGCAAAGCAATAAACCTCCTTTTCCCTTTTTCTCAAAACTGTATCCTTGTTATTGAATTGGCATCAGGGACAAGGACCAAGCTTTCAGTAATACTTTCATTTTAAAAGACACTTGTGATTGTATTGCGTTTATGATAATCTCATGATAATCTCCCTTTAGGCTGGGCATGGTGGTGCATGCCTGTGATCCCAGTGGCTTGGGAGGTTGAGGCAGGAGAATGGCAAGTTTAAAGTCAACCTTAGCAATTTAGCAAGGCCCTAAGCAACTTAGCAAGACCTGTTTAAAAAAAAAAGATAATCTCCCTTTATTAAAATTCAGTTGAGTAAAATGTCATTTCAGATAAATCAGATAAACTGATTAATTTTTTTTAAAAAAGTCAGTTGAGGACTAGGTTGTAGCTCAGTGGTAGATCGCTTGACTAGCATGCATGAAGCCCTGGGTTCGACTATCAGCACTAAAAAAAAAAATGTTAGTTGATTAATAAGCTTAATTTCAATAGCAACCTTAATAATTTTAATTACCCTTTTCATAAAATATTCATGTTTCATGGATGAGGACATTTTTCAGGTCAATTTTTTTGCTTACCACAGTTTACAAGCAGACAAGAGAACAGAATTAGGGGAAATCATATAGAAATGTATTTTTGATTGTTTGCAGAGACATTTCTCCCAGTATTTTTGTGGACTGATAATAGAGCTATTTCCCTAGTTAACAAAGGCAGAGTGGACCTTCCACTGCAGGATTTACAATGGCAAATGCCAAGCTTCGTTTTGCAAACATTTATGTGTGTGCTAAGCATTTTAAATAGATCTTTTTGCAGTACTCTATTTTCATGCTGTGAAAGACTTAAAGTAATTATGAGCTTTGGAGTTAGATCTGAACTTAAATTCAGATCTAATTCTACTACTTACTACTCCTGTAAACCTTGAGTAAATTATTTAACCTTTCTGAGCTTTAATTTCCTTATCTACTAATGAAAGATTAGTAATTAGCAGAAAAGATTATTGAGGGGGTTGAATTCATCAGCATGATGGTGCATACCTATAATTCTACAGGTTTGGGAAGCCAAGGCAGGAGGATGGCAAGTTTAAGGCCAGTCTAGGCAATTTAGCAAAACCCTTTCCCCATATAAAATTAAAAGAGCTGAGGATGTAGCTCAGAGGTAAAGTACCCTGGTTTCCATTCTTAGTACTGCAAACAAAACACTAAACAAACAAACTAACAACAAAACCCCAGGAACAAAAACATGTTTGAAGCCATAAGCAAAGACTACATAAAATATGAATTGTTTTTCCCTTTAGAATTAGCTCTCTTGGACTAGGGTGCATAATTCCAGAGGGCATAAATATAGTGCCTGTTGTCAACATGAATTTTTACTTAAATCCTGAAATAGCAGCCTAGAGAGTATGAAGTCTAACAAAGATAAATTTAGCACATAAGAAAGGGAATATTCTTTTCATGTGATGGTAAGTTCATTGACTAAACTCATTAATGTATAAACTCATTCAATTATAAGTTAATGAGTTAAATTATAAGTGTGACATAAACTGAATAAAGCATAGTAGATTAATATGTGTTTGGTAATGATGAAAGTATCTTGGGTTACCAAAACATAATAATAATTGCTTGTACTGTGTGTTAAATATTACATGAATTATTGTGTAAGCCTCTCATTCATTTATCAATTACTACGTATTATCTCATTTTAGTGTGTTGGGGATCAAACTTAGGGCCTTGTGTATGTGAAGCAAGCACTTTTACTACTGAGCTACATCTTTAGCCCTGAAATATCACTTTTCTATACATATCTTTAAGGTTTTAATGTTCTCCACTGAAAACTGAAGGAGTTGTATAGTTTTAAAGTTCCTCTTTTGTTTTAAATATCTAAGAATCTAGAAATCTTCTTGACCTTCATTTCATTTTCTCCCAACTAGACCTCAAAGTGGTATAGAGAATAGTGATGAGGTGAGGTGGAATGTATGTGGTAGTTGACTTCTACAATTAGATGCTATGTGTTTTAAAGGTTATGATTTCCTTTTTTTTCTCTACAGTATCCTATCCATATTTGCATAAAATGTGGTCACACATTCTTGATTAGTTGTAGACACATATTGTAATAATACTAACACATCCAGGTTAAGAACTATCAATTTTTTTCACAATTTATTGCACAATGTTGGGTTTAGAGGAGAAGCATAAAGAATGTTATTCAATGTTCTTTGTTGTGAAAAAGTATATTAGCTTACTTTCTATTCTATTTGTTTTAATTGTGGCCAAATAGTTGATTTCCTTTCAAATCTTGATACTTCCTTTAGGTAAGTTTGCAGGAGGGCTCACTTTCTCTTTCTCTTTTGTGGCACTGGGATTGAACCCAGAGGCCCTTTACCACTGAAGGCTTGGAGTTTTACAAAACAAATTGAATGCATTTCCTTTTCACCTGTTTAGGCTAATGACCTTTAGTGTTATGCAGAGTAAAGACATTACGTAGCCTCCATTCATAAGAAGTATTTGGTTTGAAAAAGAATAGACTAATTCCAACAGAATCATTAAATGAAAATGAGAAAGTTCAGCAAAGATTAAAAAAAAAGTCAGTTGAAGAGTCTCTAGGGAACACACATTGTTTTGCTTTGTTTAGACGGAGATAACTCTTTAGTGCCTGCTCTTGAACTAATTTAGTCTATGAAAAATGACTTTCTTGTAGAGGATTTTCTATAACTTCAGTTTTCTGTTGAAACATTTCTCTTTTATGCATAAATGTTTGCCTTTTGTTTTTATTTTTGGGGATGGAAATTGCTTAGACTTATGATCATGGAAGACTGGTCTGTTTTGGAGAAAAATGAACTTGAAAAGAATTCTGTAAAACACAGGGCACACACTTTATGTATAAAAATTGAACTATTGGCTCATAATCAATACAGGACACTCAGTGATAGATTATTTCCATGCTAAATATATCAAACATCACTCTCTTATCTCCTAATACAATAAAATAGATGTAGAAGCCTGTGGCCTAGGGAGCGCGCGCGCGTGTGCACACACACACACAAAATATTCAGAGATAGAATCTAACTATATGCAACAGCAGTGATTCTGCTTTACTTCTAAAGGGGCTGAAATGTGAAATGGCCACATACTGTCTAGGCATACAAGTTCCATAGGTTATTGGGGGAAAAAAGTGCATGCCCTTTGGCATCTGAATTCCTTATTCTGTGACTATATTACAGTCCTTCTTTGGACACTTTATAGTGATTAATTTAGCAATGGGTGCATGTGAGTAAATTTTTTTTTTTTTTTTGGCTGAAAGCTGTATAATCTGAAAATTGAACCTACAGATACTTTTTATTGGTGCTAAATTCAGCTTAGGTTCAACATATCCATTTGTAATTCTCTGCAAGAAAGCTTTAAACTTCTTTAACATGCCAAAAGTCTAGGTTTGAATTAAGTGACTAATGCTTTACTTAGTTTTTAACCACTAGTTCTCCTTGCCAAAA
Organism: Marmota monax; assembly: GCF_021218885.2. Classification (NCBI taxonomy): domain Eukaryota; kingdom Metazoa; phylum Chordata; class Mammalia; order Rodentia; family Sciuridae; genus Marmota; species Marmota monax. The sequence continues at coordinate 710,443 of NW_026692798.1, read as the reverse complement.
TCTTTTCAATTCATCCTGAGCCAATGTCATTCATGGCCTGGCAACATACCTTTTCACCTCCTCACACCCCAGTTTTTGATTTTCCAGTCCTTTGGCTGCCCTCTGGTTTCTTCCTTTACATACTTACTTGTCTGACTGGTTCCTAGAAGCCTAGCAGAGATTTACCTGATATAAATCTGACTACCACAAATTAAAAGCTGGGAGACCACACACTCCTCTCTCAATGCAAATATAAATGGATCTAATTTATAAACAAAGAGAATGCTTCTATTTTTTCCTCCAAAACCAAATCATGCATGGGCTTTTAAGGAGAAAATGAAGTGTGAGTTGTCAGAGAAAATGACTGGCTAGAGCAGAGGTTAGCAAAAGACTATGATAGCAGCATAAAAAGCATCAATCCTAGTTATTAGTCAACAGCGGGTTCCACCCCTTCTGTAAAGGTTAATGAGGACAGTTATCTTTGTTTTGTGCACTGGTTCAATTCAAGCTTCTAAGACTGGTTAGCATGAAATGAGTGCCCTATAAATATGTTTCATATTCAAAGGTTGAGAGAATAATTAAAAATTGACAAATTGATATCACAAACAAAATGACAAAGGCTCCCCCACAAAATGTTTCCAGTTTCCAAATACAACCCCATTGTTCTACATCTCTTTATACCCTGCCTTTTCCATTGCTTTTGCCGTTCTAATTCCTCTACATATATACTTAAATCTAAGAACACATATGCATACAAATATCCCTGAAATTGCTGACTTAAATGTTATTCAAAGCAAGTTGCTGCTTTTGAATGTTAACTCCTAAAGGGTTCACTGTTTCTGCGCAGCATTCTTTCCCGCCTTCTTGGAGTTGAGAGGGATTAAACAACATTCTCTTTTCCCTCAATCTTTTTCTTTCCTTCTTTTCCCTCAAGTTTTTCTTTCTTTCTCTCTTCTTTTCTCTGCTTTATTTCTTTCCCCCAAACTATCGTTTCTCTAGGATCGTTGCTTGCTTTCTCCCACTCCAGTTAGTCCCTTTGATCCTTTCTTTCTATCCCTTATTCCCAGAAGCTCCAGAAAATACCTTCTTTTCCCCCTTTCACGTCACTTCCCTCCCTTCTCCATCTCCCTCTCCTCTCAGAGAGGTGAGTTCCCCACTAGAGGCCAGCACTTTCTCGAATTCTCCTCCCAACCAAGGAGCAGCATTCGGAGAGAAAGAAGGGGGGGAAAAAGAGGAGAAAGAGAGAGAGAGGAAAAAACCTAGGGCCTAGAGCGCAGAGGCCCGGGAGCCGCGTCGTCATGGCAACGGGCGCCGGCAGGAAACGAGGGACGCGCGGGAGGGGGGCGGAGGGCGCCGAGGGGAGGGGGAGGGTCGGGGGAGGGGTCCAGCTGCCCCGGAAGCACCTCCCCACCAGCCCCCTCCTCCAGCCCGGCCCGCAGCCCCCGGCCTGCATCCCCCACCCTCTCGGCCCGGCAGGAAGTGACAGGCCCGGAGCGAGCCCCCAGGCCTGGCAGAGCCGCGGCCGGGCCGGCACCCGGAGCGGCGGGAGGGGCGGGGAGCGGCGGCCGCACAGGGCACCTCCCACCCCGCCCTCGGCGCCCCCGCCCCTCCAGGAAGGGGAGGAGGCGAGGGGAGCCCGCCGCGGAGGCCGAGCAAGCCCCCCGCCCAGCCTTGCGACTGGGGACCCCGGCACATGAGGTGGACGCCCCCCGCGAGGACTCGGGTACGGAGCCCGGCGCGAAGGTAACCGGGCGACCGCGGGCCGGGGAGGGGCAGGACCTCTGGGGGCTTGGCTGCGCGGGGATGTTTCTTCAGCCACCTCCGTCTGTGTAACGCCCCAGGTACCTCCCCCAGTTGCTTTCCCTGCCTACCTCCAGCGCTTAGCTCTACCGTCTTTTGGCTCTGCCTGTCCAAGTATAATTGCTATTCATTTCTCTGTGCTTAGTGCTGTCTGTCCGTCACCCCTGTTGCCTCTGACTGCTCATTTTCCCATTCATTTTTACCCTCTCTGACTTTGGTTCTTCCATGCGAGCATGTTTTCTAGTTACCTCCCTGCTTTTCATGGTCCGCTGGGTTCCTCAGTCTCCAATTCCTTGACTTTTGTGTCCCTCCTGCCTGCCCCTGCTCACTTAAATCTGTTCACTGCTGGCACTGTATTTACTCCGTTCCCTCGGTGTATTTGATTTCTCTTTGGACCGGCATTTTCATTAAGGTTCTGTATAAAGCAAGAACTCCTGGGCGTCTGTTATCCTTATTCCGTAGATTACTTCCATTTCTTTGGCACAGTCTTCCCTGAACCACCCTCCCTCTCTCACCTCCCTTCTCATGCTCCATTCTTTCTGCAAGATAGAGTTTTATGCTTAGAGATAGTTGACTTCCTCCAATTCCTGAACCAATTAAGCCCAGTACCAGGTCTACCTCAGTTTCCTTTTCTAGCTTCGGTAGGTCTGTGCGCCTACCCAGCTGAACACTGCACACCCGAATGCTACCTTCCAACATGACCAGGGCTTAGCTACTCTAAAGTCCTCTGTATGTCAGCGTCTCTCTCTCTCTTTCGGTTTAATTCCGAAATTTTCAGTTCATTGTGCCTCCCATACTGTTTGTTGTCTTCACTTTCTGTATTTAATCTTGCAGTCACAACATTGATCGTAAATAGATTTATGTGCCCAGGATCCATTTGATGAGTTTTCCCCGGAGAGAAAGACTTTTAAGTTGGCCCCTTTTATTTCTATTTCACAGTTTGAAAAAAAATATTAATAAGGCTTCCATTTTGGGGGAAATGAGTTATTGAGCATTTTTATACAAGCATAGGAATTGTCCCATCTATAGCTAATTTGGGGTCTTATGTATCTCAGTCCAGTGAACTAAGTCCAAAAAAATCTATACAACTATGCCGTGCTGCCTCTAATCCTTACCCACTTTTTTTCTTCACATGCTGATAATGAGGATTCATGGGTCTGTATCTGTTTAGTGCTTTGATATTTTGGCAAAAGATGTGGGGAGAAGGTAGACTGGAGTTGAAGCTGATATGATTTCTCCTTTGTACTTTTTGGGTTATATCCATGTTTGCAGTGATATTTGCTATTTCTAAAGGAAACAGAAGAGATGGGTATTCTTGGGGAATAATGATGTGATTGGATGACGTTGGGAATGGAGTAAGGAAAAATCATAATTTTATTGCCCAGGTCAGCTGGTTTAATTTTATTTTCTTTGCTTGTTTGTTTGTTTGTTTTGGATGCAATTTCTAAGATAAATCTGTTCGCCCTAATAAAACTGCTGACAGCCCTTAGTAGAAATTCTGGTTTGATGTTTACATTCCTAAACCAAATAGTGCTTTGGTGACCTGATATATCTAGTGGCTTAGTGCCTCAAAAGTAGAGAATAAAGTGTGCAAGTTTAAAAGAGGGAGAAAAATAAGAATGAGCAGCAATCCATGTTGTCATTTAGTGCTGCTTTGGAAGAATATTTCTTTTCATCTCCTGTCTCTTTGCTTGGTTCTCAGTAGTATTTACATATGGGTTTTGCAAATTTAGTGTAGTTCTGAGAGGCTAAATTCTGACACTTTGGTAAAAACTAAAAGGTGAATATTACTTTTTTTGAAGATTTTCATTGTTATATATTTAATGTTTAACCTGTTAAGATGACATAGTTCAATCAGTGTGAAACCTTTACAAATCCAGAAACTGAGGTATGTAAGGAGGAAAAATGACATGGTTTGAGATGATGTTATTAGTAGTATGGACTGAAGCCAGGTAACAATTTGTGCTATATAGACTGAAGGCTAACTCTTCTGCTTCCAAGTTTTATACCCTTCCATGATCCATTTAACATCTTCAGGCCCTCCTCCTTGACATGAGGATAATGATTGCTCATACTCAGTGAATGGTACTGCTTTAATTACAGATTTTTTGACTAGAAGAAGATATGTACTAATGTAAAGATTTTTAAAAAATATTTATTTTTTAGCTTTAGATGGACACAATATCTTTATTTTTATGTGGTGCTGAGGATTGAACCCAGTGCCTCATGCATGCTAGGCAAGAGTGCTACTACTTGAGCCATAACCCCAGCCCCTAATGTAAAGATTTGATACTCAGAAAAACTTTATATTGACAATTACAAACAGGGACAATAATCTTTTACTTTATAGCACCGTGAGATATAATACAGATCAAGCATCTAACCCAGTGAAAAAAGGCAGCTAGAAGCTTTACTGTAAATGATGACCATTGCTAAGATGACAATGATGTAGGTGAAGATAAAAATAAGACAATAGTAAGTTTGGGGAGATTTTAAACTTAAAAAGTGCGAAGCGGGTGTTAGGTGGCTTTACCATTTCTGAGTACTATGTTGCTTTCTGGTGATTTTATTTAATGACAAGCATGCAAAGATTATTTCCTTTGAGACAATTAATAGCTTAAAAAGGTGGTGGGGTGGGGCTGTTGAGATTGTATTGTAGATTGGGGAATTTTAGAGTTTTCTCTAAGAGAAAGATTTTTAGATAACTTATAGATTTACTGTGGTCTTGAATAATAACATGAAAAAAACAGTTCATTATCAAGGTGTAAATTTTAATCCTTTACTCCTTCCATCTAGGTCTTGGCTCAGACCACCACCCTTGGGGACCCTGGAACACTATCATGGAGACTGAGAGCGAGCAGAACTCCAGCTCCACCAATGGGAGTTCCAGCTCAGGGGGCAGCTCTCGGCCCCAGATAGCTCAAATGTCCCTGTATGAACGACAAGCAGTGCAGGTGAGGCTGAAGTCTGAGGGGCTAGGATCTGTGAATATGGGCTTGTGTAGGCAAAGATGCTGAAAGGTAATTGTTTTTAGTTTCTTTTAAGCAGTTGGAGGGAGTCAGTCGGATTAGGTGATGACTAAGGCTTCTTCCAGCTCTGAGAAAAGTTGGGACAAACAGAGAGTGAAATTCAGTTTTTCAACTAAGGATTTTTTTTTTTTTTTTTTAAACTAGTATTCAGCCATCTAGCTAGATTCAAACTAACTATTTCTTTTCATGGATTGACAGGATTTTACCTTTGACTGTTCTTGTAAATTACCCTGAAGAATGGAGAGGTGTCATGGACCTCTCTCTCTCTTTTTTTTTTTAATAATAAAAAAATATACATATATATTTTTATATATATATATATTTTAGTTGTTGATAGACCTTGAGTTATTTATATGTGGTGCTGAGAATCGAACCCAGTGTCTTACATGTGCCAGGCAAGTGTGCTACCACTGAGCCACAGCCCTAGCCCTCATGGACCTCTTTAAAGATTTATTTTTAGATAAATAACAAATTTCAATTTAAAAATTTTAAAATTCTATTGGGGATTGAGACCTTTTACTTAAAAGATTTTTCTTGCTAGAATAACTATGCATGTAATTAGAATAGTTGTAATTATTAAAATTTGAGAGGGTACTGGCAGTTGAACCCAGGGCTACAATACAGTCCCAGACCTTTTCTTTCTCTCTCTCTTTCTTATTTTACTTTCTATTTTAAGTTAGGGTCTTGCTAAGTTGTCCAGGCTGGTCCCCAACTTACTATCCCCTTGTCTCAACCTCCCATTTACAGATGTGTACCTCCATTCCTGGCAGAATGTTGTAATTATTAAAGAATAAGAATGCAGTAAAATCTAGTTAACACAAAAACTGAACTACCAATAACATTTTCATAAACATCCTTAATCATATTGTTGGTATTTGAAATTGTCAATTGAAAATTTTACCTGATAGAATCTTTCAGAAGCCACTAATTAATTTTCTATTATTTATAACCCCTAATGGCTCTTTACCCTTTACTATATGCCTAGAATATGGTCTTTCACTTTCTTCTTCTTTTTTCTTTTGGTATTGGGAATTACCATAAGCTACATCCCCAGTCCTTTTTATTTTTTATTTTTTATTTTGAAACAGGGTTTTACTAAGTTGCTGAGGCTGACCTTGAACTTTCTATCCTCCTGCCTCAGTCTCCCGAGTCTCTGGGATTACAGGCATGTGCCACTGCACCTGGCTTATTTTCTTCATGTTAATTGATATCCTGTTTATTTTCAACCTGTTAGTCCTTGCTACATCATATATTTCTAGGTCTCACATTGGACATAAGAATTCATATGAAATGTACTCTTTTCTTTATATGTGAGGGTAGACCATAGAATTAGTTGTTTCTCCAGTTTTTGGAGATCTACATAGACTTGCTAGTTTTAATATAAAAATGGATAAATCAGATGATTTAGCCCAATCTCCCTTCTCTTTGGTTTTTCTCCTTCCCATGGCTATCTTTCACACTAGTACAAGGATTTGAGTAGAATAGGAGTTAAGGAGTGATTTGTTCTAACTGTTGCATCCTGTCTTCTCCTAGGCTCTGCAGGCATTGCAGCGGCAGCCCAATGCAGCTCAGTATTTCCACCAGTTCATGCTCCAGCAGCAGCTCAGTAATGCCCAGCTGCATAGTTTGGCTGCCGTCCAGCAGGTGAGAGGTCAGCAGCCAGCTGACCCAAGAGGGAGGGGATAGGCACCATGGGTGGATAGGGGACTTTTGTGGAATATTGCATCCTCACTAAGCCAGACTAGGGGCAAAGTCTCCTTTGCTTCCTGTGCTTTTATAGGAGCATGGATACATCTTAGTTTCTGCAGTTGCAGTAAGAACTGGGGAGGAATCACCTTTTAGAGGTAGAATGGCTATGTTCTAGACCTGTTCTGAATGCTTGAAATGTCTTTAGTCCAAATTAAGATGAGGTCTAAGATTTTTGACTTTGAAGACATAGAATGACAAAAAGAATGTAAAATATCTCAGTAATATATTAATACTAATTACACGTTGAAATGATAATATTTTAGATATATTGGGGAAAATAAGTTAGTGAAGTTAATGTCCCTTGCTTCTTTTTACTTTTTGAAAAATTGTACATAGTAGACAATTATATACGTGGCTCACATTATATTAGTATTGGACACCTATACCCTGTATTTATTATTGACTCATGATGTGGCCTGTCTAAAAGTTTTTTATCCACCTAAAAGAAAGTGGGAACAAGAAGACATGTTGCCTGTCTGCTCCAGGAGGGTTATGCAAGGGTTGTTGGGTTGGTGAATATACTTTCCCATACTCTGTTATTACCTGAAATCTCTATATATTTTATGTCTGTGATTTATTACTGTAAGACTGAGAACATCTTTTTCATTGTCTGTACTATTTCTTGTTTCCCTTCCACTTTAATAGGCCACGATTGCTGCTAGTCGGCAAGCCAGCTCCCCAAACACCAGCACTGCACAGCAGCAGACTACCACCACTCAGGCCTCAGTGAGTACTGCCTCTCTCACTGAGCCCTTGTCCCTGGGTTAAACTACTTAGCATAGTTGATTTGAGGGTGTTTATTGAGCCATCAAGTGGATATTTACTATTCTAATACAGAACATATTAGTACTAAAAGGGAAGATAACCAGCTTGCATCTGTACAGGAATCTTTAACAAGGAACCTAAGGAAGGAAGAAGAAAACACTGATGAAGAAAAGAAGATAAAGGAAAGGGGCTCTGTTAGAAAGAAATGAAACATGTTTCATTTCATTATTATTTTATTACCTTTTTGTGTGTTGGGGTCCTGGGGATTAAACCCAGGGTGCTCTACCACTGAACTACATGCACAGCCGATTTAATCCTTTTTTTTTTGGTGAGGCAGAGTCTCACTAACTTGCCAAGGCTGTCCTCAATCTTGTGATTCTCTTTCTCAGCCTTTTGAGTTGCTGGGATTACAGGTGTGTGCCACCATGCCTGGTGCCATTGCATATTTTTGCCTTCTCAAGTATTAACACAAGTGGTTAGGATCTATCTATCTATCTATTTGTTTATTTATTTATTGGTACTGTGGATTGAACCCATTGATGCTGAGTTACAAAGTGGTCAGGATTGATCCTATTTTATTTATTTATTTATTTGTACTGTGAATTGAACCCATTGATGCTCAGTTACATTCCTCATTCTGTATTTTGAGGTAGAATCTCACCGACTTGCTTAGGCCTAACTAAGTTGTTGAGGCTGACCTTGAACTTTTGATCCTTCTGCGTCAGGCTCCTGAGTCACTGGGATTACAGGCGGGATTACAGGCGTGTGCCACCAGACCCATCTTTATTTTATTTTTGACTTTGGTTATACCAAGGTAGCCAGGATAACAGTTTTGGATAGGAAGTTATTATGCATTTCCCTCTGACTCCTTGAGAGTGAGATATTCATTTATTGACTGGGTCACTCTGAATTTGTCAGTCATGTAACTTTCCTTTTACCTCTCCCAAATCCTTAGTCTGGATTCCTTTGTGTCATGCAGATTAACCTGGCCACCACGTCAGCTGCCCAGCTTATCAGCCGATCACAGAGTGTGAGCTCTCCCAGTGCCACCACCTTGACTCAATCCGTGTTGCTGGGGAATACTACTTCCCCACCTCTCAACCAGTCCCAGGCCCAGATGTATCTGCGGGTAAGCTGTAGACATAGTAACCGTTGTCTTGGGGACATAAGTTCCTATTTATACTTTCCATGCCAAGGACTTGAGTAAGAGCAATTTTATTTATTTGTTTATGTATTTATTTGTTGTTTTGTGGTGCTGGGGATCAACACTAGAATCTTACGATGCTAGACAAGCACTTGACCACTGAACTACATCCTCAACCTGAAAACTTTTATGTAACTTTGGTTACCAGATGTTTTGAAACAAGTTGATCTACTTCCCATGTCTTAATTTACCCTTGAAGTGATGATGCTCTGTATTCACAGGTAGCCTGTAGATTATATTGAGATTCTAAACTAATATTTGGCTAAATTAGTGTTAGATGTAGTCTAACTTTTAAACCTGTGATTTAAGTATACAAATCGTTAAGGGTTGTCTTTCAGCTTATCTACTAACTCATTCTAAGACCCTTGTTTCAGCTTCTTTGATGTTTGAGTCTTTGTTATCAATCCATAATTTTCTGTACATTCTAGGTTTTTTTTTTTTTCTGGATGATTTATTTTACATATATATGTAAAATATATATACATATATACATATATATATATATGCACACACACACACACATACATACACGTACACACACATATACATACATACATATGGAGAATAAGAGATTCCTGGGTTGGTGTGGAAAGGGACAGGGCTTAGCTATTTAATACCTGCTGTTTATTTTTTCTTGTGGTCCTTCCCTTCTATTTCTTCTGTCTACTCTTTTCTTCTTTGTTCTTCTTCCTCCTCTCCTTGCCAGCCACAGCTGGGAAACCTATTGCAGGTAAACCGGACCCTGGGCCGGAATGTGCCTCTAGCCTCCCAACTCATCCTGATGCCTAATGGGGCAGTGGCTGCAGTCCAGCAGGAGGTGCCATCCGCTCAGTCTCCTGGAGTTCATGCAGATGCAGATCAGGTCAGTGGCAACCACTTTACTGTGGATGGGGTCTGGGAAGGATGAAGGGAATGGCCTAGACTAGGCCCTCTGCCCCATTATTGCTTTTCAGAACTCTTATTTTTTTGTGTGGTGTTTTCCCTTCATTAATCCCTATAAAATGTGAATTCTTTAAAGCTTTTGGGTTGACTTGATTTAGAAAGGATAGAATTGTCTGAAAAGAGCTCTGTGGATCTGGCGAGTCTTACTTTGAATACAGGATAAATTTCCAGACTATACTTCTAGTCCTTGGTGATTCAGTTTTATTCAGTCTTAATTCTTTCCCATAGTAATGTCTCCCGAAGATAAGGAATGGTCGAGGGAATTCTGTTGTTACACGTGAAGCAGACCTGGCTGAGTTGCTGAAGGAATATTTATTTTCTTCTGCTCATGTCTCTTACTATCATTCTCAACTTTTAATCTTCTGTTCATTTTTTTCTCTAATAAAAGTCTTCTTTACCATTACTCTCTATGACTTATTTCCAAAATACATATATTTTTTTAGCTTATTGGATACATTATCAAAGTAGGATTTGATAATGATTATTTCATTCTTTTAGTCTATCAGTAAGTAATATTAAGCCCTTTTTATTGATACACTCAGATATGTATTAGAAATTTTGGAGGATCAAAAAGGGATATGTCAAGTCTTCAAAGAGGTTGGAGAACAAAAGCACTCAGGTAAATGGTACTAACTTTGAGTGTACCACAAGTTTATAGAGAAGACTTGGTTGCAGGATACCTGAGTTACCTTAAAAAGGCTGGGTAGGATTTGATTTGGAATGAGGAGAAAACGAGAGAGAGCACCAAGTGTTAGGGTATAGGTCATATGTGTAAATATGAGTGTATGTGGAAGGGTAGAGATGAGGATAAAGGAGAGATAATAGGCCTGTGGTAGAAGAAGTCAGTGCTAATGAGCAACCTAAAATCCAAGAATAGGAGGTTGTAGTCAACTTCATAGGCTGTAGGGACCATTAGTGATATTTTACAGCAGATTACAGGAAAAGAAAGTTCTTTAAGAAGAATCATTGAGGCCAGATGTGATGTTACACATTTGTAATCACAGCTACTCAGGAGGCCGAGTCAGGAAGATCACAAATTTGAGACTAGCCTGAGCAATTTAGTGAAACCCTGTCTCAAAATAAGAAATAAAAAGGACTGGGGATATAGCTCAGTGGTAGAACATTTGTCTAGAATGTGTGAGGCCTAGAGTTCAATCCCCAGTATTGGAAAAGAAGAGAAAGAAAAAAATTATTGAGGAACAAAGCATGTGCCTGGATAAGAGACACTAGGAAATCTGCTTGAAGACCTTGGTCAGCTAGTTATATAGTCTTTGTTTCAGACTTTGCTAATAACAGTGGGAGCCAAGAATAAGGCTGTCCTCCTTCCATGTCCATTTTTTTCATTTACCAGTTCATTCATTCATCAAATCCTGGGGTATCAATATGTTGAGGGACAGATGGTAGTGGTTACAATGTGCTCTGTTGTTTGGGTCAGATTCTAGCTCCATTACTTACTGTGCCCATGGGCAAGTGACCTGGCATCTTTCTGCTATGGTTTCTTTATTTATAAACTAGGTATTATAATATACCTGCCTGATAGTGTGTATGAAGGACAAATTGAGTTGATGTGTGCAACTGCTTGAACAGTGCCTGAACATAATATTTAAGAGTGTTAACTGTTGTTGAAATATCACACATTCTTAGCCTTGGAGGCCCAGCAAAGTCATGATCACTATGTTTATGGAAATTATAGCCATCAAAGCAGTAGATGTTAAACAGTAGATGTTAAACACCATTTAGTGAATGGTGTCATAATTGCTTTACTGCAAAGTACAGGATACTCTCAGAATAAGGGATGGGGGATAGAAATCAAAGAGGTGACATTTAAATTAGAGCCTATAGAAGTTTGCCAGGTATGGATGTGGGAGAGTGTTGAAGGCCAGGAGAATTTTATGTCTAAAGGTCCTGAGGAGGGAAGGAACTTGATTTATTTGAAGAATCAAAAGAAGGCTTGTTTTGCTGACATTTGGCAAAGGGGGCTAGACAAGTGGGAGGAACCTCATCTTGCAGGGCCTTGGTGGCTGTAATTAGGCTTTTGAGCTTTTTGTAAAGGGTAATAGGAAGCTGTAGAAAGATTTAAAACATGGAAGTAATGGGGAGAGGTCTTTTTTGAAAAACCGTGTGTACTCCTCTGTGGACACTAAATAAAATGGTGTGTGAATAGGGAGAATAACAGTGTTAGAACAGTTTAGGAGATAGATGGTGTTTGGATTAGGTGTGTAACAATGGAGTAGAACAGAAATGTGTAGATATGAGAATAACTTAGAAGAGTCATAAAAGAAGGTGAACTGTTTGAGTAGACAGGGAAATTGAGAGAGATGTTGGCTCCGAGCTCTTATCTAGCAGTCGGATGGATGGCTGTTGATAATGTTCATAAGATGGACATTGGAGAACTGGATTTAGAGTGAAGCTTAGGTTTGGACATGAAGACTTGAGGTGAATGTGAGCCACGTGAAGAGATATTGAGACAGCAATATATGGTTCTTAAATTCAGAGGTCTGGGTCTGAAGTAGATATGTGAAAAGTAGACATATAGATAATAATTGCAGCCACGGTAATGTTTACAATTTCTTAGGGAGATGGTATGGATTAAAGAGAAGAACATGGGATAGGGAGCCCTGAGGGTTAGGATGAACCCTTACTAAAGCAGTTCAAGGTTGGTTAGAGAGGAATGGGCTGATATAGAGAAACAGGAATGACGGATAGGAAAATCTAGACTCCTTAGTGTCATGAAGAAAAGGGAATAAGATGATACAAGATGGAAATATATGTGTAGGGGAGTGCTCATCTCTTTTGAATATAAGAAGATGGATGGATTTATTTATGTGGAGGGACTGTTGCTTCAGTAGAGTTGGAGGGGGGTTGAATCCAAAATTGTATGAATTTGAGGAATGAGTGGATAGTGGGATTGAATACAGTTAAGGTACATAAGAATTTAGCATTGTTGGGGAAGGAGGACAAAACTGGGGAAAGGGAATGTCTTGTTCATAGATTCGAGGGGCTGATAGAGAAGGGGAGGTTGAAGAGATGAGATAATTTCTGTGATAAACTTGCTGAGAAGACAGGAATAGATGGACCCAGAGCATAGAGAAGGATTGCCCTTTGATAGGAGGAAGGAGAGAAGGGGAAAGGAAGGAGATACATGCTGGTAAATGTATATATTGGGTGGTAAAACTGTGATGAGGTATGTTCATATAATGGTTTTTATGTTCTCTGCAGAGGTGAAGAGTAAGAAGAGAAAGTGGTTCTTTCTTTTTTTTGTACCAGGGATTGAGCCCAGGGGTGCTTAACTACTGAACCACATCCCCACCCCTCTTTTATATTTTTATTTGGAGACAGGGTCTTGCTGAGTTGCTTAGTGCTTTGCCAAGTTGCTGAGGCTGCTTTTGAACCTATGATCTTCCTGGCTCAGCTTCCCAAGCTGCTGGGATTACAGGCATGTGCCACTGCACCCAGTGTCCCTCCTGCCTTTTTAAAATTTTGAAATAAATAAAATATAATTGTTAAGTTGCTGAGGCTGGCTTCTTTTAATCCTCCTGCCTCAGCCTCCCGAGTCTCTGGAATTATAGGTGTGTGCCACCACGCCTGACTGAGAAAGTGGTTCTAAGGTATAGGGAGAGTAGGAAAGTTGGAAATAGCTATTGTGAGAAAGAAGCTGATTTTTAAAATGGCATAATTGCCAGATATTATGTGCCCTAGTGCCCAGTCTTGATGTTCTTGTTTTGTTATTGTTGTGTTTGTTTTTTCAACCCTGAAGGTTCTTGTAAATTTCTCTCCAAAGCTAGATCCTCCCTTTTGCTGCTTCTACCTGAATTCAGGTTCTTATTTTTTACCTGACTTACTGTATCAGTTTCCTAAATGGCCTTCTTGACTTCACACTTGTCTTCTTGTGATCCTCTTCCATGTTATTATCACTGTTTTGAAATAAGAAAACATATTGTTACAAATTAAAAAAAAAAATTGTTCCTGTGATACACAGAATTAGATAATTCATAGTCTTTGACTACAGTAGTCCTCATTGGTCCACTTTTATTTATTTACTCAGTAATTTCTTAACAAAATAATAAGTAGACTAGGAGTATAATTTCCTGGTAAAATGTTGTTGGTCTAGCATGTGTAAGGCCTTGAGTCAATCCTCAGCACCACAAAAAATAAAAGTGTAATAAGCAGTCCCTACTTCCATACACTGCCTACCCCTACCCATGATAATAATCATTCTGATTCCTAGGTTCATTCTTCCTTTGGGTCCCTTTTATATAGTCTTATTGCATCTCTGTATATTTCTAAAAATGTCATCTTGGAGGCTGAGGCAGAAGGATCACAGGTTTGAGGACAGCCTCAGCAAATTAGTAAGGACCTAAGCAACTTAATGAGACTTTGTCTCAAAATAGGAAAAACAAAAAGGGTTGAGGATGTAGCTTATTGGTAAATCACCCCTGAGTTCAATCCCCAGTACCAAAAAAAAAGAAGTACTTTTGATCATGAAAAATTTTCAGACAAAAATTATTGGCACGTTGCCATTCTATTTAGGTCCTCTGCTTGTGGATTAATTTGAAGGAAATCCCAGACCCTCACCCTTCTCTCTCTCTTTCTCTCTCTCTCTCACACACACACATACACACATATACACACATACACACACAATTTTTGTTTAAACTTATGAGGCACTTGTATATAATCTTTATTTGTGAGAATACTTTTTTTTTTTTTTTTTGGTGGTAGTACTGGATTGAACCCAGGGGCTCTGTATCACTGAACTACATCCTTAACTTTTTAAATTTTATTTTGAGACATTGTCTTGCTAAATTGCTAAAGCTGGCCTTAAATTTGTGATCCTCTTGCTTCAGCCACCTGAATCACTGGGATTACAGGTGTGCACCACTGTGCTGGGCAGAGAACACTTTTCTTTGTGGTGGTGTGTTTCTATGTTGCCTAGACTATCCTTGGACTCCTGGGATCAAGAGATCCTCTTGCCTCCGTCTACCAGTGGCTGGGATCACAGGTTCACACCACTGCACCTGGACTGAGAATGTTTTTTTTTTGTTGTTGTTTTTAGAGAGAGAGAGAGAGAGAGAGAGAATTTTAATATTTATTTTTTAGTTCTCGGTGGACACAACATCTTTGTTTGTATGTGGTACTGAGGATGGAACCCGGGCCGCACACATGCCAGGCGAGCGTGCCACCGTTTAAGCCACATCCCTAGCCCGAGAATGGTTTTTTTAACTTATTTTCCAATTACTTTTATTGATCATGTAGGCAAAAGAGTACCTTGACTGAGAATACTTTCTTAATAGCATATTTTCAAGTTCTATTTGTTTTGTAGCCATCGTTGATTAATTTTAATTTCTATATAATATTATATAGTATGAATATACTACAGTTGTTTCATTTTTTTCTTCTTTTTTTATTCATCTTCTCTTTTTGTTTTTCCTTTGGAACTGGGAATTGAACCCAGAGGTGCTTAATCACTGAGCCACATCCCTGTCCCTTTTTACTTTTTAAATTTTGAGATAGGGTCTCACTTAGTTGAATAGGGCCTTGCTAAGTTGCTGAGGCTGGTTTTGAACTTGCTGTCCTACTGCCTCAGCCTCCGAAGTTGCTGGGATTACAGGTATGTGCCACCATGCCTGGCTTCTTTTTCTCCTATAAATGGCAGTTTGGGTTGTTTGTAGGCTTTTGTTAATCTCAACAGTGATGGTGTGATAATTCCTGTATATGCATCCTGTTGTATATGGTAGGAATTTCCCTTGTGGAATTCTAGGTTTCAGGGTATGTATGTGCATGTGCACTAAACTAGACCCCAGCCCTTGGTAATGTTTGTGCTGATTAGTGTTTTCAGTGGCTTCCTATAATCATTTAGGGAGTCATAATTTCTTCTCTCATTCATAGAGCACTATGTGCTAGTTGCTGCATGAAGTGCTGGGACTATATAATGAATAAGACATAAACTTGCTGTCTAAACTGAAGTTCAGATTATCCTTAACACAATAGGCCCTTAATAATCTAGTATGTTTTTAGCTTCCAGCCTCAACCTACCTTCCTTGATTCATTTCTTTGTACTTCCTGCAACTCAATCCAAACATAATGAAATAGTTATAATTTCTTTTTCTTTTCTTTTTGGTACTGGGGGTTGAACTCAGGACCTTGTGCATGCAAGGCAAGCACTACCAACTGAGCTATATCCCCAGCCTGAAATAATTATGATTTCTGAAAGTACAGTGCTCTTTTGTGGGTTTGTGTCCTTGCAAATGCTCTTAGCTATTTCTTCACATCACCATCTTCACTATGACTTACAGTCTTAGATAATATATCACTCATTTTAGGAAGTCATTTTGATCTCCCCAGTGTGACTTGATTTTCCTCCTCTGTATTTCCATAGAACTTTATTTATATTTGTGCGTATTATTACATAATTTTATTAGAATGTTTTTATTAGGAGTAAAGACTGTGTCTTTCATACCTGCATTATCAGTATTTAGTGTAGTATTTGAAGTGTAGCTGTGTAGTAACTGCTGAATGAATGAATGAATGGAGAGGAAAGGGAAAATCAAAGAGATTTTCTAGGAATAAATGATAAAATTTGATGATAGTCTTAATAGTGAATGGAGGAGGCTAAAAAATCAGATGTATCTACAAAGTTCCTCCTTGGGAGACTAGAAGTCCTTTAATATATGTTGGAGGTGGGGGTACAAGTTGAGGTAGGCTATGAATAAGACACTATAGCTATCTGCTGTTTTTTAATCAATCAGAGAAATCTGTTTTTTAAATATTTTTCAGGTGCAGAACTTGGCAGTGAGGAATCAACAGGCCTCAGCTCAAGGACCCCAAATGCAAGGCTCCACTCAGAAGGCCATACCTCCTGGAGCCTCCCCTGTCTCTAGCCTTTCTCAGGCCTCTAGCCAGGCCCTAGCTGTGGCACAGGCTTCTCCAGGGGCCTCAGGCCAATCTCTCAACCTCAGTCAAGCTGGTGGAGGCAGTGGAAACAGCCTCTCAGGGCCAATGGGTCCAGGTGGAGGTGGCCAAGCTCCAGGGGGTTTGGGTCAGTTGCCTTCTTCAGGAATGGGTGGTGGAAGCTGTCCCAGGAAGGGCACAGGAGTGGTTCAGCCCTTGCCTGCGGCCCAAACGGTGACTGTGAGCCAGGGCAGCCAGACAGAGGCAGAAAGTGCAGGAGCCAAGAAAGCAGATGCTGATGGGAGTGGTCAACAGAATGTGGGCATGAACTTGACACGGACAGCTACACCTGCGCCCAGCCAGACCCTCATTAGCTCAGGTATATTATCACCTCACATAATATCATAAATCTCTCAGAACTTATTTGAAATCTTTCAAATTACCTTTCTTTGCCCCGTTTTTCGCTTGGCCCTGGAGTAGTGGAAGGAAAGAGAATTACATCAGCCTTGAGTGTATTAGTTCAGGGACAGGAAAATAGTTAACAGATAAAGGTCTTATCTATATCTTCCAGGCAACAATCAGGTTTTAAGTTACTCTTGTTTACTTTCCTAGGCCCCTGAGTTCTGTAGTTTACTCATTCTACTTACTCATGAACCCAGTTCTTACTGAATTGCCTACTGTGTTCTAGGAGGTGCTGATACATCTTTCTAAAGCAGATTCTGTGTCCTCATGTTACTTACAGTTTAGTATAGGATATTAATTCTGTTTAATGGTAGTTAGTTGGTCCAATGTAGGACAGATATAATATAAATACTTTAGCCAGGCATCGTGGCGCATGCCCGTAATCCCAGTGACTCTGGAGCTGAAGCAGAAGGATCACAAATTCAAGGCTAGCCTCAGGAACTCAACAAGGATCTAAGCACCTTAGTGAGACCCTTACTCAACATAAAAAATAAAAAGGGCTGCCCCTGGGTTAAATACCCAGTACCAAAAACAAAACAAAACAAAACAAAACCCAAAATGTTTTATATATATAAATGTTTTAGAACATTTAAGATTATCAAATAGAACCATGATTTAATATAGTCAAATTGTGATCATCTGTATCAGTGATGAGGATAAAAAGGAAAACATAATAATAATAGCTGTAAGTAGTTTATACTTCCTTTCAGATAAGATATAGTGGGTAAAATATAGTTAGATGTATCTTCCTTGGTAATGTTAATTTTTTTCTGCTTTCTTTGTTTCTAATACCTTAGTTATTGGTATGTTTGAATAATTTGGTCACAAAAATTTAATGAGTTAATTAGACATTACTAATAACTAGGTATTTAAATACCGTAGCATTTGTGGTTTTTTTGAGGTACTGAGGATAGAACTTGGGGTGCTCTACCACTGAGCTACATCCCCAACCCTTTTTATTTTTTATTTTTGAGACAGAGTCTTACAAAACTGTCCAGTCTGGCCTTGAACTTGTGATCCTCCAGCCTCAGCCTCCCAAGTAACTGGTATTACAGGTGTGCTCAACAGAATACTATAGCACTTATATATCCACAGTGCTCTCATTACATATTTTATACATACTTTATGTGTTCTCTGGACAGTCTGGTAAAATATGGAAGGTTGGAGATTGTAAAAGTCTGAGCCTGCAGCTACTGACTCCTCAGAGTTCTTAGATGGTAACCTAACCTGATGAATTTTTGAAAACTGAGACATTGATGAAAAGATATTGATATCTCTAACTTTGTTGGTATTTATTCTTTCAGTGAATATTTTTTGTGTGTCAGCACTGGACTCTGTTTAGGGGTGTGAAAGTGAATAAAACATAGAATCAGCCTTTGCAAAACTCAAAGTCTAATCACATGGAGAAAGAGCCAACCTCTGTACTCCTGAATACAGAGTAAAAGGATAAGTTTTGTTTGAAATTACTGAGTTAGGATGTTGATTGAGCCAGGGAGTTTTTCTATGGTATCTACACTAGATAATGTTTATGTTTAGTAATGTTTTGACTTAGTGGAAAGAATATGAATGAAGTGATGTCCAAGTTCTGTACAGGCTAGATTTCTATTCAGTGTAGTTTAAAACTAGGTAAGCCTTGGAAAATGATTTTACTTTTAATTTTGAAGGGTTATTATTTTCTGTTCTTTTTTCCCCTTTGTAATATTCTGGGTTTGTTCCTATAGCCACGTACACACAGATCCAGCCCCATTCTCTGATTCAGCAGCAGCAGCAGATCCACCTCCAGCAGAAGCAGGTAGTGATCCAACAGCAGATTGCCATTCATCACCAGCAACAGTTCCAACACCGGCAGTCCCAGCTACTTCACACAGCTACACATCTCCAGTTGGCTCAGCAGCAGCAGCAACAGCAACAACAACAGCAGCAGCAGCAACAACAACAGCAGCAGCAGCAACAGCAGCAGCAGCAGCAAGCCACAACCCTCACTGCCCCTCAGCCACCACAGGTCCCACCTACTCAGCAGGTCCCACCATCCCAGTCCCAGCAGCAAGCTCAAACCCTTGTAGTTCAGCCCATGCTTCAGTCTTCACCCCTGTCCCTTCCACCTGACCCAACCCCCAAGCCACCCATTCCCATCCAGTCCAAACCACCTGTAGCACCTATTAAACCTCCTCAGTTAGGTGCTGCTAAGATGTCAGCTACCCAGCAACCACCACCCCATATCCCCGTGCAAGTTGTGGGTACCCGGCAACCAGGTACAGCCCAGGCACAGGCTTTGGGGTTGGCACAGCTGGCAGCTGCTGTACCTACTTCCCGGGGGATGCCAGGTACAGTGCAGCCTGGCCAGGCCCATTTGGCCTCCTCACCACCTTCATCCCAGGCTCCTGGTGCACTGCAGGAGTGTTCTCCTACGTTGGCCCCCGGGATGACCCTTGCTTCTGTGCAGGGGACAGCACATGTGGTTAAGGGTGGGGCTACTAGCTCTTCACCTGTTGTAGCCCAGGTTCCTGCTGCCTTCTACATGCAGTCTGTGCATCTACCGGTGAGTGATGTCTGATGCTGCTACCCATGAGAGTGGACCTGTACTGAATGGAACTAGAACTCAAATTGAGTAAGGGAATGAAGTGTTGAGAAATTTGGTACTGGTGTTTATGTGCTCTTTTAAGAGTCATAGATTTAATATGTATAACATCTGAACTTTGTACTTGTAAATCATTCTGAGGTTTGGGATATATACTAAGTTAGATTGAGGTAGCCTAACTAGCTATCCCACTGCTTGATATTTTTCCAAAAGATCTAAAATTGGTATGCTGTAGCAATATAGTCTCTTCAATGTTTATAACAGCACAATTCACAATAGCCAAATTATGGAATCAACAACCCAGGTGCTTGACAGTAGATGAGTGGATTAAAAAAATTGTAGTGTGTGTTTGTATATATGTATTTATATGTATGCGCGCGCACACACACACACACAATGTAGTTATACTTAACCATAAAAAAATAATGAAATAGTGGCATTTGCCAGTAAATGTATAGAAATGGAGAATATCATGCCAAATGAAATAAGACAAACTCAGAAACTCAACTTGAATGTTTTTTCTCATGTGGAGGCTAGAGTAAAATAAAGGAAAGGGAGAGGGAAGGATAGGATGTCATAAAGATAAAGGGGAGATGAGTAATATGGAAAAATGAGTTTGAGAGGCAGTAGATGAGTAGATGAGGGAAGGCAATGCAGAATGAATTCTTAAAAATCATGTATTAATATTCCACAGGGATATATAAATATTTCATAGGGAATTTCACTTTTATATATAAGTAAAAGGAACCAATCAAATATGAATAAATAGATGAGCAAAGAAAGTCTAGTAGAAGAAGGAGAAAGCAGAGGGGAGAGAAGATGCGAAGAAAAGGAAAGGATCATGAACTAAAATCAAAATTCTATGTATGTATGAGTTTGTCGGGATGAACCCAACTACTGTGTGTAACTGTAAAGCTCTAATTTAAAAAAAAAATGAATAAAAAATTGTATATATCTAAAGGAACGATAACAGCAAAGAAGAGAGCCTTAACCAAAACAATCTTTGGAAAGACAGTTTTTGTTTGGGCCACAGTGGTCTAAGTTATGACTGTGCATTAAAATGGTATTGCATTTTGTTTTGTCCTTATGTAGACGTTATACTAATTAGGGATGACCAAGAATTTAGTGTATATGAAGCAGGAGATAGGGAGTTCAGAAAGTCTTCTCTGAAAGTATAGAAGTAATTGTAATTCCTTTTCATTCTTTATGCCTAAATCTTGTTTTTTTTTTTTTTTTTCCCCTGTTGTTTACTGTACAGGGTAAACCTCAGACACTGGCTGTGAAACGCAAAGCTGAGTCTGAGGAAGAGAGAGATGATATCTCCACTTTGGGTTCAATACTTCCTGCCAAGGCTTCTCCAGCAGCAGAGAGCCCAAAAGTCATGGAGGAGAAGAGTAGTCTTGGAGGTAACTGGTTTCTAAAATGCTATTATTGAACACACAAAGAATAGAAAATTATTCTGAAAGAGCTACAGATAATTCTGGTTCAGTAGAAAATGGGCCTAAATATTTGGTAGATCCAGAAATATAATCAGAGGGTGAATGATCAAAGGAGAACATAATTTATTGTGGAAAATCAGGCTGGCTCAGCTAATAGGTGGATTCATTATATTATCCCATATTTGTTCTTTAATGTGTGTTTGTTTTCCAGAGAAAGCTGAACCTGTGGCCAATGTGAATGCTAGTACCCCAAGCAATGAACTGGTAGCCTTGACTCCTGCCCCATCAGCACCACCTCCTACACTAGCCATGGTGTCCAGACAAATGGGAGACTCCAAACCCCCACAGGCCATTGTGAAGCCCCAGATTCTCACCCACATCATTGAAGGCTTTGTTATCCAGGAAGGAGCGGAACCTTTCCCGGTGAGAACAGGGCCATATGGTGGGACTTCAGGAGGGCATTTGGTCTGATTTTGTCTTCAAATTCCTCTAAAAACAAAGGCAGCTGGGCACCAAGCCTGTAATCCCAGTTACTCGGGAAGCCAAGGCAGTAGGATTGTGGGTTCAAGGTCAACTTCAGAAGCTTAGTGAGGCCCTAAGCAACTTAGTTCGACGTGTCTCAAAATTAAAAATAAAAAGGGCTGGGGATGTGGCTCGGTAGTAAAGCACTCTGGGTTCAATCCCAAGTACCAAGAAAATAAAAAAAAGGTACAGAACTTATTAATTGTTAATTTATTAATTATTAGAGAATGATTTATTTATTTTGTTTATTTAGTTGCAAAAGAAGGAAAGGAAGAAAGGAAAGCACATATGTTTGTGGACCAGACAGTAAAAATGTTGGGAAGAGAAGAAAAGGAAGAAAATCACCTTTTAAAACTTTTTAGATAGGTAAACTAGGTATTTTTATAATGAAGAAAATTATAGTAGAGAACTTTTCTAGAATATGAGTTACAGAACCAGGATTATAACCCAGGTATCCTGATTTTTCTTGTGTCCCCTGTACCTTAGGAAGGGAAGGATAAGATAGAGGGAACCAGGCTAGGAACTTGTTCTCTAGTAGCTTATCTGAAAAAAGTAGAAGATTCTTGATTGCAGTACTGTAAGGAATTTTCTCTGAGCCAGACTTGACCATTAACTCAGAGATGCAGGCAAGGACATGATGATAGGAAGTGTTAGGGAACACTGTAGAGAGGCAGAAAGGAATTAGGCTACCTTAATTAAAAACTTTTTCTGGGACAGGTGGGTTGTTCTCAGTTACTGAAGGAGTCTGAGAAGCCACTACAGACTGGCCTCCAAACTGGACTGAATGAGAGTCAGTCAAGTGGACCCTTGGGAGGGGACAGCCCTTCTGCTGGTAAGTATTATTTAGAGACCCACCTGGGAGAAAGAGGCTCATGGGAATGTTTGAGGACTCAGTGTAAAATAGTAATTTTCTGTTTATTTAAAGTAGGAATTAGATGAAGTCCATCTATACACAGAAACCATATTGTATATCAGAGTATATAGAATCACACAAAAGGAGTTATAGGGTGAGGAGTGTTTTACCAAGCTAAAGTAACTTGTTGAATTATCGTTTACTATATAAGGATATATTTTCCAAAAGATGATATAGGGGCTGGAATTCTATGGTACAGTGTTTACCTAGCTGGGTTTGATCTTCAGCACTAGAAAGAAAAAGAAGAGGGACATTTAAATTATTTTTAAAATATATTTAATAGGTACATTGTTATTATTCATAATAGTGGGATTTATTATATATGTGTTATGTGCACACAATATAACAATATAATTTGGTCAGTTTTATTCCCTTTACCTCCTCTTTCCTTCCCCTCCTCCCTCTCCCTGTTCCCCTTTCTCTACTAGTCTCTCTTCTATTTTACTGAGGTACCTCCCCCTGCCCTTTTTTCCTTTTTCTCCTTGGTTTCCACATAGGACATTTAAATTCACAACTTCCTGCTCTCCTTATTTTAGATTTTAATAATCTATAGTGAGGACTTTTATTTAAAATTTCCTCCATGCTTTTGGAAATCTTTGTGGGAGAGGGATTGGATATCTTCCTAGGCATTAATAATTAGTTCCTCTTTCCTATTTAAGAAATGGAGTCATATTGAAATCTGAGTTGAATTAGGATAAAATTAGTAAGACATTTAAAATGGAAATAATCAGGCTTAAAGTGGAAATAATAAGGCTTTAAGGGCTGGTGGATACTGCAGTGCACACCTGTAATTCCAGCTACCTGGGAGGCTGAGGCAGAAGGATCACAAGTTCAAGGCCATACTGGGCAATTTAGTGAAACCCTGTCTTAAAATAAAACATAAAAGGGACTGGGGATATAGTGAAGTCTAGTATAACCATGAGCTCAATACCCAGTCTGGAAAACAAAAAGGGAAGACTTTGAGGACTGTATAATCTTCTTGAAGGGTAATTCATCATGGTGTTTGGTTTTAGGAATTCTCAGTTTGGTTGTGTAGGTCTTTGGGAAAATTAGAATCCAACTCTTGGTGTAATATGATTTAGGGGCAACAAAAGCCCATCGTAACTCTCCTTGTTTTTCAGAGTTAGATAAGAAGGCGAATCTCCTGAAGTGCGAGTACTGTGGGAAGTATGCCCCTGCAGAGCAATTTCGTGGCTCTAAGAGGTTTTGCTCCATGACTTGTGCAAAGAGGTACTGTGTGCATTGCCTGCCTTGCCTTGAGCACTAGTTTCTCCATCTAATGTTACCTTGCTTCCCCAGGGTCATCTCACAGTGAACACATACTTTGTGTCTCTTTTGTTTTCATTCCTTTGTCCAAATCAGCTCCTAAAGTACCAATTCCTGTGTGGGGCAGGGTAGCAAATAGTCTCTTCTAGTGCCTTGACATCCTGTATATGCCCTGATTTATAGGTACAATGTGAGCTGTAGCCATCAGTTCCGGTTGAAGAGGAAAAAAATGAAAGAGTTTCAGGAAGCCAACTATGCTCGTGTTCGTAGGCGTGGACCCCGCCGCAGCTCCTCTGACATTGCCCGTGCCAAGATCCAGGGCAAGCGTCACCGGGTGAGCTGTTGTTACTGAGCCAGCTATTTCTAAAATAGGCCTTTTTCTTTCCCTTGCAAGGCAATCCTTTGCCCATGTGAAAGGATACAAGACCAGAACTTTGGTTTCTTATTGATTGTGTTACTTCATATTCTGAGAGATCCTGAGTGCCTTTATCTCCTTTTTCCTCACTGCTGGTTCATATATCTATTAATCCTTACATTGTACTTAAGCGAAGACAATCTAGATCTCTTTTAACACAAGAAGAGAATCAAGGAAGTTCATACTTGAAAGGCACTTGAGAGTAGACTTTGGGCATTTGCAAATAATGCGCAGATTATTTCACATACGTTAAGACTAGTTTTCCCTCTATGTCTAAGCTAGGGTGGTGGTGGAGGGAAGAGAAGCATTCATGACACTGTTATTCCTGACTTTACTGTTTTGCCATTTTTTCTATAGGGTCAAGAGGACTCTAGCCGGGGTTCAGATAATTCCAGTTATGATGAAGCGCTCTCCCCAACATCTCCTGGGCCATTGTCAGTAAGAGCTGGACATGGAGATCGTGACCTTGGGAACACCATTACAGCTCCCCCCACACCAGAATTACAAGGCATCAACCCTGTGTTCCTGTCCAGCAATCCTAGTCGTTGGAGTGTAGAGGAGGTGTATGAGTTTATCGCTTCTCTCCAAGGTACAGAGGGATCTCTAACAGAACCCAAGTCTTCATTTTTCTTGGATCATTCCACATGGGCCTTTGTATGAGGGAACATTACTAACCTGTAAGCAGCATGGGCTTGAATGTGATAGTACTCTGCCTTGATAGTTATTCAAGTTGCTTGCCCACAGTTTGGTTTCTTAATTTCCTTCTGGGTTGATATTGTCTTCTACTGTGTGAGAAATTTTGCAATTTGGTTTTTTTATGATTCAACTTTATTTCTCACCAATAATTTTTGGATAAAAATTATTTTGATGTGATTAACTACAATTCTCACCATGTATAAGGTTTTCCCCTTTTTTGGTACTGGGGATTGAACCCAGGGGTGCTGTACCACTGAGCCATATCCCCAGCTTTTTTAATTTTTAATTTTGAGACAGGGTTTCACTAAATTGTTTAGAACTTGTGATCCTCCTGCCTCAGCCTCCCAGGAAACTGGGATTATAGGCATGCACCACTATGCCTGGGTAAGACTTTTTTCAGTGAAGAGGGGCGGGGTTAGAAACTAAGGGACCATTGTTGGCCTATTTTTATTCAAGATAGGACTGTTCTCCATTAAAAAAACCACCCTGTCCTCATTATTATTTGATATAATCTTTTTGCCAACATACAAGAAAACATGCATATATTATTGCTCTTTCTCTCTGGTTTTATTTTAAAAATTTTTTGAGCAATGGGGACACTTCATTTATTTAACACATTTGCATTTTACAAAGGATTTTCATTGACATTTCATTTACTCTCAGAACATTGCATAGAGCAGAACATTTATAACATTTCACAAGTCAGGAATTGCTGCTCACCTTTGGCAGTATTTCTTTGATTAGGGTACTCTCCTTTGATTATTTCCTCTCACAAAAGGCTCTCTCTTCTGTTATTTTCCTTAAGGATAGCTGGTTTGGGGCCTCTCCTCTTATATACTCTCACTAGATGACATCATATATTTTCATGATTTAAATCATCATACATAACTGACATCTGCCAAATCTATATAGAGCTCAGATCCTTCCATGAGCACCTGATCTTCAAATACACAACTACCTATATGAACTCTCACTTTACATCAAACACGTCTAAAACTTTTTTTCTCCACACTTGGGTGTTCCTCCTATATTCCCTATCTTGTCAAACTGTACTACCAGTTGGTCCAATGATGACAAACAGTGCCCTCTGCAGCTTTCCTTTGGCTGATTTCAAATAATAACTTTTTGTATAAAGTCTCAATTGATTACCAGCAGTTGCCAAGCCATCTAGAAATAAATGAGCAGGGGCTATGCCTTCCTTCTTGTTTGAAGTAAGTTCTTTTTTTGGGAGTGGGGTGGGATACTAGGGACTCGACCCAGGGGCTTTAACACTGAGCTACATCCCCAGCCCTTCCATTTTTTGAGACAGGGTCTCACTAAGTTGCTTAGTTTCTCATTAAGTTTCTAAGACTGGTTTTGAACTCATGATCCTCCTACCTTAGCCTCTGAGTCGATGGGATTACAGGCATACGCCACCATGCCCAACATGAAGTTACTTCTATGGCTGAACAACTTAGGTTATTATTCCTTTCTTGATGTTGTTTTATTCTTTTTAGTATTGGGGATAGAACTCAGGGGTGCTCTACCTCAGAGCTACATCTGTAGCCAATTTTTCATTTTTGAGACAGGGTATTTTCAAGTTGCTGAGGCTGACTTTGAACTTTTAATCTTATTGCCTCAGCCTCCTCAGTTGCTGGGATTATAGGTGTGTTCCACATCTGGCTTGTTTTTCATTTTTAAGATAACCAGTGTCTCTAATTTCATTTTTGCTTTCAAAGCTTACCATCTTATACCTTTATATTACTGAATTTAGGGCAAAGACTCTGGGATTGTTTCTTCTCCTCTCTTGTTCTACCATGCAGTTTCTAATACACGGTCTCACCATTGCCTTCTAGGCTGCCAAGAAATTGCAGAAGAGTTTCGTTCCCAGGAGATTGATGGACAGGCCCTTTTATTACTTAAAGAAGAACATCTTATGAGTGCCATGAACATCAAATTGGGCCCTGCCCTCAAGATCTGTGCCAAGATAAATGTCCTGAAGGAGACCTAAGGTGGCCCTCTTGCACAAACCAGCCGAAGGCAGACACTCCCCACTGTCCAGGTTATAACCTGGTACCAGCAGACTTTGCAGGGAAGAAAGAGCTGTTCGAATTATGTGACCTTCTGTAGGGAGATTACTGAGACAGGGAAGAGAAGTGCAAGAATTGGTTGCTGGTGCTACATAGTGGCAGCTTTGATATTTTCTTTGGGTTTCACTTTAAAATAATCTTTACAGTTCTCATCAATCCCACCTACCCCAATCCAGTCTTTGTAACAAAGGCAGTCCAGAGAACTAGGACTG
Source organism: Marmota monax (assembly GCF_021218885.2). Classification (NCBI taxonomy): domain Eukaryota; kingdom Metazoa; phylum Chordata; class Mammalia; order Rodentia; family Sciuridae; genus Marmota; species Marmota monax. Next base: position 683,512 of record NW_026692798.1, on the reverse strand, counting down.
CTCAGCCTTATCCTGGAGTGGAGCGTCTAGCCAGGGTTTTCCAAGAGGAGAAATATGTGTATGGTAAGGCAGGGAAATGGGTGGAATGTAGTTTTGCTTCTCCAGTGGGAGAGGTAGGGTTTTTCTAGCTTGTGTGACACAAGTAGCAAAATTCTGGTACTTTCCCTCTTCCTTCTGGATTGTCCCACTGTAGCTGTGGCTCAGTATTTTGTTATCACTTATTCCCTTAGTATTGAATATTTCTCCTGCATCCGTGGCAGGGTCACCAGCCAGGGTAGAAACTTGGTTGGAATCTTTCTGATTTGCTGCAGGGACTAAAAGTGTTTGACTGGCACATGGTGTGGCTGTTGTCATTTTTTTCCACATCCCCCTGCTCCCTTCCAATTTACCTGTTAACCTTTTACTCTTTCAATTCCAACTTTTTTCCTGTAGCTTTATAAAACAGGAGTGTGTGGGGCTGAGGTCAGGATTATAAGTACCTACCTTAGGCGCTATTCCTTATACAACAAAATATTAAATATTTTTTTTTTCCTCCTCAGTAAAGGATGAAAATTGGTCTCAGTGGTCTCTTACTCCATTCCAGTAGCTCTACCCTCCTGTTTTTCACAAATGACTAGGCCAGCATGTTTTGTTTGTTTTTTAATCATTAAGTGTTTTTGTACAAAAGTGGTGTATTATTTTTCATTTAAAACACCAGGGTATGGGGGAAGGATGCAAACAAATAATGACAAAGGAGATGCTTTTATAACATTATTTTCCCTGTTTAGAAAGAAGAAAAACAAAAAACATTCCAATAGTATTAAAGTCCAAAGATGAAATAATTTCATTTCTTCTCTAAAGGTTTATAAAAGGCCCCCTTCCTATTGATTCTACCCCTCTTTTGTGTCCAGTGGAGCCATGTTACTCTTAGTGGCCCAGGGGTTCACTATTATAGACAGAAATATCAGCCTGGGATTCTGGGCACATGGCCTAAATAGAAAGATAGAAGCATCAGAGGATTAAAAACCTTTCCCCACAGAAATGTGGGCAAGAAGACACTTCCCTGAGCCAGCAGAAGGGACAGGTGCAGCAGCATTCCACACCCAGAGCAGAGGACCTTAGAACCCTCAGTGTTCCACTTCTGCTTCCATTCCCTTTCCAGAAGATTTTTTTTTTGGGGGGGGGGGGGGGGGGGGGGTTCAAAAACCAATATGCCTGTGAAAAAAAGTGCAACATATGTTTACAATACTGGTAGAGGGAAACAAGAACAGCTTTTCCAGCTTTTACTACAATAGAAGAAAGCTGTCATGGAGATCCAAGCATAAGGTAAACATATTTGCTGATTCAACTTGTCTTTCCAATGGACTAGATTGCTGGATTAGGCATTTTGGCCACACATGGATTGATAACCACAAGACCACAATCCAGGGCCGGCCCAATTACAGCTATGTCATCCCAATGACAATGGTGTGATGGTACCTTATAATCCTGTAATTAGGAAATTTCACATTTTCCTGTCTAATCCCAGATGTGGGAGATCAAATCTAGAACATTTGGCTCAGACCAAATGGGAATACTTGGATTGCAACCAAGTAATCACTACAAAGCAGATCCAAGCAGCAAGAAATATCATCCAGATTCTCATGGAGACTATCGTAGGGTAGAGTTATAGCATGAAAGCAATCAAACCTGTATAAATAATGCTTCTTTGCTTTTTCTTTAATTAAAGAAATCCAGTGTCTCAAAAATTTGTGAAAATGCATTAAAAAAGAAAGGGCCAGTGACCCTTTTGCCCACTTTTAACTGTCCTACCTGTACCCTCTGATAGCAAGAGAGTGCAGCACCTCTGTTTTCACAGGTCTCATTATCTCTTAAAAGTAACACCTCTCTAAAAGAAAAACAAGATAGGGAACAAAGGGAAGGAAGTTCTAGTGAGAAGAGGATGCAAATCAACAGCAAACTGGAAAGCAGGAATGATATAAGAGCAAGAATGGAGTAGAGACTGCTTGAGAAATCTGGCTGAGTATGCTTTGGTTTGGGGGACTAAAGAGGCTGGACATTTTAAAGTGCAATCACATTGGTAATAAATGATCATCCCTTTCTTCTGACTCCTCTCCCAGCTGGTCATCCCCCACACCACGATATGCAGCAGGCACATTTCGGGGTTTAGAACGACACACAAAGTCACAACCATCCTGTAGGAAAAGCAAATGAAATGAGAGTTTGGAATATCCGACTTAAAAAGACAAAGTTCATATTTATGGTCTAAGAACGTGACAAAACTGGGTTTTGCCAGGGATAATGACAAACTCAAAACATCCAAGGATTAGCCTAATTTCAATTTAGGAAAACAAGTGTATCTTCTAATTAGGCCACAGCTTCTCTGCTGCATCAATCCCCAATCTGCCCCAGTAGCAATCTGGGAGATCATCAAATTCACAGTATTGACCTTCCAGCCACATCTTAGCAAGGCCAGAAACTTACGCTATGCCACTTACTAGTTTGTACTAGGACAGCCAACTGTTTTGACTTGAAGGGACTTTTGTAGTATTAGCACTCAGTGTCCTGTATCCCAGGAAACTCAGCAAACCAGGATAACTGGTTACCCAACCTTCTATGAAGGCTATAGACCCAGCCAGTTGCCTTGTTACTTACTGCTACCAGGTTGCCAAGATCTTGCCAGAAGGCTAAGTGGGGAAACTGCTCCATTCCCTTGGCTCCCACCACTAGTCGCTGGTATAAGAAACCTCCAATGACATAGACAGCAACCAGTGATGCAAATCTGTAGAAAAGACGTGTACTTAAAGACCAAAACTGAGCATGGTGGTATGAGTCTGTACTTCCAACTTGGGAAGCCAATACAAATCATGATTTTAATGCCAATTTGGGTCAAATCAAAAAAATACTCAAAACGAACAGAGAAAAGCTAAAACTCAGATACTAAGGATGACCCCTGTATTCAATGTTAACAGTTTCTTAAGCTACATTTGTGGAAAAGGGATGATGGGGAGAAGGTAGGGGGTGGAAGGGAAGCTTCTTTAGAAAACCAGCTAAGAGTGTTGTCAGTCTGACAGAAACAAAGGCTCAGAAGAAAATGTGACCTAGTGTGTAACCAAGGATAACCACTACTAGATACATAATTCTGTTTTTCTATAGTTCTAATCATTTTAATAGGATAGTATTCAAAACTGTCCAGCCTTCCAGTGGATTAAAAAAAAAAGCATCTCCAAATGCAAACACTTGTGGGGGACTAAACATTAAATCTAATTTCTTAAAAACCTGCAATAGTTTATAGTCAGAGTATGTTTACATGATCATCTTTCCTAATTTAGTATAACACATGCACCCACCACCATTTGTGCCTATATACCACCAAGTACCTATAGGAAAAGAATACTCACATAACAAGTAAGATAGAACCCACGCTGAGGTGGGAGACCTCTGGGGAGCAAGCCAGGCTGCTATCCATCTCAAAGAGGTAGAAACAATCTTGGACTTTGCCTCGCTCCTCAGTCACAGGATTAAAATTGTCCTAATGAGAGGACAGAACACAGTGTTTGTGATAAAATATCCAACAAAAGAAAAAACCCCAAAACCATATTGCTTCCTCCTGGTTCAGTAGTCTACTTCCATTTAAGATGGAAAATAGGTGTTGGACATAGGGAAAATTGACCTATACTTTTCTGTCCACCCCAATGTAAGAATCTTATCCCCTCTGAATATTCCACCTCAGGTCAATCCTTTGAATCTCTTCCCTAGGTTTATATATTCCAGGGTGCCTCACCGCTAGGGTATGTCGATTGCAGGAGATCATCACCACTGCACGACGCTGCTCCTTGCCACAGTGGTTGTCATATTCATCACCCCCTTTATAGATCAGCATGATCCAATTACCTGAGGAGGGACAAGGAAAATGGTGCTATGGGGTAAGGGGGAAAGGAGAGGCAACTCTAGGTAGTACGGCAGAGTGGAATTAAGGAATCAGTGAAATTAGTTTTAATTAAAATAACCCTTATGGGAATGAGCTCTGTATATCAGATGTGCCATGCTAAAACTTTGCTTCTTTACAAAGCGTGTTCCCTTGTTTTAGGAACTAAGAACCACATATCTATGTAGGAATCATCTTAATTTTCCACATTAAGATAGGCAACTGGTAGTGTGAAAATAATTATTTTCACCTTAACAAATATTTGTTAAGGTTCCATACCTTAACAATGATTCACGTTTTCAGAACACCTGCTAATACCAAAAGAAGAAGTAATTATAAATCATTTATTACCAAAAGAAGAGCAGCAGGGAGAAGATGAATTATTTGCAAATTCAAAGTGGATGATTTTATTGAAATGGTAATGCATTTCTCTTCTTTAGCATTTACTATGTTCAATGTTCTTTTGCAAAAAATATCACCTGACTTAACAATCATGTAAGGTCAATAAGGTAAGGATTTTACTTCTAATTTTTTTTGTTTTGGGTACTGAGGATTGAACCCAGGGGTGCTCAACCACTAAGCCACATCCCCAGCCCTATTTTTTTCCTTTTAGAGAGAGGGTCTCACTGAGTTGCTTAGCATCTCGCTGTTGCTGAGGCTGGCTTTGAAATCATGATCCTCCTGCCTCTGCCTCCTGAGCCACTGGGATTACAGGCTTCCAATTTTGCATGTGAGAAAACAAGGTCAAAAAGGTAAAACAATTTTTCAAAGTCATTAGGAAATATGATGAGTAGTAAAGAACCCACTCATCTGACCCTAGCCATAAAGCTCTTGTGTTATGTTTTATTATATTATTTAAAGGAATAAATATCTCTACTAGAGACCTTAGTTATTTGTTTTTGGGATGGAATTAGACCATAAGTGCTCATAGACTCCTTTACAGCAATATGATTTTATGACTTGAGAAATATCACCACTGGCACAAGTTGATGGGGAATATTTTACAGATTGTTTTGCAAAAAGTCTTGATCTCTTAAAATTTAACTGGAAAGCTTTGGTTAATTTGGTAGGAAATGGTGGTGGTTAGTGTGGAACTAAGTAAGTATTTGGGTGAATAAAAGGTCTACAGGCCACACAATTTTGGTTAGACTGTTCTTTTTTATATGTGTATGTGTATATGTGTGTGTGTGGTGGTACTAGGAACTAAATCCAGGGGTACTCAACCACTGAGCTACACCTCCAGCCCTTTTTATTTTGAGACAGGATCTCACTAAGTTGCCCAGGCTGGCCTTGAATTTGTAATCCTCCTGCCTCCTGAGCTGGGATCATAGGCATGTACTGCCACACCTGGTTTTTCACTACCTTCATACATGTAAATGTTCTCAACTGTGGTTTCAGGGCAGCAGTGGAACTAGGTGTCCTGTGGTTTATAGTCTTGGATGTGTCAAACTACACATAACATATACTGGAAAAGACTGGGAAAAAATAAAAATAAGACTGTTAAAACAATTGATTTGAGATTAATCAACAGGGAAAATCTTACTTCCATTGAAGATGTGTGTCTGATTGAGTCTCCCTACTACTGTCTCTTTTCCATTACTTTTGTTGATCTGTACCAGGCCTGCTCCAGAGGTGTGGTTGCCAGCTTCCCGGCATACCCTGAATACGTAGATATATGTGTCTGAGCCCTGGCCCACGGTGCTCTCAAAGCTGTAAGGAAAAGTGGGAAGAAAGTAAGAGTAGAGTTACTAGCTATTAGCCTCAGGAAGAACCAGCTTTCCTCCCTTTCTTTGACAATAATAAAAAAAACACGCTTCATTTATTTATCTAATATCATGGTTGAGTAGTATTTGTTGAGTTATGACCCTGATAGACCATAATTGTTAATACATGATTACAATATACCACCCAATGCAGCTAGATATTTCAGATATTTCTAGAATGCTTATTCTAAGCTATGCTAAAGTGTTATTTACTACTTCCCCAGGAACAGGAGACACACTACTTTTTTTTTTTAAGAGAAAATTTATTTTTACAGAGTGGACATACCATATATACTATACCATGTTTTATAAACAACCATAATTTTGTAAAACTCTTCAGTGGAAGAAATACTAAATCCTTCTTCCCAATATGGCGCTATTATGGAACCATATATCAAAAAGACACTGTTTCTTAAGAATCACCTTCAGATTTATCTGAAGATTCTTGACACCAACAATGATATGTACAGGCCTAAAGATGTTCACCTGATACTACTAAAGTCCTATTATATGAAGGTAACAAATAATGCTTAGATTTCCACAAGCTGGTTTCCTGAATCCAGTCTTAGAACCAGCTACTCTACTGTGAAAGGTTAAGAGAACCATGTTATACTAACAACTGGATTGAAAATTTTCCTTATATCATTGAAGAAAGAAGGGTATTATGGTCCAATAAAACTAATATTTTAAGTGCAGATCAGAACCTGTTATTTTACATGGATTTCCTCCAGACTAAAAGTGAAATAAAATCAGTAAAAAGAAGACTCTTTATTAATAAAGATACTCTCCCAAGCCCTTTACGGTTCTTCTCATTTACCTTTTGTTAAACAGTGGAGTTAGCCTCTGCAATAGAGCCAACTCACTCTTTGACTCTTTTTCCTTGTCTCCTACCAGGTCACAAGTTTTTTCTTCTGTCTGCCAGGATTCTCTCACTGCCACAGCCAGGAACAACAGCAGTAGCAGTCTAGTCCTCCAGCTATAGAAAGGGAACATCCTTTTGGAAGAGTGTGTATTACGGAGGGCAGGCAGGATCAGGAGAGAAGGGAAAGAGATAAAGCATGTGAACATGTAATAAATGAATGGTATTCTGATTGTGTAGAAAGTATGATTCTTTGGCATAAGCAACAAGTAGTACATTTTAATATCTTTGTAACAAGAACACCTATAGCAGAAAGCCCCAAAACAAACTTTTAGTCTAATTTACAGAGGAATCTTCCAAAACAAACTGTGGGGGTGAGAAAAAGGAAAAGAGGAAGAGTAAAAGAATTATTTAATTTTGCTAGTCTGGGAGCAGCCATCCTTGCCTCTTTACTGTCTGGAGAAAAGTTAGATTGCCTCATTAAAGTTTAATATTAGTTCACAAATAAAGCTTAAACCAGTGGCCTTCCCTAAGAAAACACTCATTATGATTTAAATAAACCCTTGAATATGTCCAGTTGGAAGTTATTAAAACTTGAATATTTTGGCCCTAACTTCTCATATCATTATTCAGGAACATTTAACAATCCTCCTTCATATTTATTCTAAGAATATAGAATACAGGTAAATACATCTGCAGCACCTAATACTTGAGATTTATCTACTCTAATATTTCATCTTTGAAAAATCATTCAAATTATAGGAAAAAGAAAAGTCTATCGATCAAAATAAGTGGTTTCATGAAGTCACCCAAAACCAAGTCACATCTGCATTTTGACTACAAGTCACAAAATCTCAAGGGCTTTTATATTTTCAGTAAGTACAGTTGTCTTTGACAGTCCAATCTGATGGCAACTCTGGGTTCATCTGATGCTTGTACTACTCCAGGAATGGAACAACATTGTGACTCTGTTTCTCAAATTCCTTTTCTCTAATCCATCTTCGTATCCAGGCACACTGGTTTACTCTTGCAAAAGATTTCATTCTGGTATCCATTAATCCTTCAGACCACTGCTTCTTGTTAGTTTCAACAATATCACTAATTTTCCCAGTAAAAAGCTTAACTCTTCCAAATTTTTCTCACCTGAGAGGGGTAAATGGAACCTCCAACACTGAGCCCTGAATGCACTTTCCCTTCTCCCCTCAACAAATTTACATTTTACCATCTATTTCTCACACTCCATTAGGCCAACAAATGCTTAGGAAGTTATCTACCTGACTGTGTGTACATCAATTCATTGAATAAATATTAATTAAGATATTTTCATAAAATAATTCCTTAGCCAAGAGGTCAAAGGCCCCCATAATATAGTTAAAGCACCATAACCACAACAGCAGGAAACACTTAATGAAATAAAAGCCTCTGGCCAGGCATTGCTGGAAGCACTTAACATATAACTCTATGCAAGAAATACAATTTTTGTCTCTACTTAATAGATAAGAAAACCGACACAGCTAGTGGAGCATACCAGACAGTCTGGTTCCAGAACTCATGGTCTATGCATAATTTTTTGCGGGAATGAAAGTAGGCAGCCAAAGCTGTGCTGCCCGCCCCTGCCTTTTTTTTTTTTTTTTTAAAAAGCAAAGCAAGAAGGGGAAATGACTTCTCACCCAGTTGACTAAATAGGAGGTGGAATAAAGAACTCAGATCTCAAACTTCCACCTTCCCTAAGTAAACCTATCACTCAACACACAACGTGACCAGTTGATTCACTAAAAAGAAATTATACTACTTTTGTTAGATTGACTGGCATGCCATTTACCTTATGTTCTTTCAGGGCCTAATTTGAAATGTTAACTTCAGGCTCTCAAGATCTTTTTTTTCCAGAGCAGTTTCTGGAAGGATGCTCACAAAGAATGCTGTGTTCTTTGGCCTCAAAGTTAGTTCCTTATTTGTAAACAGTTGATGGTTTCTCTTCCCAAATGAGAACAAAGAATCTCACAAAACTGGGAAGAGATGGAGAGCTAAAAACCCTGCAGCTGGCATTAAGAGTTACCTTTTTTTCTCTTATTGGTTCAAAAAGTTAGAATGAGAGTAAATTAACATTCTTCTTTCTTTTCTGCTTAAGGTTTGATTATCAATTTAAGCTATTTCCTTTTTTTTTTTTTGTACCAGGAATTGAACTCAGGGGCACTTAACCACCACCACACACCCAGCCCTTTTTATATTTTATTTTGGGACAGGGCTTCCCTGAATTGCTTAGGGCCTTGCTAAGTTGCTGAGGCTGGCTTTGAACTTGCCTCCTCCTGCCTCAGCCTCCCAAGCCACTGGGACTACAGGCATGTGCCACTGCGTCTGGCTAAGCTGTTTCTTTTTGATTTAGTGTGGCCTATGCTCTAAATACTTTGCCTAGATTATATTCGTTAACCTTCACAACCCGGAAAAGTATGTATAATTTTTCCTATGTTTAAGATGAGGAATCCGAGACTTAACAGAGTTACTTGTTCAATGCTATACAAGTTATCGGAGCAACCTGGACAACTCATGGTATAAAGATATTTACTGGAAAACAAATGATAAACAAATGGGCACAACAATTATAAAGAGTATTGAAATCCAAGGGCTGGGTAATCCATTTTTGATATGCTACACTTACATTCACAAGGTACAAATGTTTGTCTAGACACTTTGGACAAAAGGAGAGGATTTCAGAATCTTGAAAAATCTTTAATTTTCTTATTCTATAAAGACAGATCTATTTGGCAATACTGAAAAATTCTCCTTAAGTGGGATCGCCAATGGCAATGCCAGGAATTGGGAAGCAGTTACACCACTGGGCCTTGGTAGAACACTTCCTCACCTTCACTACTAGCCATGCCCATTTTCCACTTATCAATGGAAATTCTTATCCCCCCCACCCCGTTTCATTTCTGATTCCTTATTTCCTCTCCCGCAGCAACCTACACATTTAGAAGAACAGCCTCAATTGGTCAAAAAGCCCAATGTTGAAAGAAAGAAACTCTGTGAGTAGTAGTTCTGTGTCCCAAGAGTTGAAGCTCCCCACAAGAAGGAACACGAGATAATCCCAGTTACTCTTCTCCACACAAAGCAAAAATTTCCCTTAAACCTCTCCTAGGATTTTCACTTTCCAACTGCTTGGAGCCAATCCTTATTCAAACGAGGCCACTTCACCTCCTTTCATGATGCATGCCAAAATTCCTTCTATAAGTATCCAGTGACTCTTCAAACCTAACTCCATAGCTGGGGACCTTCTATTCCCGGTCTTCCAAATATCTTTAAGTCATCTTTCTAGTCTTTGAAGTCCTATCTCCCTTGTATCTTTCGGGAGTCTGCGCCTCCCCGCCCTCACCTCTATTCTGCTCTAGGGCTCATGTGCCACATCTTTGGAAGAAAACTACTGCCAAGTGAGACTTTGCGATCCCGGCTCAGAAGTGTGAGCAAACCCCAGACCGCCTCCTCCTCCACGCCCCTCAGACTCACGTGTCACGGGCAAACGGCGTGGCCAAAGCTCAGAACCCCCTGGCGAATAGCTTTCTGAGAATGGGAGACCGGGCTAGCAAGGGGCCAGCCACAGACCCCGGTCCCAGAGATCGTGTCAGAGGCCAGCGTTTCCCCAGGTGCCTTGCTGTGCCCTACTCCGGGAACCGGAAACAGGAAGCGCTAGGGGGCCGCTGGGCAACTGCTCCTCCCACTAGACCCCGCGGCATGTGACTACAGAACCATTTCTCCGTTTTCTCCTTACCGGTCTCACTGTCAACCGTAAACGCTGATTGGCCGATATCCTAGGGTGTTTAGCTCCGCCCCTACCGTTAATTCCAATTACAATGGAGACTGTCAAATTTGGGTCCTGCTTTTCACTTCGCCTTTCTACCAATGGGGTCTCAGTCCCGCCTCCGGGCACACTTTGCTCGCGCGCCCAAGTCACGCGCGGGTCACGCCCCAGGTCGACTTCTGATAGGTCCTCTTGAAGAGGGTACGTGAGGGCGCACGGCGGAAGCAGAAACTACGCAAAGCGGCCCGCGCTACGGCCTTTCTGGGAATTGTAGTTCTTTTGCCAAACATTCTCGTTCAGCGCCTCCCCAGATTCTTCGCAGCCTGTGGGAGCCGCTGTTCCGCCGTCTGTGGGCTTGAGTATACCTGCGTACGGGTGGCCGCTATAGAACGATGGGGTCGTTGGTGTCTTGGTTCTATTAACAACACTTTTTTCTTTACGTCCTTTTTACGGTGTAGTACCTTGGGGTGTTTTGTTGTTGTTGTTACTGTTATTTTTTATCTCATCTTGTGGCATTTGCTTGATAAGCATACTCTGCAGCCATCGATGTTCACCAGAGGTTTCTTATGCATGCCCTGTTCTTTTCATCTCTCTGCATTTCTGGTGTCCTGGGGAACAAGCAACACAGTTCTAGTCTTTGTGTCTTTGGTAAGATCCTTTGCGGTTTCCTTATGTTTTATTAGCTATTTGTCGAAGCCCTGCTTGTTCTTAGAACTTAGTTCAGATATTCCTGCTACTGTAACTTCCTGGATTCACTCCCACAATGAACTCTTCCTTCCTCAGAACGCTGGTTTGTTGGCTTGTGCTTGGCTTCATTTATCTTGTTTTATTCTGCTTGACATTACTTGACTTGTTTGTGTCTCCCATGCAAATAGGGGCCGCCTTATTAGAACTGTTACCGTGTTTTGAATCTAATAATAATATTAATAATCACCAAAAGTGTGCACATCTCTGAGGGGCTGGGCACTTTTGTAAGTGCCTTTTTAAATTTTTTAAAATTTTTTAATGTCTTAGAAGGAACCCAACTTTTATTTTACTGAGAAAATAATTTGATCAGCACAGTGGCTAAAGTTTTTTTCTGATAAATCTGGAACAGACTTCTGGTAGGGGTGTTCACAGTAACTCACAGCTGTTAATGCCTTTCTCTATTTTCCCCCTGAGTGTCACACAGGGTAATGCTTGGGAAAGTCCTTCAGAGCCCCAGGTGGCCCACGATTTCACAGGTAATTAGAAAATTTGAATCCCTTGATGAAAATTAAGTTTAATTATTAAGTGTTAAATATTTGAATTTTTTTTAAAGAGAGAGAGATAATTTTTTAATATTTATTTTTTAGTTTTCGGCGGACACAACATCTTTCTTTGTATGTGGTGCAGAGGATGGAACCCTGGCCACACGCATGCCAGGCGAGTGCGCTACCGCTTGAGCCACATCCCCAGCCCTAAGTATTTGAATTTTAAGTCAGAAATAGAAAATCTGATATTGCATGAAGCTACTAGCAAATTAAGGCCCTGTGAGGCCTGAGGTAGTATGCCATGTGGCCATATATTTAGAGTCCTGGATAGCAGTGCAGTGTTCCTGGGCTATTGTGACTCCATTTGGATCTTGATGCCTCCTGTTCCTGGGTCTGCTTCCTAGCACTGTCTCAAAGGTTGTTCTTTGGGCTCAGCATCAACTGTGTAAGTGCTGTTAAAAAAGTAATTCACTTTTAACACCTTAAAATTAAACTTGAATTAAACTTAATTCACACCATCCTTATGAGGAAGTATCTTATGTGATTTTTCAGATGAGTAAAATAGCTAAGTATATAACCTGCTATGGGTGCCATAGCTATTAAGTATTCAAATTTAGGCACATAATCTCCAGAATCCCGCTTTTAATCCTTGAACCACCATACTGATTGTATATTATTCTACATTTGTTAGTGCCAGGCATGTTGGTGTGCCTATAATTCCAATGACTAGAGAGGCTGAGGAAGGAGGATTGAGTTTGACATTAGCCTTGGCAACTCTGTGAAACTCTATTTCAAAATAAAAACTAAAAACTGCTAATCAGCTCCCCCTGGATTCAGTCTCCAGGACAATAAAACCCCCCATGCCACAATTGTTTATTAATTGATCTATTTAGTTCTGGGTTGGATATTGGATGTTTCCTCAGGGAAAAAAGTTAAAAGATGATTTTCCTTCTTATAATAAGAGTAATTTGAGATCAGAAAACAGAACAACAAAAATCATACATAAACACAACAAAAGGTTGCATGTTTTCTTCTTGGAAGTAGTTGTTTCCTTTCTTAAAAAAATGAGTATATCCAATACTTCTCCATATCATTAATTTTCCAGATAGACTTCATGTTTTTTCTGGTGTTGGGGATCAAATTTTTTAATAGCTGTATAATATTTAGTTTCATCAGTTGTTATTTAATCTATAAATGTTGGGCAGGCATTTAAGGTTTTTCTATTGAATTGCTTTTATAAATCCATTCAATAAACATTCACTGAGCAATTACTATGTGCCAAAACTATTATGTAATTGTGTGTGTGTGTGTGTCTGTGTGTGCCTGTGGTGCTGGAGATCGAACCCAGGGCCTCATGCATGCTAGGCAAGTGTGTTACCACTGAGATACATCCTATTAGCCCTAGCCTTATTATAAGTTTTCAGGGTAGAGAACTAAGACAAAAGTTCCTGTTTTAAAGAACCTTTAACTGGGCTGGGATTGTAGCTCAGTGGTAGAGCGCTTGCCTAGCATGTGCAAGGCACTGTGTTCAATCCTTAGCATCACCTAAAAATAAATAAACAAAGGTATCATGTCCATCTGCAACTAAAAAAAATTAAAAAAACCAAAAATCCCCACCTGGATTCAGTGGTGCATGCAGTAATCCCAGTGACTCTGGAGGCAAAGGCAGGTCTCAGCAACGTAGGAACTAAGCAGCCTCTGTTTCAAAATAAGAAATAAAGGACTGGGGATGTAAAAAGGTCCTCTAGGTTAAGTCCCCAGTACAGAAAAAAACAAAAAACAAACAAAAAAACCCTCAAAATCCTAAAAACCAAAAACTTTCATTCTAGAATTGAAATTCATTTGTTGGTGAATTCAAGTTTGACTTCAGAAAGCGTGCCTCTTGGTCATTGCCTAGAGTAGCATTGAGTTGGTGGGTGAGAAGTGTACATGTTGAAAGTGGAGAATAGGTCAGAAATGCATTTAGTAGGTAGAATAACTACTCAAATAATAACTACAGAAATTCTCTGGGGTTGGAAACCGAGGTGGGCTTCTCTTCCTAATCAGTTGCAAATAAACTAGAATACTTACTGCATGTAGGGTCTCAGTGCATGTTCTGGGTGCTTTCTGTGTTTGAACTTCAGAAGAGAGGTTCTGGTCAAGGGCAAAAGTTGTTGAGTCTAATCTGGGAGCCTTTCTGGGAATGACTTCTTTAACCTTTTGACACCGTTCTTCTGTGTGAACCTTGTGTTAACAGATTTTTGACCTGGTTTCACTGTTAACAATATCCTTCCTGGGCTGAAGTTATGGCTCAGTGGTAGAGCGCTTGCCTACCATGTGTAAGTTACTGGGTTTGATTCTCAGCACCACATATAAATAAATAAAATAAAGGTCTATCAACAACTAAAAAAAAATATTTTAAAAAATCCTTCGTGCTTACAGTTTCTGATCTGCTCAGGGATCTTTTGGAATTTATTTGGTGGTTTCAATCTTACTATGCATGTATTCAATGTGCCATCTTGAACCAGATTTCAATTTAACATTTTTCACTGATTCCTTTTAAAATAATCCCATTTAACATATTTCAAAGACTAGTTTTTTTTTGTTTTGGTAACTTTCAGTTTACTATAAGTTAACATTTATTAAAAAATGGAAGATAGTACAAAGAACGCTGGTATATGCTCTACCTTGATTCTTCAATAGTTTACCTGTTGCCCCATTTACTTATTTTCTCTTCCCCACTAATCTACCCTCCCCATTGGTTCATTTTGAACAATTTAAGAATAAATTCTTCATTCCAATAAATACATCAGGGTGTGTTTCCTAAGAGCAATGGCATTCTCTTGCATTAACACAATATAATTATCAAAATCAAGCACTATAACCTTGACATAATATTATCAAATTTGTAGTCCATATTCAGAATTTCATCATCTGTCCCAATAAATACTCTATAAGTACTTTCCATTCCCCAACCATTGGAGCCAAACCAGAAGCACCTAATGCAATTAGTTGGTTATCTTATTTGACCTTGAAAATTTGAAGGTCCACTTATTTTGTATAATGTCTCTCAGTTTGAATTTGTCTTTTGTTTACTCCTCCCATGGCCAATACTGGTGATTAAACCCAGGGGTGCTTTACCATGAGCTACATCCCCTGCCCTTTTTATTTTTTATTTTGAGAGAGGCTCTCCCTGAATTGCCTAGATTACCCTTGAACTTGTGATCCTTTTGACTCAGCCTCACCAGCAACTGGGATATCAGGCATAATAACTTTTTTTTTTTTAAACAGGAAAAATTTAAAGAATTATTTTCTAGTAGATATGATCAATTACTAAAAAATGATAAAAGGACTATGTTATACAGAAGTAGCAATAAAGGAAGTAACTTAAAAACTTAAAGGAAATGTTCCCCTCCCCAACCACAAGTTCAGAAATTCAGACCTCTGAGGAGAGGGTGTGGTTCCTGTCACAGGAACAGGCAGCCCCCTGATGAGGCAGAGACATTGCTTTTGGAGGATATGGGCCACCGTTGAATAGCCAATGGGAGTCTCTTTATGGTGATTCTCTTATTCTTTTGATATGTTCATATTATTTTTTGATTAATTCTATACTATTCAGGCATATAAGATATTCCATGTTTATCTTATAATTTTCAACATTGGCAAATCTAAAGGACATTATGCTAGGTGAAATAAAACATACAAAAAGAAAACTATTGCATGATTTCTCTTGTATATGAAATCTTATAAATCAATCTAAAAAAATTACATACAAAGATCAGAAAGGTGGTTACCAGGGATGGGGGTAGAGGAAATGAGAAAATGTAGGTCAAGGGGTACAAGTTTGCAGTTATATAGGATGAATAAATATAGTTTTTGATACATAATATAAAGACAGTAGTTAATGATATCATATTGTATACTGGAAATTTACCTAGAAAGTAGATTTTAGGTATTCTTCCCAAGAAAGGGAGAGAGTGAGAGGGAAAGAGGAAAAGAAGAATAAGAGATGGGAAAAAAAGTGGATAGGTTATTATATGAGATGATGGATATGTTAAATTCCCTGATTATAGTAGTCACTTCTCTATGTGTCTGTAATCAAAATATATTACAAATATGTAGAATAAAAAATAACAGCAACAACAAAAACTTTCGTACTTTTCTTACCCTAGAATCCTTCATTTCTTAAGGGGTTCTTTAACAGAGAAATCAAGACCTGATTACAGTTGGTATTTATTGTTACTTATATGCCATTGCTCTAATTCCTCTCAGCAGAGTTAGGAAATCTATGTATATTTCTGAGATTGACCCAGATTCCCAGTATACTTAACATAATTGCTGTGTACATTTGTTCACACAAAAGAAAGCACAGGAAGTAGTTTTATAACTGATAAATCATAGCACTATGTAACGCATGCCTATTAAGTAGTGTTCAGTGTTTATTTAAAGTTCTATTTTTTTTCCTTGTTGGGGTAAAATATATTATTAAAAATTAAAATATAAATAATTTAATAACATTCAGTTTCTGTAATTTCATTATCAGTAAAATTATGTAAGTTTATAAAAGTAACATGATCAATAACAACAGTAATAAAAACAGGTGTTTTCCACCTAGTCAGGGAGAGAACACACTCAAGAAACAGTAGTATAATCAAGTAGTTGTCTTTAATCAATTCAGCCTATATGCAGATTGCCACTCTGCTTTTTCTTTAACATTCTGTTCTGTATAGACAGAACAATATGAAAAGACCAAGGGAAAGAGAGAAGATGGAAATTAAAATTTCTATTCAGTCTGGACATATGTAATGGAAAGGGTATAACTGCTGCAGTAGTTAATGTATACCTAAGCCTATGGGAAAATTGATGTGGTTTGAGTGGTGTTAAAACCCATTTACACTTTTAGCAGCAGAGAAGATCACATGCTACACAGTGATATCCTAAGGGGATAGATTAACATTTCAGATTTTTTTTTAACCAGTAAATTAAAGTTATTTTTAACTGACAAAAATATAAATATATACATGCTGAAGTATGTGATGTTTTTATATGTTGTGTAATATTGAGGAAAAAATTTATAAATCATGAAGAGTACAACTTTTATTTACACAATTCAGTGAATTTTGTCAAATGCATCATACCTATTACCATTCTGTTACCATCAAGATTTTCACCCCCTCCAATTTTCACATATTCCTTTCCACTAATTTTTCCTGTCCCTGTATTGTTCTAATATTTTCATCATAGTTTTCCTAGTTTAGAATGTCATGTAAATTGAATCACATAATATGTACCTTTAGTGTCCGTTTGATTTCTTTCACTCAACAATATTTACAGATTCTGTTTTTTTGTTTTTTTTTTTCTCCTTTTGTGGTGCTGGGGATTGAACCCAGGGCCTTGTGCATGCAAGGCAAGCATAAACTGAGCTAAATCTCCAGCCCCCAGATTCTGTTTTTGCATGTATCAGTAGCAATTTTTTTTCTTTTTGGTTGGGTTGTAGTATATTGTATGCATATTTCTCACTCTTGTTTATCCATACTTTAAATGGGTATTTGAGTTTTATCTGTGTTTTCTTCTAATAAGCCTTACAGTTTTATTTTGTATGTAATCTTGTAAGAGGAGACATTATAATTGATATTACTAAAATAAAAAAAGATCATAAAAAACTACTATGAATCTGGATGTGGTGGCACTGTTTGGGGGGCCAAGGCAAGAGGACCAAAAGTTCCAGCCCAGCCTGGGCAACTTAGCATGACTCTCAAAAAAGGAGGAGAAGGAGGGAGGGGGAGGGGAAGGGGAGAGGGAAGAGGAGAATGAAAACTCCTGTGAACTACTGTGAACAATTATGTGCCTAACAATTATTTGGATAACTTAGAAGAAATAAATTCCTAGACACATACAACCTATTAATAATGGATCATGAAGAAATAGAAAATAGACCAGACCAATAACGAGTAAGGAGATTGAATTAGTACTAAAAAATCTCCAGTCAAAGAAATGGCCAGGAGTGGATGACTTCACTGTTGAATTTTATTAAACATTTCAAGGACTAATACCAATTATCAGACTCCTAAAAAAATTGAAGTAGAGGCAATACTTCCATGCTTATTTTACAAGGTTAGCATTACCCTGATACCAAAGCCAGATAATACTACAAGTAAAGAAAATCATTGGCCAATATCCCTGATGGTACAAAATCTTCAATATAATATTAATAAACTGAATTAAAAAAATCATTCAGCATGATCAAGTGGGATTTATCTCTGAATGGTCAAACACATGCAAATCAATAAACATGGTCATAATATGATCATTATCTCAGCTGAATTCAGAATAGCTAAACTGTGGAACCAACCTAGATGCCCATCAATAGATGAATAGACACTGTGGTACATATATACACAATGGAATATTACTACTCAGCGTTAAAAAAGAATAAAATTATGGCATTTGCAAGTAAATGGATGGAGTTGGAGAATATCGTGCTAAGAGAAGTAAGCTAGTCCACAAAAATTAAAGGCCAAATGTTTTCTCTGATTAGTGGATGCTGATCTATGATGGCGACTGGTATGGGAAGAATGGAGGAACTTTGGATTGGGCAAAGGGGAGGACGAGGAGGGGTCTTGAGGATAGAAAAGATGATGGAATGAGATGGACATCATTACCCTAGGTACACGTATGATTGCACGAATGGTGCATCTCTACATCGTGTACAACCAGAGAAGTGAAATGTTGTGCTCCATTTGTGTATGATGAATTGAAGTGCATTCTGCTGTCATGTACAACTAAGTAGAACAAACAAAAATAATAAAAAGAATTGAAGTAGTCTCATTTACAGAAGACATGATCTTATATATAAAAACCTTTAAGACACTATCAAGAAATCTGTTAGAATTGATAAAGTCAGTAAGTTACAGGATACAAAATCATCATACAAGAATCAGCAACGTTTTTATGTACTCATAATGAACTACCTGAAAATGAAATCAAGAAAACAATTCCACTTACAATAGCAACTAAAAAATTAAATACTTAGGTGTAAATTTAATCAAGGAGGTAAAAGACTTGTATCCTGAAAACTATAAAACATTGATAAAAGAAAATACAAAAAAAGTGAAAAGTGAAAAGATTTTTTTATTTTTATGGATTGGGAGAATTAATACTGTAAAAGTGTTTACACTTCCAGAATTGGTCTACAGATTCATCCAATCCTTGTTGAAATTTCAGTGTCATTTTTCATGGAAATGGAAAAAATCCTTAGGATTCGTATATGGAATTCCCCAAACCCAAAATGATAAAACCCCCAAAATAACAAAATGAAACAAGCAAAGAACAATTACCATAAACAAACCTGGAGGTCTCATATTCCCTGATTTCAAAACGTAAAATGGTTGGAATCAAAACAATGTGGTACCGAAGGGTGGTGCCTGCCTATAAACTCAGCTACTCAGGAGGCTGAGGCAGGAGGATCACAAGTTTGAGGTCAGCCTGGGCAAATTGGACTCTATCTCACAATAAAAAATAATAAAAGATTGTTGGTATAGCTCTGTATTAGAGTGCTTGCCAGCATGCAGAAGGTCCTGGGATCATTCCTCAGAACTGGATTAAAACCAAAAATAGAATAAAAAATAAACCAAAACCAGCATGGTATTAGTATAAAAACAGAAACATCAAAAAATGGGATAGGATAGAAAAATTCCAACCCATGCATTTATGGTCAATCAATTTTTGACAAAAGTGCTAAATAGGACACATAATGAGTGAAGGAGTCTTCCATAAATTGTATTGGGAAAACTAGAAATCCACTTGGAGAAGAATAAGATTAAATCTTAGTATTATGCTGTTTTTAGTCAGCTTTTTCACCGCTGTGACTTAAAGACTCGATTGGAGAGGAGGAAAAATTTATATAGGGCTCATGGTTTCAGAGGTCTTAGTAGGTAGAAGGCTGGCTTCATTCCTCAGGGCTCGAGATGAGGTTGAATATTATGGTAGAAGAGTGTGGCGGAGGGAAGCAGCTTACATGGTGGTCAGGAAGCAGGGAGTCAGTCCCCACTTGCCATATACAAATATATACCCTAAAGCCATGCCCCAATTCCCACCTCCTCCAGTCACACCCTACCACTTCAGTTGTCACTCAGTTAATCCCTATGAGGGGATTGATTCACTGATTGGATTAAGACTCTTATAGAACAATCATTTCTCCTCTGAACCTTCTTGCATTGTCTCACACATGAACTTTTGGGGGACACCTCACATGCAAACCATAACATAGGCTATAATAAAAATCAACTCAATTAAAGTTATAAGACTCCAAATTATCAAACTAATAGAGAAAAACAGGAAAGCTCCATGATATTTGGCAATGATATTTTGTATATGACCTTGAAAGCACAGATAATGAAATCGAACAGACTGATGGGATTACATTGAACTGAAAACCTTTGTGCAGCCTAAGAAACTTCGAAGTGAAAAGACAACCTTAGAAGAAGGAGAGCCTTTTCACCAAGATGACGCTGAAAGCTAAGAAGGAAGCTCCTGCCCTTCCCAAAGCTGAATCCAAAGCAAAAGCTTTGAAGGCCAAGAAGGCAGTGTCGAAGCATGTCCACAGTTGTAAAAAGATGATCTGCACATCACCTACCTTCCAGGGACCCAAGACATTGCGGCTCCAGAGGCAGCCTGTTGGGTGCAGAGCAGGCTGAACTGTGTTGTCTGCAGGGCAGGCTGAACAGATGTTGGCTGCAAGATAGCCCACACACTCAAACCCCCCTCTATCTGGTCCTTTATCACCTGTTTGCCTCAAGTCTGAACATTCAACCCCGCTCAAGGCTGAACACTTAACCCCTCCTTGGGCCAACAAGGCAGCTTGCAGACCCAGAGGCCCCATTAGATTTGGGCTATAAAAACTCCCTCCTGCCAGGCCCCCCTCTCTCTTGCTCTCTCTCTCTCTTGCTCTCTTTGTCTTTCTTGCGCTCTCTCTCTGTCTCTTGCTCTTGCTCTCTCCCTCTTCATCTCTCCTCTTCTCTTTCCTCTCTCTCTCTCTCCTTCTTTCCTTCTTTCTTTTCTCCTCTGTTGCACTGCTGCAGTAAAGATCTTTTGGTTGCTCCGAGTGTTGTGGTCACTTTTCTTTTACAGCCCAAATATCCTGGGAAGAGCACCCCCAGGACAAACAAGCTTGACCACTATGTCATCATCAAATTCCCTCTGATCACTGAGTCAACCATGAAGAAGATTGAAGACAACAACACACTTGTGTTTATTGTGGATGTCAAGGCCAACAAACACCAGATCAAACAAACTATAAAGAAGCTCTATGACATTGATGTGGCCAAGGTTAACACTCTGATCAGGCCTGATGGAGAGAAAAAGGCATATGTTTGACTGGCTCCTGATTATGGTGCTTTGGATGTTGCCAACAAAATTGGGATCATCTAAACGGAGTCCAGCTGTCTAAGTCTAAATATACTTTTTTTTTCCAACATAAAAAAGGAGAAAAGATACTTGCAAATGATACATCTGTTAAAGGGCTGACATTCAAATGTATAAGGAACTCAAATAATAACAAGAAAACAAATTACTCAATTGAAAAATGGATGAAGAATCTGAAAAAATATTTCCCAAAAGATACAAATGGCCAGAAGAGCTATGAAAAATGCCCAGCATTACTATATCTTTAAGGAAATGCCAATTAAAACCAAAATGAGCTCTGTTAGCTTTTCATTGCTGTGATCAAAAGTCCTTACCAGAACAACTTAAGAGAGGAAAGTTTATTTGGCTCACAGTTTCAGAGATTCAGTCCATGATTGCCAACTCTGTTGCTCTAGGCCCAAGATGAGGTAGAACATCATGGCAGAATGGTGTGGCAGAGGAGTACTGCTCTACTTTTTTTGGAACTGGGGATCGAACTCAGAGGCACTTGACTACTAAACCAAATCCCCATCCCTATTTTGTATTTTATTTAGAAACAGGGTCTCACTGAGTTGCTTAGTGCCTTGTTTTTTGCTGAGGCTGGCTTTGAACTCTCAATCCTCCTGTCTCAGCCTCCCAAACCACTGGGATTACAGTGTTGCTCTTCTTATGGTAGCCAAGAAGCAGAGGGCCAAGGAAAGGTGAACCCTTCCAGATCATGCCCCCAGGGATTCATCCACTCTGATTATGCCCCATTAGTCCACAGCCACCACCCAGTTAGTCCATTTAAACTAGGTTGGACTAATTGTATTACAGCTCTCATAATCCAATTATTGCACCTCAGAATATTCTTGCACAGGTGATTTGGCGGGACATATCACATTCAAACCACAAAATATCACTATACACTGGTTAGAATAATTTTTAACAATAAGATGAAAGATAACAAATGTTGGAGTGGTTGCAGAGAAAAGGGAATTCTTATGTTGTTAGAGGGGATGTAAATTACTATCGCTGTTATGGAGAACTGTATGCATCTACCTGTGTGTGTGTGTGTGTGTGTGTGTGTGTTGCTGGGGATTGACCCCAAGGCCTTACATATGCTAGGCCCAGAAAACAGTATGGAGTTTCCTCACAAAACTAAAAATGATACTACAATCCAATCCAGTAATTCCACTTATAGGTTATATATAACCAAACTGCTGAAATCACTATATCAAAGGGATACCTGTGCTCCCATGTTCATTGCAGTATTATTCACAATAACCATGATATAGAACAACCTAAGTTCCATTAGCAGATGGATGGATATAGAAAATGTGCCATATATATATATATATATATATATATATATATATATATATATATATATACAGTGAAATACTGCTCAGGATTAAAAGGGGGATAAATCCTAGCACTTGTGATAGCATTGGTGAATCTGGAGACATTATGTGAGCTGAAACAAGCCAGACCCAGAAAGACAAATTTTCCTCGATTTCACTTAGATGTGTAATCTAATGAAATTGAACTCACGGAAGTGGAGAGCAAAACAATGTTTAACCATATTCCGGGAGTTGGTGTGTTAGTTTTTTCCCTCTGTGATCAAAATACCTGACATGAATAACTTAAAGCAAGAAAAGTTTATTTTGGGTTCATGGTTTCAGAGGTTCAGTCCATGATCAGCTTACTACATTGCTGTAGGCTAGAGATGATGGCAGAATGTCACGGCAGAAAGATGCGGCAGAGGAAAGCTGTTCAGTTCATGGCAGCTAGGTGGGGTGAGAGTGGGAAGAGTGTGAGGAGCAGGGATGAAATAGAATTTCCAAGGGCATGTACCCAGTTACCGACTTCTTCCAGTCACACACCAGCTGCCTGCAGTTATCACCCAATTATTCATTCAAATTATTTATTCATCAAATGGGTTGATCCACTGATGAAGTTATAGCCCTGTAGTCTAATCATTTTACCTCTGAACATTACTACATTGGATTTGTTTCCAATCCATGAACTCTTGGGGGGACACTTCATATCCAAACTATAACAGGTGAGGAGGAAGGGAATGGATAGTTGTTGATCAAAGGGTGCAAAGTTTCAGATAGATAGGAGGAATGGGTCTTGAAATCTTTGCACAGCAGGGTGAATATAGTCAATAATAGTGTATTATATACTTCAAAAGAAGGGAGCAAAAATTTAAAATGTTTGACCATAAAAAAATAGGTATATGAGGATATGGACATGTTGGCTTGTCACATTGTATACAGATATCAAAACATCACTTTATACCCCATAAATATATACAATTATTATTTGTCAATCAAAATAATATTAGTAAATTAGAGAAGGAAGGCACTGACATATAATTCTATTGTAAACTTAAATAATTTGAAAAAATTAGAAAAGACTAACAAAGCAATATTATAAATAATTTTATGTCAATAAATATGAAAATTTATATCAGTGGTCTGTAAAGAAAGTATGAACTGTAGGCCAAATGTGGCTTGCCACCTATTTGTGAATAAAGTGGTAAGAGCACTTATTTACCTATCCTCTTTTTATTGGAACTTGAATATATTTATTTCTATTTTATCTGTTGATGATTTTGTACTACTAAGTACAGAGTTGAGTAGTTGTGGAGGATCAAATTGTTGGAAATGCCTGGAGTATTTACTCTGTGATCTTTTACAGAAAAAGTTTGCTGACCCCTGACTTAGATGAACAAATTCATTAAAAGACTCTAAGTACCAAAATTCATTCAAGAAAAAAATAGATAGCCATTGATATCCCACTATCCAGTAAAGAAACTGAATTTAGATCGAAAACCTTCCCACAAGTTGGGTGGCACAAACCTGAAATCCCAGCTACACTGGAGGCTGAGGCAGGAGGATAGCAAGTTGGAGGGCCAACATGGGCAACTCAGTGAGATCTTGTCTCAAAAAGTTTTTAAAAGCCTGGGAAAGTAGCTCAGTGGTAGAATACTGGCCTACCATGTTTTGAGACCCTGGATTTAATCCCCATGACCACATATAACAACAACATCATCAATAGCAAAAAGCACACAAACAAACAAACAAAAAACCTTTCCACAAAGAAAACAGTGGGCCAGATGACTTCTCCAGCAAACTCTACTTCTTCCTTTTCATCTTTTATTTATTTTTCCTTCTCTAGAATTTCTGTACAATGTTGAATAGAGTTTACAAACTCAGACATCCTTGTCCTTTTCATAGTCTTATTGGGATAACATTCATTATTTCACCTTAATAAGGTTATCAGTTGTAGGTTTTTTATAGAAGCCATTGGACTGTTGGGAAAGTTTCTTACTATTCTTTATATGGAGTATATTTAATCTGAATGGATGTTGGGTTTTTTTTGTGTGTGCTTTTTTCCCCCTGCTTCTGTTGGCATAATCTATAGTTATATAGTTTTTCTTCTTAGTTCTGTTAATAAGGTAAATAATGATTAATTTTAGAATGTTAAACCAACATCACACACTTGTGGGATAAACCATCCTATTATGATGACACTGATTTTATGTTTATAGGTTCAGTTTTCTGATATTTTAAGATTTTCCTATTTATATTCATAAAGGTTGGTATCTATAATTTTATTTTCTTGCAATTATTTGTCTAGTTTGGCAACAGGATCATGATTTCCTAAACCAAATTGGGAGAGTGTACGTACATTTTCTATTTTCTGAAGGAGCTATGTTATTTACTGCTGAATGTTTGATAGAATATGCTAGAATTAATTGCAATCTGCTGAGCATAAAGTTTTTTTTATATTGGAAGGGTTGTATTAACTAATTCAATTTTTTAGTAGACAAAGCTTTTCAAAAATTTCTATTTGTTTTTGTTAGTTTGTTAAATTGTGTTTTTCAAGGAATTTATACATTTAATCTAAGATATTAAATGTATTGGCATATAGGATGCTTACTTGTCATACTTTTCATGTTTTTAAAATCTATAGCAGCATGCCCTCTTCAACTCTTTCTCTCTTTCTCTCTCCCCTCCCCTTCCCTCCGTCCCTCCCTCCCTCCCTCCCTTCCTTCCTTCCTTCCTTCTCTGCTTCCTTACTTCCTTTTTATCTCTCCCCCCTCTTCTCTCTCTCTCTCTCTCTCTTTCTGTGCTGGGAATTGAACCAAGGCCTTCACTTATGCGGGGCCAGCACTTGACCACTTAGCTACACCTCCAGCCCCTCTTTGTTTTTTCTTTCCTTTTTTTGCTACTGGGGGTTGAGTCCAGGCATTCTCTGCCACTAAGCTATATTCCCCAGGAATTTTTATTTTTTAATTTGAGATAGGGTCTCTTTACTTTGTCCAGGCTGGTTTCATAACTTGTGATCCTCTTGCCTTAGCCTTCTGAGAAGCTGGGATTACAGACATGAGCCATCAACTCCGTCATATTTGATACTGGTAATTTGTGTTCTCTTCCTTTGTGTTTTTTTTTTTTTTTTGGTGTGGTGCCCAGGATCGAACCCAGTGCTTCACCCATGCTAAGCAAGTGCTCTACCACTGAGCCATAACCTCGGCCCTTCCTTTGTGTTTTGATCAGTCTTTTAAAAAATTTTATTATTATTTAAAAAATTTTTATTATTTTTGGTACTACGGATTGAACTCAAGGGCTCCTAACTACTGAGCCACATCCCCAGCCCTTTTTATTTTGAGACAGGGCCTTGCTAAGTTGCTAAGGCTGGTCTTGAATTTGTGATCCTCCTGCCTCAACCTCCTGAGTTACTAGGATTACAAGCCTGTGCCACCATGCCTGACAAAATTTTATTATTATTTCTATTTTTATTTTGTCCAAGCCAAATAGTTGTTTAAGAGAGAATTTCCCCTAGTTTTATTGAGATGTAATTGACAAAAATTGTATATATTTAAGGTGTAGGACTTGATGTTTTTTTTTTTTTTTTAAATTTTTTATTGTTGGCTGTTCAAAACATTACATAGTTCTTGATATATCATATTTCACAATTTGATTCAAGTGGGTTATGAGCTCCCATTTTTACCCCATATACAGATTGCAGAATCACATCAGTTACACATCCATTGATTTACATATTGCCATACTAGTGTCTGTTGTATTCTGCTGCCTTTCCTATCCTCTACTATCCCCCTCCCCTCCCCTCCCCTCCCCTCCCCTCCCCTCTTCTCTCTCTGCTCCCTCTACTGACATTCGTTTGTCCCCCTTATATTATTTTTCCCCTTCCCCTCACTTCCTCTTGTATGTACTTTTGTATAACTCTGAGGGTCTCCTTCCATTTCCATGCATTTTCCCTTCTCTCTCCCTTTCCCTCCCACCTCTCATCCCTGTTTAATGTTAATCTTCTTCTCATGCTCTTCAACCCTACTCTGTTCTTAGTTACTCTCCTTATATCAAAGAAGACATTTGGCATTTGTTTTTTAGGGATTGGCTAGCTTCACTTAGCATAATCTGCTCTAATGCCATCCATTTCCCTGTAAATTCTATGATTTTGTCATTTTTTAATGCAGAGTAATACTCCATTGTGTATAAATGCCACATTTTTTTTTATCCATTCATCCATTGAAGGGCATCTAGGTTGGTTCCACAGTCTAGCTATTGTGAATTGTGCTGCTATGAACATCGATGTAGCAGTGTCCCTGTAGCATGCTCTTTTTAGGTCTTTAGGGAATAGACCGAGAAGGGGAATAGCTGGGTCAAATGGTGGCTCCATTCCCAGCTTTCCAAGAAATCTCCATACTGCTTTCCAAATTGGCTGCACCAATTTGCAGTCCCACCAGCAATGTACAAGTGTACCCTTTTCCCCACATCCTCGCCAGCACTTGTTGTTGTTTGACTTCATAATGGCTGCCAATCTTACTGGAGTGAGATGGTATCTTAGGGTGGTTTTGATTTGCATTTCTCTGACTGCTAGAGATGGTGAGCATTTTTTCATGTACTTGTTGATTGATTGTATGTCCTCCTCTGAGAAGTGTCTGTTCAGGTCCTTGGCCCATTTGTTGATTGGGTTGTTTGTTCTCTTATTGTCTAATTTTTTGAGTTCTTTGTATACTCTGGATATTAGGGCTCTATCTGAAGTGTGAGGAGTAAAGATTTGTTCCCAGGATGTAGGCTCTCTATTTACCTCTCTTATTGTATCTTTTGCTGAGAAAAAACTTTTTAGTTTGAGTAAGTCCCATTTGTTGATTCTAGTTATTAACTTTTGTGCTATGGGTGTCCTATTGAGGAATTTGGAGCCCGACCCCACCAACTGTAGATCGTAGCCAACTTTTTCTTCTATCAGACGGCGTGTCTCTGATTTGATATCAAGCTCCTTGATCCATTTTGAATTAACTTTTGTGCATGGCGAGAGAAAGGGATTCAGTTTCATTTTGTTGCATATGGATTTCCAGTTTTCCCAGCACCATTTGTTGAAGATGCTATCCTTCCTCCATTGCATGCTTTTAGCCCCTTTATCAAATATAAGATAGTTGTAGTTTTGTGGATTGGTTTCTGTGTCCTCTATTCTGTACCATTGGTCCACCCGCCTGTTTTGGTACCAGTACCATGCTGTTTTTGTTACTATTGCTCTGTAGTATAGTTTGAAGTCTGGTATCGCTATACCGCCTGATTCACACTTCCTGCTTAGCATTGTTTTTGCTATTCTGGGTCTTTTGTTTTTCCATATGAATTTCATGATTGCTTTCTCTATTTCTACAGGAAATGCCGTTGGGATTTTGATTGGCATTGCATTAAACCTATAGAGAACTTTTGGTAATATCGCCATTTTGATGATGTTAGTTCTGCCTATCCATGAACAGGGTATATTTTTCCATCTTCTAAGATCTTCTTCTATTTCTCTCTTTAGGGTTCTGTAGTTTTCATTGTATAAGGACTTGATGTTTTAATATGTATACATTGTGAACTAATTGTAATCACTTAGCTTCCATACCCATCGCTACACATTTTTTTGTCTTCTTTTTCTTTCTTTCTTTCTTTTTTTTTAATTGTGGTGAGGTAAAAGCACTTATGTATCCTCTTAGCAAATCTCCAGGACAAATGGAGTCTTGTTGTCTGTAGTCATATTGCTGTATATTAGATGTCCAGATTTATTTATCATGTATAACTGAAACTTTGTGTCCTTTGACCATCTCTCCATTTCTCTCACTTCCCTTGACAATCACCATTTACTCTCTGCTTGTATAATTTGGGCTATTTTATTTTTGAGACAGAGTCTTGTTCTGTTGCCCAGTTGTCCTTAATTTCACAATTCTTTTACCTCTGCCTCCCAAGTATCTGGGATTATAGTCATTCACCACCATGCCAAGCTAAATTTGACTATTTTAAATACTACCTAGTAAGTGAGCTTATGCAGTATTTGTATTCCTGGATTATTCTACTTAGCAAAATGTCTTACACTTTCATCCATGCTGCCATTACAAACGGCAGGCTCTTCTTTTTAAAGGCTGAGTAGTATTCCATTGTGTGTGCATGTGTGTGTGTGTGTGTGTGTGTGTGAGAGAGAGAGAGAGAGAGAGAGAGAAATTTCCTTTATTCATTCGTCCATCAACAATTAGGTTTATTAACAGATGAATGGATAAAGAAAATGTTGTATATACATATAATGGAGTTTTACTTAGTTATATAGAATGAAATTTATTATTTGCAGGAAATGGATAGAATTTGAGAGCATTATGTTAAGCAAAATAAGCCAGAATGCGAAACGGTTACATATTTTCTCTGATATGAAAGCTACAGAGAAAAAAGGAAGAAAAAAGGAGATGAAATCTCATGAAAATAGAAGGCAGACCAGTAGAGTAAGGGAAGGAGTCTAGCGGGAGGGAGGTGAGAAGGGAAAGCACATGTACTGGTGAATGAAATTGAGCAAATTATGTTATGAGTGTGTTTCTAAAAGATTCTTGGAAAGATTTTGGCCTTAAGTTTGATAAAATCTGGTTTTTAATATATGATCTACTCTGGAGAGTGTTCCACGTGTACTGGTATAGTATTCTGGTGCTGTTGGGTGGAAACTTCTGTACACATGTTAAGTTTATTTGATTCATTTTGTTGTCCAAGTTGGCTGTTGCTTTATTTTCTGTCTTAATGTTCTATTCACTATTGAAAGTGGGATAGTGAAGTATCATAGTGTTATTGTATTATCATCAATTTCTCTCTTCAGATATATTAATATTTGTTTTCTATATTTAGGTGCTCTTTTGTTGGGAGAAAATATATTTTTAAGTGTACAATTATCTGTTGAATTGACTCTTTTATCATAAGAAAATTATTTTTACTTCTGGAGACAGTTTTTGACCATGAAGTCTGTTTTGTCTGATGTAAGTATAGCTACTCATGCTCTATGAGGTTACTTTTTGCATGAAATATTTTTTCCCATCTCTTTACTTTCAGCTTATGTGTGTCCTTAAGTGAATTTTTTTTTTTTTCAGAAAACATATTGCTGGGTCTTGATTTTTTTTTACCCATATTTTTTTCACCCATTCAGCCATTATGTGCTTTTTTGTGGGGGTGGGTATTGGGGATTGAATTCAGGGGTACTAGGACACTGAACCAGATCCCTAGCCCCATTTTGTATTTTATTTAGAGACAAGGTCTCATTGAGTTGCTTAGTGCCTTGCTTTTTTGCTGAACCTGGCTTTGAATTTGCAATCCTCCTGTCTCAGCTTCCTGAGCTGCTGGGATTACAGGCGGCGTGCTCCACCCACCTGGCCAGTATCTGCTTTTTGATTGGGGAATTTAATTCATTTATATTTAATAGCAAAGCTTTATCCCTGCTGTTTTGTCATTTGTTGTTTTGCAATTGTATTGTTCCTCTCTTCCTCTTTTGTTGTCTTCCTTTGTTATTTGTTGATTTCTGAAGTGATTTGCTTTTATTCTTTTTTCTTTATCTTTTGTTTTATTTATTAGTTAATTTTCTTTGTAGTTATTTGGAGGCTTGAATAAAAGACCTTGTAATATAACCTTGTAATTTTAAACTGAGAACAACTTAATTTTGTACAAAATCTCTACACTGTTATTTCATCTCATTTGAAGTTTATATTCTTTTTTTTTTTTTTTTTTTCTGTGTGTGTGGGGATTGAACTCCAGGGCACTGGACCACTGAGCCACATCTCCAGCCTTATTTTGTATTTTATTTAGAGACAGGGTCTTACTGAGTTGCTTAGTGCCTCGATTTTTGCTGAGACTGGCTTTGAACTAGAGATCCTCTTGCCTTAGCCGCCTGAGCTTCTGGGATTACAGGCGTGTGCCACAGCATCTTGGTAAAGTTTGTATTCTTGAAGTCAGAGATTACTTCTTTTTATAGTACTATTGATTAACAAGTTTTATTATTTATGTTATGACTAATATTAATTTATGCTCCACCATTAAAGTGTTACATGATATTTATATCTATGTCAGTGAGATTTATGCTTTCATATGTTTTCATGTTGCTGTTTAGCATGTCTTGTTTCAAGTTTTGAAGAACTTTCTTAAGCATTTCCAGAAAGGGTGGTCTGATAATGATTGAACTCTGTCAATTTTTGTTGGTACAGAAAAAAATTAATCTTATCTTTATTTTAGTTTTTCGGTTTTGGGGGTTTGAACCCAGGTGTACTTAATGAATAAACTACATTCCTAGCTCTATTTATTTATTTTTTAAAAATTTTGAGATGGGGGGGGTCTCACTAAGTTGCTTAGGGTTTTGCTAAACTTCTGAGGCTGTCCTCAAATTTGTGATCCTTCTACCTCAGCCTCCCAAATCACTGGGATTACAGGTTAATCCAATAAGCCTGCTTCTTCTCCATTTAAAAAAAATATATATATATATATTTTTTAGGTGTAGTATTCTTGGTTGATAGTTTTCTCTTCTAGTAATTTTGAGTACATCATCTCATTCTCCTGGCCTGTAAAGTTTCTTCTTAAAAATCCCAGTCCTATATGTAATGAGCCACCTTTCTCTCAGGGCTTTCAAAATTCTGTCTTTTATCCACTTAATAATAATGTATCTAAGTGTAGAAATTTTTGTATTCAACCTATTTGGGATCTTTCAGACTTATTGAACCTGGTTATCTATATCTTTCCCTTGATTTGAGTAGTTTTTGATCATTTTTTAAAAAATAAACTTTCTGAATCTATTTCTTTTCCTGTGGGATTTCAATAAATTCTTTATTGGTTTGCTTATTTCCTATGTCTCCCAAATCTCAGACTGTCTTCACTCTTTTTCATTCTTTTTTTCCTCTCTGACTGGAAAATTTTAAATACCTGTCTTCAAGTTTGTTGATTCTTTCTTTTGCTTGATTAAATATGCTGTTGAAGGTTGTGTTAGTCAGCTTTTCATTTCTGTAACTAAAATACCTGAGATTAACAATTTAGAGGAGGAAGGATTTATTTTGGCTTACAATTTCAGAGATTCAGGCCATAGTTGGCGACTCTTAAGGCAGAAAAATTATGGGAGAAGGTCCTAGAGGAGGCTAGCTGCTCAGCTCATAGCAGCTGGGAAAGTGAAAGAAGGTAGGGTAGAGGGAAGGGGCCAGGGAGAACATAGACCCTTCCAGGACACAGCCCTAGTGACCTAGTCCATCTAACTAGGTTCCACTTCCCAGTTGTTCATTCAGAGCCTCATGAACCAGTCATTTCTTTAAAATCTTCACGTCTGACTCTCGAGGCATTGGGCTCACATTTGCAGCATGTAAAGTTGGGGGACATTCCAGATCCAAACCATAATAAAATTCACTTTTTCACTAACTTCTTGTATACTCTTCAGCTCCAGAATTTGTTTTGTTCTTTTAATGACTTCTGCCTTTTTTTGTTTAACTTCTCATTTTGTTCATATATTATTTCCCTGATACTATTGAGTTATCCATCTGTGTTATCTTTAGCTCACTGAGTTTCCTTTAAAACACATATTTTGAAATCTTTGACAGGGATTTCATAAGTCTCCCTTTCTTTGGGGTTAGTAACTGAAAATTTATTTTGGTGATATCATTTAAAAAATTGCTTTTTCCCGGCTGGGGTAGTAGCTCAGTGGCAGAGCACTTGCTGAACATGTGTGAGGCCATGAGTTCAATCCCCAGCACCACAAAAAAATTTAAAAAATGCTTTTCCTATTTTTGCAGCCTTGTGCTGGCACCTATGTGTTTGAAAAAACAGTTACCTTATCCAGTCTCTACAGATTACGTTCACTTGGGAAAGACTTCCACATGTGGACTGGGTGGTCTACACAATACACTGGGTTGACATAGATGTGAGGATTTTGGGGGACATGTGTGGGCCCCAATTATAGGGGGTGTGTAGTGAGTCAATCTGAAAGGTGTGTCCACATGATTCCAGGACTGGGTGGGAAATTCTGATCTTTGTGGATTTTTTTTTTTTTTTGCATATTTTCTTAGTTGTTAGATGTCATTGGGGACATTTTAATTAAAAAGCGGTCAAGGTAGCTGATAGTGTTGTTGAGATATTTTATATTATTACTGATTTTTGTGTTTAATAATTATCAGTTACTGAGAAAAAGTAACCAATAAATCTCCAAATATGATTATGGACTTATTTCATTCTCCTTAATTCAGTTAGTTTTTGCTTCATACATTTTCAAGTTCCAATTTTGGCATGCTCATTTGTAGTTAAGTATGCTTGATGCAGTGACTCATATATTATGAAATACATCTGTCTATTTTGTCTTATGTTAATATTACTACTTGTGATAGGCTTAATAGTGCCCCATCGCAAAGATGTGCATGTACTAATCTCTAATACCTGTGTATATGTTACCTTATATGGCAAAAGAAACTTTGCATAGATGATTAAAAATCTTGAGACAGAGAGATTATGCTGGATTATCCAGATGGGTTTAGTGTAGTTATGGGGACTTTATGTGAAGGACACAGTGGAGTCAAAGTCAGAAAAAGGGAATGTGATAGTGGAAGCTGAGGATGACTTTTGTTTATTGTGGTACTGGAGAATGAACCCAGGGCCTTGCACATGGTAGGCAAATACTCTTAGCACTCTCTGATAGGATACACTTTGAAGGTGGTGGAATAAGCCACAAATTAAGGAATGCAAGCAAACATCATGAGCTGGAAGAATTAAGAAAATGGATTCTTTTCTGACACCTCCAGAAGGAAAGCAGTCCTGCCAGCACCTTGACTTGAGGTGTCTGATCCCAGAACTTTAAGAAAAAGATATATTTCATTTTAAGCTAATAAGTTTGTGATAGGTAATTCACTACAGCTATGATAAAAAACTAATATACAACTACAGTTTTCTTTTGCTTACTGTTTGATGTTTTTCTTTGTGTATCTTTTTCTTTCAACCTATTTGTGTTATTGTAGATGAAGTGCGTATCTTATAGACAAAACTGGTTCTTGATTTTTCTTCAAGTCTTTTAATTTCTGCTGTTTATTTGGTGTGCTAGTCCATTTAGGTGAATACAATTACAATCATAACACTGCATAGTAACATTTCAGCAACTGCATATATGACAGTGATCCGATGATGATGTTCATACAGTGATAATTGCTTAATGGCACATTTCCTAAAATTATATTCCTGTTGTTAAACAATGCTTGATCGTACTGATATTACTGGCTTTACATTTATCATTTTAAGCTATTTGCTTATAATTTGTCTTACCTGATTTAATTTCTTTTTTCTTTTAAAGAAAGTGAGAGAAAACAATAAAATATTTTATATGTACCTATATACTTCCCATTTCTTGTCTTCTGTCTTTTCTGTAGATATAAGTTTTCCTTTAGTGAATTTCTTTTTTTTTTTTTTTAATTTTTTTTAAATTTTTTATTGTTGGCTGTTCAAAACATTACATAGTTCTTGATATATCATATTTCACAATTTGATTCAAGTGGGTTATGAGCTCCCATTTTTACCCCATATACCGATTGCAGAATCATATCAGTTACACATCCATTGATTTACATATTGCCATACTAGTGTCTGTTGTATTCTGCTGCCTTTCCTATCCTCTACTATCCCCCCTCCCCTCCCCTCCCCTTAGTGAATTTCTTTTCAAAGAACTTCCTTTAACATTTCTTATAGTGTGGGGCTGCTCATGACAAATTCTGTTTTCTTTGGTCTGAAAATGGCTTTATTTCCTCTTCATTTTTACTGGATATTTTTGCTGTATGTAGAATTCTGGATGGTTTGCCATTTTTAAAAAATATTTTTAAACTTTTTTTTTTTTTAGTTGTAGATGGACACAATATTTTTATTTTATTTATTTTTATGTGGTGCTGAGCCTCATGCATGTGAGACAGATGCTCTACCACGGAGCTACAACCCCAGCCCTGATGGCTTACCATTTTAAGATGGTATTTATTCCATTATCTTTCTCCCTCTTGGTTTCTGATGAAAATTCAGGTATCATTTATGTGATAATTATTAATGTGTTCTTTTTATTAGCTGCTTTTAATATTTTTATATTTTTAAAATCAGTTTTATGTGATCTGTGTTACTTTCTTTATGTTTATTGGGATTCATTGAGTTTCTTATATTTAAGTTATACACCAAATTTGGGAAGCATTAGACCATTAATTTTTCAAATTCGTTTCTAACTCCATTATAGCTCCTGTTTATTTCTTGGAGTTCAATTGTATATATGTTATATTACTTGGTATTATCCTGTAGGTTACTCAAGTTCTGTTTATCTTTCACCTCATTTTCCCTCTATTCTTAATATTAGGTAATTTATAGTAATCTGTCTTCATGTTCACTGACCTTTTTTCTTCCCTCTCCAATCTTCTATAAGTACCATTTGGTTGTTTTTTTTTTTAAAATTATGAATATTATTCTAGAGGATTCACTGGATTCTTTTTATAGCTTCTATTTCTATGATGAGATTCTTCAGCTTTTTATTCATTATGACTGTTTTCCTCTAAGTCTTTGAACATATTGATACATATAGTAAATTTATTGTTTGCTAATTGCAACATCTATGTCATGTTCATTTATTTTCTATTTATTAATTATTCTCTGGACCAAGGCCCACATTTTCTTATTTTTTGCATTCTAATAAATTTTATTCTATTCTTGGCTTTAAATATGATATTTATAGCTAGCCTGCATTATGCCTTTTTCCTTTTTGAAATAAAATTTCTATTTGGGGATAATTTCAGACTTACAGAAATGTTTCAAATATATTACAGAGCATTCCTTTGTACTCTTTATGCCATATTTCTTGATGTTAACATCTTAAATAATCACTGCACTGTCAAAAGTAAAAAATTAACATTGTTACATTTTTATACCTAAATTCCAGACCTCATTTGAATGTCACTAGTTTTCCACTAATGTCCTTTTTCCATTATAGGATCCAATCCAGGATACCATATTGCATTTATTTATCTTGTTACTCATTCTTCACTGTTCTATGACAGTTTATCAGTGTTTTCTCATTTTTCATTATCTTGATATAGTTGATAAGTAATGGGCATGTATTTAATAGAATCCTCCTCAATTTAGAGTTATTTCATTTTTTTCTTGATATTTCACTAGGGTTATTGGTTTTGGGGAAAATACCTAATAACTAGGTATTCTCATTGTGTCATATTTGGGGGTATATGATATCACCAAGATTCATCATTGGTGGTTCAGATGTTCATGTGGTTCGGGTACTATTTACCAGGTTTCTCCTCAGTAGAGTCACTCTTTGCCTCTACCTGTTTTGCTCTGTGGAAGCAGGTATTTAAGTCTTGGCCACACTCAAAAGGAGGGGAATAATATTCTACATACTGAAGGGATAGTATCTACATATATTATTTGAGATCTTTGGTAAGAAAAATTTATTACTTCTTCCTCATTTATTAAATCAATATGGACTCACAGTCTTTTTTTCTTTGAGTTATAATTCAATATGAATTATTATTTTGTGATTCAAATTGTTCTATTGGGAATTTTTTTGGGTTAGTTATATGTCCTGATATGCCTTCAATTAAAAAAAAAAAACTTTCTTATTTTCTAATACTAAAAGACTTTAAGAGGCTCCAAGCTCATTTTGAGTTTTCTCTGCCCTAGCCCTAGAATTAGTCATTTCTTCAAGGAAACTCTGGCTCTTGTGTTGCCTTCCTTTTATTTTTTTCCACAACCATTTTTAAGCATACAGATCAGTAATGTTAAGTACTATTATGGACTAAATGTTTGCGTCCCCCGAAAAATACATATATTTTGAAACCCTAACCTCCAATATGAGTGTTTTCCAAAATGGGGCCTTTAAACAAGTTATTAAAGTTAAATGAGGTCAAATTTGATCTGATAGGTTAGTGTTTTATAAGAAGACATACCAGGCTCAGGTTGTGTGGCTCAGGGGTGAGCGCTTACCTATCAAGTGTGAGGCCCTGGGTTCAATCCTCAGCACCACATAAAAATAAATAAATAAAATAAAGGTATTGTGTCCAACTACAACTAAAAAAATAAATATTAAAAAAAAGATATACCAAAGTTCACTATCCTGTGTACACAATGAGGAAAGGACATTTGAGAATATACCAAGAAGCCTGCAATTCAAGGGGGGAGCCCCTCACCAGACACTACCCCTGTTGACACATTGATCTTGGACTTAAAGTGTCAGAACTGTGAGAAAATAAATTTCTATTGCTTAAATCTGCTAGTATGTGGTATTTTGTTATGGCAGCCTTAGAAGGCTAATACAAGTAAGTTTCAAACATGCAACAGATCTGAACTTTTTGTCTTGCAAAGCTGAAACCTTTTTTTTTTTTTAGTATATTTTCTAGTAGTCAGTGGAGATATATATATAATGGTGCTGAGAATTGAATCAGGGCCTCACACGTGCTAGGCAAGTGCTCTACCACTGAGCCACAACACCAGGCCCTTTCCCTCCCCAAAGCTGAAACCTTATATGCATTGAATAACTTTCCTTTCTCCCTTCCTCCCAGTTCCTGTCAAACACTTTTGTTTATGTTCCCTTCCTTTTAAGGGCATCAAAATTTGTTCTTATAAGCAGCCAAATTACTGGTGGATCTTTTTGATACTGTCAAGCTTTTTTTGTTTGTTTGTAACTGCTGCTAAGAAATGCATGTCTGTTCTGGCTGTTTAGCCTTTGACTCTGAGGGAGGCCCTCTCCACTAGGGCTTGCATTGTTTTAACTTATATGAGCTGGATTCCCCACCACCACCACCACCACCACCACGTATTGAATCCAGAGCCTCACAAATTCCAGGTAAATGGTCTACCACTGAGACACATCTCCAACCCTCAGTCTTAGCCAGAGCGTGCAACTTAGCTCTTAGCCACGAACCTGTGGTTAGTTTTCATGCAGTCTCCTAGGACCCTCTCTCTCTGTGCAGCTCTCCCTTGTCAGTTTTCCTGCTCTACAAATTCCAGCCACTTAAGCAGCTTATAACTCTAATCTCTGCCCCTTTAGTTTAATGAGACTACTGTTCTGTTTAGGATTTGTTTTCCTGTCTGTGCCAGAAAGTGCCTCTATGCAGGAAACTATGATGATGCACTGTAGCACTTGCATTTGGGTTTCTCTTCTCTTGAGGATCACAATGCAGCCTCTTTGTGCTAGTGTGTATATTTGCATGTGTAATTTTTTGGTTGGACAGCAAGTTCAATACCACTCTGTGGTGACTAGAAGCAGAACTCTATTCATTTTTATCAATATGCTATCCTTGTTTCTCTTCTTCTTTTCTACTAACTTTATGCACTTTCATTTGGTGATCTTATCTATTCTTAAGAGTTTCAATTTCTGTTTTTCTTAAAAAAATTTTTTTAGGTGTAGTTGGACACAATACATTTATTTTTTATTTATTTATTTTTATGTGATGTTGAGTATGGCAAGCACTCTACCACTGAGCCACAACCCAAGCCCCCAATTCTGTTTTCTTACTTTGATTTTTTTTGTGTGTGTGTGTGTGTGGTGCTGGGATTGAACCCAGGGCCTTGTGCATGCGAGGCAAGCCCTCTACCAACTGAGCTATATGCCCAGCCCACTTTAATTTTTTAGTAAACTTTCATTACTAGAAATAAATTACTAACACTTTTGTATGTATTTGTTTAATTTGCTCTTCTTAATGTTTGTCTTTTCTTATAAAAATAAGACAACAGGGAGGAAAAAAATTAATGGAATTTCTGACAGTCTGAAGAATAGAGGTTAGAGCACACCTGGAAGAATGTTTAGGGGAAGACAGGAGTATGTCATATTCACAAAACATACCTGGGACATAGTTTTTTTTTCCCCCTGTAATTATAGGCACATTCAGCTAACAGTCCAATTCTCTGTCATTTATCACTACCCACACGGTACAAGAAATGGTGAAATCAGTCCTGTTTGGCATATATCTATTTTCTCAGAAGAAAACAGTAGAGGAAAAAATCTTAGAAAAATGCTAGGAACCACTCTCATTTTTATTCTAGGGTCCATAATAAAAATTGCTGAATATGAGAACCATTTTTGCTTGCTCTATAGAGTTAGGTGAGATTGAGAATCAATTTAATATGGATACAGTGAGCATCTAGAGAGTGTGGTGGAGCAAAAAAAAATTTTTTTACAATAGAATGTCCTATAGAATGTTAATTTCTATAGGAAGCCCCAGAATTTGAATCATTTCCTGAAAAATTACTTCTGTTTTGTCAAGTTTCCTGCTACCAGTTTAGTTACTAGGCGATTTCCTTACTGACAGGTCTTCTCATACTTCTATAATTTTAACTCTCTTAACTCAATGTGAAAGATATTAGGTGGAGATGACTGACAGTGATATTTATTCCATGTTAGAGTTGCCTAACACAGCACAAGCCGAGAATGACTACAGATCACAGCAAAAAGGTGAGTTAACCAAGTTAGCTTGGAAGCTGTTTGTAGTGACTCTAGACCATAGATTAATAAGAAGTAGAATAATTTTGGAGTAGAGGGTACAGAAAAATTGAGGATAATCTGAAGAAATACTTTGGGTTCAGTCTGAAGTCATGAATTGGAGTATGGAAATTTGGTATATGGTATGGAATATGTTAGTAGTTCTCAGATAAACTTTTTTTCTAGCCATTTACTTCTATTATCACATCTAATGCCTGGCTAGGACAGTGCATTATTTTTTTTTATTGCCTCTGAACTAAAGCAAGAACTGTATTGGGAAAAGTTTCTCTCTTTAATCATGTTTGGAGTAAACTTGGACCAGCTATTTAATTTCTAAACATGTTGTTTTTATATGAAATGAGGAAGAGACCAATAATTTTGCTAATTGGTAATGGTAAGATTTTGTCAGAAAAGAAACTAATTCACATTTGTAGGTGTTTTTCTCCCTCATTCTAGTATAGTACCAGAATGGTAATGAGGGATGAAAAGGTGAGAACACTACAGATAAGCAGTCCCTTTGATTCAGGGGATGTTGAGGGCAAACAAACAAACAAACAACGCCCCCCCCCCCCCCCCCCCCCCCCCCCCCCCCGCAAAAAAAAAAAACCTTTATGTAGAATCCTGACAGAACACTATCTGAGACAGACAGATAAAAGCAGATAAGTTCCAGAAGAATATATTCTTTAGTGTAGTTCTTTAAGCTTTCTTGTTGCTACATAGTCTTATTGATAATGATTTTTAATGTTGTCTGTCAAAAGCATTGCCAAGGGCTGGGGATGTGGCTCAAGCCGTAGCGTGCTCGCCTGGCATGCACAGGGTGCTGGGTTCAATCCTCAACACCACATAAAAATAAAATAAAGATGTTGTGTCCACCGAAAACTAAAAAAATAACTATTAAAAAATCTCTCTCTCTCTCTTAAAAAAAAAAAAAAAGCACTTCCAAAATATGCTAAATCATTCCCATATACTTGGGCAATTAGATTTATTTTTATTGCTATAATTATATAGCACATTTTATTTGTATATTCTTTTCCTTCTTTGGGATTATATCTGTGCTAATTTCTAAGGACTAGAAATATTAATATACAACTTGAAGTATAAGTTCAATTTATCTTATAACTGGTGATAAATTGGAACTTAATAGTTGGAACAAGTATAATATAATATGTAATTAATATAAATTAAGAAATCTATTTTACTTTCTCAAATTGGATGGTGTTGTACAACAAAATATAATTATGTTTTGATAAAATTTTATCATTTAACATAAGATCTAAAATGAATGTTTATTTCATTAAATGTTCTTGTATGGTTCAAATGTATTTTAAAATAAATTTTTTTTAGTTGTAGATGAACCTTTATTTTATTTATATACGGTGCTGAGAATTGAATCCAGTGCCTCACACATACTAGGCAAGTGCTCTACCACTAATCCACAACCCCAGTCCTACAAATGTATTTTTTTATGTCGCTAGAAATCTAGTGTTTCTGGATTCATCAGTCAAAATATTTGTCATGTGGAATTCTCTCTTTCTAAAGGCATCTCTCTCTGTGAATTTCTTTTAAGCAATTCAGAACAGTTCATATATACGCATATATACAGAATAATTTATCTAAAATTTAAACAGAAAAATGAGGTACAAATGGGCAAAATTGATTTCCTAATTAAAGGTTTATCAAATAAAGGAGTCAAAACTAGAAGTTGAATGTCTTAAGTTTACATAATTTCACTCTTTACATGTAATACCTACAGTATCTGACTATGAGACACCTATGATTTTGAAATAAAAAGTTTTGGGGAAAATACTTCCACTTTTCAAACTGAAAGATCATTCTTAGATATAAGTTGTATGCAGCATAGTTAATATGAAGTAATGTTTCATCTTTGAGCATTCTTTTTTTCATCTTTAGACATTCTGTCAACCTAAACTCACTGTGCTTCCAATAATGGGAGTTTACAAAGCAAAAGGAATTTTTTCATTCTCTTCTGAGATGCAAGTTATTTTATTTTTGTTTAAATTTTGTTTATTTAAAGATGGAGTAGCTAATACATTCACATGGTTCAAAATTCAGAAGGTACAAAAGAAAATAAGGTAAAAAGTCTCTGGCCTATCTCTGTCCCTCCCCATTTGTCTTCTCCAGAGGCAAACAACATATCAGATTCTTGCACAAATCTTAGTACATCCTGTTTGGGGAATGATTCTTTGTTGTTGTTTTTTTGTTTGTTTGTTTGTTTTTGAGACAGGGTTTCAATATGTTGCCCAGGCTGGTCTCAAATTTGTGATCCTCCTGACATAGCCTCCAGAATAGCTGGGATTAAAGCATGTGCCACAGCTCCTGGCTTAGAATTCTTTCCCATAACTATATATTTTAAGAATCACTCCTTATCAGCAACAAATAAACAAAACACTCCAAATATTCTGTTGTTAGAAGCTGCAAACACACTTTAGGGGAATATCAAAATATATATGGCCTTTTTTAATATTAATCTTTTAGTTTTAAGTGGACACAATATTTTTATTTTATTTTTTATGTAGTGCTGAGGATAGAACCCAATGCTTCATGCATGCTAGGTGAACACTCTACCACTGAGCTGCAACCCCAGCCCTATATTGGTCTTTTATTGATTGGCATTTAGGTTGTATTAAATTTTTTCATCCCACAAAGATAACTGCCAGGAATAGCCTTGTAAATATGACATTTTGCACATGTTTACGTAGCTATAGAAAAATTTTCTTAAAGAGAAATTGCTGGGCTGAAGGGTAAATACCTTTGCAGTT
The DNA here is from genome assembly GCF_021218885.2 of Marmota monax. Taxonomy (NCBI): domain Eukaryota; kingdom Metazoa; phylum Chordata; class Mammalia; order Rodentia; family Sciuridae; genus Marmota; species Marmota monax. Next base: position 642,025 of record NW_026692798.1, on the reverse strand, counting down.
TTGGTAAATATTGCCAAATTTTCCTTCAACCTCTAAAGAGGTTATACCTACTTGTATTCTCACTACCAAAGTATAAGAACAAGTAAGCCACAATTTCAAAGGAAAAAAAGTTTTCTTTAACTTCGTAAAAAAGTATCTTTCTTGAAATAGGTGTTTGTGGTACTTTAGACGTTAAAGCAAGTCCCTGAGAGATTCAGGAAAGAAATCTTTTTTTTTTTAATTGGTACATTATATTTGCTCATAATAGTTGGATTTGTTGTTTTATATTCATACATGCACACAATAAAGAAATATAATTTGGTTATATCATTCCCCCAACCCCACCCTTCTTTTCCTTTTTCCTTTCTAGCTTCTACATATGAGAGAAAATATATGACCCTTGACTTTCTGAGTTTGGTTTATTCAGAAAAGAAATCTTCATGGCCTGTGTCTTAGTTCCCACTAGACCCAGTTGCTTCAAGATCCCATATACAATTCCTTTATCTTTCTTCTGAGGATTTTGTGTTGGATTCTGTTTTTGTAGCTTCTTCCAGGCCTTCTCTTGCTTGCCTTGTGGCAATAGCTCTGGGGCTTCTGAATGCAATTCTTATGAGTTTACTGCTATACCAATGGATTCAGTGCCAGGGTAAGTGCTAATTTAAGGTAAAATTAATCTTTCATTTTATCCATTTTACATTATAAAATTGGTATAACATTTGAAAAATGAAAAATAATTCAAATAAAATAAGTTGCCAACTGTATACAACTACTTCCTAAGTGTAGCCTCCTCATTTTGGACTATATGCATTTATATGAGTGTTTATTCTCTTAAAATATTGCAAACAAGTCTTTTAAAAATCTCTCCAATCCTCCCCACCCCAAAACAAAGCTTGGAATAGTTTTGACCATAGAATACTTATAATGTTGTATATTGTTTTTTGGTTTTCCATATTGTGTCATAATAGTTTCCTACTTATTACCACATTTATCATATTTAAATTATAGTATTTATGGTGTTTAACCACTCACATAAGCATTTGGTTGCCTTCATATTTTCTAAAACTAGTTTTCCAAGACTTAGTTCTTTAAGGTCCTTAAATCTGATGATTCAGAGGACTGAGTTTATTTTTTCACAGTCAGGTTCCTAACTTAGGTTTATGTAATGGGGGATAATTAATGACAGATTACATAGAACTTATTCATTAGGATTCTAAGGGTTCAGCCTCAGGACTCTACCTCACACCAAGTCCTACTTTGACAAAACAAATGGAGAATTTTTGATACAAAGTGGGTCATGATTGTACGGAAAAAGCACAGATCTATAAAGTGCCAATTTAATAGTTTGATGTGCTGAACTCTCTATTGGTCCCATGTCAGGCCTTCCCATAGAGAGTTACCTAATCTTCATAGGAGAAGGGCTACCTACTCTACTCTTAAACTCTTAAATCTGGAGTAGATATGTGAGTTATTCTGCTATTATTATTATTATGCTAGGGATCAAATCTAGAGCCTTGCAAGCACTCTACCACTGAGCTACATCCACAGTCGTCTGTTCTGCAATCATATATCTACACATATGCTTATGTGATATAATGACACATGCTTGCTCATTGTAGAATTGTGCTTATATGATGAGTTTTTTCAAATATGTTTCATGGAAATAGAAAATCAATAAAATTATGAAATCTTGTTTGAGATTATCTTGAAATCTTATTCACTTCTCATATTTTTTACACTTTTAAATTGGTACATTTTAGTTGTACATAATGAGGACTTGTTACATGAACACGATATAATAATATGACTTGGCCAATATCACTCTCCCTCTTATTTTTTTTAATATATTTTTTAGTTGTTTATGTACCTTTATTTTTTATTTATTTATATGTGGTGCTGAGATTCAAACCCAGTGCCTCACACATGCTAGGCAAGCTCCCTACCACTGGGCCACAACCTCAGCCCTCCCTCTTATTTTTAAAAGAACTATAATCTAATCATTTTAAAGGAATGAGGATTGTCTATTTAAAAGAACTCAGGAAAATTCTATGCTTTTCACTTTAGCATTAGATATTAGATATGTAACATTAGATATGTTTCTCTGTTAGAATTTCTTTCTTTCTTTTTTTGTAGTACTAGGGATTAAACCAAGGATCTGGCATAAGCTAGGTAAGTGCTCTACCACTGAGCAACATCCCAGCTCTTTTTATTTTTATTCTGAGATAGGGTTTTGTTAAATTGCCAGGTTGGTTTTGAACTTGTGATTTTCCTGCCTCTGCCTACTGAGTAGGTGGGATTGCAGGTGTGCACTGTTGCACCCAACAGAAAAAAAGTTTAATTACCTACAGTAAATCAGTTGTGCAGAAGTCTAAGTATTTTGTTCAGTTTCCAATGGTGACAGTCATTTTTTTTTTTGGTATCGGGGATTGAACTCAGGGGCACTCAACCACTGAGCCACATTCCCAGCCCTATTTTGTATTTTATTTTGAGACAGGGTTTCACTGAGTTGCTTAGCACCTCACTTTTACTGAGGCTGGCTTTAAACTTGCGATCCTCCTTACTCAGCCTCCTGAGCCACTGGGATTATAGGTGTGCACCACCGTGCCCAGCTGACAATCTTTAATAATCAACCTTTCATTCTAGTTGTTTGTTCTTTCTAGTTTCTTTCCTTTTTTTAATACACCATATGGGATATCATGTTGACGTTGGATATCCTGAATGATTCTGCCTGATTTAAGAATGTACATTATGAAGTTATACAATGTATGTGTCAAACATAAACAGTAAACAGATATGTATCATGCAAATGCAGATTTATTTTATCTGGTAAATATATATCACATGTGCATAGAGGTCTCTGGTGTGAATAATATGCTCTCCACAGTCCCAGGCATGTGTACTACTTTTTCTTTTCTGCTCTTCACAGGCACATCCTTGCCTGGTGAAGAGAAGGCTAGTGGTGTGAAGCATTGTGTTTGAGGCCACACATTATTACGCATTTCTCTAAACCTCAATCTGAAGGTGGTGGGACAAGGAAGACACTGAGAATGCCATATTTCCTTTTATCGTCCTTTTCATTTCCAAATCTATTTGTTCCATAAAGATATGAACCAGGTCTTCTTCCTTTCTAGGGTCCAACTGCTTTACTTGTGCCAGCTGTCCTAGCTGCCCAGATCTCTGGATGAGACATGGTAACCATTGTTATTATTTTTCAATGAAGAAAATGGACTGGAATTCTAGTCTGCACTTCTGTTTAGCTGAAGACTCAGATCTCCTGATGATAACGGACAACAAGGAAATGGTAAATACAAACATTTAGAAGATGTAGTTTTTATTTTTTAATGATTGCTGTTCAAATGTGCCAGGTATCTTCTTTAAGCAGCAAAAGGAGCCTGTGATCTTGGGGGAGGCTGTATTCTTCCCTTTCCCTCTCCTCTTCTTGTTTTCTCCGGCTCCACTCTTGCCTTTTCCCCTCTCCTTCCCTACTCCTTAACTACTATCTGACCTAATTACCCTCAGATATAGCAACCAGGTGCTGTGTAGGCATGTATGTATATGTGTGTGAGTGTTGGAGGTGACAGGATTGGGAGTATTACAGAGAGGAAATAGAATTGAAGTGCAGGTCTAATTAAAACAAGCATCTGGGCCTGTAGGTTCAGTGATCTCGTGTTTGAGGTGGGTAGATCATTTGAGCCTTGGAATTTGAGTACAACTAGGCAACATAGTGAGACCCTGTCTCAAAAAGAAAAAGGAAAACACACACACACACTCACACACACAAAAAAAAAAAAGAAAGAAAGAATAAAGTAAAAGAAAGAAAAAAGGAAAAGAAAAAAAAAAGGAGAAAAAGATCTGGGCATGGTAGTGCTTGCCTGTAATCCCAGTGGCTCTGGTGGCTGAGGCAGGAGGATGGTAGAGTTCAAAGCCAGACTCAGAAACTTAGTGAGGCCCTAAGCAATTTAGCAAGATCCCGTCTCAAAATAAAAATAAAAAGGGCTGGGGCTGGTGCTGAGTGGTTAGCACCCCTGAGTTCAATCCGTGGTACAAAAAAAACCAAACAAACAAACAAAAAAAAAAAAACAAAGAAACATAAGATCTAAAAACAAGAAGGTAGCAAGTTCCTATACAAAAGCCAGTGAATTTGGGAAGGAGTGGAAGAAGAAGAAAGATCCTAGAGGTAAAAAGATCATGGCAGGGGCTTAAATGTCTTCTTTTAAAATATTTTTTCATTCATTGAAATTCAGTAAGTTTCAGACTGGGAAACAATGTCCAAAAAGTTGGATGGAAGAAAGGAAACTGTGTGTGTGTGTATGTGTGTGTGTCAGTGTGTGCACACGTGTGTGTGCATGTATGATCATGAACATCTTGCAGAACTCAGCAGTTGGGATTCCATTTCCTATAGTCCTCTCAAATCCTTCATATCCACCTAACATCTGTTAGTCCTATGGCATCTGAAGGCAATACAAGGAATTCATGTTCCAGGCACAAAAATCAATCAACTTCAATCCCAATATGAAGAAAATAAGAAATCCTAGCTTGATTTTTAGGATTTAGAAATCCTAGTGAGATTTTTTGATTTTTCATGCTGACTTTTATTTGTTTTGATAGTCATGTTTTCTTTTTTTGAGTAGAATCATGTCACAGAGAACACTTTATTACGAATTAAACTGTATTAACATCCCTTGGAGAAATCCAGAGAGGCAATTTCTCTATAGCACTTAAGTAGAACATATAGTCCCTAATTTTTATAACTTCCTATTTTAAGAAAAGATTAAAGAATTTTGATTCTTATTTTCAAATAGATAAAAATTTCTATGAAAGGAATACTCCATGATTTGAAATTCTTGATAGAATTTAAACTTCAAATCATTCCACCTCTGCGATCGATGTTTCCTTTATGTCTTCCCTGATCTAAGGCAGAATGCATTGGGCTCTATTAATTAGATGTGAAATCTTTGTTTTATGGTTTCTGATAATAATAGCCTGGTTTTCTGGACCTCATGGCAGCACTCCTACTCTCATTCTAATGTAGCTGCATCTGAGGACCTGAGCTGACTGCAGTCAATAGCAGAAGTGAGCAACGAGCTTGAAACATTTGCCCAACATTGCAAATACCAATAAACAGGAGTACTGAGTCATAATGAAACACATTGCCACAGAAAATTGTGATATGACAGCTACTTAAATTATACAGTGTGACAATGAGAGATGAGGAGGGAAAAGAATAGGGTACAGAATATCTGGGAGTTGGAGATACTTCTGTTTCTCTGAGGTATGCAGAGGAAGAAAGGGACCTACAGGGATTTTGTCCTTCCTTTCTTTCCTTACATTCCTTGCATCTGTGTCCACTGTTGGGTAAAGTGAACAGAGTTAAATTGGCTGCATTTTCAAGATGAGACTATTTTCTCTTAAGACCCTTTGGTTCAAGTCAGTATTGGAAAGGGTAAATATCTCCGTTAGATTTAATATCCATAGATAAGTTTTACTTTTGACATTCCTGAGGATTCTTGCTTGATTCTCTGGCTTCTTTTTCTCCAGCTTTTGTCATATTCTGTAGAACCAAATTTACATATCCAATTTTCAGAGTCTCTTGTCCTAGCATTGTTATTCTTTTGATCTTAAGGCAAGGTTTATATACTATTTTAGGATATGTGTGATGTTCCTAGTATTATGCTTGGGTCTGAACAGTTACCAAAAGAACATATTTTTTTTTTTTTAAAAAAAGATGTGTATCTGGGCTGGTTAAGACAGAAGTTTTTCAAACTGGCATTCCATTGGTGAATACCGCTAGAGAATGACGTGCTATATACTGGAGGCTAAATGCCTGTTAAGAAAACTCTTTTTACACTTTTAAGTAATATGTTCAATGTTGTTCTTCTTCAGCCTCCAGACACCTGTGAAATACCTCTAAAGTTAAAGCAATAGATCCAATCAATTTTAAATTTTATGAGTACTCTGTATTGTACTTTTTTTCAAGTCAATTACATTCATTACCTCAAATTGTTTACAAAAAAAAGTGTCTGAAGAAAACTTTAGTGATGATATTAGAAAATATGAGACTGTTTTAAAACACATGGGTTTCTACTGTTTTGGAACATCCTGCATTTTATGTTCTGCTTTTATCACATAACATTATTTCTTCTTTTTTAAAATTTGTTTTAAGTAGTCATAATGACATTATCTCATTCCTATTTTTTTCTAACACTAAATTATTTCAGGCAATTTTTAAAAATTATGAAATATTTCTTAAAAAAATTATTTTTAATAATTCTGCATTACTCTGCTTTGCTTAAATATTTTCACATTAGACAAAATTCTGTCTATGCCCAATTATTATGATCTATGAGCATATTTATATAAATTATTTTTATTGGGGTCATTTATATTATTTTATATTATAATCCCTAAAGTTAAGTTGGTTAATAAAAAATGACTAATTTAATAGCTTTGGTATGTTATCAGTTATTCTTGATAGTTGAATAATATAGATGCTTTATATAAACCATGTTAATTTTGTCAGTTTAAGGAGTTTGTTTTGTGCCTTAATAGTATTTTAATTTCAATTTAAAATATTACCTACAAAAAATGTGTGTCTGTGTGTGTGTGTGTCTGTGTGTATAAGGTAAAAATATCAACCTACAAAAAAATGAAAGAAAAGAAAAAATGAATCTGATTTAATTTGCTTGAGTCCTGTCTTTACCTCGCTTGTTACTTCTAGTTCTTGCAAGTTTTTTTCTACAATAAAAATGAATATTACTAAAGTGATGCAGCTCTTAAGTGCTCTAGTTCATACACTCTCTGGGGGATAATATTTCTGAGTTAACACCTTTATATCTTCATGCTTTTTTTTTTTGCCACACATATGCATACACGCATACACGCACCCACACACAAATTTGCTGAGTACATAGAAAAGCAATTGCACTCTGGGTTGAAGGCTCTTCCAAATAGGAAGATTTTCAAGTGAAAGTGATACAGTAAAAATTTTCAATATATAGCCTCAGCAGTAGGAAGTAGTAAAAAGAAGTGCTCAAGTGGCTCAGAATTATATGGGTACTGAAAATGACATAGTGCAGGAATGGAGTTTGTAAGTGGGCATCAATTAATCCTAGCTTTTCAGATGCTAATTGAAAAATCTGAGAAAAGCTATATCCATTTCTGTGTTTTATTTGTTGCCATTCCCCCTCTGTCTGGGAAGGTCTCATTTGAGTTGAGACTGAGACCTGAATGACAGCCATATGAGAACCTAGGGGAAGGTATTGCAGACAGAGGGAAAAGCTATGCAAAGACCCTAGAGGAAGAATGCATTTGGCATGTTAAAGGAGCAGAAAGAAAGTGTATGGGGCTGGAACTTAGTGAGTAAATAGTTGTTAAGGGCCAGACTACGCAAGACTGTATACATAGTGAAAATTTTAGATTTTTAGGACCAAAACCTAAAGAAGAGAAAATAGAAATTATTTAGACATGTGAAATACCACAAAAGCTTCTTGTACTTCCTATAGCATCTTTTCTGGGAGTGCAAAGAGGTTTCATGCCTTTCCTGACTTTATAATAGGAAGTCTTTATTTTCTGATAAAAAGTCCAATTAGTTAAAGGAAAATGGCTCAGTGTAGCCCATGAATCCTTATTGTTCAGCAATCATTTTCCAGGAGTAGAATAAAAATGACATAAAAATGGGATGTCTGCTGGTATCATAATTACTACATTGAGGTGGAATTTTACTGCTTTCTTGGTTTCTGAATAAAAAGCACTGTTTCCTCCTAAAGAAATTATCAACTAATTCAATTCATATTCGAGTGATTAAGCTGTTGTTAGAAAATATTTAAAGTGTAATCATTCATTATGTTAACAGCAATTCTTACACCAAAATTAATCTTGAATTTATCCTTTATGTATAGAGGTAATTCCCATAGGATATAAACTTTAAAAACTGTAAAACCATACAGAGTAAAGCATCTTTTATCTGTTCCTTTGGGGAGCATGACACATATAAGTGGTGTAACCAATTTAAATTTGCCTTAGTCTTGTTCTCTTGAGAATGTTTTTTTCTCGTCATATATAAGATTGATGAGGATTTGGAAAATGAGCTTGGTGAGAAAACACAAGTGTATTGCTATAGGATCAATCATAAGTTATGCATTCAGTGATGAGAAAGAGGACTGTGTCTGCAACAATGTTTGGTTTCTTTCTTTTCAGTACCTATCAGGTGTTCCATCTAATCAAGGAGGAAGTTGCAATGAAAGGTAGAGATGTAGCATTATCTTATCTCTCACATCAGAATATAATATAGACATAAAGGTCAATTGTAGGAAGCTGCTCCTCCTTGCAATCAATAGATCTCTAGAATTAGAAATTAAAAGAGGGATGAGTTATTTAGGGTGGATGCTTGTTGTAGTCAGGTTGGGCTGGTAAAAAAAAAATCCCTTAGCATGAGTGGCTTGAACAACAGGCATTTATTTATCTCTCACAATTCTGGAGGCTGGGAAGTCCAAGATCAAGGTACTTGTAAATTTAGTTCCTGATGGGTGCCACTTCCATTTTACAGAGGGCTCCCTTTTTGTTGTGTCTTCATTTGGTGCAAAGAGAGCTTAGGTCTCTTATTTTAAGGGCACATAAGCCACCGGAGCTCTACCTTCATCACTTCACGTAAACCTAATTACCTCTTAAAGATTCCCCAAGCCTTGCCATTGAGGGCTGGGGCTTAAACATATGGATTTTGTGGAAGGTGGACCAAAACTTTCAGTCCTCCACAGCGGTAATAAGGGAGGTCTGAGGAATAATTATTCACCATGACAACAGAACCTCTTAAATTTGCTGCATCTTTCTCATCTTTCCTCATCATCTTCAATCTCCCCTTTAGAGCTTGCTTAAAGATTTCATCCGTGAGAATTTTCACTGGATTGGTCTGAGGAATAATTCTGGCTGGAGGTGGGAAGATGGATCAGCTTTAAACTTGTCAAGGTAAAGGGCTTCAAAGGAGTGAAACAAAATAACAAGGAGGAGGAAGCTGAGGGAAAGAAAAAAATGACATGACTCAGGGCTTGATAAATAGATGAAGGATAGCAGGTATAGAGGAGAGGAAAGGCTGTAAGGAGAAGAAAATAGGGGCCAAAAAAGGGAATGAAGAGTGGGTGGACAGCGGGAAAGGGGGAAAAAAGGGTGATTTTAATTTTTTTAGTTGTAGTTGGACACAATACCTTTATTTTATTTATTTGTTTTATGTGGTGCTGAGGATCAAACCCAGGTTCTTCCATGTGATAGGTGAGCCACAACTCCCGGCTCCCAAAAGTGATATTTTAGAGGGAGGCTAATGAAAAATTTTAAAAATATTTATTTTTATGTGGTGCTGAGGATTGAACCCAGGACCTCGAATGTGCTAGACAGGCATTCTACTGCTGAGCCACAACCCCAGCCCTGAAAAATTTTTATTCTTCTATTGTTTCGGGAGTTGAGTGAGAAAGAATTTGCTCAATTTTTATCCTTTCGTGCTTTTCAACTCCCTTACTGTGCATGTTGCCACAAGTGATGGACTTTTCTGAATTCTTACAGGATTATTTCTAATAGCTGGATACAGACGTGTGGTGCCATCAATGAAGATGGTCTTCAAGCTTCCAGCTGTGAAGTTCCTTTGCAGTACATCTGTAAGAAGGTCAGACGTTGATGCAAGGCAGAACTGTACTGAATCTCAGATCTGTCATGTATATTTGAAAAGAGGGGAGTGGCCATTGGGCTTCTGGGCCAGCCATGGAATATATTTAGTGAATGCAAAGCCTACTAACATAATGGTATTAGATGAAAGACAAATGTGGCCTCTAGAGATTGATACTGTACTGCTGGTTTCTCTTTGAGAAATTTAAGTATTATGTTAATAATAATACTTAAAGATCATATTTAGGCAAATTTATAAAATAGATAAAAGTTTGCTTTTAGTAGTTTCACGCTGTCTGCTCATGCTGGTTCCCATATTCCCCACCTCTACCATCTTTGTCAAAGCTATACCTAGTCTTCTATCAAAGGCTGAATGAATCAAGAAATGTTGTATACATACATAGTGGAAAATTATTCAGCCATTAACAGAATGAAATCCTATCATTTGTAGTAACATGGATGAGCCTGGAGGATTTTATGTTAAGAGAAATAAATCAGACACAGAAAGACAAATACCTTATGTTCTCATGTGTGAAAACTAAAAAAGGTTGATCTCATATTTGTAGAAAGTAGAATAGTGTTCCAGAGGCTGTGAAGGGAGGAGGGTGGTAGAGTTTAGTTAACCATTAGATTGAGGAGTAATTTCTAGCGTTCCATAAAACAGTAGGTTGACTAGGTTAATAATAATTTATTGTGGATTTCAAAACAGCCAGAAGAGAGGACTTTGAATGTTTCTATGTGTTTGATATGATGGCTATGTTTATTAGCCTGAATTGATCATTATACATTTTATGTGTGAATTGAAATATCACACTCTACCCTACAAATATGTATGGTTAATATGTGTCAATTAAAAATAAAAACCAAAGAAGACATAAACTTTTCTGTGTTTTATTTATTATGAACTGATCTGAAGAAATCTCTGTAAATATGTATTATTGCTCATGTCCTAGAGAGGTTTTATGTTTTGATGGGTTACTATGTTAACTTCTTGAGCATATCTTTTTTGTCTTTACGCTGACCCTTTGCAGATAAAATTATATTCTAAAGAATATTGCCAACTGTGAGAAAATACACAGTGGAAAGTGGGTGAGAAGCTTTGTGTTTCTCAGCTCTTCACACTTACATAAAGACTGAGTCTGGTTTTTCTGAGCATTCATAGATGTGGTTGAATAACCCAAGGTGTGACTATCTTTTCTATGCAGCTGATATGTGATTTGTGTATTGATTTCATGACAGTTGTTAATCTAATAAGGCATTTTCATAGATGAAAGTTTACAGAAGCAGTTTATATGGTTGGGTTTCCAAATTTTTTAGGCACTAATGCAGCAAAAATGAGAAAACTTCATTATTTCTCCATAGAGGAGTCTGGACATACATAAGGAGAAAAGGTGCTGTTTAAAGATACAAGAGACATTACTTAAATAGGCCAAAATTCTGTGATGTTTTTACCAGATTGTCATTTGTTTTGTTTCTTTCATCATTCATACTTTTTGATAAAAATATTTTTTAATTATAGATGGACACAATATCTTTATTTTTGTTTATTTATTTTTATGTGATGCTGAGGATTAAACACAGGGCCTCATGCATGTGAGGCAGGCACTCTACCACTGAGCTATAACTCCAGCCCCTTATACTTTTTTTTTTCTACCACTGCATCTCAAACACCTAAGATAGTGCTTACATTCTGTGAATATTAAATAAATACATGGATGAATAAAATAAATAAACTTAAAAATATCCTAGCTGTTTTTGTTAACCCATCAGTTAGAAGTATTAAAGGCAAGAAAAACAGGATATCCTAATCCTCTCTTAACTACCCATTAGCTAGGTGAGTAGCTGACTCTAAAAAGGCAAAGGGTAAGATTAATCTGGATATCATGCTCACAGAAAGAAGTAGTAGAAACAAGCTGCTTATAACCTCTTAACTTTAGGTTTTGGAGCAAGGGTGTCCCTGATTTATGGATATGATTGTAATGACATCAACTTTGTTAAGGATGTAATGATAGTGATTTCATTTGGGCCACTGCTTGGTTGCCATAGGCTGCACAGTTTCATTCATTTAAATGAATGAAGGGGCATTGTTAAGCCTTTAGATTCTCACCTGAGCAAGCAGGATATATGTGCTTTCCTTTGTAAGGTAAGCTCAGACTTCTTGTAAGCTTTTCTTAGCTGTTGTGAGGATTAGGTTGTATTCATCACTGCTTAGTCTTTATTAAGGATGTTACAATAGAATTAACAGTTGTTTATTTATTCCTTAGACTTATTACTTAGGAGCTAAGTTTAGTTATTGACTCAGCTCCTTTACTTTGCCTGGTGTAATAAAGTTTGGTAAAAACTAGCAACTGAATATTTTCCCTCAGGATCTAAATTTCACAGTTGATTCCTTTGATGAACATCATACAATAAACATATCTAGAATGTGCAATATTTAGAATAAAACATTATTAAGACAGTAACACAGCAGTAACAAAATGGGAATGAAGAAAATCCAGAGAGGGAAAAAACCTCTATGGAGGCTACTCATATATCTAAGGCTCAGTAGGGAAAGATTAGATAATCCTTTTAATATAGCAAGAACCTAAGCTCTTGTCCTTTTCATCTTTTGTTATTTTATTTTACTTTAATAAATGTTTTTTGGACCTTGGGTTCAGCCACTAGAGTTAATCAATCAAACTCCTCATTTTGTGAAGTCAGCTTCTTTCCTAATCCATATATGTGTCTCTCAGGGTCTGTTTATCTTTCCGCTTCTTTCTGTATCCCCACATCCATTCACCTTTCCTGCAAAGGAGCACACTTTGCTGTTAGATTCCTTAAGCGTGCTTGTTTCCTTTTGAAACAGTTTTCATCTTCATTTGTTTCATATGTAATTAAATGATTTTAAATATATCTCACTGTTTTCTTTTTTCACCAGTGTTAAGTTTTTGAAATCTATCCATGTTGCTCTATGTGCTTGTAATTCATCCTTTTATCTGCTGTGTAGTATGTCCATTTGATGTATCCATTCTCTCAATGACAGACATTCAGTTTGCCTTTGTTTCTCTATTTCCAAAAATGCAGGAATGAATATCCTCTACATATTCCTACTCCCAACTTTTCCTCCACCTCAAGCAGTGGTCCTACTCTGTTATTTAGATAACAAACTAGAGAGTTTACTGATTGATTCTTTCCTTTCTTCCTTTCCTTCCCACTCTGTTCATTCCTTTATCATTTTTCTCTCCCTTTCCCCTCTCCCTCCCTCTCCATCCTCCCTCCCTTCCTTCTCTTTCTCTTTCTCTTTCTCTTCTCTTCCCTCCCTCCCTCTCCCGCCCCTTTTTCTTTCTGTCCTTCCCCTCCCTCCTTTCTTTCTTCCTTCTTTTTCTTTCCCAGGAAGCCTGTTGCACTGAGCTACAAACCCACCATTAAAAAAAAAAAGATAATTTGGAAACAGAGTCTCACTAAGTTGTTCAGGCTGGCCTCAAACTTGTGATCCTCCTCCATCAGCCTCCGAGTTGCTGGGAATGACAGGAGTGCACCACAGTGCCAGACTCTTTCTCTTTTTTAAAATTCACTGTATCAGCAAATTTTCTTGTGTATACCATGAAAGTACATTTTAATTTTACCACTTTTCTCCATCTCCGCTTTTAACTCTAGTCCAAACCACTGTGTGGTTCACCTGGATTACAGTGACAGTTTCATAATCACTCCCACCTGTAAACACACACACACACACACACACACATACAAACCCCAAAACAGTTCTGTTGAGGTACATTTGACATACAATTAAGTGGAACATTTTATTATATATAATTTATTTTCTATACAATTTTATTAATTTTAATATATATCTCTCCGTGAAATCATCAACACAATCAAGATAGTGAATGTGTCAATTACTCACAATGGGTTCCTTGTGATGTTTTGTATTTCTTTTCTTTCTCCTTCTGTCCCCTAGTTCTTCCATTTTCCTAGGAAATTCCCATTCTAATTTCTGTCACTATATTTGAAATTGTATATTCTGAAGTTTTATAGTATGTAGAGAAACATTCACTATGTACTCATTTTTTTTTTTACAAATTTTATGATTCATCCTTGTATTTATCAATATTTTAGATTTTTATTACTAATAATCTATTGTATGGATTTATCATATTAACTGTTCAATTATTTATGAAAATTTAGGTTGTTTCTACTAAATAATTGAATTAACTGTTCAATTATTTATGAAAATTTAGTTGTGTCTACTAAAACAGTTTTATAGCTATTGTGAACATTTGGGTACAAGTCTTTGTATGGACATAGACCTTGTTTTCTCTTTGGCAAATAACCTAAGAGGTAGGATAACTGGATTAAATATAGGTGTACATTTTATTCTATTTTTTCTTTATAAGTTGATATTATTTAAAAATGACTGATCATAATTGTATACACTTATGGAGTACAATATTTTTATATTATTAAGCTTGTTTTTAATGCAGATCTTATCTTGACATTAAATGCAAATGTCCTGACAGCCAACTGTTTCAATAATCCATATCACATTGGCTTTCCTTCAGTTTCTCAAGTACATTTTGCTCCTTCTCACCACAGGGCCTTTGCATCTTCCATTTTCACTGGACATTTTTTTTAGTCTGCTACGTGATTTAGACATTCATCTTTCAGTGGACAATAAAAACAAACTGCCAGTTCCTCCAAGGCAGCCTTTCTTGGGCTACAGTTGTATGCTCCCTGAACTTTGCTTTTCACACACTGTCACTTACATTTCCACAAATTATCTGCACTCTGATAATTTCCTGTCTTACTCTTGCCCACTGTACGTTAGGACTGCATGCTCAGTTAGGACAAGTCTGTGTGGCTACCCCCAGTGGTTAGCAGCCGAGTGTCTGGTATACAAAAGGCACTCAGTTTTTGCAGAGGAACCAAGGAAGGAGAGGGCAGACTTACTATGGCATTGTTAAACATCTTCAGAAGGATAGCAGAAGCTGTAGGGGCTGGCGATGGTGGGCGGGGAGCAATATAGCTCAGTGACAGTACTTTCCTAGCATGCATGATGTTTTGGGTTTGATTCCAAGCTCCACAAAAGAAAGAAAAAGATGGCAGCATAGTGCAGTGGTACCATGCTATAGCTGGTAGCTCAGGGGAGAAATGGAAACTATCCTTATGGAAGTCCCCTTCTCTTTTCTTTCTTATAAAATGAACCTATGCAATGAAAGCCCAAGACTAGTTGCTTTACTGAGAATGCACTCAATTACAGAACTTTTAATTTACTTGGATCAAGGTATTTGTGACATTTCTTGGTCCTGTCTTGCCTTATAAAGAAGGGAGAAACAGAAGAAAAAGCCCCAAAAATGAAAAATGAGATAATTGTCATTAAAAAAAAATTAAGCAGGTGTTTTTTTACTTTACTATATTTCTAAAAGATATGAAGTTAGAGTTCTTTTTAAATTGTATACGTTTATTGTACAATAATGACTTTCTATACCTTGCTTCAGGCCCCACTATCTCAGATTGTATTAGTTTTCTTGGATTGCCATAACAAAGGTTACCAGACTGGGTGTTTTGAACAACAGAAGTCTATTTTCTCACTGTTTTGGAGACTAGAAGTTTGAGGTCAAGGTGTTTGTTACATGGATTTCTTCTGCGGCCTCTCTTACTGGGGTGGAGTCAGCTAGACTTCTCCCACTGTCCTCATGTGGTCCTTCAGGGTGTCTGTGTCTTAACCTCCTCCTTTTTTCATATATATATATATATATATATATATATATATATTTTGGTACATTGTAGTTGTGCATAAGGTGGGGTTTGTTGTTACATATTCGTACATGTGCATTTTATTGTTTAAGAAAATACCAAACTCTTTTCCAAAGTGATTGTACCATTTTACAGTCCAATTAGCATTGTGTAAGAATTCCATTTCCTTTACACCATAGAAGCTTAGACAATCTTTTTAATTTTACCCATGGTATAAGTATGGAGTGATATCTCACTGTGGGTTTCATTACCATTTCCTTAAAAAAATAATGATGTTGAGCATCTTTTCATGTGCTTATTTGCCATCCATGTATTTTTTTAAAATTTCTTTTTTTAAAAAATATTTTTAGTTATGGATGGACACAGTAACTTTATTTTGCGTATTTATTTATTTTTTACATGGTGCTGAGGATCGAATTCAGTGCCTCATCTGTGCAAGGCAAGGGCTCTACCACTGAGCCACAACTCCAGCCCCCATCCATATATATATATATATATATATATATTTTTTTTTTTTTTAAAGAGAGAGTGAGAGAGAGAGAGAGAGAGAATTTTTTTTAATATTTATTTTTTAGTATTTGGCGGACACAACATCTTTGTTTGTATGTGGTGCTGAGGATCGAACCCGGCCCAGGCGAGCGCGCTACCGCTTGAGCCACATCCCCAGCCCCCATCCATATATTTTTGATTAATTATATAGTCAACTCTTTTGCCCATTTGTTTTCTAGTTATTAAGCTTTCAAAATTCTTTGTATATTCTCTATAAGTTCTTATCAGATATGTGCTTTGTAAATGTACACCTTTTCTTCAGTCTGTGCCTTGTCTTTTCATTATCTTAGCAGTGTGTTTCAAAGAACAGAATTTTTAAAAAATTTTGGTGAAGTTCAGTTTATCAGTATATATTGTGAAATACATATTAGACCTTCTACCCTATTTCTTCACATAGCTCCTTGGAGTCTTCTGAGTGATGAGTGTGTTTCCTATGCTAATGAATTCCTAGTGGCTCTTAGATAGCTTAAGGTTGGGGGATGCTCACCAAAATGACCAAGGCATGTTTAGAGGGTTGGGACTTTAAACCCCACCTCCGCACCTCCAGGAAGGAGAGAGGTGCTGAAGGTTTTTTAAATCAACAGTGGCCAATAATTTTGTCAGTCATGCCTACCTAATGAAGCATCCATAAAAACTCAAAACCGCTGAGTTCTGGGAGCATCTGGATAGCTGAACAGGTGGGGTTTCCTGGAGCATGGTACATCCCAAGAGGGCATGGAAATCCCACGTCCCCTCCCTAATATGCCTTACCCCTGTGCATCTCTCCCATCTGGAAGTTCATTTGTGTCTTTTGTAATATCCTTTATATAAATGAGTGAATATAAGCAAGGGTTTCCCTGAGTTCGGTGAAGCACTCCAGCAAATTAACTGAATGTGAGGAGTGGTTGTGAGAACCTGGTTGATCAGAAGCTCAGGCATAACCTGTGTTTGCTTTCAACTGACATGTGATATTGGGGGCAGTCTGTGGGACTGAGCCCTCAACCTGTGGGCTCTGATGCTATCACCATGTCAGAATCAAATTGAGTTAGAGAACCCCAGCTAGTATCTACTTGAGAATCCACTGAAGAATTAATTGCTTGATTGGTCTGTGGGAAATCCCCTGCCCCCTCACATTTAGTCACAGAAACTGTCTGCGTGTAAAAGTTTGTTTCTGAGGGAAAACAAATAGTCTTTTTTTTTCTTCTCCTGATTATATTTTGCATTACAGTTTGTTATTTTGTTATCTAAAAAATATTTGCCTAGTCCGTGGTCATAAAGATTGCTTCTGTGTTTTAATCTAAAAATTTTGTAGTTTTAGGTTTTGCATTTGGGTTTGTGATCAGTTTTGATTTAACTTGTGATCTGGTATGAGGTGTCAATTGAAATTACTACTTTTTTCTTATAGCTGCCCAATTGTTCCAGTACCATTTAACTACCTCTTCTACACTGACTTCCCTTGGTACCTTTAGTGAAAATCAGTTGGTCATATTCATGTGGGTCTATTTCTAATTCCTCTTTTGTTTTGTTTACTTATATGCCTATTATTTTATTTCTTCCTCACAGTAATTTTATAAGTCTTGAGATCAGGTAGTGTCGTCCTCCAATTTTGTTTTCTTTTTCAAAATTATTTTAGCTGTTCTAGGTCCTGTGGTCTTTCCTATAGATTTTACATAAATATCTTTTTCATAAGTTACTTTGTATATATATCAGGGAGAATTACTGGGTCATGGGAATATGCAATTTAAATTTTATTAGATAATTTTAAATGGTGCATTAATTAAACTCTCCAGCAGTGTATGATTTGAAGTGTCTATTTCTTTGTGCCTTCACAAGGCAAAGGTGAAGTGAACCACAAATTCCTCACAATCATGATGACCTTTTACTCCTGGCTCCAACCTTGAAAAGTAGAGATGAGTTTTCACTTAGGAGGAAGAATTTCAGATTCTTTACATTAGAGCATCTAGAAGGCAAATCATTCCCTTGATAGTAATGATCTCTCTGAGCAAATCTTTGATGATAATAATAGTCATTATTTCCATTATAGTATTGAGGTGGAAAAATACATGAAAGGGAGGAGAGAAAACTTCTAGCATAAAGAAAAGAGTATTAATACGATGTGATAAAAGCTCAGGAAAACCTGATTTTCAAGGCGGAAGAATCACTCATCAGTATAAAATGTCAAAGAGCTGTGAATTAGCGTAGTGAAAGAAAAGCATTCAATGAAATTGGCAATATGGATGCCGTGGTTCATTACTCTTTATTGGTGTGATGGTGACAGATGACACTTTGAGTAAGCCAACTAATGAGTAGGTGTTAAGGAAGTGGAAACAATTCACTTAGAAGATTCTTTTAAATGAGGTTTGGTTATGATAGGAAGGAAGAGATAATATCTAAATAGTTATATGTAGGGTCACTATATTTCAAATATGGATAGGAGACAATAACATATATTTATAAGTTGATATGGATAATTCAGTTGAAAGAGAGTTTAAAAATGCATGCAAGAGAAAGAATATTTCATAGACCAAGATCCTTGAGGCAGTGAGTCAACATGAGACCCAGCATACAACTGGAAGAAATACCTTGGGTGGAAAGAGTGCCCCTTTTCCCGTGGGTGGAGGAAGAATGGGTGAAGGTTCTGATATGTTTGTAAGTGATAGGGAAGAAATGTAGACTGTTTTTGCTTGGTAAACTTCATTTTCTCAGTGAAATGAGACAAGGTCATGTGCTAAGAATGATAGGTTTGGGGGTTAATAGCAGAATTTTGGAATAATCATGCAGGAAAAAGAAACATCTACATGGAGATTGCACTACTGAGCAGCACTGAGCTGAGGTCAGGCGGGAGGTCACACATTTTTTAGTGATTTCAGTCTGCATTATTGCATGATTTTTGGCAGCAGCTCGTATCAGACTAGTTGTAGTAACAGACAAGTCAGATGATAGAAATGATGAAGAGTTGGGATTTTTACTGGGAGTTTTCAGAGAAAGGAAAAATTCATAAGAAACTGAAGGAGTCAAAAGTAGAAAAGAAACCCAATTAGTAGGCATCCTGAAGGGAAGGACATGTTGGATAGGAAAAGCTTTGGGAATGGCAGTGTAGGACATGTGCTAAAAGACCACACTGAACATTTTTGTACCTATGTCCCGTTTCTCCACAATAGATGTCTAAAAGTGCCAATCATGGGCCAAAGTGTCTGGTAAGTTAAAAATTATAATAGATGCTACTAGACTACTTTCAAAAAGGTTGAAGCAATTTTACTCCCACTAGCAATGTACAAGGATACTGCTTCTCCCTTCTTAGCTCCACATCATCTCTATGTTTTATATTTTGGCTTATTATTATTATTATTCCTGTGGTAGAAGAGGAATGATATATCTTTTTATAATTTGTATTTCTTTAAGTACCATTGGCTTTAAGCGTATTCTCGGGTTAATCATTTATTGATACTTTCTCTGAGTTGTATATTTATATCCTTTGGCCATATGTTTGGTCAGGTTTTTCTTTCTTTTTCTCATCCACCTATAGATGCTCTTTGTATATTAGTGATAATGACCTGTTTTCAGTCACACATATTGTAAACATTTTCTTTCTATTAATTGTTTTTTTAAACATTATAGAGGAATTTTTCTTCCCATTTATGCATTTAAAGTTTCAAAAAACTGTATACTTAAAAGTTAACAAAAATTGCATATATTTTGTTGCCGCAGTCTGGCTGGGCACAAATGCCGCAGTCTGGCTGGGCACACAATCACGAGCCACCACACAGCTTGTAGATTCAAACAGCAACTCTTTATTCCCGAACTCACACCAGCCGTCTACAATCACGTTCTGGGGAAATCCACGTTCTCTCCCAAATCCACCTTCTCTGCCCAAATCCACCTCCACTGGGCTTCTATCTCCAAAATATACTGTCTGAATCCCGTGAGAACTCAAGGGGAACTCAGGCAGCAGGATACGCCCTATTCCCAGCAGGAATAATCTTAAACCTTAAACCTGGAACCTAAACTGGGAACGCCCTAAACAAGATTATCTTAAAACCGGGAACACCCTAATCTGCCTTGGTCCTTGAGCAAGGTCACGTACATTCAATGTCACTGCAACATGGGGTACGCTGGCAAGGAAATTGTCATACCTACTTGGCTAATGGCTCCCAGCATCTCCCCCCTTCTGATTAATTAAACAACAAGCAATGTGGCTTAAGGACCGTGCCTGGTAGGTTGTCCAATTCAACATATGGTTCTTACCCGTCATCGGAAAACTGACCTTTAGGCGTCAGCCTCCTGTCTTAGGTTGATACCACTGCAATTGAATCATACCCGTCACTGACTACCGGTCCAGCATACAGCCATACTTGTGGATAGGTCTATGCACCAGTGGGGGGGTGAGGTTCTTTGCCTCACCTCTGTTGGCCCCCAAATTTGGCCTTGGTGCCAGTGGGGGAGTGAGGTTAATGTGGCTTATGGACCGTGCCTGGTAGGTTGTCCAATTCAACATATGGTTCTTACCCGTCATCGGAAAACTGACCTTTAGGCGTCAGCCTCCTGTCTTAGGTTGATACCACTGCAATTGGATCATACCCGTCACTGACTACTGGTCCAGCATAAGCCATTGGCCCCCAAATTTTAGACCATCACTAGCAGAAGGGAGGAGGATACAGAAATGCCACGACACCAAGCCAATTGACGGCTCCTTGGGAAAAATTGCATCACTGGTGACACCATCAGCAAAGATATGTCAGCACTACCACAATTAACATGGGGTGCGCTGGCAAGGAAATAAAAATTGCATCACTAGTGACACCATCAAATGATAGTTACATAGTCCAGGCAAGTTCTGCAAGCAGTTCAAAGCAGAGGAATCTATCAATATGTCCATTTCCTCCCAAAATCCGTTTCCTCCCAAAGTAAGTTGACTCTTTGATTGAGCATTACTTGTTGAGTTCTTCACCAGCACTGAGATGGAGATAGGAATTCTGGCAATGATGCTAAAGAGACATTATCCTGAAAAGAATTATTAAATATAATGAAAAGGAAAGGTGAAAGTAAACAAACAGATCTGTTAACCTACTTTAAAAACAATCCTTAACAGCTTTTTACCTAATTTAAATTAGTAAACAAACAGATCTGTTAACCACCTTTAAAAACAATCCTTAACAGCTGTTTACATAATTTAAATTAAACCATTTAAATCACGTGAATAAAAAAAAAAATAATAATTTGGATCCATTTTTTCATGAGCGCTCCTCATATAAGAAATATGGACATACGCACATACAGACATACAACACAAAACACAAGAGTGTACACAAACGTACAACACATAAGAAAATAGTAAAGGCCTTGTAGCTTTACCTAGGTGAAATCTCCATTGCAATGTTTAAAAACTCCACAGTCAAAAAATAAAACTGATCAGAAAAACATTAACCTAGGTTTGTATGAGCTCAAAAAATAAAAATAGAACCTTATGATGTGGAAAAATGCAATAATAAAATAGCTATTGAAAAAAGCATCCTGGTTAATCACTGTCGCAGATGTAAGAATGGCCAAGCTGGAGTTCTGGATATCAACTGTTATGGATTTGAGTCAAATCATCTTCTTTTCGATCTGTAGAAACTGTTTTAGTTAATCTCTCTGGAATCCAAATTGGCTGCTGTTCTCCCTGTGGAAAAACACAAACAGACCCCCGACTCCAGACAATCACTGGGTCAGGACCTTTCCATTGTCCTGTTAGAATATCTTTCCAAAGTACTTTAGGCTTATGCACATTTTTTGGATACATATGCCTTTCCGCAGCACTAAGTCCTGATGAATCCAAATTTAAAAAGTTTAGAGTAAAAAGCGTTATTTTAAGTTTATCTTTGGGGGATATATACCCCCTTCCAATTCCCTCTTTTTGCTTTAATAAGTATGTTTTAATAGTTTGATGAGCTCTTTCAACTATGCCTTGTCCCTGTGGATTGTATGGGATTCCTGTTATATGAGTAACACCAAATGATGAGCAAAATTGTTTAAAAGAGGTAGAGGTATAGCCAGGACCATTATCGGTTTTTAACTGTTTAGGAACGCCCACAGTGGCAAAATTTTGTAAGCAATGAGCTATAACATCTTTAGTTTTTTCTCCGGCATGAAGGGAGCCCATCAAAAATCCAGAAGAAGTATCGACTGTAACGTGTAAATATTTTAATTTTCCAAATTCTGGCAAGTGTGTGACGTCCATCTGCCAAATATGGTTAGGTATCAGTCCTCTAGGATTGACTCCAAGATTAACTTGTGGTAAAAAGGTCACACAATTTTGACATTGTTTTATTATATGTCTGGCTTGTTCCTTAGTTATTTTAAAACGCTTTTGTAAAGTATTAGCATTAACATGAAACCTTTTATGAAAATTTGTAGCTTCTTCAAATGTAGAGAAAATATGTATGTCATGTGTAGTTTTATCTGCTAAATCATTGCCTAAACTAAGGGCTCCAGGCAATCCTGTATGTGCCCTAATATGTCCTATAAAGAATGGATCTTTTCTGTCCCAGATTAGACTTTGTATAGTGGAAAACAAAGAGAAAACAGTAGAAGAAGGGGAAATCCTACCAGCATCTTCAAGAGATACTATAGCATTAACTACATACTGACTATCAGAAAATAAATTAAATACAGAATCTTTAAACATCAAAAAAGCTTGTAAAAGTGCATTAAGCTCTACCTTTTGAGCTGATTGTTTTGGTACTAAAAATGTAAAAGTTCGATCTGGGGTAACTACTGCTGCTGTACCATTATTAGACCCATCAGTGAATATATTTGGAGCATTCATGATAGGTGTTTTTCTTGTCATTTTAGGAAAAACTACAGGATGCTTAGACCAAAAAGACAACAAAGGATTAGATGGTAAATGATTATCAAATGAAACATTAGATTTACACATGATTATTGCCCAAGTATTTAACTCATTAGCTAACTCATCAATTTGATCCATAGTATATGGAGTAATAATTTTATTGGGAGAAATTCCAAACACTCCCTTCGCTGCTTTTATTCCTTTGAGTATTAATTGTCCTACAGCCTCAGGATACCTAGTAAGAATAGTGTTAGGAGAATAAGATAAATGTATCCACAATAATGGACCTTCTTGCCAAAATACTCCTGTAGGAATATTTTTTGTTGGTAGTACAATAAATAATAAAGGCAAACTTATATCAATTCTATCCAAGTGTATGTTTTCCATATATGTTTCAATAATTTTTAATGCCTTTCTTGCTTTAGGAGTTAACATGCGGGGTGAATTTGGATCTGATGGACCTTTTAGAATATCAAATAAAGGTCCCAACTCTCCTGTTGGTATACCTAGATAAGGCCTTATCCAATTTATGTCTCCCAATAACTTTTGAAAGTCGTTAAGTGATTTGAGTTGATCTACTCGTATTTGAATTTTTGGTGGACGGACCATGGTTGAGGATAATAGAACTCCTAAATAATTAATTGGAAAATTTAATTGTACTTTATCTATTGCTATCTCTAGATTATAATTTTTTAATAAGTTTGTAAGTGTGGCATAACATTCCAGCAATATGTTTTTATCTTTATGTGCCAATAATACATCATCCATATAGTGAAATATTTGTAGTTCAGGATTTTGATTTCTAAGTGGCTGGATTGCTTTGTTAACATATATTTGACACATAGTTGGACTGTTAGCCATCCCTTGAGGGAGTACTTTCCATTCATATCTCTGATCAGGACCTTCATGATTTAATGCAGGGATAGTAAATGCAAAACGTGGACTATCCTTGGGATGAATTGGAATTGAAAAAAAACAATCTTTAATATCTATAGCTAAAACATGCCAGGTTTTTGGCAAAGCAGACAATTGAGGAATCCCTGATTGAGCAGGTCCCATAACAACCATCTCATTATTAATGGCTCTTAAATCTTGCAATAATCTCCATTTACCAGACTTCTTTTTGATGACAAAAATGGGAGTATTATGGGGAGATATGGAAGGTTGTATATGTCCTTCCGCTAATTGTTGTTTGACCAGATCATGGGCTACTTGTGTCTTTTCTTTAGTCAGGGGCCACTGAGGAACCCACACTGGTCTTTCTGATTTCCAAGTAATTTTGATTGTCTCAGTGGCCCTTTCTGAAAATCCAACCCATGTCTGTCTGTTCCTTGATCTATTTGTACTGGTGCTGCTATACCTTGCCCTTGTTTTCCTAATCTTTTTTCTTTCCTAAAGCCTTGTCTAGCCCTAGTAGTGGGCGCATTAGGATTGATGTTATTTGTTAACGTCAAACCTAATTGATCTAGGACATCTCGTCCCCATAAATTTATAGGAAGATGATCCAATACATATGGCTGTATAGTTCCTTCACATCCTTCAGGATCCTTCCAATCTAATATCATAGAACTTCTATGGGGATTAGTCGCCACTCCTAGGCCTCGAAGCGTTTGAGTGGCTTGTTGTAATGGCCAATGTTTTGGCCATTCTTGACGAGATATGATGCTAAGGTCAGCTCCTGTGTCCAGTAGCCCATTAAACTCATGACCTTGAATATTTAGTTTTAGCATTGGGCGAGAATCTAAATTTAAAGACAACATAGCCCAATCTACACCTGTGGAGCCTAATCCCCTGGAACCTCTTTCTACACTATGACTAGGAAATTTATTATGTAGGCTGGGTATTATTAACAACTGTGCTATTCTATCTCCAGGTGAAATTACTGATATACCTCTTGGAGAACTAGCTATAATTTTTATTTCACCTACATAATCAGGATCAATTACCCCAGGACTTATCATAAGTCCTTTTAATGTAGATGAACTACGTCCCAATAATAAGCCTACTGTTCCTTGGGGAAGAGGTCCTTTTACTCCTGTGGGAATGATTTGAACTCCCATCTCTGGAGTTAATACTGCTCTGGCAGAGGCACAGATGTCCAACCCTGCGCTCCCTCGGGTTTGTCTGATGAGGGATTTAATGGACAATGTGTCCTGGGCACTACCCTGATGGTGTTGCTGGGATCCTCCACTGCCCCGTATATTTGTGGTTGTGGGCCCCGGAGCATTGGGCCCCCCTGTCCGTTTTTTGGCAATGGAGCCTGATGCCTTTCTCCACGATATCTTGGATAAATACCTGGTCTTTGTCCGTTTTTTGATAAGGGAGTACCTTCTATGGTGGTTTGAGAACGGCATTCATTAGCCCAATGTCTCCCTCTACGGCATCGTGGGCAAATACCTGGTATTCTATTCCTTTGATACCTACTTTTGTTAAACCCTCCTCCTATGGGGCAATTCCTTTTAAAATGTCCTGTTTGTTCACAATCATAGCATGTTTTTGGCCTGGCATCTAAAGCCTGTTGTACTGCAGCTGCCAAGACTTGCCCTTGTTCATTAATATCTCTACATAATTTAATATATGTGTTTAAATCTTCATGTCTCCATGGTCTAATAACCTCTCTGCAGCAACGATTTGCTTGGTCATAAGCCAGTTGTTTTATTAATGGCATTGCTTGTTCTGTATCCCCAAAAATTTTGGCAGCCGTTTGAATTAGCCTATCTACAAAGTCAGCGTAAGGTTCATTAACTCTCTGTATTACCTTAGATAGCTGACCTTGTAAATCTCCATGTCCTTGTAAAGTCTTCCATGCCCTAACTGCGTCTGCAGCAATTTGTGCATATATAGCAGGATCATATTCAATTTGTTGCCGTTGACCCTCATAAGGTCCTTTTCCTAACAACATATCTAGATTTCTTTGAGGGTAACCGGCTGCTGCATTTCGCCTAGCTGTCTCCGTGCAAAATTCCTCATTGGCAACCTTCCATAACAAATATTGTCCTCCATTTAGTACAGATTTACACATGCTAGCCCAATCTGCTGGCGTCATGTCCAAGTTAGTAATGGACTCAACCATGCTTACCGTGAAGGGAGCTTGTGGCCCGTAGGTTGTTACAGCCTCCTTCAACTGCTTCACTGTTTTAAAATCTAAAGCACGGTGAATTCGCTGCCCTCCTGCCTGTTCAAGTACAGGGCATGCTAATCTTTGAGGTCCTGTCTCAGGATCCCATTTATCAACTACGGGGTTTGAGGGCCACTCAGCTGTCTCCATCGGTGGGGCTGTTGGTTGAATTACGCCCTCTTGTGATAAAACGGAGTTACTAAAAGCCTCCTGTTGTGGCCTTTTTCCTAACAACCCCTTTTCCTTTAAATTTTCTTCCTCTGTCTGACTAGCTCGAGAGACCTTCTCTTTTGCTTGATCTAAAATGTCTTTCTCCATGGTCTGAACCTCTAACAATTTACTTAACATCTTTTCGGTTTGTTTTTTACTAATTTCTAATCTACTATAAAGATAACGCAACCCAATAAGATAGCACAAAACAAAGCCGAAACTGAATGAAACAAAAACGGAATAAAAAATCGTTGTATCAATTT
Source organism: Marmota monax (assembly GCF_021218885.2). NCBI lineage: Eukaryota > Metazoa > Chordata > Mammalia > Rodentia > Sciuridae > Marmota > Marmota monax. The sequence continues at coordinate 615,717 of NW_026692798.1, read as the reverse complement.
TCTCTTCCTCAGGGCCGACAAACTTCAAACCTTTAGTCAACCATTTTTTCCAGTTTGCCTGAGAAATTTCTAGGGATAGGCAGCTTGAAACAAAAACAAGATAAATCAAAACAATAACACATTGTTTTTTGAGTTGGTCACCCATTCTTTCGCTCTTCCTCAGGGCGAGCAATTTCACTTACCTCCAAGCTTCAGAAGTTCCCCGCACGGGCCACCAAATGCCGCAGTCTGGCTGGGCACAAATGCCGCAGTCTGGCTGGGCACACAATCACGAGCCACCACACAGCTTGTAGATTCAAACAGCAACTCTTTATTCCCGAACTCACACCAGCCGTCTACAATCACGTTCTGGGGAAATCCACGTTCTCTCCCAAATCCACCTTCTCTGCCCAAATCCACCTCCACTGGGCTTCTATCTCCAAAATATACTGTCTGAATCCCGTGAGAACTCAAGGGGAACTCAGGCAGCAGGATACGCCCTATTCCCAGCAGGAATAATCTTAAACCTTAAACCTGGAACCTAAACTGGGAACGCCCTAAACAAGATTATCTTAAAACCGGGAACACCCTAATCTGCCTTGGTCCTTGAGCAAGGTCACGTACATTCAATGTCACTGCAACATGGGGTACGCTGGCAAGGAAATTGTCATACCTACTTGGCTAATGGCTCCCAGCATTTTGTGAACAACATTTTTTTTCAAAATCAACCTATATGTAATGAATTTAAAAAATCAGGACAATATTACAATTATTCAATAGCCTATTGTTTTCAATTATGTATGACACTAACAAAAGTTTGTTAGAAGAGAGAACAGCTACTAATAATCTGCACAGCTACCCTTCCCAACCATCTCTGAATGTTCATAAATTCTAAAACACATTTGTCTTCAATAGCATATTGTTTTGAAATAAATATAAATGCATTGTGCAATGACTGATTGAGCTAATTCACATGTATTACTTCACATATTTATCATTATTTTGTGGTGAGAATGAGTTGCTTAGGGCTTTGCTAAGTTGCTGAAGCTGGCTTTGAATTCCGTAATCTTCCTGCCTCAGCCTCCCAAGCCTCTGGGATTACAAGTGTGTACCACAGCACTTGGCCCATTTTGAATTAAAAAAATGTTTTTTTTCAGTTGTTGATGGGACTTAATTTATTTATCAATTTATATGTGGTGCTGAGAATCAAACCCAGTGCCTCACACATGCTAGGCAAGTACTCTACCACTGAGCCACAACCTTAGCCCCCACATTTAAAAAAATGTTTTTTAAAGAGAGAGAGAGAGAGAGAATTTTTTTTAATATTTATTTTTTGGTTTTTGGTGGACACAACAACTTTATTTTACTTTTATGTGGTGCAGAGGATCGAACCCAGCGCCCTGCACATGCCAGGCAAGCGCATTACTGCTTGAGCCACATCCCCAGCCCCCCATTTTAAATTTCAATCAAGTCAAATCTCTTATTTTTCCTCCCATTGTAGATTCTGGTTTTCCATCTGGAATCCTGTACTTTGGATTCTACATATAGTTTTCCAAAAATTTTCTAATAAGTTTATATTTTTTATCATTATTTTGTTTTACAGTTTAATGCTTAAATACTTTTTTCCTGATATGAATATAGGAGTAGAAAACATGACAGAATTTTGGGACAGAGTCCTGAATCATTGTGAAGGAGGGAACAGGTTTGAGGGGGACAATGACAAGAAGGAGTAGAGGATTGGTGAGTATGCTTCAAAAGAAGTCACTTTTGGGGGGTACTTTTCTGGGATAAAAAGACAGTCATGTCTTGCATAATGGCATTTTGTTCATCGAGGGACCAAATATACTATGGTTGTTCCATAATATTATAATGGCACATTCTTATTGCCTAGTGACACCATAGCCATCCTAACGATAAGCTGTAGTAGAATGTGTTACTCATTTACTTATTTTTATTGATTTTATTTTTTTAAACACACAACACTGGAATGTATTATAATTCTTGTTACACATATACAGCACAATTTTTCATATCTTTGTATAAAGTATGTTCACGCAAATTCACATCTTTATACATGTACTTGTTTTTTTGCATTATAATTCTTATTACACATATATACCACAATTTTTCATATCTCTGTATATAAAGTAGGTTGACACCAATTCAAGTCTTCATATATGTACTTTGGATTATGATGTCCATCACATTCCACCATCCTTGCTAATTCCCTGCCTCCTCCTTTTCCCTCTTCCCCATCTATTCATCTATTTGTCCCATGTTCCCCGACCCTACCCCACTATGAGTCAGCCTCCTTATATCAGAGAAAACATTTGGCATTTGTTTTTTTGTGATTGGCTTACTTAGCATTATCTTCTCCAACACCATCCATTTACCTGCAAATGCCATGATTTTATTCTCTTTTAATGCTGAGTAATATTCCATTGTGTATATATGCCACACTTTTTTTTTTAATCCATTCATCCACTGAAGGGCATCTAGGTTGGCTCCATAGTTTAGCTATTGTGAATTGTGCTGCTATAAACATTGATGTGGCTGTGACCCTCAGTATGCTGTTTTTAAGTCCTTTGGCTATAGTCCGAGGAGAGGGATAGCTGAGTCAAATTGTGGTTCCATTCCCAGATTTCCAAGGAATCTCTGTACTGCTTTCCATATTGGCTGCACCAATTTGCAGTCCCATCAGCAATGTATCAATGTACCTTTTTCCCCACATCCTCGCCAACACTTATTGTTGTTTGTCTTCATAATAGCTGCCATTCTGACTAGAGTGAGATGATATCTTACAGTAGTTTTGATTTGCATTTCTCTGATTGCTAGAGACGATGAGCATTTTTTCATATATTTGTTGATTGATTGTATATCATCTTCTGAGAAGTGTCTGTTCAGGTCCTTGGCCCATTTGTTGATTGGGTTATTTGGTTTTTTTGGTGCTTAGCTTTTTGAATTCTTTTTTTTTTTTTTTTAATTGGCAGAAGTGGGATTTATTGAACCAGCATGCTGGGGCTTTGTGCCCACTCAAGAAGGGAAAGCAGCCAGAGCCCCGAGCAGGAGCTGAGCACTGCTTAAGTACACTTTTTGGGGAGGGCGGAGGGCTTTGTATACATCAGAACAAATCATCATGAGGCGCGGGAAAATTGAACAACAACTCCTAAACATGATTAGTTCATTCATTGGTGGGAACAGGTCAGGCTGGAGTGATAGGTCATTCCTAAGGAGGGGGTTACATTTAAACTGATTGGTCCAGGCCCTGCAATGCCTTCGTGCGACCACACAGAGCCTTTATTAAACAACCAAATAGTCAGGGGAAATATTTACTGGGCAGTTCCAAGCATTGTCTTAACAGCTACAGAAATTTCAGGTTTTGCAGGTAGCATAGGAACCTAACAATACCTAATCCTTTACATTTTAACTCAGACCTTGCAGCTTAGAAACTTTACAACACCCGGTCTTTTACCCTTTAACTTCAATTTCTTTTACCCTTACATTCCCCACTCCTTTTTCTGACTACTTTTAATCTTAAAAGTAATGCATCACAATTATTGAAGGGTTTCACATTTCATGAGTTGTTTTGCGTTCCCTGGAATCATTTTCAGCATGGCCTCCATTTTAGATTCCACTCGATATTAGACCCCGATTTATCTAACTACACTGACTACCTAACTTAAAATCTGGCTTCATTTCCCCCTCTAATTTGGGAACTCCTTACTGCTGTAAGGAAGGGGGTGGGCGCGAAGAGAATCTTTCTGGCTTCTTCAGGCTGAAAAGGGACGGTGTGGGGCAAGCAGTTTGGAGTCCCCCTTTAAAAATATTGGGTCTATCGAGTGGTCCATGATAAAAGTCCAATTGAGAAGTATTAGGCTGGAGGGCCATTCGAGTGATAGGTGGTCTATAAGAGAAACAAGAATTCATTAATTTACTGGAACCATATTGATGCAGCAATAAATGTCACAGCACAGGAATATGCCAATGAGTATAATGGCCAAGACAGAGACTAACAATGTTTTTCACCAGGAAGTACCAAGAACCAGGAGCTAAGATATTGTTTCCACGACAAAGTTGCTGAGGACATGGCTTCTATCTGAGCATGTAAATCTTTAAGGACCTTTGTCACCTTGCCAGAAATGTCGGGGATGCAAACACAACAACTAACATTTAGGTTTACAGATGTCCTTTTCCTTTAAGATGTAGTCTAATAATTTAATGTCATCTGATCTTGCAAAATCCTTTTACTAGTATGACCTGTGTCTAATAGAGAAACCTTTAATTCTGCTACTTAGGGCTGGATAACCATACTAGCAAACACCAAGCCTACCTGTGTAGGTTAGGAATATCTGTGGGCCTTAAACTAAAAACTACTCTGGCAGTTCCTTTTAATAGTTATCAGACATTTCTGTCTGAGAATCTCTTTTGTAGCCTCCAGTTTACTTATTTTTGGAAGTTACATTTAACTATTATTATCATTTAAAATGTCCAGGAACAGCTGTGCTTTGGCTTTAACTATCTTTGCTAAGTGTTTAAGATGAAGCAAGTCAAACTGACTTTTGTTCTTATCTATTGTCAACAGTCAGCCGAGTTTCCCTGGGAGTCCTCGGGGAACTTCATAGCAGCTTCTCAGTTCTGCTAGTGCCATTTGCACCAGGATGGGTCCAGGCCTTGCTTGACCATGTGGCTTCCCTCGGAAGCATCAGGGATGTTTCCCCTTTTCTGATGACCCTCCTCTTCACAGCAAATGCACCGATTGGCTTTCTGTCCTCCACTGGTCTCATTAATCTCCCTGTTCAGGAGGTTATGTGGCCTAGAGTTGCAGAGCCCTTTGGAGAAGTCCCCTATTCCCTGATTCAGACTGACTCAGAGGGCAAGAGCCAAATTTTTAATTTTAAAACTTAATCTTAAACATCCAGCAAATAAGTTAACAGCCTTCTATTAAGAGCACTGGGCTTTAATGTCTATCTCTCTATCCTGTAGGTGATAACTCCTTATCTTAAGTTGACCCAGGTTGTGAGTTCTTAAAGCAGTACCTCTTTAAAACATTAACAGGCAATCCTTAAACCATCTATAAGCAAACTACAAAACAAAACTAACTAGGGTAAAAACATATTTATCTTACATAATAGCTACCTTGAATTCTGGCAGGGTTATACATCATAATTTCCTATTTGAGATCCTAGTAATCTTGGCAAAAACCCACTTTTGGACACAACTTTAACTGTACTGAAATCTGGCTTACTTCTTTCATAGCCACTTTCACATGTAGTGAGATGGGACAGAGCTTATCTCAAGTAAGGCAGGGCTCTTTATAAATCTCAAGTACTATAGTTCTGAAGCTGATCATTTTACAAAGTTTACATAAATTGTTGTTCAAGTTTACATGAACATTAGCTAACACAACATAATATCACATTTAAAACATGAATTAAAGGCTGAAAGCTTTAACCTCTTGTAGAAAAGTAGTAATGTACTTTTGTGTTTTGCAATAAAACCTTCACACAGATTAGGCTCTCATTAACTTAAAAATACATAAATTGTATCTCAGAGTAGAAAGTAACATGGGACCGTACATATCTTATTGATAACAAGTCCAGTTGTAGAACACAAATGATATGAATAAATCTCCAACATGTTTTTTTTTTTCTTTTAAGCCTAAAATTACCATACAACTTTAGAACACCAGCTCGATATAATGTTCTTTTGAAGCTTCTACCTTACAGACTTGTATACCTGGAAGATATGAACACATTAACAGCACTATAATTAACCTTGCAAAAAGCTGTGTGCTTATATAGAACTAAGGGGGAGATGGTAGGGCTTAGATAAGTGGCAGGCAACCCGTTTATTAGTAAGTTCTTCCAGATAGGCGCCAAGTTGGCGTTACCAGCACCTGAAGAAAATCAGAGCGAATAAAAACAGAATGAAGATAAAGATTAAAGCAAAGGTCAATTTTTGGCAGAAGTTCCATGCTGGGGGGACTGACAGAAAAGAGACCAAGGGCCATGAGGAAGCTCAGAAGGACATAAAGACTCATGAATCCAGGATGGCAGATTATGAGATTCTCCGAACTTGTTGTCTCCCACTGTCTGATGTCCATTGCATTTCATCATGCTTGGTAGTGAGCTTCAGCACTGAGTGAACTGTTCTCTTGAAGATGCTAGGGGTTCATCGGTCGTCAGAGGCCGGTAGTGCCTAAGCAGAAGCTGGTTGAAAGTCTAATTAGAAACTTTCTGCAATTGGTTTTGGAAGAACATTATGCAGAGTAAGAGAGCACAAGAAAAGTACTGAAAAATAACAGTTGTTGTTTAACCATAGTTGTATAATTTTTAATTTCTTTAAGATTACTTGCTCAAAAACTTACACATATAACCAACTTACACAGACCTTTTTATCACTTATTTAAACCCTCTTAATTACTTAATCACATAGACTCTCTTATCCAGAAACACATTTTCCCTCTATTAAATCCATACCTAAAACTTTCTAGTTTTTCTTTTCCATCTGTTAACCTCCTTTTGTTCACACTTTAAAACAATATCTGTAAATTTCTGAATTTAAGCAGATTATTTTATAGACACCATCATTTTATCTGTTTACCCAATTTAAATTGAACCATTTGAATCACGTGAATCAAAGATATTTGGATCCATTTTTAAATTTTTTTATGAGCGCTCCTCATCTGTCAATTGTCATATCACTGCAGGATATATGGAGATACACACATACAGACATACCGACATACAACACATAACACAAGTGTAACACCCTTGTAGCTTTTTCAGGTGAAATCTCCATTGCAATGTTTAAAAACTCCACAGTTGATCAGAAATAGAACTGATCAGAAAACATTAACCCGTCTGTGGGATTAAAATCATAAGCTCCAAAAAAAATACAGAATCTAAGAAAAAGCAAGAGTCCTAAAAAAGATGACTGGCCAGTAATTAATAAATAGCATATAATTTACTTTTTGGTTGGGGTCTAGTTTGAGTTCAGGTAAAAAGACACTTTAACCTTTTTTTTTTTTTTCCCTTGGGCCTGAAATCTGTCTCCTGCTGAGTGCCCCAAGCTTCTTCTATTTGCATATCAGCTTAAGTCCTGGCTGAGGTCTGGAAGGAACTGGGAAAACTGGAATTCTGAGCAGAAACCTCAGCATTATAGCTATAAGTCATAATAGCTATAAGTCATTTTAGCTATAAGTCATAATTTTCAGGTTTAAGATACAATTTTCAAAATTTTATATCTTTATATCTCTTTACATTAGAAACACTTGCCCACACAAAACTGAAAATAGGATCTTTTTCTGATAATATAAAGGCCACCATCAGAGGAAATTTCCTCAGGATCATTAAGCTGCTTCCTTTGTTCTGAAGTTCCTAAGGTAGTATTAAGTTTTATCATGTATATCCAAAATCAAGCCTTAAAAATTTCCAAGACTGTTGCTAATTAATGTCATTTCAATAAGCCAGACCAACGTTTTAATTTAGCACCCCCCCCTTTTTTTTTTCTGAATCTTACACACTGAGGGGAACAGATATCATATCATAATTTATTATCTTTGCCCAAGTTAATGCACTGGAATACCTAGTGGAATTTTCTCAGGCTACCCAGTTCAAAATTGAAACTTTCTAATTTTTTTACCCTAAGTATTTAAGTTTTCTAGCATGAACTATCAGAAATCAAACTAAACAATTGCTTAAACCCAACTTTTAACTGCAAGATAGTGCAATGCTTTAGAAACCCATTCAGATACCAAACTGTTACAATAAAAAAATTATCTTTTAGATACACATTTAGCCAAGATTATCCCCAAGAAACAATCTATAACATCAACACATTACTGCATTTATTGTCTCATTAGTTAAGCAAACAGAGGTGGGGTAATCCCTAAAGTGCAGGTAAGGAAGGAGGAGACTCTCCAAAGCAAAATGGCTTTGGCAGCTGCTGGGAGCCCCTTAGTTCCACCTTTTACTTATAGGATTAGTTCCTCTGGCCTGGTTTGACCCCAGGCACTAGGCATTTCTCACATCTCCTAACTTTTCAGTAGTCAGCTTCCCAAAAAGTTCATCTTCTGCTTGCAGTTGTTTCGAGTTTGAGAAAAGTTTAAGCGAGATATCAAAGTTTTTAGACCCCAGGCATTTCCCTCTGCAGTGGGCGTGCTCAAGCCAACTACGGGAAGAAAAGAAAACACTGTTTCCCTAATCTTGCTTAACAAATGGGGGTAAAGTTTATCAAAGTTCTTTAAAACACAGCTAAGAGAGGTGTAAAAGGTGAGAACAGAAAAGCTGGCGGTTCTATTGACTTTTGGTCCCTCACAGGAGAAGCATTAGGTTAAAATTTAGCTAAAGTTACTTCCACACATCTAAGGCCGTTTGGAATTTGGGACTCTGCATCGGTCCAAAGTAAAACAATGCCATCACACTTAACAGAGACACAGACAAAAAGACACACAAAGATCATCATGCAGCTCCCGTTCGTTCACAACCCCAAGATCTACAATCTTGTGACTCAAGGAGAATGGAGGGAAAAGGGGGAGGAGCAGAAGGATTGAGTGATAAGATCTTGGGGGAGGGGTCGGAGTGGAGGCAGGGACCAAGAAAGGCTTCAGGGACAGAGGCGTGGAATGGCTTTGTCCCATACTGGGAGTTACTCAGGCAGAGATAGGGACAATACAAACGTGACACAGAGACAAGGACAAACAGTAAACTGTTAACACAAGTTTAGAGGCAAAGATTAAGAATTGCCGGCGAAACCAAACGTGTTGGCAGCAGAGTACAAACGAGGGCACTCTTGTCCCTCTACCAACTGGGGGCACTTTTGCCCCCCCCCCCAAATCCTCTAAGGCGTCCCTTAAGAGGAGTGGCCTGTGGATTAGGACACGTCTGTCACCACTGCCAGGGAGAATTTACACTCTCCACTGACAGCCATGCTGCCAACCCAACCAAACCAATCCAAGCCAAAAACCAAACCTGAACCAAAAAGCTCTGAGAACTTACGCTCTCCACCGAGCCAAAAACCAAAAAGCTCTGAGAACTTACGCTCTCCATCGAGCCAAAAACCAAAAAGCTCTAAGCGATCGCAAAGGAAAAACAAGAAGGAGAACAAGGAGGAGAAGAAAAGGAGGAAGAAGAAGAGGAAGAGGCGCCTTACTTACCCCCTAAAGGAGTCCGTTGGAGGTCTCCTTGTCCGGCGATGCACTTTTCCTGGCCAATGCACCAAATGTAAGGGTCCCGCGAAACGTCAGAGAAAGAGACCACCAAGTGACCACTCATGCAATTGGCAGAAGGGGGATTTATTGAACCAGCATGCTGGGGCTCCGTGCCCACTCAAGAAGGGAAAGCAGCCAGAGCTTTTTTGAATTCTTTATATACCCTAGAGATTAGTGCTCTATCTGATATGTGAGGGGTAAAGATTTGCTCCCAGGATGTAGGCTCTCTGTTCACCTCACAGATTGTTTCTTTTGCTGAGAAAAAACTTTTTAGTTTGATTTCATCCCATTTATTGATTCTTGGTTTTAATTCTTGTGCTATAGGAGTTTTATTAAGGAAGTTGGAACCTAATCCCACATGATGAAGATTAGGGCCTACTTTTTCTTCTATTAGATGAAAAAGTTTAATTTCTGGTTTAATTCCTAGGTCCTTGATCCATTTTGAGTTGAGTTTTGTGCATGCTGAGAGATTTGGGTTTAATTTCATTTTGTTGCATATGGATTTTCAGTTTTCCCAGCACCATTTGTTGAAAATGCTATCTTTTCTCCAGTGCATGTTTTTGGCACCTTTGTCTAATATAAGATAATTGTAAATTTGTGGGTTAGTGTCTGTGTCCTTTATTCTGTACCATTGGTCTACAGTCTGTTTTGGTGCCAATACCAGGGTGTTTTTGTTACTGTTGCTCTGTAGTATAGTTTAAGTTCTGGTATAGTGATGCCACCTGCTTCACTCTTCCTGTTATGAATTGCTTTAGATATTCTGGGTCTCTTATTTTTCCAGATGAATTTCATGATTGCTTTTTCTATTTCTATGAGGAATGCCATTGGGATTTTGAATGGGAATTGCAATTGGTGGAGTTCTTTTGGGTCTTCTAGGTATAGGATCATATTGTCAGCAAATAGTGCTAATTTAAGTTCTTCTTTTCCTATACATATCCCTTTGATTTCTTTCATCTCTCTAATTGCTGTGGCCAGTGTTTCAAGAACTATGTTGAATAGAAGTGATGAAAGAGGATGTCCCTGTCTTGATCCAAGTATTAGAGGGAATGCCTTCATTTTTCTTCGTTTAGGATGATATTGGCCTGAGGCTCAGCATAGATAGCCTTTATGATGTTGAGATATGCTCCTGTTATCCCTAGTTTTTCTAGTGTTTTGAATATAAAGGGGTGCTGTATTTTGTCAAATGCTTTTTCTGTGTCTATTGAGATGATCATATGATTCTTATCTTTAAGTCTATTGATGTGATGAATTACATTTATTGATTTCTGTATGTTCAACCAACCTTGCATCCCTGGGATGAATCCCACTTGATCATGGTGCACAATCTTTTTGATATGTTTTTGCATTCAATTTGACAGAATTTTATTGAGAATTTTTGTATCTATATTTATTAGAAATATTGGTCTGAAGTTTTCTGTCTTTGATTTGTCTTTGCCTGGTTTTGGGATCAGGGTGATATTGGCCTTATAGAATGAGTTTGGAATTACTGCCTCTTTTTCTATTTTGTGAAATAAATTGAAGAGTATTGGTATTAGTCCTTCTTTAAAGGTCTTATAGAACTTGGCTGTGTAACCATCCAGTCCTGGGATTTTCTTGGTAAGCTTTTTTTTTTTTTTAATATTTAATTTTCAGTTTTTCGGCGGACACACATCTTTGTTTGTATGTGGTGCTGAGGATCGAACCTGGGCTGCACGCATGCCAGGCGAGCATGCTACCGCTTGAGCCACATCCCCAGCCTGGTTGGTAAGCTTTTGATGGCTTCTTCTATTTCCTCACTTGATATTGGTCTGTTTAAATTGTGTATATCTTCCTGTCTCAATCTGAACAAATTGTATGACTTAAGAAATTTGTCGATGCCTTCAATGTCTTCTATTTTATTGGAGTATAAGATTTCAAAATAATTTCTAATTATCCTCTGTATTTCTATAGTGTCTGTTGTGATATTACCTTTTTCATCACGTATGCTGGTAATTTGAGTTCTCTCTCTCCTTCTGTTCGTTAGCGTGGCTAAGGGTCTGTCAATTTCATTTATTTTTTTCAAAGAACCAACTTTTTGTTTTGTCAATTTTTTCCAGAATGTGTTATTTATTTTTGTCTTGATGCTGCTGTAAACAGAGCTATTGTACTGCCAGTCATATGAAAGTATAGCAACACTATTATGTATAGTACATAATGCTTGCTAATTATAATCAATTATTATGTTACTGGTTTATGTGTTTACTATACTATACTTTTTATCATTTTTCTTTTCTTTTTTGCAGTGTTGGGAATGGAACTCAGGACCTCACGTGTGCTAGGCAAGCACTGTGCAACTGAGCCACATCCCTAGCCCCTTTATCATTATTTTAAAGTGTTCTTTTCTACTTATTAAAACATTTTACTACGAAACAGTGTACCATGTTACATTGGCACTAGCCTCAGACGTTTCATGTAACAAAGGGACATATCAGTGAAAAAAAGGGTCTCTATCCCCTGACCCTCAAAGTACCCAATTTCATTCCTGGTAAAAAACATTGGCTTTTTGTGTGCTTTTCCAGATACAATCTGTTTATATATAAACCTGTACAGATATAAGTGCATATACTCACATTTAATTCAATTTATAATATAGTGGACACACTGTTCTGAACTTACCTTCTCCTCCAATTAACAATATATCTTGATTCTTTCTGTTTCCATATTCATTAAAACTGCCTCATTTTTTGTTTTGTGTTTGTTTTTGAGACAGGGTATTACTATGTTGCTAAGGCTGATATTAAGCTCCAGGGCTCTAATGATCTTCCTACCACAGACTCCTTGTAGCCAGGACCAATGGCATGTGCCACCAGGCCTGGCTGTCTCGTTTTTTTAATGTACTTGATAGAATTCTATATTGTGGATTTGGCAATTTATTTAGATAGTCTCCTATTCATGGAAATTTAGTTCATTTTCTCCTTTTTGTCTTTTTAAAAAGTTCTGCAATGACTCTTTTTTTGAATATGTAATTTTGTGCTTTTTTTTTTTTTTTTGGTTCCAGGGATTGAACTAAGGGTTGGTTGACTACTGAACCACATCCCCAGCCCTATTTTGTATTTTATTTAGAGACACGGTCTCATTGAATTGCTTAGTACCTCACTTTTGCTGAGGCTGGCTTTGAACTTGGGATCCTCCTGCCTCAGCCTCCCAAGCTGCTGGGATTACAGGCCTGTGCCACTGTGCCTGGCTAATTTTGTGCATTTTGAAAGTTTGGAGATATTACCAAATGGCTATATATAAATCAATGGATTATACTCCCACCAGCAACATATGAAAGTTTCATTTTCTCTCCACCTTCACAAACACACTTTTTTGTTATGTTTGATCTTTGCTAATCAGAGAAGTAAAACATCTTTTCTCATGTGGTTTTAATTTGCATTTCTCATATTAAGAATGATAGTATCTTTTACCTGCTGAAGAGCAATGTGTATTTCCTTTTCTGTGGTATGTCAGTGACTGGCCTTTACCCTTTTTTTTAAAAAAAATGGATGATTGATTTTTTATTAATAATTATATGAGAAAAAATTTTCATATGCTAAATAAATTAGTCATTTGAGTGTAATATAAGCTGAAAATTTAGTTTCTCTTTTTTTTTCTTAACTTGTATATGGTAGAATTTTTTTTTCTTTTGAGAAATTTTTGATTTTACCTATCAAATTGTCATCTTTTCTTTTATAAGTCTGGATTTTATATAATTCAGAATCATTCTGTCTTCATTACAAGATTACACAAAAACAAATCTCCCATATTTTTCTTTAGTACATGGATGATTTTAATTATTTTTTGCTTAAATATTTCTTTTGGAATTTATTTTATTATAAAAAATGTGATAGAGTATCCAATTAGACCTTTCTATCAGTGACTATTGTCACTATATCATTTATTGAATAACACAGTTTTTCTGAACTAATTTGAAATGCTGCCTACATCATATATTAAGTTCCTTAATGTATGTGAGCTGATTTATTGCTTTCTAATATGTTTCATTGATTAACATGCTTATTCATGTATCAAACTATCCTATTTAAATTATTATTACTTCATAATATATTTTAACACCAATAGAACCATCCAATACTTTTCTTTATTAGAATTTTCTTAAAAATTCTTTTTGCTTATCAATTTTTCTATGTGTGATTTATTTATTTATTTATTTATTTATTTATATCAGGGATTGAACCCACTGAACCACATCCATGTCCTTTTTTATTTTTTTATTTTGAGACAGGGTTTCATTAAGTTGCTTGGGGCCTTGCTAAGTTCTGAGTCTGGCTTTGAACTTGCAGTCCTCCTGAGTCAGGTCCCGAGTCACTGGAATTACAGGCATGCAGCACTGTGCCTGGCTCTATGCATATTTTAGAATCAAGTTGGTAGAACTAACCTTTCTTTGTTGATTTTTTAATAGCCCAGGACTTGCTATTTCTTTTTTTTTTAAAATTAAAATTACATTTTGTGTTCTTCTGTAGTGTTTTAAAGAATTTTTAAAATATAGATTTTGCAATTCTTAAAGGATTTTTGGAGACATCTTTTTAAAAACTTGTTGTTACTCCTGTTGTCAATAGGGTAACTAAAAAGTTACATTTGCAATTGTTTTGTTTATATATGTAAAGGCCATTGATTTCTATTATTAATCAGCCATTGTTCTGATGTTTTTCTTTGAGTGGTTTATTTCTTCATAGCCCATTTTATTTTATTTATTTTTAAAAATTTTAATTTTGTTTTAGTTGTTGAAGGACTATTTATTTATTTATATGTGGTGCTGAGAATTGAACCCAGTTCCTCTCACATACTAGGCAAGTGCTCTTCCACTGAGCTACAACTCCTGCCCCCATTTTATTTACTAGAATGTAAATCTTATGAAGAACTATCTTATCTGTTTTATCACTGCTTTATTTCCCAGCCACAGATATAATGTTTACCTCAAAGAAATTTCTCAAATATTTGAGTGAATATGTAAATGGGAATAATAATACCCATCTTACAGAGTTGTCAGGGATTGTTTTATATATTTTCTTCTCAAGCAGTTGGTACTTAATAGGTACTCAATATTTGACTAAAGTACTTAGTTATTTATTTAGAAAACCTTCAAACCCACAGATAAGTTGAAAGATGAGTGCAATGAACTTTGGTACCACCTTTTCTAAATTCACCTATTGGTAATGTATTGTCACAACTGCTGCTTCTCCTTTTCTTTCCTCTCTCCCTGCCTCCATTCTTCTCTCTTACCAAACTATCTGAAAGGAGGTTGCACAAATCACCTTCCTGGTCTCCAAATGCATTTGTATAAAATTTCCATAGCAGAGATATTCTCTAAACACTGTTACTACACCTAAGAAAACCATTTGAAATCAATACTATTATCTTATAGTTCATACATAAATTTTCCCAATTGTTCCAAATAGGTCCTTTAAGTACACTGAATTCTGAATAAAATCTAGATCTCAACATTTATCCAGAGAAACAGAACCAATAGGATGTTAGGGTCTGTAAACAAGTCAGGATGGCGCCTGGCATTTTGCCAGAGGGAGTGGTTTGTGAAGTAACGCCAGCGAGCCATTAAGTGTGGAGATTCCTTATTGGTTGACTGCTGTATCTAGTTTATGTTAATTAAGATAAGCTGTGTGTAATGTATATATACCCTTCCTGTCCTACAATAAACGGCTCCCACTCCTGGTGTATCAATGTACACAAGTTGCTCGTCACCCCCCCGTTAGTTTGCTGCAGCCGGACTGCGGCAATAGGATCTATCTATCTATCTATCTATCTATCTATCTATCTATCTATCTATCATCTACCTATTAATTTAGTATAAGGAATTGACTTGTGCAACTATGGAGGCTGAGCTATCCCATGACCTTCATCTGCAAGTTGAAAACCTATCAAAGCTAGTTTCAGTCTGAGTCTGAAGACCTGAGAACCAAGGGTCAATGGTCTGAGGGCATGAGAAGATTGATGTCTCAGATCAATCAGTTGTGGGGTTGGGGGATGAGAGAGAGAGAGAGAGAGAGAGAGAGAGAGAGAGAGAGATCTCGATCTCTTTTCTGTGCCTTTTTTCCTTCTGTTCAGGCCCTCATTGGACTGGATAATGCACACCCACACTGGGGAGGCCAATCTGCTTTACTCAGTACAAGCTGAGAAAGAGAGATAGAGAAAGACCAGAGTGTAGCAAGAGTGGGCACTGTGGGTATTTGGGACGCTTCTTCATGAAACTTACTTATGTCTTTGAGGTCTGCTTGGACTTTATCAAATACATATTATTTTCCTTGGACATTGGAGTCTTTCTGTACACATCCAACTTAATGGTTTAGTGAATGGGATAACACCCAGTATATGATGGGCTGCTCAGGTACCATGGTAACTTGATGGCTCATGGTTAAGTGTTTAGTCTCTGCTAAAACTGTTTACGGCCAACAGCTGTTTCTTGATGAGAGAGCAGTTATCCATGGAGGATGGCAGAGATTTGCTCCAACATTCTAAGGGTTGGCTCTGCAAATTACTTAGCTAAAGGCTCCAAACAGCATCCCTATTGAACACTGACATGTCAAACACCATTGGATCTACTGGATTGTATAGCCCAAGTAGCAGAGCATCTTGGGCCTGATTCAGAGCCTTCTTTTTAAACTAGCAGTTTTTTGGGTCCTTCAGCAAATGGGCTGGTATAACAAATTATAGATTATGTTGTCTCTCAAATCCAAAGGGATCCCCTGATATTGTCTTCTATTTGGTTGTGAAAGGGGCCACAACCAAATCCTGGACCTTATCCCTCATCTTATACTACAGACTGAATATTTATTTCCTTTCAAATTTCACACATTAAATCCCATCTCCCAAAGTGATGGTATTTGTAGGTGAGAACTTTGGGCAGTGATTAAGTCATTCCTCACAAATGGGACTAGGTCCTTAGAAAAGGGACACTGGAGAGCTCCCTTGTTCTTTCTACCATGTGGAACATAGCAAAATATGACCGTCTAATAAACTAGGGAGGGGGCTCTTACCAGACACTGAATCTATCAGCACCTAGATCTTGTTTTTGACACCCAATTTCTAGTAATTTTTTACAGTAGCTCAAATGGACTAAAACACTTTAGGAGAAATATTTCAACATAAACCCATACCAGTGGACTCCTAGAAATTTTGCTTGGATAGTTCTTCAAATTTTTGTTGGATTAATTTTTCACTCTTTGACATGCAACTATCTTGCCATTATGTCTACAGTAGTTGCTACTTTTTGCTCCCCAAGTCTAATAAGCATAATGTCATCAATGCAATGAACCAGTGTAATATCTTGTAAAAGGGAAAAGGGAAAGAGGGACAAGATTTCTATGAACATGTAGGGCATGGTGGCTCATGCATACCTGCAATTCTAGCTACTTGGGAGGCTGAGGCAGGAGGATTGCAAGTTTGAGGCCAGCTTGGGCAGCTTTGTGATATCCTGTCTCAAAATAAAAAGCCTGGGGATATAGCTCAGGGTTAGAGTGCCCCTAGATTCCATCTCCAGTACCACCACCATAAACACACACACACACCCACAAACACATACACACACACACACGAAAAAAAAAATGAAATCACAGTGAGCCAAATTATAACACAGATCTGGACAATAGAAATGTCCCTGAGTTAGACCAGTATATTCATGGTCTTGCCAAATGAAAGCAAACTGCTTTTGGTGGTTTTTACTAACAAGTATGGAAAGTGAGTATATGTTAATTTGCTCAAGTAATAAAACCATGTCTGATACAGCAGTTACCCAATTAAGCATGTGATAATCCACTGTCATTCTCTAAGATCTATCTTTCTTCTAAACAGGGTCAACAGACAAGTTGATGGGAATGTGGTGGGAATGACCACCCCTGAATCCTTCAAGTCATTGGTGGTCATATTAATCTCCACAATCCCTTTAGGAATATGGTATTGCTTTTGGTTTACTATTTTCTTGGGTAAATGCAGTTCTAGCAGCTTCATTTGGTCTTTACCAGCATAACAGCTTTCACTCTACAAGTTAGGGAGCCAATTCCAGCCATGTGTGTCTATTTAATTATGGCCTAGGTAACAGGAAATAACCATAAGATGGGTTCAGGACTCATTGGGTATACTGGGAGTTAGAACTAGACTGAAATTTCTCACTTGACTTCCATTTGCCCATATTCTGACTGATGGACTGTAGATGTTTTGGGTCTTCTGGAATTAGTGTGCTCTCAGACTAATGTTTAATAGTCCCCCAAGTTCTAATTATTTCCTTTTCTTCAACAAATAGTTACCTTGGTCAAAGGTCTTAGGTGCTTTTTTAGACAGCTGGGAGAAGGATTAACTGTATAAGTATTTGGTACCATTTCAAGGTCTTAACTCAAGAGGACCCAACTTCCTATTCATTCAATGGGCTCTGGATCTAGATCAAGTCTGGGGATTGTTTGAAGTGCCATGATCCTGTTTTTATCATATAGCCTAGACTTTTGTTCACTTGATCTATAACATGTCTATCTTGATCAAGTAAGAAGTTAGTGGTATTCCTATTTATTTTACATCTTAGAGAACTGTGATGAAATTCCCAATGCCATAGGTCTGGAGGTCAGACTATTCTGATGGCTATTTGACTCTGCTTTTGTTTTTCCCCAAGTACTTGGATATTATAACACTGAGCTACACTCTCACCCTTTTAAATTTCATACAGGGTCTTACTAAATTTCCCAGTCTGGCCTTGAAATTGTGATCCTCCTGCTTCAAACTCCTGAGTGTCTGGGATTACAGGTAGGCACCACTGCACTGGCTTGATTCTGCTGTTCCTTATATTAATCAGACTGCTATGTGTTGAATGTTTGTAACCTCTCAAAATTTACATGTTAAAACCCAATTCCCAATGTGGTGCTATTTGGAGGTGGTGCCTTTGGGAAGTACTTAGGTCATGAGGATGGATCCCCCGTGAATGGGATTAATGTCCTTTTTGTTTTGGATAGTGGGGATTGAACCCAGGGGCACTCAACCACTGAGCCACATCCCCAGCCCTTTTTTTTTTTATATTTTATTTAGAGACAGGGTCTCACTGAGTTGCTTAGTACCTCGCTTTTGCTGAGGCTGTCTTTGAACTCTCAATCCTCCTGCCTCAGCCTCCTGAGCCACTGGGATACAGGTGAGCACCCCCATGCCTGGCCTGGATTAGAGTCCTTCTAAGAAGAGACACAAGGCCTGGCTTCAAAAGGCCATTGCTTCAATTTCAACAGTCTGGATAATCTCTGCCCATAGTCATGGTTATGGGGCTCCCTGGAGCCCTGGGGTGCTGACCTCTACTCAGCATGGGTATGGGACAGGACCATTGTTCTAATGGATGTGAAAGGTGATATTTCTGTCCCTGTGGGTCTGCTCTGGAAAGTGGGATTGCTGCCCTAGTGGGATTGGAAAGTGGAGCAAGTCAAGAGGATTATTCTTAAATATCAAGAATAGTATGCTAGTTTCCTTATTTTGTGATTTTGTCATTTTAGTTTTCCATAATTATTTTATTCTTCTCCTTTTTGCTAAACTTATTTAAAGATTTTTAATTAAGTAGCAATACTAATAATTTTTAACCTTTGCTGCCACCATGTGGTTGCCTTTCATTATTGCACATTAAGAAAAGTGTCAGAGCTGCTATCAGAACAGGGATAAAGGTAGGGGGTACATATTAAAAATTAAAAAAAAAAAATAATGCAAAATATCTGAGGAATGAATCTAGAATATGTTATATGTATCTCTTTTTTCATATGTTATCTCAAATCCCACTAGTCAACATCTTACTTAAAAAAAAAACAATATTTATTTTTTAGTTGTAGTTGGACACAATACCTTTATGTTATATATTTATTTTTATATGTTGCTGAGGATTGAACCCAGGGCCTCACACATGCCAGGCAAGCGCTCTACTGCTAAGCCACAACCCCGGCTCACATCTTACCTTTTTTAGTAGTCTCCATTCTTTATCAAATCAAAATGTGTAATTACTGACTTGTTGCCTACTGTTAATTATGTTTTTTTTTTAATGGATTTCAGAAAAAATTACATAGGAAGATGAACCTGTTATCTATAGTAGCTCCAAATCATAAAAATCTGTTAGCAGACTTTCATTTTGGTCTAGAACTTGTTATATTGGAGTAAAGCACTTTGACTTTCCCTAAATGAAAAATAGAAAAAAAAAAACAGTTTTAAAAAGTAGGATATGCTTATAACCCATTTTCCAGTCAAAATTTTCATGAGAAATAAAACTATTGTCCTTTCCACCTGTTTCCCCCACTATAACTTACTTTTTCTACTTGTTACTATCCCCAAACAAATCTCAATATGCCACTGTCAAGTTTTTAAAAAATTCCATTGACTTCCAATTACTTATAGGATAAAATGCAGACTTTTAAAAAAGACCTTTAATAAATCATTCTCAACTAATCTAAGCTCACTTTTGATACTAATATAGATAAATACCATCATCATGTGTTAATCAGCTTTCTGTTACTGCAACAAATTCCTGAGATAACCAGTTTATAAAGAGGAAGGGTTGATTTTGGCTCACAATTTTATAGGTTTTAGTCCATGTTCAATTGGCCCGTATTGATTGACCTCTGACTTTTGTTGTTCTGACATTTTTTGTCTAATTGCAATGAAAAGATACAATTCACGCCTAGGACAGAAAGTGGAAACAGATCACATTTGCTTTGGGACTGTGGTGAGGGAACATATCATGGCAGCAGTGTGTTGTAAAACAGAATGCTCACCTTGTGGCTGTGAAGTGAAAAAGAGTGGGAGAAGAAGGGCCCACTACCTCTTTTAAGGAGACACCTCCAATGGGTGGAATACCACCCACTAGGCCCCACCATCTCCCATGTTGGGGACTAAGCCTTGAATACATAGACCTTTTGGGGGGCATTTCAGATCCAAACTATAGCAATATATTTTAACATTTAACCTTGTGTAATTAATTAAATACACATAGAAAAATTAATGAGCAAAAATAATTTTAAGAAAATTCTAATAAAGAAAAGTATTGGATAGTTCTATTGGTGTTAAATATACTGTAAAGTAATAATAACTTAAATAGGATAATTTAATACATGAATAAGCATGCTAATAAATGGAACATATTAGAAAGCAATAAATCATACATCAAGGAACTTAATACATGATGTAGGCAGCATTTCAAAATAGTTCAGAAACACTGTGTTATTCAATAAATGATATAGTGACAAGTAAATAGTCATTGATAGAAAGGTCAAGTTGGATCCTATATCACATTTTTATGCTACTGACAATTTGTATGACTTTGGGTTATCAATTCCATGTGCGACAAAGTCTAGTCTAGTGGGAAAGGGATAAGAAAGTTATAGAAGCAAGGTTTCTGAAGGTACAAGAAACTGTAGGAAAAAAAAAAAAGAAAGAGATAAAGTTTCACTTAACTCTTATTAAAAAAAAAAAACACAAAAACCCAGTAACACTAAATGTCTACCATCTGCTAGGCACCGTTCTTAGCATTTTGTTGGTGTTATGTAATCAAATTTTTAATTAAAAAAAAAAAAAGGCTTAGAAAAAGTCTGCAATCTCTCCAAGCTCCAAGTGATTCAGGAGGCAAGAAATGAACCTGGGCATTTTGGCTCCAGAGTCTGCACCCTTCACTACTTCCCTGTACGACTTCACTATGGGGACGGGGAAAGTTGTCTCTTCTTTTGAGATTTCAGATTTCAGAGGAGCCTAAATGCAAAAAGAGAGATTTGTTTGCAGAAAGAAAAATGGATGTGGGATCAGAGAAAAGAGAAAATAGGGCAGAGGAAGGAAGCAGGAAAGACATCTCAGAGACCCTGGGTGAGTTTATGACAGGGATCTACTGCAATCATGTAGAGCCACTGAGGCATGTGGGAATGGTAGACTATGACCAGTACTACTCAAGATTTGAATATGCCTTTTCCCCAAATCAGACTACAGTGAGGGAAGATGTGTTAATCAGCTTTCTGATATTGTGGAAAAATACTTGGGATAATCAACTTCAAAAGATTAACTGTTTATTTTGGTTCACAGTTGTGTGGTTTTGGTCCACAGTTGGTTGGCCCATTGCTTTGGGGCCTTTGGCAAGGCAACACATCCTGGTGGGAGTAAGGGAAAAGAAGAAATGCAAGTAAATGATCAAATGCTGTTAGCATTGTATTTGATGGGGGAAATCCTATTGATTGACCTCTGACTTTTGTTGTTCTGACATTTTTTGTCTAATTGCAATGAAAAGATACAATTCAGGCCTAGGACAGAAAGTGGAAACAGATCTCATTGTAGGCCCATGATAAGAGAGTTAGATAAGGTTGAATGTTAGTGTTTAGTTTAAGTGAAATATAAAATCTATCAACTGGGGGCTGGGGTTGTAGCTCAGTGGTAGAGTGCTCGCTTAGCATGCATGAGGCACTAGGTTCAATCCTCAGCACCACATAAAAATAAAATAAAGATATTGTATCCACCTAAAACTAAAAAATAAATATTAAAAAAACCTATCAATTGATTTCAGAGTTGTAATAGAAATAGTAACATATGAAAGCTGTCATTATGGATGATAGTTCTTTTCCTATGGCTCTTAGTAGTTTTTACTGATTCTGATAGGTATTCATGTATCATAAATAAAAGTAAACATGTCAACCACATTTGTTTCTGTTAAGGGAGATTGAAATACCTGAACTCTCTTGTGATTTTACTTTTATTGATTTTTGTTCTCTGTATAATAAGATTTCAGGGAAGGCTTGGGTATAAAAGGAGCATTTATTTCCTAGTGCATAAGCTTGCATAGAAATCTCAGCTTTTCAAAGAGTAGTAGATCAAAATGGAAGATTGTTTTTCAGGAGTCAATATTCTTGTCCTTATCCATCCAGGGAAGTGGGTGGGGAGAAATATCACAACATATGTTTTCACCTTCTTTCACAGTGTCCTCAAATGAGTTCAGTATTTCTTTGCTCTTGTCATAGTTACCTGCCAAGGCAAATGCATAGGCCAGCAGTGCCTTGGTGTAGACATGGCTGCCACAGGACCCTTCCTCTGTTAGTGCCCAGGCTGACTTCAGGCAGATCAGGCATTGCGGACAACAGAGTGCTGTGAAGGGAGAACAATGTTATTCTGAGTTATGTGAAAAGAGCAGGTACTGAAATAAAAGAGATTATAGGAAGGTGATACCAGTGCTTTTCAAACCAATCAATCAGTCAATCAATCAATCAATCAATCACTCTCTCTCTCTACTTATCTATCATCTATCATCTATCTCCATCCATGCAGTCTCTCTTTAACCACCATTTTAGAAATCAGTCCTTTTTTTGGTACTGGGGATTGAACTCAAGGGTGCTTTACCACTGAGCTATATCCTCAGCCCTTTTTTATTTTTTATTTTGAGACATGGTCTCACTAAGTTGCTTAGGTTCTTGCTATATTGCTGAGGCTGGCCTCAAACTTGTGGTCCTCCTGTCTCAGCCTCCTGAGTCACTGGGATTATAGGCACATACCACTGTTCCCACAAGAAATCATTCCTTTTTGTTTGTTTGTTTATTTAGTTTTTTTATGTGATGCTGGGGATTGAACCCAGTGTCTCATGCATGCTAGGCAAGCTGTCTACCACTGAGCCACAACTCCAGCCTTTTTTTTTTTTAAAGTGCTTATATTAGTACATTGTAGTGACATGTAATAGTGGGATTTATTTTGATAAATCATACATGTATGAACTTTAATTTGCTCCATTTCATTCCTTAGTACTTCTCTCTCCTCCTCTTCACCCTCCTTTTCTTCATCTTTTTCTACTGATCTTCCTTCTATTTATCTATTTATTTTCAGTTGGTGCTTTGTAGATATACATAAAGGTGAAATTCACGGTGGTATACCTGTACATGTATACAGTGTAATTTTGTCAAATTCATCCCACATTTCCTCCCCTTTCTGATTCATCTTACCCCCTCCTCACTCTCCTTCTTCTACTTCACTGGTATTCCCTCTATCCTTGTGATATCTGCTCCTCTTCCTTTTCCCTCTGACTTTGCTCTAGCTTTCACATAGGAGAGAAAACATTTGACTTCTCATTTGCTGAGTCTGGCTTATTTCACTTAGCATGATGCTCCTCATTTCCATTCATTTATCAGAAAATGCCAAAATTTCATCTTTCTTTTTGGCTGTATATACCATATTTTCTTTATCCATTAATCTATTGAAAGGCACTTGGGATGGTTTTATAACTTGGCTATTATGAGGTGCACTGCTATGAATATTCATGTATCTGTATCCCCATAGTATGCTGGAAATCACTCCTTTTTAAAAATTATTTTTTATTTAAAATATAAGCTGATAAGAACAGAGTTAGAGGACATTTGTTTTGGGTTAGTTTTGGAACACATGCACATTTTTATTGGACAGATCCTTTTTTCTTTTCTTTCTTTTTGATGCTAGGAATTAAACCTAATGCATTGCTAGGCAAGACACTCTACCACTGAGCTACAACCCCCAAACCAAGTGCCCCTACCTGATGGAATTTAGAAAATGCAGAAAGTTATTTGGCATGTGAAGGAGTGGTGTAGCCACAGGTCAAAAGATTTCATAGTAGTCTGGGAAGATGGAGAAGTAATATTGTACATACAGTGACTGGGAGTGAAATCTCCAGAAGGGCAGTGGTGATATAGGCAGAGAGGGTGACTTCATCTTTTATGCCACTCTGTAAATATAAAACAGAGAAAGAGATTAATTCCACTTTAGGAAACACTTTAAGATGTTTTTCTTTTTTTAAAAAAATTTTATTGTTGGTTGTTCAAAACATTACACAGTTCTTGATATATCATATTTCACACTTTGATTCAAGTGGGTTATGAACTCCCATTTTTACCCCCTATACAGATTGCAGAATCACATCAGTTACACATCCATTGATTTACATATTGCCATACTAGTGTCTGTTGTATTCTGCTGCCTTTCCTATCCTCTACTATCCCCCCTCCCCTCCCCTCCCCTCCCCTCTTCTCTCTCTACCCCCTCTACTGTCATTCATTTCTCCCCCTTGTATTATTTTTCCCTTTCCCCTCACTTCCTCTTGTATGTAATTTTATATAACCCTGAGGGTCTCCTTCCATTTCCATGCAATTTCCCTTCTCTCTCCCTTTCCCTCCCACCTCTCATCCCTGTTTAATGTTAATCTTCTTCTCATGCTCTTCGCCCCTACTCTGTTCTTAGTTACTCTCCTTATATCAAAGAAGACATTTGGCATTTGTTTTTTAGGGATTGGCTAGCTTCACTTAGCATAATCTGCTCTAATGCCATCCATTTCCCTGCAAATTCTGTGATTTTGTCATTTTTTAATGCAGAGTAATACTCCATTGTGTATAAATGCCACATTTTTTTAAATCCATTCGTCTATTGAAGGGCATCTAGGTTGGTTCCACAGTCTTGCTATTGTGAATTGTGCTGCTATGAACATCGATGTAGCAGTGTCCTTGTAGCGTGCTCTTTTTAGGTCTTTAGGGAATAGACCGAGAAGGGGAATAGCTGGGTCAAATGGTGGTTCCATTCCCAGCTTTCCAAGAAATCTCCATACTGCTTTCCAAATTGGCTGCACCAATTTGCAGTCCCACCAGCAATGTACAAGTGTACCCTTTTCCCCACATCCTCGCCAGCACTTGTTGTTGTTTGACTTCATAATGGCTGCCAATCTTACTGGAGTGAGATGGTATCTTAGGGTGGTTTTGATTTGCATTTCTCTGACTGCTAGAGATGGTGAGCATTTTTTCATGTACTTGTTGATTGATTGTATGTCCTCCTCTGAGAAGTGTCTGTTCAGGTCCTTGGCCCATTTGTTGATTGGGGTATTTGTTATCTTATTGTCTAATTTTTTGAGTTCTTTGTATACTCTGGATATTAGGGCTCTATCTGAAGTGTGAGGAGTAGAGATTTGTTCCCAGGATGTAGGCTCCCTATTTACCTCTCTTATTTTTTCTTTTGCTGAGAAAAAACTTTTTAGTTTGAGTAAGTCCCATTTGTTGATTCTAGTTATTAACTCTTGTGCTATGGGTGTCCTATTGAGGAATTTGGAGCCCGACCCCACAGTATGTAGATCGTAGCCAACTTTTTCTTCTATCAGATGCCGTGTCTCTGATTTGATATCAAGCTTCTTGATCCATTTTGAGTTAACTTTTGTGCATGGCGAGAGAAAGGGATTCAGTTTCATTTTGTTGCATATGGATTTCCAGTTTTCCCAGCACCATTTGTTGAAGATGCTATCCTTCCTCCATTGCATGCTTTTAGCCCCTTTATCAAATATAAGATTGCCGCAGTCTGGCTGGGCACAAATGCCGCAGTCTGGCTGGGCACACAATCACGAGCCACCACACAGCTTGTAGATTCAAACAGCAACTCTTTATTCCAGAACTCACACCAGCCGTCTACAATCACGTTCTGGGGAAATCCACGTTCTCTGCCCAAATCCACGTTCTCTGCCCAAATCCACCTCCACTGGGCTTCTATCTCCAAAATATATTGTCTGAATCCCGTGAGAACTCAAGGGGAACTCAGGCAGCAGGATACGCCCTATTCCCAGCAGGAATAATCTTAAACCTTAAACCTGGAACCTAAACTGGGAACGCCCTAAACAAGATTATCTTAAAACCGGGAACACCCTAATCTGCCTTGGTCCTTGAGCAAGGTTAAGTACATTCAATGTCACTGCAACATGGGGTACGCTGGCAAGGAAATTGTCATACTTACTTGGCTAATGGCTCCCAGCATCTCCCCCCTTCTGATTAATTAAACAACAAGCAATGTGGCTTAAGGACCGTGCCTGGTAGGTTGTCCAATTCAACATATGGTTCTTACCCGTCATCGGAAAACTGACCTTTAGGCGTCAGCCTCCTGTCTTAGGTTGATACCACTGCAATTGAATCATACCCGTCACTGACTACCGGTCCAGCATACAGCCATACTTGTGGATAGGTCTATGCACCAGTGGGGGGGTGAGGTTCTTTGCCTCACCTCTGTTGGCCCCCAAATTTGGCCTTGGTGCCAGTGGGGGAGTGCGGTTAATGTGGCTTATGGACCGTGCCTGGTAGGTTGTCCAATTCAACATATGGTTCTTACCCGTCATCGGAAAACTGACCTTTAGGCGTCAGCCTCCTGTCTTAGGTTGATACCACTGCAATTGGATCATACCCGTCACTGACTACCGGTCCAGCATAAGCCATTGGCCCCCAAATTTTAGACCATCACTAGCAGAAGGGAGGAGGATACAGAAATGCCACGACACCAAGCCAATTGACGGCTCCTTGGGAAAAATTGCATCACTGGTGACACCATCAGCAAAGATATGTCAGCACTACCACAATTAACATGGGGTGCGCTGGCAAGGAAATAAAAATTGCATCACTAGTGACACCATCAAATGATAGTTACATAGTCCAGGCAAGTTCTGCAAGCAGTTCAAAGCAGAGGAATCTATCAATATGTCCATTTCCTCCCAAAATCCGTTTCCTCCCAAAGTAAGTTGACTCTTTGAGCATTACTTGTTGAGTTCTTCACCGGCACTGGGATGGAGATAGGAATTCTGTCAATGATGCTAAAGAGACATTATCCTGAAAAGAATTATTAAATATAATGAAAAGGAAAGGTGAAAGTAAACAAACAGATCTGTTAACCTACTTTAAAAACAATCCTTAACAGCTTTTTACCTAATTTAAATTAGTAAACAAACAGATCTGTTAACCACCTTTAAAAACAATCCTTAACAGCTGTTTACATAATTTAAATTAAACCATTTAAATCACGTGAATAAAAAAAATAATAATAATTCGGATCCATTTTTTCATGAGCGCTCCTCATACAAGAAATATGGACATACGCACATACAGACATACAACACAAAACACAAGAGTGTACACAAACGTACAACACATAAGAAAATAGTAAAGGCCTTGTAGCTTTACCTAGGTGAAATCTCCATTGCAATGTTTAAAAACTCCACAGTCAAAAAATAAAACTGATCAGAAAAACATTAACCTAGGTTTGTATGAGCTCAAAAAATAAAAATAGAACCTTATGATGTGGAAAAATGCAATAATAAAATAGCTATTGAAAAAAGCATCCTGGTTAATCACTGTCGCAGATGTAAGAATGGCCAAGCTGGAGTTCTGGATATCAGCTGTTATGGATTTGAGTCAAATCATCTTCTTTTCGATCTGTAGAAACTGTTTTAGTTAATCTCTCTGGAATCCAAATGGGCTGCTGTTCTCCCTGTGGAAAAACACAAACAGACCCCCGACTCCAGACAATCACTGGGTCAGGACCTTTCCATTGTCCTGTTAGAATATCTTTCCAAAGTACTTTAGGCTTATGTACATTTTTTGGATACATATGCCTTTCCGCAGCACTAAGTCCTGATGAATCCAAATTTAAAAAGTTTAGAGTAAAAAGCGTTATTTTAAGTTTATCTTTGGGGGATATATACCCCCTTCCAATTCCCTCTTTTTGCTTTAATAAGTATGTTTTAATAGTTTGATGAGCTCTTTCAACTATGCCTTGTCCCTGTGGATTGTATGGGATTCCTGTTATATGAGTAATACCAAATGATGAGCAAAATTGTTTAAAAGAGGTAGAGGTATAGCCAGGACCATTATCGGTTTTTAACTGTTTAGGAACGCCCACAGTGGCAAAATTTTGTAAGCAATGAGCTATAACATCTTTAGTTTTTTCTCCGGCATGAAGGGAGCCCATCAAAAATCCAGAAGAAGTATCGACTGTAACATGTAAATATTTTAATTTTCCAAATTCTGGCAAGTGTGTGACGTCCATCTGCCAAATATGGTTAGGTATCAGTCCTCTAGGATTGACTCCAAGATTAACTTGTGGTAAAAATGTCACACAATTTTGACATTGTTTTATTATATGTCTGGCTTGTTCCTTAGTTATTTTAAAACGCTTTTGTAAAGTATTAGCATTAACATGAAACCTTTTATGAAAATTTGTAGCTTCTTCAAATGTAGAGAAAATATGTATGTCATGTGTAGTTTTATCTGCTAAATCATTGCCTAAACTAAGGGCTCCAGGCAATCCTGTATGTGCCCTAATATGTCCTATAAAGAATGGATCTTTTCTGTCCCAGATTAGACTTTGTATAGTGGAAAACAAAGAGAAAACAGTAGAAGAAGGGGAAATCCTACCGGCATCTTCAAGAGATACTATAGCATTAACTACATACTGACTATCAGAAAATAAATTAAATACAGAATCTTTAAACATCAAAAAAGCTTGTAAAACTGCATTAAGCTCTACCTTTTGAGCTGATTGTTTGGGTACTAAAAATGTAAAAGTTTGATCAGGGGTAACTACTGCTGCTGTACCATTATTTGACCCATCAGTGAATATATTTGGAGCATTCATGATAGGTGTTTTTCTTGTCATTTTAGGAAAAACTACAGGATGCTTAGACCAAAAAGACAACAAAGGATTAGATGGTAAATGATTATCAAATGAAACATTAGATTTACACATGATTATTGCCCAAGTATTTAACTCATTAGCTAACTCATCAATTTGATCCATAGTATATGGAGTAATAATTTTATTGGGAGAAATTCCAAACACTCCCTTCGCTGCTTTTATTCCTTTGAGTATTAATTGTCCTACAGCCTCAGGATACCTAGTAAGAATAGTGTTAGGAGAATAAGATAAATGTATCCACAATAATGGACCTTCTTGCCAAAATACTCCTGTAGGAATATTTTTTGTTGGTAGTACAATAAATAATAAAGGCAAACTTATATCAATTCTATCCAAATGTATGTTTTCCATATATGTTTCAATAATTTTTAATGCCTTTCTTGCTTTAGGAGTTAACATGCGGGGTGAATTTGTATCTGATGGACCTTTTAGAATATCAAATAAAGGTCCCAACTCTCCTGTTGGTATACCTAGATAAGGCCTTATCCAATTTATGTCTCCCAATAACTTTTGAAAGTCGTTAAGTGATTTGAGTTGATCTACTCGTATTTGAATTTTTGGTGGATGGACCATGGTTGAGGATAGTAGAACTCCTAAATAATTAATTGGAAAATTTAATTGTACTTTATCTATTGCTATCTCTAGATTATAATTTTTTAATAAGTTTGTAAGTGTGGCATAACATTCCAGCAATATGTTTTTATCTTTATGTGCCAATAATACATCATCCATATAGTGAAATATTTGTAGTTCAGGATTTTGATTTCTAAGTGGCTGGATTGCTTTGTTAACATATATTTGACACATAGTTGGACTGTTAGCCATCCCTTGAGGGAGTACTTTCCATTCATATCTCTGATCAGGACCTTCATGATTTAATGCAGGGATAGTAAATGCAAAACGTGGACTATCCTTGGGATGAATTGGAATTGAAAAAAAACAATCTTTAATATCTATAGCTAAAACATGCCAAGTTTTTGGCAAAGCAGACAATTGAGGAATCCCTGATTGAGCAGGTCCCATAATAACCATCTCATTATTAATGGCTCTTAAATCTTGCAATAATCTCCATTTACCAGACTTCTTTTTGATGACAAAAATGGGAGTATTATGGGGAGATATGGAAGGTTGTATATGTCCTTCCGCTAATTGTTGTTTGACCAGATCATGGGCTACTTGTGTCTTTTCTTTTGTCAGGGGCCACTGAGGAACCCACACTGGTCTTTCTGATTTCCAAGTAATTTTGATTGTCTCAGTGGCCCTTTCTGAAAATCCAACCCATGTCTGTCTGTTCCTTGATCTATTTGTACTGGTGCTGCTATACCTTGCCCTTGTTTTCCTAATCTTTTTTCTTTCCTAAAGCCTTGTCTAGCTCTAGTAGTGGGCACATTAGGATTGATATTATTTGTTAACGTCAAACCTAATTGATCTAGGACATCTCGTCCCCATAAATTTATAGGAAGATGATCCAATACATATGGCTGTATAGTTCCTTCACATCCTTCAGGATCCTTCCAATCTAATATCATAGAACTTCTATGGGGATTAGTCGCCACTCCTAGGCCTCGAAGCGTCTGAGTGGCTTGTTGTAATGGCCAATGTTTTGGCCATTCTTGACGAGATATGATGCTAAGGTCAGCTCCTGTGTCCAGTAGCCCATTAAACTCATGACCTTGAATATTTAGTTTTAGCATTGGGCGAGAATCTAAATTTAAAGACAACATAGCCCAATCTACACCTGTGGAGCCTAATCCCCTGGAACCTCTTTCTACACTATGACTAGGAAATTTATTATGTAGGCTGGGTATTATTAACAACTGTGCTATTCTATCTCCAGGTGAAATTACTGATATACCTCTTGGAGAACTAGCTATAATTTTTATTTCACCTACATAATCGGGATCAATTACCCCAGGACTTATCATAAGTCCTTTTAATGTAGATGAACTACGTCCCAGTAATAAGCCTACTGTTCCTTGGGGAAGAGGTCCTTTTACTCCTGTGGGAATGATTTGAACTCCCATCTCTGGAGTTAATACTGCTCTGGCAGAGGCACAGATGTCCAACCCTGCGCTCCCTCGGGTTTGTCTGATGAGGGATTTAATGGACAATGTGTCCTGGGCACTACCCTGATGGTGTTGCTGGGATCCTCCACTGCCCCGTATATTTGTGGTTGTGGGCCCCGGAGCATTGGGCCCCCCTGTCCGTTTTTTGGCAATGGAGCCTGATGCCTTTCTCCACGATATCTTGGATAAATACCTGGTCTTTGTCCGTTTTTTGATAAGGGAGTACCTTCTATGGTGGTTTGAGAACGGCATTCATTAGCCCAATGTCTCCCTCTACGGCATCGTGGGCAAATACCTGGTATTCTATTCCTTTGATACCTACTTTTGTTAAACCCTCCTCCTATGGGGCAATTCCTTTTAAAATGTCCTGTTTGTTCACAATCATAGCATGTTTTTGGCCTGGCATCTAAAGCCTGTTGTACTGCAGCTGCCAAGACTTGCCCTTGTTCATTAATATCTCTACATAATTTAATATATGTGTTTAAATCTTCATGTCTCCATGGTCTAATAACCTCTCTGCAGCAACGATTTGCTTGGTCATAAGCCAGTTGTTTTATTAATGGCATTGCTTGTTCTGTATCCCCAAAAATTTTGGCAGCCGTTTGAATTAGCCTATCTACAAAGTCAGCGTAAGGTTCATTAGCTCTCTGTATTACCTTAGATAGCTGACCTTGTAAATCTCCATGTCCTTGTAAAGTCTTCCATGCCCTAACTGCGTCTGCAGCAATTTGTGCATATATAGCAGGATCATATTCAATTTGTTGCCGTTGACCCTCATAAGGTCCTTTTCCTAACAACATATCTAGATTTCTTTGAGGGTAGCCGGCTGCTGCATTTCGCCTAGCTGTCTCCGTGCAAAATTCCTCATTGGCAACCTTCCATAACAAATATTGTCCTCCATTTAGTACAGATTTACACATGCTAGCCCAATCTGCTGGCGTCATGTCCAAGTTAGTAATGGACTCAACCATGCTTACCGTGAAGGGAGCTTGGGGACCGTAGGTTGTTACAGCCTCCTTTAACTGCTTCACTGTTTTAAAATCTAAAGCACGGTGAATTCGCTGCCCTCCTGCCTGTTCAAGTACAGGGCATGCTAATCTTTGAGGTCCTGTCTCAGGATCCCATTTATCAACTACGGGGTTTGAGGGCCACTCAGCTGTCTCCATCGGTGGGGCTGTTGGTTGAATTACGCCCTCTTGTGATAAAATGGAGTTAGTAACAGCCTCCTGTTGTGGCCTTTTTCCTAACAACCCCTTTTCCTTTAAATTTTCTTCCTCTGTCTGACTAGCTCGAGAGACCTTCTCTTTTGCTTGATCTAAAATGTCTTTCTCCATGGTCTGAACCTCTAACAATTTACTTAACATCTTTTCGGTTTGTTTTTTACTAATTTCTAATCTACTATAAAGATAACGCAACCCAATAAGATAGCACAAAACAAAGCCGAAACTGAATGAAACAAAAACGGAATAAAAAATCGTTGTATCAATTTTCTCTTCCTCAGGGCCGACAAACTTCAAACCTTTAGTCAACCATTTTTTCCAGTTTGCCTGAGAAATTTCTAGGGATAGGCAGCTTGAAACAAAAACAAGATAAATCAAAACAATAACACATTGTTTTTTGAGTTGGTCACCCATTCTTTCGCTCTTCCTCAGGGGCGAGCAATTTCACTTACCTCCAAGCTTCAGAAGTTCCCCGTACAAGCCGCCAAATGCCGCAGTCTGGCTGGGCACAAATGCCGCAGTCTGGCTGGGCACACAATCACGAGCCACCACACAGCTTGTAGATTCAAACAGCAACTCTTTATTCCAGAACTCACACCAGCCGTCTACAATCACGTTCTGGGGAAATCCACGTTCTCTGCCCAAATCCACGTTCTCTGCCCAAATCCACCTCCACTGGGCTTCTATCTCCAAAATATATTGTCTGAATCCCGTGAGAACTCAAGGGGAACTCAGGCAGCAGGATACGCCCTATTCCCAGCAGGAATAATCTTAAACCTTAAACCTGGAACCTAAACTGGGAACGCCCTAAACAAGATTATCTTAAAACCGGGAACACCCTAATCTGCCTTGGTCCTTGAGCAAGGTTAAGTACATTCAATGTCACTGCAACATGGGGTACGCTGGCAAGGAAATTGTCATACTTACTTGGCTAATGGCTCCCAGCATAAGATAGTTGTAGTTTTGTGGATTGGTTTCTGTGTCCTCTATTCTGTACCATTGGTCCACCTGCCTGTTTTGGTACCAGTACCATGCTGTTTTTGTTACTATTGCTCTGTAGTATAGTTTGAAGTCTGGTATCGCTATACCGCCTGATTCACACTTCCTGCTTAGCGTTGTTTTTGCTATTCTCTCAGGTGTAATTTGATTTAAAACACTGAACTTTAGTGCATTTCTGAGTCTTTGGAGTAAGATATATAGCAATAACATGTCTCCACAATATATTCATTTTAAGGAAGAAACAACTAGTCTAATACAGTTTTATACAAGTTTAAGTGGAACTATAAAAAGAGGTACAAAGTTTTTGAGGATTTATGTTATTAAATAATATCAAAGAGTCGATGGGCTGAGAGTATGGTTCAGTGATGGAGCACTTACCTTAGCATGTGGGAGGCCCTGGGTCCAATTCCCAGTACTGAAAAAAAAAAAACAAAAAAACTGAAATCATGTCAGGGGCCAAACATGTCTTTTATTATGTGAATATGTCCCTCACTGTTTTGTTATAGATTTTTCTAAATGATTAATATTGCTTGATATCTGACTAAAAAATATAGAAGAAATAAATTTATTTTTTGGTATTGCCTCTATAGCAATCTGGTTCCCTGGGTTACTGCTGTTGATTTCAGGTTAGTTGAAGTAAAAATCCCATATAGTCAACTTTTCCTTGCTCCATACTGCTACTCAAACCATTGACACACAATATAAAAGACTCACCAATGTGTGCACTGGGTGCAAAGTTCTATCCACACAGACAATTCAAAACTTATCTAATAGAGAGAAAATGTCCTAGTGAGATCCAGAAATCCAGGCCTTTTGAGTAACATGCTAAGGAGCACATCTCCTCATTTCTGGAGTTGGCCCACACGGAGCTTCATACCTGACTGTCCTGGCTCATACATGGGCTTGTCTGACTGGACAAAAACAAGTGCTTTCTGTGCTCTTTACCAACACTGTGGGCTTTTTCTGAATTCATGGGTTGGTCCTTTTATTTGAATAGAGTGGAATGCTTCCTCTTCAAAACGTGACTTTACTTCAAGTACAAACCGAGAAGTGAAAAATTCTGCTCCATTTGTATACAATGAATCAAGGAACTTTCTATTGTCACATATAGCTAATTAGAACTAACAAGACATTTAAAAAATAAGGAAAAAAAAAAGGCGAGGTTCTTGGTAGCTGAGAACACAAAAGGTCACGAGAGCCTTCATCATGTCTCCCTCTAGAGGCCTTAGCATTTATTCTTCACCTGTCCTCCTTCTACATCACAGGAAGGTAGGTGGGGGTTCCATGAATTATTACCCAAGTAAAAGGTAGAGGATAGTAAGTCATAAAGAATTGTAATAAATAGAAACCAAATTTCTTGTGGCTCAGGAGTAGCAATGGAAACATGATCAACTTTGTAGATTAAATATCACCTTAATTAAAAAGTAAATCCAACCCTGAAAACCATGGAAGAGGAAAAAACATAATACACTAATGATGATAAGAATACGTCTTGAGGATGGGTTGCCCAAAGAAAAAACTAGAAGTTTACTCAGGGTGTCAATTACATGTGAAAGTTAAAGGCCTTATTTGTTCTGGTATTATTTCAGTTTGAACCTTCTTAATAGAAACTATTCTTATTTAGAAAGTAACGCATACTTTCTCTGAATCATAGGAATATGTGAGAATTAAATAGAACATTAGCATAAACTTAAGTATGCCCTCTCTCCCATTTTTGGGTAGAAAAATCTATATTTTGTTCTTTCATCAGGGTAAATATTCTCTCTAGGTTTTTCTTTGAAAACTACTGATGTCTTTCTAGAATAATTCTCTGATACTGAAAACTAATCTCCGTGCTTCTCCATTAGGAATATGTACGTATGGTTAAAGAAAATAAAACTGGGATAGGTAGTTTGTATTCCTAGTAAAGGAGATTTCAGGTGTGGACATGGGAGGAGACCAACACCATTTACTACCTGGAAAGGAAGGCATTCAGGTCAGTCGAGGACATATATCATTGTCCATGACTGTGGTTTCCCATCATAAGTATTACCATCCTTTGTTCTTCCCCTGAGAAGGTAGGTTGACAGCACAATATTATGACTAGTGACAAGAAAATTGTCCTATTTCTTTCTTGGTACTGGCAATAATTCAGCTTAGTGATATCCCACTCAAGGTAGGTTCTAATGACATGATAGTTTTATGTGCTTCCCTTACTAAACCTTTAGCACTCAAATTCCTGAGCTTCATTTTTTCTAAATTTAATTTTTTTAAAAAGTAAAATATGAAAGGAATAATTATTTTCTGCATTAAAACATTCCAAGAAGATTATTCTCAATTGCCATATTTAATTCTTGAAAAATAACCCAATGCCCTTTTTATTTTCAGATTCTCCTCATTCCTAGATTTATAACATTAAATGTTCAGTTCAGAGTTTTATCATTAACCCAATTCACAACAGAGAAATGGTGAGTTTTTCTTCAGTGGTTATTCTCCAACCCCTTCCTAGTATCTGAGAGGTTTTGTCCCCAAGTTGTCCATAATTCAGCACATTACTGCTATCTCTGAAGTTTGCTAAATATCACCAGATTATTTTCTTTTTTTGCCTGCTTTAAAGTCAAATATTCTTGTTTTTCTGATTATAGCAAAGAGAAAAGTAATGTGACAGCAAAATTCTTGATAATTTGTTTATTTTTGACACCAATAATAAGCTGTATTGGGACCTCATATTTTTCAAGGCACTTTGATCCTAACAACAGCACATATACATGATAGTGTCATTTCATGGACACAGAGACAGGCTCAATGAAGTCTGACCTGCCCAAAGTCTTACCTGCCTCAAGTTGCAGCTCTAGTCTTAACATATAATTCAATCATGAGTGTCAACAATTTAAATATTTGGTTTTAAAATTATTGTGTTTAGATGACTTCAACACAAAGAATAGCTCTTGAACACTGGAAGTTTAGGTCTCAGTAACAGACTATGAGAAGGTAGTCTTCCTAAATCAAATAACATCTAACTTTAGTCACAGTAACTAATAAGAGTTGGGAAAAGGACTATGTAGACTCATATAATATTAAATTTGGAAGGGACATTCAGGAACACGGATGGAGAAAGTAGAATGGTGGTTACCAGAGTCTGGGTGAGGAGATAGGGAATGGGGAAATGTTGGTCCACGCTTACAAAATTGAGGATGAATATGTTTGGGATATCTATTGCACAAAGAGTGACTAGAGTTAATTATAATATACCATATATTTCAAAATTGTTTAAAAGAGTAAATTTTAAATGTCTTACCACAAAAAATAATAACTAAGTGAGGTGATAACTATGTTTATTGCCTGTAGTTAATCATTCCACACTGTCCACGTGTATCAAAACATCAAAATTTACCCTACACATAATACAATGCTTATTTGTCAGTTAAAGAAAAAAGGGTATAGATAGAGATTTTACGGAGAAATGGCAATGGAATGGTGATGATTCAACAAAGAGGGGATGATATAGAAGGGCCGTGGGTAGTACTTACAGTTTTCTTGTCCCGTCCGGCAGGACACATCAACGTGGGCAGCAAACCTAGATGGGGAGGAATGAAGGGACAAGAGACACAGAAGGATGACAGCAAGACAGGAGTTCTGATCAAGCTGCAAACTTTTATTGTTCACACAGGGGTATTTATATGCTGGGGATGGGGAAGCTCTCTTATTGGCAGTTGCTGGATGTCTGCACAAGGTGAGATAACCGCAGGATGTTTCAGGAAGATAGGTTTCAGGAAGATAGGTGGCCGCAGGATATCTCAGGGAGATAGGTAGCTACAGGATGCCTCCCAGGCAGGATGTCTCCCAGGGGGCTGTCAGGCTAATCTTTGAAGGAGAATTTCCTTCTAGTCCCTGACATTTTCTATGGACAGAGTCAACTGTAGGCAGGAGTGCAAGAAGAATTAGGATAAGACATGGCAGAGCATGTCTACCTTTCCCCATGGTGTTGGGAGAAAGTGCAAGAGAACAGGGAATGCGGGGTCTTCCTCCTCACAGTCTATCTGGTCCCAGAAATCTCTCAAATCTAGAGGGATTTATTTAAGACAGTGTTCTGTGGAAACAGGAAGATCCACCCAAGGCCTCCAAACAGAGTGTAGAATTCAGCAAGAATTTCCTGTAAGGGTCATTGATCTCACTGGTGGCCTCATGATAATCCAAGATAAATCCTAACAGGCTCGGGAGTGGTACCAGAGTAGCTGCTGTTGGTGGTGGTAAAGGCTGCAGGGAATGGAAATCCATATTACAGGTAGAATTTACTTCATTTGGCTTGGAGCAGGCTTTCTCAACCTCAGCACTATTGGACTAGGTAAATCTTCCCTGTGGTGGTTTTGTCCTTTGATTGTAAGATGTTTAGCAGTATCTGCTTCTACCCACTAGAAACTGGTAGCATTCACCATATAGGCATGTTCACCTTCTCCTTCCCTGACAAAATAGCCATTTAAGTGGCTATTTTTATGGCTCTTTACATAAATAGTAAAGGAGGCTGGTTGTGGATAATGGGCAGACTAATAAACTGTTTCCTGTTACATGTTGCTGTGTCTGCAGCTCCTTCATTAGAGCAGTGCTTACTAAACTTTTCTGACATTATTGTGTACAAATAAGCTGAAGAGATTTTGTGCAGCTAAAGGTGATTGTTTCTGGGGCTGAACTGATCAAGATTTGGGACACATCTTAATTCCTCAGTATGTTAATGTACTGGCTGGAAGTGCATTAGCATTTTCCTTCAAGATCAAATGGGCTTTTCATTTTTGCAGAGATCCTATAAAAACATTCCTGAGGGGCACTGCAGGAAGGCACACGGTTACAGAGTGTGCAACAGACCCATGAGGTGGCCTCAAGAACAGCTTGAATCCCTGAGGAGACCCTGGGCCTCATCAGCTTCAGTCGCAGGGGTAGGCTGTTGCTGATCAAGCCCAAGGCCTTTGGATTCAGCATTATATTTTATGATCCTTTCTTGCAGGATGGGATAGAGTGGTCCCCGGGCAGGCAGAAGATCTACACCCTGCACGACTTGTTGTATCAGAGGGACTATGTCTCCTTGCATTGCAAACTCAAGGAACACACAGCCACCTTATCAATGACTTTACTATAAAGCAGATGAGGCAAGCAGCATTCCTTGTTAATGCAGCCCACCGTTGCCTGGCCTAGGCCCTCATGGAGGGCAAGATCTGAGAGGCAGTCCTGATTGCATGAGCTTTGTTCAGGGTCCTTTGAAAGATGCACAAAATCTCATCTGTACTTCCCACAAGGCCCGGTATAGTGAACAAGCATTACTAGAGATGAGAGGGATAGCTGCCACGGAGATCTGCAGAGCAATCACAGGTCGCATCCCAGAAAGCTTAAGAAATTGCATCAACAAGGAATTCTTTGTCACATCAGCTCTTTGGTCAGTAATAAACCAGCAAGCAATTCATCCTGAGCTCAATGGTGCCACATACAGGTATCTGCAGGGCATAGTAGGCATGGCTCTGGGAGGACTTCCTGCAGCCATGGAAGGGATCATCCCTGGAGGCATCCCTGTGACTCACAACCTCCCCATGGTGGCACACCCTTCCCAAGCTCCCTCTCCTAACCAGCCTACAAAACATGGGGACAATGCACAGCACCCCAGTGAGCAATAGCTGAAAGAAATCATTCAAATAAATGGACCAAGTACAGTGAAAATGGATGAATTAGGAGAAAAGGAATTTGACAGTCTTTTTAACTAATCCTGGACATATGTCTCGTTGATGTTGCAAGGTTAAAAGCTACAAGAGCTAGAAAACTGAAGATGTCATCTGCTTACAGAAACGCTGGAAGACTAGGGCGTGATTATTAATGGCCATCTTCTGTTATTGTGTGTTAAGCTTTTCATCTGTGCATCAAATCACAAAGAATAAATAGAGCTTTTTCCTTTATCCATTCCTTGGGCGCAGCAAGTCCTGAGCACCTTGCTCTAGAATGTTGCATCATCTTGATGTTCCAATCAAACATCAAAATAAAAAATATTATGAGGATCTCCCCAGCTA
Source organism: Marmota monax (assembly GCF_021218885.2). Taxonomy (NCBI): domain Eukaryota; kingdom Metazoa; phylum Chordata; class Mammalia; order Rodentia; family Sciuridae; genus Marmota; species Marmota monax. The sequence continues at coordinate 576,761 of NW_026692798.1, read as the reverse complement.
CTTTCCTCAAAAAAAAAAAAAAATTCCCAAGGAAGAGAAATAGTAAGTGAAAGCTAATGAAAACAAAGATAGTGGTGGGGAAGGGATGCAGGGTGGGAGCCACAAGGATGGAAGAGAAAATAAAATTTCTATATCTCATTGCTTTGCCTACGAAAGCTCCAACCAATCATTAGAGAGGTCTCACCAACTCCTGAAATTGTTTTTTTTAATCTCCAAATTATGCTATTATAATAATCATATTTGTTCTTCTATTCACTCATCAAATATTTATTAGGCAAGACTAAGATTGATACACTGCACTATACTTTTGGAACATATCAATGAACAATGTGGTCAATGTTTTAAATTTTACAGGACAGTGCTGAAGACCATAGATACAGTTCATGTTGAATTAGAACAGAGCTTAAAAATAAAAAAATCTGTGGCAAGGAACTTAGAGCATATTGTGGGAAGACTTAAGCAATGAAGGAAAGTAGTCAGGTTTGGTAGTTTGAGTGAATGACTAAAAGCAGTGAGACTTCCATTGAAGGCTTGTGTAATTATTTAGATATGTTACATGTTTTCCTGGAAGAAGAAAAGTCAATGTTACATAGTGAATTATTGGATGTTTAGGATGGAAAGGGACAAAAGAAATTAAGAATAATTTCTAGATCTTTATTTTACTTGGTTGGGTATATTGTGATGATTTTTTGTTGTTGTTGATAGGAGGGACAGCAAGGAGGTTTTTGGGTGTGTGTCTGAAATCATGAGTATTGTTTGAACATGATATGCCTGTGGATGTTTCACTGAGTAGGACCTGACAGGCTAAAACTCAGGAAAGAGATCATTGCTGGAGATAACCAATCTGGTAATAATCTTTATATTGGGAGGATTTTATCTTATGGGATGGATAAAATTCCCCACATAGACTACATAGAACAAGAACAGGACTTAGAATAGGATTCTTTTTTAATATATTTTAAGTTGTAGATTGACAAATACCTTTATTTTATTGATTTATTTTTATGTGGTGCTGAGGATCGAACCCAGTGCCTCACACGTTTGAGGCAAGCGCTCTACCACCGAGCCACAATCCCAGCCCCTAGAATAGGATTCTTTTTTTTTTTTTTTTAAATTTTTTATTGTTGGCTGTTCAAAACATTACATAGTTCTTGATATATCATATTTCACACTTTGATTCAAGTGGGTTATGAGCTCCCATTTTTACCCCATATACAGATTGCAGAATCACATCAGTTACACATCCATTGATTTACATATTGCCATACTAGTGTCTGTTGTATTCTGCTGCCTTTCCTATCCTCTACTATCCCCCCTCCCCTCCCCTCCCCTCCCCTCCCCTCCCCTCCCCTCTTCTCTCTCTGCTCCCTCTACTGACATTCATTTGTCCCCCTTATATTATTTTTCCCCTTCCCCTCACTTCCTCTTGTATGTACTTTTGTATAACTCTGAGGGTCTCCTTCCATTTCCATGCATTTTCCCTTCTCTCTCCCTTTCCCTCCCACCTCTCATCCCTGTTTAATGTTAATCTTCTTCTCCTGCTCTTCGACCCTACTCTGTTCTTAGTTACTCTCCTTATATCAAAGAAGACATTTGGCATTTGTTTTTTAGGGATTGGCTAGCTTCACTTAGCATAATCTGCTCTAATGCCATCCATTTCCCTGTAAATTCTATGATTTTGTCATTTTTTAATGCAGAGTAATACTCCATTGTGTATAAATGCCACATTTTTTTTATCCATTCATCCATTGAAGGGCATCTAGGTTGGTTCCACAGTCTAGCTATTGTGAATTGTGCTGCTATGAACATAGATGTAGCAGTGTCCCTGTAGCATGCTCTTTTTAGGTCTTTAGGGAATAGACCGAGAAGGGGAATAGCTGGGTCAAATGGTGGTTCCATTCCCAGCTTTCCAAGAAATCTCCATACTGCTTTCCAAATTGGCTGCACCAATTTGCAGTCCCACCAGCAATGTACAAGTGTACCCTTTTCCCCACATCCTCGCCAGCACTTGTTGTTGTTTGACTTCATAATGGCTGCCAATCTAACTGGAGTGAGATGGTATCTTAGGGTGGTTTTGATTTGCATTTCTCTGACAGCTAGAGATGGTGAGCATTTTTTCATGTACTTGTTGATTGATTGTATGTCCTCCTCTGAGAAGTGTCTGTTCAGGTCCTTGGCCCATTTGTTGATTGGGTTGTTTGTTCTCTTATTGTCTAATTTTTTGAGTTCTTTGTATACTCTGGATATTAGGGCTCTATCTGAAGTGTGAGGAGTAAAGATTTGTTCCCAGGATGTAGGCTCTCTATTTACCTCTCTTATTGTTTCTTTTGCTGAGAAAAAACTTTTTAGTTTGAGTAAGTCCCATTTGTTGATTCTAGTTATTAACTTTTGTGCTATGGGTGTCCTATTGAGGAATTTGGAGCCCGACCCCACAGTATGTAGATCGTAGCCAACTTTTTCTTCTATCAGACGGCGTGTCTCTGATTTGATATCAAGCTCCTTGATCCATTTTGAATTTACTTTTGTGCATGGCGAGAGAAAGGGATTCAGTTTCATTTTGTTGCATATGGATTTCCAGTTTTCCCAGCACCATTTGTTGAAGATGCTATCCTTCCTCCATTGCATGCTTTTAGCCCCTTTATCAAATATAAGGTAGTTGTAGTTTTGTGGATTGGTTTCTGTGTCCTCTATTCTGTACCATTGGTCCACCCGCCTGTTTTGGTACCAGTACCATGCTGTTTTTGTTACTATTGCTCTGTAGTATAGTTTGAAGTCTGGTATCGCTATACCGCCTGATTCACCCTTCCTGCTTAGCATTGTTTTTGCTATTCTGGGTCTTTTGTTTTTCCATATGAATTTCATGATTGCTCTTTCTATTTCTACAAGAAATGCCGTTGGGATTTTGATTGGCATTGCATTAAACCTGTAGAGAACTTTTGGTAATATCGCCATTTTGATGATGTTAGTTCTGCCTATCCATGAACAGGGTATATTTTTCCATCTTCTAAGATCTTCTTCTATTTCTCTCTTTAGGGTTCTGTAGTTTTCATTGTATAAGTCTTTCACCTCTTTTGTTAGGTTGATTCCCAAGTATTTTATTTTTTTTGAAGATATTGTGAATGGAGTGGTTGTCCTCATTTCCATTTCAGAGGATTTGTCGCTGATATACAGGAATGCCTTTGATTTATGCGTGTTGATTTTATATCCTGCCACTTTGCTGAATTCATTTATTAGCTCTAATAGTTTCTTTGTAGACCCTTTTGGGTCTGCTAGGTATAGAATCATGTCATCTGCAAATAGTGATAATTTAAGTTCTTCTTTTCCTATTTTGATGCCTTTAATTTCTTTCGTCTGTCTAATTGCTCTGGCCAGTGTTTCGAGAACTATGTTGAACAGAAGTGGAGAGAGAGGGCATCCCTGTCTTGTTCCAGATTTTAGAGGGAATGCCTTCAATTTTTCTCCATTCAGAATGATGCTAGCCTGAGGCTTAGCATAGATTGCTTTTACAATATTGAGGTATGTTCCTGTTATCCCTAGTTTTTCTAGAGTTTTGAACATAAAGGGATGCTGTACTTTGTCAAATGCTTTTTCCGCATCTATCGAGATGATCATATGATTCTTATTTTTAAGTCTATTGATGTGATGAATAACATTTATTGATTTCCGTATATTGAACCAGCCTTGCATCCCAGGGATGAATCCTACTTGATCATGGTGCACAATTTTTTTGATAAGTTTTTGTATCCGAGTGGCCAGAATTTTATTGAGGATTTTTGCATCTAGGTTCATTAGAGATATTGGTCTGTAGTTTTCTTTCTTTGAAGTGTCTTTGTCTGGTTTAGGTATCAGGGTGATGTTGGCCTCGTAGAATGAATTTGGAAGTTCTCCCTCTTTTTCTATTTCCCGAAGTACCTTGAAAAGTATTGGTATTAGTTCCTCTTTAAAGGTTTTGTAAAACTCTGCTGTATACCCATCTGGTCCTGGGCTTTTCTTAGTTGGTAGTCTTTTGATGGTTTCTTCTATTTCCTCAATTGATATTGGTCTGTTTAGGTTGTCTATATCCTCCTGACTCAATCTGGGCAGATCATATGACTTAAGAAATTTATCTATGCCTTCACTATCTTCTAATTTATTGGAGTATAAGGATTCAAAATAATTTTTGATTATCTTCTGTATTTCTGAAGTGTCTGTTGTGATATTGCCTCTATCATCCCGTATGTTAGTAATTTGAGTTCTCTCTCTTCTTCTCTTCGCTAGCATGGCTAAGGGTCTGTCGATTTTGTTTATTTTTTCAAAGAACCAACTTTTAGTTTTGTCAATTTTTTCAATTGTTTCTTTTGTTTCGATTTCATTAATTTCAGCTCTGATTTTAATTATTTCTTGCCTTCTACTTCTTTTGCTGTTGTTTTGCTCTTCTTTTTCAAGGATTTTGAGATGAAGTATGAGATCATTTATTTGTTGGTTTTTTCTTTTTTTAAGGAATGAACTCCAAGCAATGAATTTTCCTCTTAGAACTGCTTTCAATGTGTCCCATAGATTCCGATATGTTGTGTCTGTGTTTTCATTAATCTCTAAGAATTTTTTAATTTCTTCCTTGATGTCTTCTATAACCCATTGATCATTCAGTAACCTATTGTTCATTCTCCAAGTGATGTATTCTTTTCCCTTCCTTCTTTTATCGTTGATTTTCAGTTCCATTCCATTATGATCAGATAGGATGCATGGTATTATCTCTACTCCTTTATATTGTCTAAGAGTTTCCCTGTGACATAATATATGATCTATTTTTGAGAAGGATCCATGTGCTGCTGAGAAAAAAGTGTAACTGCTTGATGTTGGGTGGTATACTCTATATATGTCAATTAAGTCTAGGTTATTAATTGTGTTATTGAGTTCTATAGTTTCCTTATTCAACTTTTGTTTGGAAGATCTGTCCAGTGGTGATAGAGGTGTGTTGAAGTCTCCCATGATTATTGTATGGTGGTCTATTAGACTCTTGAACTTGAGAAGAGTTTGTTTGATGAACATAGCTGCACCATTGTTTGGGGCATATATATTTATGATTGTTATGTCTTGTTGGTGTATGGTTCCCTTGAGCAGTATGTAGTATCCCTCTTTATCCCTTTTGATTAACTTTGGCTTGAAATCTATTTTATTTGATATGAGTATGGATACTCCTGCTTGTTTCCGAAGTCCATATGAGTGATATGATTTTTCCCAACCTTTCACCTTCAGCCTATGTATGTCTTTTCCTATCAAATGCGTCTCCTGTAGGCAGCATATTGTTGGGTCTTGTTTTGTGACCCATTCTACTAGCCTGTGTCTCTTGATTGGTGAGTTTAAGCCATTAACATTTAGGGTTATTATTGAGATATGGGTTGTTCTTCCAGCCATATTTGTTTATTTATGTTACTAAACATGGTTTGTTTTCCTCTTTGATTATTTTCCCCCCTTTAGTGTCCTACCTCCCACTGTTGGTTTTCATTGTTATTTTCCATTTCCTCTTCCTGTAATGTTTTGCCAAGGATGTTTTGAAGAGATGGTTTTCTAGCTGCAAATTCTTTTAACTTTTGTTTATCGTGGAAGGTTTTAATTTCATCTTCCATCCTGAAGCTTAATTTCGCTGGAAACACAATTCTTGGTTGGAACCCATTTTCTTTCAGTGTTTGAAATATGTTATTCCAGGATCTTCTAGCTTTCAGAGTCTGTGTTGAAAGATCAGCTGTTATCCTGATTGGCTTACCCCTAAATGTGATCTGCTTCCTTTCTCTTGTAGCTTTTAAAATTCTCTCCTTATTCTGTATGTTGGGCATCTTCATTATAATGTGTCTAGGTGTGGGTCTCTTATGATTTTGCACATTCGGCGTCCTGTAGGCTTCTAGGATTTGGGGTTCTGTCTCATTCTTCAAGTCTGGGAAGTTTTCTCGTATTATTTCATTGAATAGATTGCTCAATCCTTTGGTTTGAAACTCTGTCCCTTCCTGTATCCCAATGACTCTTAAATTTGGTCTCTTGATGTTATCCCATATTTCTTGGATGTTCTGCTCATGGTTTCTTAACAGTCTTGCTGAGCTGTCTATGTTCTTTTCAAGTTGAAATACTTTATCTTCATTGTCTGATGTTCTGTCTTCTAAGTGTTCTACTCTGCTGGTAGTATTCTCAATTGAGTTTTTAAGTTGGCTTATTGCTTCCTGCATTTCTAGGATTTCTGTTTGTTTGTTTTTTATAACCTCTATTTCCCTGTGTAGTTGATCTTTTGCTTCTTGGATTTGTTTATGTAATTCATTGTTGAAGTGATCTTTCATTGTCTGATTTTGCTGTCTGATGTCTTCCTTGAGACTCCAGATCATCTGAAGCATGTATATCCTGAATTCTTTATCTGACATTCCATCTGCTGCAGCTATTACCTCTTCTAATGTTGAGTTGACCTGCATTGCTTGTGGTCCTTTCTTTCCTTGTCTCTTCATACTGTTTGCGTTCCTTTCTACTTAGTGAAACTGTTGTGTTATTGAATTTTCCCCCTATATATTTATATTGGTCTTGTATAGTTGCAAAGTCTCCCTCGCAGGCGCGGGCGGCGGCTCTGTCCCTCTGTGGGCCGCTAGGCTTGTTCTGTGGGTGGTCACAGTTCTGTCTACTTTGCAGGTGCAGGCAGCGGCACTGCCCCTCTGCAGGCCTCTGGGGCTGTACTGCCAGTGGGTCGCAGGTCCGCCTACCTTGCAGGAGTGATTGGAAGCTCTGTCCCGCCGCGGGCCACTGGGCCTTTTCTGTCCGTGGTCACAGTTCCCCTACCTGGCAGGCGCGAGTGGTGGGGGGCGGCTCTGCCCCTCAGCAGGCCGCTGGGCCTGCTCTGTGCGTGGTCACAGTTCCCTCTACCTTGCCGGTGCAGGGGGAGGGGGCGGCTCTGCCTCTCAGCAGGTCGCTGCTCCTCTTCTGCCGGTGGGTCGCAGGCCCGCCTACCTTGCAGGAGTGATTGGAAGCTCTGTCCCACCGCGGGCCACTGGGCCTTTTCTGTCGGTGGTCACCTGGCAGGGGCGTGGGGTGGGGGGTGGCTCTGCCCCTCAGCAGGCCGCTGGGCCTGCTCTGTCCATGGTCACAGTTCCCCTACCTGGCAGGCGCGAGGGGTGGGGGGCGGCTCTGCCCCTCAGCAGGCCGCTGGGCCTGCTCTGTGCGTGGTCACAGTTCCCTCTACCTTGCCGGTGCAGGGGGAGGGGACGGCTCTGCCTCTCAGCAGGCCGCTGCTCCTCTTCTGCAGGTGGGTCGCAGGCCCGCCTACCTTGCAGGAGTGATTGGAAGCTCTGTCCCACCGCGGGCCACTGGGCCTTTTCTGTCGGTGGTCACCTGGCAGGGGCGGGGGATGGGGGGTGGCTCTGCCCCTCAGCAGGCCGCTGGGCCTGCTCTGTGCGTGGTCACAGTTCCCTCTACTTTGCTGGCGCAGGGGGAGGGGGCGACTCTGCCTCTCAGCAGGTCGCTGCTCCTCCTCTGCCGGTGGGTCGCAGGCCCGCCTACCTTGCAGGAGTGATTGGAAGCTCTGTCCCGCCGCGGGCCACTGGGCCTTTTCTGTCCGTGGTCACAGTTCCCCTATCTGGCAGGCGCGGGGGGTGGGGGGCGGCTCTGCCCCTCAGCAGGCCGCTGGGCCTGCTCTGTGCGTGGTCACAGTTCCCTCTACTTTGCCGGCGCAGGGGGAGGGGGCGGCTCTGCCTCTCAGCAGGTCGCTGCTCCTCTTCTGCCGGTGGGTCGCAGGCCCGCCCACCTTGCAGGAGTGATTGGAAGCTCTGTCCCACCGCGGGCCACTGGGCCTTTTCTGTCGGTGGTCACCTGGCAGGGGCGGGGGGTGGGGGGTGGCTCTGCCCCTCAGCAGGCCGCTGGGCCTGCTCTGTGCGTGGTCACAGTTCCCTCTACCTTGCCGGTGCAGGGGGAGGGGGCGGCTCTGCCTCTCAGCAGGTCGCTGCTCCTATTCTGCAGGTGGGTCGCAGGCCCGCCTACCTTGCAGGAGTGATTGGAAGCTCTGCCCCGCCGCGGGCCACTGGGCCTTTTCTGTCCGTGGTCACAGTTCCCCTACCTGGCAGGCGCGAGGGGTGGGGGGCGGCTCTGCCCCTCAGCAGGCTGCTGGGCCTGCTCTGTGCATGGTCACAGTTCCCTCTACCTTGCCGGTGCAGGGGGAGGGGGCGGCTCTGCCTCTCAGCAGGTCGCTGCTCCTCCTCTGCCGGTGGGTCGCAGGTCCGCCTACCTTGCAGGAGTGATTGGAAGCTCTGTCCCGCCGCGGGCCACTGGGCCTTTTCTGTCCGTGGTCACAGTTCCCCTACCTGGCAGGCGCGAGTGGTGGGGGGCGGCTCTGCCCCTCAGCAGGCCGCTGGGCCTGCTCTGTGCGTGGTCACAGTTCCCTCTACCTTGCCGGTGCAGGGGGAGGGGGCGGCTCTGCCTCTCAGCAGGTCGCTGCTCCTCTTCTGCCGGTGGGTCGCAGGCCCGCCTACCTTGCAGGAGTGATTGGAAGCTCTATCCCACCGCGGGCCACTGGGCCTTTTCTGTCGGTGGTCACCTGGCAGGGGCGTGGGGTGGGGGGTGGCTCTGCCCCTCAGCAGGCCGCTGGGCCTGCTCTGTCCATGGTCACAGTTCCCCTACCTGGCAGGCGCGAGGGGTGGGGGGCCGAATAGGATTCTTAAGAAAAAAAAATATTTTAAAAAACGTAGAAGAAGCCAGAATAATAGAAGAAAAAATTCAGGACAATGTGGTATACTAAAAGTTAAAAGGAAAACAAGCATGAAAATTTTGAGAGTTATAAAGATATTTAAAAATTGTAACACTGTAAGATTTTTTGTATTTCCTTTTTTGAGCCATCAGTTTACCTGCATTGGAGTTAGAGAAGATAATGATATGTGTATCTTGATTGTAGGATTACCTTGTAGACTCAAGGGAAGCAAGAAGTGTTTGCCTCTCCCTGCCCCATAATAATATTTCCATTATAATAATTGCTACAATCCTCAAAGGCTGATAAGGGGAATGATTACAAGTCTACAATATACCGACATCTCCAGAAAACAGATATATTATTTTCACAAAAAGGAGACCACTATAATTTTGATGAAGACTCTACAGCTTTAGAACACTTATTTTATCACACAGATTCTCTAGTTAAGAGGAAGGGAAAAAGTGGAAGAAAGAAGGAGAGATAAATAATAAGAAGGATGGTAGAGCCAGAGTCAGGAAATGCAGAATAATTTCCATCTCTTGTAATTCCCTACTTAAGCTTTGACTTCTCATAGAGGTCCTGCATCCCTATTTAAAGCTATCACTAGCCCTCATCCTCATTTCCTATCTTTCTCCCCTTATTTCCTAGAGCACCAATCCCTTTTCATATGTAATTTAATTTCCTTTTGTTTTTAATCTTTCTCTTCTATCTAGAATATCAGCCTGGTCTGTTTTATTTCCTACTGGGCCATATTGTAGTTGCTTAATAAATAAATAATTGTTATATAAATATAGGATTGACTGACTTGAAAAAGAAAGCATTGGTTTTAGAGATTGGAGACAAAGTAAGGACTATTGGATTTGATGCCATAAAATCAATTTTATAAAGTGTTCTTTTTCCATAAAAATTAACAGTGGCCTAATTAACTATTTGCTTTCTTGCATACCACAAATTCCAATCTTGTATTTGAACACTAGCCAAATAAATTACACAAGGATACATTTAACTGCATTTTAGCCAAGTACTAACTTCTGAGGGACATTTTGCCTAGTTAAATGTCAACCACCTTCAAGGGCGGGAACTTTAGTTATTCAACATGACCAGTTTCTGTTGGTCATGAACTAGGCTATCATCTCATTAACCCTTGTTGTTAGTTTTTACTTAAAAACTAACCAGAATACACTAAATAAAAAACATAATAAATATTTCTCAAGTCATAACTCATTTAGTAAATTAGTCATAACTCTTTTAAGTTATAACTCATTTAGTAAAAGTGAATTCAATAATTTAGGAAATTTTATTGATTTCTAAAAATGTTTAAGAAATAAAATATATGGTAAAAGTTAGTGTCTGAAAATTAAAGTCTTATGTCTTTATTGCTATACCAAAAGAATTCAAGCCCTTTCCTTGCAAAATTTCTTCCTATGAGAATTTTAATGTATCTATCATTTTTTTAAGAACACATGAGTGACATCTTATAAGACTGTCCACAGCACAGGGTCAGTTATAGAAGAATAAAACAAACCAAATTAAATCCAAGTCCAGACTTTATTTTTTAAACTATTTTTTCCCCTGACTTGTAAGACAAATTAAGCAAATTAACTCACTGAATATTTGAAATGAAAATAAATTAGTTGTGTTCACCTTTTGCCTTAAAGGATCACATAAGCTTTCTACTGGGTGATTCTTTGTTTCTTTGACCTTGCCTGGTAAAATTTGCCCTTTATGCATAGAGATAAAGAATTTTATCTAATGAAAGAAATGTTTCATAAAGAATCAAGTTAAATTCATAATCACATTTCACATGTGTGATAATAGCAACATCTGAGCCCCTAAGTGTTGCTGAAGTGGTGAACTCAACATTAAAAAAAATGGACAAAACTAACATGAATACACAGTGGATAAACATGCAGAAGATTAGACAGAAAAACATTGAAAAATTTCCATTGACCACACCTTGTTCTCCAGTTTCTCTTTCTAGAGGTGACCATTATTATTTACTAGTGTGTCTTTCCAGAAAGTTTTTTTTTCACATTCTTTTAAAAACACACAAGAAAGTGTCTTTCCAGAAAGTTTTTTTTTTCCACATTCTTTTAAGAACACACAAGAACTAACTAGCACACCTAAAAAATAGATAATTTCAGGTAATGCGAAAGTCCTTTTTGACTGAACTTTATCCTGGTGTCCTCTACATTCCCCAGAAAGATATTCAAATTTTTAAAAGCATCATAATTTTATATTTACATATATATGCATATATATATATACACACACCAAGGAAAGATTAAAACAGTTTTGTGTTTTTCCATACAAATGATGTCATTATGCTTTTATTAGTGTGAAATTTATTATTTTTAAATCTCAATTGTATGGTTCATGTGTCCTTGTTGATATATGTAGAGAGTCAATTTTATTTACTGTAGAGTATAACATTACACAATGTATTCCATTTATTTAGCCACTTTAATATCTTAACTGTGATTTCACTGGGTTCTGTGGCAAATGCCTGTATTCCCAGCAACTTTGGAAGTTGAGGCAGGAAGATTGTAAGTTCTAGACTGTTTACTGAGACCCTATCTCAAAAAAAAAAAAAAAAAAAAAAAAGGAGTGGGGATATAACTCAGAGTTAGAGTGCCCCTGGATTTAATCCCCAGTGCTGCCAAAAATAAATAAATAAATAAATAGATAGATAGATTTCCAATTTTTTTTCTATTAAAAAAGTATTGCTGTAATGATCATTCTTTTTTTTTTAAATTCAATCACATTTATTTTTATTTAGTTTTGAATAAATAAATGTTTTCTCTGCTATAAAGTATCCCTATGTCATACTCTTAAAATCATGTGATACTCCTAAGGCTTTTAATTATATATTTTTTTTGTATATATTTGTTATTTTTTAATACCTTTTATTGATTTTATTTTTTCAAAAATACACAATAGCAGCGGAATGCATTACAATTCTTATTACACATATAGAGCATAATTTTTCATATCTCTGTATATAAAATATATTTACGCCAATTTATGCCTTTATACGTGTACTTTTTTTTGCATTACAATTCTTAATACACAGATGATCATTCTGATGATCATTCTTTGCTTATCTCTCTTTATGGTAGATATCAGAAGTGATAAATCCAGGATATGTGTATTTGATAGTATATGTGTATACTACCAAATTGCCCTTTAAGGTATATAATCCCTCCTAGGAAAGTACAAGAGTATTCTTTTTACTGTAGTCTTGCCAAATTTTGCCTGATGTCATGGATACTAATGATGTTGTTTTAATTTGTATGTTTCTGATTACTAAGAAAACTAAGTGGTTTTTCTGTGTTTATATTTTCTCTATTGTGAACCACTGTTTCAAATTCTCTTTCGCTTTATCTGGGATTGTAGATGTGAGTCACCTCACCTGGCTAATCATTTTGTCTCTATGAGTTTGCTCATTTTTAAAAATTGTTTTTTGGATCTGGAGCAGCAGTGAGTTAATCCTGTCTCTTCTCTTTTGCTCTTTCTCTTTGGGCCATGATCCTGGGACTGTCTGTGGCTGAGGAACAATTTTAGACACCTTCCTGCCTTTCCTTTTTCAGGCCTCAAGGCTGGCTGAGTAGCTGGCTGCCTACTTAGCGTCCCACTTCTATGTCTCAGCTGAAGAATGTGGAAGCCAAGATCCTCCAGTGTCTCCAGAACAAGTTCCTGGCCCGATATGTGTCTCTCCCAAACCAGAACAAGATCTGGACGGTGACTGTGAGCCCTGAGCAAAAGGACCGCACCCCCCTGGTGATGGTGCATGGCTTTGGGGGCGGTGTGGGCCTCTGGATCCTCAACATGGATTCACTGAGTGTCCGCCGCACACTGCACACCTTTGATCTGCTTGGCTTTGGGCGAAGCTCAAGGCCAACATTCCCAAGAGATCCAGAGGGGGCCGAGGATGAGTTTGTGACCTCAATAGAGACATGGAGGGAGACCATGGGGATCCCCAGCATGATCCTCCTAGGGCACAGTTTGGGAGGATTCCTGGCCACCTCTTACTCTATCAAGTACCCTGAAAGAGTTAAACACCTTATCCTGGTGGACCTTTGGGGCTTTTCCCTCTGGCCAACTGACCCCAGTGAGATCCGTGCACCTCCCACCTGGGTCAAGGCTGTGGCTTCTGTCCTGGGGCGTTCCAATCCCCTGGCTGTTCTTCGAGTAGCTGGGTCCTGGGAGCCTGGCCTGGTACAGCAATTTCGGCCAGACTTCAAGCGTAAATTTGCAGACTTCTTTGAACATGATGCTACATCAGAGTATATCTACCACTGCAATGCACAGGATCCCAGTGGTGAAACAGCATTCAAAGCCATGATGGAGTCCTTTGGCTGGGCCCAGCGCCCCATGTTGGAGCGAATTCACTTAATTCGAAAAGATGTACCCATCACCATGATCTATGGGGCCAACACCTGGATAGGTACTAGCACGGGAAAAAAAGTGAAGATGCAGCGGCCAGATTCCTATGTCCGAGACATGGAGATTGAGGGTGCATCGCATCATGTCTATGCTGACCAGCAGCACATCTTTAATGCTGTAGTGGAAGAGATCTGTGACTCAGTGGATTGAGCTGCTCTTGCTAGAGGAAGAGGAGAAAGCCAGAGAGTTGCTCTCACCTCCCTGTCTGCTTAGTCACCCCTCTGTTCTTTCCTCACCAACTAACATGTGCCAGCCAGGCAGAGTCTTAGGCTGTCCCCGGGTTAGGACCACCGTGAAAAAGAGCACTTCTGATCCCATGCTGAGGGCTGGAGGCAGAAGCCACAAGAGGCCTTGAGCTCCCCCGCCCTGGGGAAGAATATGAAGGGTTGCCCAGTGCCACTCCAGTCTCTCCATGCCAAGTGTCACCCAGATGAAAGTTGTAAAGGAATTGCACCCATCCACGTTGCCTCTCTATGTGGCCTTTCATTCCTCTGAGTAGAGGAGATCTCCCAACAGCCTTTCCTAGCTCTGGAGTGTTTATGGGGGTAGGTTCCATGCAAGAACATCTTCCCTCTCCATCACCTCCTCACTCCTATCCCATGTGAATTCCATCCAGGTTCTGGTTGGGATCAGGTCCCACTTCACCACGAAGAGCAGGTCCTGAAGCTTTGTTCACTTCCAGGACCTCAGAAGTCATGTCCAAAGCCCTCAATGGCAGATGAGGAAAGAGACCAGGGCAGGACATGGTGACACGGCCCTGAGTGATAATAGTTCTGGCAGAGTGAAGAATCTGCATACTGCAGATTCATGGCAGACACCAAGGGGCTGGTCACCGACTGACTTCAAGCCTATCCTTATCCCATATTCTAGCCCCATTATGCTGCTGTCTTGCCCTGTGCCTGTCCTGGCTGCCTAAACTAGGGACACTCAAGTACTTCCTTCCTTGCCCCATCTTCCTCCCTATGAGAGACTTCTGAGTCTCCCTTTGTGCCTTGGGCGTGAAGCCCCATGTGTAGTATAGAGCAAAGGTGGCTCCTGGTGGAGAGAGGGAAGAAAACCCTTCACCCCAGGGCCACGTCTGGATTCGCCATGCCCACCACTTTTCACAGCATTTCTACCTGCCCCCAGAGCTGAGGACCACTCAGAGCCCCTGCTCATGATCCACTAGGGAGCCTCAAGCCAGCAGGTCCCTGCCCTTATCATCCACAGGATGGTTCTTACTGCCTGACCCTCTGTCCCTACCATCTGTCCCCATGGTCTCCAGCTCATCCAGCAAAGAACCTGTCAGCTCTCTCCCAGGGGCTCATTCCATGTGCTGCTCTGAGGTCTGGGCAGTAGGCTGGGCCTGGCCCCAGAAGCAGGGCAGCTCCTATGTGCTCCTTCACTTTTGTAAAACCAACCCTTTCACCAGAATAGTATTAACTCCTGGTGCTGTGTACTACTGGTTCAGCTGCCTTGGGCTCCTTTTCTATATTAATAAAGAAATAAGTAAAAACTAAAAAAAAATTGTTTTTTCCCCACATTTTTTTGATTGTTGTTGAATTACACTTGTACATAGTAATGGGATTTGTTGTTACATAGTCATACATGCACATAATATAACAAGATAATTTAATTGGCCAATATCACTCCCCAGAATGCCCCCTCCCTGTCTGCCTCCCACTCCTTGGTCCCTTTTCTCTACTAATCCTCCTTTGATTTTCATGAGATCCGCAGTCACCTTTCTTTTTCTTTTTCCTCTCTAGCTTCTGCATATGAGAGAAAACAGATGACACTTAATTTTCTGAGTTTGTCTTATTTCACTTAACATAGTGCTCTCAAGTTTTATCCATTTTCCTGCAAGTTACATAATTTCATTTTTCTCTAAGTTACCTAGGGTCTCGCTAACTAAGTTGCTGAGGCTGGTCTTGAACTTGCAATCCTCTTGCCTTGGCCTCCTGAGTTGCTGGAATTACACGTGTGCATTACTGTGCATGGCTTATTATTTTTATTCTTGATGACTGCCATTCTGAGTGGTGCAAGATGAAAACTCAGTGTAGTTTTGATTTGCATAACTGCTATTGATGTTGAACATTTTTTCATATATTTGTTGGTTATTTGTGTTTCTCCTTTGAGAAGTGTCTGTTTAATTCATTTGTCTATTTATTAACTGGGTTATTTGATTTTTTGGTGACAAATTTTTTGAGTTCTTTATATAGTCTAGATATTAATCCTCTGTCAGAAAAGTAGCTCACAAGGATTTTCTCCCATTCTGTAGATTTGCTCTTCACATACCTAATTGTTTCTTTTGCTGTGCAGAAGTTTTTAATTTGATGCCGCTGCATTTATTAACTCTTGGCATTATTTCCTAAGCTTTAGGGTCCTATTGACAAAGTTTTTGCCTGTGCCTATATGCTGGAATGAGTTTCTGGTTTAATTTCTAGGTCTTTGATACATTTTGAGTTGATGTTTGTGCAGGGTGAGATAAGAGTCTAATGTCATACTTCTCCATCTGGACAACCAGTTTTCTTAGCAAATTTACTCTTTAGATGTTGCATTGTCCCAATGCATCTTAACTACTCAGAAATCATATGAACCACTTGATCACCACCAGCCTCTGTCTCCTCTATGTAATGAGTGGTTGGACTTGCAGCCCTGCTTTTTTGTTTTTAAATGCAGTTCAAGTTGTTTATCACATGTGCTATTTTGCTTTAGGATCTATACCTGTAAATGGTTCATCTAGTAAAATAATATAAGGATTCCACAGCATACTTATTGCAAAACATAACTTTTGCTTTATTCCTGCAGGTAGTTTCTTTATAGTTTTCTGAAGTTCTTTTAATCAAATGCATTTGTTATTTGACTTATTACTTTCACGTTGCTTGCATTCATTCTTTCATAGATCCATAAATTTCAAAACATTGTATATCTGACCATAGTGGGTTTATCTGAGGATAGTAACCTATACACTTAATCAAGTCATCATCTTCAGTTGTTTCTGAAGTATGATCTCTTAGAAACACCTGGCCTGAGTTGGCTAAATATTACCAATAGGAATATTAATAATTGGGCTTTTTTTTTTTTGCCTGCATCATTTGGATCCAACAGCCCAAAGAGTTCTTCCTCTTTTTTTTTCTCCCACACAGAAAGAGATGTATTTAGTTGACAGTTTCTTTACTTTTCTTAGATTAAAAAAAATCTTTCTTGTCGTTATTATGCAAATTGCTGAGCATGATGATTGGTTTCTCCTCACAATACTGGCAACTCATTAGCTCTTTGATCTTTAGTCTTTCAGCTTTGATATTTTCATCTTCATCCATATTATTTGGTGGTTCTGGAAAATTCTTGGTTTTGAACTTTATTGAAAAGGTCCTGAGAAAGGGATCTTTTCTATTGATTTGCCCCTGTGCTTTTTCTCATAGTACTGTAAGAGGAAAATCCACAATACCTACTGCAGGTAAGGTGTTATATCAGTCCCTAAAAGCCTATCCTATGGATTGTGTACATTGTCATTTTTTTTTGTATATTCTTCCCAGAAACCTTTATGAAGGAAATCAGTCAAGCTGGGCACAGTGGCACATGCCTTTAGTAATCCCAGCAGCTTGGGAGGCTGAGGCAGGAGGATCACGAGTTCAAAACCAGCCTCAGCAAAAGTGAAGTGCTAAGCAACTCAGTGAGACCTTGTTTCTAAATAAAATTTTTTTATTTTATACAAAATAGGACTGGAGGTGTGGCTCAGTGGCCAAGTGCCTCTGAGTTCAATCCCCAGTACCCCCTGCATCCCTACCAAAAAAAAAAAAAAAAAGAAATCAGTGAAACTAGAACTGTATAGACTGGAATGGCTATGCAAAAGGTATGATGAAAAATGGCTGTATCTGTGTATCGCATAGAGAAAGTTATTTTAGTGATTATAATACAAGCCAATGCTGTCACAGAATAGATAAGTAACAAATTTCTTTGGTATTTCAAGGTTTCTAAAAGGTGAATGAAGTAATATAAGTGAACAGAATAACTGATGGAACATAACCAATAGGGCAAAAAGCCACAACAAGGAATTTTACAGCATAACAATATAATCCATAGTACAATGCAAACAAACTTCTTAGCATCAAAATAAGAACAATAAACAAATCAGGGGTATTAACAATAGCTTGTCCAATTCAGTATATGGATGGTAAAAGACCTGAAAGTTTGAGTATAAGCTTTGATCTTATGATTCACTGCATTTTACACACACATACATATACATATACGTGTTTATACACACACACACACACACACATATATATATATATATTTAGTTGGACACAATACCTTCATTTTATTTATTTATCTTTATGTGGTACTGAGGATTGAATCGAGTGCCTTGTACTTGCTAGGCGAGCGCTCTATCATTGAGCCACAACCCCAGCCTGTCACTGCATTTTTCACAGCAATATAAGGTAGAATTGCAGTAAATAATGCCAAGCACAGTTGCTTGAAAATACAGCTCAGTTTTAAACACGATGTCAGTAATTTGTTGAAATATTAGGATACTCCAGATATGGATGGTTTCAGTCACATTTAAATGAGAGAGATAAGAGTTATAAATGATGTTCATCAATACAGGTAAAAAATAAACCATAGTGCTATTTAAAACAGCTGAAAAACAGTCATTTCTGAATGTACCACATTTAAGTCTGCGCTAGAGGGCGCAGCAGATACACAGTCACTGTCATGAAACATTGTCACTGTTCTGTTGAGATATGTGAAAAAGTTAATAAGATCACTGATACTGGAATCAGTAGAATTTTGAAGAACCAGTCTTGTTTTGTATTTATGAAGTTTATCTCCAGGTTTTAGAAAATATAAGTTTGGAAAAGTTTGGTGGGAACCACAACATTTTTTTAAAAAACATTTATTTTTTCGTTGTAGGTGGAGACAATACCTTTATTTTTATTTTTATGTGGTGCTGAGAATCTAACCCAGTGCCTTATGCATGCTAGGTGAGCACTCAACCTCTGAGCGCTTGGAGGTTGAGCACTGCCAGACATTTTTCATTAATTTTAATTCTTTTAAAACTGTGTGTGCTGTCATTATTTCTGAAACATACTAAGGTTATACAGCCAAGGAATAGGAAAAGATAATATTCAGTTAAATATTATCATTTAATAATTCATTTCTTCAGTTTTAATTATGGTTATTGGTCACCCACCATGAGTTTTGCCCGGTTATGAGTAGTAAGGTTGAAGGAAAACAAAGGGATTGCACTGATGTTGTACCGTCACTCTGTGGCCCTCACATCCATGTGATGCCTGGTAGTATCATTGATTGATGCATCGTGTCACTCAATTTTTAGTTGTAGCAAAATTGTTGTAAATTGTTGGTAGTATCCAAAATCTCTTTTGTAGTTTAAAATAGCAGCTCTTGGTTAGCTTTTTCTAAAACAATAATCTTCATTATAAATACTATCAAACAAATGTAAATGAATGAGAAATAAGAATGACAAATTCCCATGTTTTTTGAGGGTCAGGAGGGAAGGGGTATGAAAAATGCATTCTTTAGTCTATCCACAATGAAATTTTGTGTCATTTTCATAGGCTCAGGAAATGATAAAGTAGCAAGAAATCTTACAGATTTTCTATTAGTTGTGGGTCTTCCTTGATACTTCCCTACTTTAGAAAATAAAAGGCTATTTCACCCAATTTTTACTCTCTGCATCACATAGCAAAAAACTGATAGAACAATTTCTGGATTACTTTTATATGAATGTCAAATATATTTGCTGCATCATAATTATTTAGGATCAAATTTCTCCCCTTTGTACCACTAAACACTAATTGTGCAATTTATAAAGTATAAGAACACAATCAAATAACTGAATTTCTTGATCATTCATAACACTTGCAATTGGACATATATCCTGCCAGTACAATTTTTACAGTTTTGGACATCAAAAATTTAATTATGAACTGTGAATGAAGTTGAATAAATATATTTGTTTTGTAAGTGAAAAACAACTGTTAAAGTCTAAAAGTTTAATGAGATAATATATTTATATACATATAAATATATAGTATAATTTAAATTTATATATTATATACATTTATATATATTTAATATTTAATGATATTTGGATATATATTTAAAATTTTATATAATATATATACATTTAAATTAATATAAATACATTTAAATATATATTATATATAATACCATTTAAATTAATTATAATTTACTTTATCAAATGTTCTTCATACTAAAATTTAACATGCTTTAATCTCTTGTGTTTACTTTAAGACTTTTTTGTCACTTAAAAAATATTAAAGAATACATAGGTAGCATTTATGCCAATTGAAGTAAGTAAGGTTTTCTTTGATTGTTCTTAACATGAATCTATGCTTCTGTAAATGCAATGAAAATTAAACAATAATGTTTTATAATTGGAAGCCAGTTTAAGGTGGGAACCACAACATTTTTAAGAGTGATGTACCAAAAACATAAAAATCTGAACTGCAGGAAAAAAAAAAAGAAATAAAAAAAGAAAGTAGGCACAACACTGATTTAGTGTCGTGTTTCAAGGTAAGGAAATGAAGCTTTGCTATTGTAGACACCTGCTATTTCCAGAGGCTCATGGTGCTCATTAGGGAAGCTTTGGTTTTGGAAAGAGTAAGTAAGCTCTATTCCATTGTCATCAAAAAATTCAAATTCATTTCTTCCTCCGGAGGGTAGTTTAAGTGAAATTGTTGTAATTGTGTTATAAATTGTGGAAATACACTGTAATCTGCTTGATCAATTTCTGCTTCATCTTCTAGTTTTCAGAATATATCTTCCAAAGTTGTCTAGAAACATTGTAAGGAGTAACACCCAAATTTGAATGAATGTCTAGAGCAGGAAACAAACCTGAAAATTTGTCCATGTCTTTCAAAGGCAAGCAATATACCAGCTGTTGTTCATTCTGTTGTAGTAAAGTAGCTCCAGGTATATGTTGTTTAACCCCTGAAGAAAGAGATCATAAGGCACAAAATCCGTCTATGTGCGTGACCATGTGCTAGCTGCTCCTGCATTTACTTTCAAAAAAAATTGAAGAACCAATACATCACAATATTCCTTGTGATATGACAGTTTTCCTATTAGAAGGATGTCAGTTTCATCCATGAAGTGAATATTAAACACTGTCACCTGATTGGCTTCTCTGTATTTTAAAAGATTCTAAATAATATAAGAACAGGGTTCATTCCAGCTGTTGGTTCATCTAGCAGTGACCACTTTTTTTTTCCTGCTACAATATTAATTGCCAAAAATATCCAAAAGGTGAAAATGCTATACTTAGGTATATTAAAACTACTTTTCTGAGGAAAGGTATCTATTTCTGCAACAATAATTTCTCTTATAATCACAGTTTTCATTGACTCCAGCTCCTACTAAAGAGAAACACTGGTCTTAAACTGTATGATGGCAGCATCTATGGTTGCCTGTTAAACTGTGAACCCTGAGGACCAGTACTGAGCAGCCTCACATGATTTTGAACAGCCAGCTCTTGGATGCATATAAATAGAAGTTAGTAGAATCAAGTCAGGAAAAAAAAAAAAAGAGTTTCATAGGACATGAAGTCTTTCAAAATCGCACCATCAGGAATGATGACACTCTTTTCATGATATTGCTTGTAATATTAGTCATTGGAGCATACTCAAGAATTAGGTTAGAAAAAATAGATTTGTCCATAGGATTAGGATCTGTATCAGGTGCTTCTTCACATTTCTTATCTGGATGCATTATGCTAGTTAATTTAACCAAAATAAAGCCCATGTGCTCTTTTGTGGAGATCTGGTGAGTGACAGAGGTCTGAACTGTGTCTGAGAGCCTGGTTCCCAGAGCATGCCTGGGCATAGGCAGGTGGGCAGCATGCCCAGGAGGGGCATGCATGGTGCTAAACTTCCAAGTTGGATAATATAAACTTAGTTTCATTAGCATAAAGACACTGCTTTTATAAATCTCCTTACCTTTATGTTATTACGTTTTGAATCAGTTATTGTATTTTGTATTCTATTATTTTTATACATTGTGTACCCATTAACATAGATTTATGATTTTCATTTTTTACATTTGCCCTTCAAATTATACAGGAAGGAAAATGATTATAAACCAAAACTAAAATAATATTGGCCTTTACAGTTTTCTGTATAATTTTACTTATTCATATGGCTTCAAATTACTATTTGAAGTTATGAAGACACGAATTGATGTGAACATACTTTATATACAACCAGAGATGAAAAATCGTGCTGAACATGTATAATAAGAATTGAAATGCATTCTGCTGTCATTTAAAAAAATAATAAAAAATAAAAAAAAAATTACTATTTGAAGTACCCTTTCATTTCAGCCTGAATGACTCCTTTTAGCATTTCTTATAGGGCAGAATACTGGAAGCCGCAGGGGAGCAGTGGAGCAGCTGAGCATCAGAGTGGCTGCTCAGATGGACTGCAGCATGAGTGGCAAGCATAGCCCATGGCCAGAGGAACCTGCCATACAGGTGTGGCAGGTCTGAGGCATGGCGGTGGGGCTAGTGCCTATGTGAGCCAGGGCAAGCAGATCTGTCACCCCATAACAGCCCAGCTTGCACCCAATGAAGATGCCTACTGGGAAAGCACATTCTGTGCAGGCTGCAGCTCCAGACACACTATTGAGCATGCACAATTCAATGACTTCAATCTCCCGCATCCAGAAGCAGGGAGAAAATGGAAGTAGGGTAAACCAAATGGGATTCAGGCCTGACCAATAGCCTGTTGTTTCTCCAAGCCCTAATTAGCATAAACTTGGACCAATAGCGTTAGTAGGTTTCCAAAACCTAATTAGCGTAAGTTTGGACCAATCGCAGCAAAATACATGCTATATAAACCCCTAGACTAGCTCCCTCGCTCCAAGTTATCTTGTTACTTGGCTACATTTTGATTTTTAGGGGGCTGGACTTCATCAAATTCCTAGCCAAGAATCCAGAAAGAAGAAACTGAAGATGAGCTGCTGGGGTCTGTCGCAAGGCTGGAAAACTTCAGTTTTGGTAAGACTACTTCAACTTTTATTTATCCGGAAATGTCTTAATTTTTCTTTTACTCTTGAGAGAGTTTACTGAACATAGAATTCTTGTTTGACTTTTTTCCCCCAGTGCTTTGGTATGTAATTCTAACATCTTTGGCTTCCATAATCTCCTGATGATAAACCAGCTGTATGTTATATTGAGGGATGCTTACATGTGAAAAATATCTTCTTTCTACTTTCATAATTCTCTGTTTTGTCTTTTGGTAGCTTAACTATTGTTTATTATGTGGATCTCCTTAAGTTTTTCCCACTTATGACTTGTTGGATGCATTGACACATCTGTCATCAAGTTTGGGAAGTTTTAAATCATTTTTTTCAAATATTTTTTTCTTTTTCTGCTTTCATTTAGTAAGTAGGTTATTTATAAAACATTTTCTTTAATTTTTAATATTTGTTCTTTTTATTTATATGACAGTAGACATGTTTTGAATTATTTATACAAGTATGGAGTACATCTTACTCTAATTAGGATCTCAGCCTTGGGGTTGTACAGGATGTAGAAATTAACTGTGGTGTATTTATATATGTATATGGGAAAGATATGCCAGAATTATGCTGCTGTCTTTCCTATTCCTGTCCCTTCTTTCTTCCCTTCATTCTCTTTTGTCTAATCTCCTGAATTTCTGTTCTTCTTCTCAACTCTTGTTGTGTGTTAGCATCCACATATCACAAAAAATTCGACCTTTGGGATTGCCTTATTTCCCTAAGCATGATAGTCTCAAAATCCATCCATTTACAGCAGAAGTCATTTTTTATGGTTGATTAATATTCGCTTGTGTATATATACCATATTTTCTTTATCCATTCATCTGTTGAAGGGCACCTAGATTGGTTCCATAGGTTGGCTATTGTGAGTTGATCTGCTATAAATATAGATGTGTTGCATCACTGTAGTATGCTGTTGTTAAGTTATTGGAGTATATATGGAGGAGGGGGATAACTGGGTCAAATGGGTAGTTTCCTTCCAAGTTTTCTGAGGAAACTCCATACTGTTTTCCAGAGTGTTTGCACAAATTTGCAGTCCTACCAACAATGTATGAGTGTATCCACATTGTCACCAAAATTTATTGTTACTTGTATTCTTAATTGTTGCCATTCTTACTGGAGTGAGATGAAATCTCAAGTATAGTTTTAATTTGTATTTCTCTAATAGCTGGTGATGTTGAACTTTTTTTCATATATTTGTTGACTGATCATATTTCTCCTGTGTAGTATCTGTTTAGTTCCTTTGCCCATTTGTTGTTTGGGTTGTTCACTTATTTATTTATTTTTGGTGTGAATATTTTGAGTTCTTTATATATACTGGAGATTAATGATGTATCTGAGGTATAGGTGGCAAAGATCTTCTCTCATTCTGTAGCCTTTCTTTTCACTTTCTTGGTTGTTTCCTTTGCTGTGAAGAAGCTTTTTAGTTTGATACCATCCATTTATTGATTCTTGATTTTACTTCTTGTGCTTTAGGAATCTTGTTGAGGAATTCAGCTTCTAAACTGACATGATGGAGAGTGGGACTACATTTTCTCTAGTAGGCACAGAGTCTCTAGGTCCTTGAACCACTTTGAGTTGAGTTTTGTGCATGGTGAGAGACAGGGGTTTAATTTCATTTTGTTAATATGGATTTCCAGTTTTCCCAGCACTATTTGTTGAAGAGGCTCTCTTTTCTCCAATGTATGTTTATGGCACCTTTGCCTAGTATGAGATAGCTGTATTTACATGGGTTTGTCTCTGTGTCTTCTATTCTGTTCCATTGGCTTACATGTTTGTTTTGGTGCTAATACCATTCTGTTTTTGTTACTATAGCTCCGTAGTATAATTTAAGGTCTGGTATTGTGAAGCTTCCTGCTTTACTTTTCTTGGTAAGGATTGCTTTAGCTATTCTGGGTCTCTTATATTTCAAGTGAATTTCATGACTGCTTTTTCTATTTTATATGAAGAATTTCATTGGGATTTTAATAGGAATTGCATTAAATCTGTACAGCAGTTTTGGTAATATGGACATTTTGACAATATTAATTCTGCCTATCCAAGACCATGAGAGATCTTTCTATCTTCTAAGGTCGTCTTCAATTTCTTTTTTAGAGTTCTGTAGTTTTCATTGTAGTTGTCTTTCACTTCCTTTGTTAGATTGATTCTAGGTATTTTCTTTCTTTTTTCTTTTTGAGGCTATTGTGAATGGGATACTTTCATTAATTTTTCTTCTAGTTGATTCATCTCTGTGTTCCTCTGTATAGGAAAACAATTTATCTATGATTGTTTGTTTTATATCCTGATACTTTGATGAATTTGCTTATGAGTTCTAGAAGTTTTCTGGTGGGGTTTTTTTGGGTCTTCTAATATGAAATTACATCATCATCAAATAGAGAGAGTTTGAGTAGTTTTTTCCCTGTTTATTTCCCTTTATTTTCTTTCTTCTGTCTAATTGTTCTGGCTAGTTTTTTTTCTAGACTATCTTGAGTAGAGTGTGAAAGACAGCATCCCTTTCTTGTTTCAGTTTTTAGAGGTAGTGCTTTCAGTTTTTCTCCATTTAGAATGATGTTGGTCTTGGGTTTAACATATGTAGCTTTTGCAATGTTGAATATGTTCCTGTTATCCTTAATTTTTCCAGTGTTTTGAACATGAATGGATGTCATATTTTGTCAAATGCTTTTTCTGCATCTATTGAGATAATTATGTGATGCTTGTCTTTATGTCTATTAATGTGGTAAATTACATTTATTGATTTCCATATGTTGAAACAATTTTGTATCCCTGAGATCAATCCCACTAGATCCTGGTCCACTGTCTTTTTAATATATTTTTGTATGTGATTTTCCAGTATTTTATTAAGAACTTTTGCCTCTATGTTCATCAGGGATATTGGTCTGAAGTTTTCTTTTCTTGATGTGTCTTTGTATGGTTTTGATGTCAGGGTGTGATAACTAGCTTCATAGAATGAGTTTGGAAGGGTTCCTTTTCTATTTCATGTAATAATTTGAGGAGAATATGTGTCAGTTGTTCTTTGAAGGTGTGGTAGAACTTGCCTGAGAATCCATCTGGTCCTGGGATTTCTTTGTAGGCTTCTGATGGCATCTTTAGTTTCATTGCTTGAAATTGATATGTTTAAATTTTCTATGTACTTCTGGTTCAATTTGGGTAGGTCATGTGTCTCTAGAAATTTTTTGATGTCTTCATTGGGTATAAGTTTTCAAAGTAGTTTCTGATTTCTCTGTATTTGAGTGGAGTCCATGTTAATATTTCATTTTTCCTTGTGAATTTTAGAAATTTGATTTTTTCCCCTCTTTATCTTGTTTAGCATGGGTTAGGGTTTATCAATTTTATTGATTTTTTTCAAAGAATCTACTTTTTGTTACATTGTTTTTTAAAAAAAATTTTGTTTTAATTTTGGCTCAGGTTTTAATTATTTCCTATCTTCTGCTTTTAGTGTTGATTTGATCTTCATTTTCCAGGACGTTGAAATGTAATGTAAAGTATTTATCTGGTGATTTTCTTTTGTTGCAGTGAATGAGCTCAGTGCTATGAACTTTCCTCCTAGAACCACCCGTATAGTGATTTTGATATGTTGTGTTGCTATTCTCATTTACCTCTAAATATTTTTAAACTTCATCTCTCAATTCTTCTGCTATCCATTGAATCATTTAGTATTGTATTATTAAGTCTCCAGGTGTTAGAATAGCTTTTTTAAAAAATATTTTCTTAGTTGTTGATGGACCTTTATTTTATTCATTTATTTATATGTGGTGCTAAAAATTGAACCCAGTGTCTCACATATGTGAGGCAAGTGCTCTACCACTGAGCCACAAACCCAGCTCTAGAGTAGCTTTTATTTTTTATTTCATTGTTGATTTCTAATTTCATTTCATTATGATCTGATAGAATGCAAGGTATTGTCTGTATTTTTTTTGTATTTGCTAAGTATTGCTATTTTAGAAAATGTTCCATGTGCTGCTGAGAAGAAAGTATATTCAGGGCTGGGGTTGTGGCTCAGTGGTAAAGTGTTTGCCTTGAATGTGTGAGGCACTGGGTTTGATTCTAAGCACCATATATAAATAAAAAACAAAGTTCCATCAACAATTAAAATTAATAAATAAAATTAAAAAAAAGAAAATATTTCAATCATTCGATGAAATATTCTCTATATGTCTGTTAAGTCTAAGTTATTTATTGTATTTTTTTACTTCTATAGCTTTTTGTTTAGTTTTTGTTGGGATAATCTATCCAGTAATTATAGAGGCATGTTAAAGTCACACAGTATTATTGTATTCATGTGCGTAGATACTTCATTGTTTGGGACATAAATATTTATGTTTGCCATGTTTTTTTGATGTATAATTCTCTTAAGCAGTATGAAATGACCTTGCTGTCTTCTGATTAATTTTGGATTGAAGTCCACTTTATCTGATCTGAGGATAGAAACCCTTGTTTGTTTATGAGATGTTTGGGAATGATACTTTTTTCCCCCATTCCTTTACCTTTTGTTTGTGGATCTTTGCCTATGAGGTAAGTTTCTTGGAGATAGCATATTGTTGGGTCTTGTTTTTCAATCCAGTCTGCTGTTCAATGTTTTTTGATTGATATGTTTAGGCCATTTGCATTCATTGTTTTTATTTAGAAATAATTTTATTCTCTGCCATTTTGATTTATTTCTGGGTTTTAATTAGACTTACTTTCTTCTTTGATTGACTATTCTTCTAGAGTAGTTCCTCCCTTTGTTGGTTTTCATTTTCATATCTTCATAAAATGTTTTAGTGACTGTTTTGTAATGCAGGCTTTCTAGTTGTAAATTCCTTTTAACTTTTATCATGGAAAGTTTTTATTTCATCATGAAATATGAAGCTTAATTTTGGCAGATATAGTGTTTATGGTCAACATCCATTTTCTTTCAGCACTTGTTATGCATTATTCTAAGACCTCATATCTTTGAGGGCCTGCATTAAGAAATCAGCTGAGATCTGGATTGGTTTCTCTTTAGATGTAACCTGTTGTTTTTCTCAAGCAGCCTTTTAATTTTTATCCTTATCCTGAACATTGGACATTTTTATAATAATGTGCCTTGGTGTGGGTCTATTGTAATTTTGTATATTTGGGGTCCTGAAAGCCACCTGTATTTGATTTTCCATTTCATTATTTAGGTTTGGGAAATTTTCTGATATTATTTCATTGAAAAAGTTGGGCATTCCTTTGGTTTGTATCTCTGAGCCTTCATCTATCCTGATAAAATCTTAAATTTGGTCTTTTTTGTGTTATACTATATTTCTTGAAGGTTCTGTTCATGTTACTTAACATCTTTTCTTCATGATAAACTTTGTTTTCAAGATTATTTATTTGTCTTCATTGCCTGAAACTGTCTTCCAAGTGTTCTAGTCTGCTGGTGATGCTTTCCGTTGAATTTTTAATTTGGTTTATTGATTCCTTCATTTTAAGAATTTGATTCTTCTTCAGGATTTCTGTATCCTTATTGAAGTAGTATTTCACTTCTTGGGATTTCCTCTCTGATTTCACATCATACATCATCTTTTACTTCATAGATCAATTTAATTATGAACTTTCTCATTTCCTTCTATGATATTTCTTTTACTGTGATATCATTGGGTTCTGTTAATGAGTTATTTTGATTTGTTTATGATGGTTTGTTCCCTTGTCTTTTCATGTTTGTATGTCTACCCATTTATCAGTAGAATCTGAGATGGCAGAGCTTCTACCCTATAAATTATTGTGTTTCTGAAGATTTCTAATACCTCACATTTTAGGAGGAGACAAATAATAGCAATACTCAATGAAATCAATATTCAACATTCAACTAAATACTTAGTTCCTATTTAGGCATCTACAGTGTTAATTGGTACTATATACAGAAATGGTATGGTAAGCAATTGCCAACTGTAGAGATACTATGTTCACAAAAGGGGTTTCTATTTCAAAAAGGTGAAGAGGGAGAATGCAGAGGAGATGTAGGATGTAATAATTGATAAAGGATGATGTCAGAAAGTAGTAGAAAAGAATAAAAGGAATAGTGAAAGAATAATAACATTTGGCTGTTTGCAAAAGAAAAGAGAGGAAAAGAATCAAGGGAAATAGGAGAAATACAACATAAGACAGCAATAACAACAACACAATATAAAGCAAAACCCAGGGATACTAATCAAAAGCCCCAGTTCTCAAAAGACAAAGTCAATAACTACCTTAATGAAATGCTGGAAATTAGAAGAGTGAGACGAGTATGTATATGTACAAATGTCCATGGACCATTCAGCACGCAAAAGTTAAAAAATAAAGGTTCTTAATGGAAGATAAAGGAATTGTTTCTGTTGCAATGGTTGAAAATTTGTCTATAATATTACATGTTGGTTGTCAGCTCCTAATTATCTTTCTATTCTTTTTTTTTTTTTCTTGAGGTATG
Organism: Marmota monax; assembly: GCF_021218885.2. Classification (NCBI taxonomy): domain Eukaryota; kingdom Metazoa; phylum Chordata; class Mammalia; order Rodentia; family Sciuridae; genus Marmota; species Marmota monax. The sequence goes on along the minus strand of NW_026692798.1, from coordinate 548,172 downwards.
TAGTGTGTGCAAGAGTAGTAGTTGGGGGCTGTCAGTTCCTTCCTTGTGTGGAGTTCTTCAGATTGCAAGTTCTCAGCATTTCAAGGTGGAGCAGGTTGGAGGATCTTGTCTTCTCCACTCACAGCAAGGGGTCACTGTAGTGTTCTGTGAAATGGGTTCACAGAGGTGGAGTTCCTAAAGGTGGGTTTTGGGTCTAGCTAGACCCCTCGTGCTTTGTGGAATGATGTTTGGTGAAGCTTTTAAATCAGCTTTTAAATCACTTCCAGAGCCTGGCTGCTTTCAGTCTGTGCTGGGCATCTGTATTCCTTGAGTCCATCCTGGAGGAACCAGTCCTTTGACCTCCTCTGCTTCCCAGGGCTCCTGGCCATCTGGACTCAGTCCCAAAGCACACATTCACTCCTCCCCCATCCAAACAAGTCCCTGGTCATTCCTGGTTGTCCTGAAAACTGCAGGATTCAAATATTAGAAACATCCAGGATCTCTCAGGTCTAAATGTCTTGAATTCCACTGGATGCATCACTTTCCATGCCTGAATTGCATCTGGTTTTCTAATGACACTCTGGGTCACATGGCAGACTTCTGCTAGGTCAGGTTTTTGGACCCAGCTGGAATCACACAAATCTGGGCACCTGGGTTTGGACCCACACTCACCGGCCACTGTAGCAGTGCAGGAAAAATATGGCACTTTCCCTGATCTTGCAGGTCACCGGGAAATGTGCAGCATATCTCTCACACAAAAACAAAGAGTAGCTCACCTACTGGTTCAACTGTAGACGTGTGTGATCAATGTCATCTCTGCTTCAAGACACGCCTCAGTGCCACTTGAAGTGCAGGCTCTCTTAGTCTATCAGACCTCCCCACAGTGATCTGCATCTGCAGCTGCCGGTGCCAGTGGCGGGGTTTTCCTTTCCTTTATTTTTATTTTGTTTTACTCTGTGCAAGTTTCTGAGTCCCAGGCCATTCTGAGATTTCAGTATTAAATCCTTGCCCTCTTGCCTGGTCACACTCCATGGAGCAGTTTGGAAAGTAACCTTTTTTATTCCATTATCTTGCTTTTTTCTCTAAAACTTTTTTTTAATAATTAAATAAACATCCAGTGTATAGAGCAATAATCCAGTCTGTGTATCTGTGTTCTAGGGGCAGGAATAAGGAATTTTTGGACCTTGAGAGGCAAATAAAACAATAAAACAACAACAACAAAAGACAAAAATGAAAACCCAAATTCAGGACTTATGATTTGATTCTAAAGGTTGAAGTACTTATGCCAACATGTTTGTGTCAGTTTTCTATTATTGATAAAAGATTGCCATTCTGACTGAAGTGAGGTGAAATCTTAGAGTAGTTTTGATTTGAATTTCTATAATTGCTAGAGATGTTGAACATATTTTCATATATTTATTGATTGATTGTGTATCATCTTCTGAGAAGTGTCTGTTTAGTTCTTGGCCCATTTTTTATTTTTTTGGTGTTTAGCTTTTTGAGTTCTTTATAAAGCCTAGAGATAAGTGTTCTATCTGATGTACAGGTGGTAAAAATTTGCTCCCAAGCTGTAGGCTTTCTATTCATCTCACTAATTGTTCCTTTTGCTGAGAAGCTTTTTAGTTTGAATCCATTCCATTTATTAATTCTTGATTTTAATTCTTGCATTATAGGAGTCTTATTAAGGAAGTTGGGGCCTAATGTGACATGATGGAGATTTGGGCCTATTTTTTCTTCTATTAGGTATAGGGTCTCTGGCTTCATTCCTAGGTCCTTGATCCACTTTGAGCTTAATTTTGTGCATGTAGAGAGAGAGAGGGGTTTAATTTCATTTTGTTGCATATGGATTTTCAGTTTTCCCAGCACCATTTGTTGAAGAGACTATCTTTTCTCCAGTGTATGTTTTTGATACCTTTGTCTAATATAAGATAACTGTAATTATGTGGGTTATTTTCTGTGACCTCTGTTCTGTACCATTGGTCTTCCAGTCTGTTTTGGTGCCAATACCAGGGTGTTTTTGTTACTATTTCTCTGTAGTATAGTTTAAGGTCTGATATAGTTTAAGGTCTGCTTCACTCTTCCTGCTATGGGTTGCTTTAGCTATTCTGGGTCTCTTATTTTTCCAGATGAATTTCATGATTGCTTTTTCTATTTCTATGAGGAATGCCATTGGTAATTTGATTGGAATTGCATGAAATCTGTATAGTGCTTTTGGTAGTATGGTCATTTTGACAATATTAATTCTGCCTATCCAAGAACAAGGTAGATCTTTCCATCTTCTAAGGTCTTCTTTAATTTCTTTCTTTAGCGTTCTGTAGTTTTCATTATAGAGGTCTTTCATCTCTTTTGTTAAGTTGATTCCCAAGTATTTTATTTTTTTTTTGAGGCTATTGTAAATGTGATAGTTTTCCTTGTTTCCTTTTCAGAGGATTTGTCACTGATATTCAGAAATGCCTTTGACTTATGGGTGTTGATTTTATGTCCTGCTGCTTTGCTGAATTCATTTACTAGTTCTAGAAGTTTTCTGGTGGAATTTTTTGGGTCTTCTTGGTAAAAATTGTTTCATTGGCAAATAGTGCCAATTTGAGTTTTTCTTTTCCTATGTGTATCCCTTTAATTTCATTTTGTCTAATTGCTCTGGCCAGTGTTTCAAGAACTATGTTAAATAGAAGTGGTGAAAGAGGGCATCCCTGCCTTGTTACAATTTTTAGAGGGAATGCCTTCAATTTTTCTCCATTTAGAATGATGTTGGCCTGGAGCTTAGCATAGATAGCATAGATAGCTTTGACACTGTTGAGATATGTTCCTGTTATCCCTAGTTTTTCTAGTGTCTTGAACATGAAGGGGTGTTGTATTTTGTCAAATGTTCACTCCAGTCAGAATGGCACCTATTAAGTATACATACAACAATAAGTGTTGGTGAGAATATGGGGGGAATGTCCACTCACACATTGCTTGGTTGGACTGCAAAATGGTGCAGCCAATATGGAAAGCAGTATGGAGATTCTTTGGAAAACTGGGAATGGAACCACCATTTGACCCAGCTATCTCACTCCTTGGTCTACACCCAAAAGATTTAAAAACAGCATACTACAGGGACACAGCCATATAAATGTTTAATGCAGCACAATTCACAAAAGCTTAACTGTGGAACTAACCTAGATGCCGTTCAGTAGATGGATGGATAAAGAAAATGTGGTATATATACACAATGGAATATTATTCAGCATTAAAAGAGAATAAAATCATGGCATTTGCAGGTAAATGGAGTTGGAGAAGATAATGCTAAGTGAAATTAGTCAATCCCCCCAAACCAAATGCCGAATGTTTTTTTTTTTTTTTTTTTTATAAGGCGGCTAATTCATAGTGAGGTTGGGAGCATGGGAGGATTAGAAGAACTCTAGATAGGGCAAAGGGGTGAGAGGGGAAGGGAGGGGGCATGGGGGTAGGAAAGATGGTGGAATGAGATGGACATCATTACCCTAAGTACACGTATGAAGACATGAATTGTGTGAGCTCTCAGGCGTCCAGCGAGGAAGTTCACGGAACAGGGTGGAGGAGAGTGTGGCTGCGGAGTCACTAATTAAGACCTCTGGAGACCAAGCAGGAAGCAGGTCTGATTTTATTGCGCAGTTACCATGTATATATATTCAGGCATAGTTAAGCAGATTACAGGCAGCCCCCAATACAATTTCTGGCTAGCTGTCCTTGCAGTGACCAATGGAAGAGCGGGCCATAGGGGAAGCACAGGGACTGCAACGCGCAGCTCACGCCTACTGCTGTGTCTACGGGTGCCCTGCCATTCACACGTGTAGCACGAGGGGAGTGGCCTGCCACTCAGATGTCCGTAATGTATGCCATGTATGCAGTACTCCATGTACTTGTCCCCACAATGAATGGTGTGACTATACTTTGTATTCAATCAGAGATATGAAAAATTGTGCTCTATATGTATAATATGACTTGTAATGCATTCCGATGTCATAAATAACAAATTAGAATAATTTTTTAAAAATTATGTGCTTAAAACAGCAAGCACTTATCCAACATAGAGGTTTGACACAATGTGACTAAATTCACTTTACTAGGGTTTAGTAAAATATTCACTTTACTAGGGTCTACTTGGGCTATGGTTTCTAGCTTCTAGCTGCCTGTAGTTATCTTTTAATCTCTTTGGTTGTTGGTAGAACTTAGTTTCTTGCTGTTTAAGAACTGAGGTCACTGCTTTCTTGACATATATTTCCTTTTATCCTTAAGTCAACAACATGTCCAGTCTTTTTTGTGCGTCAAATCTCTCTGACTTTCCAATTAGTGAATCTCTCTATCTTCTAATGGCTCATGTGATTGCACTGGATTCTCTTGGATAATACACAACATTTTCCCTGTTTAAGATCCAACTGCAAAATTTTTTTTTGCCCTGTAGTGTAATATATTCATTGTAAGGAATGAGGGTATAGGGCTTACTGCCTACCACAACCATGTAAAGAAACCATATAAAGGAATCACCAGTGGACTGAGATAAATTCTACTTTTTTATTTTGGCTTAGTCTGGAAACAGAACTAAATATTGCTTGAACTTCAGAGTTCTTTGAAGTTCTTAGGGAATATTACCTACACCTTCTGCCAAACTCAATATTTTCAGTTTAGTGCCAAATGAAAGCTTGGATTCTAGGACTGCCCCTAGAAAGTATCATGCTCTGAATCTCCCTTCTTACCTTCTTTTTCACTCTTTCTGTAAAATTACTGGAAGCTTCTGCTTCTACTTTCATATAATAGATGATTTTAGTATTGACTGCAAAGGAAATAAGATATCTTAAAAAAAACATGAGATTTTGGATTTTGGGAGCTCTGATTTTTGTATCTAAACATCTTTGTAGCTGAACACTTTGTATCTATGCTTTAATCCTGATTCAAATTTCCAGAAGAAGGCCTAATATAACACTCCTATTTGACTTTGTACCATAACATATATATTCTCTTTTCTGAGAAAACTTGCTTATACATGTATCACTTCAACATTTTTAGTCTGTTGTCCATTATTGAATCTGATACCCAAAGCTGGTCACCCTTAGCAGTTGGCAGATTCTGGTGTAACTTAGGACACGTAACCCCCATGCAGGTCAGGATCTGATTTTTTATGCTGCTTTCCAATATAACCTACCCAATTTTGTATTTTACTTACTTCCCTTTATTGTAAAAAGTCTCCTTTAGTCAAGTCTGTCTTTTTATTTTCTCATAAAAATACACTCATTGTTTTTTCCTTCAGGCATTTCTTTTTTTTTCCCTTCAGGCATTTCTATAACCAAACACACAATGAATTCTCCTCATATATAATCCAACACTTTTTTCTTTCTCCTATGTGAAGCTTACTCAGACCAACATTGCTAAGTTTTATCATATTCTGAACTCACTCAGCCATTGATTGCTGTTAATTTTTGTCTCAGGTTTCTATTTGGAATCATGTAAATGGGAGAAATGATTATTGAATGAATGAGGAAGTAATGATAGAAACTGATAAGAAAAATGTTTATTTATCAAATCTTTGAAGATGCAAGAAGAGTTTCTTTTCTGTGAAGTCCTGTGAACAGAGACTATATAGCAAAGTACTTTTTGTTCACGTAGTTCTCAGGCATTTCCATGATCTGTGATAGTAGAAAGAAAAGTAAATTAAGATAAACTTGGATTTCCATGAAGAGAAAACATTCCTTTCCTTAAATTTGAGCATCATAGTGCCTAAGGAAACCCAATTAGTAGGAAATGAAATCTCTTATATATAATTATCCTATAAGCAGCCTTCTAAGCCATCTGAGATTTGACAGAGTTCTTGATTCTTCTCAAATGCATGTTTTTCTGCAACAATACACAGTGTGAGCCATATAATACCTATGAAGAATATTTAGCCAGAATTTTATGAAGGAAGAGATTTGGGAGACAAACTAGAGAAATTCTGACTTCATTTTGAAGGAGTATGAATCATTTACCTTTGCTGCAAGGAGCACTGTACTCAGCAATTGCAAACTCATCTGAAAAAACAAACATTATATGAAGTCAGTGAAAGAATCTTTGCTGTTGGAAGAACTTCATTGTATCAGAAATGTCAATGTCGGGCTGGGGATGTGGCTCAAGCGGTAGCGCGCTCGCCTGGCATGCATGCGGCCTGGGTTCGATCCTCAGCACCACATAGAAATGTCAATGTCATTCACTTGATGCACTACTTACTACCTTATATTTTGTATGTATCAAAGACAAAAAGGGGAGAATCAAATTTGGAGACAAAATGAAGTGATAAAGAGAATTTAATGTAATAAATCACCCCTATACATTTTTTAAACCTATGTTTCTGATGAGGAATTTTAATTTCTATGTGAAAGTTGTCCACACTTACCTGTCTCATAGTAATCATAGACTTTCACTATGGCTGGTTTCAGATCTCTTACTGGAATATCTTGCAGAACTGTGAAGGACAAGTTCAGTGTCTGATTTGACACCTATAAAGCAAAAGAGAGTTAAATGGACTTTCCAGGAAGTTTTCTTTTCTCCTTGGATGAATAAGCATTCATCTGCTTTTTTTGGGGGAAAAACCCCTTTATCAACTAACTGCATACTACAAGATCCTTAATTGTACAAAAGTCCTTAGACTAGAAGGGAAATTTGCCAAAACATTTCTTAAATAATGAACACAATTTATATAACTTCCATCAGTGCCACAATGTGGCTCTGTGCATGGGGGAAATACTATATGCTTTTTGCTGGTTAACTGGCTAAGTCTTTTTTTTTTTTTTAACTATTCAAAGATTTGGTATAGTTTTGCTTTTCCATTTTTTGGAAGTACTTGTGTAGACTTGAAGAGGTATGTAAATATAATACCACTGCTGGTTTGTTTTAAGTTTGTTTTTAATAATGATTTTGCAAAGTGTGATTCCTATCAATATAGGCATGCATAAACTATGTTGCCATACCTATCTATAAAATCACATTGGTTCATTGGTGAACTGATTATCATTATCTTTATTATTATTGGTTTTTATTATTTTATGATCCAAGTCTAGCTGAGATTGACAGTGTTTTTCCCTTTATATTGTTGATGGGGATGCTGATATAATAATTGACTAATTGCAATTGGTTACTTCCTTACATTATCCAGTATCTTCAAAATAACTTGTGGACATAATGAAAACATTTTGTAGAAAATCCCTTGCTTATAGGGTTCAAGAAATATTTATATCCAAATATTAGAATAAGCTACTTCTACTCATAATCCCAGGTTTAAATAAAAGAGAAGAAAAACATTCATTTGAGTTCTCAGATTTCTAGTTTAGAAGGGATGTCTACAAAACGCATGAACTTACTTCCAGGACAACATCTTTAGAAGGATTTTTATTATATTTTTTTCAGCTACACTGGCAGGGCTCTCACCTTATCCAGGTAAATCAAGACATGATTGTTGCTGACTTCAGTCCGGTTCACATGGTTCAGTCTTTCAAGCTGAAGAAAATTAAAATAACACAATGTTAATAAAATAAATGAAACCCCTAGAGGATCCAGAGGGGGGAAAATTCTTATTCCGAATTCCTTCAAATGCTTTTTGTAAGTAAAAACATGTAGGAAAAATAAAAATTAAAGGTAATTTGGCTGAAGAGTTTAATAGTAGTATGGCACATGACCCATGGTAAAATTGATTTATCTGAAAGGAACTAAATAGCCTAAACTTGGGAATTACTCCTATTTCATATTGTTTATTTGTGATGGAATTTTTTTGTTTTGTTTGACTTAGAGCAATCTCTTCTCTTAACTGCTGTAATATTTATGATAGTTCATGTAAGTCATTTTCATGTTTTTTCTTGGGTTCATGTTCATGTGCATTAAGATTCTAAGCTCTGTGCAAGCAGGAACCTATGATATTTTTTACCTTAGCCATCATGACTTCTGACAGAATACTCAGCACTTGGTGGGAACTCATACAAACATGCCAAATTGTAATTGTGAGTCTGGAGATAATATAAATCATTGATAGAGGCTGATTTAATATTGTTTCAATAACAGTATTTTCTTGGTGTAGGGATACATAAAACATTAAATAGAACAGAGTATCCTGGGCTTATAATAAACCTACCATTTTCACTGTTGGTTTCAGGGGGATGAAGCCAGAAACCATCTTTACATCAGCAATGACCATGTTGGAGGCAGGACGACTCCCAGTGTATCTGAGAACCCAGCAAAGGAAGGGATTAGGGTTTTCTATGTTATTAAATATTCCCGTTTTTCTATGTCATATTAAGTACTCTACAAGGTACACATTAAATCCTCCCAAGTATGCCATCCCAATGGTTAGAAAAGTGGTAGTGCATAAGAATTTTTAATAGGACCTGTTATAGCTATAGAGACCAGCCCTACTCCAGAACTGATTGAATCAGAATTTCAAATGTGTGGATTCTGAGGATCTGTGTTTTAAGAAAGCACCACAAGTGATTCTTTGACTGGGGGCCTCTAATCTATGCCAGTTGTTTATTAAATACACTTATCTTAATCTTTTCCCAGCCAAATTATAATATTCTTACAGACAGATACTTTTTTTTGAGGTTGGTAGCTATTTAAATGTATATAAATATTTTTCCCTCCCAAATTGATTGTATTCTATGTAACTTGAGATTTATTTATTGCTCATTGGAATTACAACCAAAGATTCACTCTTTTCTCCTATTCAAGCTTTGCAAGAATTCTCTCTTTGCCATAACTATATCAAGTACAACAGGATTTCAGGATTTCATTAGATTGAAGGAATTCAGGTCATAGGTAATGTGATATTCTTTTTTTTTATTGAGGAGAAACATTAACTTTTAAGTAACATTAGACAATAATAGGTCCTAGAGGCAGGGGATGGACAATTTAAACTTCATCACCAAGAAATTCTATTGCATCAACATAAAAGAATATATTACCTTTTAAATAAATGCAGTGTGAGCACTTACTATCACAATGTTTAGCTTGAAGAGGAGTCCAGGTAAGAAGACTGGTTGTTACTCCTAGAATTAGGTGATATAGTCAAAAAATCTTACCTGATATTCATTGAGATCTGGAAGGTGGTGTGGCTTTTGGGTCCATCACAAGTTTGGGGAAGAGTCAGTACCTCTAAAGCAAATGGGAAGTCTTCCTTGTCTGGGAGAATATTGTATTTCAAGGATGTCTGTGGAATATTAAAGACAGAATCTCTTTTTTCCTCTTATCAGAGTTCCTGTCATCTTCCTCAGTTCTGATTTGCCTCCATGGTTTGCTGAGCTAGGGTTTTTGGGTGATAACAGATACTGTGTAAACCCTTGTCCTCCTTTACCCTCAGAGTCTCACCTGGAGGTAGACACATCCTTCTCCCGTCACTCTTGCACTGTATTCCCCAGGCACTGTTGGTAAGGAGACCCGCTGTAGTAACAGGCGGTTGTTGTTGTCCACTTGGAATTTTGAGGTAAATGTCCCTGAAGACTGGATGGTGACCTGTGCAGCTTTCCCAGTCCTAGTAAAAGTAGCTGCTCCATATTTGGACAAAGCATGGAGAGTCACCACTGTGTCCTGAAAGAGGAGTGGGAGAACCCACTTAGATATTGCAATGGTTTGGAAATGGTTTGTCCTTTTGGGTTCATGTGTTGAATGTCTGGTCCTCAGAGTGGTGAAATTGAGAGGTGGTGGAATCTTTTAAGAGGTGAGGCCTAGTGGGAGGTCCTTAAGTCATTGAGGGCACTGCCCTTGGAAGGATGAAGGTAGTTCTTATAGGACTCCTTGGTAGTTCTTGTAAGGTGGGTATTATTAAAAAAAAAAAAGCCTAGCCCCATCCAGATATATGGCTTCCTTGTTTTGAGATGTTATCTCATCTTCATGTTTAGATACATGGTTATATAGTTAGACTTAGGAAGTTGAATGGGTAAAAACAATTCCTTATGCTTCTAAGAATGAATGTGTACAAAGAGGCAGATGGGGGCATGAAATGTGTCAGAGGACCTGAAAATGGAGATTCTCAAGGCAAGATTATTGTATTTAGAGTTCCCGTGAACAGTTTTGAAGGGATTCCTAAAACTGGAGAAGAGTTGGTAGGAGACTTCCCCCTTGTTCTGCTGATGCCACACCACTACTTTAGGGAGGCAGAGTTTTGAAAACAGGAGACTGTGATAACACAGGGACAGGGTGCCAGAATTCTATGCATTTTCTTCTTAGTCATCTTTGACTTATATAATTATGCCTATATACTGACAATCTTTCAAGGTATTTTCATTTTCATTTTTTTCTCCTGTGTTTGTCTTTTTCTACTGGAAGGTTAATTGAAGATTCTGGCAAAAAACCAACCTGGGTGGAGGAGAAACCACCATGGGAATTCTGTTGCTTTGTGATCCACTTTACAATGGGCACTGCAGAAGTCAGGTCCTTTGAGGTCGGGGCCGGCTGGACTGTGAGGAGAGTGAGGAGTACATAGGCCGTCATCTCTACCTCAGCAGAGGGAGCTTGGGGTTGATACAAAAGTCCCTGTGGTGCCTTGGGTTTCTGAGGCCGTGTCCAGTGGATAGTATTATCTGGGTGGGAGAAATAGATACTCATAAGTGACTAAATATTCATATTTATTTTAAGATGAAAGTATCCAAATTGGAGCTGAAGAGAGGGTTTCTTTCTGATTGTAATATTTCAAACCTCATAGAGACACGTTCCCCTCAATGAAAATATGAACTTGGTGTGTTTCAACCAAGTTAAGGCAGCTAATGTTGCCAGAGTCAGAACCTTTTGCCATCTGTACTTTGAAATAGTTACTACAGTTGGGATGGCAGAGCAAGTTCTCTCACTGGTCGTGGCTATTTCCTATTTCTGATGTTGTTTAAACCATATCTAGAATATGTCAAGATTTTTGTCAGGCCTGTCCTTAGAGGTTTCTTGTGAGTATCACAGATCACATGAAATAATACAGTTCACACTCATTAGATATAAAAAGAAAAAAAAAATTAATCCTTAAAATACTAAAAATTGAACTACTACATGAAATACCACATGGGTGTGAAACATTGGGAGCAGTGGGAGCTGATGTTCACTACTATGGGATGTTGACTGCTCCTTTTTGGAGCAATTTGGCAATATTCAGAAATGGAGAAAGTGTGTTTAGCTTATGATCAAAGTATAATTTTGGGAAACACATGTACAATGAGATAAACACCTGAATATTCACTGTAGTGTTGTTCGTAATAGCAAAAGGTAACAAAGGATTCATGAGGAGAAACTCAACATATAAATTATAACCTAATTATATATTATAATATATTGTACAGCAGTGAAAAGTAATGAACTAAAGTTACAGGGACATGTGTGGAGATTGACATTAGTATAATGTTGAACTTAAAAAATAAAAGATGAACAAACATAAAATTAGCTACTTAAATGTAATTTACTGCATATCTAAAGGTGTGAAATGTGAAAATTATAATATTACTTAGAAGTATGTAGCAGAAATATAAAGAAATCCATGAAAATTGTAATGAAAAATTCAGGATAATGACAACCTCTGATAGTAGAAGTGGTAACATAGGGACTTTTTTTTTCTGCATTGGTAATACTTTATTTCTTACACTGGGAGGGAGTTATATGGGTGTTTCTAAATATTCTTTATGCTTTTCTTGGTATATCTGAAACATTTACCAAATATTAAAGTACACTGCTAAAAGACAAAGGTATAATACATTTTACTGGCCATTTTAATATCTGCATTTTATTTTCTATTTCTTTAATACCTCATATAGACCACAGTATATGTAGAAGAATTTTGTGAATATGAATAGATTGGTCAACATTATTGATATTGTGAAATCAGATTAAAATATCAGAATTTGTTCATGGGGCAAGTCCATGAATCTTTCCTTATGTTTAAGATGATATGATGGCATTGTATAAGGGTTGGGTATAAGGAACTGATATCTTTGTAATAATAGCTAGTACTTTTATAGAATTCTCTTGGCCATATATTCTACTAGTGTTTTCCACGTATTCATTTATTTACTACAACAATCTTATGAGATAAATTATATTATTAGCCTCATTCTACTGATGAAGGAACTGAAACAGACAAGTTGCTGACTTGCCCATGATCACATACATAAGATACTTTGAAGCTAGTCTCCAGAGGCCAAACTTCTCACTACTAAATCTATCATCTCTTATATTTTGATGTCTGATTTTATTAAGGTATCCTGAATCTTATAAAAATATGATGTGGAATATATATAAATATGATGTGGAATACATATATGTGTGTGTATATATATATATATATATATATTTATATATAGTGTAGATAAAAGAAGAGGGGGATAAGGATCATAAGAGGTAGGAGTAGGGAAGTTTTGTAATGTAGTTCTTGATACAGAGAATGTGGGATGAGAGAAAGATATAATGTGTTCTCTCACCTTCTTTTACAGCTTCCTCATCAAGTGAGTTCAGTACTTCTTTCCTCTTGTCCTGGTTATCTGCCAGGGCAAATGCATAGGCCAAAAGTGCCTTGGTGTAGACATGGGTGCCATGGGCTCCTTCCTTTGCCGACTTCCAGGCTGAATCCAGGCAAAACAAGGCATTGCGGACAACAGGATGCTGTGATAGGAGAACAAAAAGTAAAACTAAACTATGTGAAGAAGGGTGCTAGCATTCCCAGGTTATCACACAGTTTGTGACACAGGAGACAAAGAAGTTTTTTGAATACATTTGTTCATCTGTTCCTCATTCTAATGGATATTGAAAGAATAGATTTTGCTCTGCCATTCTCATATACACACATATACACATATACATTTTTTGTGGTACTGAGGATTGAACTCAGGGGTGTTTGACCACTGAACTACAGCCCCAAGACTTAAAAATTGTTTTGTTTTGAGACAGGGTCTTGCTGATTTGCCTAGCCTGTCCTGAAACTTATGATCCTCCTGCCTCCACTCCTAAGTAGCTGGGATTACAGGCATGTGTGACTGTGCCAGGGTGCTATTCTTACCTATGCAAGCCCAGAAACATAGACCATATCTTTAGGATTCTCCGGAGAAAAATCCTAAAGGGGGATATAGCCCAGAGGCATGACTGGGAAAGTACAACTCTGTCTTAATAGATTGGCCAAATTCTCTGTTGGTCTGGAAGTCATTGACACTGCTTAGATGAAAGGCTGACAGTTGGGTTTCGGTAGGTTAGTGTTTCAGAGAGCAGGTAAGGGGTTTTGTTGCATGCAGAACTACTCTTTACCAGGGAAATGAGGTGGTACCTACAGTGACTGGGAGTGGAATCTCCAGAAGGGCTATGGTGATATAGGCAGAGAGGGTGACTTCATCTTCTACTCCTCCCTGTGAATATGGAAAAGGAAAAGACTTGAATATTTAACTTTTCAGAATCTCATTGAACAGCTTGTTCTATTGAGCTGTGTCATGGAATTTATTTTTATTCATATCCATCCCCAATGACCTAAAGTATCACAAAAATTCTAAGTTCCATTCCCTCTTTCTTGGTGTTATCCAGGTTTTATTTTCCTTGGATGACTTCTGTCAGGAATTTCTACATTGTCACTTCTTTTCTTCACCCTTATAGATATCCTAATGGACACATCAAAACTAGCCCTGGAATGATTCACCTTTATGGCATTGTTGAGCAGTGACCCAGAGCTCCTGAAGCAGCCATTGTCCTTCTGCTTCTGGGAGAGCCAGGTGAGGGCTTGGGTAATGTGTGTTTCATCAATGAAGATATATTTTCGAGCCTGGGCAAAAGTCTTCAGTACAAAGGCTGTGAGCCTGTGGGGGAGCAAGTGATGATGATATTATATTGTCAGAAGGATTTTATAACCACATACCAACAATAGGCTTCCTATGACACTTCTCTACATAGAAGAGTAACATAACAGGAATTTTTGTGTACTTAGAATTCCTGTCTCCTTTAGTCTCCTAGTATCTGTAGGTCTCATATTTCCTATAGGTCTGGTATTTGCCACAGGAAGTCTAAGCATTTCTAACTTACTTATTTTTCTTAGTTACTTCAGGAGGAAGGGTTTTAGATCTCTCTTTTCTTCAGAGATTTTCTTCTATACCTGAAAGAATCTTCTATAATCAGCTTTTTTATGTAATAACTTTTAACTGGTTTTTGCCTAAGGGATTTAAAGGATAATGTCTCATATCACAGTCTCCTTAATTCTTTTCTCCTTTTAGTGATATTTTTCTCAGTCAAGATAAGCATGATCTAAGAAAACAATAAAAACTGAGTTAACGTGGTTTATCTGGAAGTAATATGTTCACTGACAATGTCATTTAAAAACTCATGGTTATGGGAGCCAGTTTAGAAACAAACACTATGTATATTATCAACAGGGTAAATTTGGGGAACAAGTCTAACACATTGTATTTAAACATCAGATTTTTGGCTTGTTACTTTGCTAATTTTTCTGTATTTATCTAGCTAGTATATGTCTAGGGTTTCTGTGAATACAAATGTGGTAATATATGAAAAAATTTGGCACAGAAATGAGAGCTCATAAAATTGCTCTTCACTTACCAGGTGTTGCCCTGGTTCCTGCCATATTTCTCCCCAAAGGTGCTATAAGAGCCATCTTGGTGCTTGTAGTTTAACTGTCTTTGGTAACCTGGAATGGAAGGTTAGTGAAACAATATGACAGATAAATGTGTATTCACAGGCTAGAGACATTATTAAAATGCTTTGGCCTCTCTTGTGCCTTTTGCTGAATATTTCTGTCATACTTTAGAAGGTTTTGAGTGCTAAAAATTTTATTGGAGATTGGATAGTTTTTGTGAAATTAACCATCAGAGTATTCATACCATAGTAGCAATCATGGTAGGATAAACTGATGTATAATACATAGTATTGATAAGTAATTCAAGTGTACTGGGAAATAAATTGAAATAATATTGTCAGCTTTCTACTCACTCATTCAGTAACTCACCAGTGTTGAGATAGCCAATGGCTTTGGATTTGATCTCTGGAGTCAGCTGCTGTGTTTCATTTAGATAATCCAGAACATAGATGTTAGGAGCAAAGAGAACCATATTCTGTTCTCCACAACCATAAGGCATCTGGAGGAGATTCTGTGTGTTTTGCATTGCAGAGCCCAATATATCTCCTAGGAAATGGGAGAGAGGGAAGTCATAAAGTTTAGAGATTATAGTCTATCTGAAGTATTAAAAGGAAAACAGTAATTAGCTGTGCTTGAAAATAATTGGGATTTTTAGGAAGGTGTATTTCATAGATAGAAATATGATCGGAAGCAATAAACAAACCCAAAGAGGGAAAGAAGAAAAACATTAAAATTATATCTGTTAATTTAAATAAATATTTATGGAAAAGAAATATAGTAGAAGCTGTTAATATCCAAGTTCACTTGGGGACTGGAAACTCACCCAATACTGAGACAGAGGCTCGGGCAGATTCCTCTACTACATTTGGTGGCAACTTCAGGGATAATTGTTCAGATACCTCGGCGCCTAAGGGAAGAAACAAATCAGTCATAGGGAAACTATTTCTGCAATATATGTTTCTGAAGATGCAATATATATATTTTATGATCCCTCAGTTAAAACTATGACTTACTCCTAAATTATTCCTGAAAAGTTGTTCTTCTTTTTTGCAGAAGTTTTCTTTAACATCTTATACATGGCTATTGAGATTCTAAGATATTCTGAATTTCATCCCTGAACACATTTTTTTCCCCTGTATGTAGAGTTTCATTTCAAAACAGATTGATAATACCCTTGTAATGTTGTGGTTCAGTTGCGTTCATCCTATGGCTATGATAAGATCATCTATTTTTTTTTTTTGGCTGCCTTCACCCTCCTTAATCAATAATGCATTGTATAAGGAAAAAAATCCCCCAACAAAACCTGTATATATACATAAGCAAAGGAAAATTCCCCCAAAGCACTCAAATTCTACAATAATCTTATATTCTTTCTTCAATTTTCACCTTAATGAATATAGTATTTTTATGAAGACCTAAAAATGGGTATGAGGAGATGAAGATGAATAGCATTTGACTTCTTGAAAATAAAATAATTACTAAAGATGGACATATGTTTCTGTCTAAATGTTGGTGGATTATGTGAAGATGAAAATGAGAGAAGTGTAGTATTTGTTTCATATTGCATCCCTTATCATAAAGTTAATATTGAAACTTTTGTGGGACAACAAACATCATTAGCAAACTGAAAAGAAAAATAACCAAGAGAAGGACAACATTTTGACTCATTTAAAATTAAATAATTGGAGGGAAGATGGCGGCGAGGGGAGTGCATTGCCCCCGTGTGCTGCTTCACTGTGTGGGAGTATGACAAGTCAGGACGGCTAAAGGCTATCTTGTTAGGAATTTCCAGCAATAGTGGGGTGCTCCGGAACCTGGAGGAAGGATTTCCATCGCACGAGGATCGGCTACGGGGACTCAAACGCGAGAGGTTTGTCGCACGGAGGGTAACACTGCTTATTCAGCAAATCGCCCCGGTGCTAGAGTCTGCAGCGCGCGCTGGGAAACGAGGAGATAGCGACGCAGGGATACAGCGCTGCAGTTTCTGCCAGCCGTGCAAGCACCGTACTCAGGGCTGAATTCTGGGTTCGAGACGGGGGAAGGAAGCGGTCCATCTCGGTTCTCCACACCGGTCAGACCACAGAGGAGGCCAGCAGCCACCATGTTGGAAAGCTGACGTCACCATCCCTGTTTTCGACTGACCGCAGCTCATTCAGCCATAGAACAGGTAATTTCAGGCAGCCATTTGCCTGCGGCTTGCAGACAGATTGCTAGGGTTCAGTGCCTGGGTGCTTCTTAGAACCTGATCTTATCGGAGTGAACACCGAGCGCGGGGCTGCCGAGTTCCGGCTCCCGGAACCACCCTGGCCCAGGGCTGCGGACGCTGCTTCTTGGACCCTGCTCCTATCAGAGCATACACCAAGCACTAAGCGGCCGAATTGCGGCTCCCGGAAAAGAGCCCGCGGGGACTGCTTCTTGGAGCCTACCCTTATAGGAGCTTACACCGAGCACGGAGCGGCCGAGTTCCGGCTCCCGGAACTTCCCTGGCCCTGGGCTAGGAGCCCGCGGAAACTGCTTCTCGGTCCGGGTCCTGCTGAGGGCCGGTCAGGACTCACCCGTTGCTTTGGTTGCCCGGCAAGGGGAACGAAATGCTGCCATTCGCATAGGATACCAACATGGCAGAGATCTGATGTCATCAGAAAGCGGCGGAGGAGAGAACTTCATCAATACCAGTGGCAACATAAACAGTTGGTCTCCTGGTAGGGGGGGTGAGGCACAGACACCTGAGTCTCCTCAATTTGTCGTCGAGCCAGAGGGGAGGAGCCGGGCCGCCGCCAGCGCCCGGAGCAGGCCCAGCGGCTCGCCAGCGTGGTGACCGCGTGACCCCAATTGGAGAGGGGGCGGAGCGGAGCCACCACCCGCACCCACAAGGTGGGCAGACCCGCGACCCAGTGGTACATGGGCGTGGTAGGAGGGGCAGGGCAGAGCCGCCGTTCGCGCTTGCAAGGTAAACAGACCTGTGACAGCCTGGCGGGTCAGGCCCAGTGGCCTGCCAGTGTGGTACACACGTCACCCCAACTGGAGTAGGGGCAGAGCAGATCCTTCTCCCACGCCCGGATTAAGCCCTGCCGGTGTGGTGGCCACGTGACCCCAATTGGAGTGGGGGCAGAGCGGAACAGCCACCCGTGCCCGCAGGGTGAGCAGACCTGTGACCAACCTGCAGATCAGGCCCAGGGGTCCGCAGGCATGGTAGGAGGGGCAGGGCAGATCCGCCGCCCGCGCCTCCAAGGTAGGCAGACCTGCAACAGACCGGCGGATCAGGCCCAGGAGCCTGACGGCGTGGTACACACACCACCCTAATTGGAGTAGGGGCAGAGCAGAGTCGCCGCCCGTGCCAGGAACAGGCCCAGCGTCCTGCAGGTGGGGTAGTCACGACACCCCAATTGGAGTAGGGGCAGAGCAGAGCCTCCACCCGTGCCCGAAAGGTGGGCAGATCTGCGACCGACCAGCGGGACAGGCCCAGTGGCCTGCCGGTACGACAGACACGTCACCCCATTTGGAGTAGGGGCAGAGTAGAGCCGCCGCCCGCGCCTGCAGGGTAGGCAAACCTGCAACCGACTGGCGGATCAGGCCCGGTGGCCTGCCGGCGTGGTACACTCGTCACCCCAATTGGAGTAGGGGCAGAACAGAGCCGCCGCCAGCGCCCAGAACAGGCCCAGTGACCTGCCGGCGTGGTAGCCATGACACCCCAATTGGAATAAGGAGAGAGCAGAGCCGCCGCCTGCGCCTGCAGGAAAGATACGCAAGCAGTATGAAAAGACAAGGAAAGAAAGGACCACAAGCAATGCAGGTCAACGCAACTTTAGAAGAGGTAACAGCTGCAGCAGATGGAATGTCAGATAAAGAATTCAGGATATACATGCTTCAGACGATCTGGAGTATCAAGGAAGACATTAAACAGCAAAATCAGACAATGAAAGATCACTTCGACAATGAATTACGCAAACAAATCCAGGAAGCAAAGGATCAACTATACAGGGAGATAGAGGTTATAAAAATCAAACAAACAGAAATCCTAGAAATGCAGGAAGCAATAAACCAACTTAAAAACTCAATTGAGAATACTACCAGCAGAGTAGAACACTTAGAAGATAGAACATCAGACAATGAAGACAAAGTATTTCAACTGGAAAAGAACATAGACAGCTCAGCAAGACTGTTAAGAAACCATGAGCAGAACATCCAAGAAATATGGGATAACATTAAGAGACCAAACTTAAGAGTCATTGGGATACAGGAAGGTACAGAGCTCCAAACCAAAGGAATGAGCAGTCTATTCAATGAAATAATAGGAGAAAATTTCCCAGACTTGAAGAATGAGACAGAATCCCAAATCCTAGAAGCCTACAGGATGCCGAATGTGCAAAATCATAGGAGATCCACACCTAGACACATTATAATGAAGATGCCCAACATACAGAATAAGGAGAGAATTTTAAAAGCTACAAGAGAAAGGAAGCAGATTACATTTAGGGGTAAGCCAATCAGGATAACAGCTGATCTTTCAACACAGACTCTGAAAGCTAGAAGATCCTGGAATAACATATTTCAAACACTGAAAGAAAATGGGTTCCAACCAAGAATTGTGTATCCAGCGAAATTAAGCTTCAGGATGGAAGATGAAATTAAAACCTTCCACGATAAACAAAAGTTTAAAGAATTCGCAGCTAGAAAACCATCTCTTCAAAACATCCTCGCCAAAACATTACAGGAAGAGGAAATGGAAAATAACAATGAAAACCAACAGTGGGAGGTAGGACAGTAAAGGGGGGGGGAAATAATCAAAGAGGAAAACAAACCATGTTTAGTAACAGAAATAAACAAATATGGCTGGAAGAACAACCCATATCTCAATAATAACCCTAAATGTTAATGGCTTAAACTCACCAATTAAGAGAAACAGGCTAGTAGAATGGATCACAAAACAAGACCCAACAATATGCTGCCTACAGGAGACGCATTTGATAGGAAAAGACATACATAGGCTGAAGGTGAAAGGTTGGGAAAAATCATATCACTCATATGGACTTCGGAAACAAGCAGGAGTGTCCATACTCATATCAAATAAAATAGATTTCAAGCCAAAGTTAATCAAAAGGGATAAAGAGGGACACTACATACTGCTTAAGGGAACCATACACCAACAAGACATAACAATCATAAATATTTATGCCCCAAACAATGGTGCAGCTATGTTCGTCAAACTCTTCTCAAGTTCAAGAGTCTAATAGACCACCATACCATTATCATGGGAGACTTCAACACACCTCTCTGGCCACTGGACAGATCTTCCAAACAAAAGTTGAATAAGGAAACTATAGAACTCAATAACACAATTAATAACCTAGACCTAATTGACATATATAGAGTATACCACCCAACATCAAGCAGTTACACTTTTTTCTCAGCAGCACATGGATCCTTGTCAAAAACAGATCATATATTATGTCCCAGGGCAACTCTTAGACAATATAAAGGAGTAGAGATAATACCATGCATCTTATCTGATCATAATGGAATGAAACTGAAAATCAACGATAAAAGAAGGAAGGAAAAAGCATACATCACTTGGAGAATGAACAATAGGTTACTGAATGATCAATGGGTTATAGAAGACATCAAGGAGGAAATTAAAAAATTCTTAGAGATAAATGAAAACACAGACACAACATATCGGAATCTATGGGACACATTGAAAGCAGTTCTAAGAGGAAAATTCATTGCTTGGAGTTCATTCCTTAAAAAAAGAAAAAACCAACAAATAAATGATCTCATACTTCATCTCAAAATCCTTGAAAAAGAAGAGCAAAACAACAGCAAAAGAAGTAGAAGGCAAGAAATAATTAAAATCAGAGCTGAAATTAATGAAATCGAAACAAAAGAAACAATTGAAAAAATTGACAAACTAAAAGTTGGTTCTTTGAAAAAATAAACAAAATCGACAGACCCTTAGCGATGCTAGCGAAGAGAAGAAGAGAGAGAACTCAAATTACCAGCATACGGGATGAAAAAGGCAATATCACAACAGACACTTCAGAAATACAGAAGATAATCAAAAACTATTTTGAATCCTTATACTCCAATAAATTAGAAGATAGTGAAGGCATACATAAATTTCTTAAGTCATATGATCTGCCCAGATTGAGTCAGGAGGATATAGACAACCTGAACAGACCAATATCAATTGAGGAAATAGAAGAAACCATCAAAAGACTACCAACTAAGAAAAGCCCAGGACCGGATGGGTATACAGCAGAGTTTTACAAAACCTTTAAAGAAGAACTAATACCAATACTTTTCAAGCTACTTCGGGAAATAGAAAAAGAGGGAGAACTTCCAAATTCATTCTATGAGGCCAACATCACCCTGATACCTAAACCAGACAAAGGCACTTCAAAGAAAGAAAACTACAGACCAATATCTCTAATGAACCTAGATGCAAAAATCCTCAACAAAATTCTGGCGAATCGGATACAAAAACATATCAAAAAAATTGTACACCATGATCAAGTAGGATTCATCCCTGGGATGCAAGGCTGGTTCAGTATACGGAAATCAATAAATGTTATTCACCACATCAATAGACTTAAAAATAAGAACCATATGATCATCTCGATAGATGCGGAAAAAGCATTCGACAAAGTACAGCATCCCTTTATGTTCAAAACTCTAGAAAAACTAGGGATAACAGGAACATACCTCAATATTGTAAAAGCAATCTATGCTAAGCCTCAGGCTAGCATCATTCTGAATGGAGAAAAACTGAAGGCATTCCCTCTAAAATCTGGAACAAGACAGGGATGCCCTCTCTCACCACTTCTGTTCAACATAGTTCTCGAAACACTGGCCAGAGCAATTAGACAGACGAAAGAAATTAAAGGCATCAAAATAGGAAAAGAAGAACTTAAATTATCACTATTTGCAGATGATATGATTCTATACCTAGCAGACCCAAAAGGGTCTACAAAGAAACTATTAGAGCTAAAAAATGAATTCAGCAAAGTGGCAGGATATAAAATCAACACGCATAAATCAAAGGCATTCCTGTATATCAGCGACAAATCCTCTGAAATGGAAGTGAGGACAACCACTCCATTCACAATATCTTCAAAAAAAATAAAATACTTGGGAATCAACCTAACAAAAGAGGTGAAAGACTTATACAATGAAAACTACAGAACCCTAAAGAGAGAAATAGAAGAAGATCTTAGAAGATGGAAAAATATACCCTGTTCATGGATAGGCAGAACTAACATCATCAAAATGGCGATATTACCAAAAGTTCTCTATAGGTTCAATGCAATGCCAATCCAAATCCCAATGGCATTTCTTGTAGAAATAGAGAAAGCAATCATGAAATTCATATGGAAAAATAAAAGACCCAGAATAGCAAAAACAATGCTAAGCAGGAAGTGTGAATCAGGCGGTATAGCGATACCAGACTTCAAACTATACTACAGAGCAATAGTAACAAAAACAGCATGGTACTGGTACCAAAACAGGTGGGTGGACCAATGGTACAGAATAGAGGACACAGAAACCAATCCACAAAACTACAACTATCTTATATTTGATAAAGGGGCTAAAAGCATGCAGTGGAGGAAGGATAGCATCTTCAACAAATGGTGCTGGGAAAACTGGAAATCCATATGCAACAAAATGAAACTGAATCCCTTTCTCTCGCCATGCACAAAAGTTAATTCAAAATGGATCAAGGAGCTTGATATCAAATCAGAGACACGCCGTCTGATAGAAGAAAAAGTTGGCTACGATCTACATTCGGTGGGGTCGGGCTCCAAATTCCTCAATAGGACACCCATAGCACAAAAGTTAATAACTAGAATCAACAAATGGGACTTACTCAAACTAAAAAGTTTTTTCTCAGCAAAAGAAACAATAAGAGAGGTAAATAGGGAGCCTACACCCTGGGAACGAATCTTTACTCCTCACACTTCAGGTAGAGCCCTAATATCCAGAGTATACAAAGAACTCAAAAAATTAGACAATAAGAGAACAAACAACCCAATCAACAAATGGGCCAAGGACCTGAACAGACACTTCTCAGAGGAGGACATACAATCAATCAACAAGTACATGAAAAAATGCTCACCATCTCTAGCTGTCAGAGAAATGCAAATCAAAACCACCCTAAGATACCTTCTCACTCCGGTAAGATTGGCAGCCATTATGAAGTCAAACAACAACAAGTGCTGGCGAGGATGTGGGGAAAAGGGTGCACTTGTACATTGCTGGTGGGACTGCAGATTGGTGCAGCCAATTTGGAAAGCAGTATGGAGATTTCTTGGAAAGCTGGGAATGGAGCCACCATTTGACCCAGCTATTCCCCTTCTTGGTCTATTCCCTAAAGACCTAAAAAGAGCATGCTACAGGGACACTGCTACATCGATGTTCATAGCAGCACAATTCACAATAGCAAGACTGTGGAACCAACCTAGATGCCCTTCAATAGACGAATGGATAAAAAAAATGTGGCATTTATACACAATGGAGTATTACTCTGCATTAAAAAATGACAAAATCATAGAATTTACAGGGAAATGGATGGCATTAGAGCAGATTATGCTAAGTGAAGCTAGCCAATCCCTAAAAAACAAATGCCAAATGTCTTCTTTGATATAAGGAGAGTAACTAAGATCAGAGTAGGGATGAAGAGCAGGAGAAGAAGATTAACATTTAACAGGGATGAGAGGTGGGAGGGAAAGGGAGAGAGAAGAGAAATTGCATGGTAATGGAAGGAGACCCTCAGGGTTATACAGTGGAGGGGGTAGAGAGAGAGGAGGGGAAGGGAGGGGAGAGGTGGGGAGGGGGGAGGGTGGAGGATGGGAAAGGCAGCGGAGCACAACAGACACTAGTATGGCAATATGTAAATCAATGGATGTGTAACTGATGTGATTCTGCAATCTGTGTATGGGGTGAAGGTGGGAGTTCATAACCCACTTGAATCAAAGTGTGGAATATGATATGTCAAGAAATTTGTAATGTTTTGAACAACCCACAATAAAAAATTAAAAAAAAAATAAAATATATTATTCTGTTAAAAAAAATAAAATTAAATAATTGCTAGTGATGAACATACATCTAATGCTGTTTTTAATCTTGGTGAAGTACAAAAGAAGAAAATTAGAGAAGTGTGGTATATATCTTCTCTTATTCATAATATTTAAGGTGTATATAAGAAATAAGATATCATAAGAAAAATTTTAAAAATAGCCACATAAATGAAAATATATGCAATATAGTCAACTGATAAAAAAATACAGTGTCATGCAAGTAAGGCTAAAAAATTAAAATATTCAAAGCACAAATGGTCAAGTGTTATTAAGGCAATTTATAAACATGCAAAAATAAGCTTATGTTCACTTGTGATTAGGGAAATATAATTTAAAACCACAACAAAATATTTTTAATACAACTTTTTTTTTTGCAAAAAGGTGGTAATTAATGATTAAGTATACATTATGGAAATGTATACTGTTGGAAGTATAAATGTAAACTAAAGAAGGGATTTCTTTAGTTCCATTAAAACTAAGACTATAGCATATGTCCACCTTTTCCACAGAAAGTTGAACTAGCAGATATCTGGAAACAAGAACATCTTTTTGAAACCTCTGATACTTGGAAATAAGTCTGAGAAAACTGTGTGGTCCACAGAGTTGAATTAAAACCAAATTAGAAGGATAAGAAGAATTATCTCACTTTAACCACATCAACTCTCTCCTCCAGGTAGATACAATACTAGAGGAGAAGTTCTCCCTGGGTCCATGGTTTCTACAGGAGGAAAAGAATCAGAGGCAGTTATCCAGCTCCCTTATCATTCCAAGATGCTTTCCAGGGAGCCCACTCTGGCTTCACCTCCCTGGGAATCCAGGGTATAATATTACAGCTGGACCACATGAGTCAGGCAGAAATTAAAAAAAAAAAAAAAAAAAAAGAACTCATGGTGAAAAGCATATGGCTCTTGGTGCCATGTATGTGTTTCTGTTCCAAAAGCTTTTTATGTGACAGCACTACCCATGCCAGACAGAGGTATTACAAGAAAAGAAAATTATAAGCCAGTATCTTTTATGAACATAGATGTAACAATCCTCAAAAATCTACTAGCAAATTGAATTCAACAACTCATTAACAGTATCATTTGCCATGATCAAGTGTGATTTATCTCTAAGTATATTTTAACAAAAACAAATCAATAAATGTTACATATCACTTTAATAAAAGGGAGAACAAACACATGATCATTTCATTGGATGAAGTAAAAGCTTTGACAAAATTCAACATCCTTTCATGAAAAACCTCTCATCAGATTAAGTACAGCAGGAATATACTTCAGCAAAATAAAGGCAATGTGCCATAATCAGCAAGGCCAAACTTGTGGTTGCAGCAAAGGGCTATGGAGGATTAGAAAATAAAAGACTCACACATGCAGAGTTTGAAATAAAGCTGGGATCAGGTGGAGTGCTGCCCCCTGATGGAGAAGCAGATCTAAAAAGTTATGCCAGCAATCTTTATATATATCTCAGTATCAGGTTAAAGACTATGCAAGCATTAATCTTTGTACTTAGGAAAGTTACAGAATTAGAAACGTTATCAGGTCTTACCTCACAGTGAAAGGGACAAAATATACAAAAATTCTTTGGACTTCAAACATTATACAAGCTGTATTTAGTGCTATTTTAATCAAAATAGTTGACTCTTACCTGAGGGACAAAGGAGTGAGTTGAATGTTACTTCCTTCTCTAGTCCTTCAGGCTTTAGGGAAAAGAAAAAGAAGTTAGAGATAATCATAAACTGACTCTCAGGGCATGTGTACTGATAAACAACAGAATTTTGAATACTAAAGAGAAGGATTTGAACTGCATTATATTATCAAGTTAAATATAAGCATTATGAAGGAGACACGTTGATAGATGACAGCATGAGGGAAAAATACAGAAAACATGTTATGAGAGAGAGACAGACAGATTAGACAGACAGACAGACACACACACACACATACATGAGACAGAGACTGAGATGGGGATGATAGGTAGATAGGAATAGAGAAGAAAAATTTTAAGAAACCATCATATATTATTATTATAATTATTAATTATATCCAAATATGTGTAGTATGAATGTTATTATGGACTATATATTATCCATCTCTTCTTCCCTAACCTGATTCAGTGCTGTTTTTGTATGACTTATCAAATTGACAAGTTCACTTACTTCAACCAACAGTAGCTTGATGATTGTGTCTTTCTTTCCATATTTAGGGACCATAGCCACTTCACTCCCACAGAGCTCCTGAGACTCCAGTGCTTCTGCACTCACAGTGAAATTCACATTTCCTAAAAAAGCAAAAACAAAAAAGCAGTAGAGATAAGTACCATCTTTCCTTTCCTCTGTGCTTCTGATTTCAAGATTTATAAATGTTTAATGCTCTGTAGGCTTATATTTCATAAAAACATAAGAGCAGAAATAAAGCAACATAACCTAGAGGCCTCTGATACTGAGAATATAAGGTGGAGATGGAGGTGAGGAAGTGAGGGTATCCTTCTAGGAATCCTAGAATCACAGACCTCCTACCTTCTGGATGTCTTGGCTTGAGGGAAGTAACCCTGAGACACACAATCCTTGAGTAGAGAATTAGAGACTCCAGAAGTCTGTTCCTCACCTAATGACTTTGGAGTTACTTCCCAGGACACAGTGTGCCGCCCATCCCCACAGATGCAATGAGACCCTTGTTCCTTTTCCACTGGGACAGCTAGGAATGTGGGGGAGGTTTCCAGCTGTATGCGGACCTGAAACCACACAACAGACAAAAAGTTTATAAGTAGGAGACCAGAAAGATAATGGTATTGAAATAAAGGATATTGAGGGAATGGTTAGGTGTTGGGGTACTTAGGCTTAAAGATTTTATCAGTGAGCACTGAGTAACTTTAGAACCTGAGTCAACTTAATCTTAGTAATGTTGGTTGATCTTAGTATTCTAGGGGAGCCTCTTCTTCCAGATGGTGGGACCAAAGGTGAGGCAAGGTAATGCTGGCTCCTTGCCTGTGTGAGCTCTGCTTCTGTGACCTGGAAGTTTGGTCATTTTTCTAAGCTCTCCCAGCAGAGTTTACAAGTCTATAAATAGTTACGGTTTCAGCACAGGTAATGTGCTCACAAACAACTTTTAAAATGAGGTTGAGCATAATCAATAAAGTTAACTATGAAGGAATGTAGAAGGTGAATCTTAGAAAATCTGACATGAGCAGGAAGAACATTGATATTTGTTGTCTATGTCAGAAATCTCCATCCCCCCCAAGTATTGGAAATAGAATTCAGAACTTTGTACATGGTAGCAAGTACTTGACCACTGAGCTACACTTCAGCTCACCTCAAAATCATTGCCCAAACTATCTAACTTTAAAGGGTTATAATAAGGGTTAGAAACTTGTTTTTGCAATTCAGTACTTAGAGATAATAGCAATTATATATATATATAAGATATGAATATCTCTCTGATGGTATTCACTTTCTGCTGATCACATCTTATATAAAAGAATTTGTCAGTATTCCTAGAAATGCAATTTTTAATTTACTTGACTGTTGCCTTATATTCAATTTAGAAAAGACATCCTTACCCGGATGCATTTGGGAAGGTAGTTCAACACAGTGGCCTTGAGCGTGAAGGCCTCTCCACGGACCACAGAGTAGGGCATTGTGAGCTCCACAAAGAAGGGCTGGAAGACTCGGAGAGAGGCAGTGGGAGAGAGACCAAGCCCAGTGTCATTGGACAGGCAGAGGGCCCCTGCCTTCCACTCAGTGATGGTGTCAGGGACAGTTCCTCCTACTTCAGCTACACCCGATGAGCTGGGAGGAAGGTAATGTGAAGAACAGGAAATAAGTGAAATAAATTCTTCAAGGAAGAGAGGTCTTATAAAATGATTCTGTTATCATGATTTGAATGCATTTAATAGAAATACCAATAATGAAGAGCATAATTCAGACCACGCATTGAAAAATATAAGGCTTTTCTTCCAACCCTGTTTTTTCAAGGCTTGTCTCTATCAGAACCTCCTATAGATATATCATTGTAGTATACTTTTTATAGACAATATAATTATAGATTAAATAAGTAATTGGAAAGTATCGTTAAATTTTTTTCTATAAAATGCAGGTTCAGCATGGGCAGATTTATCATTTTTTATTTCTGCTATTACTGTGCCTATTTGGCCTGATTTTGTACTTAACCTAAGATTGCTGACCAATAAAGGATCTCATAATTGTTAATCCGCTCAATGCTTGGTTATATTTAGAACTATTCCTCTTTTTCTGTAAATCCTAGAATTAATTTTTTGTAAAATTTCTTAGTTTGATTTAATTATACTAGTGATACTTTATAACATAGTATGTTAAACCTCTCCTGAAAACAGCAATAAGCTTAAAAGTGCTTGGATTTTGAAAAGTTAGCTAAAAGTTCCTACTTCTCCCTGAAATGGGTCTATCTACATGCTTTCCCAGTTATTCCTGAGGGTTGGGTTTCTAATTGGCCTTGTTTGGGAGAGAAGGGACAGGTAAACAGTAGACTTCTGGAGTACAGAATTAGAGTGTGGGCACTTCCCATGCCTTCCACTCCTGGCTTGCTTCAGTGATAAAACTGGGTCTCCAGCTTCTTCCTGGAAGAAATTGGTCAACACATCAAGCACCCCAACTTTTACAGCTCCTATCCAAGTGTCTGGCTCCTAAATCATCTACCTCTAGATGATTCTAGGATTGGATGGTGCTTTCATTCTCAAGTACTCTGAAACCACAGAGAACAAAAAAGTGGTTTTAAATGGGGTACATGAGCACTTTCAGCAGCTCTCTCCTAGGGCTCAGTGCAAAGTGAACAGGTAAAAACTTTTCAGCACCCAGCTTTTCCCTGGAGAAGGCTAGACTACATACTTAATGCCTCAACTTTCCCAGCTGCTCTCTGTGGATCAGGCCTTCAATTAGCCTGAATTTAGTAGCCGAAGGATCAGGCAGTCAGTCTGTCTCTAGGAACATGAATGAGTATGTGGTTCCTTCCAATAACTCTTTTTTTTTTTTTTTTTTTTTAATATTTATTTTTTAGTTTTTGGCGGACACAACATCTTTGTTTGTATGTGGTGCTGAGGATCGAACCCGGGCCGCACGCATGCCAGGCGAGTGTGCTACCGCTTGAGCCACATCCCCAGCCCCCCAATAACTCTTTTGATTGGCTGGTTCCCAAGATAAAGCTAAGTGTCCAGCTAACTTGCCTGTCTCAGGGAGCAAAAAATAAAGAACAAAGCATTAAGTTGAATGTATGTGTAGTATGAATAAGAATGGAAGCATTTGTCACAGATCCTCTTCCCAGCTTTGAATAGAGTGAATGAAAGATATATTCTAACTCCCAGCTTCTCCTTGAGGATCAATGTAATTAAAGTATCTACCTAATATGCTAACTTTTTCTGCTGCAGTTCAAGAAATTAGCTTCTGTCTTGCTAATCTCAAGACATTGACAGACTTTCTTATACTTTAATCTCCTTGGGTCCACTAAAAATAAGACAATATGGATAAATACAAACGTTTAAGAGGCACCTAGAATATCTGGTTGGGCTTATTAGTGAGGTCCTTCTGCTACATGAGACCACTTTGACAAAAATGAGGTATGGTTGCTTTTCCTAATACAGAGAAAACAATATAGAGGGTCAGTGAAAAGGAAGAAACAGGAAAAATTTCAAACAAAAGAAAAAGATGAATCTCCAGAAAGTGACCTTAATGAAATGGAGGCAGATGATACACTCAACAGAGAATTCTAAAGAATAGTCATAAAGCTATTAATTGAGATTGGAAGACAAATGCATGAACAAAGTAAGAATTCCAACAAAGAAAAATATAAAAACTACTAAGTAGAAATCATAGATCTGAAGAATACAATAATTGAACTTAAAATTAATTAGAGGGCTTCAACATCAGACTGCATCAAATAAAAAAAAGGACTTCAAGCAAACTTGAAGTCAGGTCTTGTGAAATCATTTCATCTGAGGAGCAAAAAGAAAGAATGAAAAGATAGCTTAAGGGAGCTGTGGGACACCATCAAGAAGAATAATGTATATATTACTGGAATCTCAAGAGAAGAAATGAGAAAGTGATAGAAAGTTCAACAAATATATGAAAAAATGCTCATCATCTCTAGCAATCAGAGAAATGCAAATCAAAACTACTCCAGTCAGAATGGCAGCTATTATGCATACAAAAAACAATAAGTGTTGGCGAGGATGTGAGGAAAAAGGTATACTCATACACTGCTGGTGGGACTGCAAATTAGTACAGCCAATATGGAAAGCAGTATGGAGATTCCTTGGAAATATGGGAATGGAACCACCATTTGACCCAGCTATCCCTCTCCCCAGACTATATACCAAAAGGACTTAAAAACAGCATACTAAGGGACATAGCCACATCAATGTTTACAGAAGCACAATTCACAATAGCTACATTGTGGAACCAACCTAGATGCCCTTTAGTAGATGAATGGATAAAAAAGTGTGGCATATATACACAATGGAATTTTACTCAGTATTAAAAGAGAATAAAATCATGGCATTTGAATGGATGGTGTTGGAGAAGATAATGCTAAGTGAAGTTAGCCAATCCCCAAAAAACAAATGTTGAATGTTTTCTCTGATATAAGGAGGCTGACTCATAGTGGGGTGGGTGGGTAGGGGGGAGCATGGGAGGCTTAGATGAATTCTAGATAGGGAAGGGGGTGGGAGGGAAAGGGAGGGGGCAGGGGATTGGCAAGGATGGTGGAATGTGATCGACATCATTATCCAAAGTACATATATGAAGACTCGAATTGGGTGTCAACACACTTTATATATAAACAGAGATATGAAAAATTGTGGTATATATGTGTAATAAGAATTGTAATGCAAAAAAGAAAAAAACAAAGTACATGTATAAAGGCATGAATTGGCATGAACATACTCTATATATAAAGATATGAAAAATTGTACTCTATATGTGTAATAAGAACTGTAATGCATTCCGCTGTTGTGTATTTAAAAAATAAAATCAATTTTTAAAAAGAAGTAAATAGAAAACTGGATACAAGAAATCTGGAGAACACCAAATAAAATGAATCCAGAGACCCACACTGATACACATTATAAAATTGACAAAATTTGGATAAAAATATTTTTGAAAGGAACAAGAAAATTTCATTTGTTACATAGAAGGGACTCTCAATAAGACTATTAGGATTTCTAGCAGAAACTTGGCTGTCCAGAAATAAGTGCAGTCTTTTAATAAATCTTTGCATGTATATTGCTTTTGACATGTCCTGAAATTGTTTTTAGTGCTGTAAGTCAAGAACCTACCCTGGCTGGGTGGAGGTTCCACTGCCCACTTGGAGAGACCTATCCAGGGACACTTCTAAACCAAGGGATATATAGGTTCACTATAATCTTTATCAAAATTACAATTGCATTTTTTCATAGAAGTAGAAAAGTAATTCTAAGATTTGTATGCAACTGCAAAAGATCCTGAACAGCAAAAAGCAATTTTAAAGTAGAAAAAGTGACACACACACACAAATATTAAATAAAAAAGAAAGTTTTTTTGTGGTAACCTGGGTGTGTTTGGTGAAATAAGCCAGGGATAAAATGATCTCACGCAAGTGGTGAAATATAAAAAGTTGATTTTATAGGAAAAAAGAGTAAAATAATGGTTACAAGAGATTAGAAATGGTGGTGGGTAGAGATTATTGGTGCCCATTTTCTAACCTCTACCTAAGGAGTTAGTTCTAGTATTCTACAGCACAATAATATAACTGCAGTATACAACAGTACATGATGGGTTTCAAAAAAATTAGAAGAGTCCAAAGTTTGCCAACACATAGAAAGGATAAATTTATCTTAGAAGGTGTAAATACTATCATGGTTTGATCATCACACATTGTATACATATATCAAATCATTGTACTGTATTTCATAAATATGTAAACATATTGTGTATTAAAAAAAGAAAAAGTTGGAGGAATCACACTTCCTGATTTCAAGCTATATTACAAAGTCATAATAATAATAGTATGATTCTGGCATGAAATAAGATGTATAGAATAATGAAACACAATAGCACAGAAATAAACTCAAGCATATATGATTAACTAATTTTCAATAGGCCCCCAAGAAGAAACAATGGAAAAGGAAAGTCTCTTTAATAAATGATACTGGAAAAACTGGAGAGAGTGTGCATGCAGAAGAGTGCAATTGGGTCTTTATCTGACCATACACAAAAATCATGTCAAAATTGATTAAAGATCTGAAACTATAAAATTCATGTAAAAACATAGAGAAAATCTTGGCATTGGTCTGGGCAGTGATTTTTTGAATATCACACCAAGAGCACAGCCAACAGAAGCAAAAATAGACAAATGGGATTATGTAAACTAGAAAGCCTTTCACAGCAAAGGAAAGAGATAACAAAATGAAAAATCAGCCCATGGATTAAGAAAATAAGTGTGAACCATATATATGATAAGGGATTAATATTGAAAATGTATAAAGAACTCACACAGCTCAAAAGCAAAACCCCAATAATTGTATCAGAAAGTTGGCAAGTTATTAGATAGACTTTTTTTTTCAAAGAAGACATAAGAATAGTTTAGAAATCTAAGAAAAAGTTCTTAACATTACTAAATACCAGGGGAAAACATATCAAAACCACAAGAAGTTATCACCTCACACCTATTATCACCTCACATCTATTATCATCTCACACCTGTTAGGATGACTTATCAAAAAGATAAGAGATTAAAAAGTTGGGGAGGATGTAAAGGAAGGGAATCTTTGTGTACTATTAGAGGAACTGTAAGTTAGTACAGTCATTATGCAAAGCAGTGTGGAGATTACACACACACAACACCCCAACTATATGATTTTGAAATTCTTCTTCAAGGTATCTACTCAAAGGAATTGAAATCATCACCTCATAGAGATACATGTGCCCCTATGTTTATTACAGTGTTATTCATAATAACTGAGATTTGGAAACAACCAGAATGTCTGTTGATGAATGAATGGTAAAGAAATTGTGGTACATATATAAAATGAAGTATTTTTCAGCCTTAAGGAAAGGGTCATACTGCCTGTCACTTGTGACAATCTGGATGAACCTTGAGGTCATGATGCTAAATGAAGTAAGACACAACAACACCTGTACGGAGAATTTAAAAGAGTTGAATACATAGAAACAGACTATAGAATGGTGAATAATGCAGGGGTGGGTAAGGAGAGACAAGTGAATTGGTACAACATCACAGTTATGTAGGAGGAATAAATTTAGAGATCTAATTGGCAGCATGAAGACCATGGTTAAAGGCAATATATTATATACTGGAAATTTGCCAAGAGAATAGATTTTAGATTCTCTTACCCCCACCCCCAAGCCAACAACAAGAAATGATGTGTTAATTTACTTGACTGTTATAATAATTTCACGATATATATATATATATATATATATATATATATATATATATATATATACACATATATATATATATATATATCAAAGCATCATGTTGTACATTTAAAATATTTACAATAAAAAGAGGAATTAGCCCAGAAGTAAAAATTGTAAGGAATCTATATTGTTTCATTTACAGATAAAGGAAGTTACTTACTCTACCACCACTAAGTCCCAGATCCATGTCTCAGGGAAGTACTTTCTTACAGTCTCTTTGTGAGATACTGGCACATCTATCTCCTGAATTTGGCTTCTGTAAAGTGCAACTGGTGCTATGGTGGTGAGAAAAGACAATAAATGTAAAGGTAAAGCTTCTGAGAGATTTAATAAGTGCTACTGAATAAATAGGGTCATAAAATAAAGCGGAACCGGGAGGAGACACTTACATAGTTAGGGGAAATTTGTTTGAGGTGATATTTTAGTCAAATATGAAGTATTAGAATAAATTGAGCTAGAAGAAGAGAATGACAGAGAACACAGTGACCTTGGTAGAAAGCCTTGAATTGTTCTTGGAGCAGAAAGACTGTGGAGTCCTATGAGACTACTACCCATTGTGCTAAGTGGAGACCTATGGCACAGGAGGCGGCCAGGAGGCCAAACTGCCATTGGTGTGTTCCTCTGTGGAGCAAAGAAAAATTGCAGTAGATATAGAGTTTTGAGAAACAGTTGATAAGGATGAAAGCATCAGGATAAAAAGGCTTTTTATTTCATTGTATGTAAGCAGGTCAGAGTTAGGTACAAGTACAAGTAAATATTTAGTAGCCAGATTTTTTTTTTGTTCTGTTTTTTTGCTTTTGTACTGTGGGCACATAACCACTAAGCCACATCCCCAGCTGTTTTTATTTATTTTACTTTAAGACAACGCCTAGCTAAATTGCTGAGGCTGTCTTTGAACTCATGATCTTTCTGCCTCAGCCTCCCTGGTATTACAGGTATGAACCACCATACCTGGCTAACAGCCATTTTTTCTTTGCAGAAAATTTGCATGAGTTGTACTTACACAAGTTTAATATAAATCTTACTGGTAAGGATTATATAATTTATAAATAATACAATCTTTAAATTCCACAAAAGAAATTGATTTGGTATTTTTGAAAGTCAAAGTATTTTTGACTTTCTTTTTTATGTCCTAAACTTATCTTCAACTATAATTTTACAATATAAGACTACAAATAAATCCTTGATCACTATTACTGATTCACCAAAGAAATAGCTTACACACATTGATGAATGTGTGTTTCCACATGAACACTGGCTGATGTTTTGGGAAAGCCGAAGAGCTTCTTTACTTGACTGATGAGAATATAGTCTTGTGAGCATTTCTATTTCTGTTTACACTGATCTTATGCCTGGAAACTTTCTCTTCCCTTTCAACCCCATACATCTTCATTTATCAGAAGCAGATTCTTCATGAAAGATTTCCTTAATCAGAGCTAACCCTGCCTTTATTTTACATATCTATACCTGTCTTATAGCATTTTACATAGTCTTCCTTGTGTTCCTTCCAGATTTGCATTTGTGGGAGACTTGAGGTAATCTCATTTGGGCTTGTGTTGTTATGTAACCTTAGGCAAAAACTATAGTATATCTGAATCACAAGTTATTTTTTCTTTTTTGTTTTTGTTAATGTTTATCACATATTGTCTTAGAAACAATACTTTTATTGGATTTAACACTTTAGGCAGTAAATAATTTTAATTTTTTACCGTCATATGTTGAAAATCTCGCTTGATACTCTATAGTCTGTGTACATACTTTTGGTTTATGAATCTTTGAGTTTGTGAATACTCTTAAGCCCATATCCTATAAAGAAAATGATCACCTGATTAGTACATAACACACACATATATTTTGAATTCAACAAATAGTATAAGTAGCTTAATATTAAACTTTTAATGGTTATATTTGTAGAAGGAATATTAGTATAGTTACAATTTCATTTTGTCTAAAACAATAATTATTTTATATAAAGGAAATTTATAAATATCACAAAGCATGGGCTGGATTGTGGCTCAGTGATAGAGTGTTTGCCTTGCATATGTGAGGCACTGGGTTCAATCCTCAACACCACATAAAAATAAATAAAACAAATTAATTGTGTCCATATGCATCTAAAAAATTAAAAAAATCCAAAGCAATGAACTTTAATAAAAAAGGAAACTTGATTCAAGAGTCCAGAAGTTCCAGTCCTGGTTCTGTTGCTTTTAGCAGAGCTACTGTTGTTATTGACTTTGGAGGAAGTCATTTGATTCCTCTGTTCCATTAACCTCAACCATGATAAAAGGCATTAAAGTAAATAATTTCTCTATATGTGATATTTTAAGAACCTTAAGGATTCTCTGCAACATCAGAAATTTACCTTTAGTAAGCTATACATATCTTTTTCATTTGTATTTGACACTGGGGAATACAGGATTCCATTAATATAGACATTATCACGATTGACACAGTCTCCATGATCTTCAGCCTCATTCAAACTTTCAGGGATGCCTGTGAGGTCCTTCACTGGTAAAAGCTTATAAACCTGTGTAAATGCAAAGAACATGGGGGCTAACTTACTATTTTTAGAGCAAGCAGAAAAGAAAAAGAATAATTACCACTCAGTATTTAACAGAACAAGTAGCTTAATATTAATCTTTTAATGGTCATATTTGTAGAAGGAACATTAGTATACTTACACACACTAAACAGGCACACACACACACTCTAAACAGGCATATGACTAGGTATTGTATGCATCTTCTATATAAGACAGGATAATATTTTCTAAGGTATTATTCATAGAAGCAAAATGCTCCAGATTCACATCAGACATAAATCTGCAAAATACTGAAAACCACACTTTCAGATTCATTTGAAGGGTAGAAGTAGGACAGACATAAAAGTGCTGATAGGTGCATGGCATGAAATTTATAGAAGTTTGAAATTGAATAGATGGGCAAAGTATGTGGTGTGATGAACTTAGACAGTTTCTCAAAGGCAACTCTCTTAACATTCCCCTTGCCCCTTCCTGCTTTTATTTCTCTCCAAAGCATGTATTGTCGGTCTCATCTATGAAAATGTAAATCCCACCAGATATATAAATATATATATATGTATATACACACAAATATATATATATATATATTTGTACTGTAGATTGAACTCAAGGGCACTTAACCACTGAGCCACACCCCCAGGCCCTTTTTATTGTTTTTTATTTTGAGACAGGGTCTTGCTAAGTTGGTTAGGGCTTTGCCAAATTGCTGAGTCTATCTTTGAACTTGTGATCCTCCTGCTTCAGCCTCCTGAGCTGCTGGAGTTACAGGTGGTGGACACTGTATCTGGCCAGACCTATTTTTTTAATCTTTCTGGTAGTTCACTACCAGACTCGCAGCATTTAACGTAGTGTCTTGAACACAGTAGGTATTAAATATGTGTTAAATGAATGACTTCTTGGTAGTAGGAGCACAGTATTTCATTAATAAAACACTAATCACGGATTGAGAAGAACTAGCATCCTGCTAATACTTGAAAGCTTCTCTGTTATTATTAATAATTTAATAATAAAGAGTTGTTACAGTTTGGATTGGGGTCGCTCAGCACTTGCCTAGCATGTGTGAGGCACTGGTTTGATTCTCAGCACCACATATAAACAAATAAATAAAGGTCCATTGACAACTAAAAAAAAACATTAAAAAAGAGTTGTACAATTTAAAAAACCTTTGAGAACTTAAAATTGTTATGCAAACATAAAACATTAATTTTTCCATATATACTTATGTTCCCACTATTGCAATATACTTTTAATTCTTCCTTTAAAAATACCTAATAGCTTCAACTAAAATCCCACTTAGAAGAACCAAAAAAGTAAGAAATATATCCTCATAAATTTCTATTTTTAGGGAATTAGAAATATAAAATTTTCCTTTGTAAAATTTTGATAGAAAAAAACTTCAGTAAGTTGTTTTTCCAGTTTGTCTCATATTGAAAATTTGAAGATATGAGCAGCAACCTGTGCATGTTATTAAGTAGTTAAGTGAAATATCATACCATTTTGCTATTTCTTTTATTAACACTGTATTTAAAAATATTTGACTTATCAGTGTCATTTAGCAGTTCACTTTTGGTAATTTTTAATCATCAGAGACTATATATAATTTTTTAGAAATTATTGAGATAGTCATCAGCTTGAGATAGTCATAATTTCAACAGATTTAATTATAGAAACATAAATCTGAAGTTTCATCTAATCTGTGCAGTCTTAGTGCAGGAAAATGTATCACTTTCATTAGGATTTTCAAAATGTTAAAACTATTATTGGTTTCACGAAGCTGAGGGAATTCAGAGGCTTTGTATAGTACATGGTCTCTTCTACATTAATAAATATAATTTACAAATAACTTTTCTGATTCCTCAGAGTTACTTTGTTTATTTGTGTATGTGTCCCTTTCTTTTTGCAACCTGCCCTGTATTCTCTCAGCATTTCATATATAGATGGTCTTATACAATCATATTTGGGTTTGTATTGCCATGTGATGTAGAGCAAGAACTTTACTATATCTGAATCATAAGTCCATTTTTGGTTAATTTTTATCATATTTCATGTTTTTAAAAATTCTTTTATTTGGTTCAGTACATGGTGCAACAAATTTTTATTAATTCTTTTCAGCTGCAGAAGCTAGTTTTGTATGTGTGTGTGTACAGAGAGAGAAAAAGAGAACATGAGAAATTATGTACAATTATCTTTCTCTCTAAAGAAAGCACACATGAAAGAGCTCAAAATTATTAACTTATAGATAGATATAATTTTAATAGATCCTGTCCGACTCAAGCATTTCTTCCTGATCTAAGCCCGTTGCACAGTCCTTCGTGATCTCTGAGGCTGTCAGGAACTCACCGATGATGCAGAGAGCTCAGCCTCGGGCCTCATGAGCAGCACACTTTGGTCCACAGCTCGGAGAGCACAGAGGGACTGAGGAGAAGCTGTGACTCGCAGCTGGGCATGTGAGGCTGGAAGAGTTTGTACTGGTCTGAAGCTCAAATCCACCTGTGAATTTGGTGCAGATGTCAGAAAAGCAAATTTCCAGATTAACCATGGGTTCACTTGCATTTCCTGAGTGTTCCTCAATTTAATGCATAACTACTTTGTTTGCCTTCCTGGTGACTGGTATTTTGTAAGTACTAAGGCTTTTTGTCTTCTGTACTTTACTTTGAATCTCAAGATTCAGTAGAGGCATTGAAATGACTTATGATTTATAAACTACTAATTTTGAGGTGTCATTTTTTATTCTTTCATACACAATGAGGTGCTTATTAATTTAGGGTGGAATGCAAACGAATCTAAGTGCTCCTGTTTTTTTGTTTTGGATATTTGTGGTTTTAAAAACTTGGTTGCATACTTCCCAACATTTCTTCATAGAAGAAGGGAGCAAGGTACTTTGAGCTGTGAAATGTTAAAGACAATGGTATATATAGAATTTTGCAGACTTTGTCAACTGACATGGCTTCTTAGTGTGATTCTGTTGTTACTTTGCTGGTTGTCTCTGGGGAATTCATTTAAACCCTTTGGCTTCAATGCTCACACTTATGAAGTAATTCATAATTATAGTAACTATCAATTTTGAATGTTGAAATTTTATGGTATGAAGCACCCACCTTGTTTGCCAGACAATTTTCAATCTCATATTTTGCAGAATCTCCAACCATTTCCCCATCAGGTAAAATGGCATAGATTAACAATCGAGCAATTGGAGCCAAGTCTGACTCCACAAGGAAGGTCACGGAAAAATGGCCTTTCACTGGAACAGAGAGAATGAGAGGATCAGTCATGTGTTATACATCTCCCCAAAGCTGAAATAAAATCATTGTGTCACACAGCCATTTTAGGAGCTTGGTCTGGTTAATAACTGCTTCTATGAGTAGATATAATAAACAGTACATGTTAATAAGAATCCTAACTTTTAAAAAACCTTCCTCTCCTACATAAATCACATGTTGATTTCTCACCAATTTTAGCTTTAGCTCACCTACATAAGACTCTGAACTAAAGGTGTGGATACATCTAACTTTGGTACCATTTGATCTAGACCTCACACTAGGAGGTCTAGATTAAAGGGAATTAGAAACTTAAATTATGCTAAGAGTTTAGCACATTGTATTTATGCTCATATCTTCTCTCCCCTTCTGTGAAGCAAATATTTTGTCCTTTTATCAGAGGAAGACTATGTTCCTTTGGAAGTTTTTTTTAATGCCTCTGTAGATTATTTAGAGGTTGCATTAAACATTCCTAAGTTGGTGCTTTGTGTTGGTTCAGAGATGTCAAAAGAGTAGCTCATTTATAGTTTTCCAGTAACTCATTGCTTAGATTCCTTAGAATAGGAGAAAACCTCAAAGATTTATATTGTTCCATATTTGTTTATGGGGAGAGGCCCATTCAACCATGGAAGTACTCAATTTAAAATTTGAAAATCATAACTACCTTCAAAGGAGAAATAAGATTCTTATTAAGATATCAATGATTTCGAACAAGACCTGGAATATAGAAGGACTCCCAGAACTTTCCTGTCCTCCTCCCCGTTCTTTATGCAATGCTAAAATGTCTCATTTTGAGAAGAGATCCATAAATATTTGCAGTTAAGTATATGGTATGCACAATAACATCAATAGTTTAAATAATTAAACAGAATACACTGGAAGAAAAAGAAAACAAATATATGATAAAGGGAGAAAATAAGAAATATTGCTTTCCTTCCTTCAACTTCCTCTTTTTACAGAGATTAGATGGAAATTATCTGTATTTGAAAATATTTCTGTAGTGTAAGGTTAAATGGGTCAGAATAGGGCAGAAATATGGACATTTTGGAAATACATACTGTCTCCCTGCTCCACAGGCAGGACATGAGTCCCAGTTCGGACAATGCCTCCCTTTGCCATTATCTGCAAAAAGAAAATAAAAAAGGAAATTTAGTTTGCCCCAAAGAGACTTTCCTCCAGTCTTGAGTTCCATGCCAGATGCTTGCTTTATTTAGCCCCTGCTCTCAATAATTTGCCACAAGAAAAGTCAAACTTTCAAAATGAACATGGATAAGAAGTCAAAATAGTGGTGTTGAAAGAGCTATATAATTACTTGCCCCACAGAGAGCTCCTTGTATAGACGAGTCAATGCAGGGACCTCCCTTCTTACCAGATAATAGAAGACGAGCTGCTTCAGCTCCTGTAGGACCTGTTCATTTAGAAGATAATGTGCCTGGACTGTCTGAGATTGGCCACATGGCAGTTTACCAGGAATAGGTTCAAGGTGGATAAAGCTTTTGCTCAGGGAGAATACAACATTAGCAGTGTGATATGCATTCTCATTTTCCTCTGAGAGCCACTGGTGGTTATAGCAGGGGCTGTGATCCTTGTGTTTGACCTAATGAATAAAAAACAATGTTATTTTATAGATTATGTATCAAGGATCAATGTTCTCACAGAACTGTGTAAGTTTACTCTTGTACCTTAACTAGTAGTTAGAAATATTTTGCTCTACAGTAAGAGATGAGAAAGATTTGTATCAAATGCAGGCATTTTTTATGCTTTTACATTACAGAGCATCCTGGGTTTGGTATTTATATATCTGAAGCGCATAAAAGGAAGCATTCTTTGCTCTGAATAGCTTGCTTGAAATTTGGATACTTTACTATGCAGGTAGACGCACTGGGCTGTCAAACCTGATTGAAGAGGGTAAATATTCTCTAGAAATTGAAGAGTTGTGCTTTATAAAGCAGTTGCTTCTTTTATGATGGGGTTCAAGTGAGTATTACGAATAAAGGAAATATTGCAACCTTTGGGGTCTGAAAAAAATTTCTGTAAAAAGCATTATTCATTTGTTTATTTTATTTTTTTCTTTCCACACTTTTAATACTTTTTAAAATTATTGTTTTTATTCTTTTGCTACCAGGGATTAAACCCAAGACTCAACTACTGAGCCAAATCCCCAGCCCGATTTTGTGTTTTATTTAGAGACAGGGTCTCACCGAGTTGCGCAGAGCCTCGATAAGTTGCTGAGCCTGGCTTTGAATTTGTGATCCTCCTGTCTCAAGCTCCTGAGCCACTGGGACTACAGGTGTGCACCCTGCATCCAGTTTCCAAGTTTTAAAATTGGTGCATGATAGTCATAAAAAGGATTATTTAAAGAGTTGGTGAATTAGTGGAAGCCTGTCTTTCCAGGACTATCTTAAGTTGATTATTTTTAATGCTTCTAGTGGTTCTGGATTCTCATGCTTCATAGCTCAATTTCAGTTGTATTTTCAACTTCTCTTCATGCAGATCTTGCTCCTTGGCTCTTTCCAAGCTTCCTCAAGGTCCCAAGTAGCATGAATGAATCTTTATGCCAGCAAAATGCTTTGTTCATAATATATCTCTATGATATTTTCTAGTGATAATATATGAGAGCATCAAAAGAGGGAAAATTTTAAAATATTTTGTCAGAACTAGTACAGTGGCACGTAGAAAGCATTCAGGATACTTCTGACTTGATAAATGAGCAAATATTCAAGTTTTAGTTGTTAGCAATTTTTATGTGATCCATTTAAAGCTGAATCAGTAAAATATACTTTTTATCCTTTCTTTGTACACCAACATGAAACCTTCTAAAAGGCAGAGGGTTTTATCACTATGACTGTGCAACATTTATTGTGTAGCCACATTTACATCTATTAATGAATAGACTGCATGCTATATAAAACAAGTTAAATGGGTAGAAATAGACCACCTGGGAAAATAGCAGGACAAAAGCAAAGTAAGACAATTTATCGAGGGTGTATTTCTGAAACTAAATGCTAATTATGTTAGGGCATTTATAGAGTAAAAGTATGTAACAGTTAAAGGGAGCATCACTAAGTACTTTAAGGTGCACTAGGTCATTTAATCTCACAGCCACCCTAAGAACTAGATCATATTTTACCTATTGTACAGCTGAAGGAATGAAACATAAATGTTTGTCCAGTTATTTCCCTTAATGTAGGGTTGAGTCAGTATTTATATCCAGTTTATTTGATTTTCACTTTAGAACCCACACTTTAAGAAAAAATTGTGGTTAAAATCACAACATAAAATTATCATTTTAATCACGTTTTAGTGTACAGTTTAGTAGTGTTAAGTATATCTATTGTGCAAAGTATCTTCAGAATTTTTCAAGTTAACAAAACTGAACCTCTACATCCACTAAACAGCAACTAGCCATTTCTCTCTCTGTCCAGCCCCTGGCAACCACTATTCATTCTATTTTCTGTTTTTATGACATTGACTATATTAGAGACCATGGAAGTAGAATCATGTAGTATTTGTCTTTTTTTGTGACCATCTTATTTTTATTTAGCATAATGTCCTCAAAGTTTACTGATATTGTAGCATGTGATAGAATTTTTAAGATTGAAAAATCTTTTGTTGGATATATATACTGCATTTAAAAAAATTTATCCATTCATAGGTTGATGAATATTTGGGTAGTTTCTACTCCTGGGCCATGGTGAATCCCTACTATAAACAATGGGTGTGCACAGTGAAATTTTACTCAGTAATAAAAGAGAATAAAATCATGGCATTTGCAGGTAAATGGATGGTGTTGGAGAAGATAATGCTAAGTGAAGTTAGCCAATCCCCCAAAACAAATGCTAATGTTTTCTTTGATATAAGGAGACTGACTCATAGTGGGGTAGGATGGAGGGGAGCATGGGAAGAATAGATGAATTCTAGATAGGGCAGAGGGGTGGGAGGGATAGGGAGGGGACAGGGGATTAGCAAGGATGGTGGAATGTGATAGACATCATTATCCCATGTACATGTATGAAGACACAAATTGGTATCAACATACTTTATATACAATCAGAGATATGAAAAATTGTGCTGTATATGT
This sequence comes from Marmota monax, assembly GCF_021218885.2. NCBI lineage: Eukaryota > Metazoa > Chordata > Mammalia > Rodentia > Sciuridae > Marmota > Marmota monax. The sequence continues at coordinate 505,222 of NW_026692798.1, read as the reverse complement.
GTAATAAGAATTGTAATGCATTCTGCTGTCATTTATTTAAAAAAATCAATAAAAAAGAATTTTAAAAATGGTTGTGCAAATATCTCTTTTGAAAGCCTACTCTCAACTCTTTGACAAAGTTTAATTAAAAAAATTTAGCTCATACATAAACATGAAATAATTGTGCATATTTATGGGGCACCATGTGATGTTTTGATATATATATATATACATTGTGTAACATTTAGGTCAGGTTAAACATATCTATCCAAATACTTTTCATGTTTTTTATGGTGGAAAATTAGAAATCCTTTCTTACATATTTTCGAAATGTATAATAGATTATTATTATTTATTGTAACCCAAGTGTGGAATAGGGTCATCACCAATACACTCACACACACACATGTATATATATATACACACACACACTAGTATTTATGGTAATATATTTATATATATTATTATATTATTATATGTAATTTCTACTTTTTAATTTTTTTGAGGAATTGTCACACTATTTGGCATAGTAGCTGTACCATTTTACATTCCACAAATGTTGCTAAAGTAGAACCCACACTTTTCTTTTTCAAATGGCACAATTTTATGTATAGAAAATATTTTTTCAAGCTATAGACAAACTATTATCTTTTGGTTAAAATATTTTAAATTTACATAGTAATTTCTTTTCCTCCATATAGATTATAGTGAATATAATTATTTAATACCAAAACATTTGGGAATTTTATATTTATCTTTTTGTTAACAATTTACAGTTCTAATTCCTTGATGGTCAGAAAACATCTTTGATATGATTTTTTAAATCCAGAAATTACTGTTTCTTGTTTTAAGGACCAGTATATAGTTAATTTTAGAAAATTTTCTATATAAATTCAAAAAATTTGACTTTGGGAATTATTTGACATTCATGGAATCAGTTACTTATATTTATTAATTATTTTGTTCACATATTCTGTCACTTTTCTGAAGTTTTCCCATTTTTTCCACCCTTTATTGGATACATGCATCATGGACTTTATGATTGTGGATTTTCCCATTTCTCTTTCAGTTTCTGTCAGTATTTGCTTTATACATGTTGAAACCATATAATTAGGTGAATATAAATTTAGAATGTTTGTATTTTCCAGGTGAAATGATCCAGACATTTTGCAATGAATCTTCTTATCGTGCATAATATTCCTTGCCTTCAATTCTATTGGCTGATATTAATGTAGCCTCACCAGATTTTTTTTGTGTTGGTTGGGATAGAGGGAGTAAAAGCAGGCAGAAAACCCACACTTTTAACCACAACAATATATTAATTTTTTTTCACAAAATTTTTAAAAGTTGACCTTAAATTGGTTTCTAATTTCTAGTTTGTTTCTTTTTATATGATTAAACACAATTTGTAAATTTCATCTCTTCTAGGTTGCAACTTTTTTTCAAGGACACTTCATGTCATTGGTAACTTATTTCCAAACTTACCATGATACTAAGAGAGGTATCTATAATGTTGGTGGTGTTGATGGAGAACTGCACCAGGCCATCCTCATTAGTGGTAGCATTTGAGTGATAGTTAGCTTCATTTGCTGTGATGAAGATGATTTTATTTGGCATAGGGATGCCTTTCCCATCCACAAGGCGCACCTGAAGATTAAAAACAGCAAACATATTCATTTCATCACAAATAATTTTTGAATGCCTCCTATATGTTGCCTCCTATAGTTTTCAGGTATTGAGGATATAGCAGTGAGCAAGAAAAAGTTCTTTCACCACAGAGCGTACGGTCAAGTAAAAGAGACATACGTTAAATACATTCAAAAATAATATACACTTATTTAGTAGTAATCAATTCTACAAAGAAAACTAAGGCAGAGTGAAGGAATAGAAAGTGACAAGAATAATAGGGATGATCTGAAGAATGTATTCTGGGTATTTTAGAAACACTGAGAATTTTTATAACTCTTGGAGAGTTACAGGGCACCAGAATAATATAGTAATAGAAAATTTTAATCCAGGAGTCAAATTTATTTGAGACTTGAACACTTATTTTCAGGTAGATTATTAGCTTTTATAATTAGTGTCATAAAGTATCATAAGTACATAACCGAGGAATGGCTAATACACTATCCTGTGTGCTTTTCTAGGTAGTTTATATATGGTATCTTCTTCTCAACCTAGATTTTTCCATCTTTTGGAAAGTAGGCAGATTTTATGATGCACTTCCCATATTAAAAATATAAAAGTGAAGTGATGCACAAAGTATTAGTGAGGTAAAGCCAAATTACCTTCTCCTGAGTAGTACAGGAGAAGTGTAGCACAGTTCATATTTTCCACAAGGTGACTTTGTTTTTCACAATGAAGTACTTCAAAAGTTTTTATTTTTAATTGACATAGTAATTGTAAATATTTATGGGGCACAATATGACATTTCATTACATGTTACAATGTGTAATGATCAAATCAGGGTAATCAGCATATCTATCACCCCAGACAATTATTATTTCTTTGTGGTGGGAACATTCAAAATCCTTTTTAAATTATAAGCTACTTTTGGTTGCAACAAGCAAAATACACTGATTTGGGTCAGTATTTATAATTGATTAATAAAGTCTTAAGTTTGTCAATGAAATATCAGTTGCATGTACAAACATAAGAATAGGCACAAAATTCCAATTCTTTATTTTCAAATAAATGTATTTGAAAATGATATATTTTTAAACACAAGTAAACATTTTAAAAAGTATAATTTTTTAAAAGTAAAAATATTTTTTTTTTGATTTGTGAGAAAATTTATACTTTTAAAATCTGGGAACCTTAAATAGAACTTTATTCCTGTTTAATATTTTTAAAATATACTTTTAATAGAAAATTAATGTAAATATATTTACAAGCGAAATACTAGGAATAAAAGAATCTTGGATACTTCCAAACAAAAAATATAAGCACCAGTAGGTGCTCATCCATTTCTATACAAAGTTAGTGTTAGCAGGATAATGTAATGGGTCATCCTGAATTTCTAGATTCTTGTGAGAAAGTAGACTAAAAATTTGAGATTGCTTGACAAACCAAGAAAAGGAGACCAAGTGACATCCTACATTTCTGTTCCAAAAGAGAGAAAAAAAAACTTTAAATTTTGATAGAATTTTAGAATGATTTTATAGATTTTTGTATATAAATTTAAGATGAATAGATGTATTTTTATGTGGTTGTTTGCTTTTGGTTATATTTCCTACTGTGGTTGATTGATAACAAATTAAGTATAACTTGATCAGAAACCATATGTGGTTTGACTAGTGAACTGCAAAATACTCCACCTGTCCAAAGAAGGGGATCCCTTGTCTAACATGTGAGTCCACTGTCACAAATGAGAGCTTGGTTATGATGTTTGTGATTTCACTGGACCCTCTTCCTGTTACTTCCACACCTGGAAAAAAAATGATTTATTGAAGGATGATGTCCCTGAACTTCTTATACTAGCCTTCCCTTAATTCATTATTTGGCTAAGGAAATGAATAAATGCTCATTGTCATTCTTCCATATCCACATGGTACACAAACCAGTTCCTTCTTCTTGGATCTTGGCCTCCACCTGCAGTTGCATTTCATACCCTGTCTTCTTCAGGTGGAAGATACTGGCTTTTACTTGTTGGAAGAAGCAGCCATGGCTGTTGAGCTAAGAGCAGAGAAAATAAAATACAAAAACATGTATAACTGTACTGGACAGATCAGTGCTCAGTTAATGGATTTTTTGAGATAACTTAATCTAGGCATTTTCTATGATAAGTACAACATATATACTATCTAGGAACTAATTATTGTATTTCACAATGACATCTTATCTATAACCTTATACATAATATAAAAATATCTTAAATTCTTACATATATTCTTTGGCATCTGAAATTCTCTAGAGACAATGAGATAGAATGTTTAAAAAATTTGGGGATAATCTTACTATGGTATAAAGCTAACTCTTCACCACAGTTTGGGTTCTCCTCTCATAGTTGACAGTCATGGCTGGGAATTGGCTGCCCATCTGAAGACTTTCCTACCTCCTTGGGATCTAGATGTGACAGGTTCTTGCTTATAGAAAGAGAGCAGAACCTGTTCGGCAAAGGTAATTAAAAAGATGTATGTTTTTTCCCTCCTTTCATAGAAGTAAATGCCCAAAGAGTTTGGAGGACTCCTACATTCTAGAGCATTCAAGTGGTCAATTACAAAAGATAATTCCTATTGTGCTAAGTCATTGATTTAGAGAAAATTATAATATCTAGCATGGAATTCTCTTCTAGATTGTTCTTCCCAAGTTAACATCATGCTGTTATTCACTGCTTATCAATATGCCTTTATTGTTAGTCCCCTAAGAGGCAGTAACCTACCTTCTGGCTGAATTTCTCACAGAAAGCTTCTGACTCTTCACCAAAACAGTTAGAAGGATTATTATACTTTCTGCAAATGCTCATAGTCACATGTCCTGGGACAGGCTTCCCATATGTGTATCTGCCATGAGAACATTGCAAATGAGTCAAAGCAGACACAGAACACCTCTATTTCTTACCTGAAACTTCTCTTAGCTACAGTATATTCACCCTCTGTACTTCCCTCTGCTTCTGAAGGGCTCAAAACCTGTTGAGGGCAAGCAAACTGAGCATTTACTCTTCTCTTTTAGAAAATCTCCAGTGGAATATGCTGAAATTCACTATATTATTCTTTCATTGTCTTTTTTGACTTTATCATTTCAATACCATGTTAATAATGTCTTCATTATTAAAAAGCTAAACTTAAACTTTTTTATGTTGACCAGTTCATATTTGCTTTTTTATATAAACTTTTTTTTCTAATTAGTTATATACATTTCATTTCATTGTACACAAATGGAGCACGACTTTTCAATTCTTTGGTTGTACATGGTGTAGAGTTGCACCATTTGTGCAGTCATCCATGTACCTAGGGTAATGATGCCCTTCTCATTCCACCATGTTTCCTACCCCCATGTTCCCTCTCCTTTCTCCTCCAAGAGCTAAAAATACTCTTAAGAGAAAAAGCAATACCAATAAAAACAAAACAAAGAAAATAAAATCAAATAGAAGTATTGAGCACCTGAAAATTACATAGGAATCTAAACTATTAGTATGATGATGTTTCCTCAGTATAAACCTATGTTTATATTGCATTTTATTTGCTTTTATAAAAATGGGATTGGGCATAAATATATGATAGGTGATTGCTGTGTTTTTCTGGGCATTTTTCCTTCCCTATTTAGAGTATTTTCTATATTGCTATTTGCAAGAGAATTAGCTCATAAGTTAATGGGATTGGGCACTTGGTGACCATTACCTTTAAATAGCACAGGCAGAGGGGCCCAGTTGAATAGTAGGTGCCATACATGAGTACTCTTTAGGTTTTAGGACCTATCTCTTCACTTAGCCTATTTTTTTTGTGTGTACTACTGTGGGGCTACCATTGATGGGGATCTAAGACCTTGGAAACATGAATTTTTAAGGTTGGGAAGAACTATGCTGAGCTATTGTGTTCAGTTATCTCAGTAAAAATGGCTACAGAAAGATATGTGACATGCTTTAGGTAGACTGATGAACTGATGAGATTTTGGTTACATGATTATCTCTATATATTCTGAATCTAGTCTTGTTTTCTCACTGTGCTTTCCAGGGCAGGTAAATGATCTTGATGATAGAATTTTCTTTATAACCATGTAGTGATTATTTCCCACATAGATGTTTTGTTATTTCTGGTTAAGGTAAAGTCATTACGCTTCAACACTATTCTGTGTGTGTGCACACACTCATGTGTGGGTGCGTGCCACTTTCAGTCATTCCTAGCAGAATAGCCTCTCTGGAAACAGTTCTCCACCCCATGATAGTTATAGTAATTCTGAAAAAGACATGAAAGGAAATAGGAAGAGTAGAAAAACAACAAGAGAACATTCTAGAGATGGGGATGCTTCCAGAGTACTGAAAGTATTTGTGTTGAGACTACGGATAGAGAAACAAGCCAAAATATCTCAAGTGGTGAATCTCCTTTGAATAATTTCCCTTAAAAGATTAAAAAAATCAACTCACAGGCCACACACTGACATGTTCACCTCTTCTTCCATGATAGTGATTATCTTTGGCATTGTTACTTGCACTTCAAACTTGGGAAGCACTGTTAATTGGTAAAAAAGGAGGTTGAAGATTGTTAACTCTTGGGGCATTAATATTTTCAGATTCTCAGTAACAATTCTCTAGTGATACTTTGGGGCTTTGAAAAAGGTAGCTTTATTCTCTAATACATCTGTTATCTATTTTACTCTCAAATGAAGATTTTGGTTGAGGAACTATGACAGATCCCTGAACCTTAGTGAATTATGAATGCTTCTACAAAAATAAAGATGTTTTATTTTGGATATTAAACTGTACTGCAAAATTAACCAAGCTATATGAAGAGTTATTCAAAGATCATTGGAGTCCTTGGATGTCATTAGTTCTACTCCAAGCCCAGTTTCACCCATGGGAAGTGGAAGGACTATAAATAAGTTTAAATTTTAGTCCCTAAAAGTTTAAATATGAAGAAAAATGTTCCATGACTTTCCATGATCCATACCAAATTCCTCCACAGCAAAGGGGTGTTCTGTTGTTCCACTTGATTCCTTGTGTACCACAACATTGTAGATGCCCTGAAGGGGCTCTGATGAGAGGGGAAAGGACAGTTGTTTGAGACCACTCTCTAGCTTGAGATTCTGCCATTGTATAATGCGATTTCCTTTGGGATCCTGTGGATAAATTAGTTATCATTTACAAAATTGCTTAGAACATCAGAGATAATCAAAGGAATCTATAAATCTACCTTATATTCATTTTTCACAAAGAGGAAAAATGGGGTAGTAGTGAGGGGTTTGGATGGAAGATGAGTTATAACCATGTAGCCTTGTGTGAATTTGGAGGCATCTCCCTTAATGACAAATTTCTGAGATATTGTAAGAACCTGTCCGATAAGAATATTTTCTCTGAATTTATTTTTTCCTTCTAATAATGGAATATTTCATGCTACTTACCTTAATATATAGTAGTGGTATCTGAAATACAAAAAGAAAAGAAATAAGTTGATAATAGTTCCCAAATATTCCCTATTCTCATTTCTATGGAGTAATTCCATGTAAATGAAGAATAGCACACTCTATAATAAATCATAGAATGACTCCAGGTTAAATTTTATAAAACTTTTAATTAATCCATCTTAATCAATTAATAATTGATGTTAAATACTAGATCATCAACAAATATATATGTGTATTGCCATTCATTAGGAATGGGATTTACTAACATTACTTAAGTGTGAATAGCATTCAGAATGAATTGCTACAACCTGGCCAATAATTTATCTGGAGGATCCCAAAGGAAATTGCATCATACAATGGCAGAGTAAAAAACATTGCTTTGCTATGCTTGAGGAAGACATACTTATGATATCTTAATTAATTTTTAGATACTTATCTAATCATGTTTAAGTCTAATTATTAATATGGCTAACAGAATTCTTAGGTAATTTTAAGAGCTCGAAGAAATGGAAATAGTTCTCTTAATCAATGTTTTCTTTTCATGTAATTCAATTTTTTATCCTTAGGGAGATTTAAGTGGGGAGAGGGGCCATAGCTCAGTGGTAGAGCACCTGCCCTGCATGTGTGAGGCACTAGGTTCAATCCTCAGCACCACATAAAAATAAATAAATAAAGATATTGTATCCATCTACAACTATAAAAGATATTTTTAAAAAAGATTTAAGGGCATATAAAATAAGACTAGGCTTCTATAAATAAGAAATCATAGAAATATTGTAAATTAAAAAAGAGGTAAAAGTTAGAAAGCCAAATGGGATAACATGACTGAAACTAATATTTATTATGTATTTACTCTTGTGTTTGTATTATTCTAGATGCTGAGAATATAGCAAAGCATAAAAGAACAATATATCTATTCTTATGAAGCTTACATTTCAATAAAGTAAGCTTATTATGGATGGATAAAAAAGAACTTTTATATATATCATTCATATACATATGTAATATAGATATAAGTGCCAAGAAGAAAGAACAAATAAGTATAAAGCTGATAAAATGATGGATGTGGTATTTGATTTTGTATATAAGAGTGAAGGTAGAGCTTGGGAGGTGAGTTTCAAAGTAATTGCAATGAACTTGTTTACAGCTGGTATTGGCCTGGTTGTTACAATTCAGGTAGTGAGAAGTAGTCTGGATGTATTTTAAGCCAATGATTTCCTGGTGAAGGGGAAGTGGATTGAGAAAGAGAAGCAAGGATTATTTCATCATCTTTTGTCTTAGGAGCTAGAAGAGAAGAATTATTTTTTTGAGATGACAAAATGTGAAGTTGTCAATTTGAGAGAGAAAAATGAAGAATCTGGTTTGATATCTACACTATAATAGAAAGAGTTATTTCCTATCACAAATTCTGAAGCTTCAATACTGAGGAACACATTGATTACCTTCATATTCCTTCACAGAGATTTTGGTAAATGTGTTTAGAAAAACGTTAAATCTCTGAGAAGTCAATTTGAACTTAGGCTTTTTGACAGTTTTTCTGCATCCGTTGTTTAATAATTTTTTCTAATTTTCCTAGCTGGAATCTAAAGAGTAAGTTTAAGTATTTGACAACTGATTATCAGACCAAGACATAAACTATGCACTCATGACCTGGGATAATGTTTTCAATGAGGATTTTGTGCTATTCTAACATCAGAAATTAGTGATATCAGATTCTTTCTTTCCCTGGTTATCATTTCAACACAAAAAAGAGGTTCCCATCCAGTTTATACAAATAATAGTGACTATACGTAAATATTAGCAGGAGACTCACCAACTCATTCAGGGGGTGAAAGTTTTCATCCAATGAGACAATGCGAAACTTCACTGAAACGAAAGTATTTTCCGTGAGCTTCCCAAACCCTGGACTGGGCCCATAGCTTAGTGTAAGACAAGCTATTAAGGCACCAGGATTTTGGGGATTTGGGGTACTAGGCAGGGGAGGAAGATCTTTCCTTTTTGATGCTGTCTTGACTGTAAATCTCTTCATACCTGTCTGTCCTGGTTTGTAGATAGGTTTATCTGTTTGGACAAAGACCAGACTCTCTTGGTTTTTAACCACCACTGTGTTGCGCCTCCTGAATTCTTGAGTTGATCCTTTCACTTGGACAGTGAGGAACATTACCTCCTCACTGGATGAAGACTGTGGAACCTGAAATACAGATGAGATCCTGGGAACCCATTCAGCCTCTCAAGTCTTCTCCATTCCCTGTTCCACTCCTGTCTGAAGATCTTTCCCTTTTCACTTAATTTCATTCCCTCATTCCCATCTGGGAAAGTTGGCATAGACAAGAAGTGCTTCTACTTTTTTTTTTTTCAAATGGAAAGACATAACACAAGGTTTTCAAAAAGTAGATTATTAAGAAAAGTTATAACTGAGAATCATATCTTCATAGAGCTCAGACCAAACAATTTTGATTCATTTATACACTAAGCTTTACAAAGTTGATGCTTTATGCTAAAATGGCATGGTAGAAGCATGTCTTAATGTTGTGAAAATAAAGCATGATGATATTTCATTGGCACTAGGTTGCAAGTATCCTTATGTAGTTGACTCTAAAGAGATATTGGGTATTTGCTTAGGGTAATTTTAGAGGGTTTTTTTTTTTTTTTTTTTTGGTGGGAGAGAGTAACTGGGGATTGAACCCAGGGGTAATTTATCACTGAGTGACATTCCCAGCCCTTTTTATTTTTTTTTTCAGATAGGGCCTTGATAAGTTGCTGGGGGTCTTGCTAAGTTGCTGAGGCTGGCCTTGAATTTGCAATTCTCCTGCCTCAATCCCCCACCACCTGAGTCACTGGGATTATAGGACTGCACCAGTATGCCTGGCTTACAATTTTTATTATTAGAAAAAGTGTGATGTTTTCCTGTTAAGTCCACTACTGGTGGCTTGTGTTGAACCATGACCTGGTTTGTTTTGTAAATGTTTTCTCCATTTTAATTTTAAGAAGTCACATTTTTTTTTCCTTTGTCTAGAGCATACTTCTTTCCCTGGTTAATATAATTTTTCCTTGACCATTAAATTAATTTTCAACATGCCTATAAATATTTGTCTCTTATGGTTGGAAATTTATGCACTGCTCTGTAATTCCTACACTTAGTTTCTCCTTTAGAGTCCTTCCTGAAGTTCTTACTAGCCTCCCAAAGCCTTTTCTTGACAATATTAGATCCCCAGACCCTGACCAATAGAACTGAGTATATTTGAACAGACATACTCACAGTGAAGGAGATGCAGTGGAATAAGTCCTTCTGTGCCACCAGGTCAGTGAAAAGGCTCCTGTTTTCCCTTAGAGCCTCCAAGGAGACACTTACAGTCACTGTTTCATTCAGGTTGCTCAGAAGTACACAGGCCTTCTCAGAGGTCCCACTGTGGAGCAGGGAGGGGACCAGCACCATATATTGTCTGGGAATGGGGAAGTCCAGTTAGAAGAGAATGAAAGAAGGGAGACATTGCTATCAACAGCACTATGTTCCTTCAGGATTGTTGTTATCATCATTAGTTTTATACTAAGAAGAACGTATTCATGAGTATGAAACTGTTGTTGAATGGCATGCATAAGAATTATTTCCCCTCTCCATTATACACCATGGCAGTGAATATTTTATTTGAGGTGGGCCTCAAGCAGATTAAACTTTATAAGTACCTCACTTTAAGAAACACAAAAATGGGGCTGGGGATGTGGCTCAAGCGGTAGCGCCGCTCGCCTGGCATGCGTGTGGCCCGGGTTCGATCCTCAGCACCACATACAAACAAAGATGTTGTGTCTGCCGAAAACTAAGAAATAAATATTAAAATTCTCTCTCTCTCTCTCTCTCTCTCTCTCTCTCTCTCTCTCTCTGTCTCTCTCACTCTCTCTTAAAAAAAAAAAAAAAAAAAAAAAAAAAAAAAAAAAAAAAAAAAAAGAAACACAAAAATGTACACATCTGAAATCTGAATAAAAATGTTAGTTATATTTACTTATGTTGTAAATCTGTTATACTTTAGGATCACTATAAAAGGCAAACAAGCTCTCAGGCATTTGAGCACCAGAAAAACCATTCAAAGCATAGTACTTTTGTGAAACGTGTGTAAGTGTGGATTCAACAACTCTGAAAATTACATGGCAAGTATTTGCTTTCACATTATAAATATGGAAACTCAGGCTCAAAGAAAGTGAGTCATTAAAATCTTAGTTGTGGTAAGCAGCTTATGAAATCTTGGTACTTTACCTAAGCACAGTCATTTTAATTTTAAATATTTGCTTTTCAACTCATGACTAGAGGATGGCTCCATCCAAAAATGGTCCTCTAGTGATGAATGTAGATCTTGGTAATTTATGAACAGGACAGAAAATTTCTCAATACCCATAAATATAATGTAAGGTTGATTCTGTAGTTTTTAAACAGTTTTTCATATAGAACTCCTAAAATAATTTTTAGACATTGTGCAACCTCTTAAATACTTTCAAGTAAGCATCTATTTTCATCACAATTTTATTTTTATATTTATTTAAATTTTTTTTACATGACAGTAGAATATATTTTGAAATATTATACATATAGAATAAGTATAACTTGTTCTAATTAGGATCCCAGTATTGTGGTTGTACATGATGTGGCATTACGTTGGTTATGTATTCATATATGAGGATAGGAAAGTTATGTCTCATTCATATTGTCTTTCCTATTCCCACCCACCCTCCCTTCCCTTAATTCCTCTTTGTCTAGTTTGCCTGTAAATGTTTGGAACTGGAGAATATCATGATAAGTGAAATAAGTCAGTCTCAAAAAACCCAAGGCAGAATGTTCTCTCTGATATGTGGATACTAACCCACAACAAAGGAGGAGAAGATTATTTTTATCACAATTTTAAATGATAGCGAAGCATATTATTTTGCTATTTCAATTAATATTTACATTATATTCACAAGTTTCCCATAGAACCTTAAATATTATAGAGATAATATACCCAATATCATTTACTTAAAAGTAAGAATTTTTTTTTATGATCAAAAATTTAACATCTTTCCTTTTCATTCTTATTCTTGAACTTTAATTTTCAGGCCACTTATCCACACAGAAGTTTATTCTAAGATTTTTATGCTTTAAAATTTTTTATACATCACTCTTACATTTTACAAATATGTATGCATATGTATATACATATATTTATACAATATTTTATGTGGGTATAGAAATTTAATTTTAACTTTTAAATATAATGCCACTATAAACTTGTAAGTACTAAATTTGTTCTTCTGATTGAATTATTTTCAAAAGTTCTAGTGTATGACTGATAAAAATAAAATAAATATCTTACAAATTATGATTTATACATCTTAGACATAAAATTAAAATTCTTTGGAAGCACATATTCAGTGAGAATGATGAACTTTTTCCTTCAAGTGAATTTATATATCTATCTTTAGATATTTCTTATTTTAAGAAATAAATAAGGGCTGACATACTTTGGTTACTACTTTGGTTTATGTAGATATAAAGAATTGGTCCCAGAAAAGTAAGTAAATGTCAGATTAAAAAAAAAATCATGTCATTGCCATTACTTCCTGCAACTCTGTATTATGACCCAAATCACCCAGTACTGTATTACTAAGAATAGTTTCTCATCATCGGTCAGGTGGTATTTCCTTTAATTCTTTTTTCACTTTTGGTGAAACAAAGACTACATTACCATGTGCTCTGATTCTGTCAGGAAGAGTCCTTTACTTTTGCAACATTGATACCTGTATTTCACCTGTTCGTTTATTTGGAACCCTAGAGAGTTTTTTTTTTTTTTTTGTTTGTTTTTTGTTTTGCCCAGGGCCTATTGAACACATCCAGTGCTTTTCAATTTTTATTTTATTTATTTATTTGTTTATTTTTTTAGTTGTAGATGGACTCAATACCTTTATTTTATTTATTAATTTTCATGTGGTGCTGAGATCAAACCCAGTGCCTCAGACATACTAGGCAAGCACTCTACCACTGAGCCATGACGACCCCAGCCCCTTTAATTTTTATTTTGAAACAGGATCTCACTAAGTTCCCAAGGTGGGCCTAGAATTTGTGGTCTTCTGGCATCAGCCTCCCTGGTCACTGGGAATACCAGTGCACCCTAGAGAGTTTTTATAGTCCAGGACAATGCTCCATGGTCAGGTCTGGTTAGGGAAAGTTTTGTCCTTATTTTATGATGTAGAAGATAGGAAATTAAGAAAGGGAAAGAAGAAAAAAAATAGCATGTCCTCATTAGATCCATAGGAACAAGAGTAACTGAAAATTGATTTATTTTAAAAGTATCAATTTCTGATGTTCCTTAAGCTTTGCATGTCGTTGGGGGAGGTTAGAGATTTAGAGATCCAGTGAGTTAGAGAAAGATGACTAAGACTTAAGTGAAAAATAAATACACCAAATTTACAAAATCTCATGGTTGGAAGGAAACTTAGAGATGATAATGGTGACAGTTTCAGAGGAAAGATGAATGAAATAAAGGAGAATCTGAAATAAAGGAAAAATTATTTAAGTTCTGTTGTCATGCTGTCTGAGGAACTCACGGTTTTCCAGAGATGGAGGCATCTGTGGGCAGGAGGATCAGGAAGAGGAGAACAAGACTTGGTTGAAGAAGTTTGCTCTTCCTCATGCTGCAGGGAGAAAGGCCCAGAGGAGAACAAACTCTGTCTTGGACCCTACTCCCTCCAATCGATCTGGTCCTAAACACTGCAAAGCAATGGGGCTTTATGCTGCTCTCTGGGCAAACTTCCTGTTTGCACAGCATAAAGTTCTCTAAACAAAGTTGAGGTCTCTGAACGTTCTCTGAAAGGGTCATTGATAGTCTAATTTCAGTCAAGGTTAATCCCTGGCAGGCTAAATAGAATTCTTGGAGGGATAAAACCATATTCCCGTTAATGCTCACTTTCTCTAGCTTTTACAGTAAAGCAGCTAATCAGCTTTTCAACTACTTCTCTCTCTGTCCCCACCACCTTCCATAGTGCCTTTTACAACTCTTCTTGTGTGTCTTGTATGAATTGTTGGCAAGGAAGTTTTGCCGTTTAAGTAACACTGGGAAGGCTCAAAATAGTTCACTTTAAACCGATGTGATTCTGCAGTCTGTATACGAGGTAAAAATGGGAGTTCATAACCCACTTGAATCAAATGTATGAAATATGGTATGTCAAGAGCTTTGTAATGTTTTGAACAACCAATAAAAAAATAAATGGCGTTTTAGAACTATTGCATTCAAACTTAAACAAATAAAGACATTGTAGAATGACTGGGAATAAATAATCCATGATGCTTTTGAAAATGGAATTCAGTACCCCTAATTTTAATGTAACTTTTATAGCTTTGTTGGGAGAAAATTTAGAACTCATAGCACTGATTTTATAGTAAGTCTCCTGGGAAAGGGCAGTTTCTGCAATTGACAACTTTGTAAGACTCTTAGAATCTGGCAGTATTCAAGAGAGAGCAATAAAACACAGGGCAGACATTTATCATAAATAAAATAAAAGCCAATAACTCATTACTAAAAAAAAAATAGTTCACTTTAAGTCAGTGTGCCTCCATCTGATAACGCCATCCTTCAATGCTGAAGCTGTTTCAGAGCTCAGTGGTCCTCTGTGGAAACAATATTAGAACAAGATAGTAGGTTTTGACCTTAGTGATCTTACTAGGTCACAAATGAAAATCCAGGCACTGGAAGAATGATAACAGAAAATGGGGTTTCATTTATTAAGAAAATGAAAAGAGGAGAAGTAACAGGACCTTAATAACAAGTTTCAACCCACTGTAACTAACAAAGATCTCAACTACTCCTAAAATCTACATTTGAATTTCCTGTCTTCTAAGTTTGACAGACCTATTTTTAAGTTATATACAACAATTTTATTAATTCAACCCGTCCATTCATTGATGTGGCTATTTGGTTATTTTTAAAGTACTTATTGATCTTACTAGAGCTATATACCATGCAAGATCCTAGAGATAGAATGGCCAAATATAAAGGGGCATACAACCCATACTTGGGGCCTTGGAAAGGAAATTTAGGGGAGATAAAAATGTAAATTGAGTTCTGAAGTATGAGTGGTGTTTGTGAGGTGAAGGAGATGAAGAGAGAATTCTAAGCTTAGGAAAGAAGAAGAGAATTCTAAGCTTAGTCTACTTTGCCTGAGAAAATAGAACATTTATGATTCATCTATTTCCTGTTAGTGATGACAAGGACATTTCAGCTGGTTGCATATTAACTACCTTCAAAATCAGATTATTCAGTTGGTGACATAACTATATTAAGTTATCAGAGAGTGTACTGGCTTTATTTTTGCATATTATCTTGGACAAAACCTGGAGTTAGGGAAGCAAAATGTATCAACAGAGATGTTCTCAAAGATCAGAGTGTTCTCATTTGTTTATCTCATTAACATTGTTTTCCTCTAACAATTTTCCCCCTTAACTTTTAATAAGAATAATATTTTCATGTACAAAGTCAAAATTATAATAAATTCTCAAATTGTTTTTCTCTTAACAATATGCTTGCCATAGTTTCGCAAATCTTCAGAATATTAGTAAGTGTTTTATCCTTTCAATTAAAATTCTATTTGCTCTTTGGTTTTTTAAGAGGATTGGTGTTACTGGAGTCTACATTGTGATACAAGGGAACTGGAAGTTTATACAACTGATAAAATCCAATGACTATCCTGTATATACATACTTTTGAATGGATAGAGGTATTTTGATTCATCTGTGCTGTGGAACTTGCAAAGTCAAAAAGCATACATATGTTTAAAAATTTTTAGATGTGCTGTCATGTCACCTTTCTTAAAATGACTTTGTGAATTTACCTTCTTACCATCAATTCTTAAGAGTATGTATTTCTCCACAACTTGTCTTTTAAAGTTTTTATGATTATATATAATTAAGTTTGTGATTATGATGCTTAAGATCATTGTTACTTTTAGGAGCTCTGTTTGTTGCTTGCCCTTTATCTTGTTTAGGAGGTTTATTTTCTGATTAGGAAGTCCTTCTGTACACATAGCATATAAAAATGTTCTCTTGTATTTTTTCCTGTTAAATGTTTGTATAGAAACTCTTATCTTCAACTGTCTGCAGTTTACTTTTGAATATGAAGCAATTTAGGGGAAATGCTGCAGGATTAATTTTTCCTTTAGCAAATAAGAAATGCGTCTGTGTGCATGCACACAGGGTTGGTTCATGACTATTAACCAAATGAATCCCCTGTGCTCACTGTGGCTCTTTTGTTTACTGTGGAACTTTCCAGTGTCAGAACTCTCATTTTAGAGGATTCTATTTAATCTAGGCGCAGACAGTAGAGTTAGATTTTGAGAATAAAGAGGGCTGGGAATGTAGCTCAATGGTTGAGCATTTGCTCAGTACTCACAAGGCTCTGGGTTTGAGCCCCAGTACCAGAACAGAAAAAAATTTTGGGGAAGGAAGGGAACAAAATTGTTTGCCAAGTTTTACTTAGATGTTGTGATGATACTGATAGTAATAACAGCTACAACAATGCTGATAGTTTATAAGTAATATTGTAAAAACTTTTTAAAGAAATTATGAAATACATCGTATAAAGATACTATTGAAAGTTTGCTGGCCTGCTAATTTTGCCATGAGGCATAATGTAATAATGATTTGGGTGTTCTACCCCAAAGTGCATCTTGTACTTTCCCAGATCTCTCCAGTTCTGTAGTGGAAATGCTTTTATCAGCCAATAGAATTTTAAAATAATAAGGAACTTGCATGGAAGGCTTTCAAGTGTCTTACTTTTCTAAGAAAATTTTATTGTATTCATTGAAACAGGAAACATAAGCAATAGAGTAATGGTACAGACAAAAACATAGTTCTTAAGTTTTAAATGGCATAGCTCTCATAATTTATAGATTTTTGCAAAGTCAAAGAGCATACATATGTTTAAAAGTTTTTAGATGTGCTGTCATGTCATGTGTATATATTATTTTTTTTAATACAAGTTTCAAATTTGTAACCTTTTTTCAGTTAAAAATATTTCTAAAGATGCTAATGGTCATCTGAGCTCGACTCATTATTTAATTGGAAATAATGCAGCGTATATTAGGCAAAATCAGATGTTATAAGTAACAAAATACAAAAAAGACATGCTATGTAATGTGTATATCTAACTCTGCTTTTGGCAGTAATCAAAAATAATGACATTAATTATTCATCACAATGTAACTCACTTCATGCTAATACATTTTATTTGTATTAAAAAGCAAAAATGTTCGTTTTTATTAGAAGAAATAACTGGAAAATTTCTTTTGAATTATTTTATGATATTGTTTTTAGTTTCTTTTTTATTGGCTCTTAAATTATACATAACAATAGGGATTCATTTTGACATGATTATAAAGCATGGAATAAATTTGTTCTAATTCTGTCCTCAGTATTTTCTCCATCCCTCCTCTCCTCCCTTCCCTTGTTCCCTTTCTTCAACTCTGCTCATTTTTCAGCTATTTACTTACAGTTTTTTTTTTTTTTTAGTGTCTTCTGGATGTACATGATGGTGAGATTCACTGTGGTATATTCATATATGTGCAAAGGAAAGTTAGGTCAGATTCATTCCATTGTTTTTCCCTCAGCCATCCTTCCTCCCTTCCTTTCATTCCCTTTTGTCTACTCCATTTATATTTCTTCTCTTATTTTTTATCCCCCTTTATTTTGAATTAGCTTCTGCATATTAGAGAAAACATTTGACCTTTGATTTTTGGCACTGGCTTATTTCACTTAGCATGATAGTCTCTAGAACCATCTATTTACCAGCAAATCCCACAAGTCATTCTTATTTATGGCGGAGTAATATTACATTTTGTATATATACTATATTTTCTTTATCCATTCATCTGTTGAAGGGCACCCATGCTGTTTCATAGCTTGGCTATTGGGAATTGAGATGCTATATGCATTGATGTGGCTGCAACTCTGTAGAATGCTGACTTTAATTCTTTTGGATAGATTCCAAGGAGTGGGATACCTGGATCATATGGTGGTTCCATTCCTAGTTATTTTGAGGAATCTCCATACTGCTTTCCAGAGTGGTTGTACTAATTTGCACTCCCACCAACAATGTATGAGTATACCATTTGCCCCCACATCCTCCTTGCCAACATTATTATTATTTGTATTCTTGATAGTTACCATTCTGACTATAGAGATTAAATCTCAATGTAGTTTTAATTTGCATTTTTCTAATTGCCAGAGATGTTGAACATTTTTTCATGTATTTGTTGACTGTATTTTTTCTTTTGAGAATTATCTGTTTAGTTACTTCGAGTTATTTGGTTTTATTTTTTTTGGTGTTAAGTTTTTTTAGTTCTTTGTGTATCTTGGATATTAATGTTCTGAATAGGAAGTGGCAAAGATTTTCTCCCATTCTGTTGGCTTTCTCTTTATACATTGTTTTCTTTGCTGTGAAGATACTTTTTAATTTGATGCCATCCTGCTTACTGATTTTTGATTTTCATTTCTTGTGCTTTCGGAGGCTTGCAAAGGAAATCAACTCCTGAGCCAATGTGTTGGAGTGTTGGGCCTACATTTTCTTCTAGCATTTTCAGGGTTTCTGGTCTAATTCCTAGGTCTTTGATCCACTTTGAGTTGACTTTTGTGCAAGGTGAGAGGGCTTAAATTTCATTCTATATATGGATTTTCAGTTTTCTCAGCACCATTTGTTAAAAAGGGTATTATTTTCCTCCTCAAATGTATGTTTTTTGGTAGCTTTGTCTAGTGTCAGATAACTGTACTTATGTGGGTTTGTCTTTGTGCTTCTATTCCATTGGTCTTCATGCAGTTTGGTGCAAGTACCATGCTGTTTTTTACTATAGCTGTGTAGTATAATTTGAGGTCTAGTATTGTGATGCTTTCTGCTTCATGTTTCTCACTAAGGATTGCTTTGGCCATTCTTGGCCTCTTTTTTTACAAACAAATTTGATACCTACTTTTTCTAGTTATATGAAGAATGTCATTGGAATTTGGATGGGAACTGCATTCAATCTATATAGCACTTTTGGTAGTATGGCCATTTTGACCATATTAATTCTGCCTATATAAGAACATGGGGAGTCTTTCCATCTTCTAAGGTCTTCTTCAATTTCTTTCTTTATTGTTCTATAATTTTCATTGTAGAGGTCTTTCACCTCTTTTGTTAGAGTGATTCCCAAATATTTTTTTGAGGCTATTGTGAATGGGATAATTTTCCTAATTTCTTGTTCAGCAGATTCATCATTGGAGTAAAGGAACACTATTGATTTATAAGTGTTGATCTTATATCCTGCTTCTTTGCTGAATTCATTTGAGAGCTCTTCTGGTGGAGTTTTTTTTGGGGTCTTTGTATATAGAATCATGTCATCAATAAACAAAGATAATTTGAGCTCTTCTTTTCCTATTCATATCTCTTTAATTTTCTTGTCTTGCCAGATTGCTCTTATTCGATTTTCAAGGACTGTGTTGAATAGGAGTGGTGAAAATGAGCAGCATTGTCTTATTCCTGTTTTTAGAGGGAATGCTTTCAGTTTTTCTCCATTCAGAATAATTTTGGCCTTGAATTTGTTACATATAACCTTTTTACAATATTGAGATAAGTTCTTTCTATCCCTAGTTTTTCTAATGTTTTAAATATGAGTGGGTGCTCTGCTTTGTCAAATGCTCTTTCTGCATCTATTGAGTGATTATAATCATGTGATTCTTGACCTTAAGTCTAGTTAAGTGGTGAATTACATTTATGGATTTTTATCATGTTGAACCAACCTTTCATCCTTGGGATTAAAGTCTACTTGAACATGATGCACTATCTTTAATATATTTTTGTATGCAGTTTGATAATGTTTTATTAAGAATTTTTGCATCTATGTTCATCAAGGATATTGTTCTGAAGTTTCCTTTTCTTGATGTGTCTTTGTCTAGTTTTAGTATCAGGGTAATACTGACTTCATAGAGTGAGTTTGGCAGAGTTTGCTCCTTTTGTATTTTATGAAATAATTTGAGGAGGATTGGAATTATTTCTTCTTTAAAAGTCTGGTAGAGCTTGGATAAAAATCCATCCAGTCCTGGGCTTGTCTTTATTGGAAGGCTTTTGATGCCTGCTTCAATTTCATTATTTGAAATTGATCTGTTGAAGTTTTCTATATCATCATGGTTCAATTTGGGCATATCCTATGTCTCTAGGAATTTGTCAATATGACACCATTTTATAATGGATTTTAAATGGCCTTATTTAATCTGAGATACTATGTTTTTTCCTAATGTACATCCTTAATACATTGAATATATTTCTAACTCCAGTTTCTCCCTTGCTTGTGAAGAATTGGAGTGAAGAATCTTCCTGGATTTACACTTTCCCTTAAAATTTATAGTTATTTCCTCTATGCCTAATTCAATGACATTTTAAAATTTTTGCAGAAAATGCAAGATTAGCATCTTATCATACCAAATAGAAAGAACACTATCAAAGACTACTAGAGTAATGTCAAAGGGACTCAGTTGCCAATTTTAAAGGGTTTATATTGGCAAAAGATGGGGTACCTTGAGTTTAATAAAGAAATGCATTGTATTTATAAAAATTCCATATGTTTAAATTTATGAGTTCATAATGACATCTTTTTGAAAACTCTAATTGATCACTTTATTTTTAATTGACAAAATTGTATTATTTATTATATATAACATGCCATTTTGAAATATATATATTGTAGAATGGTTTCAATGACATTTTTAGGTGATTCTTTTCCATTAAGTCCTTCTATAATCTTTCAATTTAGTTTTTATATAAAAATTAATTTTTTGTTTATATTTTATCAGTTCATGCAGTGTATTACTATGTATTACAATATATCATTGTAATAATATAACTAGCATAATAGATTTGAGAATAAACCACAGTTTTCTGAATAAGCATATAATACAAATGTTAGCAAAAGTATGTAGGGATAGCAGAGATTATAATTAGCTACAAGCATTTGATATTTTACTGATTTTATTTTCTGGAATAGAGAAAATTATTTTATCTGTTGTATCTTTTTTTTAATATTTATTTTTCGGTTTTAGATGGACATAATATCCCCATTTTACATTTATGTGGTGCTGAGGATGGAACCCAATGCCTTATGCATGCTAGGCGAGTGCTCTACCACTGAGCCACAACCCCAGCCCTAGGGTATCTTTTAAATGAGGATTAGTTAAGAAAATTTTACTGTAATTCATTTAAATTTTATATAAAATGGTATTCTACTGAAATTGTTTTAGAGAAATAACAACTTTAGATTTCAAATTTAGGACAAAATGTATTCTGTCAAGCAGCTCCTCACGTGACACAGGGATTTTTGAGAGGAAAATTCAAGTTTTTCTGCTGTTTTTTCTATGGCTCATTTTTTTTTATAAACCAGGTGAGCCCTGTTGTAGACCCCTTAATTTTTTTTTTGCAGAAGAATATATAACTTTCCAGCTGCCCATCTGATTTATGATTATGGATCTACCCCACATAGTGATTCAGAATACTGGAACTCCAGATCCTCCAACAGGTTAACTCCCATCAACAGCTTAGACAAGGATGATGTCTGTGAAAGCATCAGACAGCTCCAAATGTGGAATTTTACCTTCACTATTAGATGCCGCTTCCCTCTATTCTTGTCTCTAACTTGGAATACAATGGTCTACAGTTTCTGCTGATCACTGCCTGAAGCTTCTGCCTGAGATTCTGTTTATCCTTTCATAGAAGCAGTCATAATTTCTTTTACTCCTCTGTTCATTTAGTCTGTATGTCATCAACATATAACCTTGTACAAATGCATTAGACTTTGCTGAAAATGTTAGAGCAATTAATTCAAGAGAGCATTATAATATGAAAGGAAAAATACAAAGCTACATAGTTAAGTATATCTTTTCCTACAGTCTATGAGTAGTAAATCTAGGATATCAAATTCTTTATAAAAGGCTTGTCGTGGGTATACTCAGCTGTTAACTTCACTTCCTTGTTCTCACCTTATTTTCTCATCCTCTACTCTTCTGGAATTCCTTTTATTTATTTCCCTGTTTGTATTTTTTTCCATTGGCACATTATAATTAAACATCAAAGTGGGGCTAGTTGCAGTATAACCACACATGCACATACCATAATTGGGTCTATTTTATTCCCCAATTTTCTACATTTCCTCCTTTCTTCCCTCTCCCTTGATCATCTACGTGTCCCCCTGCTTATCTCCCTTCTATTTTTATAAGACTTCCCTCCCTTTTTAAATTCATTTTTTCTCTCTAGCTTCCACCTATGAGGAAAAACTTTCAACCCCTGACTTTCTGAGTTGGGCTTATTTCACATAGCATGTTTTTCAGTTCTATTCATTTACCTACATATGACATCATTGCATTTTTCTTTATCTCTGAACAGAACTAAATTGGGTAGATGTACCACATTTTTAAAATCCACTTGTCTGTTGACCTATACCCAGGCTGGTTCCATAACTTTGATATTGTGAATTGCATTGCTGTAAACATTGAAATGCATATGTCACTATTGTATGCTGATTTCAGTTTTTTGGATAAATACCAAGGAATAAATAGCTGGGTCAGATGATGGCTCCATTCCTAGTTTTTTGAGGAAACTCCATCTAGATTTCCACAGGGATTGCACTAATTTGTAGACCTACCAACAATGCTTAAGTATTCTGTTCTCCCCACATCTTCATCAGCACTTATTTTTATTTATAACTTGATAGTTGCCATTCGGACTGGTGTGAGATGAAATCTCAGTGTAGTTTTCAATTTGTTTTCCTGATTGCTAATGATGTTGAACATTATTTTCATATGTTTGTTGGCCATTTTTATTTTTCTTTGTCTGTTTAGTTGTGTCTGTTTAGTTTATTTGCCCATTTACTGATTGGGCATCTTTTTTTGTGATGAGAGTTTTTAGTTCTTTATATGTATTTTAGATATGAATTCTCTATCAGAAAAATAACTGGTAGATTTTCTCTCATTCTATAGGCTCTCTCTTCATGCTCTTGTTTGTTGTGCAGAACCTTTTAATTTGTTGCCATCCCATTTATTGATTCTTTGTTTAACTTCTTGCATTTTAGTTGTCTTATTAAGGAAGTTGTGCCTAGACCTGTATGTTGGAGAATTCCCCTATTTTCTTCTATCAGTTACACAGTTTCCAATCTAATTCCTAGGTCTTTTGTCCACTTTGAGTTAACTTTTGTGTAGAATGATAGGTAGGGGCCTAGTTTCATTCTTCTACAAATGATTATCCATTCATCTGTTAAGAAGACTATCGTTTATCCATCTTATGTTTTCAGCATCTTGGTAAAAAATGAGATGAACATATCTGTATGGGTTTGTCTCTGTGTCTTCTCTTCTTTTTATTTTCATGCTAGTAATCTTGTTGTTTTCATTACTAGAGCTCTGTAGTATACATTGAAGTCTGGTACCATGATGCTTCCACCTTTGTTCTTATTGCTCAGGATTGACTTTTATTCCTCCATATGAATTTACAATTATTTTTTCTAGTTCTATGAAGAGAGTTATTAGAATTTTGATGGATCATTCATTGAATCTGTAGATCAATAGGGTAATCTGGTTATTTTAACCATTTAATTTTGCATGTCCATGAACATGGGAAGTCTTTCTATCTGTAATGTCATATTCAATTCCTTTCATTAATGTTCTATAATTTTCATTGTAGAGGTATTCCTCCTCCTTTGTTAGATTTATTCCCAGGTTTAATTTTTTTCTTTTGAGGCTACTGTGAATGTTTTCCTGATTTCTCTTTCATCACATTTGTTATTGTATAGGGAAGTTGTTGATTTTTTGATGTTGATCTTATGTCTTGCTAATATAATGAATTTGTTTATCATCTCTACAAGTCTTTTGGTAGATATTTTTTTCGGTGATCTTCTATTATATAAATTCATCACAAATATTGCTGAAATACAAAGCACTGTTAGAGACTGTTCACTGGAGATGGATGTGAGATGCTTTCCAAAGTAAGGCTACTGTGAAGATTCCAGGCTACTTATCTAAATGCAATATGTGAGGATTTTGAAATTTTTCAATAGCTAGGATTTCCAGCACTGCATCTTCACTGACACTTTTTATTTTAAATTTTAATTTTTATAGTGGGCATCCTGAAGAAAATGTGGTATGTCATTGTGGTTTTGATTTTAATTTCTCAAATAAATAGTAATGATAAATAACTTATCACATGCTTATTAGCTATTTATACATCATCTTTGAGGAAATGTTTTTTGAAGTCCTTTGCCCATTTATGAAATAAGCCTAACTGATTTGTTGCTGAGTTGTATGAATTCTTTATACACTAAGGACATTAACCCTTTATCATGTATATTATTTGCAAATATTTTCTCCCATTCCATAAATTATCTTTTCTCTCTTGATATCTAAAAGTTTTACAGTTGATGAAATACTATTTGTTGATTTTTGCTTTTATTGCCTATGCTTTTGATGTCATATTCTAGAAGTCACTCACAACTCTAATATCATGAAACTTTCCACTTTTTTCTTCTAGAAGTTTTATAGTTTAATAGCTTTATAGGTCTCAACTTTACATCTTTAATTTATTTTGACTTAATTTCTGTGTATGAAAGATGAAACTTCATTGTTGAACATATGAATGTCCAATTTTCCTAACTCCTTTTCTTGATGAATCTGTCCTATTTAGTGATCTTGGCACCCTATTAAAGATTATTTGGCCATATATTTGAGGTTATATTTCTAGGCTATTTTATTCCATTCATTTATTTGTCTATGTTTATGCCAATATCACCCTGTTTTTGTAAATACCTTTGTAAGATATTTTGAAGTCAGGACTATGAGTCTTCCAACTTTGTCTTTCTTGTTTCAAAGAAGGACAAAACAGTGGTGACTATTGACTTTTTTCAAAGAGGAGCAAAGTTGGCAATTTGGGGGTTCCATGAGATTCCATATGAATTTTAGGATTTATCTTTTTTTTAATTGATATAATGCATTTCACAGTCATTTATTTT
This sequence comes from Marmota monax, assembly GCF_021218885.2. Lineage (NCBI taxonomy): Eukaryota > Metazoa > Chordata > Mammalia > Rodentia > Sciuridae > Marmota > Marmota monax. The sequence goes on along the minus strand of NW_026692798.1, from coordinate 480,157 downwards.
TTATATCAATATAAATCAACATACAGAGATATGAAAAAATTGTGGTATATATGTGTAATAAGAATTATAATGCATTTCACAGTCATTTATTTTTATTTTTTTATAATTCTTATTACACATATATACCACAATTTTTTCGTAGTCTCTGTATATAAAGTATTTTGACACCCAATTCGTGTCTTCATACATGTATGTACTTTGGAGAATGACCTATCACATTCCACCATCCTTGCCAATCCCCGCCCCCTCCTTTTCTCTCCCATCCCTCTTCCCTATCTAGAATTCATCTATTCCCCCCATTCTCCCCCTCCCTTCCCCACTATGAGTCAGCCTCCTTATATCAGAGAATATTTTCGGCATTTGTTGTTTTTTGGGGACTGGCTAACTTTACTTAGCATTATCTTTTTCAATACCATCAATTATCTTTCTCAACACCATTCCCAATTTCCAAGAAATCCAATGCTTTCCACATTGGCTGTACCAATTTGCAATCCCACCAGCAACGTATGAGTGTACCTTTTTCCCCCACATCTTTGCCAACACTTATTATTGTTTGTATGCATAATAGCTGCCATTCTGACTGGAGTGAGATGATACCTTAGAGTAGTTTTGATTTACATTTCTCTAATTGCTAGGTATGATGAGCATTTTTTCATATATTTGTTGATTGATTGTATATCCTCTTCTGAGAAGTGTCTGTTCAGGTAGTTGGCCCATTTATTGAGTGCATTATTTGTTTTTTGGGTGCTAAGATTTTTGAGTTCTTTATATACTCTAGAGATTAGTGCTCTATCTGACTGTGAGGGGTTAAAATTTGCTCCCAGGATATAGACTCTCTATTCACCTCACAGATTGTTTCTTTTGCTGAGAAGAAACTTTTTAGTTTGAATCCATTCCATTTATTGATTCTTGGTTTTAATTCTTGCACTATAGGAGTCTTACTAAGGAAGTTGGGGTCTAATCCCACATGATGAAGATTAGGTCCTACTTTTTCTTCTATTAGATGCAGAGTCTCTGGTTTAATTCCTAGGTCCTTGATCCATTTTGAGTTAAGTTTTGTGCATGGAGAGAGATAGGGGTTTAATGTCATTTTGTTGCTGTTTTCCCAGCACCATTTGTTGAAGATGCTATCTTTTCTCCAGTGCATGTTTTTGGCACCTTTGTCTAATATAAGAAAATTGTAATTTTTGTGGGTTAGTGTCTGTGTCCTCTATTCTGTACCATTGTTCTACCAGTCTGTTTTGGTGCCAATACCATGCTGTTTTTGTTACTATTGCTCTGTAGTACAGTTTAAGGTCTGGTGTAGCAATCCCACCTGCTTCACTCTTCCTGCTAAGGATTGCTTTAGCTATTCTGGGTCTCTTATTTTTCCAGATGAATTTCATGATTGCCTTTCTATTTCTATGAGGAATGCCATTGGGATTTTGATTGGAATTGCATTAAATCTGTATAGTGCGTTTGGTAGTATGGTCATTTTGATAATATTAATTCTGTCTATCCAAGAGCAAGATAGATCTTTCCATCTTCTAAGGTCTTCTTTGATTTCTATCTTTAGTGTTCTGTAGTTTTCATTGTATAGATCTTTCACCTCTTTTGTTAGGTTGATTCTCAAGTATTTTTTTTTTTTTGGAGGATATTATAAATGGTGCAGTTTTCCTTGTTTCCCTTTCAGAGGGGGTTTGTCACTGACACACAAAAATGCCTTTGATTTATGGGGGTTGATTTTATATCCTACTACTTTGCTGAATTTATTTACTAGTTCTTTAAGTTTTCTGGTGGAATTTTTTGGGTCTTCTAAGTATAGAATCATATTGTTAGCAAATAGTGCTAATTTAAGTTCTTCTTTTCCTATACAAATCCCTTTAATTTCTTTCATCTGTCTAATTGCTCTGGCAAACGTTTCAAGAACTATATTGAATATAAGTGGTGAAAGAGGGCATCCCTGTCTTGTTCCAGTTTTTAGAGGGAATGCCTTTATTTTTTCTCCATTTAGAATGATGTTGGCCTGAGGCTTAACATAGATAGCCTTTACAATGTTGAGATATGTTCCTGTTATCCCTAGTTTTTCTAGTGATTTGAACATAAAGGGGTACTGTATTTTGTCAAATTCTTTTTCTTCGTCTATTGAGATGATTATTTGATTCTTATCTTTAAGTCTATTGATGTGATGAATTACACTTATTGATTTCCGTATGTTGAAACATCCTTGGATCCCTGGGATGAATCCCACTTGATCATGGTGCACAATCTTTTTGGAATGTTTTTGTATTCAATTTGTCAGAATTTTATTGAGAATTTTTGCATCTATATTCATTAGAGATATTGGCTGAGCTTTTCTTTCTTTGATTTGTCTTTGCCTGGTTTCATTGATTTCAGCTCTAGTTTTAATTATTTCTTGCCTTTTACTGATTTTGCTGCCTATTTCTTCTTTTTCTAGGGCTTTGAGATGTAGTGTGAGGTAATTTATTTGTTAACTTTTTCTTCTTTTGGATTTATCCTTTTTTAAACTGGTATTTTACTATACATTTTGCTTCACATTTTTCATTAAAATATACATTTGAGATAACTTCTTATGTCTGTTTAAATATCTACAGTTAGAAACATTTTGATAGTTACACTATATTATGTGTATCATAACTAATAAATCACATACTGAAGTTATCAATTTTTGTTAATCTAATTATGCTTCAATGAATAATAATATTATTGAAGTACAATAATATTATTATAATATTAGATTGACAAAAATTGATATTGGGTAATTTTTAAGTCAGTTGATGTTGACCAAATTGATATTGGTCAATTGATATTGGTCAATATTTGGTCTTTGAGGAGAGTCTCTAAGGTAAATTAGTAGGTATAGAAATAATGACTCACAAGGTAAATAAGAGGATGTAATTCCACAAGGGAAGAATTTCTTTCATTGTATTATGCACTAGGTTCTATATTAATGTTCATGTAATGATGAGCAGGCTATATATCTATCTGTATCTATATATAGCTGAGTCTCAAGAAATGAGAAGACATTTGCCTAGCAGATTATAGCAAACAGAGATCAAACAGCATCCTTCTACCAAGCCACCTATAAACTAGGGGTGACTCTTTAATATATTATGGCCAATCAGATTCAAGTAGAAAACTGCTGCATGGGGTTCATGGGAAGAGGCTTTATGTTTGCTTAGTTAAAGATGAGAATTTCAGTGGGCATACCCCTGAGTATTCTTTCTTATTCTTCCTGCATGAGAAGTAGATATGCTGCTTGAAATTTCAACCACTGTGTTGCAATGCTGAAGCAACAAGCATGAGAATGAAGGTTTGCTTGCTAAGCAAATTCAAAAGATTGAAACTGTCTAGGTCCTGACCATCACTGGGCTATTGCATCAACCTTGGACTATTAACCTATGGACTGTCCTATTTGTTCAAGCAACTCTTGGTTGCTTTTCTGTTATTTATTGCTCCCCGGATTACTAGCTAACTTCCAAACAGATGCAAAACATTCTAGAGGGATATCAGTGAGACTAAAACACATGATTTTAAAATAACATGAGGTGTTAGATAATCTGCAACTAAAGACAGGACTTCAGATACACTGGGGCTTAGGAATAAAACTAGAGAGAGAACTGGAGCCCTTATACCATGATGAAGAATCTGGATTTAGTTATGCAGACAGTTGTTTAGGCAATGTAGTAAATTTATGCATGGAAGAAACATAATCACTCTGGCAGGAATGTGGCACATACATTGGAGAAAGGCAATGCAGGAGGAAGGGAGATAATTCAGGGGACAATTTCAATGTTCATCTGAGAGAAAACAAGGGTCCAAAAGTAGTTAGAACTGTGGATAGAGGCAAGAAAGTATGAATTTGAAGCACATTTTCTATGACTTAATTAATACTTTAATATTAATCAGTATATTGGACAGAGAAATCATTTTATTGCATTTTATAACATCCTAGACACCATAAATAAAAGGACATGGCTATAAAATATGCTATTTAAAGGAGAAAGTAACATCTAATTAAATTATCACTTTCTGATTGAAAAACACATCCTGATTTCAGAGATGTGAAAAGATATGTATCTTAGAATTGACAAAAAATCTAATACTTGAAAATATTGTGTTCCAGGCATCCTGATAAGCACTTTGCCTGGGTTATTTCACTTAATGCTTCTGAAACTTTATAAAATAGGTATATAGGTATGGGCCTTTATTTTCCATGTTAGATATCATAAGTCGAGGATAACTCTGGGTTTCTCACTAGGACAAGTGCATGGATAGTCTTGCTAATGAAAGATATAGGGAAAGTAGTAGGAGGAATCTTAGATACACTGAATTTGAGGTTCTTTTGAGAATTCCAGTGAAGCTATTAAGAAGTTGGATATAACATTCTGAAGTTAAAGAAAAGAGATTGATTAACCAAATTATTTAGTCAGTCAGTCCTATTTAAAAGACTATAATGAACCGGGTTCTTCATTAGGTACTGGTGATATTATTAAAAATAAAACAAACTAGTCTGTCTTGTTGACCTATACATTTATCTGTATGCCAGTACCATACTATTTTGATGAATGTGACTTTGTACTATATTTTGAATTTAGGAAATATAAACCTTTTGGTTCTGTTCTTCTCTCTCAATATTGTTCTGTGTGCATTTTTTTTTGGTGGTTGTGAATTGCAGAATTGTGTTTTTCTCTCTGTAACTAATGCCATTGTGATTTTGATATAGATTGCATTGAATTTACAAATCACTCTGGGTAATATGGGCATTTTAACAATAAAAATTCTTCCAATTCACTAGCATAGGAAGTCTTTCCAAATTCTATCATTGATATTTTGTAGTCTTCAGACACAAGTCTTTAACTTTCTTGGTTAAGTTTGATGCTAAGTATTTTATTTTTTGGTGCTAATGTGAATGGAATTGTTTTCTTGAATTTTAAATTTGGTTTCTTGCTAACATATAGAAATGAAGATTTTGGGATGGCTGAATAGAGCTGCCTAGCACTCACCTCTTTTTTTTGTGTGTGTCTATGTGTGTGTACTGGGGATTGAACTCAGCGGCACTCAACCATTGAGCCACATTCCCAGCCCTATTTTGTATTTTATTTAGAGATAAGGTCTCATGAGTTGCTTAGCACCTTGCTATTGCTGAGGTTGGCTTTGAACTTGCAATCCTCCAGCTTCAGCCTCCCAAGCTGCTAGAATTACAGGTGTGCATCACCATGGCTGGCTAACACTTACCTCTTCCTCCCCAAAGAAAAACCAAAGTAACAAGTGTGTAGCTGCGTTTTGAGATTAATGACTAAGAAAAAATATTCGGAATCAGCAAGAGAGACACTGGAACTTTGTAAGATTGATGGTCCTGGGAACTCAGAATAGAAAGAGAAACAAAAGATCCCAGTGTCTGCCACCCTGACTCCACAGATGTGGAAGGGAAAGCTTTTCCTCTATGAGTAAGGATGAAGGAGGCAGTGCTAGAAATACTAGCTATTGAAAAGTTCCATAATCCTTACATACTGGCATTTATATATTGGCACCTAGATAAGTAGGCTGGAATATTCATGGTAGCCTTACTTTGAAAAAACATCTCATATCCATCCCCAATGAACCCTCACACGTGAATCCTCAGGGATTTTGAGAAGTGAGCTATTGAGTCCACCGGATATTCTAGGGGTCAGAAACTCCTGGATATTCCCATTTCTGGGACTCCACAGTCATTCCATTGTACTATCTCAGCAGTAGTTGGCTCATGAACCAAACTTGGCTCAACAGAATGACTGTGTTGCAATTTTCCTGGCTGCCTTCCACTTTAGGTGAAGGGTATTGTGACATGGAGAGGAAGTAGAGGATGTAGCTCTTGAGACCAAGGTGATTGAGAAGTTTACCGTTTGAGACCAGGAGCATTACCAGTCATGTTTGGATTTGCACCATGCCACAGCTGAAAGCAAGGGTCCATGCAGTTCCCACTGCCTGTACCCCTGTGCTGCACTAAGATACGAGTTAATAATGGGAGGAATACCTAGGTTCTGCTGCCGCCCACCCATAGGGGAGTAATGAGGTAGACTTGAATAACACAGCAACTTCAGCTGTCTCTCTGTCTCTCCCACCCTCCTGTGAACACAGCCAAAAGAGACTTCTGAGATAAACTTTGTCATGCTGTGTCCAACTCCTGCTTGCTTCTAGGCAAGTACTATAGTGGAGTTATGGGAAGAATAGCTCTCACCATTGCCTCATCCTGGGAATGCATGGCTATGGGGTGAAGTCTTACTTCTAGGTGGGCACCCCTCTCGTGGCAGCAAAGAAGGCCCCACTGCTGAGTGATTACATACCTTATCTGAAAAACTACTGACAGGACTGTATGTGAGTGTAACATAGGGGCTGCTCTTCCTACCATTGCCTTTCCTTGTGTGGTGTCTGGGCTCACACTACTGTCTGATTGTAGGTCAGTGCTACAAGGCCCTTCACTACTACTGTTACCACCAGTGCCAGAGGCCTTTGATAGCAACAGAGCTAATGTCAACAGTGCCTGAGGAAATGCCCATCACAATAGGGGGCAACACTCCCATTGTAAGATTATACACACAGTGAGCACTACTACGCAACACACTACTTGTTAATACAATGCCTGCCTGCCTGCCTGCCTGTCTGAACTGATACAGTGTTTCTACTCTTGTGCAGCCTAGAGAGGCAATGGGTTCCTGATTCTGTCACTATATGCACTATGCCCAAACTTACTAGTTACAGCCAAAGAAACTATAGAGTGTATTTTATGAAGTCTAGCTAGAATGAAAGCCACATTGCATAACAAATGAACACCCTAAGATACATCTTCAGGAGAAGTTCACTTACTAGAAGCCATCCTGTAAAATTGATGGTGATATTTGATCTATCCAGTTGTACAAATATCAATGTAGGAACATGGGAAATATGAAAACGTATGTCTCTTTAGGCTGCACAAGAGTGGAGACATTCTATTAGTTCAGGAAGGCATTGTGTTGACAGTTGTGTATGGAGTAGTAGGTGATATGGCATTTATAAAAAACATAATTCTCTAGTGATAGGTTTCAAAGAAATTGAAATGTATGAAATACTGGATATGTAATTTAAAAAATGATTATGAAAAGGCTGAATGAGATCCAAATAGAATACAGAAAGGGAGTTAAATGAAATTAGGAAGACAATGCAAGAAATGAATGAGAAATTCAGCAAAGATATATATATATATATATATATATATATATATATATATAGGAAAGAAAAAAGAATATAGAGATCATTCAATATTTCTAGGACAACATTTAGTGAACCAACATCTACTTTATTGGAATATCCAAAGGTGAGAAGATCAAAGGTAAGGGCATAATAAATGTATTTTAGGAAATATTAGAAGAAAATTGCCCTAATCTTGGGAAAGACATGGACATCCATGTACAGGAGGCTTATACATTGCCAAAATAAACATGACCAGAAAAGATCACCACCATGACATATTATAGTTAAACTGTCAAAAATACAAGGAAAAGTTTGAAGTCAGTAAGGTAAAAGCACTGAGTCACATGTGAGGATAGCCCCATTAGACTAACAGAAGATTTCTTAGATGAAACTGCATAGGCCAGGAGGAAATGGAATAACATATTCACAGTTCTGGTAGAAAATAACTACAAGCCAAGATGATTATGTAAAACAAATCTATTGTTCAGAAATAAAGACCTTTCATTACAAGTAAAAACTGAGGAAACTCATGAGCCCCAGACCAGCCTTATCAAAGATGCTCTAGGATGTCCTATATTGAGAGGTGAAAGAAAGATAACTACCACCATGACAGCACATGAAAGTAAATGTCAAACGAAGATTAGATGCTGAGAAGAGAAATAGAAAATAAATATTATGAACAGAAAAACCAACAAACTATAAAGAAGATCAATAGAAACACACATACAGAGAATACTCAAAATAACTAGAAAAACAAAGGAACAAAATGACAGGAACAGGTCCACAGTTTTCAATAAGTGCAAATGGATTAAATTCTCCAATTAAAAGATACAGAGGCTGCCTGAATGGATTAAAAAAAAGACCTAACAATATGCTGCCAACAAGAAACTCACTTCACCAGTAAACACACACATAGACTGAAAGTGAAAGAATAAAAAATAATATTTCAGGGACTGGGGCTGTGGCTCAGCCATAGAGCGCTTGCCTAACACATGAGAGGCCCATGGTTCCATCCTCAGCACCACATATAAATAAGTAAAATAAAGGTATTACATCTACCAACAACTAAAAAAAAATTTAAAAAAATATTCCAAGCAAACAAATCTAAAGTGAGCAGGCGTAGGTATACTTATAGTTGACAAAATAGACAAAAACTGTAAGAAGAAACAAGAAGGTCAGTATATCTAATCAAAGGATCAATTAAAATGAAGATATGATGATTATATGCTAATGTTAGAACACCCAATTTTATAAAACAAACATTGTCATTGAGCTAAAGGAAAAGATAGGCCCCAAATATAATAGTAGTTGAGGATTTCAACTTTATTTTCATCAATGAACAGATCATCTGATAAAAAATAATCAACAAAGAAACATCAGAGCTAAACTATACTAGAGATCAAGCAGATGTAACAGGAATTTAAGGAATATTTTACCCAATAGCTATAGAATACACATTTTTTCATCAAGAAATAGAACTGTCTCTAGAAAAGTTCATATATTAGTTCACAGTTCAAGTATTAATAAATTTGAGAAAAATGAAATCATATCCTGTAACTTTTAAGATAACATTGGAATAAAACTATCAATCACAAAATAAAATTTAGAAATTATACAAATACAATAAAACCAAACAACATACTTTTGAATGAACAGTGAGTGGGTCATTGAGAAAGACAGAAGGGAAATTCAAAAAGCTTTCTCAGCACAAATAATAGTGGAAGTACAATATACCAAAAACCTGTGGAATTCAGAAAAACAAACAAACAAACACAAAACCCCACAAAAAACAGTACCAAGAGTATTGAGTGCTTAAATAAAAAAATGGAACGATTTGAAATGATTTCTGGATTCATTTTAAACTTAGTAAAGCAAGAAAAACCCCAAAATTAAAAGAAGGAAAGAAATAATAAAGAACAGAACAGAAATAAATTTTTATTTTGATTTTATTTTTTAAATACATGACAGTGGAATGCATTACAATTCTTATTAAACATATAGAGCACAATTTTTCATAGCTCTGTTTGTATATAAAGTATGTTCACACCAATTCATGTCTTCATACATAAAATTCAAAAGATCAATGGCATGACTCGGTTATTTGCAAAGATGAACAAAATCAATAAACTTTTAGATAGAAAATCAAGAGTAAAACCAACTCCCAAATCAGTGGAAAACAGGAAATAATTAAGATCAGAGCCAAAATTAATAAAATGATAATAAAAAACAATACACAGTATCAATGCCACAAAGAGTTGGTTCTTTGAAAAGATTAACGAAATTGATAAACCCTTAGTCAAACTAACAAAAAGAGAGAGAAGACCCAAATGAACAAAATTAGAGATTAAAAAATGAGATACCACCACATACAGTTCTGAAATCCACAGTAGCATTAGAAATTATTTTGAAAATTTACATTTCAATAAGCTGGAAAAGGGGAATTGCACAGAAGATGGAAGGAGACCCTCATCGTTATACAAAATACATGTATGATGATGTGAGGGGGAAGAAAAAAAAAGAGAGAGAAATGTGTCACATTACATTGGGTAGAGAGAGGTGATGGGAGGGGAGGGGAGGGGGTGGGGGATAGGAAGGGCAGCAGAATAAAATAGACACTAGTATTGCTGTATGTATATACGTATCTGTATAACCAATGTGATTCTGCAACCTGTACACTTGGAAAAATGAGAATTCATACCCCATTTGATTCAAATGTATGATATGTCAAGATCATTGTATTGTCATGAACAACTAATAAAAAAATAAGCTGGAAAATCTAGAAGACAACCACAAATTTCTAGACACATATGATCTGTTCAATTGGAACCAGGAAGACAAAAAACAACAACAACAACAACAACAAAACCCTAAACAGACCAATATCAAGTAATGAAATTGAAAAAGCAATTAAAGCTTACCAACAAAGAAAAAAGCCCAGGACCAAAGGGATTCTCAGCTGAATTCTACTAGACCTTTAAAGAAGAACTAACTCCAGTTTTTCTCAAATTATTTATGAAATTGAAAGGGAGAGAACACTCCCAAATACATTCTATGAAGACAGTATAATTTTGACACCAAAAACTAGACAAAAACACATCACGAAAACTATAGAAAATTATCTCTGATGAACATAGATGCAAAAATCCTTAATAAAATATTAGCAAACCAAATTAAAAAACACACTGAGAAGATAATGTGTCATGATCAAGTGAGCTTCATCCCAGGGATGCAAGGTTTGGTTCAACATATGTATATCAATAAATTTACTACTTTAATAGAATTAAAAACAAGAATCTCATGATTATCTCAATAGATGTAGAAAAGGCCTTTGATAAAATTCTACACCCATTCATGTTAAAAATACTGGGGAAACTAGGAATAGAAGAAACTTACTTCAACATTATAAAGGCTATATATGACAAACCCAAAGTCAACATCATTCTGAATAGAGAGAAACTGAAAGCATTTCCTCTAAAATCAGGAATAGGATAAGTATGTCTACTCTCACTACTTCTATTTGATATAGTTCTTGAAATTCTAGCCAGGGCAATTTTGCAAGACAAAGAAGTTAAAGAGATACAAATAAGTAAAACTGTCTCTGTTTGCTGATGACATAATGCTATATCTAGAAGCACAAAATTTCATCAGAAGACTTCTAGAGCTGAAAAAATGAATTTAGCAAAGTAGCAGGATAGAAGATCAACATTCATAAATCAATAGCTTTCTATATTCCAATAGTGATTTAGCTGAAAAAGAAATCAGGAAAACCATCCAATTCACAATAACCTAAAAAAACAACTGGGATTTAATCTAATCAAAGAGGTAAAAAGATTTGAACAATGAAAACTGTAGAACACTGAAGAAAAAAAATGAAGAAAACCTCAGAAGAAGTAAAGACCTTCCATGTTCTTGGATAGGCAGAATTAATATTGTCAAAATGGCCATACTACTAAAAGTAATATACAGATTCAATGCAGTCCCCATCAAAATACCAGTGGAATTCTTCCCTTAGCTAATAAAAACAGTCTTTAAATTCATTTGGAAGAATAAGACACCCAGAATAGCCACAGCAATACTAGGCAAGAAAAGTGAAGCAAAGTCAGGCATGGTGGTGTATGCCTGTAATCCCAGAGGCCTGAGAGGCTGAGGCAGAAGGATCACAAGTTCAAATCAAGCCTCAGAAACTTAGTGAGGCCCTAAGCAACTTAGTGAGACTCTGTCTCAAGATAAAAAAAATAAAGAGGGCTGAGGGTGTGGCTCAGTGGTTAAGTGTCCCTGGGTTTAATCCCTGGTACCAAAAAAAAAAAAAAAAAAAAAAAAAAAAAGCAAGAGGCATCACAATACCTGATCTGAAATTAACTGTACTACAGAGCTGTAGTAACAAAAGTAGCATGTGTTGGCATCAAAATAAATGTAAGGACCAATGGAATAGAACAGAATACACAGAGACAAAGCCACATAATTCAGCCATCTGATAATTGACAAAAGAGTCAAAAATATATGTTGGCACCAGGTCATGGTGGCACACACCTGTAATTCCAGCAGCTCAGGAGCCTGAGGGAGGAGGATCCTAAGTTCAAGGCCAGTCTGAACAACTTAGCAAGGCCCTAAGCAAACTCAGCAAGATCCTGTACCTAGATAAAATATAAAGAAGGGGCTGGAGATATGGCCAAGTGGTTAAGGGCCCCTGGGTTCAAATATATATATTTGCCCCAGTACCCTCCCCCACATATATTGAAAAAAAGCTCTAACTTTTAACTTTTAAAAGAGGCTATCTTTTTTTCATATATCAATATATGAAATATATCAATGATATATCAATTAATCATAATATATCAATATATAAAAAAAGATAGCCTGTTTTAAAAGTTGGACCTTTATAGTTATACATAGTATTTGGGTTCATCCTGACAAATTCATACATACATGGAGTTTGATTTCAGTTTATTATTCCCCCTTTTCCCTGCCCCTTTTCCTTCCAGTTCACCCTCCCCTCTCCCATTCTTCTTCCGCTACTCTACTAGACTTCCTTCACTCATCTATTATTTATATTATATTGGTTCTTCTACCTATACATAAAGGTGAAGTTCCCTCTGATATATTTACATATGCATATAACATGATTTTTAAATAATTCATTCTGCATTGCTTTCTCATATCCATCCTTCCACTCTGCCTCTCAATCTCCTTATTCTACATTATTATCTTCCCTTTATGTTTATACTATACTTCCCTCCCCCTTTCCTTTATTTTACTCTAGCTTTCACATATGAGAAGACATTCAACCTTTAAGTTTCTGAGTTTGTCTTATTTCACTTTACAATATTATCCATTTCCATCCATTTGCTAGCAAATGCCATAATTTTATTCTTTTTTATGGCCAAGTAGAACTTCATTGTGTGTGTGTATACATATAGTTTATATATAAAACTATATATACATATCTATTTGTAACAATTTCTTAATTTATTCATCTATTGATGAGTAAATGGGCTTATTCCATCATTTAGATATTGTGTATTGTGCTGCTATAAATATTGAGGTGACTGTATCAAAGACAGCCTTTAAACAAATGGTGCTGGGAAAACTAGATATCTGTATGTAGAAGAATGAAACTAGATCCCTATCTCTCACCCTGCAAAAAATCAAATCAAAATGGATCAGAGGCTTAGAAATTAGACCACAAATCTTGCAACTGCTAGAAGAAAACATAGGGTCAACATTGCATCATTTAAGTGCAGGCACTGATTTCTTCAATAAGACCCCTAAAAGCTCAAGAAATATAATCAAGGATTAATAAATGGGATTCCATCAATTTTTAAAACTTCTGCACATCAAAGAAATGACTAAAAGCTATGAAGAATGAGCCTACAGAATGGGGAAAAATATTTTCCAGCTTCTCTTCTGACAGGACATTAATATCCAGAATATGTAAATAACTCAAAAAACCTAACACCAAAAAAATCTCCAAATAACCCAATCAACCAATGGGAAAAAGAAGTAGACATTTATCAAAAGAAAAAGCATAAATGGTCAAGAAATATATGAAAAAAATGTTCAACATCTCAAGCATTCAGGGAAATGCAAATCAAAACTACATTAAGATTTCATCTCCAATCAGAATAGCAATTATAAAGAACACAAATAATAATAAATGCTGATGAGGGATGTGAAGAAAAAGGTACACTGATACACTGTCAGTAGAATTGCAATTAGTACGACCACCCAGGAAAGTAGTGTGGATATTCCTTTAAAAACCAGGAATGCAAACCACCATATGACCAGCTATTCCACTTTTTGGTATTTATCCAAAAGAACAAAAATTAGCATAATGATACAGACACTTCAATGTATATAGCAGCATTATTCACAATAGCCAAATTATGAAATCAGCCTAGATGCCGCACATCAATAGATGAATGGGTCAAGAAAATGTGGTATATATACACAATGGAGTTTTACTCAGCCATAAAGAATGAAATAGGGGTTGGGGTTGTAGCTCAGGGATAGAGCACTTTCTTTGCATGTGTGAGGCCCTGGGTTCGATCCTCTGCACCACATTAAAAAAAAAGATATCTAAAGAAAAAAAGAAGAAGAATGAAGTAATGGCATTTGCCAGTAAATTAATGGAAATGGAAAACATCATCCTGAATGAAATAAGCCATACTCAGAAAATCAAGAGTTGAATGTTTTCTCTCATATGTCGAAGTTACAGCAAAATAAGGGAAAAAAGGTGTGGTGGGCATCGGATATCATACATATCTAGGGAATATCAGTGTATTAGAGTGGGAAAGGGGAAGAAATATAGAATGAATTTAATGAAATCATGTCATTTGCATATGTAAATATACCAAAGGAAATTTCACTTCTATGTATATGTAGAAAGTACTAATAAAAAATAAAGGACTGAAAGGAAGACCAGTAGAGCAGAGGGAGCAGAATAGAGGGATGGAGGAAGGAAGGAAAAGTGTGGGGAGAAGAATGGGGATTAAAATCAAATTCCTTTGTGTATGATTTGTCAAAATGAACCCATATACTATGTATAACTATAACACTCTAATAAAAAAGAATAAAAGAGAGAAGACCCAAATAAATAAAATTAGAGATGAAAAGGGAAACATCACACTTGATACCACAGAAATATTAAGGATAAACAGGAATTATTCTGAATAACTATATATTAATCAATTAGAAAACTAGAAGAAATGGACAAATATCTAGACATATATGACTTACCAAAATTGAACCATGATCACATAAAAAATGTGAATAGACTAATAAAAATAATGAGACTGAATCAGTAAATAGCTTTCTAACAAAGAAAGCACAGGACCAGATGGCTTCACTGCTGAATTTAACCAAACTTTCAAAGAATTAATTCTAGCTCTTCTCAGACTATGGCATAAAATTGAAAGGAAGGAAACTCTTCAAATCTCATTCTATGAAGGCAGCATTGCCATGTTATCAAACACAAGAACAACAACAACAAAAAAGAACACAACAACAACAAAAGATCAATATCCTTGACCAACACAGATGCAAATTTCATCATTTAAATACAGGTGTAAATCAAATTCAACATCACTACACAAAAAGTATTTGGTTAAATACTACAGAAGCAAGGATCACTCAACATATACAAATCGATAAATATATCACATAAGCAGAATGAAGGATAAGAATCATACAATCATCTCAATAGATAAAGAAAAGCATTTGATGCAATGCAATATCTCTATCATCAGATAAAAGCCCTGAACCAATTTGGTGTAGGATTATACTTCAGCATAATAAAGGCCATACAAATTCCTTGCCAACATAATACTAAACGGGGAATAGCAGACAGCATTTCTTCTAATATATGTGTGTTTATTCTTAGTGATTTTATTCAATATTTTACTGGAAGTATTAGTCAGAGTAATTAGACAAGAGAAAGAAATGAAAGGCATAAAACAGAGGGAGGAAGTTAAATCATCCCTGTTTGCAGATTATGTGATTCTAAATATAGAAACCTTAAGGACACCACCAAAAAAGCTATTAGAACTGATGAAGAAGTTTAGTAAAGTAGCAGGATAAAAAAATAGAAAAAAATCAATATTTTTTTTTGCATATCAATAACAAAATTATTGAGAGAAATAATGAAAGCAATACTGTGGGGACAAATGCACGGAGTACTGCATACATGGCCACATTAAGGGTGTCTGAGTGGTAGGCCACTCCCCTCCTGCTAGGTGTGTGAGCAGCAGACCACTTACCTCATAGGCACAGCCCTGGGTGTGAGGCCATGTGTTGCAGTCCCTGCACTTGCTCTGCAGCTCGTCTCTTGATTGGTTGCTGCAAGGACAGTTGGCAAGAAATTGTATTGGTGGTTGCCTGTAATCTGCTTAGCTACTGCCCGACATGGTAACTATGCAATAAAATTAGATCTGCTTCCTGTCTGGTGTCTGGAGGTCTTGAATAGCGACTCTGCAGCTGCACTCTCCTCTATCCTGTTCCATGGACCTCCTTGCTGGATGAGAGACAGCCCACGCACAATCCCATTCACAATAGCTACAAAATTTAAAAAATAAAATATGTAGGAATAATCTTAACCAAGGAATTTAAAGATCTCTTCTACAACATAAATAAACAACATACTGATGAAAGAAATTGAAGACAAAGATGAAATGATGTCCTATATTCATGAATTGGAAGAATTAATATTGTGAAAATGTCTCTATTATCTCTTGTGTTTGAATATGAGGTTTCCCCCCAAAGCTTCAGTAATATTCAGAGGTAAAGTGATTGGATTGTGAGATCTATAACCTGATCAGTCCATCCAAATTGGAATGGACTAATAAGGTGGTAACTTTAGGCAGATGAGACATGACTGGACAAGGTGGGTCACTGGAGTTGTATTCAAAAGGATTCATCTTCCCTCTGGCTCCTTCCTCTTTTTCTCTCTGCTTCCTGGCTTCCATGAATGGAGCAGTGCCCCTCAAGGACACCCATGATTTTCTGCCTCCCTTTGAGCCCACAACAATAGAGTCAGCCTACCATGGACTAAACTCTGAAACCATGAGCTAATGTAAATTCTCCACATTTAAGTTGTTCTTACTTGGTATTTTGGTCACAGCAATGAAAAGCTAACATACTACCCAAAGCAATTTATAGATTCAGTGTAATTGCTATGAAAATACCAATGATGTTCTTCACAGAACTAGAAAAAAAAAACAATCCTGAAGTTCATATAGGAGCACAAAAGACCCCAAATAGCCAAAGCAGTTCTTGAGCAAAAGAACTTAAGTTGTGGTGTCCTTAAGTTTTTCTATATTTAGAATCACATAATCTGCAAACAGGATGATTTAACTTCCTCCCTTTGTTTTATGTCTTCCATTTGTTTCTCTTGTCTAATTACTCTGACTAAAACTTCCAGTTTGGATTTGGGCAGAGAACGTGGATTTCCCCAGAACGTGTTTGTAGACGGCTGGTGTGAGTTCGGGAATAAAGAGTTGCTGTTTGAATCTACAAGCTGTGTGGTGGCTCGTGATTGTGTGCCCAGCCAGACTGCGGCATTTGTGCCCAGCCAGACTGTGGCATTTGGCGGCTCGTACGGGGAACTTCTGAAGCTTGGAGGGACCACCTCTCTCCACACTGGACTGCTTGGATCCAGTTAGGAAAAGGATTCACTGATTGATGATTTAAGAACTATCTAGTTTCTGGTTCAATGTTCTCAGAACCAAATGATGATTGAAGACCCAAAAATGACTACTGATACTCACAGAGTTCTTGACAGACAACCAGACCTGATTGCCAAGAGCCAGAATTAGCTACCCTTTTATCCCTACATCCTGCTGAGCTGACAGAAACTGCCTTATGGACACCTCCTCATGCCAACACAACCCTGGCCACTTGTGACTGGCAGTGAACAACTGACTGGCCACTCAAGTCACCAATCATGTCATCAGTCTGGGTTGTCAAGTAGAACCTGAACAGAATAAATCACAGGGTCTCACTGTGTTGCTCGGGTCCTACCTCAGATTCCTGAGCAGCTGGAACTACAGGCATCCACCAGTACACCCTGATACCTGAACTCTTTTCAAAAAGGATTTAAAATGGCTTATGAGGAGCCGGGCCGCCGCCAGCACCCGGAGCAGGCCCAGCGGCTCGCCAGCATGGTGACCGCGTGACCCCAATTGGAGAGCGGGCGGAGCGGAGCCGCCACCTGCACCCGAAAGGTGGGCAGACCCGCGACCCAGTGGTACATGGGCGTGGTAGGAGGGGCAGGGCAGAGCCGCCGTTCGCGCTTGCAAGGTAAACAGACCTGGGACAGCCTGGCAGGTCAGGCCCAGTGGCCTGCCAGTGTGGTACACACGTCACCCCAACTGGAGTAGGGGCAGAGCAGATCCTTCTCCCACGCCCGGATCAGGCCCTGCCGGTGTGGTGGTCACGTGACCCCAATTGGAGTGGGGGCGGAGCGGAACCGCCACCCGTGCCCCCAGGGTGAGCAGACCAGTGATCAACCTGCAGATCAGGCCCAGGGGTCCGCAGGCGTGGTAGGAGGGGCAGGGCAGATCCGCCGCCCGCGCCTCCAAGGGGCACGGCAGATCCGCCGCCCGTGCCTCCAAGGTAGGCAGACCTACAACAGACCGGCGGATCAGGCCCAGGAGCCTGCCGGCGTGGTACAAACACGACCCTAATTGGAGTAGCAGCAGAGCAGAGTCACCGCCCGTGCCAGGAACAGGCCCAGGGTCCTGCAGGCGGGGTAGTCACGACACCCCATTTGGAGTAGGGGCAGAGCAGAGCCTCCACCCGTGCCCGTAAGGTGGGCAGATCTGCGACCGACCAGCGGGACAGGCCCAGTGGCCTGCCGCTACGACAGACATGTCACCCCATATGGAGTAGGGGCAGAGTAGAGCCGCCACCCGCGCCTGCAGGGTAGGCAAACCTGCAACCGACCGGCGGATCAGGCCCGGTGGCCTGCTGGCGTGGTACACTCGTCACCCCAATTGGAGTAGGGGCAGAACAGAGCCACCGCCAGCTCCCAGAACAGGCCCAGTGACCTGCCGGCGTGGTAGCCACGACACCCCAATTGGAATAAGGAGAGAGCAGAGCCGCCGCCCGCGCCTGCAGGAAAGATACACAAGCAGTATGAAAAGACAAGGAAAGAAAGGACCACAAGCAATGCAGGTCAACGCAACTTTAGAAGAGGTAACAGCTGCAGCAGATGGAATGTCAGATAAAGAATTCAGGATATACATGCTTCAGATGATCTGGAGTATCAAGGAAGACATTAAACAGCAAAATCAGACAATGAAAGATCACTTCGACAATGAATTACGCAAACAAATCCAGGAAGCAAAGGATCAACTATACAGGGAGATAGAGGTTATAAAAAACAAACAATCAGAAATCCTAGAAATGCAGGAAGCAATAAACCAACTTAAAAACTCAATGGAGAATACTACCAGCAGAGTAGAACACTTAGAAGATAGAACATCAGACAATGAAGACAAAGTATTTCAACTGGAAAAGAACATAGACAGCTCAGCAAGACTGTTAAGAAACCATGAGCAGAACATCCAAGAAATATGGGATAACATTAAGAGACCAAACTTAAGAGTCATTGGGATACAGGAAGGTACAGAGCTCCAAACCAAAGGAATGAGCAGTCTATTCAATGAAATAATACAAGAAAACTTCCCAGACTTGAAGAATGAGACAGAATCCCAAATCCTAGAAGCCTACAGGACGCCAAATGTGCAAAATCATAAGAGATCCACACCTAGACACATTATAATGAAGATGCCCAACATACAGAATAAGGAGAGAATTTTAAAAGCTACAAGAGAAAGGAAGCAGATTACATTTAGGGGTAAGCCAATCAGGATAACAGCTGATCTTTCAACACAGACTCTGAAAGCTAGAAGATCCTGGAATAACATATTTCAAACACTGAAAGAAAATGGGTTCCAACCAAGAATTGTGTATCCAGCGAAATTAAGCTTCAGGATGGAAGATGAAATTAAAACCTTCCACGATAAACAAAAGTTAAAAGAATTTGCAGCTAGAAAACCATCTTTTCAAAATATCCTCCCCAAAACATTACAGGAAGAGGAAATGGAAAATAACAATGAAAACCAACAGTGGGAGGTAGGACAGTAAAGGGGGGGGGGAATAATCAAAGAGGAAAACAAACCATGTTTAGTAACAGAAATAAACAAATAGGGCTGGAAGAACAACCAATATCTCAATAATAACCCTAAATGTTAATGGCTTAAACTCACCAATTAAGAGACACAGGCTAGTAGAATGGATCACAAAACAAGACCCAACAATATGCTGCCTACAGGAGACGCATTTGATAGGAAAAGACATACATAGGCTGAAGGTGAAAGGTTGGGAAAAATCATATCACTCATATGGACTTCGGAAACAAGCAGGAGTGTCCATACTCATATCAAATAAAATAGATTTCAAGCCAAAGTTAATCAAAAGGGATAAAGAGGGACACTACATACTGCTGAAGGGAACCATACACCAACAAGACATAACAATCATAAATATTTATGCCCCAAACAATGGTGCAGCTATGTTCGTCAAACAAACTCTTCTCAAGTTCAAGAGTCTAATAGACCACCATACCATTATCATGGGAGACTTCAACACACCTCTCTGGCCACTGGACAGATCTTCCAAACAAAAGTTGAATAAGGAAACTATAGAACTCAAAAACACTATTAATAACCTAGACCAAATTGACATATATAGAGTATACCACCCAACATCAAGCAGTTACACTTTTTTCTCAGCAGCACATGGATCCTTCTCAAAAATAGATCATATATTATGTCACAGGGCAACTCTTAGACAATATAAAGGAGTAGAGATAATACCATGCATCTTATCTGATCATAATGGAATGAAACTGAAAATCAACGATAAAAGAAGGAAGGAAAAAGCATACATCACTTGGAGAATGAACGATAGGTTACTGAATGATCAATGGGTTATAGAAGACATCAAGAAGGAAATTAAAAAATTCTTAGAGATAAATGAAAACACAGACACAACATATCGGAATCTATGGGACACATTGAAAGCAGTTCTAAGAGGAAAATTCATTGCATGGAGTTCATTCCTTAAAAAAAGAAAAAACCAACAAATAAATGATCTCATACTTCATCTCAAAATCCTTGAAAAAGAAGAGCAAAACAACAGCAAAAGAAGTAGAAGGCAAGAAATAATTAAAATCAGAGCTGAAATTAATGAAATCGAAACAAAAGAAACAATTGAAAAAATTGACAAAACTAAAAGTTGGTTCTTTGAAAAAATAAACAAAATCGACAGACCCTTAGCGATGCTAGCGAAGAGAAGAAGAGAGAGAACTCAAATTACTAGCATACGGGATGAAAAAGGCAATATCACAACAGACACTTCAGAAATACAGAAGATAATCAAAAACTATTTTGAATCCTTATACTCCAATAAATTAGAAGATAGTGAAGGCATAGATAAATTTCTTAAGTCATATGATCTGCCCAGATTGAGTCAGGAGGATATAGAAAACCTAAACAGACCAATATCAATTGAGGAAATAGAAGAAACCATAAAAAGACTACCAACTAAGAAAAGCCCAGGTCCGGATGGGTATACAGCAGAATTTTACAAAACCTTTAAAAAGAACTAATACCAATACTTTTCAAGCTACTTCAGGAAATAGAAAAAGAGGGAGAACTTCCAAATTCATTCTATGAGGCCAACATCACCCTGATACCTAAACCAGACAAAGACACTTCAAAGAAAGAAAACTACAGACCAATATCTCTAATGAACCTAGATGCAAAAATCCTCAACAAAATTCTGGCGAATCGGATACAAAAACATATCAAAAAAATTGTACACCATGATCAAGTAGGATTCATCCCTGGGATGCAAGGCTGGTTCAATATATGGAAATCAATAAATGTTATTCACCACATCAATAGACTTAAAAATAAGAACCATATGATCATCTCGATAGATGCGGAAAAAGCATTCGACAAAGTACAGCATCCCTTTATGTTCAAAACTCTAGAAAAACTAGGGATAACAGGAACATAC
Source organism: Marmota monax (assembly GCF_021218885.2). Classification (NCBI taxonomy): domain Eukaryota; kingdom Metazoa; phylum Chordata; class Mammalia; order Rodentia; family Sciuridae; genus Marmota; species Marmota monax. Next base: position 458,866 of record NW_026692798.1, on the reverse strand, counting down.
CTCAATATTGTAAAAGCAATCTATGCTAAGCCTCAGGCTAGCATCATTCTGAATGGAGAAAAACTGAAGGCATTCCCTCTAAAATCTGGAACAAGACAGGGATGCCCTCTCTCTCCACTTCTCTTCAACATAGTTCTCGAAACACTGGCCAGAGCAATTAGACAGACGAAAGAAATTAAAGGCATCAAAATAGGAAAAGAAGAACTTAAATTATCACTATTTGCAGATGATATGATTCTATACCTAGCAGACCCAAAAGGGTCTACAAAGAAACTATTAGAGCTACAAAATGAATTCAGCAAAGTGGCAGGATATAAAATCAACACGCATAAATCAAAGGCATTCCTGTATATCAGCGACAAATCCTCTGAAATGGAAGTGAGGACAACCACTCCATTCACAATATCTTCAAAAAAAATAAAATACTTGGGAATCAACCTAACAAAAGAGGTGAAAGACTTATACAATGAAAACTACAGAACCCTAAAGAGAGAAATAGAAGAAGATCTTAGAAGATGGAAAAATATACCCTGTTCATGGATAGGCAGAACTAACATCATCAAAATGGCGATATTACCAAAAGTTCTCTATAGGTTTAATGCAATGCCAATCCAAATCCCCACGGCATTTCTTGTAGAAATAGAGAAAGCAATCATGAAATTCATATGGAAAAATAAAAGACCCAGAATAGCAAAAACAATGCTAAGCAGGAAGTGTGAATCAGGCGGTATATCGATACCAGACTTCAAACTATACTACAGAGCAATAGTAACAAAAACAGCATGGTACTGGTACCAAAACAGGCAGGTGGACCAATGGTACAGAATAGAGGACACAGAAACCAATCCACAAAACTACAACTATCTTATATTTGATAAAGGGGCTAAAAGCATGCAATGGAGGAAGGATAGCATCTTCAACAAATGGTGCTGGGAAAACTGGAAATCCATATGCAACAAAATGAAACTGAATCCCTTTCTCTCGCCATGCACAAAAGTGAATTCAAAATGGATCAAGGAGCTTGATATCAAATCAGAGACGCGCCGTCTGATAGAAGAAAAAGTTGGCTACGATCTACATTCGGTGGGGTCGGGCTCCAAATTCCTCAATAGGACACCCATAGCACAAAAGTTAATAACTAGAATCAACAAATGGGACTTACTCAAACTAAAAAGTTTTTTCTCAGCAAAAGAAACAATAAGAGAGGTAAATAGGGAGCCTACACCCTGGGAACAAATCTTTACTCCTCACACTTCAGATAGAGCCCTAATATCCAGAGTATACAAAGAACTCAAAAAATTAGACAATAAGAGAACAAACAACCCAATCAACAAATGGGCCAAGGACCTGAACAGACACTTCTCAGAGGAGGACATACAGTCAATCAACAAGTACATGAAAAAATGCTCACCATCTCTAGCTGTCAGAGAAATGCAAATCAAAACCACCCTAAGATACCATCTCACTCCAGTAAGATTGGCAGCCATTATGAAGTCAAACAACAACAAGTGCTGGCGAGGATGTGGGGAAAAGGGTACACTTGTACATTGCTGGTGGGACTGCAAATTGGTGCAGCCAATTTGGAAAGCAGTATGGAGATTTCTTGGAAAGCTGGGAATGGAGCCACCATTTGACCCAGCTATTCCCCTTCTCGGTCTATTCCCTAAAGACCTAAAAAGAGCATGCTACAGGGACACTGCTACATCGATGTTCATAGCAGCACAGTTCACAATAGCAAGACTGTGGAACCAACCTAGATGCCCTTCAATAGACGAATGGATAAAAAAATGTGGCATTTATACACAATGGAGTATTACTCTGCATTAAAAAATGACAAAATCATAGAATTTACAGGGAAATGGATGGCATTAGAGCAGATTATGCTAAGTGAAGCTAGCCAATCCCTAAAAAACAAATGCCAAATGTCTTCTTTGATATAAGGAGAGTAACTAAGAACAGAGTAGGGACGAAGAGCAGGAGAAGAAGATTAACATTTAACAGGGATGAGAGGTGGGAGGGAAAGGGAGAGAGAAGGGAAATTGCATGGTAATGGAAGGAGACCCTCAGGGTTATACAGTGGAGGGGGTAGAGAGAGAGGAGGGGAAGGGAGGGGAGCGGTGGGGAGGGGGGAGGGTGGAGGATGGGAAAGGCAGCGGAGCACAACAGACACTAGTATGGCAATATGTAAATCAATGGATGTGTAACTGATGTGATTCTGCAATCTGTGTATGGGGTGAAGGTGGGAGTTCATAACCCACTTGAATCAAAGTGTGGAATATGATATGTCAAAAAATTTGTAATGTTTTGAACAACCCATAATAAAAAATTAAAAAAAAAATAAAACTTCCAGTAAAATATTGAATAAGATCAATAACAAATCTGGAGGAATCAGTACATGCTTTTATGAAATACTGTAGAGGTATCACAACCCAAACATGTTATTGGCACAAAACCAGACACGAGCCAATGGAACAAAATAGAGATACCAAAAATATACCAATATAGTTATAGAAAACTGTTGACACAGGTTCCAGGAACATGCTTGGAGAAATAAAATCCTCTTTAAAAAATGGTGCCAAGAAAATTGAATATCCACATGAAGAAGATTGAAATTTCACCCCATTTTTCACCCGGTCCAAAAATCAAATCTAAGTGAATAAGAAACCTAATTGTAAGACTGGATATTCTGACATTAAAATGAAGCATAAGCAAAAGAGTTTAAGACACTGGCACAAGCAATGATTTTCTGAGTAGGATTCCCAAGCACAGGAAACAAAAGCAAAAATTGACAAATAGGATTACATCAAACTAAACATCTGCTGCACAATAAAGGAAACAATTAAGTGAAGGGACAACTTAAAGAATGAAAGAAAATATTTGCCAATTATTCATCTGACAGAACATTAATGTACAGAATATATGTAGAACTAAAAATGCTTAACAGTATGAAACAAATAATACAATTACTATGGGCAAATGATCTGAATATTCACTTCTCAAAAGAAAAGGCTCAAATGGCCAATAAATTCATGAAAAAAATGCTCAATATCATTAACCATCTGGAAAATACAAATTAAAGTTATAATGAGAAATAATATTTATCATCACAGTTAGAATGGCTATTATTAAAATACCAAAAAAAAAAAGAAATACTGGAAAGTATGGGTAGTAGACAAAGTCTTATATACTGTTGTTGGGAATGTATAATAGTTTAGCTAGTGTAGGGAACAGTATGGATGCTCCTTAAAAAGCTGAAAATATTTGTATTGTATGATGATCACTAGGCAATGCTGAGCTGACGTGGATCTCAGGTGAGCAGTCTGCGCCCCTCAGAACACACACTGAGCCCGGAGCGGGTGAATTCAGGCTCCCGTTGGCCTGCATCTTGCAGACAAACCCCTGTGACTTAGCGCTAAATGCTCCCGCTGAAACAACTTGTCGGCTCCTCCATGAACCTGTGGAGGTTAATACCAACCGAGCCGTCATAGGCAGTGGCCACAGGGTTGAGACGGGGCTTGGGAGAGCCGGTCAGGACCCACCCGTTGCATCGAACACCTGGCAAAGGGAACAAACTGTCCCCATTCGCATGGGATATCACCATGGCAGAGAACTGACGTCACCAGAATGCGGAGGAGGAGATAACTTCATTGAAACTGGCGGCGGCAGGTGTGTAACCCCCTAGCCTTCCCTCTCCACACAGCGGGGAAACCTCAAGGGCCCCTCCCAGCATTCCTGTGAGTGTGATAGTCAGACCGAGGGAATCAGGAACGGCGCAGGACCCCCGGCTACCACTCCCACCAGCGCTGACAACTGAGGTCTCTTGCACCAGCTCCCGGAGGCGTGGCTACCGGAGGGCAGGCAAAACACACTGAGGGTTCTCAGCCCCTCGCTCCACAACCTTAGGGTCTTAGGGAATGGCAAGTAGGGAGAGTGTGCCCAGTCGTTCAAGAAAATAGTGCTCCAGGGAGCAGCAGACCTGGCGTGTAGCCAGTATTGTGGTGAGCGTCACCAGTGAGAAGGGCCTGGCTGGAGGAAAAGTGGGGAAGTGACTGGACACAAGAAAAGGCCCTAGGCACTCAGGATTGGAGACCCGCCCAGTCGGGGAGGAGGAGCTGCTTCACAGCGATTGGTTTGTGTGTATTGAGAGAAGCTTGGCCCGGTAGGCACAGCTCCACCTACTGGGAGAGAAGTTAATCGAACTCTAAGACTGCATTTAAAATTTTTTTTATTATTGTTTTTTTAAATTTTTAAAATTATTTTTAAAATTTTTCTCTTTTTTTATTTTCTATTTTTTCTTTTGTCTTTTCAATTTCCTTATTCCCCTTTCCTTGAATTCTACCTGTTTACTCTCATTCTCTTTAGTGACTTCTTCCCTCCCCTTCTAATACCTTTCCTCCCAAGCATCACGATGCTGTTTATGTGTAATATACTAAATATCTATAGGTAAATGTTCTGAGTTGTTATATAGTGCTACCAAGTCCCTAGCTACCCCCAAATACTCCAGACCATTCTCCTGTTAATATCCCTCATCAGTAGAGCAACCTTCCAAGGTTACCAAGAGATACCAACCTCAATACCATCACATCATTCGACCTAAATATAAGTCCCAAGACCAAACTGCAAACCTATATGCCATCAGAATCTGTACACAGTTTAGGAAACGAATGAATCTGCATTAAAATGCAACAAAACTCATCATCTCTCGTCATAGTCTCCCATCACAAAAGAGAGACCCCAGAGACACACAAACCAAATAAATTTATAGGAGTAAACAGTAACTCAGCAGTCAAACAGAACAAGAAGTAACATGAGCAGTATGAAAAAGCAAGGAAGAAAAGGAGTACAAACAATGCAGGACAGCCGAAATATACAGGAGGATATAGAGGCATCAGAAAAATGGTCAAATAAAGAACTCAAGGAATACCTTAGACAGATGGAATGGAATCTTAAAGAGGACATGAGACAGCAAATTCAAACAATGAAAGAACACATTGAAAATGAATTACATAAACAGGTAAAAGAAGCAAATAAGCATCTTTATCAGGAGATAGAGATTATAAAAAAAAATCAATAATCCTAGAAATGAAGGAAACGATAAACCAAATTAAAAACTCAAATGAGAGTATCACTAACAGAGTGGAGCAAGTAGAAGCAAGAACGTCAGATAATGAAGACAAAATATATCATCTTGAAAAGAGTCTAGCCAACTCATAAAGGCTGGTAAGAAATCACAAGCAAAACATCCAAGAGATATGGGATACCATAAAAAAAACAAACTTAAGAGTCATTGGGATAGAGGAAGGTATAGAGGTTCAAACCAAGGGAATGAGCAATCTGTTGAATGAAATAATTATAGAAAATTTTCAAGACATAAAAAAGGAAACAGATGTACAAATTGTAGATGCATACAGGACACCGAGCATACAAAATCACAGTAGACCAATGCCAAGACACATTGTTAGGAAGATATCCAATATACAGAACAAAAAGAAAATATTAAAAGCTACAAGAGAAAGGAGGCAGATTACATTCAGGGGTAAACCAATAAGGTTAACGGTGGATTTTTCATCACAGATGCTGAAAGCGAGAAGATCCTGGAACAACGTATTTCAAACTCTGAAAGACAATGGATGCCAACCAAGAATTTTGTATCCAGCAAAATTAAGCTTCAGGTATGACAACGAAATAAAAACCTTTCATGATAAACAAAAGTTAAAAGAATTTGCAGCCAGAAAACCAGCATTGCAAAGCATCTTGAGCAAAGGAAGAAATGACACAAGGAAGAAATGAAAAACAATAACCAAAACCAACAGTGGGAAGTACCTTAGTAAAGCGAGAGGTGGGTGGGGGGGGGAAAGCTAATCATGGAGAAACAAACCAAATTTTAAAAAAAGATAAATAATCAAACATGGCTGGAAATACAAACCATATATCAATAGTAACTCTAAATGTTAATGGCTTAAACTCACCAATAAAGTGGCATAGGCTGGTAACATGGATTTAAAAAAAAATCCAACAATATGCTGCCTCCAGGAGACACATCTGATTGGAAAAGACATACACAGGCTGAAGGTGAAAGGTTGGGAAAAATCATACCATGCACACGGTACTCAGAAGCAAGCAGGTGTGGCCATCCTCATATCAAATAAAATCGACTTTAAGACTAAGTTAATCAAAAGGGATAAGGAAGGACATTATATACTGTTAAAAGGAACCATTCACCAACAAGACATAACAATTATCAATATTTATGCACCAAATAAGGGTGCTGCGACATTCATAAAACAAACTCTCCTCAAGTTAAAGAATCAAATAGACCACAACACAATAATTATGGGTGACTTCAACACATCTCTCTCACCATTGGACAGATCCTCCAAACAAAAGTTGAATAAAGAAACTATAGAACTCAATATCACAATCAATAACCTAGACTTAACTGACATATATAGAATATATCAACCACCATCAAGTAGATATACTTTTTTTCTCAGTAGCACATGGATCCTTCTCAAAAATAGACCATATATTATGCCATAGGGCAACCCTCAGTAAATATAAAGGTGTGGAGATAATACCATGCATTTTATCTGATCATAATGGAATGAAACTGGAAATCAATGATAAAAGAAGGAAGGAAAAACCCTACATCACATGGAAAATGAACAATATGTTACTGAATGATCAATGGGTTACAGAAGACATAAAGGAGGAAATAAAAAAATTCTTAGAGATGAATGAAAACACAGGTACAACATATCGGAATCTATGGGACACAATGAAAGCAGTTTTAAGAGGGAAATTCATTGCCTGGAGGTCATTCCTCAAAAAAAAAAAAGAAAAAACCAACAAATAAATGAGCCCACACTTCATCTCAAAGTCCTAGAAAAGGAAGAGCAAAACAACAGCAAATGTAGCAGAAGGCAAGAAATAATTAAAATCAGAGTGGAAATCAGCGAAATTGAAACAAAAGAAACTATTGAAAAAATTGACAAAACTAAAAGTTGGTTCTTTGAAAATATAAATAATATTGACAGACCCTTAGCCATGCTAATGAAGAGAAGAAGAGAGAGAACTCAAATTACTAACATACGGGATGAAAAAGGCAATATCACAACAGATGCTACAGAAATACAGAAGACAATTAGAAATTATTTTGAAACCCTATATTCCAATAAAATAGAAGATAGTGAAGACATTGATAAATTTCTTAAGTCATATGATTTGCCCAGACTGAGTCAGGAGGATACACACAACTTGAACAGACCAATATCAATGGATGAAATAGAAGAAGCCATCAAAAGACTACCAACCAAAAAAAGCCCAGGACCGGATGGATATACAGCGGAGTTTTACAAAACCTTTAAAGAAGAATTAATATCAATACTTTTCAAGTTATTTCAGAAATAGAAAAAAAGGGAGCTCTTCCAAATTCATTCTATGAGGCCAACATCACCCTGATTCTGAAACCAGACAAAGACACTTCAAAGAAAGAAAACTACAGACCAATATCTCTAATGAATCTAGATGCAAAAATCCTCAATAAAATTCTGGCGAATCGGACACAAAAGCATATCAAAAAAATTGTACACCATGATCAAGTAGGATTCATCCCTGGGATGCAAGGCTGGTTCAATATATGGAAATCAATAAATGTTATTCCCCACATCAATAGACTTAAAGATAAGAACCATATGATCATCTCGATAGATGCAGAAAAAGCATTCGACAAAGTCTAGCATACCTTTATGTTCAAAACTCTAGAAAAACTAGGGATAACAGGAACTTACCTCAACATTGTAAAAGCTATATATGCTAAGCCTCAGGCTAGCATCATTCTAAATGGAGAAAAACTGAAGGCATTCCCTCTAAAATCTGGAACAAGACAGGGATGCCCTCTCTCACCACTTCTATTCAATATAGTTCTCAAAATACTGGCCAGAGCAATTTAGACAGATGAAAGAAATTAAAGGCATAAAAATAGGAAAAGAAGAACTTAAATTATCACTATTTGTGAACGACATGATTCCATACATAGAAGACCCAAAAGGGTCTACAAAGAGACTACTAGAACTAATAAATGAATTCAGCAAAGAGGCAGGATATAAAATCAACACGCATAAATCAAAGGCATTCCTGTTTATCAGCAACAAAACTTCTGAAATGGAAATGAGGAAAAACACCCCATTCACAATATCCTCAAAAAAAAAAAATAAAATACTTGGGAATCAACCTAACAAAAGAGGTGAAAGATTTATACAATGAAAACTACAGAACCCTAAAGAGAGAAATAGAAGAAGATCTTAGAAGATGGAAAAATATACCCTGTTCATGGATAGGCAGAACTAACATCATCAAAATGGCGATATTACCCAAAGTTCTCTATAGGTTTAATGCAATGCCAATCAAAATCCCAATGGCATTTCTTGTAGAAATAGATAAAGCAATCATGAAATTCATATGGAAAAATAAACGACCCAGAATAGCAAAAGCAACTCTAAGCAGGAAGTGTGAATCAGGCGGTATAGCGATAACAGATTTCAAACTATACTACAGAGCAGTAGTAACAAAAACAGCATGGTACTGGTACCAAAACAGGCGGGTGGACCAATGGTACAGAATAGAGGAGACAGAGACTAATCCACAAAGTTACAACTATCTTATATTTGATAAAGGGGCTAAAAGCATGCAATGGAGGAAGGATAGCATCTTCAACAAATGGTGCTGGGAAAACTGGAAATCCATATGCAACAAAATGAAACTGAATCCCCTTCTCTCGCCATGCACAAAAGTTAACTCAAAATGGATCAAGGAGCTTGATATCAGATCAGAGACTCTGCGTCTGATAGAAGAAAAAGTTGGCTCCGATCTACATATTGTGGGATCGGGCTTCAAATTCCTTAATAGGACACCCATAGCACAAGACTTAATAACAACAATCAACAAATGGGACTTACTTAAACTAAAAAAAGTTTTTTCTCAGCAAGAGAAAGAATAAGAGAGGTAAATAGGGAGCCTACATCCTGGGAACAAATCTTTACTCCTCACACTTCATATAGAGCCCTAATATCCAGAGTATACAAAGAACTCAAAAAATTAAACAATAAGATAACAAATAACCCAATCAACAAATGGGCCAAGGACCTGAACAGACACTTCTCAGAGGAGGACATACAATCAATCAACAAGTACATGAAAAAATGCTCACCATCTCTAGCAGTCAGAGAAATGCAAATCAAAACCACCCTAAGACACCATCTCACTCCAGTAAGATTGGCAGCCATTATGAAGTCAAACAACAACAAGTGCTGGCGAGGATGTGGGGAAAAGTGTACACTTGTACATTGCTGGTGGGAATGCAAATTGGTGCAGCCAATTTGGAAAGCAGTATGGAGATTCCTTGGAAAGCTGGGAATGGAACCACCATTTGACCCAGCTATTCCCCTTCTTGGACTATTCCCTAAAGACCTTAAAAGAGTGTACTATAGGGACACTGATACAACGATGTTCATAGCAGCACAATTCACAATAGCTAGACTGTGGAACCAACCTAGATGCCCTTCAATAGATGAATGGTTAAAAAAATGTGGCATTTATACACAATGGAGTACTACTCAGCACTAAAAAATGACAAAATCATGGCATTTACAGGGAAATGGATGGCATTAGAGCAGATTATGCTAAGTGAAGCTAGCCATTCCCTAAAAAATAAATGCCAAATGTCATCTTTGATATAAGGAGAGCAACTAAGAACAGAGCAGGGAGGAAGAGCATGAGAAGAAGATCACCATTAAACAGGGACTAGAGGGGGGAGGGAAAGGGAGAGAGAAGGGAATTGCATGGTAAAGGAAGGAGACCCTCATTGTTATACAAAATACATATAAGAGGAAGTGAGGGGAAAGGGGAAAGAAAAGAAGAGAGAGAAATGAATTACAGTAGATGGGGTAGAGAGAGAATATGGGAGGGGAGGGCAGGGGAGGGGAGGGGGGATAGTAGAGGATAGGAAAGGCAGCAGAATACAACAGTCACTATTAGGGCAATATGTAAATCAGTGGATGTGTAACTGATGTGATTCTGCAATATGTATACAGGGTAAAAATGGGAGTTCATAATCCGCTTGAATCAAATGTATGAAATATGATATGTCAAGAGCTTTGAAATGTTTTGAACAACTAATAATAAAAAAAAGAATTATTGTATGAGCCAGGTATCACACTCCTGGGTATATATTCAAAGGAAATTAAATCAGCATACCGAAGTGGTACTTAATAGCCCATATTTATTGTAGTACCATTAACAATTGCTGATATGGAATCAGCCTAAGTGCCCATCAACAGATGATTAGATAAGGAAAAAAGTATATATATACATATATATTTTATATATATGTATACACACACACACACACATACACACACACACACACCCACTGGAGTATTTCATAGCCTAAGGAATGAAATCCTATAATTTGTAGCAAAATGAATGGGATTGGAGTACATCATGTTAAATGCAATAACCCAGACAAAGAACTAGTATTGAATGTTCTCTCTCATATGTAGAAACTAGGAAGACCAAAACAAAACAAAAAGCAGAATAAAACAAAACAAATACACGAACGCGCGCGAGCGCGCACACACACACACACACATTCACACACCCCAAAACAGAAGAAGAGGAGGAGGAAGAAGAAGAAAAAGATGACCTGAAGAAAAGAAAAGGGATTACTAGGGACTGGGAAGAGTTCCAGTGTAGGTGGGCTAAGGTAGAAGAAGGGTGGATGGGCAAGACCAATGCTGCTATATACACATATGAAAATATCACATTGAATCCTATTACATACAATATGCACAATTAATATGTAAAAAAAGAAATGCAGGGGATTTTGTGTTTTGATTTATTGAATTTACTTATTCTAATAGTTTAGAAAATGGAGTTGTTGGGGGATATGTACATACACATATGTATGTCATATATATAAAATTATATATAATGTATAGATAATTATGACATCTGCAAATAGAGAAAATTATACTTCTAACCTTCTGATGTGGATGCCTTTTATTTATTTTTCTTGACTGCTCTGGTTAGGACTGCCAATACTATGTTGGACAGAAGTGGTAAGAGTGGGCGTCTTTTAGGGAAAAAATACTCCTGATCTTAGAGGGAAAGTTTTCAACTTTTCACCATTGGGTATGATATTAGTTATGGGTTTTTCGTATACAACCTTTATTATATTGAGGTGTACTTATCTTCTATCTCTACTTTTTAAAGAATTTTTATAGCGAAAGAATGTTGAATTTTGTGAAGTGCTTTATCTGCATCTATAGATAAGATCATGTGATTTTCCTCACTTATCCTTTTTATGAAGTTTTGTCCTTCTTTTAGATTTGTGTATGCAAAACAATTCATGTATCCTAGGGACAAATATAACCAGGTTATTGTTGTTGGATTCTATTTCCTAACATTTTGTTGTGGACTTTTGCACCTGTATAGATTAGGGATATTGGCCTGTAGTTTTCTTTTCTTGTTATGTCTTTGTTTGGCTTTGGTTTCAGGGTGCTGCTGGCATTATTAAAAAGTTTGAAGTTTCTTCCTCTTCATTTTTTAAAGGAAATACTTTAGAAAGATTAGCATTTATTCTTCTTTATGTGTTTGGTAGAATATGTGTAGGAGACCACCTGATCCTGGACTTTTCTTTTTTAGGTTGTTTTTGATTATTTACTTAATCTCCATATTACTTAGAGGGCTATTCAGATTTTCTATTTCTTTACAATTACTCTTGGTAAGATCCAGGTGTTTTTACTCTGCTAACTTCATCCATCCTCCCAGGTGTTTTTAATCAGTCTTTCATTCTTTTATAGTTCCAGGCTTTTTCTAATATGACCCAATTTTCTATCCTTCCACATGTCTTGAAATTTAATTCTTTTAGACCTCAGAATCTATTATTAGCAAAATACCCAACATCCTTCTCCACGTTGCCTCTAACTCTACATTTCAAACATGGTTTCCAACTAAGAATTTGAATCCCTTTATATCTCTATTAAGAGGTGATCATTTTAAAAATTAAAACATAGTAATTGTACATATTTATGGGCTATGATGTGATAATTGTATGCACATATAAATGTGTAATGATAGATCCAGGCAATTAGTATTTCCCTTTCCTTAAACATTTTATCATTTCTTTGTGTTAGGAAATCAAACTTCCCTTTTGTAGTATTTTGTAAAATACATTGCTAAGAGTCAGCCAAGTATATGATGCATGGCATTTTTGGTTGAAAGGTGATGCCAGCTAGCCATTGAGATGATATGATTATGTTAAGATTTGCATTCATATGGATATTGGACTCCTGCTGTTCACCTTGGCCTGCTACGGGACTCCTGGAGAGTTCCCATTGGTTGGGGAAATACAGTAGGAGGGAGTTCCGGGGGAGGAACTTCCTCTGGGGGTTCCGGGAGAACGCCGCGTGGGTGGATCGACGATCTTCCTGGGGGCCTACAGAACATTGGCGGCAGTTTCAAAAAATAAAGTTTGTTCCTGCTTGAGTGGCTCGTGATTTTGTGCCTAGCCAGACTGCGGCATTTGGTGGCCGGTATGGGGAATGCCTGAAGCTTGGAGGTGAGTAAAATTGCTCGCCCCTGAGGGAAGGCGACAAAATGGGTGACCATTTCAAAAAACAATGTGTCCTTGTTTTGATTTATTTTGTTTTTGTTTCAAGCTGCCTATCTCTAGAATTTTCTCAGGCAAACTGGGAAAAATGGTTGGCTCAAGGTTTGAAGTTGTTGGGCCCTGAGAAAGAGAAAATTGATACAACTATTCTTTGTTCCGTTTTTGTTTCATTCTGTTTCGGTTTTGTTTTATGCTATCTTATTGGGTTGCATTACCTTTATAGTAGATTAGAAACTAGTAAAAAACAAACCGAAAAACTGTTAAGTAAATTGTTAGAGGTCCAGACTATGGTAGAAAACATGTTAGGTCAAGCAAAAGAGAAGGTCTCTCGAGCTAGTCAGAGGAAAATTTGAAGAAAGAAAGCTTAGAGGAAAAACAACCATCAGGCGGGGAATTACAACAGGAGGCTGCTACTAACTCTGTTCTATCAAAAGAGGGCGTAATTCAACCAACAGCTCCATCTACAGCTGAGCGGCCCTCAACTCCCGTAGTTGATGGACGGAATCCTGAGGCAGGACCCCAAAGATTAGCATGCCCTGTACTTGAGCAGGCAGGAGGGCAACAAATTCACTGTGCTTTAGATTTCAAAACAGTGAAGCAATTAAAGGAGGCTGTAACAACCTATGGGTCACAAGCACCCTTCACTGTGAGCATGGTCAAATCCATTACCAACTTAGACATGACGCCAGCAGATTGGGCTAACATGTGTCGATCTGTGCTAAATGGAGGACAATATTTGTTATGGAAGGTTGCCAATGAGGAATTTTGCATGGAGACAGCTAGGCAAAATGCAGCAGCCAGTTACCCTCAAGGAAATCTAGATATGTTATTAGGAAAAGGACCTTATGAGGGTCAACGGCAACAAATTGAATATGATCCTGGCGTATACGCACAAATTGCTGTAGATGCGGTTAGGGCATGGAAAACTTTACAGGGGCATGGAGATTTACAAGGACAATTATCTAAGGTAATACAAGGAACTAATAAACCTTACGTTGAATTTGTAGATAGGCTTATTCAAACAGCTTCCAGAATATTTGGAGATACAGAACAGGCAGTGCCATTTATAAAACAACTGGCTTATGACCAAGCAAATTGTTGCTGCAGAGAGAGATTAGACCATGGAGACATGAAGATTTAAACACATATATTAAATTATGTAGAGACATTAATGAACAAGGGCAAGTCTTAGCAGCAGTACAACAGGCTTTAGATGCCAGGCCAAAAACATGCTATAATTATGATCAAATAGGACATTTTAAAAGGAGTTGCCCCATAGGAGGAGGGTTTAACAAAGCTAGGTATCAAAGGAATAGAATACCGGGTATTTGCCCACGATGCTGTAGAGGGAAACATTGGGCTAATGAGTGCCGTTCTCAAACCACCATAGAGGGTATTCCGTTATCAAAAAACAGGCAAGGACCAAGTGTTTACCCACGATATTGTGGAGAAAGGCATCAGGCTCCATTGCCAAAAAACGGACTGGAGGGCCCAATGCTCTGGGGCCCCAAACCACAAATATAAGGGGCAATGGAGGAACCCAGCAGCACCATCAAGGTAGTGCCCAGGACGCATTATCCATTAAATCCCTCATCAGACAAACTAGAGGGAGCACAGGGTTGGACATCTGCACCTCTGCCAGAGCAGTACTAACTCCAGAGATGGGAGTTCAAATCATTCCCACAGGAGTAAAAGGACCTCTTCCCCAAGGAACAGTAGGCTTATTATTGGGACGCAGTTCTTCAACACTAAAAGTACTTATGATAAGTCCTGGGGTAATTGATCCCGATTATGAGGGTGAAATAAAAATTATAGCTAGTTCTCCAAGAGGTATATCAGTAATTTCACCAGGAGATAGAATAACACAGTTATTAATAATACCCAGCCTGCATGATAAATTTTCCAGTCGTACTGTAGAAAGAGGTTCCAAGGGATTAGGCTCCACAGGTGTAGATTGGGCTATGCTGTCTTTAAATTTAGATTCTCGCCCCATGCTAAAACTAAATATTCAAGGACATGACTTTAATGGGATACTGGACACAGGTGCTGACCTTAGCATCATATCTTGTCAAGAATGGCCAAAACATTGGCCATTACAACAAGCCACTCAAATGCTTCGAGGCCTAGGAGTGGCAACTAATCCCCATAGAAGTGCAATGGTATTAGATTGGAAGGATCCTGAAGGATGTGAAGCCCTATGTATTGGATCATCTTCCTATAAATTTATGGGGACGAGATGTCCTAGATCAATTAGGTTTGACATTAACAAATAACATCAATCCTAACACACCCACTACTAGGGCTAGACAAGGCTTTAGGAAAGAAAAAAGATTAAGAGAACAAGAACAAGGTATGATAGCACCAATTCAAATAGATCAAGAAATAAATAGACATGGATTGGGTTTTCAGAAAGGGCCACTGAAACAATCAAAATTACTTGGAAATCAGAAAGACCAGTGTGGGTTCCTCAGTGGCCCCGACTAAAGAAAAGATACAAGTAGCCCATGACCTGATCAAACAACAATTAGCAGAGGGACATATACAACCTTCCGTATCTCCCCATAATACTCCCATTTTTGTCATTAAAAAGAAATCTGGTAAATGGAGATTATTGCAAGATTTAAGAGCCATTAATAATGAGATGGTTATTATGGGACCTGCTCAATCAGGGATTCCCCAATTGTCTGCTTTACCAAAAACCTGGTATGTTTTAGCTATAGATATTAATGATTTTTTTTTCAATTCCAATTCATCCCAAGGATAGTCCACATTTTGCATTTACTATCCCTGCACTAAATCATGAAGGTCCTGATCAGAGATATGAATGGAAAGTACTCCCTCAAGGGATGGCTAATAGTCCAACTATGTGTCAAATTTATGTTAACAAAGCAATACGGCCACTTAGAAATCAAAATCCTGAACTACAAATATTTCACTATATGGATGATGTGTTATTGGCACATAAAGATAAAAACACATTGCTAGAATGTTATGCCACACTTACAAATTTATTAAAAAATTATAATCTAGAGATAGCAATAGATAAAGTACAATTAAATCTTCCAATTAATTATTTAGGAGTTCTATTATCCTCAACCATGGTCTGTCCACCAAAAATTCAAATACGAGTAGATCAACTCAAATCATTTAATGACTTTCAAAAGTTATTGGGAGACATAAATTGGATAAGGCCTTATCTAGGCATACCGACAGGAGAGTTGGGACCTTTATTTGATATTCTAAAAGGTCCATCAGATCCAAATTCACCCCGCATGTTGACGCCTGAAGCAAGAAAGGCATTAAAAATCATTGAAACATATATGGAAAATATGCATTTGGATAGAATTGATATAAGTTTGCCTTTATTATTTATTGTACTGCCAACAAAAAATATTCCTACAGGAGTATTTTGGCAAGAAGGTCCATTATTATGGATACATTTATCTTATTCTCCTAACACTATTCTTACTAGATATCCTGAGGCTGTAGGACAATTAATACTCAAAGGAATAAAAGCAGCAAAGGGAGTGTTTGGGATTTCTCCCAATAAAATTATTACTCCATATACTATGGATCAAATTGATGAGTTAGCTAATGAGTTAAATACTTGGGCAATAATCATGTGTAAATCTAATGTTTCATTTGGTAATCACTTACCATCTAATCCTTTGTTGTCTTTTTGGTCTAAGCATCCTGTAGTTTTTCCAAAGATGACAAGAAAAACCCCTATCATGAATGCTCCAAATGTATTCACTGATGGGTCAAAATACAGCAGCAGTAGTTACCCCTGATCAAACTTTTATATTTTTAGTACCCAATCAGCTCAAAAGGTAGAGCTTAATGCAGTATTACAAGCTTTTATGATGTTTAAAGATTCTGTATTTAATTTATTTTCTGATAGTCATATGTAGTTAATGCTATAGTATCCCTTGAAGATGCTGGTAGGATTTCCTCTTCTTCTACTGTTTTCTCTTTGTTTTCCACTATACAAAGTCTAATCTGGGACAGAAAAGATCCATTCTTTATAGGACATATCAGGGCACATACAGGATTGCCTGGAGCCCTTAGTTTGGGCAATGAATTAGCAGATAAATCTACACATGACATACATATTTTCTCCACAATAGAAGAAGCTATAAATTTTCATAAAAGGTTCCATGTCAATGCTAATACTTTACAAAAGCATTTTAAAATAACTAAAGAACAAGCCCGACATATAATAAAACAATGTCCAAATTGTGTGACATTTTTATCACAAGTTAATCTTGGAGTCAATCCTAGAGGACTGATACCTAACCATATTTGGCAGATGGACATCACACACTTGCCAGAATTTGGAAAATTAAAATATTTGCATGTTACAGTTGATACTTCTTCTGGATTTTTGATGGGCTTCCTTCATGCTGGAGAAAAAACTAAAGATGTTATAGCTCATTGCTTACAAAATTTTGCCACTGTGGGCGTTCCAAAACAGTTAAAAACAGATAATGGTCCTGGTTATGCTTCTACCTCTTTTAAACAATTTTGCTCATCATTTGGCATTACTCACATAACAGAAATTCCATACAATCCACAAGGACAAGGCATAGTTGAAAGAGCTCATCAAACTATTAAAATGTACTTATTAAAACAAAAGGAGGGAATTGGAAAGGGGTATATATCCCCCAAAGATAAACTTAAAATAACCCTTTTTACTCTAAACTTTTTAAATTTGGATTCATCAGGGCTTAGTGCTGCGGAAAGACATTTGTATCCAAAAAATGTACATAAGCCTAAGGTACTTTGGAAGGATATTCTAACAGGACAATGGAAAGGTCCTGACCCAGTGATTGTCTGGAGTCGGGGTTCTGTTTGTGTTTTTCCACAGGGAGAACAGCAGCCGATTTCGATTCCAGAGAGATTAACCAAAACAATTTCTACAGACCAAAAGGAAGATAATTTGACTCAAATCCATAACAGCTGATATCCAGAACTCCAGCTTGGCTATTCTTACATCTGCAACAGTGATTAACCAGGATGCTTTTTTTCAATATCTATTTTATTATTGCTTTTTCCCACATCATAAAGTTCTATTTTATTTTTGAGCTCATACAGACCTAGGTTAATGTTTTTCTGATCAGTTTTATTTTTTGACTGTGGAGTTTTTAAACATTGCAATGGAGATTTCACCTAGGTAAAGCTACAAGGCCTTTACTATTGTCTTATGTGTTGTATGTTATGTGTGCACACTTCTGTCTTGTGTTGTATGTCTGTATGTGCGTATGTCCATATATCATATAAGAGGAGTGCTCATGAATATGGATCCGAATTTTTTTTATTATTCACGTGATTTTAATAGTTTAATTTAATTTGGGTAAACAGCTGTTGAGGATTGTTTTAATATATGAACAAATAGGAGGTTAACAGATCTGTTTGTTTACTTTCACCTTTCCTTTTCATTATATTTAATAATTCTGTTCAGGATAATGTAAATTGTTCTAAAAATTGTTTTCTTAGTACCTGTTGAAATGTTACATATTTTTTTAGCATCATTGTCAGAATTCCTATTTTCATCCCAGTGCCGGTGAAGACAAAGATGAAACCAAACTACAACTTCTTCGAGAGTTATCACAACAAACTGTATAAACTGATACATCAATGATTAATAACTCAACAAGTAATGCTCAATCAATGAGTTGATTTATTTTGGGAGGATATGGACATATTGATAGATTCCTCTGCTTTGAACTGCTTACAGAACTTGCCTGGACTATGTATCACTTGTATGCATTGTGATCTATCTGTTGATGCAGCGAATTATGGTAGTGCTGGTGTATCTTTGCTGATGTGTCACCAGTGATGCAATTTTTCCTAGGAGCCGTCATTTGACTTGGTGTCATGGCATTTCTGTATCCTCCTCCCTTCTACTAGTGATGGTCTAATTTTGGGGGCCAACAGAGGTGAGGCAAAGAACCTCACCCCCCCCCCCCCACTGGTGCATAGGCCTATCCACAAGTATGGCTATATGCTGGACCGGTAGTCAGTGATGGGTATGATCCAATTGCAGTGGTATCAACCTAAGACAGGAGGCTGACGCCTAGAGGTCAGTTTTCCGATGACGGGTAAGAACCATATGTTGAATTGGACAAACCTAACAGGCACGGTCCCTAGCCACATTGCTTGTTGCTTAATTAAACAGAAGGGAGGAGATGCTAAGAGCCAGCCAAGTATATGATGCATGGCATTTTTGGTTGAAAGGTGACGCCAGCTAGCCATTGAGATGATATGATTATGTTAAGATTTGCATTCATATGGATATTGGACTCCTGCTGTTTACCTCAGCCTGCTACGGGACTCCTGGAGAGTTCCCATTGGTTGGGGAAATACAGTAGGAGGGAGTTCCGGGGGAGGAACTTCCTCTGGGGGTTCCGGGAGAACGCCGCGTGGGTGGATCGACGATCTTCCTGGGGGCCTACAGAACATTGGCGGCAGTTTCAAAAAATAAAGTTTGTTCCTGCTTGAGTGGCTCGTGATTTTGTGCCTACCCAGACTGCGGCAATATATAATAAATTGTTATGAACTATAGCTACCCTACTATGCTATGAAACATTGGAACTTATTATTCCTATCTGATTATGTAACCTCCTTGGAATTTTGATAGGCATTGCCCTGAATCTGTAAATTGCTTAGGGTGTGAAAGCTTGTGATATTGAACATTTTTCTTATACTTATTGGTCATTTGTATTTTTCTTTTGAAAAATGTCTATGTAGACATATTCAAATATTATGAATTTGCAACTGTTGGTCTGTTCTCTTAGTTTTTCAAATGTGATTCCAATGTCCACAGATGAGTTGTGTTTCCCAGCATTGTGTTATTTGCAAACTGATAAGCAGTCTTTTTTGTGTGTTCAGTTACTGACAGACACGTAGAACTAAAAAAACTACTAAGAAACTGTAGTTTTCTAATGAAGAACGTTTGCCATATTTAAATTTATTTATTGACATTATAGGTACAGTAATTCAATTGTGTATTAAACTACAAATTCACTAACAAATATATTATTTGAATTTTTATAATAAGTTTTGCATGATGATGTAATGAGTTCATTAGATTATTTGTCAACCTTGTGTAAGACAATTGCTATATCTTCATCCTAGGTGACTAGGAATTAATTCCTTTCATCTATATATCCACATCATTTATTGAGCACACATAATTATAACAATTATTGTTAACAATAATAACACACTAAGTTCAAGGCAAATAACTTCCTCAAAATGAAATGAGGTTTTTTCTTTTTGAATTTATGTGGTTGCAAAATACTGGCAATACACAAAGCATTGATATCAACTTGAACAAATATAACATTCAGGGAGGGAGGGAGCAACTAAGGGAGCAGTTTCTCACAGCAAACTAAACAATTTCAATTGCAAGGATATTGAACTTTTTTTCAAAACATAGAAACTTAACATTTTTTTTTTTATGAACTGAGTGTAATATTGATGTCCAAACTTGGTAAAGATAATATGAATGAGACTATTCTTACGAATGTTGATAAATACTTAAAATGAAAAGTAAGAAAATAAACAAGGAGAGAAATGAATTACAGTGGATGGGGTAGTGAGAGAAGATGGGAGGGGAGGGAGGGGGGATAGTAGAGGATAGTAAAGGTAGCAGAATACAACAGTTACTAATAGGGCATTATGTAAAAATGTGGATGTGTAACCGATGTGATTCTGCAATCTGTATTTGGGGTAAAATTGGGAGTTCATAACCAACTTGAATCTATTGTATGAAATATGATATGTCAATAGCTTTATAATGTTTTGAACAACCAATAAAAAAAATAAATTAAAAAAAAAATGAAAAGTTAGTAAACATAAGCCAGTATCACATTAAAGAATTAATCATTTTTACAACATGACCAAGCTGTTACAAAATAACTAGTAATATAATAATAATCAATGGATATAGTTCTATAACTATATACAGTATTTAATATATATAATTGTACATATGTGTGTATTATCTTCTCCTAAAAGTAAGTAACAACAGTTAATAAGAAAACATTCTTCATAAGTCAGAAGTAATACATATATCTATCTTCATTAGTCTTTAAAATTGTACTGGAAGTTTCAGACAAACCCCCAAAATAAAGAGATAATAACTATCATGCTAAGTGAAATAGATAATAGCTAACATGCTGTCATGAAATAAATAGTAACTATCATGCTAAGTGAAATAAGCCAGTCCCCAAAAAACAAAGGCTGAATGTTCTCTTTGATATGTGGATGCTAACACACAATAAGTGGGGAAGGGAAGAATAGAAGGTCATTGGATTAGACAAAGGGGAATGAAGGGAAGGGAGGCATGTTGGGAATAGAAAAGACAGTAGGATGAATTGAACATAACTTTCCTATGTTTATATATGAATACATGACCAGTGAAATTCCACCTCATATATAATCACAAGAATGGGATCCTAATTAGAATAAGTTATACTCTATGAATATGTAATATGTCAAAATACACTCTACTGTCATGTATAGCTAAAAAGAACAAATAAAAAGAAGAAGAAAAAGGAAAGGCAGAATTATCATATGCAAATTATCATCAGAATGCAAAAATTATCATAATTTGCATATTATTTTATTTAAAAATAAAATACAAGAAAATCAACAAAGAAATGCCTAAGGACTATGGGAGAATTCAGTATGCTATCTGGACATAAAATTAATATGCAACAATATTTATCAATACATCAAAATATCTATTAAGACTACTATTGCAAAAGTCATTTGACTCAGCAATTATATTTCTAGGAAGGCAATCTTTACACATGCTTGCACACTGATGAAATGGTGCATGCATTCAAGGTTATTCTTTGCAATGTTGTTTGTAGTGGTAAAATATTGGAAGCAGCCCAAATTTACATCAATAGGGAACTAGTTAATGAATTATGGAATATCTATACAATGTAATGTTGTGAAGCTGTGTCATTAAAGAAATGAAAATTTCTATGTACTAATAAGGAAATATGTATAGGATGTATTATGAAGTACAAATAAGAAGAGTGTATTTATGTTACTTTTTATGCTAAGGGGAGGATCAGAATCAATAACCATGTCTGCCTGGGTGTAAATTAAGAAAAATTGAATGATTACCTAAAACACTAAACATAAGTTATGTAAAAGGGAAGGAGATGGGAATTGGGCAAATAAGAGACAAAAATGAGAGGATGACATCAGTATAATTTTTTACATCCTAGTTTGTGAACCATATGGATTCTACATTGGTTGAGTCCTGAAAATTATTGTTAACAATATATCTGAAAATTTTCTTTAACTGGACAAATTATAAATCTGCAATGAAAACAGAACCATCTGTGCAGAAACATAATCCAATGCCACTTTATATAAACAATTTGCTCATTTCACAATTTATATATTACCTACATATGAGGTGCTCTGTGATTTCTGAGAAAAGAGAGCCCTATGAGAACTTAAAATCTGTTAAGAGGCAGATGCGTAAATAAATGCTAGCACCACTCTGTAGTAAGTGCCTTGAAAGAGTTAAATGTGGAGTATTAGGGGAGGGGACAGGGGACACCTAAATCGAACAGGATAGGAAGTTCCTGGGGGATAATATCTGTGGGTCTGAATCAAAAGGAAAAATATGGTTCAGAGTATGGTATGGGAAGAAGAGAAAACACATGGAAATGTGATAAAGTCTGGATTTATTGATGCATGACACACAATCAAGAACATATGTGAGTGGGAAGTAAGTGGAAATAGTAACAGAGAAGGAGACAGTGGCCAGAACACAAGGGCCTGGGGCAAAGCTAAATGCCATCAATAAAAGATCCTAAAACAGGGAGGTGAGGTTGTCAGTTTTGTGCTTCAGTACTGTTATGTAGGCAGCAATGTGGAATACAGATTAGTGGTTATCCAGAAAAGAGGCAGACATTGTCACTAAAAAGATATTGGCATAATATAAAAACAAAACAAAACAAAGCCTCCATTAATAAGTCTCTATTAATGAGAAGATGAATGAGAGATAGGTTAAAGAATCTGAGTGACAGGATTTGTAAGTATTAGGTGAGGTGTAGAACATTATTATCACTAATTATTTCTGTATATGTTCATTGAGAACACACTATTGAAGACTGAGTGTAGAACAAAACGAGAGAAGGGGTAGCAGGTCACTTGCAGCCTGCATTTTTACTGATAACAAACATTTATGTACATAGACAAAAGATATTGATAAATACCATTGAAGATTAGAGTACATGAAAGCAAATGACTGACTTTGTTAGTGATTTCTGAGAGAATTGTATTTAGGATGAGATCTGAATGACAAGAGGAAACTTAAAATAATGGGGAATATCATTCAAGCAAACATAAGAGCTAGTAAATCTAGGATGAAGAACTAGCCTGACATATTCTAAAAATGGTAAGCAGGCTAACATTTTAGAAATCTAAGAACAATACAAGGAGTTACAAAGAATTTGGAATTTCTTTTGACATTCAATATGAATGTAAGATTTTTTTTTTAGAGAGAATATATATATATATATATATATATATATATATATATATATATATATATATATATATATATAGTTTTCGGTGGACACAACATCTTTATTTTATTTTTATGTGGTGCTGAGGATCAAACCCAGCGCCCCGCGCATGCCAGGTGAGTGGGCTACTGATTGAGCCACATCCCCAGCTCAAAGCTAAGATTTTAAGCAGAAGGCTGATATGATCAGATTTATATTTTAAAAATATTATTTTAATTATTGAAAAAATTAATTGCAGGGGGAAATAACAGAAGCTTGAAGATTTATTAGATGGCTAAAATAATATTACAGGGAATATATCAGTGGTAAAGACAAAAATGGAGGTAAATGTATTTAGACTATGTTTTGTAGGTATAACACACAAAGCATACTGGTAGACTGCATTTTGGTATGAAAGACAGGACTCAAAGATTTGATTTTGAGCAATTTGAATAAAATGTGTGTTAGGATGGCCTTAGGCCTGAGCCTAAGCAACTCCATTTTAAAAACTCCAGTTTGAAACCAGCAGTTTCACCAGGCATACCCATAGAGCCCTCTAGTATGGCCACAAACAAGTTACTTCCCCTCACCCTGATAAACAGAGTGAAGCCCCTGGCTGGTTGTCCTCACCTGATAAGAAGAAAAGGTGAGAAGATCAGGGTGGAGACCACCAGATGTTTCTGACCCCAGAGTAAATTATGTCACTGAGAAATCCGGTGGTAGCTGATAAGGATTGAAAGGGGGATCAAAAGCCTCCAAATTTAGTATAAATAATAGAGCAAATGAACAGGGATTCAGCCAGCCAAAACAAGGATGCACTCAGAGAGCCTGATGAGGACCTGATATCCCATCACTTGTCATCATTTCCAGAGCCTCTGCATGATCCTCACCGCTCTCAATCTCTACCGCCTCGTCTAGACCTTGGTGAGAGCCGTACTTCTCCCTATGACCCTCTCCTCAACTGGTCGTCCACTCCACACCAGGAAAAGCCTTCCTTGGTTCCGACCTGGTCACCGCAGTCTGAGTGAGTGTGCATCTGCTGGACATAAAGCCTAAGGATTAAGACTTTTGAACTTAGCCTGCAGAGGAAATGTCTGTCATTAGCCTATCATGGTTACCTGTGTTTTGCAGTGCTTAGAATTAATCTAGAATTGTTTGCTGTGAATTAATTAATCTAGAATTGTTTTCTGTGAATTGATTATGTCTATTGCAGTGCCTAGCATTAAGAACTGTCATTTTCTTGATTAAGAGCCTATAGAGTGAAACTGTATTGAGTAATTTGAGTGAATAAAGCATTGAAAGGGGCAGAAACTCGTGGGCATTCTTTATTTCTCCCCTCGACTGCATACGTCACAGTTTTGCCCCCTTGGACAATGTGTTAATAAAAATTCATGTGAGGAAGAGTTAGAGGAGGAGAGTTTAGTGGGGAGAGATTCAAGAGTTAGAGCTCTGTTTGGGACATGTTAAATGTAGGCTGCCTACTGGATATCCAAATGGAGAGGTCAAAAAGGTATGGGATATTGTATGTAAATCTGGAGTTCTATAGCCCAAGAGTGTGGTGATACTGAAGTAGAGATGAGACTGTTCCAGAGAGGGAATGAGCAACTTCGATGACAATTACTAGGAAGTTGGATAAGAAAGATTAAAAATATTTAATGGAGGTTCCTTTTTGGTAATAAACCAAATAATCTCTAACTCAGTCTTTACTGATCTACTACAGGATTAAATCTAGTGAGAGAATCAGGTGTAAAGAAAATTCCTCAATAAACAGATAAATCATTACAAATGTTATGATGGAAAGGACTACATGTTAGAAGCAGGGGAGTTGAGGCTACTTCAATTGGAGATCAGAAAAAGACCTTCTTAGGAACTGATTTTTGAGCTGATTTCTGAAATAAAAGTGCTAGTCAAGACAAGGTTTTAAAAAAAAGATTTCCAAATAGATGGGTTGTTACCTGTAAAAGATAAAAGGGCAAAAAAATCTTGGTGCATTTAAGGATGTGAAAGAAAACCAGTGTGAATGGAGGAGAGTGAACAAGGAAGATGGGATATGAGTTTGAAGAGGTAGGAAGATCTGAGTCATGCAAGGACATTGGATATGATTCCAAGTATGAAGAGAAGCTGCAGAAAAGCTGTGAAGCAAAAGGGTGATGTAATCTTATAGACATTAAAGAAAACATAATTTCATTATGTTGAATGCTATGTAGTGAATGGATTTAGGAGATAATGTGTTTTAGTTATCTGTTTTTTTTTCACTGTGTCCACAACTTGACAAGAATAAAGTAGAGGAGGAAAAGTTTATTTGGGGCTCATAGTTTCAGAAGTCTCAGTCCATGGATGACTGATTCCACAGTTGCAGAACGTCATAGTGGAAGGACATGCATAGGAAAGCAGCTCAGAATGTGGCAACAAGGAAGCAGAGAGAGAACCAGGGACAAAATATATACCCCAAAGGCACATTCCAGTGACCTACCTACTCCAGCCACACCCTATCTGCCTATAGTTACCACCCAGTTAAATCATATCAGTGGGTTAATCCACTGATAAGGTTACAACTCTCATAATCTAATCATTTCATCTTTAAATGTTCTTGCATGGCTCACACATGAGCTTTTGGAGGATACCACATATCCAAGTTATAACAGAATGAAAAGAAGCAAGAAAGTCAGAAAGAAGGTTCTTGCATTGGTAGAAGATAATGGATTAGGATTTAGAATGAAGATGAAGAGAGTGAATTAAACTGATAAGATAGAACTATTGGGACTGGGGCTGTAGCTCAGTGGTAGAGCACTTGCCTAGCACATGTGAGGCACTAGGTTTTATTCTCAGCACCATATAAAAATACATAAATAAAATAAAGGTATTGTGTCCACCTACAACTAAGAAAAAATTTAAAAAATAGATAACACTATTACCAAGATAGTTCATATAGGCAAGAAAAAGTCAGAAGGTTTGAACAAGAGTTTGATGTGTTTATAAAACATAAAACTGTAATGTCCAGAAGGCATTTGTATCTTTAGAAGAACATCCTGGAGGTGATGCTTTGTTCTTATCATATCTTATATGCATTTTATTGGCCTAGGTTGCAGGTGGGGTTGCACAACCAGTTGGCATGCAGCTCCCGTAGGTGAGGCAAGTTTTTTGGCAAGTCTGGGTATGGGGTCCCTGGCTGTGGGTGTGGGGTGCTTGTCGGTTTCTGAGATTATACATGGGTGGAGCCACCTGGAAGACCCAGGTGAATGGCAATAGTGGGATAAGGTTCTATCAGTGTCAGAGGGTCCCAGGGGGCTGCACTGTGCCAGTGTGCTCAGTTTGGAGCACCTGTCAGTGTGTGACACCTGCACTGGTGACTTCATGGGGGCATATAGGGACCAACATGGATGGGCTGCCTAGCTGCTTTGTGGGACTGAGGGTAAATGGGCAGGGCAAAGTGTTGGCTTCTCAGGACTCCATGGGTTGAACTTCTGAAAAGCAGCTTCCCAACTGCTTCTGGAGGCCACACTCCTGTAGTAGGTAAGACCTTTCTGGGGGACCTTTGTTGACTACTACTTAGGAAAGTCTGTTTGTTTTCTGGGGTCATGGATAAGTGAATAGGGCTATTCCTCTGTTTCCCTGGACCTCTGTGGACTGAGCTGTCTGGAATGGCTGCCTGGCTATGTTCTGCAGATGTGTGTGAATCATGCCACCTGGCTGCTTCCCATGAGACTTGACAGGCTGAGTTACTTAGGATTGGTTACCTGGTTGTTTCCCAGGGTCAAAGGAGCAAGGGTAGAGCCCTCAGCTGCATTTGGGCAGTAAGAGGGTGTGCAAAACTGCTTGATTGATTTCTAGAGGCCTCTGCAGGCCAAGCTGCTCAGGGGTGAGTAGCACAATTTCTTGCTTGGCAATGGGAAGGCAAGTAAAAACTCCTGGCTGGTTTATAGAGCCGGGTTGGTAGAGCTGCTGGAGGGAGCTGCCTGATTGTTTCTCAGTACCCTGGGTGGGCCGGGTTTCAAGACTGACTGTGCAGTGAGAGCCTGGGTGGGGAAGGGGACACAGGGGCTGGACTTTTTCTTTGGGGCAATAGTAGTGTAGTAACCCCACAGCTCCTCAGCTCAGCAAGCTGGGCTCTATGTCTTGTGAAGGCCATAGGGTTCTCTATGAGTAGATACCTCAGAGGTTTGTGGCATGAGTGGGGAAACTAGGGCCTTCATGATTATCCTTTCTCTGTCAAGTGAAGTATGTCTTAATTCAGCATTGATCTTGAAAGACAGAATGGCAGGTGAGGTGTGCTTAGTTTCTATCTTTATAAATTCATCCTATATCTCGGAGTTTTACAACACCTAGTCCTGTGCGCACTTTCCTGCCCCATTCCCAGGTGAGAGGAGTTTTCTTCTTTGCTCTGCTGCCTGAGGTTGAAAAAGGGGTATGGGAGGCAGTTTCTTGGCCACCTGGCTAACAAGGTTCCAGAGGTTCAGTATGGGTACTGGCCTAGGGTCAGGGACCATGCAGTTCTGATCAGCTCAGGGTTTCCTTTTGTTTGGCTTGGTTCTAGGTTTGAAATCTAGAATCTGAGTTATCTCCCTGTACTCTATTGCTTGGAGTTGGGAGTGGGGTGATTTGGGCAACTCCTTCCTTCTTGCCTTCTTCAATGCATCATTTTTTTATTATTACACTAAAAACATACAAAAAGTCTCTCAACTGGCTTCCTCAGCTAGAGTAAAGGTAAACTGGTGTGCAAAGACCTATTCCCACTGTGTCTCTAAGGGGGAGATGATGATGGAAGTTCTTACTCAGCTGCCATCTTGCCCCACTTTCCTGTGATCCCATTTTAAAATCTTTCATTTTGAATACATTTAGTTTAGTTTTATAAAATACAATTCTAAGGTTCATTTTAAATAGTCCAGGTATTTGATATATAATGTTTTTGTTGTTCAATTCTGTATAGTTGTAACTTTCATTGTTATTTACTCATAATTTTCTGTCTATAGTGGAGTTTCAAAATTAGAGAGAAATAAGATTATAAAAATAGAATAATGTATCCAGATGTACCTATAATACTATAACAGTAAAATGAACCTAGAATACCAGCCCCAATATCTGTTAACCATGTACAATTTTGCCTGCCCGTATTCCTACTTATGTGTTCCCATCACTTTATCTCTCCTATTGCCATTTTTGAAATAAGATTCACAAATATTTCAGTACATACCTCTAAAAGATAAGGGTCTTTAAACAAAAAATAATATAATCAAACATAAACGTGGCTTGGTCATATAACTTGCTTTAGCAAAATACATACAAAACTGAAATACACCTCATTTAAGCAGAAGCTTTATGAGGTATTGTTTGATTCAGCTATTTCTCTTTTCAAGACAGTAGTACATCTTCATAAACAATATTTTTTTGAGAAAGTCTGATGTTATCCTCATTTCTTAATGAGAAAATGGAGAGGTTAAAATGAGAGGTCAGTGATTTAGTTCTAGTGATTTAGTTGGGGAGGCAGGCTAGAGTCAGAATTCAATCCCAGGAAGTCTGGCTCCTATGTCTATAGACTCTGACAGCTGTACATTATTGCCTCTTTCCAAAATGTTCTCTAATTACTTCAATCATTTTCGTGTCTCTTCAAGCCTATTTTTGATGCTTTTGCTTAGGAATTCCCTCTCAAGAAAAAAATTATGTAATCCTAATTTATTTATTTATTATTATTATTATTTTAAATATTTTTTAGTTGTTGATAGACCTTTATTTTATTTATTTGTATGTGGTGCTGAGAATTGAACCCAGTGCCTCACGCATGGTAGGCAAGCGCTCTACCACTGAGCCACAACCCCAGCCCCCCTAATTAATTTTTTATTTGTTTATTTTTAATGGATTTTATTTTTTAAATACATGACGGTGGAATGCATTACAATTCTTATTACACACATAGAGTACAATTTTTCATATCTCTGTATCTAAAGTATGTTCACACCAATTCATGTCTTCATACATGTACTTTCGATAATGATGTCCATCACATTCTACCATCATTACTAACCTCATGCCCACTCCCTTCCCATCCTTCTGCCCTATCTAGAGTTCCTCCCATGCTCCTCCTCCCTACCCCACTTTTCCCTTTATTTCCCAAGTGAAGGCTTCCTAGATTAATGAACAACTTTTCTGGTGTTTCTGGTGCTGGGATTGAACTTGGGGCCTTGCATATACTGAACTACGTGCACACTCCCTTAATTAATAGTTTTTTTTTCAGAACATAAAGATATTTTAAATTGTTCTTGATTTGACTTTATGTCCACATTTGTAATATAAGTAGATATGTTATGAATCTGTGTCCATATTACTTAAAAATATATTAAAAATTCCCTGTGAACATGCAATTAGTATTTGATGAATGAATGATGAATACATGATTGACCAGAAATGTATATTTATTCAGTACACATTTTGGGCATTTGTTTTATAGAGACAAACTCCATTCCTTCTAAATAAAAGTATATGACAGGGAATCCAGTAAGATATGCAGCCTGAATCTGGTCCTCAAACATTTTCATGCTTTGTATCTATGGAGAGCAAACAGCAAGAAAACCCATCAGAACATTGCAGGGTTTCCTGAGGAGCATTCTCTCAGATGAGTGTAGCAGCAGAGTAACTAAAGTAGGGGACAATAAAACTTCTTCTGTGATATGCCAGGTGGTAAATATTTTTATTTTTAGACTTTGTGGGCCATATGGCCACGTGGTTTGGTCATTACTAATCAACGCATTAAGGCAGTCATAACGATAGTATGAGAATGTGTGTGGCTATGTACCGATAAAACATCATTTACAAAAATAGGTGTTGGACTAGATTTGCCTTGAGAGTTGTAATTCATCAACCCTTGTAAAGAAGGAAACCCAAGTAGCTATGAAACAAAATGTTACCTATTAGGGATAGTTGTCATACAAATAACAAAGCTTATTGATTTTTTTTCTCAGAAACTGGAGAATCCACTACAGAACAAGTGCTTTACTTCAAAGATTTCTCTTTGTGTGAGAACTTGCCATATGAATTATCTCAGATTCTACAGAATTTAAAATTTAAGGGAATATTAGCAAGCAAGGTTTACAGAATATAAAAATGGTCATAAAATGTGACTTCTTACCTGTACTACAGGGACTGATATACTCAGCAATAGAAAACTCATCTGAAAGAAATGGAGAAACAAAAAAATCTAAAAATAGGGACCATGTTAAGTTTATTCACCTTTCTATTGGAGTGAAGTGAATGCTATAAGAATTATCAAAACTCTCCAGGTAAATCGACCAAAATTGAACAGAATAATTAAAATATCTATATTATCTTTCTCTGGAGAGGAGAGGGGATTGAAACCTGTTTAGACAGCTGCTGTTCAAATTTTAAATTTTTAGGAAGATGACCATCATTGCATCAGTTTGAAGTTCTCTCTTCTCTGAATCCTCTACTTCTGTTTACTTTGTTGAGCTTGTTTCTTTAAATCCTTTTCTAAAAATGACGTGTCTAGTTTAAAACACTCTTTTTACTCCTTTCTACTCTAAAATTTTTACTGTCTCTTCAGGATCCAGCTTGAATCTTTCTTTCTCTGTTCTTATTGAGCATCAACCTTCAACATGATTTTAGCTTTTCAATCTTACTAGCTGGTTAACTCTCATATGTCATTAACTTATCTTTCCAAGTGTATTATGTTCTCTGTGTCTAAACTACTTGAAAACAGTGACCTGTATTATCCTTCTTTTTAAATTCTTATGTTTCTTATTCAATTTAACTGATAAATTAGTTTTATAGGTAGTTTCTTCAGTGTACATGTCTTGGAGGAAAGAAACAAAGATACAGTATTGACTTAAGTGGATTAAAAATAGGATGACTTGTCACAATAGGATCACTTTCTTGGTTTCGGTTGAGAGAGTTCAATTGTCTCAGTTCTCTCTCACTTACCTGTTTCATAGTAGTCATAGACTTTAACAATTGCTGGCTTCAGGTCTCTTACTGGGATGTCTTGCAAAACCGTGAAGGAAAAACTTAGTGTCTGATTTGT
Organism: Marmota monax; assembly: GCF_021218885.2. NCBI lineage: Eukaryota > Metazoa > Chordata > Mammalia > Rodentia > Sciuridae > Marmota > Marmota monax. The sequence continues at coordinate 427,626 of NW_026692798.1, read as the reverse complement.
CACCTAAAACGAAAATGGGAATAATTAAGGACACAGAATGCCTTCTACTTTCTTCCTTGAACAAAACATATTTTCACTAAATATTCTTTGACTCTGATTCACCTGTATCTTTTACATGAGCAAATATTGATGGATGACAGGATGGGTTTTATACCATAACTGTGGGCATTTTTTATGGTGAACAAAGACCACTGAGACAACCTATATCCTCTTGTAGTCCTGTGTGTAAGATTAATTTTCTGGACCAATGTGAATATTTGCCAAGATATAGAGACATGGCTTTCTACAATCTGTGATTATAATATAACCCTATTCTTTTTGTGTGACTGAATAAAACATTTCCTTTGCTTCACAGTCAGATTTGAAGATATTCATGCAATCCACATTTTTTTTTACATAATGACATATTCAAATGTTAACATTATCATTGATCAACCAATGTGATCATATTTATTCCTTTGGGGGGGCCTGTAAAATAACAGGAATACATTATAAACTTTTCTATTAATTTCACACTTGAAATTTAACATAATTACAAAGAGTAGAACATGTCTTGGAGTTAAAATATTTCTTTTATTTTCTTTAGAATAGTAAAACTTTCTGGAAGGGCATTCCTAATTATTGCTTTCTTCATATTACTGGCTTCCTTGTAAAGGGACCCACTTACAAAGCCCACTGATGTGAAATCCTAGCCAGAATGTCAGAGCTCTCACCTGATCCACATAAATAAGGACATGATTGTTGCTCACTTCTGTCCTGCTCACGTAGCTAGATCTTTCAAGCTAAAGAAAATTAGAGAACTTGAAAAGTTAGTCTTGCACTGTTAGCACATTTGTTTTCTAAGAGTAGAAAACTATTATCTGAATGATGTAAGAACTAGGATTCTTTAAATCATAGAACTAGGAAACTTTAAATCATTTTCTAGATTAAATAACCAGGTACAGATATAAAAAGATAGGAGATATCAAGTTTTGGAGGCAGGATTCAACAACATCATGTCCTGACTGTGACAAAAATCATCAAACTTATGAAAATAAGGAAACTATATAGTCCTCAATATCCAAGTAGCAGATGATTTTAGTTCACATCAATTTTTTTATAACTAAAAATACAATTTTTTAGTTCCTATCAGTCAGTTTTGGACTTGAATTATATTCTGTCTTTCTTGAGTTGTTATTTTATAGTTTTGCACTTGTGTAGTTTAAATTCCCAGCTAGACCATGAGTGGCCTAAGAATGGGAACCATTCTTATATTTCTTTAGTATCACACCATTCTATTATCATAGAGCCAAATAAATAGTTTGATTGCCTGGATTTGGGGAAAATACTTTATGAGGCAGGATGATATAGATGTGGTTTGATGTTATTATGATTTTAGTTTGGGGTTACATAGCATCATTTTGGATGAGCTCTAATGGACTTAAAATATACCTACCATTTTTACTGTTGGTTTCAGGGGAATAAAACCAGATATCATTTTTATATCAGCAATCACCATATTGGAAACAGGACGGCTCCCTGTGTAACTATAGTGTCAAAGCAAAAAGGAGTTAGGATGAAATATGTGAAAGAAAGCCAGATTTCTCCTTCAGGCCTCACCATAAACCTGTCCATCTCCATGAAGTTTTCTCTCAATATCCACAGAAATCTGTGCACCTTGGACATGGATGATATTGATGTTGAAAACCTGAGTGTACATCAGATCTACAGCTTGCTAAAATTTCACATCCCAGACAATCAAACCAGAATCTTTAAAAGTGGATCTTGAGAAGTAATTATGTTGAAGTGCTTGAGTTGTACCACCTCCTATATTCTCACCTTCTTGGCTTTATCATTAGCTGCATTGTAAAGGAAAATCTGCTGAACTTCACCTAGCTAGTCAATGGTAGAACAAGGATTTGAAGTCTAACTAGATATGCTTGTGAGTCAATCAATAACTGGTAAATCATGGTTGGTAGGGACTGTGGGGGATGGAATAAGAAGACATGTCTGATCTGTATAATGTAGTTTTGCTATTTGGTTGTAAATGTAGATTTGTAGAATATAAAATAAAATACCCATACTTGAAAAGCAGTAAAGACAAATTTCTGTGGTTTCTTTGCCTTTCAGAAATACATATAAATCTATTACTCCACAAGTGATTTCACCACATGCTTATGGACAATATCCATTTTTGTCATGTATGGTGTTGAACTATGGATCTTAGTTTAAAAAAATTTATAACTTTGTCCACTTTGTCTTCAAATTGTTTTAAATTTAACTTTTATCTTAGTTACTAAATCCAAAATTGTTTTATGAATTTGATTAGTTTACCTGTCATTTACTTGCTCCTATATTTAACTTCTCCAACTTGTATATTTCTAAACAGTGTATAAAATTCCCAAGGGATAAATTTGGTTTATTTCAATTCTTTTTTCCCTTTAATTACCTAATCTCCTCTGCCATGAGAAAATGATATGAATAGATACTTTACATGATTTAGTCAAACATTTTCAGTTTAGAAAAAAACTCAAAATAATTGAACCATTTTTACTCTTGAATCATGAAAAAACTGAAGATATGTATTTTAAATGTTTCTTATAAATATTTAATTGAAAATCATTAAATAGTTAATGTTAAATATTTAATTTAAAGATTAGTAATGCCACACTATGGCCAAGTATACATTCAGTAATAATTTTGACATGTAAATTTTATAAATAGAAATTTGTCTGGCAATTATTTTTGAAATCTTATGTAAAAATGAAGCCATACTTCTCAGCAAATCTAATGTTGCTTCTTCCTACATCCTGCCAAAGATGCATTCAGGACCAGGATGATAGGTGTTTATGGAATAATTTTATAGAAATGAGGTGAAATTTCAAGTATAATATGGGGAGTGGCATAGCTAATATGTTAATGAATTGCACACAAAAAAAATAAAAGTGGATCTTGATAATCTTCATTTAAAACATATCTACAGTTTTTAGAAACTCCATCTATACTACTATTCATTTTTATGCATCACTTTTATATTTTTAGTCAACCAAAATGTATCATATTTCTCCAAAGAGGCTTCAGAATTTCAGAGATCAGACACACTCTCTTACACAGTATACTTTTTTTCATAGCTGAGTTGGTTGTCTGAAATATGATTTATTTTATAATATTAACACATTAGCATGGGAGTACCATTTGCTTTTGTTTTCTTGGGATTCCTGTAGTTTTTGATAGGTGATCTCTATATTTTATAATGTAATTTATCTTTGCATTTAGTATTAATATTAATTACTTATTCATTTGATTAGAGAGATAATTAAATAAGATTTAATTATTTAGTAGAAGCAAGGAAGACTTAATTTAAAACACAAATCCTCAAGGAAAATAATTTATTCATTAGCAGTGAGTTGAACAAAACTATGTGTGAAAAGTAGGAATTGATTAGAGTATTGGACTAATTCACATTTTTAATTTGAAAGATAATACCAGATTTATTTTTAAAGTATTACTGAAACTTCAAGATAAAAAGACTTATTAGAAAAAGGAATACTTCATAATGTTAAAGTAATAGGTGTATCAATTCTCTATTATTCTGATTTCACAACACAGCTACCAAATAGGCTATTAATTACTGATAGTACTAGGTAGTGTTTGGAGTCAGGATTGAGTAATTTAGTCAAGAGGTCCTACCTAATATTCAGTGAGATCTGGAAGCTGGTGTGGGCTTTGGGTCCATCACAAATTTCAGGTAGAGTCTGGACCTTCAGAGAAAATGGGGAATCCTCCTTCTTTGGATGAATATTGTATTTCATGGATGTCTGTGAAATACCAAAGATCATCAGTTTCTTTCTTTTTTTCCTGGGTTATCTCAATCTTTCATCATTTAATGTCTCCAGATTTTCCCTTTGCTTGCCCAGAAAAGAAAGAGCAGAGCTTCCATTTAAACCAGAGTTTAAAGTAACTTTCTCCAACATAGCAAACCCAGGTCTCACCTGAAGATATACACATCTTTCCCCAGTTATTGTTATGGTATAGTCCCCAGGCAGCTCTGGCAATGAGATCTGCTGTAGTAGCAGGGGGTTGTTGTTGTCCACCTGGAAATTTGTGGAAAAGGCCCTGGAGTTCTGAATGGTAACCTGTGCAGTTTTCTCAGTTTTGGTGAAAGTAGCTGCTCCATATCTGGATAGGGCATGCAGAGCCACCACTGTGTCCTGGAAGAGATGAGTGGAGAATTGCCCCACAGCCAATTTTTGGTAGCTGAAATTTCCCCCAAAAGTCTGTGTTAGCCACCATGAGGGGACAAGGAATTTTTCCCCTACAAAGCATACCTCGGATAGTTGTTTTTCCTTTCCGCTGCCTTTCAGGTATTATTAAAATCATGCCACACTTTCTCAAAATACTACTAATTTTAATTATCTCATAATTTATTTTCATCTAAATTGGCATCATCCTGGACTACTCTCTATATTCAGAAATTGAGATCTGCCCCCTCCCTTTTTTTTTGTTCAGGTCTTTCTTATTAACAATTCTCTTGCTCTTGGTCATTTACTTCAAAAAATAATTCTAAAATTAAGAAGTAAAACAGAAATAGTGACCACTATTAACCAGATGCATAATGACCATTTAGATTGAAGAGTGATAGAAATTGGTTGTGAATAAAAAGAATGGAACAAGACAAGCCCTACTTTTTCAAGATTCATTTCCTCTTTTTCTAGCTTGTTTTATTTACTCCACCTTATCTCTTTGAAAAACAAGTTTCATTATGTTTATCCTAAATATTGAAAGAAGACAGGTAACAGACTCTCTTGGAGGTTTATACCTTTCATAAGCTATTTCCAGAATTGAGATAGGGAAAAAAAAAAAAAAGACCGAAAAGGAAATTTTCAAGAACTTCTGCATAAAAATCCCACTTAACTGGGAAATAAGAAGGGAGCTCCCAGGAAAAAGAGGCTCAGTTCCTTGGAGTAGTTTAAGTGGAATTTCTTAGTCATTCTATAAAGATCAACATGAGCCTCAACTTAATCACTTTCCTTTTAAACACATTTTTTTGGGGGAGGGTTCACCTTAGAAGAGTTCGTGTGGAAGTGTGAAGATATAGTCTGTATTCTAGAACATTGATTCTCCACAGGGGGATGTTTTGCTTTGTTTCAGTTAGGAGTTGGCTGCTACTGGCATTTAATGAAGAGAGGCAAGGAATACTACTAAACATGGTGCAATGCAAAGACAGCCCCTACAGCAATAATTATGTGGCTCCAAATGTCAGTAGTGCTGCTGCTTAGAAACCTCAGTATATCTAAATTGGTATCATCCTGAACTATTCTCTATATTCAGAAATTGAGATCTGCCCCCTCCCCCCAGTATAGAAGTATTCACAGAGCATAGTGTAGCTTTAGAGAGAAATGCTCTTTATGCTAAGTTTCCACCTTGGTAGCACTTAGGATTTAACAAAAAACATTTTTTTGGAGGAACATCTAAAGTCTTTCCTGTGTATTCTCACTGCCCACAAATATCCCTAAATATTTCTTCTTTGATTTACTTATTTCCCTTCTCTTTTCCTTGTAACTGTTACATTTTCAACATATCTAATTTCCAGATGTACCCAGAGAACACTTTTTGTGAACCACAGACCTGGGTGGAGGAGAAACCACCATGGGAATTCTGTTGCTTTGTGATCCACTTTACAATGGGCACTGCAGAAGTCAGGTCCTCTGAGGTCGGGGCTGGCTGGACTGTGAGGAGAGTGAGGAGCACATAGGCCGTCATCTCCACCTCAGCAGAGGGAGCCTGGGGTTGGTACAAAAGTCCTTGTGGTGCTCTGGGTTTCTGAGGCCGTTCCCAATGGACTGAATTGTCTTAAGGGTGACAAAAGAAAAGGGGGGGGGGAATCATAATTGTTTACTTGTTAAATAATAAGTGAATGCACATTTGTATCATATGGAGTTGAAATTAAATACCGGAGATCGAACAAGGCTTTCTCTTTTCCATAAGCCCCTACAACTCATACTTCCATGCTGTTTGGGTTATTCTGTAGAAAATATTGGTGAAGGAAGAAGCATATAGCATCTTTACCATTCTCTCAAATATTATTTTAGTTGGATTGCTAGAACAGTGGTAGAGAGATTCTTATCATTTGTGACATTTCCTTAGAATTAGAGTATAAATTGAAATATAAAACCAACCTTTTTGGGTCTGGGGCTGTAGCTCAGTGGTACAGCATTTGCCTAGCATGTGTGAGGCACTGGTTTCGATTCTCAGCACCACATAGAAATAAATAAATAAAATAAAGGTCCATCTGTAACTAAAAAAACATTTAAAAAAACTCCTACCTTTTGATGTCAGAAGACTTTTGTAAGGATCTTGCTGGCAAATTTTAGAGTAAAAACTGCATTGAAAATGTTATTATGATACCTTTACTTTTTTGTTATGTTGTTGTTTTACCTCTTATCATCCAATTATTAGTATGTAGACATCAAAATAAAATATATAAATTTGTGTAATATGGAGGGTGGGAATAGAATCCTGTAATTAATCTGTGTCATTGTCTATTATGTTATGTTCTATACAACATATAATCCTAGAAAAGATATTATAATAAGTTGCTCTGTTTCACAGCATATGACCCAAGAAAAGAATGAACAGATGAAACTTTTGCTATTTACTCTTACCTTCTTTAACAGCTTCCTCATTGAGTGAGCGCAATATTTCTCTACTCCTATTTTGGTTTCCCACTAGGGCAAAAGCATAGGCCAACAAAGCCCGGGTGTAGACATGGCTGCCATGGGCTCCCTCTTTTGCTCTGTTCCAGGCTGATTCTAGGCAGAACAGGGCATTGCGGACAACAGGATGCTATAAAAATCAAAAGAGGTGGTGGTGTCTAACTTGGCTAAACAGAGGACAAAGTAATCTCTAAGTTGGATATTGTCAGATGTCATTGATGGCATTCAGCCAATCAAGTAGATAGACAGATACCTATCATATTTAAATAGAAAAATAGTTTTTAGATCTCTTTATAGTTAATTCTAATGAAGAAAATAAGATGCTTTGTCTTAAGGATCAGTTTTAGTATAGAGTCCAAGGACACCACTGGGCAAGGCAAGTACAGTATAAATCTCTCCTAAAAGCATTTACCAAAGAGCTCATTGATCTGAAAATGCCTCATTATTGAGCAAAGGAAGTTTGAGGCTTGGCTTTTCTTAGGAAGCCATTCCAGATAGCAGGCTTCAGTTTTCACAGAAGGGAATGGATTGAGGTGGTACCTACAGTGGCTGGGAGTGGAATCTCCAGAAGGGCAATAGTAACATAGGCAGAGAGAGTGACTTCATCTTCTACTCCTCCCTGTAAATATGAGAGAGAGTTTGTGAGGGAGACTGAGAGGGTGATTGAAGTTGATTTTGATTGGTTCCCACTCCACTACAAGTTTTGTATATTATTTTCTATTGCTCAATAGAAACCCTCCTTAGTATTTGCTGCTATTATAAAAAGAAATATCACCATGATAAAGTACATTTCTTCCTTCGTAGAAAGATTAAAATAATCATTCTTTGCATCTAAAGGTTCTACATGGACAGATTCAACTAATTGTGGATTCATATGTTTTTGTAAAAAATTGCATCTATATTTAAAATGTACAGATATTTTTAATCATTATTCCTTAAACAATACAGTATAATATCTAAATGCACAGAACTCCCATTGTATTAGGTATTATAAATAATCTAGAGATAGTTAAAGCATACAGGATGATGTGCATAGGTTATGAGCAAATGACACACCATTTTATATAAGGGACTTGAGCTTTTATTTTAGTATCTGCATAGTGTCCTGGAACCAATCCTTGTGGATACCAAGGGATAACTGTTCTCTTTCTCTGATGCCTTCACACTTTACCTAGGACTTTATCTTTGGCAATTTCTCTATGCTTCTTCTCCCCCTCCCCTAAGAGAATATTACATTGATCCATTATAGGGTTCAGAAGTTCTGGGAAGAATTCACCTTTATGGCATTGTTGAGCAGTGACCCAGAGCTCCTGAAACAGCCGTTGTCCTTCTGCTTTTGAGACAACCAGGTGAGGGCTTGGGTAATATATGCTTCATCAATGAAGATGTATGCTCGAGCCTGGGCAAATGTCTTCAGTACAAAGGCTGTGAGCCTGCGGGGGAGAAAGCATGAGTGTGGAGGCTGTTCTCATGCAGCACCATAATGCTCTGTTTGGGACACATAGGGCCCCCCCACTCCCAGTGCACCCCTGTAGAATTTATGAGCTATAACTGAGAGTTTAGAGGCTTTTTAATGTGGAATATTCCATGGTTTTTTTTTTTTTTGGTTCACTGCCATATGTTGTTAAGTCCATCACCAACTTGTCCTTGCTTCCAAAAGAATTTCTTTGCTAACTCTAGGGATTCAGATTTCTTCTAGTTTCTTTGGGGGCTAGGTAAGACCTTTTTTTTTCACATTCTGGGCATTCTGTATTTATTTCTTTTCACAGACTTCTTTACCTTCTTTTCTGCTCTAGTTACCCTGATGTCCTGCTACAGAAATACTTCCCACCATTTTGTCCTGCTCTTTGACCACGTTCCTTCCCCTTGTTTGCCTATGCAGTCAAATGAGAATGAGAGCAAATCATCTAGAAGGGAGTTAAGTTATGTTCTATGAGTGACAGCTGTTGCTTTTCTAGCCTATTTGGAACACTCTCAAATGCTAAGCAACAACTAAAAGGGGCAAATCACAAACTTATGTTCCTTTAGTACTATGACAAGAAAAAGGGTTTTGATATTTTGCATATCAAAAGAATGAACCTTAAAGTGTTCTCAGTTCTTTGAGTAATTAGAATTAATTAGAATTAGGCCTGAGACATTTATTTATCCAAATTGAATATTAATTTCCTCCTCCATAAAAATGAAGCTAATAACTCTCATTCATAGGATTTCTATAAGAATTAAATAGGATAATAATATATGTGTGTTCTTTGAACTCATAATTGGAATTCAGAATTGATTTTCTTTTCTTACCAAGTGTTGCCCTGGTTTCTGCCATATTGTTCCCCAAAGGTGCTATAAGAGCCATCTTGGTGTTTATAGTTCAGCTGTCTCTGGTAACCTGGAATGGAGGTTCAGATAGTTCAGGAAGCCTAGGGGATGAGGCAAGCCACCCATAAGTGTAAGCTGATCATCCAGGAACCACTAGGAGCCACTTATAGTCTGATCACCTGTGTGCAGGATCTGCTATAGTTCGGTGGATATTATAGACACTGAAACAACATCCTATTGCAGAGTGGGAAGACTGTTATTTCCATAAAAATCACCAACATGGGTTAATATTTAATAATATAGCTTAAGCCTAATTGGGAAACGTCTCATTGGAATAACAAGATAAGTTTTTTTCCTTTTTCACTTACCACCAATGAGATAACCAATTGCCTTGGACTTGATCTCCTGAGTTAGCTGTTGGGTTTCATTCACATAATTCAAGATATAGATGTTAGGAGCAAATAGGACCATGTTTTGTTCTCCACAGCCATAGGGCATCTGGAGGAGATTTTGTATATTTTGCATAGTGGAACCCAGTATGTCACCTGGGGAATAAAAAGATTTGAAGTCAGGGCACTTTCACTTCAAAAGTAGTCAATGCTATAAACAGTAAATGACTTTTGTATTCAGAGTCACATACTCTATCATTTAGATAAGGGAAAATTACATTTACAGATAATGAACCCTCTAGGACCCTAATAGAAATTGAAACAATCACAAACTTGACAATTATGCACAGGCAACTCTTTTGAACCAAGTTTCCTAAGCTTAAGGTGACTCACCTACAACTGAGACAGAGGCTCTGGCAGATTCTTTGACCACATTTGGTGGAAGCTTCAGGGATAACAGCTCAGACACTTTAGTACCTTTAGAAATAGACAACTCATATCAAAGAAGGTCCTCTGTGATTACAATATAAGGTCATGGTTAGAGTGGGAGCTTCAGAGATAAACAGCCTTCATACGCTACTGGCCCTGCTATGTGACCCAGGATAAACTGTGATGAGTCAGTGAAATAATAAATGTAAAACATCAGAACAGTGTCTGCAACATATTAAATTTTAATGACTGTAAACAGTTATTAATATTGCTCTTCCTTTATTATTATAGTTAGCAGTAGTATTATTTTTATCTCCTTGAGGAATTCTGGATCTAAGGAATAAAAATTTGACTCAAAGATGAGATTACTTTGAATAGTTCAGTTCCCTAGACTGTGTGACTTTCAGAATCCTTTCCCTTCTTATTTAACCATGTCTTGCATTGCTGTGCTTAGTAGATTTCTAAAAGAAGGCTAGGAGATGGTGGGGAGCCACATCTCTCTGATTTATTATTGTGTTAGTAAAACATACCCATAAGAATAGAGTTATTTCACTTCCTTATTCTATATAATCTTCAATGGATTCTATAAATAGATAACATGAATATATATTAAATTACTCCTCAATTGACAAATACAATATTGTATGTATTCTGGACATGGAACTAACACTAAGGTGGCAATACTGTATTAAAGCTACAACTGTTTCTTAATAATATAGTGAAAATCAAATGTAACTTTTTTTGCCTTGAAATGAAAAAAAATTTTTTAGGTAGGATTAGTATAAAATACCATGTTTTTCATCTGCAGCAATTTTAGGGACTATTACTTGATTCAAACTCATCATAATTCGGCTCTCTTTCTACCTTGTCCTGGGACACTTTGAGCTTCAATAGCCAGGCTTCTTAATGGATAACCACTGGTCTATTGAGGTAAGAGAGCTAAATATGAACCATGAAGTCCCCAGAATTAGTCCTGCCTGTACCATCTGAGCCATATTAACTTGCTATTTTGGACTCGGTGTTCTTATCTGTTAAATGTGTATAAAGAAATAATTAGTATGATGCTAATTTTTATAAACAACTCCAAAATTAAGGGAGAGAATATGTATGGATACACACAGTAATTTGAAGTTTCTACCTGTGTGTAGCTTTGTTCTCACAGTAATTTTAAGGGTGGAGTCTCACCTGAAGCACAGGCCATAGAGTTGAAGGTCTCCTCTTGTTCAATACCTTCAGGCTTGAATGAAGAGAAAAGGGATAAGTAAAGGTATAAACATATCCCCAGGTCATAGAAAGACAACAAAGTTCCTTCCTTTGAAAGGTAGTATTTATAAGAAATGATGTTCAATATCCTACTTATTATGAAATTATTATAAATCCATAAAACACTGAAAAACCAGGTTTGCTGGTAGAGGATAAAATGAAAAATGAGGATAAGACTAGTGAATCAATAATAGTTACAAGAAATTTGCAAATCTTAGGAGAGAGGTAGAAATTTTTTAAAAAGGGAATACTTCTCAAATGATTTATGGAAAACTCTACTTATAATAGCTGGCAATATCTCCTGTATTTCTTTTAAGGTGAGAAATTCCATTAGTCTTATAGAATGGATTGGGTGAGCATGATATTGTCCTTTGTTGTCCCAAGAGTGGTCACATTGTAAATTGTTAGGGGCTCAGAAAAATATATCAAGTGGGTCAGACTGACTTACCTCCACCAACAGAGTTTTGATGATCGTGTCTTTCCTTCCAGTCTCTGGAACCTCAGTAACTTCATTTCCACACAGTTCTAGAGACTTCATTACCTCTGTGCTCACAGAGAAATTCACATTCCCTAAAAAAAAGAATAATAGAAAAATTGAGTATCCATCTTGTAATTCAAATACCCTTAAGGGATACACTTCATTCTTACAGTTGGCAAGAGAAGGAAATAGTACTAAAAATTCCAAGACTAATGGGCAGAGTAAATGTTACCCAAGGGTAGTGATTGTGGGGACCAAGTTAGATGAGAATGATGAGAAGTGGTCATTGTGGGGAGAAATAAAAAGAGAAGAAATTAATTTTATAGAATTATATTCCTGGACAACAACAAAAAAATTTAATACAGTGAAAGGAGTGCTTGGATAGCCACCATCCTTGGTGACTGGTGAGCCTTTTGGGGAGACTGTCACTCACCCAGAGTTTTAGGAGTCACTGTCCAAGACAAGATTTGCCTTTCATTCCCACAAATGCAATAGGATTCTTCTGCTTTTTCATTTGGGGAAGCTAAGAATGTTGGTGAAGCTTCCAGCTGCACACTAACCTATATCCACAAGTGAGGCAAAGAGATAAAAATGAACAGGATATGAAAAGACAATGAACACATGGAATCAGGGCCAAGTGTGGGATGTTGCTTTACATTTGGATTTTTAAAAGAAAAGTATGATACTTAAGTTGGTTTATGCTTTAAGAAGCATGAAAATGGCAACGACACAAATCACAATTGCTTATCTAGTAGGAAGATCTGGCATTTACATTAGGGTGAATTAGAGAAATTTGCTGATACAGCAGTAGTGCAGGAGGGGAGCAACAGAGATTATATACTGTCCTTGGGGAAACAACCTAAGGTTCCTATCTGCCATGATGATATTCTTCCTGATTCTGCCTTTCTTCTTTCCTTCCCCCACTTCCTCTAAATTATACATGTCTCCTCTGTTCAGGACATGGAACACTATGAGCAATACATAAGAGGTTCCTGAACTTGAGGATATTGTATTGCAAAGGAAATAATATACTACAAAATGATGGCATAATTTATAAGGAGGTAAGTGTTATAAGATAAATTATAACTATATACAGTATTGTGGAAATCTCAAAATGAGGGCCCAGAGAATGACACTCATGGAATTGATAAAACTGAATTTTGAATCAATATTAAGAAACTTTCTGGAACAAAACCTAATTTGTGGCAAAGAATTCTTATCATAAGCTCTAGAAAAGTTTTAAAAAATTGTAGTTTAATGATCCATGGTTTAAACACCTGTAACATATGTGTCATATTTTCTCAGTGATCATGTCCTGCCCTTCCACATACAATTTATTTGTAGTGTCAACACATAATTACCTGAAAGAATACTTAGTGCTGGGAACTTTGGACAAAGGAGTCTTTCATTCTATCCACCCTTCCAATTCACACTTATTTTCCTTACCCGGATGCATTTGGGAAGGTAGTTCAACACAGTGGCCTTGAGAGTGAAGGCCTCTCCACGGACCACAGAGTAGGGCATTGTGAGCTCCACAAAGAAGGGCTGGAAGACTCGGAGAGAGGCAGTGGGAGAGAGACCAAGCCCAGTGTCATTGGACAGGCAGAGGGCCCCTGCCTTCCACTCAGTGATGGTGTCAGGGACAGTTTTTTCTACTTCAGCCATACCGGATGAGCTGAAAGGACACAATGTGAAGAACAGAAAGCAAGCAGATGAAACATATTTTCTCAAGTAAGAATCAATAAGTGTAAAACTACTGTGGAGGAAGAAATCACTCAAGGGTGCACAAGTGTGTGCCGTGTGTGTACTAGATTCCATATTGGGGACTGAATTGGAAAAATGAAAGGCACAAAAAGGCACCTCTTTCTGTTATCAACCTGTGGCCATATCACACATGGCTGTACTTTTGATAAATATATTTGAATGTGATCCAATTTGGTTCTAAAACTTCCTTACTTGTACCATTTCTTATGTAAGAAAATTCTTAAAAACATGGTCCAACAAATAGACCATTGTATTGTAGCTTGGTCTATTTATGTACTTGTTCTAATCATACTGTTTATGGCAAGCTTCCTGAATACAACTTTTGGCTCCCATGGTTATTTTCTGTCAGACTCAGGTATAATTATTTTAGAATTGCTCAGTTCTTGAGACAATTATATTAACAAACCCACCTAAATAAAGCATCTGAATTTAGGTCTATCCTAAAATGGTCAGAGGTTAAGATAGTTATTTAGAAATTTCCAGAATGATTATTTTAGGATTGAAAATGCTGGAGGACCCACAGTCCCTCCCCTACAGCAAATGGAGAAATGTGAAGTTACATACTCTACGACTGCTAACTCCCAGATCCAGGTCTCAGGGAAATAGCTCCGCACAGTTTCAAGGACTGGCTCTGGATTTTGCATATTATTTGAAGTTCTCATATTAAATGAAGCTGCTTGAGGAATATATGGCATGGCTAATGATCCTGCTGCAAATAAAATGAGAGAAAATAATATTTCAATTAAAGAAAACATCCATGCATTTCATGGTGCATGTGTGAGATGTAGGAGAGAAAATTTTCAGTTTTCCTGAATTTTCTCCTAGGTGCTGTAGAACTTTGGAAATAATTTGTTGATCTTTCATTCACTAAGAAGAGAGACATATTTGTTAAAGGTTTTAATTCTGTGTATCCTATATATGACATGATTTTACATGAATTGTAGCTGGAATGACAAGATAACTCAGATGTTTTTATGGGTCTTATGCAGGAAGGGCTGGTTTTTAAGGTGAGAGTATTGCTTCATCCTCAGAGAGACTGATCAAAAGTTGTAAAATGCTATTTAGGTGATGTAAGGGTGGCTATACTGGAAAATTTTTGATTTACCAATGGAGTGAACAGAATTCAACAATAAACTCGTGTGCCAATGTTGAAGCTTGAAAATTCATTGGTCTCTGGATAATAAGACTAGAATATTAGGTTTTTATTCTGCTTAGTTTATAGAAAAATGATGTGAAGAATTCAAGATACTAATCATAGCTATTTCCAACCATAACTAATTAGTTTTAGCCCTATAGTTCATATAAAGAAATCACTTAAAAAAGCAAGAGAGCAGAAAAACAGACATGAAAGCTGCCTGGCTCATATCATGACTGAAATCATGCTTACAAATAAATTTCAGTTAGGATCTCTATCTAGGTATCCAATCTGATATTTCAGAAACACCTTGTGAAGGAATACTTAGAAGTTATGAAAAACTGATTTCCAGTAATTTCTCCTTAATCATTGCTCCTGAGGAAAGCATCAGTAATAATTTCTTTAATGGATATCATACAGCTTTTCTCTGTGTCCTTTTTAAGTGGTAGCCTTTTCTATCTCTGACTTTGCTTTCTCATGGATATTTTATTTTTCCTCTCTTTATTCTCATCTTTAATTCTTAAATATATAAATGAACAATGTGCCCAAGTGAATTCATTTTCATTTCCTACCCCAGGTTTCAAAGACCTACTAATTCCTCCATCTATTGCAGCTGACAAACCATACCATTATGTGTTATTTTAGCTCCATTTTTTAAGTGATGGATATATTATTTCTATTTATATTGTCAACTTGACTCTGTCTTTTCAGTTTCTGTAGCAAAGTTCTATATTTCCTCCATGCCACAATTAATAAACTACTGTTAAGGTGATATGATTTTTTTTTTCTTGGGATGTGACTGGTGTCAAACATATTATCTTCCCCTGTCCCGGCTTGTTTTTCCCATATGACCTCATGAAAAGGTGCTGATCTCTGGACTAACCCACTTATGTTCTGTTTCATTCCTGATTGCAAAATATTTCCAAACGAATACTCCATTCATGGCTTAAAATGAACTGCTCAATCTAACTTTTTAACACTTCTTTGACATTCAATAACTTCAAGCAAAAAATTACAAAAACTTGAAACTTTATTTTCTTAGTTTAGTATCACTAGATATTTAGTATTTAGTATCACTAGATATTTAGTATTTAGTATTTCTTTGGAGAAGCATCTTAGGTGGTATCACTCTTCATCTGAAAGTCCCCACATTTCAGTCAAAAAGTCAAATACTCACCCTGACCTAAAAGCCCTACACAGTGTGGCGTTGCTTATTGATCTGATCTCTGTCTCCAATTGCTTACACTTAATTAACTTTGTTTCAACCGTGCAAGTTTCCTTATTCTGCTTAGAATTTTCAGGAAAATACTAACCTGAGAGTCTTTGATAGGCAGAATAGTGTAGAGGTTCAGACCAGGAGATCTGGAGTGAGACTCACTGACATGAATCCCCATTCCATATCTTACTAGTTGGGATATAGTGACTGAGTTATTTTACTTTTATGGGCCTCAGGTTTTTTTTTTCCCATCTGAAGAATGATAATAAGAATGCCTACCATATGAGGTTTCTACAAGAATTAAGGAAATCTACTCAATAAAGGACTCCATAACTACTTTTTATTATTAATATTTCCTGTGGCTGTAATAATCTTCTTCCAGATAGTCATGTGGTTTGCTTTTTTCAGGTTTTCATTAAATTTCACTCTTGGTAAGACCTCCACTGACCTCCCTAT
Organism: Marmota monax; assembly: GCF_021218885.2. Classification (NCBI taxonomy): domain Eukaryota; kingdom Metazoa; phylum Chordata; class Mammalia; order Rodentia; family Sciuridae; genus Marmota; species Marmota monax. The sequence goes on along the minus strand of NW_026692798.1, from coordinate 411,491 downwards.
GTAATTTGCAACTCCCTGTAATTCAAATCCCTTTCCTTATTTGAATTTTGCTTATATAATTTATCATCTTCTAATGAGCCATATAATATTCTCACTAATATGTTTATGATCTTGCTTGCCTATTACAAACATAACCTTCATAAAGTCAAACGTTTTTGTTTCTGATATTTGTAAGTATAATCAGAAAGTAGGTCAGTTATTAAAATAAAGAATAAATAACTTATTTTTTTAATTTTACTGTTTTAGGAACTAGTTATTTCTATTCTTGTCTAACATAATTTTTGTCCATGGTTTGGTTCAATTATTGTTTTTCTCCCTTCCTCTTTCTCTTAGGTCCTAGGGATACTATTAAGGGCTTCTCTATCTATACTAGTCCATATCATCAAACACCTTGAGATGGTAGGATGGCTTCCCAAACAGTTATGGCAATGATTTCATGTTCTTTAACTAATTATCCAAGAGCATTCACGAATGGATAATTATGAATGTAATACACTCCACTATTGTCATCTATGTAAGAAATAAATAAAAAAAGAAAGAAAAAAGAGCATTCACAAGATATTCCATTTATCTTAGTTCCTTCATTTGTTTATATACTTGACTTATTTATAGCTACACATTTCAATCCCTTTTTGGTACCTATCACACATTTTAGGTGTTCTTTTTTCTGACATCTCAGATACCTGAAATTCTCTCCTTAAAAGATTCCAGATCATTTCCTTTTCCCCAAACTTCCAAGGTTTCAACTTGAAATTCTTTCTATGTAGTTCTTATGATTATTTTCCTTTCCTTTAAATTCTCCATCATTTATAAAATACCTTACATGATAAAAATCTTATTTACCTTTAATGAAAAGCTGAAATTTGTGCTATTACTGAATCTTAGAGAAAGACAGCCTATGGCCTGTTATGGTTTGGATGGTGAGGTGTCCCCCAAAAGCTCACATGTGAGATAATGCAAGAGGTTCAAAGGAGAAATGATTGGGTTGTGAGAGTCTTAACCCAATCAGTAATTAATCCCCTGACAGGGATTAATTGAGTGGTAATGAAGTGGTAGGCTGTGGCTGGAGGAGGTGGGAATTGGAGGTGTGTCTTTGGGGTATATATTTGTATCTGGCAAGTGGAGGCCTCTCTCTCTCTGCTACCTGATCAACATGTGAGCTGCTTCTCTCTGCCACACTCTTCCACCATGATGTTCTGCCTCACCAGGAGTCCCAGAGGAATGGAGTCGCCATTCTATGGACAAAGTCCTCTGGAACTGTGAGCCCTCAAATAAACTTTTCCTCCTCTACAATTGTTCTGGTCAGGTCCTTTTAATCACAGCAGTGAAAAGGCCAACTAAAACATGGCCCTTTCCAATAGAGCTGATAGTATGATTTTTATCATGGTAAGCCTTGTTATAGATGGATATAAACCTTAATGTCAAGGAAAACAGAAAATAATATTTAAACAAATTCTTAATTTGTATTGATAAATTGTATGTAATTATTTTATTGGGTATTTTGAAAGGCTATGAGAAGTTTTAGTCAAATTTCTTATTAATGAAGGATCTGAGCCTTAGAAAATAGACATTACTTACTCATTCTACACAAAGTACCTCTGATTCCTAATTTGAGCTTAAAAAATATAAGTATTTGTTAGCAGATAAACATCAAGATACTTTGGAGAAAAGATAGTTCAAATCATGTGAAAGAAGAATGAAAAAGGGTAGATAATGGGGTTTGTATGTAGGCAGACCTGAGGATAGGACAGTAGTTTTAATGGGAAGTTGAGATCTAGAAAAATGTTGCTTTATTTAAGTACTTTTTTTTAGGTCATGAATTATGAGTATTTCTGTCATGTTTACAATGTCTTTTCATTGGTAGGCCTTTGTCCTTTCTTCTATTTTAAAAGATGGAGCATCTTTTAATATTTTCCTGATTCCATAATGATAACTACTCTCTCTTTCCTCTCTACCTGTCTTTCCAATCTTATAGTACATTGGAATATTCTATTTCATCTGATTTTGTGCCCTGAAGCATCTGACTAATCTACAGAAAACCTCTGATATGTTCTGAATAGGCTGATTACCAGCTAAGTGATCTTAACAAAAAACACCTGATCTAAATCATGGTTCTCTGTGTGTATGAAAAGGAGATAGGACTACATTATTGATCTCATTTTACCTTTGCAGAAAAGTAGTATTGTTGTATATGCTACAAAATTAAAAGCAACTTGTTATTTTACCTCCAGGAAATCCTCTTCCAGCTTCTCTTGTAGGTGTGTGGGTAACTGAGCAAGACGATATTTTTCGAATTTTTGAGTTGGTGAACACCTTTAATCCCATACCCTGGAAAAAAATGATCACTCCCTTTGTAAACTTGATTAGAATTTATAAAATATTATCTTTAAATTTTCTACATAATTCCAATAGTCTTAATTCCATGGAGATATGCACAACTCAGGAAATACACTGTAGTAAAATTACTATAATTTATGAATTGTTAATATTTCACTCTTTATTACTTATTTTTGGTTAGTTGGGAAAAAAACTAAATATAGGGCTGGGACTTTGGCTTACAGGTAGCGCACTTGCCTTGCATGTGTGAGGCACTGGGTTTGATTCTCAGCACCACATACAAATAAATAAAATTTAAAAAGATCTATCAACAACTAAGGAAAAATATTTTAAAAAAACCCCAAATATAATAAAAAAGTGTCTAATGAAGAGCCAGAGGTTGGGTTTAGCCATAGCTGACTTACTAACAGAAATATTGTGTGATCTTAAAGATATTTTAATTTTGTCATTGAATTCATTTTCTCAGCTGAAAAATGAAGTGGTGAGCTGAAATAAAAAATTACTAAAATCATTTATAAATTCAAAGTTTTAATAGCATAAAAAATCCCAAGACAGCATGTGAATTAGTAGGAACTTTACCTTGAGGAAATTATAAACATCTTCTTCATCATAACTTGATAAGGGAACATAGACCGATCCTCCACGAATGATGAAAGAATGCACACAGCTTGTTTGCTCTTCCTCCTGCTGGTCTAAATTGTTGGGAAAATCCGTGAGATCCCTCACAGTTAGAAGATTGTAGACCTGTAACAGTAGGAGGAAATCAAAGGCAGAACTCTTACCTGTTGTTTTTTTGACATATTCAATAAACTGATAGAAATTGGATAATTAATCATCAAACTTTTCTTAAGTACATTCAGGTAATTGGTACCTTAGAACAAAGTTAAAGATTTTCTTGATTTTTAACAGTAAAACTTGCTTGGAGAATTGCTTTCAAAGAGTAATAAAATCTTAAATTATGAAGTATTAATCAAAAATTCAGTGTGGAGTTTAGATCAACTATTGGAAGAAGATCTAACTTACCTCTGTGTTTGATGATGTTAATGCCCCATGGAATTCAGGTATGAATTGTTATTGCCCCCGTTAAACTTTTATGTTTACTCATTTTTGTTTTTGTACTGAAGAACCACATAGGCACATAAATGAACATATATCATCCATATTGGGTAGATGGGCTTTTATGCAGTTGCAAACGGAGATTACTTTTTTATGGAAAAAGAAGAATGATTTAGAACCAAATCCTCATAGCACAGAGCTAGAGGCCTGGATACTTATTCCAGGACTGGAGTAAGATAGTCTTAATTGAAGAACTTCCAGCATCTGCCTGGCTTGATTTTTGAACTACTGTAGACCAGCAACTCCCGAGTGCCTCCTGTTTCCCCACTTTTCCAAGGCATCATCAGTGATCATTCCATGACAGTCATTCCACCATTGTATGGTGGGTGTGTGGAGGCAAATGACTTGCTTTCACTTTAGTTCAAGATATTCATAGCTAGATACCTGAGGAATTATACCTGGGAAGAATACTCTATACTTGGATCTGGTTTAAATTGTGAAATTCAGTTTTTGAGCTGTTATCATTTTAGAATGAGAATTTTAGGGACCACAGACAGAAGACTGAGTGTCTTTTACATGTGAGAGGATCATGAATCACTGGGAGTTGGCAGGCAGCCTATGAAGACCATCTCCAAAATTTCCCTGAATAATAATCTCTGCCTGTTGTGATTCCTGCCTTTGTAGTGTTTCTCTCATGAAGTGTAGGGCTGACCTGTATTAGATATTATGGAAATGATAGTATACAACTTCCAAGGCTAGGCCAAGAGCTTTTTAGCTCTCTTGGATCACTTGCCCTGCTGGAAATCTCTGGCAATATGAAGTCTTTGAGGTGAGAAACTTAGCCCTCCTGACAGTAACATGAAAAACCAGTCTTGGAAGCAGATCTCCCAAATTCAGTCAATCTTTGCAAGAATGCAGCTCTGATCAACATGTTAATCATAATCGTATGACAGATCACAAGCCAGAGCCACCTAGATAAGCTGCTCTAAATTCCTGACTCACAGAAACTGCATGAGATAATAGAAGTTTACTGTGTTCGTTCACTAAGTTTTGGGGAAAAGTGTTATGCAACAGTAGATAGCTAATAGCTTATACTTCTTTGCCTGTTTGTGTTTATTCTCCAGTAGAAGAATTAAATAGGCACTTAAGTAAGCATGCATTGTCTATATTGGACAGACCAATGTTTTCTAAGTTATTATTCAAAGAAAGTAAGCTTCAATATTTCTATAACTTAAAAAGCTGAAATCTCCATTTATGTTTATGATACCTTCTCACCTCCATAACACTCAAAACTTTGTATGCAACCAAAACAACCACTAAATTTATATGACTAAACAGGGTAAATATAAATATTGAGAAGAGACTAAATTCCCTTAATACATGCTGAAAATAATAGCTTAGAATAGACTACCATCAATAGGAAGTGTAAAAAAATTAGGTGTGTTTCCAAAGAAAACACTCAGAGAAAAAAAATCCCTTTTCCAGGTTAACTCTTATAATTAAGAAGAGAAATATAATTGCTCTTCAGTGTGATAGTTATTAATGAGGAAGTATTTTGAACTATTAAAATACTAAGGTAGAGAAGAACTTTGGTTATGTGCTTCATGCTGAAGGACATTAATTTGGATGAATAAAAATAGGACAAGTATATTTGGTATAGTTACTTCACAGGTTTAAAATTCATATATATTAGGGACTAGGATTGTGGCTCAGTTGTAGAACGTTTGCCTAGCATGAGCTGGGCCCTGGGTTTGATCCTCAGCACCACAAAAAATAAATAAAATAAAGGTATTGTGTTCAAATACAACTAAAAAAATAAATATTTTTTAAAAATTCATATATATGAAGCAGAAACTAGAACAAACACAAAATAAACTTTAATATTACCGATTTACCTCCCAACATAGAAAAATAGCAATAATTCCCCTCCAGGCATATTAATCAGTCCTTTTAAATGTTGATTCATGAGGTAGTTAAAGCCATAAAATTTAGTATAACTTTAAAAAATTTGTTTTTTTTTAAGATATACGTGACAGTAGAATGTATTTTGACATATCATACATACATAGAGTATAAATTATTCTAATTAGAATCCCATTCTTGTGCCTGAACATAATGTGGAGTTACACTGGTCTACCATAACTTTTTGATAATGATGAACTCACAAATTTTTTTCACATTATGCTGAAAATTTTCAAAATATAAATAACCTAGTTTTCTATTTAGAACTTGGGAGATGTAGTTTCTAAAAATGTCCCTTCCTTTGGTAATCGTTCTTTGAAAAACTATTTATTTGTCAGTATTTCTTCCAAATGGTATTAACCATTTTTCTGAGTCACATATAGTCTTTTAGGTATTACCCCTCAATAATGACAGTTCTGTAAGGACAAGGACTGTGATACATTTATTTCTTTTTCCTCTGCTCCTGCAAGAGATCCAGCACATAGTGGGCTTGAAACAATACCAACAACAATGATAAGATAATAAATAAATAAGCATGACATGTCAGGAGTTAATACCAAGAATTATTATAATTACAGAAAAAAGCAGAAAATTAAAATTTTAGTGAATCAGTGTTGTTAACAAAGATGCAGTAGGACATTTTTTAAAAATTGAAAATAATTGTGAATTACTTATTAACATTTTCACAGATCCCAAGGAACATGGAGACATGAATGGATCTGTTAGAAGGTACATGACTTCCTTAATGCTTTCAAATATTAATTTTGTAGCAAACTGATTTATTCCTGAGACCAAAATTATTTTATTTAGACAGAAGTCATATTATCTAATACTTTTAGCAACTCATTAATCCATTTTCCTTTTTGAGCATGACTGTCTCATAAGTGAGGAATCTTAACAAAATGTAGCTTTCATGAAGATTATTGAAGACATTAAAATGAAGACATTAGATTTGATTCCTTACAGAAATAGAAGAATAGAAATATTGAGAAGAGACTAAATTCCTTTAATACATGCTGAAAGTAATAGCTTAGAATAGAATAGGAAGAATCAAAACTTGCAGGCAGAGTTTCAGAATCACATCTCAGTTATGCCACTTACTTCTGGGTAATCTTGCACAAACATCACAACTGCTCCAAATCTTAGTTTTGTCATCTTAAAATGGGGCTATTACTTATTTTCTGGGATTTGGAAAAGTAAGTAAGAACAACCCCTATGTGGGACAGGGAGAGACTATCAAGGACTACTCAAGTGGTAAGTACCTTTATTATCACATTTTACTTTCAATAGAGGCTTCTCTTGCTCTGAGCCCTTTTCACGGTCCTTGCTGATCCCTGAACTCTGACTGGCACTCACCGAGGATGCAGAGAGCTCAGCTTCAGGCCTCATGAGCAGCACACTTTGGTCCACAGCACGGATGGCGCAGAGGGACTGAGGAGAAGCTGTGATTCTCAGGTGGGCATGTGAGGCTGGAAGAGTTTGTGCAGGGCTGAAGCTCAAATCCACCTGTGAATTTGAAAGAGAGGTCAAAAAAGCCAGTTTCTTGATTTAATCATGTCTTTACATGCCTTTCTTCAGTCATCCTTACATTCAGCTTTATATGACCTCGTCAGGAATGTCAGTTGAGGACCTCTTTTCACATCTTTTCTTCATTGTTTATTGAAAAAAAATTATTTTTTTCCTTACTGTCAATTACATTTATTTAATTTAGGTAGGCTCTAGAATGTTCAGGGAACAGGAGTCCTTGGAGAAATGCCAACCCTTTGAAATATAACCACATCAGTTAAATTTGGCCAAAGGTTTGTTTTTGTTTTTGTTGTTGTTGTTATTTTTAGATGTTACATGACAGTAGAGTGTATTTTGACAAATTTTACATTCATAGAGTATAATTTGTTCTAATTAGGATCCCATTCTTGTGATTGTATATGATGTGGAGTTTCACTGGTCGTGTATTCATATATGAACATAGGAAAGTTATGTCCAATTCATTTCACTGTTTTTCCTATTCCCATCTACCTTTCCTTTTCTTCATTCCCCTTTGTCTAATCCAGTGAACTTCTATCACTCTCCCCCATTGTGTGTTCATTTTCATATCGGAGAGAACATTCAGCCTTTGAGATTGGCTTACTTCACTTAGCCTAATAGTCTCCAATTTTATTCATTTACTGGAAAATGCCATATTTTCATTCTTTTTTATGGATAAGTAATATTCTATTGTGTGTGTTTACCCACATATATATGTAAATACATACACATCACATTTTCTTTATCAATATATCTGTTTAAGGACACCTAGGTTGTTTCCATAGCTTAGCTATTGTGAAGAAAATGTTTATTCAATATATCAGTCTTGTCCCAAGACATTAAATTTGACATCACAAAGATAGATAGCTTGTTTGAATTTTAGAAGCCCATCAATGCTTCTGGTATATGAAAGGTGTCTCTAGTTATTTTTATTTGTCCTACAGCTGTTTGGAACTTCTGAGTCTTAACCTTATATATGCATATAATGGAGTCAGCATAGAGCTGATACAAAAATGAATTATATTGTATGTGGTAGTAATTTAAAAAGTGCTATAGTTGAAGCCTGAAGTTTTGACTCTGCCATTAACTTATTGGGAACCACTGAACAATTCACTTCACTCTTCTGGCCCAGTTTTCTTTGGGGTAAAATTGATGATAGTATCATTTATTTGTGTTCTTATCATTTTATATTGAATCACTTACCTTGTTGGCTAAGCAATTTTCAATCTCAAAATTCTCAGAATCTCCAATAACTTCTCCATCTGGTAAAATGGTAAAGAGGAACACTCGTGCAATGGGAGCGATATCCAATTCCACAGAGAGAGACAGGAAAAAACTGCCTTTCACTGGAGCATGGAGAGAGTGGGAAACATGGTGGTGGTTTAGACCAACTGTTGCTTTGTTTCACCCAGTTCAGAACTGTGTCTATGCATTCAGTGGCTTAATCTCTTTAAATATTGTTGTAGTTATTTGGTGATATTAATAGGCTGATGTCTCCCTCATGACTTCAATTGTAGACTAAATTAACAAAATTCCTTTCACTTACATCTTTCTTCATCTGATTTTCCACCTGATGCCTAAATCAACTTAAATATTAATAGTTTCAAGTTGCTCCATATATGCATGATAAATGAAGACCATTTTATTTAGACTTCAGACTAGAGGTGATTTTCAACTTAAATATAGTGCTAGAATTGATAACATGTATTTTTCAAATATGTGACTTTTAAAAATCTCAGAATATGAAGAAATTAATGGCCATTAGACTTCCTAAGAGAAAATGTAGATATTTGACTTTTCATTGCAGTTTTAAGCTCTTACAAGTCCTATTAATGTTTGTCTACCAGAAGTGTTAAATGATACTCAGTTACACTTTGAAAAGCACATTAAAATTTAAGACTAGCTAAGAGGAAAAAAAGGATAGATGTAATATTTCTAGTTTCTGAATGGTTCAATGCTGACTTGAGTTTATGACCCACATTTATCTGAATAAAAGAAATTTAAAAAGCCAAACAATTTGTTTAATGATAACAAAGAGTTTGGAATATTGGTTCACAAAAGAAGAACAGAAGGGGCTAGGGTTGTGGCTCAGTGTACTGTGCTCGCCTAGTACACATGAGGCACTGGGTTCGATCCTCAGCACCACATAAAAATGAAATAAAGATTGTGTGTCCACCTACAACCAAATAATAAATATTAAAAAAGGGCAGAAAACAATCTGTCATTTGTTCCATATCTTCCCTCCTCTTCTCCACATCCTGTACCCAGACACCTAGCTATAAGTCTTCAAAGTCCTGTGCTTCCAAGTTCTCCATTTACATATTCTTGATACAATTAGACTACACATAGAACAGCAGAGTCTCTAGCCATTGTTGAAATTCAAAATATCATAGGACAAGAATGTCATAATTGTTGAGAAATTACAACTGATTTTTCCCTTTTGACTATAAGAGTTTAAAAATATCCTTCAGGAAATTTTATAAAGTATTATATTAGGATGAAAAATCTAATGTACAGCATGAATATTATAGTCAATAAAATTATACTGTATTTGGGATTTCTGCTGAGTAGGTTGTAGCTGCCCTTGGTATATACACAATAAAATGGGCAACCAGGTGAGATAATGTAATATATTTATTTGCATCACTATACTCACCATTTTTTACCTACATTATTCCATAACATCATGTTGCATACCTTAAATATATACAGATAAAATTTATTATTTTAAAAAGTGTCTTAAAGCCCTGCTATCGGTGAAGCTCAGTTAAAAACTGTATAACTCTGTATATAATAGGGATTTTCCCCAACCCTATGTAAACTTTACTTTAACTTAACATTGTTTACTGTGAGGTGCTTACACAGCAAAACTCTAAATTTGGGAGGAAATGGGGTTTCTGATGTCTCTTAGGCAGTGCCGTGCCATTCATATCATTGTCCAATTGGACAGATCAAATTTTAGTTCTGATCTTGAAAAAGAAATAAATTACCACTCTAAAAGGAGTGAAATTTCAGCCCTTCTGTCACTTGAGCTAAACATAGAAAGCAAAGTAGACTGATATGCCATAAGGTCAGAAAGAGAAGTGAGAACAGACATCTTTTTTTGCAAAGAATAATTTAAAGAAATTAACCCATTATTACTGACATTTGTAAAGGTTTTGTTATTTAAAATTTGTATTCTGAATTTTAAACAGACTCAAAAATAGTTCTGAAATTTGAGGAATTTGGATGCTGTACAGAATAGTGTTAAATAGAAGAAAAAGTAGGCCCTAATCTTCATCATGTGGGATTAGGCCCCAACTTCCTTAATAAGACTCCTATAGCACAAGAATTAAAACCAAGAATCAATAAATGGGATGGACTCAAACTAAAAAGTTTCTTCTCAGCAAAAGAAACAATCTGTGAAGTGAATAGAGAGCCTACATCTTGGGAGCAAATCTTTACCCCTCATACATCAGATAGAGCACTAATTTCTAGGGTATTATATAGAACTCAAAAAGCTAAGCACCAAAAAAAAAAAAAAAAAACCAAAAACAAAAAACAAATAAACCAATCAATAAATGGGCCAAGGATATGAACAGACACTTCTCAGAAGAGGATACACAATCAATTAACAAACATATGAAGAATTGTTCATTATCTCTAGCAAAATAAAAAATAAAATCAATAAAATTAGAGAAATGCAAATCAAAACTACTCTAAGATATCATCTCACTGCAGTAAGAATGGCAACTATTATGAAGACAAATAACAATAAATGTTGGCAAGGATGTGGGGGGAAAAGGGTACACTCATACATTGCTGGTGGGACTGCAAATTGGTGCAGCCAATATGGAAGGCAGTATGGAGATTCCTTGAAAAACTGGGAATGGAACCACCATTTGACCCAGCTATCCCTCTCTTCCATCTATACCCAAAGGACTTAAAAACAGCATATTACAGTGACACAGCCACATCAATGTTTATAGCAGCATAATTCACAATAGCTAAACTGTGGAACCAATTTGGATGCCCTTCAGTAAATGAATGGATAAAAAAATGTGGCATATATATACACAATGGAATATTACTCTGCAATAAAAGAGAATAAAATCATGGCATTTTCAGGTAAATGGATGGTGTTGGAGAAAATAATACTAAATGAAGTTATCCAATCCCCAAAAAACAAATGTTGAATGTTTTCTCTGGTATAAAGTGACTGACCCATAATGGGGTAAGGAGGGAGAGCATGGGAGGAATCGATGAACTCTAGATAGGGCAGAGGTTTGGGAGGAGAAGGGAGGGGGCAGGGGGTTAGCAATGATGGTAGAATGTGATAGACCTCATTATCCAAAGTACATGTATGAAGACATGAATTGGCATGAACATACTTTATATACAGAGATATGAAAAATTGTGCTCTATATGTTTAATAAGAATTGTAATGCACTCCATTGTCATGTATTTAAAAAATAAAATCAATTAAAAAAGAAAAAGAAGAATAGTGCTAGAAAATACAGGAGAAACTCAATGCTTTTGTATTATTGATAATATATATTAAATAGTTCTGCAAATTATTATCTTAACAAGAGGACAGCAAATGTTGCTGCTAACACATAAGACAGGCTTTATCTTCAGATGTGTAGAATTGTTTCTTTTTCCTATTGTAATCCCTTATTCTCACCTGGATCTGTTTTTTATCCTTATCTTTATTTTATTTTGCTTTAAGTTTCTACAATTTTTCTCCTACATATGTTACAATAAATCCCTGAACTAGATTTGCTTTTTGCTCTCATATTTCCTGTTAAAACAGAAACTTCTAGCAACTATTATTGTGAAATGGGCATATGATTGCATATATTGAGTACTGATTTATAACTGTTTTCATAGATACCCGATCATATTAGCTAATTAATTGAACATGTTTTCTAAAGTTCTTTGAATGACATTTCTGCAATAAAAAATATCCGTATTTTATTAAAAAAAAAGATTGGTGACCCACCGGCAGAAGAGGAGCAGCGTCCTGCTGAGAGGCTGAGCCGCCCCCTCCCCCTGCGCCGGCAAAGTAGAGGGAACTGTGACCACGCACAGAGCAGGCCCAGCGGCCTGCTGAGGGGCAGAGCCGCCCCCCCACCCCCCGCGCCTGCCAGGTAGGTGGAACTGTGACCACGGACAGAAAAGGCCCAGTGGCCCGCGGCGGGACAGAGCTTCCAATCACTCCTGCAAGGTAGGCGGGCCTGTGACCCACCGGCAGAAGAGGAGCAGCGGCCTGCTGAGAGGCAGAGCTGCCCCCTCCCCCTGCACCGGCAAGGTAGAGGGAACTGTGACCACGCACAGAGCAGGCCCAGCGGCCTGCTGAGGGGCACAGCCGCCCCCCACCCCCCGCACCTGCCAGGTAGGGGAACTGTGACCATGGACAGAAAAGGCCCAGTGGCCCGCGGCGGGACAGAGCTTCCAATCACTCCTGCAAGGTAGGCGGGCCTGCGACCCACCGGCAGAAGAGGAGCAGCAACCTGCTGAGAGGCAGAGCCGCCCCCTCCCCCTGCACCGGCAAGGTAGAGGGAACTGTGACCACGCACAGAGCAGGCCCAGCGGCCTGCTGAGGGGCAGAGCCACCCCCCACCCCCCGCGCCTGCCAGGTGACCACCGACAGAAAAGTCCCAGTGGCCCGCGGTGGGACAGAGCTTCCAATCACTCCTGCAAGGTAAGCGGGCCTGTGACCCACCGGCAGAAGAGGAGCAGCGTCCTGCTGAGAGGCTGAGCCGCCCCCTCCCCCTGCGCCGGCAAAGTAGAGGGAAGTGTGACCACGCACAGAGCAGGCCCAGCGGCCTGCTGAGGGGCAGAGCCGCCCCCCACCCCCCACGCCTGCCTGGTAGGTGGAACCGTGACCACAGACAGAAAAGGCCCAGTGGCCCGCGGCGGGACAGAGCTTCCAATCACTCCTGCAAGGTAGGCGGGCCTGCGACCCACTGGCAGTACAGCCCCAGAGGCCTGCAGAGGGGCAGTGCCGCTGCCTGCGCCTGCAAAGTAGACAGAACTGTGACCACCGAAAGAACAAGCCTAGCGGCCCGCAGAGGAACAGAGCCGCCGCCCGCGCCTGCGAGGGAGACGTTGCAACTATACAAGACCAATATAAATATATAGGGGGAAAATTCAATAGCACAACAGTTTCACCAAGTAGAAAGGAACGCGAACAGTATGAAGAGACAAGGAAAGAAAGGACCACAAGCATTGCAGGTCAACTCAATGTTAGAAGAGGTAATAGCTGCAGCAGATGGAATGTCAGATAAAGAATTCAGGATATACATGCTTCAGATGATCTGGAGTCTCAAGGAAGACATCAGACAGCAAAATCAGACAATGAAAGATCACTTCAACAATGAATTACATAAACAAATCCAAGAAGCAAAAGATCAACTATACAGGGAAATAGAGGTTATAAAAAACAAACAAACAGAAATCCTAGAAATGCAGGAAGCAATAAGCCAACTTAAAAACTCAATTGAGAATACTACCAGCAGAGTAGAACACTTAGAAGATAGAACATCAGACAATGAAGATAAAGTATTTCAACTTGAAAAGAACATAGACAGCTCAGCAAGACTGTTAAGAAACCATGAGCAGAACATCCAAGAAATATGGGATAACATCAAGAGACCAAATTTAAGAGTCATTGGGATACAGGAAGGGACAGAGTTTCAAACCAAAGGAATGAGCAATCTATTCAATGAAATAATACGAGAAAACTTCCCAGACTTGAAGAATGAGACAGAATCCCAAATCCTAGAAGCCTACAGGACGCCGAATGTGCAAAATCATAAGAGACCCACACCTAGACACATTATAATGAAGATGCCCAACATACAGAATAAGGAGAGAATTTTAAAAGCTACAAGAGAAAGGAAGCAGATCACATTTAGGGGTAAGCCAATCAGGAAAACAGCTGATCTTTCAACACAGACTCTGAAAGCTAGAAGATCCTGGAATAACATATTTCAAACACTGAAAGAAAATGGGTTCCAACCAAGAATTGTGTTTCCAGCGAAATTAAGCATCAGGATGGAAGATGAAATTAAAACCTTCCACGATAAACAAAAGTTAAAAGAATTTGCAGCTAGAAAACCATCTCTTCAAAACATCCTTGGCAAAACATTACAGGAAGAGGAAATGGAAAATAACAATGAAAACCAACAGTGGGAGGTAGGACAGTAAAGGGGGGGAAAATAATCAAAGAGGAAAACAAACCATGTTTAGTAACATAAATAAACAAATATGGCTGGAAGAACAACCCATATCTCAATAATAACCCTAAATGTTAATGGCTTAAACTCACCAATCAAGAGACACAGGCTAGTAGAATGGATCACAAAACAAGACCCAACAATATGCTGCCTACAGGAGACGCATTTGATAGGAAAAGACATACATAGGCTGAAGGTGAAAGGTTGGGAAAAATCATATCACTCATATGGACTTCGGAAACAAGCAGGAGTATCCATACTCATATCAAATAAAATAGATTTCAAGCCAAAGTTAATCAAAAGGGATAAAGAGGGACACTACATACTGCTGAAGGGAACCATACACCAACAAGACATAACAATCATAAATATTTATGCCCCAAACAATGGTGCAGCTATGTTCGTCAAACTCTTCTCAAGTTCAAGAGTCTAATAGACCACCATACCATTATCATGGGAGACTTCAACACACCTCTATCACCACTGGACAGATCTTCCAAACAAAAGTTGAATAAGGAAACTATAGAACTCAATAACACTATTAATAACCTAGACCTAATTGACATATATAGAGTATACCACCCAACATCAAGCAGTTACACTTTTTTCTCAGCAGCACATGGATCCTTCTCAAAAATAGATCATATATTATGTCACAGGGCAACTCTTAGACAATATAAAGGAGTAGAGATAATACCATGCATCTTATCTGATCATAATGGAATGAAACTGAAAATCAACGATAAAAGAAGCAAGGAAAAAGCATACATCACTTGGAGAATGAACAATAGGTTACTGAATGATCAATGGGTTATAGAAGACATCAAGGAGGAAATTAAAAAATTCTTAGAGATAAATGAAAACACAGACACAACATATCGGAATCTATGGGACACATTGAAAGCAGTTCTAAGAGGAAAATTCATTGCTTGGAGTTCATTCCTTAAAAAAAGAAAAAACCAACAAATAGATGATCTCATACTTCATCTCAAAATCCTTGAAAAAGAAGAGCAAAACAACAGCAAAAGAAGTAGAAGGCAAGAAATAATTAAAATCAGAGCTGAAATTAATGAAATCGAAACAAAAGAAACAATTGAAAAAATTGACAAAACTAAAAGTTGGTTCTTTGAAAAAATAAACAAAATCGACAGACCCTTAGCGATGCTAGCGAAGAGAAGAAGAGAGAGAACTCAAATTATTAGCATACGGGATGAAAAAGGCAATATCACAACAGACACTTCAGAAATACAGAAGATAATCAAAACTATTTTGAATCCTTATACTCCAATAAATTAGAAGATAGTGAAGGCATAGATAAATTTCTTAAGTCATATGATCTGCCCAGATTGAGTCAGGAGGATATAGAAAACCTAAACAGACCAATATCAATTGAGGAAATAGAAGAAACCATAAAAAGACTACCAACTAAGAAAAGCCCAGGACCGGATGGGTATACAGCAGAATTTTACAAAACCTTTAAAAAGAACTAATACCAATACTTTTCAAGCTACTTCAGGAAATAGAAAAAGAGGGAGAACTTCCAAATTCATTCTATGAGGCCAACATCACCCTGATACCTAAACCAGACAAAGACACTTCAAAGAAAGAAAACTACAGACCAATATCTCTAATGAACCTAGATGCAAAAATCCTCAATAAAATTCTGGCGAATTGGATACAAAAACATATCAAAAAAATTGTACACAATGATCAAGTAGGATTCATCCCTGGGATGCAAGGCTGGTTCAATATACGGAAATCAATAAATGTTATTCACCACATCAATAGACTTAAAAATAAGAACCATATGATCATCTCGATAGATGCGGAAAAAGCATTCGACAAAGTACAGCATCCCTTTATGTTCAAAACTCTAGAAAAACTAGGGATAACAGGAACATACCTCAATATTGTAAAAGCAATCTATGCTAAGCCTCAGGCTAGCATCATTCTGAATGGAGAAAAACTGAAGGCATTCCCTCTAAAATCTGGAACAAGACAGGGATGCCCTCTCTCTCCACTTCTCTTCAACATAGTTCTTGAAACACTGGCCAGAGCAATTAGACAGACGAAAGAAATTAAAGGCATCAAAATAGGAAAAGAAGAACTTAAATTATCACTATTTGCAGATGATATGATTCTATACCTAGCAGACCCAAAAGGGTCTACAAAGAAACTATTAGAGCTACAAAATGAATTCAGCAAAGTGGCAGGATATAAAATCAACACGCATAAATCAAAGGCATTCCTGTATATCAGCGACAAATCCTCTGAAATGGAAGTGAGGACAACCACTCCATTCACAATATCTTCAAAAAAAATAAAATACTTGGGAATCAACCTAACAAAAGAGGTGAAAGACTTATACAATGAAAACTACAGAACCCTAAAGAGAGAAATAGAAGAAGATCTTAGAAGATGGAAAAATATACCCTGTTCATGGATAGGCAGAACTAACATCATCAAAATGGCGATATTACCAAAAGTTCTCTATAGGTTTAATGCAATGCCAATCCAAATCCCAACGGCATTTCTTGTAGAAATAGAGAAAGCAATCATGAAATTCATATGGAAAAATAAAAGACCCAGAATAGCAAAAACAATGCTAAGCAGGAAGTGTGAATCAGGCGGTATAGCGATACCAAACTTCAAACTATACTACAGAGCAATAGTAACAAAAACAGCATGGTACTGGCACCAAAACAGGTGGGTGGACCAATGGTACAGAATAGAGGACACAGAAACCAATCCACAAAACTACAACTACCTTATATTTGATAAAGGGGCTAAAAGCATGCAATGGAGGAAGGATAGCATCTTCAACAAATGGTGCTGGGAAAACTGGAAATCCATATGCAACAAAATGAAACTGAATCCCTTTCTCTCGCCATGCACAAAAGTGAATTCAAAATGGATCAAGGAGCTTGATATCAAATCAGAGACGCGCCGTCTGATAGAAGAAAAAGTTGGCTACGATCTACAGTTGGTGGGGTCGGGCTCCAAATTCCTCAATAGGACACCCATAGCACAAAAGTTAATAACTAGAATCAACAAATGGGACTTACTCAAACTAAAAAGTTTTTTCTCAGCAAAAGAAACAATAAGAGAGGTAAATAGGGAGCCTACACCCTGGGAACAAATCTTTACTCCTCACACTTCAGATAGAGCCCTAATATCCAGAGTATACAAAGAACTCAAAAAATTAGACAATAAGAGAACAAACAACCCAATCAACAAATGGGCCAAGGACCTGAACAGACACTTCTCAGAGGAGGACATACAGTCAATCAACAAGTACATGAAAAAATGCTCACCATCTCTAGCTGTCAGAGAAATGCAAATCAAAACCACCCTAAGATACCATCTCACTCCAGTAAGATTGGCAGCCATTATGAAGTCAAACAACAACAAGTGCTGGCGAGGATGTGGGGAAAAGGGTACACTTGTTCATTGCTGGTGGGACTGCAAATTGGTGCAGCCAATTTGGAAAGCAGTATGGAGATTTCTTGGAAAGCTGGGAATGGAGCCACCATTTGACCCAGCTATTCCCCTTCTCGGTCTATTCCCTAAAGACCTAAAAAGAGCATGCTACAGGGACACTGCTACATTGATGTTCATAGCAGCACAGTTCACAATAGCAAGACTGTGGAACCAACCTAGATGCCCTTCAATAGACGAATGGATAAAAAAAATGTGGCATTTATACACAATGGAGTATTAATCTGCATTAAAAAATGACAAAATCATAGAATTTACAGGGAAATGGATGGCATTAGAGCAGATTATGCTAAGTGAAGCTAGCCAATCCCTAAAAAACAAATGCCAAATGTCTTCTTTGATATAAGGAGAGTAACTAAGATCAGAGTAGGGATGAAGAGCAGGAGAAGAAGATTAACATTTAACAGGGATGAGAGGTGGGTGGGAAAGGGAGAGAGAAGGGAAATTGCATGGTAATGGAAGGAGACCCTCAGGGTTATACAGTGGAGGGGGTAGAGTGAGAGGAGGGGAGGGGAGGGGAGAGGTGGGGAGGGGGGAGGGTGGAGGATGGGAAAGGCAGCGGAGCACAACAGACACTAGTATGGCAATATGTAAATCAATGGATGTGTAACTGATGTGATTCTGCAATCTGTGTATGGGGTGAAGGTGGGAGTTCATAACCCACTTGAATCAAAGTGTGGAATATGATATGTCAAGAAATTTGTAATGTTTTGAACAACCCACAATAAAAAATTAAAAAAAAAAAAAGAAATGTCAGAGAAGGAGATTAGAATGTACATAGTTAAACTGATTTGATAAGTAAAGGACAGTATAAGAAATAAAATGAAAGAGAAAATACATGAATTGTACCTCCTCAATAAAGAGGTGGAGATTCTGGGGAAAAAATGAGCAGAAATCCTTGAAATGAAGGAAACAATAAACCAAATTTAAAATTTAATAGAAAGCATCACCAACAGACTAGACCACTTGGAAGACAGAACCTCAGACAATTAAGACAAAATATGTAATCTTGAAAATAGAGTTTACCATGGAGAAAAGATGTTAAGAACTTATGAACAGAACTTCCAAGAACCATGGGATAACATGAAAAGACAAAATTTAAGATTTACCAGATAGACGAAGGCATGGAGATACAAACCAAAAGAATGCACAATCTTTTCAATAAAATAATAATAGAAATTTTCCCAAACCTAAAGAATAAAATGGAAAATCAAATATAAGAGGCTTATAGGACTCCAAATGTACAAAAATACAACAGACCTACACCAAGGCACATTATAATGAAAATGCTTAATGTATAGAATAAAAATATAATTTAAAAGGCTGCGAGAGAAAAATATCAGACTATGTATAGGGGAGAAACCCATTCAGATCCTAGCTGATTTCTCAACCCAGACCCTCAAAGCTAGGAGGTTCTGGAATAACATATACCAAGCTCTGGAGAGAAAATGAATGTCAACCAATAATCCTATATTCAGCAAAATTAAGCTTCAGATTTTAAGATGAAATAAAAACCTTCCATGATAAACAAAAGTTAAAAAGAAATTACAGCAAGAAAGCCAACACTACAGAACATTCTTGGCAAAGTATTCCATGAGGAGGAGATGAAAATCAACAATGAAAATCTGCAAAGGAAGAAACTACACTAAAGGAAACGTCAATCAAAGGAGAAACCAAGTCAAGTTAAAAAGCAAAATGACCAGGAATACAAACCATGTCTCAATAATAACTCTGAATGTTAATGGCCTAAACTCATCAATAAAAAGACACAGACTGGGTGATTGGATTAAAAAACAAGACCCAAAAATATGTTGTCTCCAAGAGACTCATCTCATAAGCAAAGATATCCATAGATTGAAGGTGAAAGGATGGGAAAAAAACATATCACTCACTTGGATCACCTAAACAAGCAGGGGTTTCTATCCTCATATCAGATAAAGTGGACTTTAAGCTAAAGTTAATAAGGGATAAAGAAAGCCATTTCATACTGTGTTAAGGGAATCATACATCAACAAGACATAATAATCATAATGTTTATGTCCCAAACAATGGAGCATCTACGTACATAAAACAAACCCTTCCCAATTTCAAGAATCAAATAGACCACAACACAATAATATTGGGTAATTTTAACATGCCTCTGTCACTGTATAGATCTTCCAAACAAAACTAAATAAAGAAGCTATAGAAGTAAAACATACAATTGATAATTTAGACTTAACAGATATTATAAAATATTTTACCCATCAATGACAGAATACACTTTATTCTCAGCAGCACATGGATCCATCTTTAATATAGAACATGTTATAAGTAAGTTATCACATACGTTGGCACACAATTGTAATATTATATTAATATATTTCTAACATCCATAAGGGTTATTTTGATAACTCCCTTTCCATTAATATTAATTTTTGTGTTCTTTTTATTGATTAGATTTTTATCAAATTTTATTTGTATTATTTCTTTTCTATTTCATATATTTTTGTTCTTATTCTTTACTTTTTCCTTCCTAATACATAATTTGAAAGTAATTTTATTGTTATTCTGGCTTCTTTTTGATATGAGTACTTTGTTATAAATGTTCATCTGAGTACTTTCATCACAAAGATCCTGATATTTTAAGCTTTAATTATCACTTAGTTCAAAGCACTTTTTATTTACTTTTCTTGTGCTTTCTTACTTGACCTCTAGATATTTATAAATGCCATTTAATTTTGAAATAGTTGACATGTGGGGGTGGGTTTCTCTATATCTTAAGGTGATTGACTTCTAATGTAATAAATCATGAAGGGTACACGCTGCATGATTTCAAATTAAAAAAAAGTAATGGAAATGCTTTTTTATATTGATCGTATTGGTTACATACATGTCAAAATTGATCAAATTGCATACTTCAAATATGTGCATTTTATTGTACCTCATTTTTACCTCAACAAAGCTATGGGGGGAAAAGAGTGTCTGATCTACAGTAGGCAGTCAAACGTGTCTATTGACCATTTAAAAAGATGCCAAAGAATCATAAGGAATTTCTATATTTTTCTTATTGTCTTTCTTCTTGTTATGAGGGAATAATAAAAATAATTTCTCCATTTGTGAACTGTCACTGAGGGGTAAGAATAAATGTGTTAATGAACAAATGGGGAGATGGGTTTGAGGGTACTCACTGTCTCCTGACTCCACAGACAGAGCATGGGTCCCTGATCTGACTATGCTTCCCTTAGCCATGATCTGAAATGAAAAATCAACAGAAAAGAGACTTGACATCTTTGACCTTGACCCACTTTGGTTTGTTGAGTCTGCTGGAGGGAATCAACCTGATAAAACGTAAGAGTCAAGGGAGCATGGATGAGAATTACTTGTGGTGCACAGGTAATTTATTGTGACATTCTTGGACCTATTGATCACTTCTGTCTACTGATAAGACCCGAATACCTTCCACTGCCTTATTCTTACCAGGTAATATAAAATGAGTTCTTTGAGCTTTCCCATGGCTTGTCCATCCAGTATATAATGTGCCTTGATATTCTGTGTTTGGCCACAGGGCAGGGTACCAGCCACAGGCTCCAGGTAAAGGTAACTCCCACTTAAGGAGAAAACATGACTTGCAGTATGCTGAGCTCCCTGGTGTTCTTCTTGGATCCATATATAGTTAAAACATGTGTTAGGTTGCTGGTGGATCACCTGATACAACAGAAAAGCAAAGAGACAAAATTATCTTGAAATTCTTTAGTTAGTTTCTTATCGAAATGAATAGTTAAAACTATGTGTCTTCTATTCTGTGTCTCCCTCATCCCTGCTGACTATTAAATACCAGAGTTGTCAGTATCCCTATGTTGAAGATATTAAAAAGAAGTCATCCACAGACTTGTCTCCTTTGTCCTGATTCTGCTGACTTATCACTGCTTTGACATTTTGTTTTTCTTTTTTCTTCTACTTTTCAGAGCTAGAGGAATAATGATATTCAAATGGAAAGTATAAATCATCCAAACAGAAAAGAGAATCATCAGATAACTGAAATCCTTTGTAAATTGCTTTATTGAAATTATATATAAATGTAATATATTATCTTACTGACCTAAAATTGCTTATAAATAATCCTCAGAAAATTTGCATTCATACTTCTTTTCATTATTATGATTTCCAACTTTTAAGGCCTATGTAGTTCCTGGAACTTTAAACCTTGCAGATGTTTAGCACATAATTCCATATTCCCTAAAAAGTCACTACTCCTTAGCTCTTTTCTTGGTGCATAAATATTTTTTTCCTAAATTTATTTGACATATTTTACAGACTAATCTATTTGATCCCATAATAAAATTTCTATTTGTTTAAAAACTATTATACTTAGATACATTATACTAATAATTTACAGGTCTGTTAACTTTATGGATATTTCAACTATTTTAAGGGACTCTGCTTATTTATCTTTTTGGTCCTAAGGAGGAGCAGGTATCCATTACATGGAAAACATTTAACATCATCACATATTTTTAAATTTAATTAGCAGGAATATTTGGAATTAGAAATAATTTAAATACTCTTTATCTAAGCTAGAATCAACAAATTGTCGTCTTTTACCACTTTTTGTTTATGATAACAAGCAAGAAAACTTTTAGCTGTAGAAATCTTTTGATCATCATCATTAGATAATATATACTAGGTGTGTGTGTATTCATGATCACTTTACAAAATACCTAAGTAGATGTGAAAATATATAACATAAATTTCATTAATAAGTGAAGCAGCTGATATTATTCAGGACCCAAATCAAATAAGATTTTTATTTACACAGTATATAAAATTTTACAAATAATACTAATGAAATTATCAGTCACTCCTATAATATCCTTTTCTAATGCCTTAATTATTTTTCATGAAATTCAATTATCCTCAAATATCTAACCTTGAAGTCTGGACTTCTTATTTCTTTCAAATGCAATGTTTGCTCTGAATATTTCATTGTTACTAATGTTATTTCTCTCTCTTTGTCCTCAGAGGGTTTATTTATTGTGGTACTTACCGTAATAAAAAGTTTGTTGGTTAAGATGTTAGTGGTATTGATTGAAAAATCTACAAGACCCTGTTCATTGGTAGTTGCATTGTAAAGATAATTGGCTTCACTTGCAGAGATGAAGATCAATTTATTGGGAATGGGAATACCTTTCCCATCCACCAGAAGCACCTATAGAAGAAAAAGTATTCGATAATTTATAGGGAAAACAAAGAGAACAGAACTCATGTGCACATATGCCTTTAATGCTGTAACTAAGTTTACTAGGAGGCTTTTCTTCCATTTGGGCTCCTCAGATGCTTCCATAACTGGTTTATTTTTGAAACTCCTTAGTATTCCTTTAAGATCAGGGAGGTTTTATTTTTTAAATTATGTTACTAGTCAGAGGTTTTTTAGTGATTACATTTGATATTTAATAATTTAGTAATTACATCTAGTGCCAAAATTATAGGAATCAACTTAAAAGGGCTGCTTTCCCCTTTTCATTTAGCAGGAGGCTAGAGTGCTTGGCTGTGCTCACTCTCCTCCTCCCTGAACAAAGCATTTCTCTGTGCTTCAGCTTCCCACTGGGGCTAGCAGTAGTGCCTCCTTCATATGTAGCAGTGAAGATTAAGTAAAGTAATCCACTTAAAATATATTAGAAGATATCTGACACATTTATTCCAAAAATATTGGTCAGTAACATTACTATTATCTCCTGAAATAATCAGCTATGGAAACCCACATGAAAATATTTCTTTTTGAGGAAAGTTAAATAATTATAAAACCAATGAAATCAATTCTTAATATAAATAAAATCAGTATTTGCCTTGCTTTATTATTCTTAAATTATATATCTTACATATTAAAACAATACAATAATAACTATGAAATGCATGATATAATAATACCTATACCTAAAATTTGAACTGTTTATTCACCTATTTCTAAGTAGAAGAACAGTTACGAAGAAGGCACTGGCAGCCATAAACTGAGAGTCACTTGTGAGAAACTGAAAATTCCAGTGCTAGCTGGGTGAGTACTTTACTCTAGATTTGTACATTTCATCAGTGATATTTACAAAGGGAAGTTCTAGTTTTTGGTTTCATGACTTTGGTCATATTGAGTAATTAATAACTAATCAAGTATGGGTTACATCACTGGGCCCTGGACTTATATCAACAGGAAATTTTGCCTACTTGTGAGTTACACTATACCTGTCCAGAAAAGGGGATTCCTCGTCTAAAGTGTGAGTCCACTTTCACAAACTTGAGTTTGGTGGCAATGTTTGTGATTTCACTGGTCCCATTTCCAGTGAATATCAGGTCTGAAAAATATACAGAAAAGAGTGAATACTCTTGAAAGTTACTTTAGTCCTAAAATTTCCTTTCTATGTCAACTTTTCTCAACCTCATTTTGTTATGAGAAATAAATCAATGTTTAGTATTTTATCTCCCATACTCATTTAGTACTCAAACCTGTTCCCTCTTCTCTGATCTTGGCTTCCACTCTGAGTTTCATTTCGTAGCCCGAACTTTTAATCTGAATCAAGTTGGTTTTTACTTGTTGGGTGATGCAGCCATCACTGTTGAGCTGAGAACACAAAAACAATAAATGTCAAGCTGATTAAGATGCATAGTCACTAAATTTATTTTCTTTCTAATGCCAAGGAAACTTTTTTGGGTTAAATTGTTAATTGACCTTCAGGAACCTCATATTCATTTCTGCTTTGTAATCTCTAAGGTTAATTTTTCAATGAATCTTATTGACTAAGAATAGAAATTCCTGTTTTGGATAAGGGATATTTTGGGGCAAGTTTGTCGTATTATTCTCCTTCTAGCTTGTAAAATAGAGTGCCCTCCTGGCTGAAATGGTGATAGTACCAAGAAAGAACACTGAATACTAACCGGCTGACTGAATTCGTCACAGAACTCTTTCTTGTAACAATTACCATGATGAAATAGTTTTCTGCACATGCTCACAGTTGCAAGTCCTGGGACTGGTTTCCCATAGGTGTATCTATCACGTGAGAAACAAATCAGGAATTGAGAAAGACCACCTGCATTTCCCACTACCAACCCTCCACAAGCCTTATAATAGTTAGGCTGTCACATTTCTTTATCTAGCCTGCTCCCTCTGCTATTGCTTATTTGCCAGAATGAGTTTTATTCTCAAGGCTAAAAAAACTCGAGTTATCTGATTTCACAAAAGATAAAAGTGAAAGGGATCTTTATAGATCATATTCACTCCCTCAATTTACTACTTAAAAATGGGGGCTCAGTTGGGCCTGGTGGGGCATGCCTGTAATCCCAGCAACATGGAAGGCTGAGGCAGGAGGATTGCAAGTTCAAAGCCAGTCTCAGCAATTTAGTAAGGCCCTAAGTAACCTAATGACAACTTCTATTTAAATAAATAAATAGGCCTGGGGCTGTGGCTCATTGGTTAAATGTCCTTAGGTCCAATTTCCAAGAAAAAGGAAGAAAGAATTGAGGCTCAGAAAAAAAAAAGAAAAAGAAAGAATGGAGGTTCAGAAAAATAGCACACCTCAATAAAATAGTGTCACTGGTAGTGTTCTCATGACTGCTTATTTCAACCTGTTATCCTTATAGTCATAATATCAGTCACTAGATCATTTATTTTATGTGTAAGTCACTTTGTTAGAATTCTAATTATTGGCTTCTGCCCAGTAGTTTTGACCTATGATCTTTTCTATTATATTTTCAGTCAGTCTCATTAGAGCCTCCTCCTTCTTGATCCATGTCAGGATTAGTAATTATGGTATATACATGAAGAAAAGGAGAAAGTAAAATATCCTAGAGTAGAAAATTCTGAGAGAAATATTATTTGAGGCTATTAAATAATTAGTTCCATCACTGTACCAAAGAATCTATGTTAATCATTAAAGTATTTTCTTAAAATTGCCCAGTGGAGAGATTGAACATAATTAATTCAGTGTTCCATGAGAAGCAAGAAGACAGTTCCAGCCAGTGAAATGTTTAGGATCTAACAGGCCTTTTGTCTTCAATAAATTAGTGCCATAGGGAGAAACAAGGCTACAAATTTTAAGATATTAAGATATTTATAGGTTTCTATGGTTTGCTTTAAATTATTAAAGCAAAATAAAAGTACTATAGAGAGAGTAAATGGAGTTAAAATATGGAGAATTTCATAGTTTTTTTTTAATAGGTACCAGGCACATGAGGTTTCATTTTACTTTTCTGTTAACTTTTGTACTTGGTTGAAAATTTCCATCATAGAGAGTTGAAACAAAGAGTGCTTATGAGTTAAAATTGCCAAAAACAACGTGTAAACACCTCTAGACACATTCAGAAAAATTTGAGGATTTGACTATAAGTTTATAACTAATATTGAAAAATACTTTAAATTTTGCTAGTGTAATAATGGTATGTTGTAAGTGGGGAAATACCTCTATTTTTTTAGAGGTATGTATTTGGGGAAAATTTTGTGACCTCTAATTAATCTAAAATATTAAAGCAAAAAATATGATACAAATATGGAAAGCTAAATATTGATTAAGGGTGTCTTTTTTCTTTTCTATATTTGTGATTTTATTAATAAGTACTCAAAGGGCAGTCAGTGGAATACTATTATAAAAGTGCTGAGGGAAACTAAATTTATTATCTATACTTAGATAAATAATTATTCAGAATTGATGCCAATTATGACAATGTAGATAAAACAACTCACATTCCACATACTGTTATTTCCACTTTTTCATCCAAGATACTGATTATCTTTGGCACTTGAACTTTGACCTCAAATTTGGGAAGCACTGTTAATAGAGATAATGATAAAAAGAGAGGCTGGTGAACATTTACTGGAAATGCAAACATTTTTGACATGTCTATAATTTTCCCTCAAATGGTACTCTGAAATGTTATATGAATTTTTCAATGCACTAACTTTAATATGGCAAGATTTAACAATCCATGCAGAACCAGTTAAAACAGACTCTAACCACAGTAGATTTTAATGACACTAACAGATGATAATAGTTGTATTTAGGTAAGAATTTTCATATTTTTCAAAGAATACTGAAATGATTTTACAAACCCTTTTGACTTTGTTTATATAATCATGATGGCTTTCTTTAGAGATAGGTTTAACTGTCTTTAATTCAAGTTCGACATACCTATGTAAAATTTAAATGATTTAAGTGAATGCATATTTTATGTACCAGAAAAGTCCTGCCCTTTCCCACTTATATTATCCATACCAAATTCCTCCACAGTGAAGGAGTGCTCTGCTGTTCCACCTGATTCTTTCTGTACCACCACTTTGTAGGAGCCCTGAATGGGCTCTGATGAGAGGGGAAAGGAGAGTTGACTCAGGCCACTTTCTAACTTGAGACTCTGCCACTGTGCAATTCTATTTCTTTTTGGGTTCTAAAGAAAAGCAAGAAGCATAGGGAGTGATAACATTAAGTTATGATGGTCCTTGAACACTACCAATAATTTTGAGGGTGGTAATTAGCATTGCCTTTGGGAAAGACACATGTAGAAGGAAGATAAAATACAATAAATTGGGCTTCAGGGAGGAGGAATATTTGAACTTTCTAACACATCAAAATACTAACTTCCTTTGAGATGCTTACCTCAAGGTATATCTGTGGAATCTATAGGAAAACAGGAAAGAAGTAATGTGGTTATTACTATGTGTTGCTATTTCCCTGAAAAATATTATTTAATAATATCACTTGAATACTTACATCCTCCTAATGAAGATATGACTATAGTATTTACTTTCACAAGAGAAGTATATTCATAGATTTATATGTCATTTTGACTTAGACCCAGTAGGAATAGAATTTCCAGAATTATTTGATTAAAAGCAAACTAAGACTATTACTTCTACTAGAAGAGAAGCGTTCAAAGAAATAATATATGCTAAATGAGATGGCATGATTTGGTGATTACATATTGTATACATGTATCAAATTATTATCCTGTGCTTCCTAAATATGTGTGATTACTGTGTCAATTAAAAAATGTAAAAAAAAAAAGTAGCTTTGTTATTTTGTCATATGTTGAAGGCCAGTTGGAGCAAGTGATGTTCAGTAAGCACATCCAACTCTATATTGTATATATTTTCTAATATATGTATTAAATATATTATTAATAATTCATTATCCTTATTGCAGTATATTCAGAGCAATTAAATGTAGCTATTATCAGATTGATTAATTACTGTTAAAGAGAAAAGACTTCTTCATCTCCTGCCCCTCAACTTTGTCCTATATGAGACTCTAGAATTGTGGTGAGGCTGGAGTCAGGTTACAAAGGGAATATCTTTCATCATCTTGCTCTTCTTGGACCTTTCTGCCTGGCTTTGGAAGAGTAGTCCAATCTGCCCCTCCCCTCATTCCCATTTCATAGACATATGATGCTTACCAGTTCATTTTGGGGGTGAAAATTTTCATCCAGGGAGACAATACGAAATCTCACTAAAAAACAAATTATCTTGTAAGATTCATACCCAGAAAAGTAGATGATTTGGGTTATTAGTCAAGAAGATAAAGGATTGGATGATGATGACTTTGGCTGGAAAACCTGCAGGGGAGATGGCCCTTCCTTCTCAGTGTTTCCCTGGCTGAGGAAATTTCTTTACATACCTGTCTGGCCCGGTTTGTAGATGGGTTTGTCTGTCTGGACAAAGACCAGACTTTGAGCATTCTTCACTAGCACTGTGTTCTTCTTCCTGAAATCTTGTGTAGGTCCCTTTATTTGGATAGTGAGGAATCCTACCTCTGAAGAAGATAAAATCCTTGGGAGCTAAAAAACAAATATTTTATAATTGAGGAACTCTACACCTATTCCTTGTGAGTTCTTCATTATTATTTCTATCTGTTCTTTAGCTTAAAAGCAGCTTGGTAGAAAATACTATTTCTCTGGATATAGGAACAAAGACATTAACATAAGAAATAGGGGAAATTAATAAGAGCAGCCATCAGCAGAACTCAGATTAGATTATGAGAACTGTAATCTCATAACTAGATTAATCCACTTGATGAATTAATAATTTGAATGAACTACTGAGTGGGCATGGCTAGAGAATATAGGTCCTTGGAGGTATACCCTTGGTGACTATATCTTGTCCCTGACTCCTCTGCCTCTCTATCTCTTTCTGTCTCCGTCTTTCTCTGCTTCCCAGATGCTACAAGGAGAGTAGCTTTGTTTTGCCACACTCTTTTGCCATGATGTCCTGTCTCACCTCATGCCCAGAACAATGGTGTCAGCCAACTATGGTCGCTATGTCTGAAACCATGAGCCGAAATAAACTTTTCCTTCTCTAAATTGTCATCTGGCATTTTGGTCACAGAACAAGAAGTTGACTGATATAGACTTCTAGTTATTAAAACACATTTCTTTTAACTGAGTCTATGAATATTCCTTGTCCTGAAAAAAAATATGGGAGAATATAAGAACTGAGCATGACCCATTAGTCAACCTCAAAGAGGTACTGGATGTTTGGAGTGTTTTGCAGGATTGAAACATTCAGATGACATCTAACATGCATCACAAGAAAAAAATGCACTGAATGCAGAATTATCTTTGCATAATCTGCTCCTAGGCAATGTCCAATCCTGACTCTTTCAGAGAAAATCATATGTCAAAACTGGAAAACTCCTCCATGTTATACTATTTTTGTGGGCAACAGGATTTTTGTTTAGGAATTAAACTAAACTTTGGCATTTAGAAAATATTTTCCCCCTACTCTAGTGGAAGATGCATGCTTTGTAGCTGAGAAGTTACAGTCTATGGTCTTTGTGGAAGACCTAACAACATTCTTAAAATGATTACTTGGGATTGAACACCAGGTTCCTATCACCAGGACTAGCAGAATTCATTGAGACAGGCATTGCACCCAGTATTCTAGTAGTACTCACAGTGAAGGAGATGCAATGGAATAAGTCCTTCTCCACCACCAGGTCAGTAAAGAGGCTTCTGTTTTCCCTTAGAGTCTCCAGAGAAGCACTGATAGTTACTGTCTCATTCAAGTGGCTAAGAAGGAGGCAGGCCTTCTCAGGGGTCACAGTGTGGAGAAGAGAGGGGACCAGCACCATATAATGTCTGGGAAGGTAAGAGGTTAAATCAGATACAAACCTATAATAATAAGCATTGTCTTCTGTGTTCTCCAGAACAATAGTTATTTATAGCTGTAATTGGTTCTGTACCAAGAGTCAATAAACCAAGAGCAATAAGATGGTGATTCTGTAGTTAATTTGCAATTAAGAACTATTATTTTCTTATATCTTGTACTACTTTTGCCCATACATCATCAACATGAACTCATATCTTAATTTTTTTTAAATAGGAAACTTGGTACAAGAATCCTAATATTACTTTGTTATGTAAAGAGCAGAGAGTTGGAGGGGAGAATACCAAAGGTATTTGATCTGTGGAATACAGAAGTGAAGTTTGTTTCCTCATTCTCCAGGTGGTCTACTCCTAAACATCAATCTTTCTTTATGTGTTTTGAAGAATTTCTTGGCAAAAAAAAATATGTCATGAATTTTTAGGGTCACTCTTAAATAATGTAAATCTCATATTTTTTTTTGCATGACTACTAAGTTTTTATTATAAAAAAAGAGAAGGTCATGGTAATTACGTAACTTACCCATGGTCATTCAACTTGTACTTCTCATCTAACTCTTCCCTGGCACCTGAATTTTCTGAGATCTTGTGTACTGTTCTTTCAAGCATCTGATACATGATAAACATTATTTTTTGCCTTCCCATCCAGCTTTTTTCCTCTAGTTCTTTGATCTCAGTAGGAAAGGAGACATAAGTGTATAATTGACTCAATATACTATTTTTTTAAAAATTTTAAGCCTACTTGATAACAACTTAAAATTTAATTATATACATATTTGATGTTTTAAACAACTATTTCATAAGGGTTTGGTTAATATTCAATCTAATAGATACTGAAGTTGGGACCCACTGAGGTTGAGTAATTTGCCCAAGATTTCACCTGCAGTTAGCCACCACAATGTTTCAATATATTACTCAACCATTAATGTTTGCATTTTAAATATTTGCCTTTGGAGTAGGAGCTAAATTTTGTAAATATTAAACTGATAACTTTTAATTTACTATTTTCACCTGTTATTTGAAACTTTAGTCTCCTGGAATCTTACTGTCCCTAGAAGAGGGAAACAGATACTTTGTCTCTTTGTCACTCTCTCAATTTTCACATCAAAGTCTAACTCTGGAGAGATAAGATAAGGATTTCTTCACTGTGTAGAGAAAAATCCCTTTCTGTTTATGATAACTAGATTTACTGCTATTTGCTAAAAGGTGGGAATAATGATTTTCAATGGATGGGATAATCCTGTGTAGTGTAGACTGCATTTGAGGATACAAACTGCTTTGTATTTCCGAACCCAATAAATGCCTCTTGCTTTATTCATTCAACCTGCACTCAGAACACCAAATAATCTCTACCTATAATCAAATGCTATCTGGATGGGGAGCAGTGGGAGTTGATGTATCTGCAGTTGCAGATGAAGTAGAAGAATGTTGGGAGAGAAATTCACCTGTATTGTTTGATGAAAAAATGTGCAAAAAGGAAGCCTAAGGAAGACAGAAAAGTTAGTTGATCAGAGTACTAATTCCTGCTTCCCATACTTTGGCCTGAACAGGACCAATTGTGACAGATGAATAAGGTAACAACAGATGGAGGGTCCTCTTACCTCTCTACCAATTTTGAACTCTGGAGGTTGTCCTCTATAAGTCTGAAATGTAGCTTCACCAAATGCCGCTGGCCGGCTGGCTGGGCAAAATAAGGGAGGGGGGTGACGAATAACTTCTGTAGCTTGATACAGCAGGAGTGGGAGCCATTTATTCCAGGATTGACTTGTTTACAGACTCTAACAACCAAAGTCATCTGGCAGTACAGTGTGTGTAGGCAAAGGAGGGTTAGAAGTTTAACCTCCTCAGGACACCTCAGTGTGTATGTTTTCTTATCAGATCCAAGAATTCCCACCATTCTCTGAAGAATGTAAATGTAGCTTGGTTTAGGCCAGGGACCCCAGATGAGCCTCAACTGCAAAGGAGCACACTGACTGTGCAGCCTAAGCTATGTTGGAATCATAGTGACTTTACTGAATGTAGAATGCAGTAGAACGTTGGGATTAAATGGGAGGTGAAAGAGCTGAAATGAGACAGAGTCAACCAGAGGACTTTTACATCTTGATCAAAGAGAGAAACCAGCTGTCTAGTGACTCCAACAGTACATGCCAGCAGGTAAAAAGAAATCAGATTAACAGTGCAAAAAGAGACAGAAAACTCTTGAGGCCAAACACTCTGTCTCTCTTCTCCTCCAGAAGGTTATAGAGACTATAACCCTCTAGACACTATCTTGGAGAAGGAACTAGGGAGAGAGCAAAATTCAATTATTGTATTTCATCAAATTTAAAATTGGATAGGGCTAAATTCGTTTTTTCCCATTGACCAATAATTGGGGGACTTTTCATGAAGACTTGATAAATGATTAAATAATAAAGGAGCTGTCCTTTCTGAACAAATCTGACCTACAGTGTGAATTAAGTTGCACCCCACTATACACCCTGATATTTTTATGTTCAATGCCCTCTGTCCAAAAGAACCTTCATGAGAAAGTAGAGTATAAGGTTTCAAATTGTGCTTCCTAGTGACTACTTCTTGTATTTATGATGATTGGTCCACTGGAAAGAAGTGATTTCAAGAGTTGAGAATATGTGAAAGAAAAAAATGGGTTTACCAAGACAATCTTCTCTGACTTAAAGGTACCTTAAGGAGTGGAAAGGTAGCATTTAATAGGAAAGGCAAAGTAAAGATAAAAGGTAATGACTGATTAGAGTCTTGAGACTTCAGTGAGACTTACGGTTCGGCAGAGTCTGAGTCATTGGCAGAAAACAAGACAAGAAGTAACACCAAACATAAATGAAGAAGCTTGTCTTTGCCCATAGTGAGAGACAAATCTCAGGTGTGGTGTTGTTCCCAACACCTTGCCCTCAGCTTGATCTCTGAGACTCTCTACATTGACCAGGCTTTATGTGGAAGTTATTTTTAAACAAGCCCCACCTAAGTCTTTTGATGAGAGGTCAGAATGGGGCACAGGTTCCCAAAAAGGGTCATTGCTCTTAGTATTGCCTCGTTCTTTTTAAGGCTAAATTCTAACAGGCTCTGAGGTATTCCCGAAGGATAAAATTAATATTCTAGTTGGAATGAACTTTAATTTCCATTGCAAACTTCTTTTTTTTCTGTTTTTTTTATTGGTTGTTCAAAACATTACAAAGCTCATGACATATCATCTTTCATACATTTGACTCAAGTGGGTTATGAACTCCCATTTTTACCCCAAATACAAATTGCAGAATCACATCGGTTGCACACTCACATTTTTACATAATGGCATATTAGTGACTGTTGTATTCTGCTACGTTTCCTATCCCCTACTATCCCCCCTCCCCTCCCCTCCCATCTTCCCTCTCTACCTCATCTGCTGTTGTTCAGTTCTCTCCCTTGTTCCCCCCCTTTCCCCTCACAACCTCTTATGTGTAATTTTGTGTAACATTGAGGGTCTCCTACCATTTCCATATGATTTCCCTTCTCTCTCCCTTTCTCTCAGCAAGAGAAACAATAA
This sequence comes from Marmota monax, assembly GCF_021218885.2. Taxonomy (NCBI): domain Eukaryota; kingdom Metazoa; phylum Chordata; class Mammalia; order Rodentia; family Sciuridae; genus Marmota; species Marmota monax. The sequence goes on along the minus strand of NW_026692798.1, from coordinate 378,248 downwards.
GAGAGGTAAATAGAGAGCCTACATCCTGGGAACAAATTTTTACCCCTCACACTTCAGATAGAGCCCTAATATCCAGAATATACAAAGAACTCAAAAAAATTAAACAACAAGATAACAAACAACCCAATCAACAAATGGGCCAAGGACCTGAACAGACACTTCTCAGAGGAGGACATACAATCAATCAACAAGTACATGAAAAAATGCTCACCATCTCTAGCAGTCAGAGAAATGCAAATCAAAACCACCCTAAGATACCATCTCACTCCAGTAAGATTGGCAGCCATTATGAAGTCAAACAACAATAAGTGTTGGCGAGGATGTGGGGAAAAGGGTACACTTGTACATTGCTGGTGGGACTGCAAATTGGTGAGGCACAAAAAGTAAAATCAAGAATAAATATATGGGAATGGATCCACCATTTGACCCAGCTATCGCCCTTCTCGGACTATTCCCTGAGGATCTTAAAAGAGCATACTATAGGGATACTGCCACATCAATGATCATAGCGGCACAATTCATAATAGCTAGACTGTGGAACCAACCTAGATGCCCTTCAATAGATGAACGGATAAAAAAAAAATGTGGCATTTATACACAATGGAGTAATACGCAGCACCATTGCAAACTTCTGATGAAGGATCTTCAAAGAAACTTTCTCCTAAAAATTCTCACATGCAAATAACAAAGGAAACTGTATTTGAAGGTGATGGGATGTATCACTTTGATGTCATTCAATATACAGATTTCTTTCCAGGATTGAGGGAAGTCAAGTTCAGGAGGATTTATTTTTGACAGTGGATTCCTGGTCCTGGAAGAAAATGATTAAAGTGACGTACTTTGGGTATAGACCAAGGAGTGGGCTAGCTGGGTCAAATAGTGGTTCAGTTCCAAGTTTTCTAAAGTATCTCCACACTACCCCAAAGTGGTTGTGCCAGTTTGCAATGTGCCATTTTGCAATCCTACCAGCATTGAATCAGTGTATCTTTTCCCCACATCCTCACCAGCAATAATTATTGTTTGATTTTTTAATAATTTCCATTTTGACTGGAGAGAGATGAAATCTTAGAGTAGTTTTGATTTACATTTCTCTAATTGCTACAGATGTTGACCAATTTTTCATAAATCTGTTGACCGATTATGTATCTTCTTCTGTGAAGTATTTGCTCATATCCTCAGCCCATTTATTACTGTTTTTTTTTTTTTGGTGTTAAGTTTTTTGAGTTCTTTATATATCAGAGATAATTGCTCTATCTGATGAGCATGTGGTAAAAATTTGCTCCCATTCTGTAGACTGTCTCTTCACTTCAATAATTGCTTATTTTGCTGAGAAGAAGCTTTTTAGTTTGAATCCATCCCATATATTTATTCTTGATTTTACTTTTTGTGCTTTAGGAGTCTTGTTAAAGAAGTCAGGGCCTAATCCAACATGATGAAGATTTGGGTCTGTTTTTTTTTTTTTTTTTTCTATTAGTTGCAGAGTCTCTGGCCTAATTCCTAGGTCTTTGATTCATTTTGAGTTGAGTTTTGGTGAAAGACAGAGGTTTAATTTCATTTTGTTGCATATGGATTTCCAGTTTCCCCAGCACCATTTGTTGAAGAGTTTATCTTTTCTCCAATGTATGTTTTTGGCACCTTTGTCTAGTATGAGATAACTGTATTTTATTTGGGTTTGTCTCTGTGTCCTCTATTCTGTACATGTCTGTTTTGGTGCTAGTAACTATATCATGTATAACCAGAGAAATGAAAAGTTGTGCTCCATTTGTGTAAAGAAAAAAAAGTAAAAATTATTTTAAAAAGAAGGAAGTTTTTTTAAAAAGAAGTACTTGCCATGGAAGGAAGGACAGATAAAAGAGATATCAGAAAGGGGTTATCAAAGATCCCATTTGCCTATTTCATTAATAGCATCAATCCCATCAGACTTTACTTGCTCCTATCTTTCCTTGTTGCTGACTGGGTGTGTGCTCACGCACACAAAGTGTTAAGTTTTGCGGTGCTTAGCAAAACAAGGAGTTCTGTGAGAAAGTATGAACTCTTTGAACTGTGTCCTTGTTGATGTCTTAAGAAGATAGGAGAAAAGAATGTTCTGCAAAGTGTAAAATTTATATATATATATATATGTGTGTGTGTGTGTGTGTGTGTGTGTGTGTGTGTGTTTGCCTGGGAATAACTAACCACAAGTTAATTGATAAGAAATATGGAGCACTGTGACCATAAACAAAGTTTTCCTGAGAACGTTTATCCATGTTTGAAAGGATTAAGCTGACGAAAGGATGTTTTTTCTTTCCCCTTGTTTTAATTAACAATGCTGTATAAAAGAAGGAGATAAAAAAAGTAAAGACGGTGCTCATTTTCTACTGAATGCGTGTGTGTGTGTCTTTCTTAAGCATCTCTGCTGTACCAGGAATTACAGATTGTCAGCGGGTCTGACAACTGGGCACTAAAGTTTACATTAAGATTATTTTTTGAGACTTCCTGTGTATTAAGTGCTATTTTGGTGGTGGAAATACAATATGGAACAGAATATTCAGTGTCCATGCTCTCGAAGAATGTGAAGCCCAGGACTGATCATAGATAAACCAACAGCAGATTCAGTGTCACCCTGAGGATGCACACATTGCTGTCTGCTCCCATATTGATCTGCTTGCAACTTTTTTGAAAAACCAGCTTTCTATCTACTTCTCCATATTTCAACCTAATGTCTTTTCTTTGGAGAGCCCATTCCTGTCAACTCTGCATATAAAGTCAGGGCATTCCTCTTAGTCTTTATCAGACCTTCTTTCTTTCATCAAATTACCATCAAATAAAACATTAATTTTTAATTATGAAATGTTCCATATATATACATCCAAATATAGAGAACAAGATAGAATATGCTTGTACTTAGCACACCCCCAAATTTAACAAAATTAAACATTGGCCACTTTTGTTTAAGGCCATTTCTTAAGAAATGGAAGGATTCTGCTTTGTAATCTTTTCTAATTTCATTTCTAATTTCTAATTTCATTTCTAATTTCTAATTTCATTTCCCTCTTAGTGTTGTGGGATTGGAAGGTTGATATGTATCCTTCTAATAATGTTTTAACAGTTTCATTGCACATAGATGTAAATAATATATAGAATCATTTTTATTTTGTGTTTCATAAATTTAAATAGTATGCATGTATAATTGTAAAATTTATTTTTGCCTCTTACTATGTTTTTAAGACTTTTTCACAGTATACTAAAGATGTAATACTGAAGATGTAATTTACTGATTTTTAAAATTAAATTATTTCTTTATTCTAATTTGTTATACATGATGGCAGAATGCAATTCATTTTATATTGCATATATAGAACACAATTTTTCAAGTCACTGATTGTACACTAACTTACTGATTTTTAATAAACATCTATATGAATTCCACCATATGCATATAGTAAAATGTGTTACTCCATTCCCTTATAGCTGAATGTTATAATCTTCAATTTTTCAGTTATAAATACTTTGAATACTATCTATTTATGAATATTTTTTTAAAATTTTCTAGAGTAAATAGCAGAAAATGGGTTATAGGCTATATATGCATAAACCTCATGAAATTTGTCAGATATTAATAAATTTCCCTTCTTAAGTGTTACACAGATTTTAATACCTATCAGCAATGTAAGGTATTTCCAAGTTTGTTATATCTTTACCATCATTTTGCTTCACTAGGCATTTTACCTTTTGTCAATCTGATGAGTGAAATAGTATCTTGTTTTAATATATATTATTAATGAGGTTACATGTATTTTTATTTGTTTATTGGCAATTTTAGATTGTATCTTCAGTTTGATATCTCAATACATTATGGGTAGGATCTATAAAAACCTCTCTCTGCCCCTAATTAGTAGGCCTTTAACTCTATTTGTTGCACTTTTGTTTACTAAAGGCTTCAGAAATTATTCTCAGCCAGACATTCTGGAATCATCAAATACTCTAAGGAAAAAGTTCTCTAACACAGGATTAACAACATGAGTGCTATTTTACCCCTGAATTTTGGATTCATAATAATTCTGTTTTAGTTTTTTGATACCTTTGGCAAAAAAAGCATATATACACCAATCATTTCAAGTTTTTATAGTTATTTCCACTGTGAAGTTTTTTTTCTATTTCCTTGTATGTCAATAATGGAGATGAAAGTACTACAAGTATATTATTATTATTCTTTCAGGTACTGGGAATTGAACCTGGAGATGCTCCATCACTGAGCTACAACTCTAGCCTTTTTTATTTCTCTCTCTCTCTCTCTCTCTCTCTCTATATATATATATATATATATATATATATATATATATATATATACATATATTTATTTATTTATTTTTATGTGGTGCTGAGAATCGAACCCGGGTCCCCGTGCTAGGCGAGTGCTCTACCACTGAGCCACAATCCCAGCCCAAGTATTTTTTAAAATACATTTTCTGCCCATCTCTTTCTTCTTCTGGAACTCCCATAATTTGCATTTTGGTACACCTTATGATGTCATGTAGTCCTTTATTTTTTCTCCACTCTTTTAAATTCTTTTGTTTTGTACCTCTCATTACATTATATCCAAAGACTTGCCTTTGAGTTGCTAATTCTTTTTTATTCATGATGAAGTATGCTATTGAAGCTCTTCATTGATAAATTTTTGGGCAATTTTTCTTCCATTTTAGGATAACAGAATAATGATCAGTTATAGTGATAGCCAGGTCATGTGGTTTTGCTAGGTCCACAGTGAGGCCTCTGGTTATTGGGCTTTTTACCAACGTGTATGGTAGGCTTGGGGTTTTTCTATTCTTTGGGTAAGAAAAAAATTGGACTGCCCCCATGACCTCAGTCAATAGGACTCTTCCGGATAATGGTCTGCTTCAGGGTTCGCAAATGGTAGGCCTCTTACCTGGTATGTGGATGGATGTGGCTTTCTCTGGGCTCCTGGGAAGGCTCCTACTGAGTCATTGGGTGCATCTCTAGGCAAGCAGTACTGGCCTCTGAGAACCAACATCCATGGCGGCTTCAGGGCTTACAAGCTGAGACCATTCTGCAGGCCTGCTTCTGAGTTAATGGATAAGTATGTTTTCTGGAAGTTCCCCGAGTGGGCAGACCTGTTCTTAGATCACAAATGAGAGGGATTGGAGTTAATTTACCCGCTATCTCAAAATATACAATATGATCAAAGCCAGCAGACCTGCTTGCAAGGGTACTTGTGGACATGTTTCCTAACAGGGACCTGTAAACACAGGAATGGTCTTAGACTGCAATTTAGAAGGGATGGAGCTAAATTTCAGGGTTTGTTTTTCCAAAACATGAAATGGAACAGTGAAAGAGAAAACCAAAATAAATGTAGAATAAGGATTTCAAGAAGGGAAGTTTTTCATTTTATTTGTAACACTGAATCTGAAAAAGTAAATAAATTTACTTTTGGACAACCTTTTTATTGAGATAAAATTAATCTAAAATAAAATTCATTATATTAAGCTACATAATTTAATGGTTGCTAATGTGCTTGTGGTATTATTCAATGATCACTGCTATCTAGTAATAGAACATTTCTGTCTTCCCAGAAAGAAACCACATACTTCTTAGCTGTCAATAAATGGAAATTAATGATTTTCTCCTTCTAGTAACCATAATAGACTTTCTATTTTTATGGATTTACCTATTATGGACATTTCAGATAAGTAGAATCATAATACATTTAGTCTTCTGTGTGTAGTTTCTTTTATGTTTTCAAAGTTTATGTTGTAGCATGCATCGACCATCAATTCATATCAGTGATAAATATTCCATTGTATGGATATACTACATTTCGTTTATCCATTAATCAGTTAATGGATATTTATTTACATTTTTTACTATTTTGAATATTGTGTTATGAATATTTGTGTACAAGTTTTTGCATGAGCATGTTTTTCTTGAGAATATACACAGGAGTGGATTGTGGGTCATATGACGGCTTGATATTGAACATTTTGAAGAACTGAAAGATCATTTTCCACAGTGTCTGAACTATTTAAAATTCTTACCAGCATTGTATTCATATATTTACCAATACTTATCCTACTTTAATTTTTGTGAAAGTATAGCTATAGTAATAAATCTGAAGGGGTATCTCATGGTGGTTTGGTTTACATTTCCCTAACAAATAATGATGTTGTACATCTTCTCATGGGCTTTTTAGTCATTTGAACAGGTTATTTAAAGAAATATCTGTTCAATTCCTTTTTTTCTTCTAATTCAGTTGTTTTAATCTTATTACTGAGTTGTAAGAGTACTTTAACTACTCTGGATCATACTAGATGTATCATTTGCAAAACTTTTCTCCCATTGTGGCAGTTACCTTTTCATACATGGTAATATCCTGTGATGCACAAAAGTGTATAGTTTTTATAAAGTACAATTCTTAAAGATTTTTGGTTGATTTTGCTTTTATTTTTATATATAAGAATTTTAAACCTGATTCAAAGTCACAAAGGCTAATTCTAATTTTTTTGAAAATATATATTTTATTTATTCTAAAATTTAACCCTTCAGCCATTTCAATCTCATTAAACAGTACTACATTTTTTTTTCCGATTATTCATACCTAAAATCATGACATTGTCCTTGACTCTCTTTCTTCCTAATCTCCAATGTAAAACATTAGCATATTTTGCTATTTCTACACTTGAAAAAATCAATAATCAAAATACTTTTCAACATCACAAAGATTAATTCTTATGCTCCTTCTAAAACTTTTGTAAGTTTAATTTTTTAAAAAATTTATTCTAATTTGTTATATATGACAGCAGAATGCATTACAGCTATAGTAATTATAGCATTACACATATAGAGCACAAGTTTTCATATCTCTGGTTGTATACAAAGTATATTTACATCATTCATGTCTTCATACATTTACTTAGGGTAATGATGCCCACCTCATTCCACTGTCATTCCTACCAGTTTGTAATCTATCTTGAGTTAATTTTTATATAGGATATGAGTTAGGTGTCCAACTTTAATCTTTGAGTCTTTTAATTTCTGGTTGTTCTAACACTGTATGTTAAGGTGAGTATTCTTTCCTCTACTGAATATTCTTGATATCATTTTCAAAAATCATTGAAAATGGGTTGACTTATTTATGGATTTCCAATTTTTTCTTTTTTATTGTAAATTATTATTATTATTATTATTAAATTGTACATATTTATTTGATATGTGCATGCAATGTATATTAATGAAATTAAGATAGTATAAAGACTGTAAATTCTATTCCATTAATCTATTTATCTGTACTTATAATGGTACCTCACTATCTTGATTGTTTACATCTATGCAATAAATTTTGAAATAAAGATGTATGAGTCCCTAGCTTTGTTCTTTTTTTAAATTATCATTTTGGTTATGAATTTTTGACTCTGTCCATTTCTGCAAAAAAAGATAGCTGGAATTTTGAAGGGATTGCATTACATTTATAGCTTGATTTGAGAAGTATTGTCATCTTAATAATATTAAATCTTCTATCTCACAAACATGAGACTTTTTGAATTTCTTATTCTGCCTTTTTGTTCTGATATCACTTGGCTCAATTTTGATTAGCTTATTAATTTAAAGTAAGCTGATAAAAATTTTACTCTCAAATATTTGCTACAGTATTACCAGAATTTGATTTTCTCTTCATTAAACGATATATTGGTTTTAAAGCTCTTCATGAAGATTAAGCTCTTTCCTAGGTCTTATGAAGCACTGGGTTAGAGCCTTAGCACCACATAAAAAATAAATAAATAAAATAAAAGCATGCTGTCCCTCTACAACTACAATAAATAAATAAATTTTTAAAAAGAGATTACTTGTTATCAATCAATTTTCATTACTATAATGAAATACTTTATGTTGGCTTCTTAAGATAATAAGAGGTTTATTTAGCATACAGTTTTGGAAATTCAAGAATATGGTATCTTCATTAGCTTAGTTCTGGTTTGGGCACTATTGGCTGCATTATACCATGACAAATGACAATGGTAGGAGTGAAAGCCAGACAACTGGGTGGGGCCAATTTTAAGCTTTCATAACAACCTCTCATGAGAACTACCAAGAGGTTGCACAAGAGATATCTTAATCCATTCTCAAGGTCAGTGTCTTCAATTGACCTAAGAACCTCTTAATAGCTCCTGCCTCTTAAATTTCAACTACCTCCCCAAACCACCATCCTGGACAGAATCTTTGTATACATGTTGGTGAGATTGAAAAATGGTGTGGCAATCAAATTTTAAACACATTTTCCCCTATTATGTTTGCTGAAGGTTTTTGCAGAGTACTCTATTGTCAAACACTCAGCTATCTTCAAAGAATAGACCTGTGAATTTAGACTGCTGAGTTGTTAATCCTTCAACAACTTTCATGTTGTAACAGTGTATCAAGATAAGATTTCCAGTAAGTTTCAGTTCTGAAGCAAATCTACTTCATTTAAGAAGAATACTTGAGGGCTAGGGTTGTGGCTCAGTGGTAGAGCACTTGCCTAGTACGTGTAAAAGATTAGGTTCAATTCTCAGCTATTTCATACAAATAAATAAAACCTACAGGTCTATTGACAACTAAACAATATTAAATTTTTTTAAAGAATAATACTTGATGCAATATCAAGCAGGAAGAATGAATTAGGATTGAGTGAATTGAGGAGGAAAATTAAATTATGGTTACTTATTTAGAACATGGTGTTATTTTAAATGTATTTTTATGAATATGGTAAAAGTTCTTTTCCTATCTTTTTACACTACCTAATCCCCAGCCTAGTCGATTTTACTTTCATAGACAAAATTAAACATTAAAAAATGGCATATTATTATTTGTACCAGGGATTGAACCCATAGTGCTTAACCACTGAACCACATTCCCAGTTCTTTTACATTTTTTTATTTTGAGACAAGTTCTCAATAAGTTGCTTATGACATCACTAAGTTGCTGAGGCTGGCTTTGAATTTGTGATCCTTCTGCCACAGCCTCCCAAGCAGTTGGGATTACAGGTGTGTGCCACTGTGCCTGGCTATAATGACACATAATTTTTGATGGCTCCATTTTAATTCTGAAAAAATAAATGTTTTTACTATGTGTCATTACCTTCCATGGCAATGTAATTATTTACATTATTCATTAAGAATTGGTTTTCTTTACATTTGGGTATAATTGGACACATTGATCTAATTATATAAATAAATACCAATAGTATTAATATTTGAAAATAATTCTGATTTAATCTAGCACAAAAAGCTCATTATTAAGAAATATATTGGGGAATGATGCTTACAAAGTTCTCTTTTGGAATGTGGTATTTGACTTATGAGATCCAAGTTTCTCAAGTGTAAAGATTGTTTCCCTGGAAACTAAAGACCTTGGCAATGTTGGAGTCTTCCACATAAAAGGAATTCATTTGTCTTTGTAGTCAATAGGAGGTGAAATAACATGTTATAGATGTTCCTAAAAGTCTGTCAAGATGTTCGGTCTCCTGGACAAAAGTTAATTGTGTGGCCTTACTATTTGCTTGATACTTGTTTTAGTCGCTTTTTCATTGCTGTGACTAAAAAGACTTGACAAGAACAATTAGAATAGGAAAAAAAATAATTTTGGGACTCACAGTATCAGAGGTTTCAATCCATAGACAGCTGGCTCTATTTCTTGGGGCCTGAGATGAGGCAGAACATCATGGCAGAAATATGTGATAGAGGAAATCAGCTCAAAACATGGCACCAGGAAGTAGAAAGTTCTCAAGGACAAATAAGCCCCCAAAGCAGGGATACCCCTAATGGCCCTCCTCCTGCAGTCACACCCTACAAGCCAGTTGTTATTACCTAGTTAATCCCTATCAGGGGATTGTGCACCAATTAGGTCAAGACTCTCATAATCCAATCATTTCACCTCTAAACTTTCTCACATTTTCTCACACTTGAGCTTTTGGGGGACACCTAGTGTTAAAACCATAATATTGTTACTGAAAGTCTAAGTCAATATTCTGTTTTGTCTCCTAGACAAAACTTTATTGTGTGGCCTTAATATTTACTTGATACTGAAGGCTCATAAGGACTGCATGGCTAATGAATCCACTTTATATACCTATGAAAATAATCCAAACCTTGTGAGAACTACCAGTTCAATTTTTCTTATCATGAACAATCTTTACTGAAGGGAAACTATAAAAAATTTCAGAAACTAAAAAACAAGATTAAAATAATCATAATATAATTCTTTTGTTGCTGTTTGGAGACAAGAGCCACTTAAGGATTAGCTATAAGAATACATTAATAATAAGAATTAATAATAAGAATTAGCTATAAGTAAGTTCTTCTTACTATTTACTATAAAGAAATGTTCTAAACTTACTGAAGTTCTTGTTCATTTTTTTTTGTCAGATACTATTGTAAATAATCTCTATCTGGCAGAGCATGTAACCCAAGATTTTATGCTTCTTTTATATTAACCACTTTATACCTACCTCATCATTCTTATGCTAATATTTTTTCAATTGCCTGTGAATAAACTAGCTTTTTGAATGCTATTGGAATTTGTAATGCATATTAGTGGTTATTTCAATATTTAATAGATTAAATGAAATTTTTGACATATTCTCTTTATATTTTCCTAAGAATCATTTTTAAAAGAATCTTTAGTGTAAGTGTTATACTCTTACAAATAATTTGTCAAAATAGGAAAGTACCATAGTTAATAATACCCATCTATTGTATCCATATGAATCACAAAATATTTTAGAGAAAAAGTGTTCTTTATTTACACAATATGGCAAAGACTTTGTCTTTTGTTTTTAATCTTTTCCTTTTTTGATGCTTGACTTTAAAAAATATTTCTAATTTAACATTCAGCTTCTCTTCCGAAGGTGGCAGCATTTTTGGTCCAAGGGTTATTCAAGTGTTTTGCTGATGAAAGTCTTTTATGTGGTTAACTTATTAACAGGCTTTGAGTAACCAAAGATTGTTTACTGGAAATGGCAGATTTCATCCTGTCAGATTAAGTACACATTACATCTTGGTACAGATTTTCTCAGGCAAAAATTTGTTCAGTAACAACTTGAATTTACACAAAACCTTTGCTTCAGTACCTTGATTACGGTTTGTTTTAACATTCTCATTCTCACGCCTAAATTTTATAAGAAAAGTATCTAAGAGCATTAAATGAAAGCATAAAGATATCTCTCAGACTCATGCTAAATAACAGCATCTCCTTTATTAAAAATCATTAAGAAGAAAGGTCTTCAATAATACTTTCATTTTGTATTAAAAACTAATCAAACATTCCTATGGAGAGGTAATAGACATCAAGCCTTTAACCCACACATATATTGCTGTTCAGAAATACCGATGATTCAGAATTTATATTTTTTTGTTATGAGTCATCTTATACTTTTCTTATTATTACATGAGAAAAAAGACAACAAAATTCTTTCTGGAGAATTTTAACAATGAAAGACTCATATTTTCTTTTTTGAGATAAACTCAAAGCATGGCAGAAAACTAGGGAAAAAAAGTCAACCTAATATTTTAGATTTTTATTTCTTTGATTTAAGTATTGGAACAAGATATTTTCATCATTAAATTGTATAGCTAAGTTGGAGGTATCCCGCTACCTGGCCTAAAAACACACTATAAAGCTATGGTAAACAAAACAATATGGTAGTGGCATAAAAACAGAAATATACATCATGGAAAAGAATAGGAAAAACATAAATAAATCCATATATTTACAGCCAATTTATTTTCAGCGAAGATGCCAAGAACATACAATGGAGAAAAGACAGTCTCTTCAAGAAATGGCGCTAAAGAAACTGAATATCCACATGAAGAACAATGAAACTAGTCCTCATCTCTCACCCATGTACAAAATCCAATTCAAAATGGATTGAAGACTTAAATGCAAGACCCAAAACAATAGTACTGGAGGAAAAGTTCTCATGACAGTCATGTGGGAAAGAATTTTTTTAAATAAGATCTCCAAAACATAGAAAACATAGACAAATTATTATATTAAACTAAAACCTTCTGCACAGCAAAGGAAACAACCAACAAAACAAATAGACAATTTATAGAATGGGAGAAACTGTTCACTAACTATGAATCTGACAAGGAGTTAATACACAGAAATATACAAGAAACTCAGACTACTCAGTGAAAAAGAAGTAGTTTGATTAAAATATGAGAATAACACCTGAATATACATCTATTAAAAGAATATATATACAAATAGTCAACAAGAATCTTAAAAAAAGTTCAGAAAAAATATTGGGTGCTTGGTGCAATGGTGTATGCTGTAATCCCAGTAACTTGGGATGCAGAGACAGGAGGATTGCAAGTTTAAAGGCAGCCTCAGCAATTTATTGAAACCCTAAGCAACTTAGCAATATTCTGTTTCAAAACAAAAAATGAAAAAAAGGGCTGGGGATTTGGCTTAGTAGTTAAACACCCCTGTATTCAATCCTGGCTACAAAAATAAATAATAATAATCATCAAGGAAATGCAAATCAAAGCCACAATGAAATTGTATTGAAAAAGTTGAATGTCTAATTTATAGCTGGAATATCTATTATTGAAAAGACACAGAATAAAAAATCCTAAAATGGTTGTGCAGAAAGGAGAAATCTTACATACTGTTGGTAGGAATGTAAATTACTGTAGTTGTTATGGAAAAGAGTGTGGGAATTTCTCAAAAACTTAAAAGTGCAATAAATGAATCATTCAGCAATTTCACAATTGAGTATATATTCAAAGAAATGAAATCATTATGTTGAAGAAGTATCTGCCTGTGCATGTTTATTGCAGCACAATTCACAGTAGCCAAGAAATGGGGTCAAACTAAGTGTTCATTAATTGATGAATGAAAAAAGAAAATGTATTATAGACAGTGGGACACTATTCAGCTATTAAAAGGTAAAATCCTGTGGCAACATAATGAACCTGTGCTAAGTGAGATGAGTTGGTAACAGAAAAGTAAATACTGCGTGATCTCACTCACACATAGAATCTTTAAAAGTTGATCTCAAAATTAGAGTAGAAAAATGGTTATGTGACCAGAGGCTGAAGAAGGCAGGGGGAGCTGAGAAATTGGTCAACAGGTGAAAAGATACAGATACAGATAAGAGGAATAAATTCAATTATTTCTTGTGGAGTGAGATAATTGTGTTTAACAATATTGTACTGAATATTTCCAAACAGCAAGAAGAGGGGATTTTTGAATAATAAGTGATGATATGCTAAATACCCTTCTTTGAACATTACGCCAAATATACTAGTATCAAAATATCAGAATGTACCCTATAAATATGTATAATTATGTACACATATTTTAATGTGTCAGTTAAAAACAAAAGGAAAAAATTAAGTTGTATGGAAATATATAAAAAGATAGGCAACATGAAAGGGAGAAATAAGAAAGCAATGAGTGAAAGAGAGAAGGAAGGAAAGCAGGAAATAATTGATTTATTATGCAAATGCAAGGATTGAACCAAGGCTCACTTAACTTTCAGCTGCTTTCAGTTTTATTTTGAGATAGGATCTCCTAAGATTGCCTAGGAGCGCTCTGAAAGTCCTTCCTCCAATTCTCCTGTCTCAACTGACCAGAGTTTCTTCTGAGTTACACATGAAAATGACATTTGCACAGGTTCCACATGGGATCTGAGCTCCTTCTTTAGGCTAGATAATCTCTGTGTGCCTTGGGCTGTCTTTTTTGGGAGAACTTTACCTAGAGTTCTAGGTAACCTCCCAGGACTGGGATGGATCTGAGTGTTGGAGCCTTTCCTTGGGATGTGTAATGCCCAGGGTTGGATTCCCAGCACTGTAATACAAATGAGTGAAGGAATAAATGAGCAAATGACAAGGAAAGAAACATAATAAGGCAAACCAAAAACATTTGTGAGATGCTAGTAACCTATATATTTTTTTTGTAGCTGAAAGATTTTCTATTGGTAGTGTCAGGAAAAAAAAAAACAACCAAAATTTGTTCAAGATAGTCCAAGTCCAATTTTTGAAGAGAAATATCATGCCGGATCAGGGTGAACAAATTAGAAGATAATTTAGATCTTTCAAAAGTAAAGGCAGATAGGTTCCTGTGGCAGCTGTGAATCCAGGAGCCCAAAATGGGGGTTCATGGGAGCACAGGTGTTTCTGCTCAGCAAGGGGAAACAGAGAAGGGATCCTGCCAGGGAAAAAGAAGGGCTGAGAGAGACGGAAATCATGGAAGAAACAGAAATGAAAAGTCAATTTTCTCTCCTTCATGCTATCTTCCTTCCAAGAAGGAAGGTATCACGGAAGAGAGAAATATGGAAAAGAGGGAGTGGAAGAGAGAAGAAAGGAGAACAAAACATTACTTTTTCCAAATCTGAGGATTGAATCCAGATGCATGCTATTTGTGGCCTCAGCTTCCTTTTTTGGGTGGAGTGTGTGTGTGTGTGTGTGTGTGTGTGTGTGTGCGTGTGTATGATGTGATATAGGGTCTCAAGAGCTATCCCAGGATCACTTTGAGCAAGCCATTTTTCTAAAGCCCTGCCTCAGCCTCCATGGTCAACTTCTTTCTCTCCTCTTCCCAGGGAGGTTGGTAAGCCTAAAAGATTTAACATCCTTCAGCCACAACCTTACTTAAGCCCAGAAAGATGATTCCTGGTCAGGCCTGCATTGGACAGTTTTAGTCCGTGGCCAGCGCAGACAATATCAAGGTTTGGCTATGTGGGAAAATCCTAAGGGAGTTTAAATTAAAGACATAGACTCCAATTACCTTTAAACCAGCTCCAGGATGGCTCCTCAAACCCCAAGCCTCAAGCTACCCAAGAAGTAGCGAGATTTACTGCAGAGGCTAGCGAGAGAGAGTAATCGCGCCAGGGAGAGGACTTTAATTGGGGAACAAAAATTTGGGGGGAAAATCCCATCCAATGATGTTAAGGGGGCAATGTTCCAAGGTCAGGTGAGATAACTGGATCTTTGAGGGCTGTGGTCAGGCATGCCTCTACACAGACAAGCCCTGGGATCCTCAAGAAGGGTGGGTAAAGCTCTAACACAAAGAGAAAGTGTCTGAGCACCTCTCACCCAGCCAGGGAGGTAACTCAAATCACGTGCAGAGATGGCCTCCCACAGACAGTGGCCTCTTTGGGAAGAGAAGAAGCTATGATTGGAGCTCAGGAAATACTAGGACATACCTGAAAGGTCTGACTAAGGCTGCTTCTGGCTCCCAGGAGACTGGAAAGTGTGTTTGAAATGAATAAACAGTCTTGGTAAGAATAAAGACTCCCTTGTTTGGGGAGTTTGCAGCCGGACCTGAAGCCCATCCCAGGCTATGATGCTCTGTAGTTGGAGTGAGGTTGGGTGTGGGGTCCAGGCTGAGGATAAGAATTAAATGCAGCCAGGTAGATTTTGTCTCTTCATGGTTAACACCCTTCAACCTGTCCTTCAGCACCCCATCCCCAGCAGCATCGCCATCGTCAGAGAACACTGTCCCCATCAATGGGACAGACAGGGACAAAAGAGGGACTAGAATCCTCTTTTCTTGCTTTGGAGATGGTGCAGGGTGGTGGGGAAGTTTGGGTTGGGATTGTGCTTAGGACTCTGGCTGTGCTGCTCACCAGCATGTAGCCCAGGGCAGCCTCTTCACTGCTCAGAGCTTGTTTCCATACCAATTTTAGGCTATAAAAACATCCTGGTACAAGGACTGATGTGACACTCAGGTGCAATATTCAAAATGCTTACTTGTTTCAGAGAAAATTCATGTCCTGACAAAGAAGGCCTTAGATCTTTCCATTCTTGTCCAGAGAATGTACTCCAAGAACAGAGCAGATCCAGCCAGCTAGCCCTAGAGAGAGGAAAGAAGTCTGCCCTCATAGGTCAACCACAATGAGGTCAGCCCTTATTCAAATCAGGAACATGGAGATGAAATTGTATTGTGAGCCATTAGTGTTAGAGTTGAGATTATGGTTGGGGTCAGGACTGAGGAAATCTATGATCTGAATTTGTGGTCAGTTATTGGGTACAAGATAGGTCAGCAGGGTTTGTGGGTGATATTAAACAGAATTGCATAGTTTGTGGTCTTAGGAGATAAAGCATGGTGTTAGTGTTTTATGGTTATAGATAGGTAATAGAGGTCAGAATCAGGGTCAGACCAAGGTTTCCTCAGAGCTCAGTGACTCTGAGATACTTTCGACCACACTTTGTTGTCCTTGACCACCTCCTCATAAGCCCTGCTCTGTAGCCCTCCACTAGTTGTCTCACAGCCCCCTGTGTAACCCTCTATCATGTCTCAGGGCCTCTGTGCACCCTCCATTGCCTCCTTTCACAGACACTCTGTAGCTCTTGACAACCTCCTTTCATCCTTACTGTGCTGCTCTCCACCTCCTTCTTACTTGTCTACCTAAGTAGCCCACCACCACCTTCTCGTTTTCACCTGGGTAGCCCTCCAGCACCTCCTTTCACAGAATTCTGTGAAGACTCTTATTTATTCTCAATGCTTCCTGTACACCCTCCCATTACCTCTTCTCAATGGCTCATGAATAGTGCTTGGCCATTGCCTCTCAGGGTCTCTTTGTAGCACTCCACCATCTTTTCTTGTCCCCTTCTCTGTATTTAACCACCAACAAATCTCAACTCTGGTGTCTTCCTCTACCAATTGCTCCCATTTTCTGTATATCTCTCCACTTCTCTCCTGTACTTCAGGGTGGTCTTCCACCACCTTCTTCATCAGCTCCCTGTTTAGCCTTCCACCACCTACCCTCACAGTCCCCTAAGTAACTCTTTACTACCTCTTCTCTTCTCCACTGTGCAGTCCTCCAGGATCTCCTCTCATGGTCCCCCATGTAGTCCTCCACCATCAACTGTCATCTTCTCTGTAGCCACCTTCTTTCATCTGTGCACCCCTCTACCATCTCCTTTCGTGGTCCCTCTGTATCACTCCACCACCTCACGTGACCTGTGTAGCCTTCACTTTCTCTTGTTAGCTCCTCCTGCATACCTCCCCCTGACCTGCTCTTATCTCCTCTTGTGTAGCCCTATTTCCTTTCACAGTCTCTTGTGTCTACTTCTACAACCTTCTCTTCCCCCATTCTGTATGACTCTCTACCAATTCCTCATCCCTTATGAAGACCTCCATCACTTCCTCTCATATCTTCCTGTGTAGCCCTTCACTTCCTCCTCTCACGGCCTCTGTTTAGCCCTCCAGCACCTCTTATCATATCTTTCTGTGTGGCCCTGCACCATCTCTTCTACCTCTTCCTGGTCATCCCTCCGTCATCCCCTTTCATGCCCTCCTCTGCAGCCCTCCATAATCTCCACTTGCAATCTCCTGTGTAATACTCCACCACCTCCTCTTATACCTACTTCTCCTCTCATGATCTTTGTTTAGCCCTCCAGTACCTATTCTCATATCTTCCTGTGTTGCTGTCCATAATATCATGTCATCACCTCCTACATAGCCCTCTACCACTTCCTCTATCTCATCCTGGTTAACCCTCCACTGTATCCTCTTGTAGTAGGAACAAATGAGGCAAGGCACCGAAGATAGCAGGAAATAGTTTTATTTGGCTGCAGCCAGGCTCAGAGGGTACAGTCTTTGCTGTAATCAATCAATCCTCTGAACCCCAAGTTCAGGGAGTTTCAGGGTTTTATGCCCAGCATGTAAGGGGAGGGGCTCAGAAGTTCACAGTCTGCAGAAGTTCACATAAAAGCAGCTTTTTCTTTCACTGTTCTGGGCAAGTTAACTCTTCAAGGACAATACCTGAGAAGGGGAGAGCTTCTTCTCCTCTTTTTTTCTTCCCCCTGCCAGCAGTTACCATGGAGCCCACTTGTAACTTATCTTAAAAATGTAGACATCTCTGTGAAGCCCAGCTCAAGGCCAGAGGCCTTGTTTGCACATTTCTTCAAAGTACTATACTGGATATGTTTGTGAAAAACTAGTAAGGGGGTGCCCAGCACCTGGAGTGCTGGTATCTTCCTGGCCAGTGGCCAAGTAAACAGGGCGACACGAAAATAGGAAGTTTATCTACATTGGACTCTTTCACAGAGACTCTTTTGCTGATAGTCCCCAAATCAGCCATGGTGAAGAGGGCTTTTCTGTGGAGAAAGGGGGTGCCCACTTCACTCTCACAGCTCCTGTGAATTCTTCTACTGTACCACCTTCTCTCAAATCCTCCACTACCTGTTCTTATGACCATCAGGGTAGTTCTCTACCACTTCCTTACATACTTTGTGCATCTCTCCACCTACTCCTCTTATCTTCTCTACCATCTCCTTCCAGATATTTTGTGTCACATTCTACGACCTCCTTTCATGTACCATGTATAGTCTTTTACCTCCTCCTTTCGTCTCCTCCTGTGTTATTCTGTGTATCCCTCTACCACCTCTCCTTTATGGCTTCACTCTCACTCTCACTCCCAAGGTAGCCCCTTATCATCTTCTCTCATGCCAAACCTGTTCATCATGTGGAAGCTCGGCTGGCCTCAACCTGGCTGATAGTTTCTGAGACTCTCACCTGTTCCATTAGTTAGGACTCCTGATATTTTCTAATAACTTGCACATGCAATTGGCTTTTTCAATATGTCCTTTGAATTTTGTAAGCCTAAGTTAATGAGATTCTTCAGCAATCTTTTATTTTTTTAATTTGTGTTCTGAGTATGTTCAAAAGGCCAAGGCACTTACTTTTGTGGGGTGATTATTAGCACTTTACCCAGATAACGTAAAGTCTACTTTTGCAACTCTACATTTTTCTTCAAATATTAAAACAATTTTCACCTACTTTCTACATTGCTGGGATATTGGCCACCACATTGTGGTGGAAAGTATCTCAGGAGTATAGCTTATTCTGGAATCCCATTCTTGTGATTACGCAATGTCCACCTGCTTTTGGTTTTTTGTGGACTCACCGTGTTAGTCAACTTTGCATTGCTCTGACAAAAATACCTTACAAGATCAACTTGGAGGAGTAAAATTTACTTGGGCTTATGCTTTCAGAGGTTCAGTTCATGACCAGATGATTCCATAGCTCTGGGCCTCAGATGAGGCAGAACATCATGGTGGAGGAGTGTGGCAAAAGGAAACTTTTCAGTTCATGACATCTTTGAAGCAGAGAAAGCTAGGTGCCAGGGACAAAATATGTACCTTGTGTGGTCACATCCCCAGTGACCTACTGCCTCCAGCCACACCTTACCTGCCTATAGATTCCACTGGGTGATTTTGCATGTGAGTATAGATCTTAGTCTTTCCTGGCCAGTGGAGTATCATGTTCCTCTCACCTTTGATGGCAGCATAATGAGCAGCCACTTAGCTCTGTGTGCACAGGGAAGGTAGACCTGATACTCCTGGGAAGAGTAGTGAAGTCTTGAAGTCCCATAGAAGGAAAGACATCAGCTCTTTCAGTGAGCACAGGGCACTCAGTAAACATGCATTATGTTAGTGAAATTCCTGAAAGCTGAATTATCTATCCTTTCCTCTGCTTGGAAGCCTTAATTATTGAGCCAATATTGCCTTCTGAGATGCTCCTCTGTTCTTACTACTCTTTTTTCCTTTTACTTGGAAGAATAGGAGGGAAGTGTCTTAAACTGTGCACAGAACAAATGGAAGTGGCTTGCTGCCACCCTGACAGAAACAATACAGCCTTTCCCTAGAGACATGGAAAAAGAAAAGTCTACTCACATGGTTATGACCATGCTCTTGGACAAACACGTGGCCAGTTCATTCCATCCTTGCTTCTTAATATATTTTGTTCATCAGTGAATTTTATTAATTTATTTATTTTAGTTTTCAGTGGACACAACATCTTTGTATGTGGTGCTGAGGATCAAACCTTGGCCTCACTCATGCCAGGCGAGCATTCTACCACTTGAGCCACATCCCCAGCCCCCATCAGTGAATTTTATAACCCAAATATTTTCACGTATGTGAAAGCACAGAAATGCCAGATCCTTGTTATTTAATGAGATTCATAGCTCTCTGCCTGCTGCCACACCAACTTTTCCCACAAAGCTCTAGAATCCCAACAATGCCCCTGCTGTGGGGCTATATAAATGAGACTTCCCATGACTCCAACTTGCAAGTGATATCTCATGACCCTTGCTGATTTCTTAGAAACCAGATGCTGATGGGCATCCATGTAGAGGAGAAGGAGTTACAGTCTTTGGGTACCAGGATGCTGTGGTGTTTGGGATCCCTTCTAGTTTACCCACATCATACAATGGGAAAGGACATTGAGACAATTTTAAATCTCACAGAAAGCCATTGGCAGGTCTATGACAAAGGGAGGCTATCTCTGAAATCCCTCAATACACCCTTGCAGTGCAGTACTGTGGGAAACATGGCCATGAGAGGAACTGACTTTCCCTCTCTCAGTGTGGGATTCAATTCAAGGTATAGTTGTCTCTCACCTTCCTATGTTGTGTCATGTTTTTGCATTATAGACACATAACTCTAGCGTTAGGTTTTCTCAGGGGTCCACGCATGTATGGGCACATACACCTGATGACAATCTCTAAAGCAAATGGTAGAAAGATCTCTAGGAAGCATGTTGGGAAGCTCTGGAGGTGACTTCTTCAGGTTCACACACATGGTCAGGAGATGGGTCTGATCCAACCTGTTAACACAAAGAGACCAGGCCAGACACAAACATCATGGATCATTTCAGCCTTTTATTCAGGAATAGGACTACACCTATGGGAATGGACCCATTTTCCTGATGGAAAATGAGTCACTAGACAAAGCAGGGGACTGGACTTATGAGATTGTGGGTGATTTAATGAACATGTCAGTCTGGACACTAAGGAATTTGGATCTTGGGGTTGGGAGTCATGACCAGCACCTGGAGAGGATTTATTTTGGAAGAGATAAGCGTTTCCTAGAGACTATCATTCTAAGTTTGATGAAACACTTTCTCCCTGCATGTGGCTAGCATCTGAAAAGGATTTATCTTGGAAGAGATGAAAGCTATCAATGTATGGCTTTCTTTTTCATTCCCTTTCCCAGGCCACACTGTCTTGGGGTTTTTTATTTTCCATATCCAATATTCCAGACTCCAAAAGGAAGAAATGAATTGGGCTGGCGAAGTCTCTAGCTTCTTCATGCTGGGAAGGGGTGACGTAGGGAAGGGGGCCTTCTTTTTAGAGTCATGGAAGTGAACATGGGAGTCCTGAAGGTGTGTGTGTGTGTGTGTGTGTGTGTGTGTGTGTGTGTGTAGGGAAGTTCTGAAACCATTGCAAGAAATGTCAATTTTCTTTATGCTGCTCCAGGAGGTCAGGCAGTGAGCGGTGGGAGGAGGGATGTTCTGGGATGTTTCCTGGCAGTTGCAGCTAAGCTGATCACTTTATTAAGAAACTGTAAAACTAAAAATAGGAGAAGAGAAACATTATAATAATACATGAAAATTAATTGATTGGCTAGGTTAGGGGAGATAATTTTAGCATATATGATAAAGACTAATTAGTTTACTAGTGTTAGGAGAATAATTTTATTCTGAAAGGAGAAGACTAATTTGTCAGTGCTGGGAAAACAGTTTGGGCATGTAATGTAACTGAGGGTTTTATTATTTTTGATTAAGGCCCAATCATATTTGGAGTGTTCTCCCCATGATTTCAGGGGTCCAGTTCCTCTGAAGCATAGCAAGCATGATTAATCTTGGAACCATGTTTTCTTGGTGAATAGAAGTTTCTAATCCTGCTGCTCTGTGTTAACCCAGTGGATATTTCTAGTCTCCCAGTCTAGTGTGTGTGTTATTGGAATAGGTAGGCTTTGGTTGTGGGGTTGTCAGTTTGAGGAGTAAGGAAAATTAAGGTACAGAAGTCAGTTTAATTTTGGTAGGCAGGGGCATATGTGAGCCTCACAAAGGATAAACCTCAGGAGTTTGAGGACATTAGGGCCGTGGGACTGACATTAGTGTAAATCTTATGTTCTATTTAAAATAACTGTTGTTTTTCTTCTAAAATGCCCAGGTATGGCTGCATTTTGGTTATAACTGTTTTTTGCTAGGTGTTTAAGATCAACTTGGTCGAACTGACCTTGTTCCTATCTGTTGTTAAGAGTCAGCTGAGTTCCCATAGGGGTTTACTCTTGGAGAAGTTGAGAACAGCTTCTTAGCTCTTTTAGTGCCATCTACTAGGTATGGTCTCATTTTTTTAATCTAATGCAAATTGAACTTTTGAATCATTGAATCAAAGGTATTTGGATCTATTTTTTAAATTTTAGTTTATGAGTGCTCTATATGTTGGTTTTGATACACAAATACATGAAGACAAGATAATACACAGAACAAAAAAGCAAAGGCCTTATAGCTTTTTAAAACCTATTAGATCAAGAGTCAATCCTTGTAAATTGGTCTCTGAATAAAGAAGGGTGTAAAAATACCTTTGTAGTTGGATAAAAGGTCTGATCAGAAATTTTAATTTAGGTGGACAGAATCAAAATTATGAGCTCAAAAAATATAGAATTTAAAAATGGGAGTGCTAGAAAAAATGATTTGGCCATTAATTATTTCATTAAAGTAACAAGAAAGAACAACAAGAAGGTGGGGGGAGTGAGAGGGAGAGAGAGAGGGAGTGTCCTGAAGTCATGTTTCTGTGTTGCTGCCAAGAAGAAGTTAAATTGATACATTTTTTTTCCCTTTAATCACAGGCCTCCTACCAAAGCCTGCCAAGCTTGCCATTTGCATTCCAATGCAAGCTTCAGTGTAGTTTTGGCCAAGGAAATTGCTGCCTAGGGCTTTTTCACCCTGTTTTGCCTGGTTGGTAGTTAGGCCAGTTTTGGATGCAGAAATTTATGAGAAATTATCTCCCATTACTTTGAAGAATGAGGCTGTTATGTCCCACTCCTTATTGAGACATATTACTAGCTGCTGGGCTGGTCAGGGTTAAAGTAGGACATTTAGCAGCTAGCTGTGCCCTTAAAATCTCTTCAGAAGAGGAATATTTGCTTTTTTTGCTTAGTCATTTATTATCCCTACAACCTGGGGATACTGGGATGCATTCAGGGACTTGGGAAGCTGGCTGCACCAAGTGAAGGGGTGTTTTTTTCCTGGGGACAGTCCACCTTCCAGTGTTCTGCTGCGCAGAGTGGAAATAGGGCTTGGTATATTTGGTGACTGAGTGAAGGAAAAAGAAAGCTTGGAAGTAGGAACCTCAGACAACCTTGCCATTCTGTAATAAGTAATTTTTTGAAACTCTGGAGAATTTTTTGATCAAAAGTTTCTTACTTGGGCCATTGGTGCAGATTATCTAATTTGTATTGTGGACAAATTTGAGTAGTGAGCCAAATGAGGCATTTAATTTTGAGGTCAGTTTGGGAATAGAGTGTTTTAAAATTAGTAGAGAGACAGCCCAAGGGGGTGTCTCTGGGAATTGACTGAGTGGTTCCCATCTTTGGAGAGGCTTAATGAAGAAGGTGACAACAGAGGGAAAAGTGTCCTTTATACTTTTTATGCCACTGATATGCCAGTCCCAGGGGTAAAGGACAGGGTGCCATTTAGCCTGCAAAGTCTCTACCCAGTAGAGATGAAATGAATGGATGGGGTCTTACCTCTCCAAAGAAATGAGAAGGGCAGTGGTGAATGCAGGAGTAAAATGGCAAGTAAGTCCCTGATCCATGAAGTTTGCTGGATGTGTAAAGAAAGGGAAGATTGGGAAGGGGAGGAATGGTGTGGGAAGGGGGTCAGAAAGATGATGCCTTCAGCATCAATAAAGGATTCCATACAAGTCCTTGCTCCCTCCACATAGCATAGGCTGTGAAAACCTAGCCCAGAGTTGGGATCGGTTACGAGTCGCAAACCGTCAGCCATTCAGCCAAAGTGGACTCAGAGGGTGTGAGGGGTCTCTTTCTGTAGGGTGGGGAAAGAGGTGAGGGAAACAGTCAATCTGGGGATTCAGCTATAGTTGCATCATGAGTCATGACTGGGCATTCCCCCAACCTCAGAGATCCCGGGGGGTGCTGGGCACTTCAATAGTTACTTTCCAGGTCCCATCAGTTATTTAACTTAACTGTAGGGGAAGGGGATGGGGAAGGATTAATTTCACCTCACTCCCATCCCCAGTCAGGGAACCAAACTGTTAGCACAGAAAGATCAGACACAAACTTCATGGATCATTTCAGCCTTTTATTTAGAAATAAGACTACACCTATGGAAATGGATCCACTTTCCTGGTGGAAAATGAGTCACTGGACAAAGCAGGGGCCTGGGCTTATGTAGATTGTGGGTGATTTAATGAACATGTCAGTCTGGGCACTCCGGAATTTGGATCTTAGGGTTGGGAGTCATGACCAGCACCTGGAGAGGATTTATCTTTGAAGAGATAAGTGTTTCCTAGAGACTATCATTCTAGGTTTGATGAAACACTTTCTCCCTGCATGTGGCTAGCATCTGAAAAGGATTTATCTTGGAAGAGATGAAAGCTATCAATGTATGGCTTTCTTTTTCATTCCCTTTCCCAGGCCACACTGTCTTGGGGTTTTTTATTTTCCATATCCAATGCAAGCTCCGTCTCCCCAGACCAGGGGAGCTGGCTATACCCAGGCCTGTCTGGGGATCTGATCCAGGGTGTGTTGGTGTAACTTTGTACACTGGTGCATATGTCATGGGATGATGGGAGCAGTGAGACTCCCAGGGGACTTTGGAACCATCATGTGTGAGAAAGGGACTCAGGTAAGGAGTCCCCAAGGTTGTGACCTCACTTCTTTGGCAATGGGACATACAGAACTTGGAACCTTTGTAGCTAGGCACCAGGAGTCCAGATACAGCCCCAGTTGGCTCACTTGTATGCAGACAGCATGAGTTTCTGTCTACCAATGTGTGAATGCTCAGGTCTCAGGAAAGCCCTGAGTAGGGGCCTTTCAAGAGTGTGGAGGAACTGAGTCAGCCCTGGGTCCTGAAGACTCTATTTTTTCCCATGGAGAGCAGAGGTGAGGCAGGACAGACCATTGCAGATGAGCATAGTCTAGTCCATCTCTGGGATTTCCCTTGAGATAGCCCCAGACCCTCACTGTGTGTGTGTGTGTGTGTGTGTGTGTGTGTGTGTGTGTGTGATATCAATGGAGAATATGAAGGGAAAGTCTTTTGTTCTGTTTTCAGTTGACACACACAGGCTATCCTGGCTCCAATGTAGGTGAAGCACCTACCATTGGCAGTGAGTCATTTTGAAATGTCCCTCTTTGATCCCTGAAACTAAACAGCTTCATAGCACTTATCCGACAGGAGCTCGAGAATGACTTGGTGACTGTCCTGCAGAGGGGAACACCTCCTGGGTCCATGAATTTTTGTGTATATGACCAAATGTGGCCGGTGCCCAGAAGGTGCTGGAGCTGCTGAGTCAAAGGTGTGTACCACCTCCAAGCCTTGGGACCTGGCGATCTGGCGTGGTGTTGGGGATGCTGGGCATCACTCTGAACCTCAGTCAACTCTGTGGAAAGTAGGATTTTCAGAGGAGAACCCTGCCTGGGTATTGAGAAAACCAAGTAAGATGAGCCCTAGGAGTGTTTGTCTTGGGCCTGGTCCTGGGCACAGGCTGCCAAGGCCTCTGGACTTCCCCTGTGGGCCTGTCCCTGCCCCTGTGAAGAAGTTTTCTGCATCAGGCAAAAGTGGTCTGAGGCCTCAGGAAAGCATTTTGCACATTTGGGAAGGAGTGTGTGGATTGCATCTGGGAGGGCCCCTGACCTGCATGAAGCTAGAGTAGGGACTCCTGTGGTTGATGGAGGGGACCCTAGCCCTGAGATAGCAAGGCAGGGGTGGTGGGTTCATACATGGCTCCATGTAGGTGAAGCACCTACCATTGGCAGGCACATGGCCTATCATTTAGGAAGCAGTGCAGACACACCTCCCAGCCCTCCTGACCTTCCTTTATTGTCAGGAAGTTAGTCAAGACCGTAAGACATCTAAACAGATGAAGGGCACAGGATGTTCAAAGTGACACCCTCCTGGCCTTCTTTAGGTTTGAGAACCTCTAGCCAGATATTGAGGAAGCATACCTTCAAGGACAGATGTGAGTGGTTTGGGGGTCAAGAGGTTAGCCCCCTGACTCCACAGGGGTCACTAGGGGGACCTTTGAAGTAGATGAGTGGGCAAAAACCCAGGTTCCGCCCTTGTGGATTTCTAGCAGAGGGCTGAGGTTTGGTGATTTCCCTGTAGAATGAACACAGCTGTGGTGGGATTCTAGGTAGCCAAGGAACAGAGGAGTGACTAGGGCCTCAGAGCCAGGCCCTGTGAGGATCCCTCCCCTACACAGCCAATCCCAGCCAAGATTGCCTACAGTTTTCTGTATTCAGGTGAGAGAGAAGAATTTGGGGAGCTCCCTACATACCCATGTCCCTCAACAGATTGCCCGCCTTGCCCTGCTGCATGTGACCTGCTTGGTCACTCTTTGGGAATCCCATCTTTCATGGGGCCTTGGGAGGTTCCAGCTAAAGGAAAAGGCCCAGCCCCTCATGGTTCCCTGCCCCACTCCAAACTCCACAGCACCTTCTGCTCCATCATTAAAATGTGGATGTACCTGTATCCAGATTTTGTGGGGTCTGTGGACAGCCTGAAGATTCTCAGGATCTTCCTGATCCTCACCATGCCAGAGTCAAAGCTGACTTTCCATGTGGAGAGCCTCCTGACAGGGCTGGAGAACACAGATCCCAGTGAGTCCGAGGCCTCTGGTGAGGGGGCTTCGGGTGGGTGACTGCAATGTGTGTGTCCGGGAACCTCTGCTGCTCCTACTGGGAACTGGCCTGTGGTCTCACACCAAAAAAGCCTGACATCCTGCAGCTGGTGGACCCCCATCTGGGAAGATGTCGTGGTGTGGGGATAGGGGCTGTGCTATTCTCAGAGGGAGAGTTTTTCTAAAAATTGGGAAAGGCCCAGGGAAAGGAAGTCATGTTGCGGGTATTTTCTCTTGCAGCCACCTCTTGGCAAAAAAACCCCATCCATTCCAGGCAGGAAAACAACACAGGCACCAGGTCAACAAACTCTCAGGCCAGCACCCACTCCACCTCTGCCAGAATGTCAACATTGCTCAAGAACTAATCTCTCCTATGGCACCTATATCACTGTGACCGCCTCAGGATTACACAGTGCCAGATCCCCCACCACAGCTATCCCTTTCCTTCCCTCCAGAATTTTCTGGTTTCTGTTTTGGGAGTGTTTTTTTGTTTGTTTGTTTGTTTTGTTTTTGCTATGGTTTTTTCATTATTGAAAATGGTATGATAAGATTAGGAGTAATAAAATTTTATGTTGTGTGATATAAAGTTGCATGCTCAATCCATCCCCGAGGCTGTGTTACCACCAGCAATGTGCAGCTGTTGATGGAGCCCCCAGTAGAGCACATGTGGGGGAGGACATACACAGGCTATCCTGGAAGAGGTGAGATTGAAGCTCCTGTGTATGGGGCAGAGGTAACTTCCTAAAGGGTGGGAGGATTCCAGGCCACCAGAGGGTGCTGCCTTCCCTGGGGCAATGCCCCTGTTGACAATGGACATGGAACCTAGAAGCAGACACAACAGGTGTCTTTGGAAGTTTGGTCTCATTTAGACCTCCTGTCCTTATCTATGGAATAGGACAGCAGCCCCTTCCCTGGGTGATATGAATCCAAATTGAATGTAATGGCATGTGGAACTCCCCTGCCAACACTGGGTCTTAGGCTGTTTGCACATGCTTTTGAAACCATGCAAAGGCACAATACACAATTTGATGAGCACAGAAGACAATGTTCAGGGGCCATTTTCATCTCTTTAAGACATTTAAACATTCATGGTTACCTTTTTAGAAATTATTATTATTATTCTTTTTTTGCAGTAGGGTTCTTTACCACTGACCTTTTCCCACAACACTTTATTTTGAGAGGATCTCACTAATTTATCAAGACTGATTTTGAACTTGACATCCTCCTTCCTTGATCCTTCAGGATTCTGAAATGACAGGTGTGTACCTCGTGGCCCAGCTAGGTAGATCTCCTTATAGGACTGTACAGATTTTCACAGAGTTTGAGGGTGGACTGTAAGTGTCGAAGCCCTAGTCTAAGGAATTTACACATATTTGATCTTGGTAATGTCCTGAAAAGAAATCCACACAAGTCATCATGTCCAAGGGCCCTCTTCAGGACCAGGTCTTGGATAGCCACTAGTAAAAAACCCTGGAACTTGTCAGACTCAGAGCCCTGGGTGCTGTCTACTTGAGTCAGGGAGAGCTGCTGTGGGTGGGGCCCTCTCCTGGTATAGTGCACCATTTAGATGCCTAGGAGGTGAGGATGCCCCACCATCCATCACTCTGACACCTGGCTTGAAAGAAGATAACTTACTTCCTTGTGCCCTAGAGATAGATGCTGAATGTCACAGGAATAAGGTATGCAGTTGACCTAAGCAGGTGGTCTGAAATGGGGATCTCAGTTGCAGGACACTGAAACATCACCACTAAACCTCAGAGTATCCATTGCTTTTGCCTTCTAATGAGTTACTAACTTTCAAGGTGACCATCATTGTTTCACTTGACATTATGGAGTGTCAGCAATATGGAGTCAAGTGCACTGGATCATCCTGCTTTGTGCTAGATTTCTCCAGTTCATTAGGACTTGCACATATGTAATCAGTGAGCCCAGGTACGTCTAGGGCCAGCCTGCATCAAGGGCCTAGAGGAGGGCAACTGTGTTGATGAGGTTGTCTCACCACAGTCATCCTCTAGTGAGTTAATCTGGACACATTGACATGGTGGCAGGTGAGTTCCAGTAGTAACAAGGGTCACACCCCAGAGTTCACATCCTCTCCAATGCTATGGACCAGGATCCAGGTGTGCAGACAGTGAAGATCCCGAGCAGGCAGAACTTCAAGTTGAAGGTCACACCCTGCAATTACTGAGACATGGACTCAAAATGAAACATCAAACGGGCTCTGGATGTAGCTCAGTGTCAGAGCATCCTGAGTTCAATGGTCCATACTGGAAAAACGGAAAAAACCCTGTGCTTCAGAACCCAGGCACAGAAGTGCACTCTGCAAACGTCAAACTACTTGGGAACCTAAGGCTTCTTGGACATCAGGAGTTTCAAGCCTTGGTAATTTTCCTGATCCTTCTCAAAAATGAAAAAAGGTGGAAATTGTCTCTCACTGGTAGAGTACCCTAGGGTCAGAATACTCCAATTTGTTCAAATTAAAATACAATTCCTATCTCACAGCAAAATCTTAATATTTATACCATATTTAAGAAGTTGAGCTGTAAACAAAGTTACTTTCGATAATTTACAGCTTAATACCTTAATTCAGAAAATCAGTTGTTGGAAAAGAGTGAATCTCATTACTTAATTTTATTTCCTCCCCCAAAGGTCCAACTCATCAAGGAAAATAATTTCTGTGTAAGACTAACATGGTGTAAGACTCTCCCTAAGCTAGGGCCTGTCCTTTTACTTAGGTTCAATCCCTGGTCTTGATTCTGCTGATTTTCAAGAAAAGGCAAGGGCAAGTGAATACAGATTCCCTTCACCTTTAGTCCTCCAGGGATAAAGACATAGATTTCTCCCTGCTTGCAGCTTTTCATCCTGGTGATGGCTCTGGTGCCTCTTTCCCCAATGGCTACATGCAGGCTTGGCCTTGCGCACCAGTTCCTGGAAAAAAAAAAAATGTCTACAACATACACAGGGAAAGGTAGCCAGGTAGAAGAGAGGAAGGTAGGGATGTGGTTATTGGTTTGCATATTAATCCATTTGCATATTAATTCATTTCCATATGAAGTCTCTTTACACATTAGTCTGAAGTTTATCATGGAATCCCTCCCTACCAGACTTCTGATTCCTGAGGATAAGAATTTTTTTTTTTTTTAGTCCATGTACAAACACCTCCAATATGCGAATCTAAAGAGAGTTGGAGGAGGGAGAAGTCTGCAGAGGGGGTGGCAACTGCAATGTTCCTCCAGCGGGTCCTGGTGAGGCCTAGCTGCAGGTGGATCCCCTCCCTGTCCTGGTGTCCGGCACTGACCCGGTGCTCCTTCTGGGAGAGCTGAGAAGTGTGTGGATAGTTGAACCAAGGCCAGCCCTTGGTCTGTCTTTAGACAGAAAACTGCCATAAGATACCTCCATTCCTGACTATCCAACTGCAACTTTGACAAGAGAATTGGAAATGGAGTTAGGGCATGGTTGTGTCTCAGAGGAATTTGGGTGAGATTTAGGAAACCTGAACCCTAAGTCCAAGTCCACAGCTTAGGGATAAGCATCTTCAATCATAATTTCTTCCAGAAACTATGGATTCTTTCTTGTGTTTTGGAGAGTTATATAAAGATCAGAACAGAGCAATTTTAAGTCTCTTCCCTAGTGTGGCCAAAAAAAGACAAAATATCACCAGCTGCCCTTGTTAGCTTCAGGGTTGTATTTAGTGACATGGATCTTGACTAACCTTTGCCTATTGCATGGCCCAAGGGGCATGCATAGGCTGGTCCAGGACACTTTTTCCTTCCCAGAGAAACTTAGTGGCATAGAGAATGTTATCACCTAAGGCATGAACTGAATGCCTGTAGGTTTAGGATATAAGAGGGCAGCATTTCCCATTCCTTTGGCTTCCTAGCAGCTTAGGGCACAAGGGCCATAACCTGTTTCCAAATTGAATGGAGCCTCAGGGTGCATCAAGCCCATCACCATTCTAAGATGCTGGTCTTCATTGTGGCCATCCCTTCCCAAATGCGATTTTCCAGCACATTTCAAAGAATACAGAAGCAACCAGCGATGCCCTGTGCTGGGAGCCCTCCCCTTATGGGTGACTTGGCATGTGAGTATTGATCTTAAAGTCTTTCCTGGCCAGTGGTCTCTCATGTGCCTCTCAATTTTGCTGGTGGCATAATGAGTAGCCACTTAGCTCTGTGTGCACAAGGAAGATGGATCTTAGTTTCCAGGGATGGTGTGTTAATTTTTGAAGTTTCTTAGGAGAAGGGAAAGAAATCAGTGCCTTGTGTACCATTCAACAGTGAGCACAGTGTGCTCCATAAGCATGCACCCCTGCTAAGAGTGGCCTCCTATTCTCTTTCTGTTCCTCAAAACTGAATTGTTCATCCTTCTCTATGCTCAGTAGCCTTAGCTATTGAATCAATATTGCCTTCTGGGGTGCTTCTTTGTTCTTACTACTGGGGCTTGTTCCCTTTTATTTGGAAGAAAAGGAGGAAACTGTCTTTAAATTGCACACAAACAGATATGGCTTACTGCCACCCTGAAAGAAGCAATGTAGCCTTTCCCTAAGGACATGGAGAAAAAGAAGTCCACTCACATGATTTTGACCATGCAATTGGCCAGTTCACAATATCCTTGGCTTCTTGATATATTTTGTACATCAGTGAATTTTTTAACCCAAATATTTTACTCTATGAAAGGACTTAGAAATGGAAGCACAGAAATGCTGGCCCCTTCAGTTCATTGATTCCTCTGGTCTCTGCCTGCTTTCACACCAAATTTTCCCATGAAGGGCTTGAATACCTGCTGTGTCCTCTGCTGTGGGGCTATGGAGCCAGGCAGAAATCAGACTTCCCTTGACTCCAACTGCAAGTGGCATCCTCTTCTGATTTCTATTTCTTAGAAACCAGATGCTAATTTGGATCCACATAGAGGGGAGGGAGCTACAGGCCTTGGGCACTAAGATGCTGTGATGTTTGGGATCCCTTGTAGTGTACCCACATTAAACAATGAGACGTAACATGGGGAAAATTCTCTCACAGAAAGCCATTGGCAGGTCTATGGCAAAAGGAGGCTATCTTAAAATTCATCACTATACCCTCGCAGTGGGAAACCTGGTCATGAGAGGAGCTGACCATTGTAGAGTTGCATGTCATCCTTTGTCCCTCACCTTCTTATGTTGTACTTTTGTGTATTACAGACCCATGACTCAAGCATTAGGGTTTCTCAGGGAGTCCCTGTATGTTTGGGCACATACACCTGATGACAACCTCAAAAATAAATGCTAGAATTATCACTGAGGGATATGTTGAGAAGATACAGAGGCCTTTCAAGGTGCAATGCCTTATTCGTGCTCACACACATGGAAACAAGAAGGGGAAATGTCAGAACCAAGTTCTGTTTCTGTAAACCAGGTGGGCTGGCTATACCTAGGCCTGTCTGGGGACATGATCCCTTGTGTGTTTGTGTACTTGTGTCCAAGTGTGCATATGTATGGTGAGAGGAAAGCATCCAGTGTCCCAGGGGTCCTTTAAACTCATCTTGTATGAGGAAGATATCAAGGTAAGGAGTTCCCAAGAAAGTAATCTCACTTCCTTGGCAATTGTTTTAGTCAGCTATTTCATGGCTGTGACTAAAGGATCTGACCAGCACAATTATAGAGGAAGAAAAGTTTATTTGAGGGCTCACAGTTTCAGAGATCTCCAGCTCCATTCCTTGGGGATCCAGGTGAGGCATAACATCATGGGGGCAGGACAAGAGTGTGACAGAGGGGAGCAGTGCATGTCTTGATCAGAAAGCAGAGAGACAGAATCCACTAGTCAGATACAAATATATAGCCAAAGCAATGCCCCAATTCCCACCTCCTCCATCCATACCCTATCAGTTCCATTACAACTCAGTAACTGAAGTGATCACTGATTGGATTAAGACTCTTACAACCCAACCATTTCTCCTCTGAACCTCTTGCACTGTCTCACATGTGAGTTTTTGGGGGACATCTCCATTGAAACCATAGCAGCAATGGAACAAATAGAACTTGGATCATTAGAAGGTAGGTGTCCACAGTCTAGATACAATCACTATCTGCTAAATTGTATTGACACAGCAAGTCCAGAGCCATGAGTTCTTGTTGTCTACCAATCTGCAAATGCTCTGGCCTCTGGGTATCCATGAGTAGGGCCTTTCCCAAGTGTGGAGGCACTGGGTCTGTGCTGGGTCCCCATGAATCAGAGGGTTTTTCTAAGGAGACCCAAAGTAAGACAGGACAAGCCATTGCAGGTGAGCATAGGTTACCCACCAATCAGCTTTTCTTAAGGAAAGTCCCAGACTCTCACCGTGTGTGTGTGTGTGTGTGTGTGTGTGTGTGTGTGAGAGAGAGAGAGAGAGAGAGAGAGAGAGAGAGAGAGAGAGAGAGAGAGATCCTCAGAATATGGAGGGAAAGTCTTTTCTTCTGTTTTTACTTAAGTGTATGGCCATGAGCTGTTTTGCTGATTGCTACTGTTTCCATGTTGAAATGCTCCTCTTTGATTTCCCAACCTAGGGAGAAGATGACAAAGTTCTATCAGTGGATGTGTCCTGTGCAGTATAAACAGTATAAACATTCATCCTGTAGGAGCTTGATTAGCTTGGTGACTTTCCTGAAAAAGGGGAACATCTCCTATGTCCATGAATTTTTGTATACATACTGAAATTTGACCAGATCCCAGAAGGTATTTGAGTTGCTGAGTCAAAGTTGTGTACCACCAAAACCCGGGACATGGTGATCTCCTGGCATTGTGTTGGGGATACCAGGCATAACTCTGAGCCTCAGTCAACTCTGTAGAAAGTAGGATTTTCAAAGAAGAACCCTGCCTGGGTATTGAGAAAACCAAGTAGGATGAGTACTGAGAGTGTTTGTCACAGGCCTGGTCCTGTGGCATAGGCTGCCAAGGGCTCTGGACTTCATCTGATGGCCTCCCCTCCCCCATGAGGAAATTCTCTGCCTCAGACCTCACTGATCCAAGATCTCAGGAATAGCAGTTTGCACATTTGGGAAGAAGTATGTAGATTGTATTTGGAAGGTCCCTGGCCTGCATGTTACCAGAGCAGGGACCTCTGGGGTAGATGGAGGGGGCCCATGTCCTGAGACAGCTAGGCATGGGTGTTGGGCTCATTAATGGCTCCAGTGTATGTGAAGCACCTGCCATTGGCAGGCACTTTATTCTCTAAATAGGGACTTTGAGCTGCAGGATGTCAGGCTTGTTTGGCTTGGGACCACATGCCAATTCCCTGTGGGGCCAACACAGATTCCTCTGTAAACACCTTCATTTAGGAAGCAGTTCAGAGAAACCCCCCAGACCTCCTGAGCTTCATTTATTGTCAGGAAGTTGGTCAAGCAAATCTAGGCAGATTAAGGGCACAGGACGTTAGAGGTGACACCCTTCTTTTCTTCTCTAGATATGAAAACCTCCAGCTAGACGTTGAGGAGGAGTACCTTCAAGGATAGAAGTGAGTGGTCTTTGGGCCAAGAGGGAAGGTTTCTGTCTCCAGAGGGGACACTTGGGGTGCTGGTATAGAGGATGGCTGGGAAAAACCCAGGTCCCACCCTTGTGTAATTCCCAGCAGAGGGCAGAGGTATGGGGCTTTGACTGTAGAAGGGACAGTGAGTTTTGTTGGGGTTCTGGATACCCAAAGTGCATGGAGTGGCTAGGGCCTCAGAGCCAGAACCTGTGAAACTTCTTCCCCAACACAGCCAATCTTGGCCAAATTGTCCATAAATGTCCAAAAAGAAACTGGACAGCTGGTGTGGGGAGCCACCTCCCCACACATGTGCCTCACAGGCCTCTTGCCTTGCTGCATGCAACCTGCTTGGCCATGCCTTGGGAAGCCTACTGTGAAGGGGTCCTTGGGAGGTTTCAGCTAATGGAGAGGCCCAGCCCCTCCTGGATTCCTTACTCACCCCACAATTCACAATACGGTCTACTCCATCATTTAGAAGTGGCTCTACCTCTATCTAGATGATTTTTTTGAGATACCAGAACCTGGACAACCTGAAACATCTCAGGACCTTCCTGCTGCTCATTATGCCTAAATCAGAGGTCACCTTCCATGTGCTAGCTTCCTTGCACAACTGAAGAACACAGATCCCAGTGAGTCTGAGCCCTCCAATGAAGGGTGCTGGGGTGGATGACTGAAGGTGTGTGCAGAGGGATTTGTGCTGGTCCCACAGGGAACTGGCATGTGGTCCCACCCCAGACAAGTCTGACATCCTGCAGCTGGAGGTCCCTAGTATAGGAATACATACTGTTGTGAGGAAAGGGGCTAGCCTTTTCCCAGAGGGTTCTTGTGTGAATTGGGAAAGTCCCAGTCATATTGGGGGGTCTTTTCTCCTATAGCCCTAGCACAACTTCAAGTTATAGAACTGCCTCCAGCAGTAGGACAGTGGAAAAATGTTCCAGCAGAAATGGAAGCAGTGGATGCTGGCCTAACAGGTGGCCCCGTACCTTCTTACAATCAGAGAGCATATTACCATATTCCATGGGATGGAGAAACAAGAGCCATCAAAACTGGAAGATGGATTGACTCTGGAACCATCCACATAGGAAGAGGTTGAGCCACCAGTGGCCCAGGGTGAACCTTAATGAAGAGAAGGTAACTCAGCTGCCAGTAACCAAGCCATTGGATACTGATCAATATCTTCCAGTTGGTATATGGCGAGCCACCTCTCCTGGCAGCAACATAAGTTTCAGGCATCAAGAAGCCAGAGACAGGACATCAAAAACCTGTTAGGCCAGCATCCACTGCTTCCAGTTCTGCTGGAACATTTTCCCGCTGTCCTACTGCTAATGTCCTCTATGGAACCTCCCATACTGCAAGCTCCTGAGTGTAACCCATGCCAGATCCCCCATGACAGCTATGCTTCCCCTCCCCTCTGAAATTGTCTACCTTATTTTTTTTTGTGATTCCAATTTCTGCATTCTTTTTTTAAATTTATATATGACAGCAGAATGCATTACAATTCTTATTACACATATAGAGCAAAATTTTCCATATCTCTGGTTGTATACATAGTATATTCACACCAATTTGTGTCTTCATATCTTTACTTTGGATAATAATGATCATCACATTCCACCATCATTAATAACCCCTATGCCCCCTACTATCCCTTCACACCCCTCTGCCCTATCTAGAGTTCGTCTATTCCTCCCGTGCTCCTGTTCCCTATCCTACCATGAATCAGTCTCCTTATATCAAAGAAAACATTCAGCATTTGTTTTTTGGGGATTGGCTAACTTCACTTAGCATTATTTTCTCTAACTCCATCCATTTACCTGCAAATGCCATGACTTTATTTTCTTTTATTGCTGAGTAATATTCCATTGTGTATATATGCCACATTTTTAAAATCCATTTATCTACTGAAGGGTATCTAGGTTGGTTCCACAGTTTAGCTATTGTGAATTGTGCTGCTATAAACATTGATGTGTCTGTGTCCCTGTAGTACGCTGTTTTAAGTCCTTTGGGTATAAACTGAGGAGAAGGATAGCTGGGTCAAATGGTGGTTCCATTCCTAATTTTCCAAGAAATCTCCATACTGCTTTCCATATTGGCTGCACCAATTTGTAGTCCCACCAGCAGTGTATGAGTATACCTTTTCCCCCACATCCTCGCCAACACTTATTGTTGTTTGTATAAATAGCTGCCACTCTGACTGGAGTGATTTGCATTTCTCTAATTGCTAGCGATGATAAACATTTTTCATTATTTGTTGATTGATTGTGTATCATCCTCTGGTAAGTGTCTGTTCATGTCCTTGGCCCATTTATTGATTCAGTTATTTGGTTTTTTTGTGCTTAGCTTTTTGAGTTCTTTATATACCCTAGAGGTTAGTGCTCTATCTGATGTGTGAGGGGTAATGATGTAGGCTCTCTACTCACCTCACAGATTGTTTCTTTTGCTGAGAAGAAACTTTAGTTTGAGTTCATCTCATTTATTGATTCTTTTTTTTAAGGAGTTTAGAACTCAAACCTTTATTTGTGTTGTAAAGGGGAAGAAAAATGGTTAGAAACCACACACAGAACAGAACAGAACAGTGCATGCCTTACAAACAAGTTCTTTAACCACCTGTTTTTACAGCTTTCATTACACAACAGCATACCCAGAAATATTTCCCCACACAGCACGACTAATACACAATGACAGTAATTGTATCACACCTAAGTCACCAGCTAAGAATTGTATTACCACACCAATGTATATTTAAGCATAAAAAAAGGAACCCAGAACACAGGAAAAGTCCTAAGGATAAGAGGTATTGGGTATTTAAAGTGTTCAAATTTAGAGGAAGAATCATTTATTTTATTCTTGATTTTAATTATTGCGCTATAGGAGTCTTATTAAGAAAGTTGGGGCCTAATCCCACATGATGGAGATTAGGGCCTACTTTTTCTTCTATTAGATGCAGGGTCTCTGGTTGTATTTCTAAGTTCTTGATCCATTTTGAGTTGAGTTTTGTGCATGGTGAGAGATAGGGGTTTAATCTCATTTGTTGCATATGGGTTTCCAGTTTTCCCAGCACCTTCTGTTGAAGAGGCTATCTTTTCTCCAATGCATCTTCTTGGCACCTTTGTCTAATATAAGATAATTGTAGTTTTGTGGGTTAGTCTCTGTGTCCTCTATTCTGTACCATTGGTCTACCAGTCTGTTTTGGTGACAATACCATGCTGTTTTGTTACTATTGCTCTGTAGTATAGTTTAAGGTCTGGTATAGTGATGCCAACTGCTTCGCTCTTCCTGCTAAGGATTGCTTTAGCTATTCTTGGTCTCTTATTTTTCCAGATGAATTTCATGATTGCTTTTTCTATTTCTATGAGGAATGCCATTGAGATTTTGATTGGAATTGCATTAAATCTGTATAGTGCTTTTGGTAGTATCATCATTTTGATAATATTAATTCTGCCTATCCAAGAGCAAGGTAGATCTTTCCATATTCTAAGGTCTTCTTTGATTTCTTTCTTTAAGGTTTTGTAGTTTCAGTATATAGATCTTTCACCTCTTTTATTAAGTTGATTCCCAAGTATTTTATTTTATTTTTTTAGAGGCTATTGAAAATGGAGTAGTTTTCTTTATTTCCCTTTCTGAGGATTTGTCACTGATATACAGAATGCCTTTGATTTATGAGTGTTGATTTTATATCCTACTACTTTGCTGAATTTATTTACTAGTTCTAGAAATTTTCTGGTGGAACTTTTAGGGTCTTCCAGGTATAGAATCCTATCATCAGCAAATAGTGCCAATTTGAGTTCTTCTTTTCCTATGTGTATCCTTTTAATTTCTTTCATCCATCTAATTGCTCTGGCCAGTGTTTCAAGAACTATGTTGAATAGAAGTGGTGAAAGAGGGCATCACTGTAGTTTTCCAGTTTTCAGAGGGAATGCCTTCAATTTTTCTCCATTTAGAATGCTATTGGTCTGGGGCTTAGGATAGATAGCCTTTACAATGTTCAGATATGTTTCTATGATCCCTAGTTTTTCTAGAGTTTTGAACATAAAGGGGTGCTGTATTTTGTCAAATTCTTTTTCTGCATCTATTGAGATGATCATGTGATTCTTATCTTTAAGTCTATTAATGTGATGAGTTACATTTTTTGATTTCTGTATGTTGAACCAAACTTGCATCCCTGGGATGAATCCCACTTGATTGTGATGCACAATCTTTTTGATATGTTTTTGTATTTGATTTGCCAGAATTTTATTGAGAATTTTTGTATCTATGTTCATTAGAGATATTGGTCTGAAGATTTCTTTTTTTGATGTATCTTTGCCTGGTTTTGGAATCAGAGTGGTATTGGTCTCATAAAATGAGTTTGGAAGTGCTTCATCTTTTTCTATTTCCTGAAATAAATTGGAGAGTATTGGTATTAGTTCTTCTTTAAAGGTCTTATAGTTTTCATCTGTGCATCCTTCCAGTCCTGGGCTTTTCTTGGTTGGTAGACTTTTGATGGTGTCTGCTATTTCATCACTTAAATTAATCTGCTTAAATTATGTATATCATCCTGATTCAATTTGGGTAAATTATATGACTCCAGAAATTTGTCAATACCTTCAATATTTTCTATTTTATTGGAGTACAGGTTTTCAAAATAATTTCTAATTATCTTCTGTATTTCTGTATTGTCTGTTGTAATATTTCCTTTTTCATCACGTTATGTTAGTGATTTGAGTTTTCTCTCTCCTTCTCTACATCAGCATGGCTAAGGGTCTGTCAATTTTATTTTTTTCAAAGAACCAACTTTTTGTTCTGTCAATTTTTTTCAATTGTTTGTTTTGTTTCAATTTCATTGATTTTAGATCTGATTTTAATTATTTCTTGTCTTCTACTGCTTTTTGTGTTGATTTGTTCTTCTTTATCTAGGGCTTTGAGATGTAGTGTTAAGTCATTTATTTGTTGACATTTTTCTTCTTTTAAGGAATCAACTCCATGCAATGAACTTTCCTCTTAGAACTGCTTTCATAGCGTCCCAGAGATTTTGATATGTTGTATCTGTGTTCTCATTCACCTCTAAAAACATTTTAATCTCCTCCTTGATGTCTTCTTTAACCCATTGTTCCTTCACTAGCATATTATTTAGTCTCCAGGTGTTGGAGTGGATTTTATTTCTTATTTTATCATTGATTTCTAATTTCATTCCATTATGATCTGATAGATTGCAAGGTAGTATCTCTACTTTTTTAGATTTTCTAAGAGATGCTTTGTGGCATAGTATATGATCTTTTTAGAAAAGGATTCATGTGCTGCTGAGAGGAAAGTATATTCTCTCATTGTAGGATGGGAATATTCTATATATGTCAGTTAAGTCTAGGATATTGATTGTATTATTGAGTTCTATAGTTTCTTTTTTCAGCTTTTGTTTGGAAGATCTATCTAGTGATGAAAGAAGTGTGTTAAAGTCACCCAAATTATTGTGTTGTGCTCTATTTGACTCTTAAACTTGAGGAGAGTTTGTTTGATGAACATAGCTGCTTCATTGTTTGGGGTATATATATTTATAATTGTTAAATCTTGTTGGTGTATGGTTCCCTTGAGCAGTATATAGTGTCCTCCTTTTTGATTGACTTTAGTTTGAAGTTTACTTTATTTGATAAGAGGATGGAAACCCTGCTTGCTTCCACAGTCCATGTGAGTGGTATTATTTTTATCAACCCTTCACCTTCAGTCTGTGAATGTCTTTTTCTAAGAGATGACTCTCTTGGAGGCAGCATATTGTTGATTCTTTTTTTAAATCCAATCTGCTAGTCTATGCCTTTTGATTGGTGAGTTTAGACCATTAACATTCAGAGTTATTATTGAGACATGATTTATATTCCCAGCCATTTTTTGTTTATTTTTGGTATTTAATGTGACTTGGTTTCTCCTCTTATTGATTTTCCATTAATGTAATCCCTCCCTCTGATGATTTTCATCACTGTTTTTCATTTACTGTTCATGGAATATTTTGCTGAGGATGTTCTGTAGTGCAGGCTTTCTAGTTGTACATTCTTTTAACTTTGTTTATCATTTCATCATCAAATCTAAAACTTAGTTTTGCTGGATATAAGATTCTTGGTTGGCATCTATTTTCTTTTAGGGCTTTATATATATTTCTATAATCTTCTGGCTTTGAGGATCTGGGTTGGAAAATCTGCCGAGATAAGAATTGGTGTCCCCCTATATGTGATCTAATTCCTCTTTCTTGTGGCACTTAAGATTCTATCCTTATTGTGTATGCTAGGCATTTTCATTGTAATGTGCATAGGTGTAGATCTGTTGTAATTTTGTGCATTTGGTGTCCTGTAAGCCTCTTGTATTTGGTTTTTCAATTCATTCTTCATGCTTGGGAAACTTTCTGATATTATCTCATTGAAGAGATTGTGCATTCCTTTGATTTGAAACTCTGTGCCTTCCTTTATCCCAATAACTCTTAGATTTGGTCTTTTGATGCTGCTCCATAATTCTTGGATGTTCTGTTCATGGTTTGTAACTTTCTTCACTGTGTGATCAACTTTATTTTCCAGATTGAATACTTTGTCTTCATTATCTGACATTCTTTCTTCCAAGTGACCTAGTCTGTTGGTTATGCTTTCTATTGAGTTTTTTATTTGATTTATTGTATCCTTCATTTCAAGGATTTCTGACTGTTTTTTAGAATCTCTCTCTCTCTCTTGAAGTAATCTTTTGCTATCTGTATTTTCTCCCTTATCTCATTGTTGGAGTGATCAATTTTTGCTTGTATTTGCTCATTTAGGTCATTCTTTAATTCACAGATCATTTTAATTATGAACCTTCTGAACTTCTTCTCTGACATTTCATCAACTTCACTGTCAATGTGTTCTGTTATTATAGTGTCCCGGTTTGTTTAGGACACTTACCTCCCTAGTTTTTTTCATGGTGTCTATGTGTCTTCCTTATTTGCAGTGTGGATCTGAGATATTATAGTTTCTTCCCTAAATTCTTGTAGTACCTGTGCAGATTGTCTGTACCTCACCTTGATGTTGAGCTTCCAGACCCTGCTGGTGTCTGTCAATGGATGCTACTTCATCTTGGTTCTGGGACCTGTGTAAGTTGGAGTGGGTGGATCTCAGTCACTGGGCTTAACCTCCCATGGTAATCTGCTGGTCAGAAGGGGCGGTCCTACGCCAAAGGCTAGGCTCTGGTGGTGTCTGCTCTGCCAGGGGAGAGATGAACAGGGCCTACTGAGATTCTGGATCCCACTTGAGCTGGTGTGGGTGGTCTGAGCTGGATTTTGGCTCCCATGGTGGTAGCCCACTGGTCAGAAGGGGCAGTCCTGCACCAGAGGCTAGGCTCTGGAGAGTGCCTGCCCCACTGGAAAAAGGGTGGATCAGGCCTGCTGTACACCTGCGTCCTGCAGACACTGGTGAGAGTGGATCTCAATTTTTGCATTCTTTAGCAGGTAATGTTAAACATTTTCACTAAAAATTTTCATGTTGACTCACACAGCTGTATGCTCAATCCTTTCACCAGGCTGTGCAACCACCCGCACTGTGTAGCTGCAGATGGAACCCTCAATAGAGCACATGGGTCCTGTGGAGGAGGACACACACAGGCAATCAGACAGGTGTCTTTGGAAGTTTGGGTCTCTGGTTCTCATTTATGAAATGGAACAGTAGTCCCCTCCCTGGGTGATATGAATCCAAATTGTATATGGTTGTGTGTGGAACTCCCCTGCCATTCCTAGGCCTAAGGCTGTGTGGGCACATGCCATTGAAACCATTCAAAGACACAATACAGCATTTGAAGAGCACAGAAGTCAGTGCTCAGGAGACATTTTCATTTCTTCAAGGCATTTAAACCATCATTATTACATTTTTTAAAAGTAAATTTTACTTTTCTTTTTTCTTTTTCTTTTCCTTTTTCTTTCTTTTCCTCCTCCTCCTCCTCCTCCTCCTCCTCCTCCTCCTCCTCCTTCCTCCTCCTCCTCCTCCTCCTCCTCCTCCTTCTTCCTCCTCCTCCTCCTCCTCCTCCTCCTCCTTCTTCCTCCTCCTCCTCCTCTTCCTCCTCCTCCTCCTCTGGAATAAACTCAAGCTTCTGTACTACTGAGTTTCTTCTACAACAATTTTTTGTTTGTTTATTTTGAGAGGATCTCACCAAATTGCCAAGACTGAATTCAAACTTGAGATCTTCCTGCCTTAATTCCTCAGGATGCTAGATTTATAGGTGTGTTACCAGGCCTCACTGTGTGGCTCTTCTTATAGGATTGCTACAGTTTGCCCCTAAGTTTTTTTTTTTTCCTTTGGGCAGGGTGGTGGTGGTGGTGGTGGATTGAAATCAAATTCCTTG
Source organism: Marmota monax (assembly GCF_021218885.2). Classification (NCBI taxonomy): domain Eukaryota; kingdom Metazoa; phylum Chordata; class Mammalia; order Rodentia; family Sciuridae; genus Marmota; species Marmota monax. Next base: position 335,824 of record NW_026692798.1, on the reverse strand, counting down.
CATGTTTAATTTTGTTAAACTAAACTCAAATACTATGTGTAATTATAATATTCTAATAAAAGAAAATAAAAAGGAGGAGGAGGAGAAAACTGAATTGTCTGTCCACTCTATCTAGTAGCTTAGCTACTGAATGATTATTGCTTTCTGAGATGCTTCTTTTTTACTGTCTACTGGGGCCTTGTTTCATTTTAGTTAGAATAGTAGGAGAAAACTGTCTGTCTGAAACTGCACAGAGGACAAAAGGAAGTGGCTTGCTGCCACTCTGAAAGAAGAAATGCATGCTTGCATAAAGACATGGAAAAGAGAAGTCCACACACATGGTTATTACCATGCTATTGGACAACCTGGTGGCTAGTTCCCACCATCCTTGCTCCTTGATATATATTGTACATCAGTGAATTTTACAACCCAAACTTTTTATCTATGGGAGACACTAAGTGATGGAAGCATAGGAATTCCACCTCCTTGCCATTCAATGGGGTCCCCTGATGTCTGCCTAGTGCCACACTAGCTTTTTCCCTAAAGGTCTGGAATCCCAGCAGTACTCTTTGCTGAGGAGCCCCCTTATCCTTCTTCTTCCTTCTCTCCCTGATGACCAAAGAACAAGAAAACTATAATATGACATGCTACTGTCAGTTTGTCACAAACATAAATACCAATTTTCAAAATATGCTGACTGGTAATGATAGGGAAAAAGAGGGAAAGAAGTAGTCAGAAATTCAGGAAAAGATGATATACAATCTCCCATAACCAATGTTTTTGTCAGCTTGTTCCCTGCTGTGACCAAATACATGACAAGAACAATTTCTGAGGCAACAAAGTCCATTTAGGTCTCACAGTTTCAGAGATCTCAGTCCTTGGACAGCCAGCTCCATTGCTCTGTGCACAGGTGAGACAGAACATCAGGATGGAAAAGTGTGGCAGAGGAAAGCACACATCCTATTTGGAGGACAGGGGTTGGCCTATTCTCAGGGATAGGAGTTTTATATGAATTGGGAAAGGCCCAGGGAAAGGCATTCATATTGGGGTTTTTCTTCTGTAGCTCCAGTGGCACCTCAACTTACAGAACTTCAGCAACAGAGCCCAATTTACAATCTTAACTTTGGGGCAACTCGCAACCATTTTTCTTGAGCTACTGGAAAAGAAGCCATCAATGCAGGAGGATGGATCAACTCTGGCACCATCTCCACAGGGAGAGATGGGGCCTCCAGAGGCCACTGTGCACCTTGAGGACCAAGAAGTAGCTCAACTGCTAGCAATGAAGCCAGAAGACAGTCTACCATGTCTTCCAGCTGCTGTAGATGCTGAGCCAGCTGTGTCTACATCTATGGCAAGAGAGCTTCCTTCCTCTGTGGCAATTTCTACTGTTTTTAAATTTCAGGCACTGAAAATCCAGAGGCAGGAAGTTGATAAGCAGTCAGGCCAGAGCCCATGTACTTTTTGTGGGACAGTTTCCATGTTTCCTGGTTCTAAAGCACTCTCTAGAATTTCCCACCATGTCAGATCCTTAATGTGACCAATGCCAGTCTCCCATGTCCAGCTTTCTCCCACTCCCCTTAGAAAGTATCCCTTTTATTTTTTGTGATACTGATACTTTAAATGTTTAGTTTGACATTTTAAGAATTTGTAGTAATAAAATTTCATTGTTGACTCATTTAAAGTTGCCTGTTCAATCCATTCAGTGGGTCTGTGCCACCACCAGCACTGTATTGCTGTTTGGCAACCTAGACAAGGAGGGAGTCCCTACCATGAGTAACCCTGCCAGGTGTCCTGGGGACAGTTGACACATATAAGGGTACCTACAGGCAGGTGCCAACACTCAAGATAGTGAATGTCCTAGGCAGGAGGAGTGGACCTGAAGATGCTCTCAGATATAGGAGGTCTGATGATTCTAGTTAGGCTGAGGGACACCCCATCCAATGGGGGGGGGCGTGAGAATGATTTCAAGGAGGAACAGTGCAGTCAGAGCAAGGTGGGCCTGCCCATCAGAGAGAAGAGAGTGGGAAGAGACCAGAGTCCATGGCAGCAGTGTCCTAGTAGGGGGAGACATCAGAAGAAACAGCCTAGGCTTTCTGTTTCCCTGCAGGAGCCCATGATCATCTATGTCACTTATTGCACTGCATGTGCTGAAGACACCAGATAAAAATGGAATGAGCATCCTCATTAGAGTGATGAGGAAACTGAGTCTTTGTTAATTAGCCCCTACAGAGTGACAGAGTTGGGGGTCTAATCCCAAGGCTATGAGGCTCTATGGGCCCCACATGACAAGGGGGATGCATTGTGTGCCCTGGTATGGACTTCTTGGATCTGCTCTTCCAAGAACATTTTCTCCTGGTACCTGGAGAGAAGCCTTGTCCTGCTCACAGATAGGTGGACCTGGTAGATGGAGAGCAGAGGGCCCAGGGTGGCTTTTCCCTACCTAGTACCAATGCAGACAGTGATGATGGCTCTGTCATATGAGTTTACAGTGATGGAAGAAGAAAACTCACAGTTCATGGTTGTTGTTTCTTAAATGACTGTTTGTAAAAACACACTTCTCGAGGCATGGTGTTCCCAGCAGGCAGTATCCTGTTAGAGGACAGCAAGGATTGAGAAGAAAACGCACACACCCTGTACAACTGAAAACTTCCATTCACAACAGGAGACTTCTGAATACCAATGAAGAAATGACCTGTGTAATGCCTGGTCACATGGCCCAGAGGTTTTGCACAAAGGTGCTATTCTCAGCCATGGCAAATTCCATCCTCAATACAGAAGTTGTCAATCTGCCCTGAGTTCTTCCATGCCTGGAATCTTCCTCAGGATGGAACAAGCTTCTAGACATGAACAATGAGGACTTACACTTTAAAATTCCCTTTCTCAGGGACACAGCCAATATAAATACAAATGACATGAAACCCAGCTCACATCAGTAGGGCCAAAATAGGGAAGAAAAGCTTCAGTTTAGACAAAGCACAGCCCTTGCCTGTTTCCACCTGGAGACATTTCACAGGATTCATTTCAGAAGTGTGGCCATGGGTGCTGGGTCCACATCCCATGTGTTACCTTTAGCAGTAAAGCTCTTGCTTTGCAAGTGTGATGCTTTGATCTGGGTGTGGTGACTTGTGTCTGAAGTCACTGCTACTCAGGAGACGAGGCAGGAGAATGGCAAGTTTCAGGACAGTGTGGGCAAAATATCAAGCCCTGGTTAAAAAACAATCAAAGGGGTGGGGCTGCCTGGCAGTGGTAGAACACTCCTGGATGCAAACCCCACTACCTAAGTAAACAAAATGAAGCAAAAGAGAAAAACTGCATTGATGCTTTGGGGGAAACATATGAGCAAGAGTCATAAAGTGGTAATAAGTAATTTATTCTGGTGAAAATCCTTTACTATTTCTTTGAGAGTTAAAATTCACCAGAAAAGGTAAACCATCTACACAGATCAGCATTAAGTATATACCACACTAGGGCTGGGGATCAGTCTGATGTGGGCACAAAGTTACAAACACTAAAAGCAAACAGATACTGCCTGCAGTATACAAGCCCCCAGTTGACATGAATACTCCAACAATGATTGTAATCATTTATTTGAATTGTCAACTTGATTGGATGAAGAGATGCCAAAGATTAAGAAGCTTCTGAGTGTTCCAATGAGGGTGTGTCTAGGTATGATTGGCATGTGGGGTAGTGAACTGAATTGGAGGCACTCCCTAAGCCTGAGTAGCACCATCCAATAAGATCTTGGCTTGAATGAAAAAAGTTGGAAGAATAAGGAAGCCCCAGCAGATGTAAGTTTATTCTTCTTGAATGAGTTCTTGATTGCTGCTGTGATCTCCTTGAAGATATCAGACTTTCACTCCTTCACTTTTTCAAAGTGGACTCTGCCAGTGATTCTCCAGGGAGTTTCCAATGGTCTCAGACTGGGGTAGCACCATTGATCCCTCTTGTTCTGAGGCTTCAGCGTAGCTCCTGCTTCCTCCAGCTCTCCAGCCTGCAATGGCCATTGTGAACTATCCAGCTTCTGGTCAGGTAAGCCAATCGAATAAATCCCCTTTTATAATCATACTGTTGATTCTGTTCCTTTAGAGAACCCTGACTAATATAATGGTATTATTTTGAATGTTTCAGAATGGACTTTCTTTTTAAATAATGATCCATATCTCACTGGAAACAAGCTGAATCCCACTCATACCTATGTCCTCACTCACTCATGCATCAATCATGATAATCACACTCTCACCAGAAGAGATTGCTTCAGCCAAAGGAGCCATTGCAATGCAATAGTCAAATCTAACATGAGAGAAAAGTGCTCTCAAATAGCAAGGATTCTCAGCCTTTCTTATTATACACTGCAACATGCACAAGTTTAATTGCTAGCATGCAGCTTTCAGTCCTCAAAAGTCTCCAGCTGCTAGAATTTCTCTTGAATTAACATGGCAGTCACCATTTTCATATAGTTCATTACAGATCTTAGTGTTAATGTCTTTCAGATCAAATCTGATATACTTTCTTTGATACAAAGCACAGTTATCTCACTCAAGCTAACAACAACAACTAATGAAATTCAACTATATCAAGAATAAATATTCCCATCTTCAAACATCAGTCATCACATCCTGGGAGTATATCCTGGGAGTTTGGAATTTCACTCCAATAATACAGTCTTAGTATGGATACAACTGGGAGTTGACTTTAATTCAGGGAATGTTTTCTCAATGCTTTTATTTTTTTTAAGTCCCACAAAACTCCTTTGCTTAAGATGAAATGCTTCCTCCACTGCATGACACTCAGCACACTTAAGTCAAATGGACTATTTGGTGCATTCAGCAGGGCACATCCTTCTTTTTGTGGGGAGGGGGTGCTGAGGATAGCACTCAGGGGCACTCAACCACTGAGCCACATCCCCAGCCCTATTTTGTATTTTACTTAGAGACAACTAGAGTTGCTTAGCACCTTGCAGTTGCTGAGGCTCCCTTTGAACTCATGAACCTCCTGCCTCAGCCTCCCAAGCTGCTGGGATTATATGGTGCACCCTTCAGGGCACATCCTTCTTGACCTCAGGTCTCAGGATCAGCACAACCTGCTGATGTGCTCAGGGTCACATTAGCATTAGAGCCTGGGTTCATTTTCTATCAAGTTTGGTAGCTGTGCTGACACACTATTAGTGTATGCAGTTTCCTCTCAATGTAATAAGCAGGTTTGCAAAATCTATAGTCACACAAAATAAGTATTTGCTGAAGAAGAAAACAAGTCTGTCAACAGCATAATATTACCACATGAAAAGGTAAATGCCTCAATGGTTATCTTCAAATCTCTTCTTCCAACTCCAGTATGTTCTCCCTGACACTTTGCTTCTAAGAAAAAGCAAAATTCATAAACTAGAATTTTGATCTTTTCCTCTGATGAAGAAGAAAGTGGACAAATGGTAGAGCACAGAAGGCAAGAGGAGCCACACCAATTCTCAATGCTAAATGGAGCATACCAGAGATGTAGCAAGAAGAGCTCATAGAACATCATCCAGAAAAAAGAAATAACTGATGAAAAGTGACTTAATTGTCAAAACTACCAATTAAATCCACTAGTTTTAGAGTACTGACACTATCATTAATGTCAGTAATACATTTTCAGTTTATCAATTAATGAATTAGGCAGATGAGGCACTTAATATTACTGGGAATCAAAGGGAAGTCCTTGCTCACACTAGACAAATGCTGCACCACTGAGCTACATCCACAATCATTTTATATTATTTGAGACAGCATCTCCTGGAGTTAGTAGGGAGGCTGCATCAAATCCTCCTGAGTCAGCCTCCAGAGTAGCTGGGATTACTGGCTAGAACCACTGAGCCCTGCTTTCATGAGGCAATTTAATGTATAGGAAGATTACAATGACAGAAAATATAGAAGTAAACAAAAACAAATTCTTTCTATGATGCTAGCCAAGAGCTCATGTTCATAAGAGTGTAACATTATTCTCTTGATAGAAAATATAAAAGTCTCAGAAATAAGAGGACTTATACCTGACTATTCCCAGTAAGATAAAACAAACAAGCAAAAAATAACAAATAAATTCATGCATGATGAAGCTGTACGTCACAAATACAGTCATATCTCTTTCTGACCAACATCTGAAAGCTTGCTTCAGAGATATTTTATTTTAAAAATTGCATTTAAAAAAATGCATTTTAAAAGTCTTCATGGTCAGGATAAGCATAGAATTTTTAGTGTAAATATGATCTAAAAATAATTTATTGGCATGGAAGCAGAGCAGCAGGAGAGCCTGGAGCCCCATTGGGGTCACTATCCTGGGCTGTCCAGCCTCTCCCACATGTGCTTTGGTCATTTGGGATGTGGCAGGGTCTTCTGGAGCTGGACTCCACAGTCCCTAAGCCTTCAGACTTACCCAATCCCCAATCAAATAGTACTACCCACCCCCCCCCCACCCCCCACCCCAGACCCAACCCTAGAGTCCCACTGCTGAATAGCACAGAGCACTATCCTTTCATTTGCAAAGATAGGCTGCTTCTGGACACCTGAGATTTCCTGACAGGGTGTGGCCACTGCTGATCCTACAAACATGAGAGGCCAGTCCTGGAGCTGCCTGTGTTTCAGGAGCCAGTGACCTTTGAGGACATGGCCGTGCACTTGTTAAGAGAAGAGTAGAGCATCTGACCTGGACCACAGGGCCTTCTACTAGAACCTGATGCTGGACAACTTCAGGAGCTGCGTTGCTTTGTGGTTTTGAGGCCCCAAACCAGACCTTGTATCTCACCTGCAGCAGTAGAATGAGCCCTGGATTGGGAGAGACAAGAGTTTGGGGAAGCAGGGAGAGAATTCCCACCCAGCTCCTCTGGGAAGAGATATCAAGCAGCTGTGTGAATCTAAGACAAGTTGGGAGATCCCTAGGTGGATCACATGGAACCTCAGGCTGAGGAGGGTGTGAGGTCTCTGGCTGGAAGGAAGCATATCCCAAAGAAAGGGTAAGAAAGCCTGTTGATGAGAAGAGATTGATGAGAAAGTCAGCTGATTTGCTGGCCTAGGCTTAGTAGAAAGTCCATTATGGGGAAGATCCTAGAATGTGGCTGGTTTCAGGAAGAGCTTCCTCCAGACTGCTACAAATATGCAGCATCTCAGAGCCACTTTAGGGAGAAAAGTGGACAAGCCCACAGTTCTGCAGGGTGGGAAGTCTTGCATACAGTGGCCTGGCCCCAGGGAGAAGCACAACGACCTCTCATCAGGCCATAGATCATGAATTCATCCATGGCCTGGTACAGAGCTGGCTGGGCTGAACTGCCATAGCCTAGTGGCCATTTAAAAAATAGGACACACAGGGACAAGGTCCTTTGATTGCTTCAAATGCAACCAGACCTTCTGGTGGCATTTCAACCTCCTGTGCCATAGAGAAATCAGAGTGAGAAGCCCACCAACTGTGAGTTGGGTGGTTGGGCACAGCATTGCCAATCCACACACAGCCCTGGGCCTCCGTGTGCATTGACTGGGCAAAGGCCTTCAAGGAGAAGTCCATCCTTTACCAACACCAGCTGGTGCACATTTGGGAGAACCATTCCTCTGTGCTTCAAGCCTTCCTTGACTGGTAGATTCACAGCAGAGAGAAGCCCCATGCCTGTGCCAACTGAGGAAGATAACCCAAGCGATTCAGCACCCACCAGAGGCTGCAGCTGACCAAGAGTTTCCATGGGTGTGTGAGCTGTGGGGAAGTTTCCACCATCTTGACTTCTTCCTGTGGCATCAAGGAATACAAAGAGGATGAGGGCTAGATTTACCTGGTCTGTCAGGTGCCCCACTTTGCTGGATATTTGGGCCTTAGGGAGCAGCTACCAGGGCAGATGCACTTGAGCCTGGAAGGAAAAATTCTTGATCCTCCATGCAGTAATTCAGAGCTCCCCTTAATCCCACAAATTGTTCTACCAGGTGAACTGCCATCTGGAGAAGGGGATTCGAGTACAACAGCAGAGCTTGCAGTGCCTACTCTCCAGGTACCAGGCCCCAGGGAACTGCAGAGGGTATGTTCAGAGGGGGTATTCAGAGGGCACGTTCAGCTACCATGTGTCCAAGGCTGGAATTTGAATTCTCTCCCTAGCCCCAATGTCACTCATGTGCCCTTTCAATTTCTTTCTTCCCAGGCTTCTTCTTCCCTATTCTTGATCATCTGCCTTTCTTCCATCTGTCTGTACAAGCCAGATTTGTGGTTTTCAGAGAAGCAAAAGACTTGATTGCTAGGTCAGAGTGTGGTTAGAGCACTGTGTTTGGCAATGTATTTGTGTGGGTTACAAAGCACAAGATCTGGGGGACTCACAAGTTTATTCAAACCACATTCACAGCCCTATTCATTTGGCACAGCTTCTCAGACTATAAGGGACTAGGGACCAACAGTAGTGGTGCACACCTATAATCCTAGTTGCCCTGAGTCTAAGGCAGGGGGATTGTGAGTTCAAAGCCAGCCTCAGCAATTTATGCCCTATATCAAAATAAAAATATAAAAAGGGCTAGTGATGTAGTTAAGTGGTTAAGTGTCCCTGGGTTCAATCTCTGGTACCAAAATAAATAAATAAGTAAAAAAAATGTGACTTGGGTGATGGGTCTTTGGAAAAATAGCATTGCATCTTTGCTTCTGTATATTTCTGCTCATAGGCTATGCCTATGAAGGCTGTTTCCAGGGCCATGGTCTGTGCCTTTGCCTCAGATCACAGCTGTCCACTTAGGGAGGTGAAGGAGAAGTTAAGCATCTGCTTCTGAGTCTGGGGGTGAAGAATGGACCAGTCTTACTATCCCTGCATTCCAATGTGGATCCAAGAGTCATAGAGATACTGCCATGCTGGGACTCTTTTGCTCTGTCCTACACCTTTGGGTTTAGGGCCCTTTGGTAAACAAGACCCCAGAGCACTTCTTTGTGTCATAGACTTTATGATTGCTGGATAGCTTCACATGCCTGGCAAGTCTCTGGTTGGGTTGGGATGATCTATTCTCCTGGTGGGAAAGAACTGCCAAACACCTGCCATCACAGAAGAAGCTCTCTCTACCCAGCTCTGTCATCATCAGATTGGTCGCTGCTGGAGTTGGCAAGTAAAACTGGATCTTAGAGCAGTAGGAGGGGACCCTGTTCATGTTGAGCTTCTTCTTAGGGTGTCTATTTACCCAGTCAGAAACACAAGTCTGCCAGGTGAAACTCATAGAGGCAGTGCCATATTCCAATAGCTGATCAAGGGACCAAGTACTTACCCTGACTGTCTCTCAGGTCATCTTAATAACTGGTGGAGGTTTATGGTTTTTAAGAATTCTGGTTAATAGCTGGGCACAGTGGTGTGCACCTGAAATTAAAGGTACTAGGAGGCAGGTGGGTTACAAGTTCTAGGCCAGCCTCAGGAACTTAGCAAGAATATCTAGAAGTTTAAATGGCTGGGCATGTAGCTCTGTAGTAGAGTACTCTTGCATGAGACCCTGTGTTCAATCTCCAGTACTAAAAATATAATAATTCTAGTTAACAACAGAATTCAAAATGAGTTCACAGAAAACAGGGTGCAGAGGACCAACTCATCTCACCAAGAGGAAGCACCAAGCCCAGACCCCTGAAAGATGTTGTCAGACAAACACTTCTCCAGGAAAACAGAGGTACAGAGAAATGTCAGAGGGTGGGCTGGTGGCCCTGATTCTAGCAACCAAGTGTAAGAAGTCATTTTTGAGACAATCATGGAAAATTGAAAAAGGATGTGGGTATTAACTGTAATACAGATTTGTTGTGATGACATGCTGTTGAGAAGAACTCTGATGTATTTATTGTAGAAATGACATGGTGTCTGGGATTTGCTATAAAGGTCCAATAAAAAGGAAAAAAAATATTACTACATTGACTAAGGTAAATCCAAGATGACTTCTTATCAGCATGATACCATATACTTCAGGCATGAAAAGACACAAATTCTACCTTTCCCCGAGGGACAAAATTGGCCTGAATTAATTAACACAAAACAGCAGAAAACACTAAATCCTTGTATTCATGGAATTGATCACTTAGTAGGGTAGAAAAATACCACTATGCCCTATTCAAAGTGCCAATAAGAGTTCAAATGGGAAAACCAGCTCTTTCAGTGGAGGTAAGAGAATATGGGGGATGACAAAGCTGCATGTATACTGGACTCTGGAGGGTGGGGAAGTTTTGACAGTGAAGGTCAAGTTGAAGACACACTAGCATTGAAAGCACAATGCTTTGAGAAAGGGTGGAAGAGCAAGCAACCAGCTTGGTTAGTGTATAGAGCACATGAGAAATAGACAGCTGAAATTGGGCAGGACCGTGAGGGATCATGAATGGCCATGAAGCAGGGACTTTATTCAATAGGCAATGGTTAGTCACTGAATCTTTGAGAAGTAATTTAGAATCTACAGTCTAAAGTCAATTTAAAATTGACTCAAGGGAGCTGTGGTGTAGCTCAGCAGCAAGTTTACATAGTCCCATCAAGGCTGAGGCAGGAGGATCACTTGAACTGAGGAGTTCAGGGTCACCCCAACAATGTAGTGAGATCCCACCTTAATAAGTAATTGAGTAAACATACAATAAAGCATAGTTAAAATTACATAATTGTAAAGAAACCAAATACAACAACTAAAGAGTAAAAAGCTTTTGAAACCATGCTGTTGATTTTAATAGTATTGATGATTGTTGAGAGACCTTTGCAGCTACAGTCTTACTGGCTTTCACCTCTCGAAACTCTCATTTTCATCAATATGTTGGTGACAAATAATAATCTCCCATTTCTTGAACTATTATGAATAATAAATGTTAACAAAGAGCCCTTCACAACCAAATGCAGCACATAAGGAGTGTCTTATGCTTATCATCAGGAGAACCCTTTAGTTATGCTAAGATAATGCTGACCTATGAAGAAAATAAACTACAAATACCAATTCTACATCATTTTTGTCTTACCCCATACCTACATAATAATTTTTTATTTGCTTGACTCTATCTCATCATCTTCCCTTCCCTTTTCTTTCATTAAATACTGCATATATTTCAACATGTTCATTCCTAAATGTATTTTATCTAAATAGATCTCTTCCCCTTCTCTCAGCATTTTCTGCTATTACTCTAATATAAGCCTCCACTCTCTATTATTAAAATTAATGCAGAGTCCTGACTGCCTGTGATCCAATGTCTGGATGAAAGGTAGCCTGCTAAACTGTTTGCTAAGACAAAAGTCTGAGAGTCACTCTGGATATCTCCTGGTGCTGAAGTAGTTGCTTCTTATTGCCAGGAACTGTGCCACTGAGGGGCTAGTAATCAAACAACCTCTGCCCCAGAGTTCAAAATAGTGTTTAAATCATAGTGAAAGACAAACATGAACAAGTAATTTGGGGATTTGTTGAAACCTTCCTGGAAGAAAGAACAACAGAGTTGGATCTTCAAGGGTTAGTAAAAACCTGCAGATCAGAGAGAAGTGCTCCAGGAAGCAGGAAAATCATCAACAAAAGGAGTTTACTGAACTATATAGAGTGTGCAGGCTACTACCTCTTCAGGATTCCAAAGGATAAGATAGGAAGAGAAGATGGAGCTATGAAGTAGGGAAGGTTGGACTTGATGCTGATGCATGGGAAGTCAAATATCAATTTCTACTGAAAGGAAAGTGACCACAACACTCGGAGGGACCAAAATATCTTTATTGCAGCAGTGCAAAAGAGGAGAAAAGAGAGGAGTGAGAAAGAGTGGGGGGAGCAGAGGGGGGGGGGAAGGAGAGAGGGAGAGGGAGAGCAAAAGCCAGAGAAGAAAGAGAGAACAAGAGAGAGAGAAAGCAAGAGAGAGAGAGGCCCTGTAGGAGGGAGTTTTTATAGCCAAAATCTAATGGGATCTTTGGGTCTGCAAGCTCCCTTGTTGGTGTACAATGATTGGATCACACAGTAGTTGTTAAGGGTGCCATCTTCTGCCTTCAGGCAGATGGGACAGGGGTCAGATGTGTATTTCTATTGCACCAGACTGGTGGGGGTTGAGTGTTCAGCCTTGAGTGGGGTCGAGTGTTCAGCCTTGAGTGGGGTTGAGTGTTCAGCCTTGACGCAAATAGATGATAAAGGACCAGACAGAGAGGGGTTTGAGTGCCCAGATTATCATGCAGCTAACGTTTGTTCAGCCTGCCCTGTAGACAACTTAGTTCAGCCTGCCCTGCACCTAACATCTACCTGGTTATAAAACATTGCCTCTCCTCCTAAAATGTTTTTCTCTGACATTTGCTGAATCCAACAAAGATCTGAGTTGTACTGAGCTGTCAATTCCCTGCCCCCAATAAGTTCCTCTTATATCTCATCAACATATCAGAACAGAAGAGATGACTCCAAGATAGCATTTAGCATCTGGCCATTAGATAAAGTCTCACATGAATTTTACAAATTGAGTAGTGCTACATTTAAAAACTCTTTCTAATTATCTGACTGTTCAGTTACAAAACAAGAAGAAATTATCTAGAATAATTCTTATCCCTTCTTGATCACATTAGACTTTCCTTGGAAAACAAAGATAAGATTGTATTTATTTTACTTTTTCATTTCATTTAATTAGAGGATACTGGGATTCAGGATTCGACCCAGGGCCTTGTGCAAACACTCTTCCACTGAGGTACATTCCCAGTTCTTTATATGTTGTGTTTTGAAATGTATTTTTTTAAATGGGCTTTAGTCATTATGTTGGTTGGAAAATTACTTCTTTTGAATTTCTTTCACATTTACCACCTTTTTTCAACTTTTTATATTAAGCTAATAGTAACCAAAGAGTCACTGGTTTGTTCATGCCCTGTTTGCATATAGAAAAACCAATCATCTGTTTTCATTAGATTTATATACAGTGTGAGAAGTGATGATGAGGTTTGTTGGCAAATCTTAGGAAAAGTGAGTTCATCTGTGAATTTAAGCTTATCAGCAGCTGAGGTGAGGTGGTAGAATAATTTGAGATCAATGTGAAGAGTTATCTGGAGTCTCTCTCTCTTCTTTTTTGTGGTACTGGAGGTTGAACTGAGGACCTTGTGTGTGATAGGCAAGCACTCTAGAATGAAGATCTATTCCTAGCCTCTTGTTTCTTCTTATAACATTTATAATCTTATCATTAGAACCCTGCCCTCAAGCCTCATCTAAACTTAATTACCTTTAAAGTAACAGGCTCCATTCTCAGAATAGCATTACATTGGGGTCAGGGCTTTAACCTGAATTGTGCAGTCACATAATAATTGTATTTCTAATGTGTGTACCTTTGTAGTCACCATCTAAGATACCATCTCCTACTACTAGTTTGATTAGATCAGTAATTTTTATTTATTCCTGTATTTATAAACTACTTATTTGGGAGTAAGGATATAAGTCAGTGATAGAGGCTGTGCTTCGTGTGTCTGAGGCCTGGGGTTTGATCCCCAGCAGCTCTACATAAATAAACTCTCTAATGGGAAGATAGATTCTATAATGGAAATACTATGGCTTTACAAAATTATTTTACTTTTTCTGTTACTGGTGATTGAACCAGGAGTGTTCTAAATTTAAGCTATATGCCAAAGTTTGTTAGAAAAACATGGCAAAATAAAATTCTGGTTTATTTTAGGACAGTATTGACTCACATACATCCAACAGTCCAACAAATAAAAGCAGCTTCATAGACAAAAAACAAATTAACAACAAACACACACAATAAAACCAAGGCATTTCATCTTTGGCTTTTTTAACCATCTCATATAAAGCAAGTACTTATATTACAGCTAAACTACATACACACACAAAAAAAATTTACTGGAAAAATTGGAAACAGATTTTTGTTGTTATTGTTGCTGTTTTTGATTTTTTTAAACAAGTTTTTTTCTTTTCTTTTTCCTTCTTTGACATTATAAGGCACATGGTCACGAAAAAGTAAACTCAGAAGTAGAACCAAGAACCACTCCAAGGATGGTTTGGTCATTCCAGATCAGTAAAAATGAATGGCCCCGACTAATCCGTATAAAAATACAAAATGTGAATAAAAAGCACAGATTTTCCTTTTTTAAAGTACTTTTAAGGGGGGAAATATAAGTAGGGCCTCGGAGGTTTTGGCTCTTGTTTACCCTCCCCTGTTGCAAACTCACTTTGTGTTTTCTGTGGGGTGGTGGAGAGCATATGTCACCTGCAGGTGGCGCTGGTGGGTGGGCGGGCTTCTGTCCTCCAGGTGACCTCCATTAGATTCCCAGAAAGGAAGTAGAGAGTGAAGAAGTCTCTGGGGCTTCCGTTGTTTAAGTTTGAATTCTCCTTTTCTGCTGTCTCGTCATCCTCATCCCTCTTGCGCTTCTTGGCATCAACGTCGTTCTCCTGGTCATCTGCAGGGCCCCTGGCCTGGCTGCCTAGGCGTCTTGGTCTTCCTCTCCTCGTCCTCCTCAGCGCCTCCCCCTCTGCTTCCCTGCCTCTCTGGGAGCCGCCAGCTGCATCTCCTCATTAGCATTCCCTTTAGCAGGGTTCTCTTCCTTTCTCTGCCTCCTCCACGACTTCCTTCTCCTCCTCTAAGTCCCTGGTGGTGATCTCGGAGCAAGTGGCCACAGAGGCCTCTGGCTTGGTGAGGCAAGCAGGTGATCCCCTGCAGCGGGGTAGAAAGAAAACTAGAGTTCAGGGACTGCGCCATAAAGCGGCTGGAGTCCGCGGGTGGAGGAGGCGCACACTGGGGGCAGTGGCGGCCAGAGCGGAGCTGGACCCGGGAACAATGCAAAGATGGATTTCTTCCTGGTAATGAATATATCTATCCCTGGTAAGCAGGATATTGCTAACGCCACATTTTGCATTTCTTTTCACAGTCAAGAGAAAGCGACAAAAGGGCTGATGATATTAATTACTTGGGAAGAAAGGGGACCCGGAAGGACTTAAAGATATAATTGGGATAAAGATAAGGAGGTCTTTAAATTTTGTGTGTGTGTGTGTGCACGCTAGAAGTGGCCTCTACAGTGGACTCTACAGCTGAGCTAAATACCACATCCAAGATACAAGAGTTTGACTCAGTTTACCCTCAGAATCAAATGATAAGATGTATGGGTAAAGAAGTAAAAGTAGGTGAAAGGGCAGATTTTGCTCCTTGTGCATGGCAAGCAAAAGAAGAGAACATTTTATTTAAATTTTTTTATTTTTAAATTTGTTCTAATTAGTTATACATGATAGTAGAATGCATTTTGATACATTGCACACAAACGGAGCACAACTTCTTCCTCTGGCTGAACATAGTGCAGAGTCACACTGGTTTTGTAATCATACATATATATAGGGTAATAATGTCCTTTTCATTCCACTATCCTTCCCATCCCCACACCCCCACCCCTCCCTTCACTCCCCTATGCACAATCAAAAGTCCTTTCATTCCCCCTTCCCATTATGGATCAGCATCTGCTTATTAGAGAAAACATTCAGCCTTTGGTTTTTTGGGTTTGGCTTATTTCACCTAGCATGATATTCTTCAGCTCCATCATTTCACTTGCAAATGCCATAATTTCATTCTTTTTTAAGGCTGAGTAATATTCCATTGTGTATAGGTACCACATTTTCTTTATCCATTCATCTGTTGAAGGGCATCTAGGTTGGTTCCATAGCTATTGTGAATTGAGCTGCTATAAACATTGATGTGGTACATCACGGTAATACACTGATTTTAAGTCCTTTGAGTATAAACTGAGGAAGGATAGCTGGGTCAGATGGTGATTCCAGTCCAAGTTTTCTGAGGAATTTCCATACTGCTTTCCATTATTGGCTCCACCAATTTGGAGTCCCACCAGCAATGCATGAGTGTACCTTTTCCCCCACATCCTCGCCAACACTTATTGTTGCTCTTATTCTTAATAATTACCATTCTGTACCATTTTGACTTGAATGAAATGAAATCTTAGAGTAGTTTTGATTTGCATTTCTCTAATTGCTAGAGATGATGAACATTTATTCTTATGTTTGTTGATCAATTGTATTTAAAAGAAGAGACCACTTTAAATAAAAGATGTCTTGAGGTTGTGGTAGAGACATTGTCTAGAACCTGTGAGGCCATGGGTTCCATACCCAGCACTTGTGGGGGTGTGGGGAGGAGGAGTAATTCTTCCATCTCTTTTCCAGCAACTCATAATAATTTAGGACAACACTGGCAAGATGCTGTCCAAATTGCAAGAGTATCAAAATTATTGAAGTCTGTCCTGTGGAAAAGAGGTATAGGTTGGGTTTTGCAAAGAAGAAATAAGACTTCTTTTGCTATTAATCCAATTCCTGGTCACATATTTTATATCTTTGGTACTAAAACATTCAAGTCCTAGGCTAGTTTATGCTAGGTCTCCTCAAATATCTACTTGAATATGCATGGGTGCGCGCACACACATCTATACACTTATACATATATGTGTGTGTGCATGTATGTGTGTGTGTGTGTGTGTCTGTAGTCCTGGATATGAAAACCAGAGACACTCTACAACTGAATTACACCCCCAGAACTTTTTTATTTTTTTTATTTTGAGAAAAGTCTCACTAAATTGCCCAGGCTGGCCTCAAACATGCAATTCTCTCCTGCCTTAGCCTCTCAAATAACTGGAATTGCAGGTGTGCTTCCATTTGACTATCTTACATACACATCCCCAAATTTAAGTGTTGCTTGGTATGGTCATACATAACTGTATGAAACTGAAGCAGGAGGATGACAACTTTGAGGCCATTTCAGCAACTTAACAAGACCCTGTCTTAATATTCAGTTATGATAAGGGCTAGGGATGTAGCTCATTGCCGGAACATCCCTAGGTTTCATCCCCAGTATTGAAAAACAGAAAATTACAACATCAAACAAGTGCCTGGTTTTTACCTCAAACTATCTCTCTTCCTCCTGCCCCATCATTGCTAAAGCCTAAACCATGAGAAACAATCTTCACAGTTGCTTTTTACTCATCCTCTCCTCTCTACCAATGTATCATCGAGTTTAGTAGCAAACAAGATCCTTCTCCATATAAAATTTTTAATTAAGTGAGATTTAAAAATACAAACAGGATTCAGAGAGAATAAAATTATCTCTGGGTATGGCCCCACATACCCACCCATAGTCCAAGCTCCTTGGCAAACTAAACCAGGATGAGCACTTGAGCCTAGTAGCTAGAGGCCAGCCTAGGCAGCACAGCCAACCTGCCCTAAAAAAAAACAAAACAAACAAACAAAAAAGGAAAACCATCAGTTATACTAATGGCAAATCTGTACTGCAAAATTGGGCTTACAGTAAGGAAAAAATGTTGCTACTTACTCTGGGCTGATCATGCCCTAAGAGGATAATTGGTCAGCTTGTCCAGGATCAGGGCCTGCCTCAGCCTAGTACAGAAGGCAAAGACAGATGAGCTACACCTGAGAAATGTCTCAGTGGTCTTATTCTCCCAGGAAAGAAACTTTAATGTAAAGGAGGTCGGATTTTCATTTCAGGAATGACAGCAGGGGACGTAGCTCAGTGGCAGAGCACTTGCCCAGCACTCACAAGTTTGAGTGAGTTTGACCACCAGGACCACCAAAAATAAAACTTAAATTAAAAAGCAGCAGCAAATACTTTGACTCTTCACCCCTAGAGAGAAGAAACCTGTGAAAAGTGATGCAACAAGAGTTTCTTCATCAATTCCAAGGAAGAACAAAAATAGACTAACGTAAAAAAAAAAAAGAGGGGGGTGGGGGAAGAGATCTCTGGGTGAATTGGCACACACAAACCTGTAATCCAGAGACTAGGGAAGCTGAGGTGGGAGGATCTCAAGCTTGAGTTGTGCCTGGACAATTTAGTGTGGCCCTGTCACAAAATAAAAAATAAAAAAAGATTGGGGATATAGCTCAGGTGCAAAATGCTCCTGGATGATATGATAGACATGCTCTTTTACATATGGAAGGAGATTGTACATCATTTTACCTGATTTTCTGGCTCTTCCTTTGTATCTCTCCCCATCATCACATTTCATATTGGAAATCTGCACATATGTGGTGACAAAATGAACCAGAGGACAAAGCTCAGAGATGAGTATGGACTTTTCTATGCTCTGCCCAAAGGTCTTTCAGGCTGAAGGCCTCTCCACAGAGCTGGCAGCTGAAGTGCTTCTCACCCTATGATTTTCTGGTGGCCTGGGAGACTGAACAACACCTCAAAGTTTGGTTCCATTGGAAGCACTCAAAGGACCTGGTCCCTATGTACACTGTTTGACAAGTGGCTAGCTGACTGTGGCAGCTCAGCACCTTCCTGCAAAATGCCACAGATAGACCCATGATCTTTAGCCTGGTACGGTACTTGTAATTCTCCCTGGGGACTTGCCGCCATTTGTAGGAGTTTCCACACACCTTGACATGGAGAGCCACAGGCTTGTCCATTTTCCTCCCCAAAGCAGCTCTGTGAAGGTACATGTTAGCTGTGGTCTGAAGGAAGATCTTCCTGAAGCCAGCCATATTCTGGGATCTTCCCCACAGGAGGACTTCTTAGGAGACTAGGCCAGCCAATCACAGCACCTCTTCTCATCAACAGGCTTTCTTGCAAGAATAAGGAAGATGTGAGATGCTGAACTGGCTACTTGCTGTTTTATTTCTCAAACTACCGAACATTTATCTACAGTAATTTGGCCATGAGTATTCCTCTGGGTAATGACAAATGTGCTTTTTCATTGGCTTTTTCTAGATTAAATCTTTGCTATTTGCCAAGTAACTGGATGTGTCAGTGTCCGCATTCTTTTCTTACTTTCTGATCTGTTTCTTGTGTTGGGAGGGAGTAGCCATACTGACAGCTGCTTCTGACCACAGTTCCAGGTTTTGCTATTACAGTTTTTTAAAATTATTTCTCAACTCTTCCCTCCTCTTTTTTTTGGGGGGGAGTGTGGTTTAAAGTAGCATGTTATTACTTCTTGTCTCCTGACTTTAATGATATCCAAGTCCAAGACAAAGGAAAGATTCAGAATACATCCTACTTCTAAAGGGAATGCAAATGCTGGAATTAAGAGGATCACCCTCTTTAGTCATGTGCAGAGGTGCACACCTGCAAGCCTAGCAACTTGGGAGGCTAAAAAAGGAAAATTTCAAATTCAAGGTCATCCCAGGAAATTTATAAAAGACCCTGTGTCAATAAATAATAAAAGGGCTGGGAGTGTGTCTCATTCATACAGTGTCCCAGGGTTCAAGTCCCCAATGCCACCCACTTTGTCATTGTTAGTTCTTTGAGAGGTGAAGAGGAAAATTTTTGATAGTTCTATAAAACATTTTCTTGTTCCTCTATGCTGGGTATTGAACCTCAGCATGCTACACTAGTGTTCTACAGTGAGCAAAGTTCCCAGCCCACTGTCAAAGTTTTTTGGTTTCTTTGTGTGTTTGTAATACTGAACATTGAACCCAAGGCCTCACACATCACCCCTGGGAATTCTTAACTGCTCTATTGCATGTAATGATTTCTGTTCACTTGGCAAAATGCAGTGAAGTTTTCTTGAGTAAATACCAGAATTACATGATACTAATTATCTGTACTAACCTGCTAATCCAGGGCCCATAGAAACCAGTGCTTTGGGAGGACTCTGGTGATCATTACTGCCCTCTACAGACTATTCTGGAAAAAGACATGCTACTGCTGTCCTGGTTCCTGCTCTCCCCACCTTGATTGCTCTTCTCACCTGTGTGCTTGTCCCATCTCATCTCAGATACAACCACTACTTGGGTGTGTCATGGGGGGAGTAAACAATGAATGCAGATAAGCATTTTGAACCTGATTACTATTACTTTTCTCAGTCCATGTGCTTATTTTACACACACACACACACACACACATACACACAGATTCCTTGCTTTTTTTCCTAAAGTTGTGACATGTTCACATTTTCCCAGCTTTTTTTTTTTTTTTTTTTTTTTTTAGAGACAGGGTCTCACTAAGTTGCTTAGGGCCTTGCTAAATTGCAGAGGTTGGCCTTGAACTTGTCATCCTTCTGTTTCATTCTCCCAAGCTGCTGGGATTACAGGCATGCATTATCTTGCCTAGCTTTCCTTTTCTTGTTTTAAGAGGTGTTTTATAGAAATAAATGGTTTTATATTTTTTTATGGTACTCGATAGTGAACCCTGGGGTGCTCTACAACTAAGTTACATCCCCCAGACACTTCTACTTTTTATTTAGAGACAGGGTGTCACTAATTTGCTGAGGCTGACCACAAACCAGCAAATCTCCTGCTTCTGCATCCTGGGTCACTGGGGTTATAGGCACGGTTCACTGAGCTGGGCTTTCTATCATGCGATTTAAAATAGTAATACTTCCCTTCCTTACGTGAGATTATTTAACCCATATCTGGCTGTGTTCCCCAGCTACCAGAGTCATGCATTCAACCCATCAGGGTCTTCCTCATGTTTGTGTTTATACAACAGGAGCCCTTCCCAAACAGCACAGGAGGGAATTGTTCTCAGGGATTTTGCAAGGCATTGTCATAGGTTCAAAGCAGCAGCTGGTCCAGATGATGCTCACCCAGTTCCCACCTCTCCTAAGGGAACACTTAGAGTGATAGGGCCCTTTTCAGTGTATATACCATTCCTCATTTGAAGAAACAGAATATGCAATGTAAATACAAATACTGACATTTTAACATTACTGGGTTTGCTGCCTCTCTCCCCAGGAAAAGGAAGTCAAAGCAAAACTTCCCTGTGAATAGTCTGCTATAAGTCCATTTGTTTCTGATCATTTCTTTCAATAGAATGTTCCTAAGTTTTTATGCACATGAGTTGTTGGCCAGCACCAAAGGAAAAGAAAAACTTATTTTTGCTTTGCCATATATTTTTTCCTGTGACTATAAGTCTTTTATTTCTTTCTTTCTACAGATTAAAGTGCCTCATGCAAGTGGGGCTCAGTGGTAATGCCAGGTACTCAGGGAGTATGCTGAGCAGGAGGATTGCCAGTTTGAGGCCAGCCTCCCTAACTTAGGGAGGCACTACCTCAAATAAAATGGTTATAGATAGATTAGTGATAGTGAACTTGCCTAGTGTGAGTGAGGCCCTCATTTTGATTCCCAGTACTGAGTTATAATAATAATCATAATGATTCAAAAAATTCAGTGCATCATCTGCCTAATTTATTACTTGATAAAGTGCAATTTATTTCTGACCCTCATGGTCTCAGCTCTCCACAAATAGTGGAATTGTAAGGGTCCGGTGAAGCGTCGGAGGAAGAGACCACCAAGAGACTACTCATGCAATTGGCAGAAGGGGATTTATTGATCCAGCATGCTGGGGCTCCATGCCCACTCAAGAAGGGAGAGCAGCCCAGAGCCCAGAGCAGGGGTTGAACAATGCTTAAGTACACTTTTTGGGGAGGGTGGGGGCTTTGCATACATCACAGTCTCCTTTAACAAATCACCTTACACCGTGGGAAAATCAAACAACAACTCCTAAACTTGATTAGTACATTCATTGGCGGGAACAGGGCTGGCTGGAGTGATAGGTCATTCCTAAGGAGGGGATTACATTTAAACTGATTGGTTCGGGCCCTGAATGTCTACGTGACAAGCTGCACAGGATCTTAGGCTATAAATCAACTAAATGGCCAGTAGGGCATTGTCTTAACTGCCTCAGGAATTTAACCCATGCTTTGCAGTTTAGAAGCAGGTTTACAATGCCTGGTCCTTTACATTTTAACTCAGGCTTTGCAGCTTAGAAACTTTACCCTTTCAGAATTAACTGGTAATTTTTTGAAATTAAATTACTTTAAGCATTTTAAATTAGGTATTTCCTTTTTTTTTTTTTCATGACATTCTGTGAGCTCTGCTAGCTACAGCTCTGGTTTGCTCAATTTATCATTGAGAATTGGTCTGGCTCCCCTCTTCCTTCTTCTTATCTTCCTTTTGTCCATTTTCTTCTTCACCAGAGGAAAAGATCAAGATTTAAGTCTATGAATTTTGCTTTTCATTTATAATCCATGTGTCAGGGAAAACATACTAGAGGTGGAAGAAAATGATATTTGAATATAACTAAAAATCCATTTTCCTACTCATGTGTCGATATAATGCCAATGACTTTAAGTATGATCATTCCTACAATTAGTCTTGTCTTCTTAGGCACATACTTACTTTGGTTTGATTCTAGGTTGTGCAAACCAAATCATCACAATGAGAGGACCCTCCATATTCTAATTACATGTCAGCATAACTAACAAACTTGCTAGAAAATAAACCCAGACTCAGATGTTAAGGATTCCTGGGGCACCTTAGCAGTTAATGCTGGATCTTGACAGATGAGGTCAGGAAGGATTCAACCTGCTGAATGCTCCAAATAGTCCACATGACCCAGATGAGCAAGGTTTCCTCCTTACCACCTCTATTCTGCCCTAGTCTTCTCTCTCCTTCCTTTTCTTCCTGAATACTTTTTTTTACCTACTTCTACCATTTGTCTATAAAACTGTTACCAGAGTGCAAGCTTTGATAAATCAATGTCTCTCTTTTATTTTTGTTTTCTTTTTGCTGAATTTCTCATACCTGATAGGCAAGTAATGAGCTGTGTCCCCAACCATTTCTTATTTTTATTTAAATGCAGGTTCTCACTAAGTTGCCTGGCTGGCCTCAGAATTATGATCTTCCTGCCTGACATATCTTGGTCATTAGCATTAGAGATGTGCACCACTGTACTTTGCAAAGAAATAATTATATATGTGTGTTTTTAGTTCAAATGTCCAGCATCTGAAACAATGCAGGCATACAATAAGTACTCAAAAAACAATTGCATGCTGGGCACAGTGGTGCATGCCTATAATCCCAGTGGCTCAGGAGGCTGAGACAGGAGGATCAAAGCCAGCCTCAACAATGGTGAGGCACTAAACAACTGAGACCTGATTTCTAAATAAAAAACAAGAAAATAGTGCTGGGGATGTGGCTCAGTGGATGAGTGCCTCTGAGTTCAATCCTCAGTACCCATCCCCCCAAAAAAAATTTCGTGTGGCTGGGCTCAATTATAGAGTGCCTATGCTTAGCATGAGCAAGCCATAGTTTCCATCCCTAGCAATGCAAAACAAAGCAAATGGATCAAACAAACAAAACCATTTACATAAATGAATGATAAGACCCTTTATCTAGATCCTGGAAAGTATTCAATAAATGCCAGCCATTGTTATGTCTCACATTAAAATCAAATAGGAATTCTGTGGATGCAACTGCCCTCTGGCTTCTTTATCCAGGGTGAAAACCTCATGGTAACCTTAGTCTCTGCTGTTCCCTGAGCCCACCCTCAGTCAGTTATCAAAACTTATCTTATGGTGCAGATACAACTGGCTCCTACCTGCTGTTGCCACCTCGGTTGGGGTTCACTCTTAGTGCTCCTCTTCAACCCCATCACTTCCCTTCAATCCATTCTCCACAGTCCATCTCAGAAATAGGAGGGTGCCACTCCAAGTGTTCTTAGGAGACAGAACTGAAGTGGTTGGTATGTAGATTAATGTGCTTGCCAATCTCTGAGCAAGGATCTCCTTATTCTTTTCTTTTAAGGTGCTGGGGATGAGACCCAGGGCCTTGCACAGGCTAGGTAAGCACTCTACCTCAGAGCCACACCCCAAACACTCACCACAGTCTTCATGTTGCTGGATATGACATTGCTTCTCTATTAGGACCTTCCTAATACTTAATTCTACTTAAGTGACAAACCACCACCTAGCCTCCAGTTCCCTTTCACTTAATTTCCACTGCTCCCTTGGAATCTTCTAGCCAAACTCAACAATTCACTGCACACTTTATTCATCCTGGGCTTCCTGTCTTCAGGCTTTTGCTGAAGGTATGGCCATGCCCTTTTCCCACTGCTCAAGGAACTACACTGTACCCTTCCTTCCAGCCTCAGCTCAATCCCCTAGCCATGAAGTTTTTCCTGATTCCATGAAGAACAAAGGGCCCCCACTTCTCCTTCAAGCTCCCTTGAATCTGACCTGTTTCTCACTTCTTTGCTGAAATTCTCTCCATCTTATTTCAATGTCATGAACCTGTCCCTCTTCCCTTTAGTCACCAGATCAGAACATCAGCAGCCAGGCCTAATTGACCTGAGTTAAGGAGTCCAGAACCTGTACTTTATCCCTTGCTTTGAAGGCATGTCAGGTATTTAATCCACAGGCCAATTTTCTCCCAGAGCACTGGTGAGGTCAGTGGACTGCAAAGTTATCATTTTTCTGTTATTTTGCTCCTCTCCCTTCCCCACTCCCCACCCACCTTTTGCTGTGGATTGAACCCAAGGGTACTACTACTGAGTTATATTCCCAGTCCACCTTAAAAAAATTTTTTTTTATTATAGCAATAGAGTTGTATCTGGTAGTTGGTTCATTTTGACAAAATCACATGCATGTAATTTGATTTAGCAGTTTTTAGTCTTTGTATCCCAATTTCCTCCCCTCCCCTCCCCCTTCTCCCTGTTTTCCTTCCTCTATTCATCTTAATCATTTATTTTGAGTGTTGCTTTGTACATATACATAAAGGTGATATTTCTGGAGTTACATTTATATAGGTACATAAGGTGATCTTGGTAAATCATTCCATGTTCCTTCTCTTTCCCTATCTCTGGGTCCCCTTCTGTTTCACTTATCTTCCCTATATCTTTATGATATTCAATCCCCCTCACTGTCCTTTTCCCCCTTAATTTGCTCTAGCTGCCACATATGAAATAAACGACCCTTGAATTTTTTTGAGTCTGGCTTCTTTCATTTAGCATGATGTTTTCCTTTTCCATCCATTTATGGACAAAAGCCATAATTTCATTCTTCTTTATGGCTCAGTAAAGCTGTTTTGTATGTATTTCCCTGATAAACAAAGGGGATGGATAAGGTGCTCCTTCCTAGAAGAGAGGGTTGCTTTGCAAGTCCTCAGACTTTCTGCCAAGCTCTGCTCAGGAGGCAGGTCAGCAGAAGGGTCATCAGAAATAGGACCATTGACTTATCCCCTGACTTCTGTTCCTTTTTGGAATATACTACTTTGGAGCTGCACAGCTTTGACTTTATTCTTATATTCACTTTTAGGAAATACTGCCACAGAGATCCCATGGTGTCTGAAGTGTATATTTTTCCCATGAAAGTAGAGCTGCTATACCATATGTATATTCGTGTTCTCTTCTTACACAGTTGAAATTCAGATTCTCACATAATCACAGGCCTCTTCTGTTTGATTCAATAGCATACACCCTGGAGTGTCTATTAAATACATCAGTAGCAAGCACACTTGTCTTACTCTGCTTTCTTACTATGAAAGCAAAATTACTAAATTTCTAAACAAAAATTATTCTTTTGTAAAAATTTTCAGGGCAGGGAGGCCAGTGCCTGTAATATAAGTGACATGGAAGGATGAGACAGGATGAATGCAACATCAAGGTTAGCCCAGGGAACATAGCAAGAGCCCTTGTCAAAAAAACAAAAACAAAACCTACCAAAAGGGATAGGAGTGTAGGGGGGCAAGGTGGCACCCACCTGTAATCAGACACAGGGGAGCTGAGGCAAGAGAATGGCAAGTTCAAGGCCAGCTTGGGCAACTAAGGAAAACTTGCCTTGAAATTAAAAAATATATGCATAATAAACACATATAAGGAAGGGGATGTAGCTAATTAGTAGAGTACTCCTGGGTTCATTTTTACTGAGAGAGACAGAAGAAAGGAATGAAAGAAAATGGGTACAGCTCAGTGGAATAAAACTTAGCATGCAAATATGAGGCCCTAGGTTCAATCACCAGTATTGCAAAAATAGACTAATTAATTAATGAAAGTTAGAACAACCTACACAGCACCTAAAAAGGCTCACATCTTCTCTCCCAAACATCATACTTCAATATCAATTTTTAAATGGCTTTTGTTTCCCAGATAGTAAATACTTTCTGTATTTCTGTGTCTTGATGGGAGGGCAAGGAATTAAAAGCAAAATATGCTAAAAAGCCGCTTCCAAACTTTTCCAACATCCTTGCGTGTTGTTGCAGGCAACACAACCGAGAGCCATGAAAGGGAATCTCTGCACCACCTATCTTCTGGACAGATCTTTGGGGAGCCAGAGAAGAGCTTCCCTCAAGCGCTGGGCAAGGTGCAATTCCTCCACTCTAAAGGGAGGTGACTGCCTGCTCTGCCACCCAGACCCGCTTCTGCTCAGCTACCAGCTCCAGCCCCTCCTCTGGGCTGCAGCCAGCACCTCTGCTGCCAGTGGCTCTTCACCCTGAGGATGGATGGGCTGCTGCCCTTGTGTTTCTTCCTCCTCAAACTTGGGCTGAGGAGCTTTTTTCTTTGTCTTTACATTCCACACATGGGAAACATTTGTATGCACTAAAAAAAAAAAAAAAAAAAAAAAAAAAAATCTCTTGCTCAGACTCACAAGTAGGTGGGAGTTTCCATGGTAAATTTTAGGGTGGAAGTATAAAGCGAGTTGATATGGAAATGGTTTCATATGCAAATAGGTAACCACAGCCTGCCTTCCTCTTTTCCACCTGGAAACTTTGCCTTCTGAATGTTGTAGATTTTTTTCCCTTTTCCAGGTGCTGGTGTGCAAGGCTAGGACTGGGTGTAGCTATAGGGAGAAAGAGTCACCAAAGCCATCACCTGGGTGAAAAGCTGCCTGTAGTGCAAAGCCTGCATCTTTGCCTGTGGAGGACTGAGGGGAAGGGAAATTGTTTATATTCTCTTGCCCTTGCCTTTTCTTGCAAATCAGCAGGGTCAAGAGCAGGGTGTGAACCTAAGGAAAAGGGCAGGCCCTAGATAGGGAGAGCCTTACCCATTGTTATTCTTATGCACTTTGTTTCTGAAAATTCTTTCTCTTGATGAGTGGTACCACTGGTGGGGAAAGGCTGGAAATGCCATTAAGTAATGAGATTTATGCTTTTCCAACATCTTATTTTCTGAATTAAAGTATTAGGCTGTAAGTTATTGAAGGTAACTTTTCAGCTCAGCTTCTTAAATTTGGCATAAATTTTAAGATTTTGCTATAAGAGAGGAATCCTATTTTAATGTTATAAATTGAGAGAACTGGAAATATTTTGATACAAGAATACTGTAACACTGAGGTACATCTTTCACACTTTTTCTTTGCCATTTTAAGAAGGATTCAGGAAAATTGCCAAGGGTGGCCTGGAACTCATATTCCTCCGAGAAGTTTTAGGTTCCCAAGTAGTTTGGCATTCCAAAGCACAGGATTTTTTCTGTTTTTCCAGATGATTGAACCCAAGATACTCTACCACTGAACAACCTTCACAGCCCATTTGATGTTTAATTTGAAGACTGGGTCTCACAAATTGCAGAGAATAGCCTTCAATTTGCAAACTTGCCCTCCAAGACACCTCAGAGCATGGCATTCCAGGTGTGCACTGCCATTCCTGGATTCTGGATCATAGCACATGGAAAGGTTGTGAACTCTGGGGTTTGACACTTTGCTACTACTGGAACCCACCTGACACTGTAAGGGTAAAAGAAATTGAAGTTAAAGCGTAAAAGTTAAAGGGTAAAAGACCGGGTGTTGTAAAAGTTTCTAAGCTGCAAGGTCTGAGTTAAAATGTAAAGGAGGTATTGTTAGGTTTCTATGCTACCTGCAAAACCTGAAATTTCTGTAGCTGTTAAGACAATGCTTAGAACCACCCAGTAAACATTTCCCCTGATTGTCTGGTTGTTTAGTAACTGAAGGGGTCTGTGTGGTTGCACGTAGGCATTGCAGGGCTTGAACCAATCAGTTTGAATGTATACTCTCCTTAGGAATGACCTATCACTCCAGCCTGACCTGTTCCCGCCAATGAATGAACTAATCATGTTTAGGAGTTGTTGTTCAATTTTCCCGCGCCTCATGATGATTTGTTCTGATGTATACAAAGCCCTCCGCCCTCCCCAAAAAGTGTACTTAAGCAGTGCTCAGCCCCTGCTCGGGGCTCTGGGCTGCTTTCCCTTCTTGAGTGGGCACGGAGCCCCAGCATGCTGGTTCAATAAATCCCCTTCTGCCAATTGCATGAGTGGTCACTTGGCGGTCTCTTTCTCCGACGTTTTGCGGGACCCTTACAACACCATGTCCAAGAGTCCAGGCTAACTCACTAGAGGCTGACTGTGGTGAGAAAACCTCATCAGCCCAGTCACCTCTACTAGGCCCTGGATGCAGGCTGGCCCTAGACATCCCATTTGCTCACTGCACACACAAGTGTGAGTCCTAATGAGCTGGAGCCAATGTAGCACAAAGCAGGATGATCTAGTGAACAGGATTCCATATTAGTGACCCTCCATAAAGTCAACTGAAACAATGATGGTCACCTTGAAAGTCAGCAAGGAGCTGAAAAGCAAGAGCAAATGGATACTCTGAAGTTTAGTGGTAGTGTTCCAGTGTTCCTCAACCGAGATCCCCCTTCAGTCTCACCAGGACTGGACCACAACTTACATAGGCTCAGGAATGGCTCATATGTTCTTCCCGAAACATCATTCTTTCATAGGAATTTTCATAGGCTTTTGGATCCCCTAGAGAAAAGCATTTGTGGGTCTGGCAGGAATTATAAGAAATGAAAAGCACAATATTCGAATCAGCCACTTTCAAGCAGCTGAGACAGCATGCCTGCATGCGGTGGCAGGCAACGGAACCCAGAATCATGAATGGTGTAGTCTCAGGCTGTGCCTATCTGTGGACAGATCCCTGACAGGACCCCAAGACCCAGGAGTCCTCAGGGACTTAGGTGCAACCCATGCTCAGAGACAGGAGTCTGTCTGTTGGCCGCCAGGGGGCACGCGCTCCAGTGCTGCGGGCGGAGTTGGTGCGTCCTCCATTCAGCCCAGTCCTGCTCTGCGCCAAAGGGCGCTGCGGAAGGTGCAAGTTGCAGCTCTTCCCAAAGGAGGCCACCGGCCTCTCAGTCACCCCAAGCCACCCCTTCTCTGCCCCCAGCGCAGGCCCCGCCTCCCGGTTGCAGGTTGCCGCCAGCAGGACAGCGCCCCTGGCGGCGGTTCGTGGGCCTTGTGGAGTGGCCCAGATGCTCAGGGTCCGTGACCCTGGGGTCATTGCTTGCATTGCACACAGGATGGGCTCCATCTGAGGCTCTTCCATGCCAAGACCTCCAGGGGGAGGCAGCAGTCCCTGCTGCCTCTGCAGGGTTTTCCTAAGTCCAAATTGGGCAGAGGACTCCTGGCTGCCAGGTTTCTCTTTGGATTCCACTTGTGGGAGGCATTTATATATGAAAGGAGAAAAAGAAAGACCAAAAAAAAAAAAAAAGTCATCCTCAAGACTCAGGCTCACTAGCAAGTTAGGGCTTCCAGCATTATCTCTAGGCTGCAAGTGTAAAGAGGGTTGATATGGAAATGCTTGCCTGTGCAAGGAGGTAACCACAGCCCTGCCTTCCTGTCTTTCACCTACATACTTTTTCTTCTGTGTGTTGTAGATTTTCCCTTTCCACATGCTGGTTTGCAAAGCCAGACCTGGGAGAAGCATGCACCAGAAAGACCACCTGGATGAGAAGCTGCAAGAGTGGCAAGCCTGCATTTTGGCCTGTGGAGGATTGAAGGGGAAGGGAATCTCTTGGTATTCCCTTGCCTCTGGTTTTTCTTGAAAATCAGCAGGGTCAAAGCAGGCTGTGAACCCAAGTACAAGAGCAGGCCCTAGATAGGGAGAGCCTCAGGCAGTGTTAGTCACAGGCAATTTTTTCTGAAAGTTCTTTCTCTGATGAGCAAGACCCTTGGGGTGGGGGGAATGCCTATGAGTCTCAGTACTCACTGAGGCTTGCCCTTTTCCAGCACGTGGTTTTCTGACTTCAAGTCTTAGGCTTTAGTTAGCGAGCGAAGGTAAGTGTGTTTTCAGCTCAGCCTCTTCAACGTGGCAGAAATAGAAAGATTTTGCTCTAAGAGAAAATTGCACTTGAATGTTCTCATTTGAAAGAACTAGAAAGTTTCTGACACAAGGCTTCTCTAGTAGTGAGGTCCATCTTCCACACTTTTTCTTTTTCTTTTTCAGACAGAATCAGGACAATTGCCCAGGTTCTCCTGGGTCTCCTGATGTCCAAGGAGACTTAGATTCCCAAGTAGTCTGGCGTTCGCAGAGGGCACTTCTGTGCCACGGTTCTGAAGCACAGGGTATTTTTTGTCTTTCCAGTATAGACCATTGAACCCAGGATGCTCTGCCCCTGAGCTCCATCCACAGCTCCTTCATTTTGAGGCCAGGACTCTCTAATTGCAGGGTGCGGCCTTCCATTCGCAATCCTGCCCTCCCAGGGTCTTCAGTGTCTGCATGACCTGGATCCTGGCCCATAGCATTTGGAAAGAACGTGAACTCTGGGGAGGGACGCTACTACTGGCTACTACTGGAACGCACCTGCTGCCATGTCCCTGAGTACAGGCTACCTCACTGGAGGATGACTGTGGTGAGACAACCTCATCAACCCAGTCACCTCTACTAGGCCCTCGATGCAGGCTGGCACTAGACATCCCATCTGCTCATTGCACACACAGGTGTGGATCCTAATGAGCTGGAGCCAATCTAGCACAAAGCTGGATGATCCAAGGCACTGAATTCCATATTGCTGAACCTCCATCATGTCAACTGAAACAATGATGGTCACCTTGAAAGTCAGCCAGGAGCTCCAAAGCAAAAGCAAATGGATACTCTGAGGTGTAGTGGTGATGTTGCAGTGTTCCTCTGATGAGATCCCCCATTCAGACCATCTGCCTAGGTCACTGCACACCATCTGCAAGTCTCTCCCCCACCCCCCATTCCTGTGACATTCAGCATCCAGAGTGTGGGCACCTGTCTCTAAGGCACTAGGAAGTATGTTATCTTCTTGTGGGTCAGGTGTTGGGGTGATAGGTGGTGGGGCATCCTCACCTCCTAGGCATCTAAAGGGCTGCACTGTACCAGGAGAGGGCCCCACCCACAGCAGCTTTCCCTGACTCAAGGAGACAGCACCCAGGGCTCTGAATCTGACAAGTTCCAACCTTTATTATGGCTGGCTATCTTTGGCCTGGTCCTGAAGGGAGTCTTTTGGACATGTGATTTCTGTGTATTTGTTTGCATGACATTACCAGGATCCAATGTGTGTAAGTTCCTTAGATGAGGGCTTTGACACATACACTCCACCCTCAGACACTGTGGACATCGGGAGCAGTGCTCTAAGTCGATCCTCATACTGGGCCTGTGCCTATCAACATTCTGCATGATCCAGTCAGGAGGATCTCAAAATTTGTGCCAGCCTTCGCCAATTAGGGAGTTTTTCACAAAATGCTCCAAGAAAGAGTCCTACCCAAGAACCTCGGTAGCAGAGCACCCTGGTTTCCTTGCACATCACTGCAAAAGAAAACAAAAACAAAGAAAAAATAAAGAAGAAAGATGTTGTTTGAAATAGGTCAACCATCATGTTTTCAGGGCTTTGCATGAGGAAAATGTGGCTCCTGAACACGAACTTGTGTGCTCTTCCAATTCTGCATGGTGTCTTGGCATGGATTCAATGACATGAGCCCAAAGCCTGAGACCCAGAGTTGGCACGGGAGTTCCATTTGCCATCACATTTCCATTTGAGTTCCTACCACCCAGTAGGGGGCAGGGGTTCCAGTCCACATTGGATAGCAGGAGACCTAAGTGTGACCACACTGGCAAAGACACCTCTTCTGTTGGATTCTACATTCCATGTGCATGGTCCTAAGGGCATTGCCCCCAGAAAAGCAGCCCCTTCTGGTGGCATGGAATCCTCAACCTTTTAGGCAGTCACCTCTCCCCCATACTCAGGGGTCTCTATCTCACCTCCTCAGAATGACCAGTGTGTGTTCTCCCCCACAAGACCCATGTGCTCTTCAGGAGTCTCTCCCATGGAAGCTACACAGTGTTGGTGGTGGCACAGCCTTGGGAATGGATTGAGCAGGCAACTTGATATCACACAATGTAAAACTTTATTACCATACTTTTTAACACACCTATCTCAACAATGAAAACTTATAGCGAAATAATCATAACAACAACAATGAAAGAACCTGAAACAACTAAACAAAACTCAAACGAAACCAGATAATAAATAAATAAATAAACAAATGAATAAAGGAAGGAAGGAAGGAAATAAATAACTAAAGGTAATAAATAAATAAATAAGGAATTAATAAATAAGGAAATAAATAAATTTTAGAAATCCAGAAATTTCTAGAGGAGAGGAAGAGGAGTGGCGTGGTGGGGATCTGGAACTGAGTAGTCCTCAGGAGCTCACAAAGGTAGAGGGGCCAGAGGAGATATGAGCCCTAGGGCAGTGTCTTCTTTCCAGCACATGTGGAGTTGGTGCTGGCCTGAGAGATGGGTGACCTGGTGCCTGTGGTGTTTGGCTGTGTTTAATTGAGGGTTTTTCCTGGAGAGGCAGCTGCAAGAGAAAAGAGCCCCAACATGACTGCCTTTCCCTGTGTCTTTCCTGATTCTCAGAAGAACCCTGGCTGTGAGAAGAGCCCAGCCCCTATCCCGACACCAGGTCTTCTTCCCAGATGAGAGCCCACCAGCTGCATGGGGTCTGGCATATTTGGCTGGTGACCACAGGCCAGTTCCCAGTAGGAGAATTAGAGGTTCCCAGACACACACACAGTCATCCACCTGAGGCCCCCTCATTAAATTGCTTCAGACTCACTGGGATCTGTTTTCTCCATGCCCCAGTATTAGGAGTAAAGAAACCTCCCAGAAGGCAACATCAATACAGTAGCTAATGCTTCTGAGGAGGCACATGGACAGATAACTCAGTGTAGAGAAATGGATGGGAAAGAGGAGGCCACTCCTGGCATGTGCACTCCCTCACCAAATGCATGTTGACTGAGCACCCTGTGCTCACTGTTTAGTGCAACCCAAGTGGCTGAGGTCTTCCCTGCTCCCAAGGGACTTTCAGAATTCTCCACCCATACCAGGAACCTCAGGTCCACCTTCCTGGTGCACACAGATCTAAGCGGCTGCTCATGTAAGCCAAGGTCAGAGGCACAGCATAGACCACTGGCCAGGAAAGACTGGAAGATCACTCCTCACATGCCAAATCACCCCTGAGGGGCTGGCTCCTAGCACAGGGCATCCCTGGATGTATGCTGGAGCATGGTAGATGGGTATATATTACCAGAATGAATACTAGCAACTTGGAATACTGATGGCTTTATGCTTTTCCATGTTCCAGTCATTGTGAAAACAGGAATATGTACCTTGTTTTCTAAGCTGGTTGATGTCAATTAATGGAGAATGAGCTCTGGTCCTGCCATCATGGGTCATGCCCTAAGCACAAGTTTAGCCAGGACCCTTCTCGCTTAATAGATCCTGGAAGCTATGAAGGACATCTGGTGATGTTTTTTCTTTCCTTCCTTCTTTCTTTCTTTTCTTTTCTTTCTTTTTTTTTTCTTGGAAACTTTTCTCAATATTGCCTTACTCTTGTCTTTTTTTTTTTAACTTTCCAAAATTGAAGACAGCATCAATAATTTCTGGAACTAATTATGATCAAAATGTTTTTTTTTCCCCAAGCTGTGGTCTTAGATTTTATATTCAGGTTTCCTACATGTTAATCAAATTTTTTTAAGACGCAAGTGTGTCTGACTCCATTTCCAACTCTTTTGTCAAGACTGTAGTTGGATGGTTGGGAATGGAGGCATCTCCTGCTAGCATTTTGTTTCTGAGGAAAGACTAAAGGCTGCTCTTTGTTCAAGTTGAAAATTCACCACATGTCTCAGCTCACCCAGCAGGTACAGCATGTTTTCTCTACTTTTTTGTATTCTTATGTCAGAGAGAATAATGTTCACACAATGTGCCCACAGCTGTTTCACCAATCTTGGCCAAATGCTGAAATCCATTCCTTCCCAGGTTTGTGTGAGATACCTGGAAAAATTTGGATGTCTTTGTCTTCAAATTTGAAGCCTGAAGTTGTAACTGAGGACAGCAATATATCCACAAAATGGATTCAGACAATACCACCATGGAACACCCTCATCCCCTGCTAGTCCTTCCCATGAAGAAGAGGTATTTTTTTTTCCCTTTGGAAACAGGCCTCCTGCTCTATAGCCATATTCCCCATACATGGCCCTGAGCATTGGGTCCACTCAAGTGAAGCCATGCTCTGAAGAGTTTGGGACCAGCTCTGGCCTTGGGTCCGTGAATAGCCTGAGTGAACAGCAGCTGGGCTCCAAAAGCAGCCCTCTGCATCACAAAGATTCCTCAGCTTACCCCAAAAGGGCCAGCCACGTGGTGGCTTGCCTCACTCTGGGCCACCAAGGAATAGAGCAGACACCAGCCTTGATGACTACCTGCTTTCTATGCCAATGCAACATCCAACATTGTCAACCTTAGGAACTCTTAGGAAGAGGCTCTACAATCACAACAGGTGTGAGTCCCAACTCTGCCACTTCCTAGCCATGAAGCCTCCTCCTGTATCTCCTGTCTAGTCCCTTTTCATTCAGTAAAACCCCAGGGCTTCTCTAGCACATTGCAGGCTGTGTAGGTTACACCTTACCCTGCTAACTGGGACTCTTGTTTCTTGCCCTTTCTATCCTTTCTGAACTCACTGTGTGTTGCCTGTCAGCATCAATCACACTCAACTCCCCACACAAAGGTTCCTTGCTCATCTCCTTTTTTTTTGTCTCCATCTTCTCTCCCCTTTTTCTTCTTCCTGAACACTTATATATAATTTTACTTATATCTCTCTTTGGACTAACACCAGAAAAGCAATCTTCCAAACATCTACAAATCTCTTCAATTCTGTGTTTTTCTATTTCTTTATTCCTTATTTTTTTCATGGTAGTGAGGATTGAACCCACATTGTCACATATGATAGGTACATAATGAACTAGGTTCTCAAACATTTCCTCATTTAATTTTGATAAAAGGTCTGCTAAGTTGCTCAGGCTTGCCTTAGACTAATGGTCTTCCTGCCACAGCTAACTTGATTATTGGCATTGAAGATGTGTATCACCTTGTGTGGCAAAGCAATAATGTCTAATCTCTTTGGTTAATATGACACATCCAGCATGCACAATGCAGACCCACAGTAGGTGCTCCCTAAACAATGGCATGCTGCTGGGCTCAGCTTTAGAGTATATACTTCCGGTCAGGTGGCCCCCACCTCAGATGTGACTCAGAGGAGCTGAGGCATGAGAATGCCAAGTTCAAGACCAACTTGGCTAACTAAGGGAAACCTAACTCACCATTAAAAAAAAAAATTACATATGTAAACACATATAAGAAACGACATGTAGTTAAGTGGCAGAGCACCCCTGGGTTTAGCTCCACTTTCAAAGGGGTAAAAAAGTGAAAGAGAAAAAGAAAGAAAATGAAAGGCATGTAGTTCAGTGTGAGAAACCTTACCTATTATGTGATCATTATGTCCTAGGTTCAACTGCTAGTGTTACAAAATTTGATTAATTCATTAAAGATCAAACAATTTATATAGCTACCAGAAAGGCTCACATCTTCTCCCCCAAACATCATACTTTAATATGAATTTTAATAGCTTTTTTTCCATTTAGAAATGAATTTCTCTGTGTTGAAGGAATTGTGAAGAATTACATGCAAAATAATCTAATAGACAATTTCCAAAGAGGTCAGAATGCATGCTTGAATGCTGTTGCAGGCACAGTGGTTCATGGGTCTTGTGGTGAGGCACAGAGCCTCAGGGGCACCTACTCTGGAGTCAGGACAGGCTTTGCAGACAGGAATGGGCTCCACCTGTGGCTAGGCTTCACCATTACCGCCTTGATGACCTTTCAGTCGCTGCAGGCTTTTTCCTCCTCCAACTTGGGAGTAGCCCATTTCTCTCTTGATTCCACATCTGGAAGGCATTTATTTATACACAGAAAAATTTTTTTAAGAAAATTTCATCCTCAGGACTCACAAGTAGGGTAGAGCTTCCAGGATAAACTTTAGGCTATAGGTGTAAAGAGACTTCATATGGAAATGAATTCCTATGCAAATGGATAATCACAGCCCTGCCTTCCTCTCTTCTACCTGAATAATTTTCCTTCTGCATGGTGTAGACTTTTTCCTTTTCCAGGTGCTGGTGTGCAAGGCCAGGCCTAGGTGTAGCCATTGGGAGAAGGAGGTACAAGAGCCATCACCTGGGTAAAAAGCTGCAAGCAGTGGGAAGCCTGAGTCTTTGCCCCTGGAGGACTGAAGGTGAAGGGAATCTGTTTGTAATTCTCTTGACCCTGCCTTTTCTTGAAAATCAGCAGGATCAAGACCAGGGATTGAGCCTAGTAAAAGGGCTGGCCCTAGATTAGGGAGAAGACCCCATGTTAGTCTTACACAGTTTCTTTCTGACAGTCCTCTCAATTATTCACTCAGGCCAATTAGACCTTCCACTTGGGAACCAGGGGATCAACCCTCCCTCTTTTCAGGAAAAGTCCTGCCTGTCCCACACCCATTGCCTCAGCCTCTTCTTTCTGCTCTCAAATGCACTGTCTATGCGACCCTACATTGTTTGTTGTTCCTTTTCTCCCAGGCTGTGAGCACGTGTTGTCAGTCTCATCTCTCCTGGATCTTGGATTTGGAGTCTGGCCATACCCATAATCCACAGGCAGGACTCCATCTCTCATCATTGAAGTGGGAAATAAGTAAGCAAAAAATGTACTGACTCTTATCTAGATTTGTCCTTCATAACTCTTTTGGAGATTCTGAAATGCTCACTGTTTATATTCAGACTATTCTCCTAGGATTTCCAGATGGGAGCTGGGCCAATACACAATTCTGTTTTTACTTTGAAAATTGACTTGTCATTTCTATCTGCAATTTTGATTTGTGTTATTTCAAAGTATATTTTTCACTTGTGCTCTGTTCCTTTTTTCCCATTATTTTGTGATGAACAACAACCAAAAATAGCCTGGTAGCCAATGGTCATATAGTTCACCTTAAAACAAATCACAGGAACAAGAGGGGTGAAGTCTCATGGGAAGGACAATAGGAATATTAGGGGAGCCATCAATGGGGTGAACCAGGATACCAAACAGGACTTTAATAAGTATACATGTTAGAAAGAGTTCTTTTCTCATTGCTCTGGCTCCTAAATCATCTCAGTGAATGGCTTCCAACTCAAAACTATCTTTCCCGATTATTTCCTTTATACTCATTAAATCACACTTGAACTCTGAGAGGGATTCCAGAATACCTATTTGTATCTCAGTGAGAAAATAAGTATTGCAGTTGTCAGGATGACTTTGGAAGAAGGAGAAAACTTATTATCAATGAAAGGTAGAATTTAGTAATTAGATTTAATGCAAAAATGATGGATCCACAAGAATCAAATCACAGAAAGATGAAGGGATAAAGCAATATATAAATAAGAAAGAAAGAAAGAAAGAAAGAAAGAAAGAAAGAAAGAAAGAAAGAAAGAAAGAAAGAAAGAAAGAAAGAAAGAAAGAAAGAAAGAAAGAACACCAACTCGGGTCTGGAAAACATTGAAACAAACAATAGAAATATAAAACTACAAAAAGTGAGAAATTGATTTTGGAGAGCAAAGAATTATGGGAAGAAGTGAGACTCCAGGGGAGAGAGTAGGAAAGCAGAAAATGCAGTGGAGTTTGGTCTGAATTCCTCCTGTGTTACAGGTTACTCTCTTCTCCTTTGTTCTGAGGGAATTTCTAAGGTCTGTGCTGGCTCTCACATTATTTTTTTTTTATCCATTTGAAGCTTGTTTTGTTCATAGTCTGACTTTATAGTTGTAAGTCCCTAGGACTCTAGTTTCCCCAGGTCTTTAGCATTGCAGAGTATCATTGTACATTGTTCTTACAGATGTGACAGAGAAGGGACTCTTTTGGCTCCAAGTAACCCTCTGGTCTACTTCTGTGAACCCCAATTCACTCCCCAGTGCCTGCTTCTTTCTCAGTTCTTTGGATGAGTTTTTGGCAGAAGTACAAAGATGCCTGCATCCTCTAGGCAGTTGCATTTATCAATTGCCTGAAAATTAAGTTCACCTCTGTTGATAAAAAGAGGCACAACTAAATGCGAATGTTATGCTTTCATTGTTATCCATTATATTATTTTATTTTTTTGGCGGTGCTGGAAATTAAACCCAAGGCCTTGGGCATGCTAGTCAAGTGCAGTAATACTTGTTTACACTGTGTCCTTTTAAAAATGTTATTGTGAGATAGGGACTTGCTTTGTGTCCCAGGCTGTCCTGCAATTCTCCTGCCTAAGTCTTTTGAGTGGCTGGGATTACGTGTGCACAACACCATGCCCCACGTGATTCATTATTTTAGACAATTTTGTCTATTCTTCTAGGATAATTTTGCCTATGCCTAGTTAAATTTCCCATATTATGATCATAACTATCTCAGTCAGCTCAGGTTCTCTCAAGAAAATGCCAATTGAGTAGCTTCAAAACAAAAATATATTATCTCACAATTCTGGAAGCTGGAAATTTCCAAAGAGGATGATAGTAGCTTGTCTGTTGAGGGGCTCTCTCTTCTGGCTTGCAAATAGAACCCAGTCACTATGTCCTCACATGGTAGACAGAGAGAAAGGTGATAGAGGAGGTGAGTCATCAGTTGTTTGCTTCTCTCACTTTTTTTTAATTTGTGGTAGTAGAAAAAAACAGAGTCTCTTAAGAGGGGGGCAGATGCCCTACTACTAAGAATCATCCCATATCCAAGATAGAGGAGTTTGATTCAGTTTAGCCTCAAAATCAGAATAAAAGTTAAGATGTGTGAAGAACTGAAGGGATGCAAAAGGAAAGATCTTGCTTCATGGACATGCCAATCAAAAGGAAGTTTAGGTGTATCTCAGTGGTAGTGAGTTTGCCTAGCATGAGAGAAGCTATAGGATCCATCTCCAGCACTTAAAGTAAAAAAGTAAGAACTCATTCTTTTTT
Organism: Marmota monax; assembly: GCF_021218885.2. Taxonomy (NCBI): domain Eukaryota; kingdom Metazoa; phylum Chordata; class Mammalia; order Rodentia; family Sciuridae; genus Marmota; species Marmota monax. Next base: position 297,125 of record NW_026692798.1, on the reverse strand, counting down.
TTTTCTTTCTGAAGAACTTATGATAAATGTGTTCATGGCACAAATGGCAGAAAGTTGTTTGTGTTACAAGAGTATCACTAAGATCCAAGTCTGACCTGCACAAAGGATGTAGAGGACAGGATTGCAAAAGAACAACTAGACTTCTTTTGCTATTAATCCAATATCTGAATTCCGGGTCAGACTTTTTATCTCTTTGGCAAGGACACATTCATGTCCCAGGCTAATTTATCCTAATGTGCTCTTCAAATAGTTTCATAAATACACACACACATACTTATTAATATTAGATATTGAACCCAGGGTGGTGTAGCAATATACAACACCTCTCTCCCTATAGAATTTTTAATTAACTGGGAATTAAATATACACAAGATTCACAGAGACGAAAATTATTACTGGATGTGATGGCCCCCACTGTTGTTCCAGCACCCCAGGAGGCTGAGACAGGAGAAATTCTGGAGTCCAGGAGCCAACTTAAATAAAACAGGGAGACCCTGCCTCTAAAAACAAACAAAAAGAAAAAAGAAAAAGAAAAAGTAATCAAAGGAAAGTTCACAGATTTATTGATGGTTGATCTGAATTGTGAATTAGGGCTGAGTGTAAGGATTAAATGTTGCTCCTATACTGGATCTGACAACCCCTAGGGAGATATTTGATCAGTTAGTCCAGAATCAGGGCCCACTTCAGCTTAATGCAGAAGCCAAAGATGAGGCAGCTGTACCTGAGAAATGCTTCAATGGTCTCATCCTCCCCAGAAAGAAACTCCAATGTAAAGTGTGGAGAATGATGGTGGGGAGGTAGTTAAGTGGTAGAGCACTTGCCTGGCACTCACAAGACACCGAGTTCCATCACCAGCACTGTCAGGAAGAAAAAGGAGATTAAAACTAGATATACTCACTTTTCTAGAGAGAAACCTGTGAGAAGACCAGTGTCTTCTCTATTCTATTGAAAGGGAAGAGGCAGAGTTAGGCAGTGAAAAAAACAGGGAAAGGGAATGCCCAGCATCGTGGCTTAAGAGACAAAGAGGGCTGAGGTAGCTTCAGCAAGTGAGCAAGACCTCATCTCCAGATGACAATAAAAAAGGCTGAGGATGTAGCTCAGTGGTAAAATGTACCAGGATTCTTTTCTCATTATTGAAAATAAACATACACACAAAAACACAACAACAGCAAAATAACAACAAACAACAAAAAACAAATGAAAGAATAAACAAAAACCTGGTTGGGTACGTAGAGAGGGAGAAAAAAGGACCTTATTGGAACTCTATGGAATGTGCTTTCCATCAGAAACAATGTTCTGGGGAGAACACATTGGAGGTGGCAGGAGAACGGGATTTGAAGAAAGACAATGACTCTTTGTCCTATTCATGTGCAAACCTATGCTCTTGACTTAAGAGGAATCATTTCAAGTTACAAGTCTTGTCATCTTGGAAAAACATACTTCATGGGACTCTAGCTTCTATAAACCTGCTGATCACATTGAAGGGATACTCCATATTCTACTTCCCAGTCAGTACAGTTAATGAAGTTGCTAGACAATGAACCCATGCTTGGGTGATAGGTCCTCTAAGGCAGCCTGGAACCACTGAGCTGCTGATGCTGGACCCTGAGAGTTGAGGTCAGAAAGTGTTTGACCTACTGAATGCACCAAAAAGTTCATATGAGGGAAATGTACCAGGCATCTTGTAGAGGAGGAGGATTTTCATCTTTGTCATAGGAGTTTGTTTCTCACCACAAAAATTTGAAAACAATAGGAAACCATCCTCTGAACTAAAGTCACAGCGGAAGTATGTTGTCAGAGCAAAATCCATCAGACCTGAGGATGTATGGACCCAGAAGTCATGGCTGTGTGTGCCATGAATGATTTAAGTGTAATGTATTTCTGAATGATTTAAAATAATTTGCACATATGAATAAATCTAAGAAAACTAAACACAAGATATATTTTATATTCAAATTTCCAAAGTTTCCTAAAATATCTTTTAGAGTTCCTTCCCCTTTCAATCCAGAAGCCAAAGTTTACACTTTGCATTTGGTTACTGATACAGTTGGTTCTTTTTAACCAAGAATAATCCATCCTTTCTTTTTCCTAGTGGCATTTAGTTATTGATGTCTAGACCAATTTTATTACAGAATTTATTACACTGTGAATTTTTTTGGTTGTTGACTCAAAATTTCAGTGTTAGTTTTATCTGTGCCACAGCTCTTAAATGTGATTAGGGTTTTACTTCTTCATGAAATGGAGTACAAGCCAGGTAGAGTGGCTAATGCCTGCAAACTCAGCAACTTCAGAGGCTGAGGCAGGAGGATTGCCAGATGGAGGCCAAACTGAAGAGCTTAGCAGGGCCCTAAGCAACTTAGCAAGACCTTGTCTCAAAATAAAAAATAAAAAGGAATGGGGTTGTGGCTCAGTGGTAAAACACACCTTGGTTCAATCCCCAGTATTATAACAATAACAACAGCAATAATAATAATTTAAGAAATAAAAATGGAATATAGAGAGAATGATGCTGTATGACATGCCATGCCAGACACAAAATTTAATGTGGTTTCTGCCTCATCCTCCTAGGTAGCTTGCTCTTAGAATTCAGCAAGAGAAGTGATATTACAAATAGGTATTCTAGTCAACAATCTAAGTCAAAGTTCCCGATGACAAGACAAGAAGCACTAATGATGTTTTATCACAATCACCTACTATCTTCATTTTCATAAAACAAAACAAATGGTGAGATCCCTGCTCCAAAGAGATTCATGTCCCAAATTCTTTGTTATAGTACTTGAGGTTTTCAACAAAATCTATCAATCATTCATTTTTTTAAGTGTTCAAGTGACTACTATATGATGTCTAATATTAGTGCCAAATTGTTTCTTATATTTTATTTTTGTTTTCCTTAGAGATGATGGTATGGTAGCTCTAAAAGTCTGTTGGTTAGCTATTCCTTCATTCTAAAAAAGTCTCTTGTAAACAGGAGTATAATACAGCATATGCAGTGAGAAAATAAATAGGCTGGAGCCCTATCTGGCTACCTAAATTTTGTGATCTTGAATAAGTGGCTAAATCCTTTGGAAGTTTAATTGGCTCATCAAAAACAATAGCATTCAAGACAATAATCTTCATGAGTAGGACTTTTTGGCAATATTTTGTGCATGTATGTAGGTTATGCTGTCAATATCATTTATTAGAAATGCTCTATAATTGTTGTTTGAAAATTTTTTTTCAGTTCAAGAATTATTTAGAAGACTGATTTTCCTTCTTCTAAGAATGGTTTTTGTTTTAATTAGAATATTTTGATATAATTTCTAAAATAATGACAAAAGATTTACTACTTTTTGAGAAAGGAATTGTGTATTCACTGAGGTAGGTACATAATTTTAAATAGTTTGTGAATCTGTCCCATTACTTTTATTATAGTTTGTTATATCCAAATGGGCCTTTAGTCAAATAAACCTAGCAAGTATAGAGTATGATATGGTGAAGCTTCTCACTATAATTTGTTTCTGTATATCTCAGATATATTTTAAAACATTTCCTTAGATATTCTTTATGTACTTGTGGTACCTAAAAGTACAAGAGCAATAATTTAAAGACAGCAATTGACTGACAATATCCAGTGATATTTTTGTTACTGGGGATACATCAGTCAACAAAAAGGGCAAAGATCCTGGACCTTGTAGCACTCAGATTCTCTGTTGGTCATATTGACAACAACAACAACAACAAAATAAGAAAATATGTAAGAGTAAAAAAATATGTGAGAGGTGGTGGTGACAGAGACCATTGTATTCTATAAGGTATTGAAAGTTGAATATACTGAGCAAAGATGTGAAGGGGAAGAGAATTTTAGCCAATAATTGTCAAGGAGATGAGAGACAAGAAAGCAGGATCCAGGCAGAAGGAAGAATGGCTGGTGTGTTCCAGTAATAGCAAGAAAAGAACATCTGAAGAGAAGTAACAAAGGCAAGTAGTAGGAATTGTCAGCAGGATAGCAAGGCAAGACCATGTAAACTCGTGTCAGCCATTAGAAGGACTTGGCTTCTACTCTATGAGAAATGGGAAGAGCAAAGACTTGATTTGCCTTACATTTTAGTTTTTAGGGATCACCTTGGTTTCTGTATTGGTAAAAGGCTATGAAGGTAAAGGTAGAAGCCAGCAGCAGACAGGTCAGGAGGCCCTACAGTAATAAATCAAGGAAGGAGGGTGCTCAGAGCAGTGTGAGAGCGGTGGAGACAGTGAATGGTGCTTGGAGCCTGTTATATTTTGAAGGTGGAACAAACAAAATTTTCTGAAACATGGGTTTGGGAGGTGAGAGAGGACAATAGAGGGTTTTCTCAAGGGAGTACAGGGAAGGGAGATTTGTTACCAAATATAATGTAGATTGGATTGATGAATTTATCCAATTGCCTAGTTGACCTTGCTGGAAGATGTCTGAGGAAATGTATTTATATGTTACATACATGTAAAGTAGAACTCTTGATGATGTGCTCATTAACACTCTACTTCAAAAACTGATATTACAGCTGGGTTTGGTGCTGCATGCCTATAATTCCAGCTGCTCTGGAGGCTGAGGCTAGTGGATCACAACGAAAATTTTGGCAATTTGGCTAGTTCCGAAGCAATTTAGGGAGACCTTGTCTCAAAATATAAAATAAAAATGGGCTGGAGTTGTGGCTCAGTAGTTAAGTACCCCTGGGTTCATTCCTGGAACTTAAAGAAAAATGGTATTATCTATTTACCTACTACCACTAACAACAACAATTCTTGACTCCTCACTAATTTTTTATCCTGCCCAGCAAGTTCAAGTGGCTCTACTTTCTGAATATTGCTTATTTAACTCCCCAGCTACTATCTCATTAAAAAGCCTCCTAACCTCTCATATTTATCTTCTCTATAGTCTCTTCTGGTGGTCTGCTTCCATTTTTAATTGCTTAAAACCTATTCTTATCAAATAAGCTAAAGTAATTCTTAAAAATTAAATTTTATTCATACTAATTAACTGAATAACTGATGTCTGATCATTTCAACCATAATAGAATTTATTCATTGAAAAAATATTCATTGAGCAAATACCATATATTGTATATAAAAATACAGGAGAAGACACAGTTTTTGGTTTCTGTTCTCACTGAGCTCACAGAAAAATACAGAAGACAAATGCTAAAACAGCACTTTAAATGCAATGGATTATGGATTATGAAGGAAAAATCGTAGGTGGTTCCAAGGGAAAATTTACAAAATGATGACAGAAGGAAGATTATGCTAATTTTCAGATTTAGTTTAACAATGTATTATTTTACACCTGGGTCAAGTGTAGGCATTTCCTAGGAAATGGCTATAAACTTGTTATAACAAAGATTTTTATATTTGAGAAATAGATAGAAGTTCATTAGCTTCATTAGACACTAGGCCTGAAGAGGGATGAATATCCTTTTTAAAACATCATTTATTTATTTACTTTTGTTATAGAAGTTAGATAATTAATTAGTTAATTAAATAATTATTATTATTATTATTTTTTTGTACTGGGAATTGAACTCAGGAGCACTTAACCACTGAGCCACATCCCCAGCCCTTTTTATATTTTATTTAGAGAGAGGGCCTTGCTGAGTTGCTTAGGGCCTTCCTAAGTTGCTGAGGCTGGCTTTGAACTCATGATCCTCCTGCCTCAGCCTTCCCAGCCACTGGGATTACAGGGATGTGCCACCATGCCTGGCTTAAACTTTCTTACTATAAACTAGGGCTTGGATAATAAAAGCAAGTTTAAAAAGAAAGTTTGTGTTACTTTTAAGTTGTGTAAATGAAATTCTTATAAAGCAGAGCATCAGTTCTCCACAACTTGAAAGAAGATAGCCTTGCAGTTTTAGAATCTTGACTTTGATCAATTCCACAGGTCCCAGGAAAAATCAGCCCCACTTGGTCAGCCTCACCAGCCTCAGGTTTAATGCTGATAGTATACATTAAGTAGAATAAAGTCAATAGTCCTATGCATTGTAAGACAGAGAAAAGTGAATGTGATTTGACTTAATTATTGAAACAGGATTTTTATCTATTTTTTATTTTCTTTCATGTTCCAGTACACATTGCAATGGCATCAAGAAAGGGCATTCTTATAGGTCTGATGAGACAAAACTAATTGATTTTAAATGTTAGCTTATTTCAGCCATAGATCATTTGAGAAACAATATTTCTAAGAAATGGATGAAAGGTTAGTGGAAAAATTGGGCTTAAATGGAAGAAGAGAACTTAATCTTATAAACAAAAGCTACATGATTCTACCTATATGTAGCATGGAAATTGGTAAAATTTAGAACTGAGTAGAATGGGAGGAGAGAAGGAGATGGGGAATTTGATGTTCAATGGGCATAAATTTTCAGTAATACAAGATGAGTTAGTTCTACAGATCGACTATGTAACATTGTGCTTATAATTATCAACATTGTGCTTGTAATACAATATACACTAGAGCACTGGTTAGGTCTACTTCCTAGAGCATTAGAGCACTCATTAGGAGGTAGCTCTAATGAGTGCTCTAGGGTATAGATGTTAAGTGTTCTTAGAATTCTTTAAAATGGAGTTCAGGAAAAATGTATTCAAATATATGTGAAATTGTGTGAGAGGTAGTAGAGGGAAATCATGTCTTATTTATTTTATTGATATAATAGAATAAAACTTGGGAATAGTTGAAAGATTGGCAATTGATGCAGAGTAACTTACATAGCTGGATTGCCAGAAGTCTTTCTCTACAAAATATTCATTTGTGTAGTTGTGTTATTTCTTCAAAACTAGGTCATGAATAAAAGTAAGAGCATATTATTATTCAAGATAGCCCTGATCAAGAATAATTATCTTATAAAAAAAGAAAAGCTCCATTTCTTTCCCTTTCTTCCTTTGGTACTAGATAATAGCACTGATAACTCTTTCCTTTATGTCTTTATTACACTTTAAAGATGTTATGGTTTGAATATAATGTGTCCCTCCAAGGCTAGTATGGTAAGTAAGGGCTTGGTCCCAGTGCAGCAATATTCAGAGGGGGGGATTTGGGGAAGTGACTGCATCTTGAGGGCCTCTCTTTGTCAATGAATTAGCCCATTGGGGGATTCATAGCTGCAGGACAGTTGGGATGTGGTGGTAGAAACTGTAGGATGTGGAACCTACTTGAAAGGAGTTGGTCCTTGGGGGCATGCCCCTGGGCACTATATCATGTCCCCAGCCCCTATCTCTGCTTTTCAGCTGCCATAAAGTGAGCAGCTTTCCTCTGACATGCCTTTCTGCTATGATATTCAGGCCCAGAGCGAGTTGACTGGGAACTGAAACCTCTAAAACTATGAGCCAAAATAAATCTTTCCTCCTTAAAGTTGTTTTTCACAGGTATTTTGTCACAGTGACAGAAAACCAACACAGAAGATGCCACAAGTCAGTGACCAAAAGGAAATAAACACAGTTCTGATCTTTAAAAAGTTTTTGGGGCTGGGGATGTGGCTCAAGCGGTAACGCACTCACCTGGCATGCGCGGGGTGCTGGGTTTGATCCTCAGCACCACATAAAAATAAAGATGTTGTGTCCACGGAAAACTAAAAAGTAAAAAAAAAAAAAAATTAAAAAATAAAAAATTCTCTCTCTCTCTCTCTCTCTTTCTCTCTCTCTTAAAAAAAAAAAAGTTTTTAACAAAGACCTTATCATTATCTTGACTCTAAACTATTTTCTAATGCCAAATAAGTGCTTTCCTATTTGCACAATCTTTAGTTCATAAAAGAAAACCTGGCTTTTAAAAGAGCTGAGTTAACGCTTGGATTTTGTGTTTGTAGGTATTTTTAAAAGTTAGTATTATTATTTCTTTTGTTTTGCTTTAATTTTGCACCCTGGAAGGGTAAGTAGTCAAGGAAGCAGTTTGCCAATGTATGTGCTGGACTAAATTAAACAAATATTATTTGAATAATTTCCACAATGCCAGAACAATTACAGTTCAGCACATGGAAAAATATTTATGCTTCTTCCTTCTTCCTGGAACAGTGCAAATCACTGACCTGGTAACAGGAAAAAAACCACTGGCTTTTCTCAATCATTGATCCTTTCTCTGGCTTGAAATGTCAGTTGATCTAACCACAGAGACAGGCTGTACAAACACAGATGGAATTGTAGAGGCTACACATTGTACAATGGCCACATTCTACACAAACAGAAATGGAGCCAGATTAAGTTCAAATTCTTATGTCACCTTATAGGTCTTAAATTTATGAATTCTTAAAATGTGCCAAGCATTGTTCTAAGCACTTTAATAACTCTTTAACCCTTTTAAGAAACCTATGCAATAGATACTAATATTTTTCTAATTTTAAAAATAATAAATTAGTTTCTGAAAGGTTTCAACTTGCCCAATATGAATTTGTGCTTTAAGAAGCCTAGATTTGAAGCATGTCAGACTCCAGAACCCACAATTTAACATAGTATATTCTTATTCTCTAACACTTTATAACCAGCAATATTGTCTAACCAATTTACCCAAACATGTGAAACTATATATATGTTCATTAACATATCAACATAATTGTTAGTCATATTTTATATCTTATTTATTAACATCAACATAATTTAAAATTTTATGTATTTACTCTAGTGTAATATACATTGTATTTATCAGCAAATGGTTAATCCCTTTCTCATGTCGTCATCTAATGTCTTTATAAAATATTTAAACAGTTAAACACTAAATACATTAAATATGTTAGATCTAAAAATATGCAACAAGCATTTTTCTAAAAATTTTATACTACATTTCCCCCCTTTTCTAGTCAGTCAGTACCAATAAATCTTAATTTACAAGAACTTTTTCTCCCTGAGACTTTTACAAAACTCCAACTTTATTCCTCTCTCTATTTTTTTAAAAATAATATTTCTCCATTTCTTGTATATAGAAAACATTCAGAAATTTTAAACTAATGAATCGGTGGAAAAGGGAAATTGATGCAAATCATTAGAATCTGAGTTTCCTGTTCTGCAATTACAATTTGGAAAAACTTCTCCCTAAACAGAAAAGGAAAATATATATCAGTAACTGTCATCATTTCAAGATAACTTTATTGTATATTTGAAAAACTCAATACTTTAAAATGTTCCTGTACAACAAGACAGTAAAATATAACATGAATATTTAGAAATTGAATGAAAAAGAAGAACTAAAGCAAAATGTAAATCATACTTCCTGCTCTCCATGAATAAATTTTTTTTTGTATTTGACTTAAGTCAGTTCTGCTAGTATTCATGAAACACTCAGTTTAGCTCTTGTTTGTGCTTAAGATAAAAATCTCAAATGCTTCACAGTTCTTGACAGTTTGGGGGCTGAAAATGGGATACCAACAGACACATACACAATAATCCCCATGAGTTGGGATACAGAATATGAAAATACTTCCTGAGGTCTGATGGTAATTAGTGTTAGCCAAGTAGTAGGCAGAGAGGGAGAATAAAATTCTTCAACTGACCTATAACTTAATCAATGTTTAGGTGCTAAGAAGTAAAAGATAGAATTGAGGCAAATTTCCTGAATGATGCCTTACGTTTTGCTACACGGTCCTGCAGAAAGTAACAGAGGCAGGCAGTATCCGGTCTTACAGGGCCTCATAGGTCAGGCCTTAGTTCCATTTTCTGTTCCTCCTAACCTTGATTAGCTTCCACAATATAGGGAAATCACTCTTCCTTACCTTTTCCATGAAAGTGTTCAGCATTTACTGTTTCTCCATGTATAGCACTGTGACCCCAAAAGAATTTTAGAAGACAGCCATGCCTATATTTTACAAAGACAAATAAAAAAGAAATATAATTTACCATGGAAAAATGATCCTTCAAGCTCTTGGAGAAATTAAAAAATGTATGACACCTCTATTATATACACCATTCCAATTGTTTCTTCCTTTCTTATTTTTCCTCTTCTTTCCTTCCTAGGATAGAGGTAGTAGGATCTATCTGTAGAGAAAGAACCATCATTGCTTTTCCTTGGAAGCATACAAGTGCAGAGACAGTGAGGGGCCAAACAGAAGCACACTGGAGGTAGATGAGGATTTGAAGAGAGGAGGATATTTCTAAGGGTGGTTTGAGGATATTAACTTGGGCAAATTAATTTAGTTGAACAAATAGATAAAAGCATGCAGATAATTAGAATTGGGTTTCTCTCACCTGGAAAATATATTTACAAACAGGTACAATTAGAAGTCCAAAATACCCCTACAGTATTGGATTAAAATGAATTATCCGTGTGAACTCACAATTATAGATGTTGCATGTTTATTTCTCTCTTTCTATTTGTCTTTTCTCTTGTGATCATCTACCTCCGCTAACTCTGTGTCCACTGACAGGGCCTAGAAACAATAGTACTCCAGTCATAGTGCACACATACAGCACCCAGTACTTCTAAATACTGTCCTCTTCTAAAGAAACCAAAACTCCTTGGAGGAATAACTGACTTTAAGGTCGAAGCAGGGAAAGTACAAAATTAGTTTCTAAATTTATTTTTTGAACTCATTTTAGTGGGAAAAGCAAATAAATAAGCAAGCTAATGTACATATATAGTTTGTCATATGGGAATGTGTTGAAGAAAAATAAAACAATGAATAGAATTGGAGCTGCTGAGAAATGTATAAAATATAGTGGTTAAGAGAATGCCTCAGTAGAAGTTGGCATTTGAGAAAAGACTTGGAGCTGGTGAGGGTGTGAGCCTTGAAGTTATATGCAGAAGAAGGTTCCATGCAGAGAAACAGCAAACAAAATGTTGTGCTGTGGGTACACCATGCTCCTTCCGATCTCTTAAGAGGGAGAGGGAAAATTCTGGCAACTTCCAGGTTCTAGGTCTGTAATAAGGGAGGCTGCTCCTAACATAAGTTTGCATTTCACTTGCAGCATTAGACCTGAACAGACTCTTCTCAGAAGAGGATATACAACCAATCAACAAATATACAAAAAAAAAAAAAAATGCTCATCATCTCTATCAATCAGAGAAATGCAAATTAAAACTACTTTAAGATACCATCTCACCCAGTAAGAACAGCAGCCATTATGAAGACAAACAACAACAAGTGCTGGTGAGGATGCCGGGGTTGGGGGGGAGAGGGGGAGAAGGTACACTCATACACTGCTGGTGGGACTGCAAATTGGTGCAGCCAATTTGGAAAGCAGTATGGAGATTCCTTGGAAAGCTGGGAATGGAACCACCATTTGACCCAGCTATTTCTCTTCTCGGACTATACCCAAAGGACCTAAAAACAGCATACTACAGGGATACAGCCACATCAATGTTCATAGCAGCACAATTCACAATAGCTAAACTGTGGAGCCAACCTAGATGTCCTTCAGTGGATGAATGGATAAAAAAAATGTGGCATTTATACACAATGGAATATTACTCAGCTATGAAAAAGAATAAGATCATGGCATTTGCAGGGAAATAGGTGGCATTAGAGCAGATTATGTTAAGTGAAGTTAGCCAGTCCCCTCAAAACAAATGCCAAATGTCTTCTCTGATATAAGGGAGGTGATTCAAAATGGGGTAGGGAGGGGGAGCATGAGAAGAAGATTACCTCTAGATAGGAATAGGGGTGGGAGGGAAAGGGAGGGAGAAGGGGAATAGCATGGATGGTGGAAGGAGACTCTCATCATTATACAAATACATGTATGAAAATGTGAATTTGGTGTCAACATACCTTATATACAAACAGAGATATGTTAAATTGTGGTATAAATGTGTATTAAGAATTGTAATGCAAAAATAATAAGAATAATAAGAGAGCTCATGTATAATGGCATAATTTGGCATGAACATACTTTATATTCAGAGTTATGAAAAATTGTGCTGTGAATGGATAATTATGATTGTAATGCATTCCACTATTGTCATGTATGTAAGAAATTAAAAAAAAAAGTGTCTTGAAACACATGCACTTTATGATTCCAAGGCTCAGGAGAGTGAAGAAGATTTGGAGGGGTGGAGGAAAGGAGGGTATGGGAAAGTCTCCATGGCTGAGGAGGCCTGTTATTCTTAGGAATCATCTTCAATTCGTATAATTTCCACTTATTATTTTAACTAACATGGACTTATTGTGTGCTTACTCTGTTTGAGACATGGTGCTCTGACCTAGAATAATATACTTGTGAACAACCAAACAGATTCTCTCTTCAGAGGAAACACAGCACAATAAATATTTACTAAATGAATGTTTTTCAAAAGAAATGTCCATTTCTGGCTGGGGGGTATAACTCATGGGTAGAGCATTAGCCTAGCATGAGCAAGTCCCTGGATTCAATACGCAGCACTGGGCTGAGCCGGCCGCGGGCGCGACTGGAGGCAGTTTCTGTTACTATGGCAATGACGGCAGGGACTACAACAACCTTTCCTATGAGCAACTATACCGGGAAAGAGTGACTGTAGCCAAGCTCACATTGGAAAATTTTTACAGCAATCTAATTTTACAGCATGAAGAAAGAGAAACCAGGCAGCAGAAATTAGAAGTGGCCATGGAAGAAGAAGGATTAGCAGATGAAGAGAAAAAATTACGCCGATCACAACATGCTCGCAAGGAAACGGAGTTTTTACGGCTCAAGAGGACCAGGCTTGGCTTGGATGGCTTTGAGTCTCTGAAAGTTATAGTAAGAGGAGCTTTTGGAGAGGTACGGCTGGTCCAAAAAAAGATACAGGACATATCTATGCAATGAAGATATTGAGAAAGGCTGATATGCTTGAAAAAGAACAGGTGGCACATATCCGAGCAGAAAGAGATATTTTGGTGGAAGCAGATGGTGCCTGGGTGGTGAAGATGTTTTACAGTTTTCAGGATAAGAGGAACCTTTATCTCATCATGGAATTTCTTCCTGGAGGTGACATGATGACATTGTTAATGAAGAAGGATACCTTGACAGTTCTACATTTCAGAGACTGTTCTGGCAATAGATGCAATCCACCAGTTGGGCTTCATCCATCGGGATATCAAGCCAGACAACCTTTTATTGGATGCCAAGGGACATGTAAAATTATCTGATTTTGGTTTATGCACAGGGTTAAAGAAAGCTCACAGGACTGAATTCTACAGAAATCTTACACACAACCCACCAAGTGACTTCTCATTTCAGAACATGAACTCAAAGAGGAAAGCGGAAACATGGAAGAAAAACAGGAGACAACTGGCATATTCCACAGTTGGGACACCAGATTACATTGCTCCAGAAGTCTTCATGCAGACTGGTTACAACAAGTTGTGTGACTGGTGGTCTTTGGGAGTGATTATGTATGAAATGTTAATAGGCTATCCACCTTTCTGCTCCGAAACGCCTCAAGAAACATACAGAAAAGTGATGAATTAGAAAGAAACTCTAGTATTTCCTCCAGAAGTACCTATCTCTGAGAAAGCCAAGGATTTAATTCTCAGATTTTGTACTGATTCTGAAAATAGAATTGGGAATAGTGGAGTAGAAGAAATAAAAAGTCATCCCTTTTTTGAAGGCATAGACTGGGGTCATATAAGGGAAAGGCCAGCAGCAATCCCTATAGAAATCAAGAGCATTGATGACACTTCAAATTTTGATGACTTCCCTGAATCTGATATCTTACAACCAGTGCCAAATACCACAGAACCAGACTATAAATCCAAAGACTGGGTCTTTCTCAATTATACCTACAAAAGGTTTGAAGGGTTGACTCAGCGTGGCTCTATCCCCACCTACATGAAAGCTGGGAAATTATGAATGAAGATCACAGTCACCCATAACCAAGAGAACTCAGGTAGCTGCATCACCAGGCTTGCTTGGCATAGGTAACAAGACACTGAAATACCCTGAAGACGGTGGTGCTTATTGACTACAAGAGGAAATTCTACAGGATTAGGATTTCTAAGACTACTACAGGAATTGGTTGGCAGTGCCAGCTGGCTTTTTTAAAAAATATTTTATTGATTTTGTTAACTTTATTATACGAAGGTACTGGAATAAAAGGAACGTATAGCCCTTTCTAACTGCACTGCCCACGTGCGTATTAAGGTCCATTCTGCCTGTGTGTGCTTTGGCTTTGAACTGTAACACCTCTAATCAATTCAGGAGAAATACATATCATTTAAAGCAGCATAGGCTAACCTGTAGGTAACACTGCAGTATTGCTGATTCACTGCAAATCTTATGGGTCTAGATAATCAGTAAAAGCCATCTTCCATAGTTAGAACATTTTCCCTATTGGTTTGGACATCTGTAGAATATATATGAAGACAATTTCTATAATGGTTTTAAGAAATTTAAAAAGAGATACACTGGTTCTTTAAAAATAGAATTTTATCATCAAATTATTACACAAACTCCACTGTAGGGAGTGACAAGTTTCTAATAAGGAAAAGGAAGTTTTAATACTTTCACTCAAGAACTCCACTAAGATATTTACTTTGTGGTCAGAAATACTGATGACCTTTATATACGTAGTCTGTATATTCATAGGGAGATGTACTGTATTATACAAAATGAAAAGTTGCTTTTTTTGTGACAAGAGGACTTCTTTTTTTAACAAGAAGACATGGCATTATTTTAATTTGATTATGGTGAGTTGAATTTCAGAATTGACCGTAAAGGCTGCTTGTAGAACCTAGCGTATTTTTGTTAAACTATTTTTTTAAATGTCAGACTTCTGATTATGTAAATGGACTTATAAAGAACAAAGAGCTATTTACTTTGGTTTTATAGAAAGTTGTTACATATCATGGCTAGTTACCTTTTATTTCTTTTGATCAAATTTTTTCCTTTGATAGTACTTGTATTATTGTGCCATTATTTTCTTATGCTCCAAATGTACCAAAGATCCTAAACAGAGTGGATGCTCCCAGCGGAATAGAATTTTACTTTCCTATGGGAATGCTGTATTCAGACATGAAAGATCTCTGTCTGATGGAGATCAGCTTATTTGAGGGCAGCACTATTTGGGTTGAGTTGCACCACTCTGGTTAATACCAATAGAAATAATGAAGTAAATGCAAGCCAAGAGATTGTTATTAGAGGAAGAGAGCAAATGTCAGCATCAAATTCTTTGGGTATTTCTCTAAGAATTAAATAATCTTTTCTTGCTCAACATTTTAATTCTAAAATGACTATCCCAAGGTTTTGGTTTCATATGTACTAGTTGAAGATAATACTTTATTAAAGAATGGCCTAATGTTTATCATAACTGTTAATTGATAGAATTATAAATGAATGATTTGTGATCAAAATCTAAAGTGATGATTTATTTGTAGGATGTCTTTCCTAAAGGGAAAGAATTGCATAGGAGCATTATACAAATCTACAAAAACTGATGACTGTTGCTAAGTAACTCCCAATGTTTCAGTAAGGCCATCCTGATGTGCCCCCCTCCTTTGGTTTGTTTCTTTATTTTTAAGCATTTGTTGAGTACTTTTTATGTGTTCATCTAGTAGTTTATCTCCATTTTTCTAGTTAGATCATGTGACTGAATATTTAGGAGAGAAAATTGTGAAAACTCTGGAGTTATCTCAATTTAACTGATTTTTCTAACTGCCTTTAATTTAAAAAAGAAAAAAAATTCTTTAACTCTTGCTGGGGTTCGTGAGATTTTCTCTCTCCAACACAGTCCCTTTTAAAAGGGATTTTAATCAGCAAAGATCCCTAGCTACTTGACATATTCTCTCTCTGAATTGTTAAAATTTAGAACATTTACAGTGACAATTTGCTGCAACCATGATTATTTCCTGTTTTCTTTATTTAAATTTCATATTTTCTTTTTTAAAAGGACTGTTTTGCTAGTGTGCTAATGAATAGTTAAGACACAAAGAAACTGCAATAGTCTGTAGTTTAGGTATCATAACTATGCTAGAACAGAAAGAATACCACTAATTCAAGTTGACTGAGAGACTGTAATCAATATAAGGAGCATATAAGAACAGAGCATTTTAGTTTTATTTCCTTCATTATTATCAGAAACAACTTAGAAATAGTTATGATTTCTTGGCATTAGAAGGGACATTTTGGAAAGTTTGCTTTGTTTAGAGCCTCATTCTTTTCTGGAGTTAATAGAGTGGTTCACATCTTTAGGGATTTCTCCTCATCAGAAGCGTTTCTTAAGTAAGATTGTGTCTGCCCTCTGGAAGCTACGAATTTGATTCATGATGCAAATTAGTTAGATAATTTGCAAAGTACCCTTGAGATTGAATTTTCTCTATTATACATTTCCCAAATTTCAGGTGAATCATTTAATTTAAATAACAGAACCCTATCTAATCAACTTCGCATAATGACATTTTCTTTAAATTAGACTCTATTTTGAATTAAAAGAATTTTATTATAAATTGTGTGCTTTTGGTTTTTTAAGTATATAGAAAGCTTGTATAATTCAGATTTTTCGGTTTCCTGATTTAATGTAGACATTGACTTTTTTATTAAACCTTTGTATTAAATAAAAAAAAAATACCCAGCACTGAGAAAATTAAAAAAAAGGAATGTCTATTTCTTCTCTTAAGTAAAATGTATATTATATCGTCTTTAATACTGATCCACATATATAGGTTAAATAACCAATACAATGATACTCACTTTGAAATTTATACAAAACCATGGAAAAGAATACTTCACAAGAAAATTTCACAGAAATATATTTTTTAAATAATTACAGCAAAATAAATGGAACCAAACATCCAAAATTTAGCCAAGAATATCTAACTACTTGTACCAAGAAAACCCTGATAGGAAACACTGAATCAGAAAACACTGAATCTTAGAAGTTTTATTGGAGAAGTTAAGCTTTAATTACAAAAATTATGCAGGTTAAAATTCAATACCAATAAAACATTTATAATAGCAGAAAATTTGAAGTGTGCCATGTGTTTATTGACGAATAAAAATAAAACAATGTCTTAAGGCCCAGAAAGTATGCCTGCGCTCTGCGGAGCAGTCAACCTGCTTTGGCACAGATCTGCTTCCAACCGGAAGGGGAGATTCTGTTCTCATTCTCTAATATAAGGAGCCTGACTCATAATGGGGTAGGAAGGGGGAGCATGGGCGGAATAGACGAACTCTAGATAGGGCAGAGGGGTGGGAGGGGAAGGGAGGGGGAAAGGAGTTAGAAAAGATGGTGGAATGTGATGGTCATCATTATCCAAAGTACATATATGAAGACACAAATTGGTGTGAATATACTTTGTATACAACCAGAGATATGAAAAATTGTGCTTTATATGTGTAATAAGAATTGTAATGCATTCCACTGTCATATACAAATAAAATAAATAAAAAAAAATAAAGGGGAGAAAAAAGGCCCAGAAAGCATGCCTGTGCTCTGCTGGGCAATCAACCTGCTTTGGCAATGGATCTGCTTCCACCTGGAGGAGGAGATTCTGTTCTCATCACACAAGGATGGCTACAGGGACTGATGGCAGCCCTACCATTAGGAATCTGAAATAACCCAAGTATTTCTTCATTATGTGTTCTGAAGGAAGGTTCCTGGGTTTCTGATGGTTCCATTTAGGACCCGGCTACGTTATCAGGACAAAGATCCCTTCTTCAGTCAGAGACAACATTCTCTTCAGTTTGTCAACTAGTCACTGAAATTTCAAAGCCTCTTCTGAGCAGTCTAATGAAACCACTCTGGGGCTGTGAGGGGCTTTCAAGAGAGGTCTCAGCACAATGTTGGTTCTCTCTCAGATACAACTTCATGAGCAAATAGCTTTTCCAAGTTGGCAGTTCAGGAGATAAGGAGAATTTCATGCCTCAAAGAAATAGGAAGGAAAGACAAGAAAGCAAACAGAAGACACTCAGGGATGATTCCATAGGCCAGGCCAAAAACAACACTGTAGTGCTTTGTCAAAAGTCCTCCCAAAGCATAGATTTAGATAATAGATCTACTCACAGGAGCAGGAAGCCAGAGACTGTGCTTGCTTCATACCTGTGAGTCAAACTGCCCCATCTTGTGCAATGCCTTGGAGCACATTGGCACCATAAAGGAATATCATGTTCAAGGAACTCTGTTTCAGGTTATACTGAAAACTACTTAAATGGAGCACTTGTAATTGGCATTTCTTATTTCCTTCTCTTGTGCCAACACTGCTATCAAAGTAGTTTCCATACTGTTCTATAACTGGGTTGAAAAATGTCTTTCATATTAGGTTTTAAAATCTCTGTGTCGGAATCATGTCTTGCTAATTATTGAACACTTGCTACGTTTTGCAACGCTTGGGAGATAGTAACTAGTCAGTATTTATTTGTTAAATGGATGACATTATTTTACACAAACTATCATGCTTATTTTTATCCTCACCCGATTACTTGAAGGACTTTTCAAGCAATGTTCACATTACAAGCATTGACAGAGTCCAAAGGCAAGAGAGAAATGATGACCTTCAATTTGTTATGCACAGTAACTTGGTAATCTACCTTGAAGGTATTATTGGAAATTCATGATCACCAATGAATGGACTGACTGATCATGAAAAAGCAATTAAGATAAATTATTAAATTGTCATACCTTGTTCCAAGAATGTAATAACAATTTAAATTTACATGCTTGATATTTACTGTTAGAGTAACAACGTCAGTCAGATGGAATTTTGAATTGGCCTAAGGCAAACAGGATGTGAAATATACCTTTGAAACTAACTCCAGCATAGAAATATAATTTATAACCACTAAATGTATCATCACTGTATAATTGTGATATTAAAAAGTGGTAGAAAGATGAATGTGTGCAATTCCATTAAATAATATAAGAAGAGTAATATATAGATATTGTCTTTAAATAAATAATATAAAAAGAGTAATATGTAGATATTGTCTTTAAATATATCCACAGTAGTTACAGTGAGCTAGATGTACAGACTAAAATGATTATTTAGAGTAGTCTGAGGACTGCCTAGATCACAGTGAAGTAAGTTAGACCTACTCAGTTAAAGTTATTTCATTTCACTATGTCTTCATAATGAAAAAATAAAATAAAATACAATTTCCCAGTGCCTCCCTTGTTTTGCAAAGAAATACCTTCTTAATTGGTTTTACCAGTCCAGGAGTTGCTGATAGGAGGAAGAGTTCCCCCAATTCAGATGAACCCAAGGTAACACATTAGCTAATTATTGAGCACTTTTGTTTTAAATAGAAAACGGGAAAATCATACTTCTTATTCCAAATGTAGCATCCAATTTCCAGATTCAATGTTTTGATTCCATAATTTTATAATCAACTTTTTCCATGTTATATATATTGCTGCATCATCTAGCCCGTTTGTGTAACAACAGTTTGGGTTATGGAATTCAACAAAGTAAAATTAACACCTGAGGATTCTCAGTGGCACCTCTTTTGTGGAATCTTCTTTGATCCTGCTCCCCTCCAGGTAGAAAATATATGTTTCTAAAATGCAGGCTCCTCTACTCTTTCACTTACATGGTCTGGATTTGTTTTTGTGTTGATTTCACCAATCATATCTCCACATCCTTGAAAAAGCAAATCATACATCATTTTCCTTGATTTTACCCAATTTCAACACCTAAAATACATATTTATTGGTTAAGACATTTATTGAAAAGTGTGTTGACTGAATAATACTAATTGAAAGCAAAGTGTTTTGCTTAGGCCATGTTTCTCAAGACGGGTAGCAGAAATTTCTAGAAGAATGATTGTTTCTTAGATGAACTCCATAGTTATGAATGCTACATTATATTTTTATTGTTATTACATATTCTTTCTTCAATTTAACCATCCACCCCTTTAATATTTTAGTATTTTCTCTTGCAAAAAATTGTGGAACTAAAAGTGTCTGACCTATATAGTGGTGGTAGCATTTAATAAGTTTTTGTGCCAGGCATGGTGGTGGTACATGCCTGTGATCCCAGCAGCTCGGTAGGCAGAAGCAGGAAGATCATGAGTTCAAAACCATCATCAGCACCTTTGCAAGGCCCTAAGCAACTCAGTGAGACCCTGTCTCTAAATAAAATAGAAAAAAGGGCTGGAGTGACATTTGTTTAGTTTTGTCTTTTTGTCTGTGTGGAATTAAATTGTTTAGGCAAATAGAAGGATAAAAACTGATCCTAAATGATCTTGGATAAAATTATGTCTGACATTGTTAAATTTTGTTTACAGTGTTGAAAAAAATGTAGTAATCATTCACTGGGTCCTGCTTTAGACATCTGTTTCTTTGCTACTTTATTTTATTGGTATATTTTAATTATACATAACAGTGGATTTAATTGTTACATATTTGTACATGCATCCTCCATTACTTCTTTTCAATAACTTATCAATGGTTGTGAATATTTTTTAGAAAATTTTTGAAAAACTAATGATCAGACAGTGATGCAAGAGATAACTTCTGAGAGCAAGAAGGGTAGTTTCACTTTTATGAAGCAGCTTATTCTTTTATGAGGAAAAAGCGATTTCCCTTTCAATGGATTGCCATATTAGAAACTGAAGAGTTTTATTTATTTAAAGCATAACTAACTTCCTAAACACCACAGATCTTGGGCAATACTCTTGCAGTGTTAATTTTAAATTTTATAAAGGTGAAAAAAGAAGTTTAATATGTTCTCACTAGCTCTCTAATAAAACTATTTTTATTGAGTTCTTAATGGATTATAACACCATATAGCTAGAAAAACTCAACAAAATATTTTCATGTTTTAAAAAATGTGTAAAACATAAAACAAGTTTTTTAAGGCATCACCTCAAATTTAGTTAAATGGAATTAGAGAAATAAACAGATAGAAACATATGTTTTGTTTTTGGTAGTGAGGATTGAACTCAGAGGTACTTAGCCACTGAGCCACATCCCCAGCCTTTGTTTAATTTTATTTAGAGACAGGGTCTCACTGAGTTGCTAAGTGCCTCACTACTTTGCTGAGGCTGTCTTTGAACTCATGATTCTCCTGCCTTAGCCTCCTGAACCACTGGGATTACAGGCATGCACCACCACACAAGACATATCATCACCAGTATTTTTCTACCACTGACCTTCTTCCCTTTTGTAAATGGTTTCCCCATGTAATTATATCAAAGTCCATGATGATAATCTCATTCCTGTACTATAATG
Organism: Marmota monax; assembly: GCF_021218885.2. NCBI lineage: Eukaryota > Metazoa > Chordata > Mammalia > Rodentia > Sciuridae > Marmota > Marmota monax. Next base: position 276,091 of record NW_026692798.1, on the reverse strand, counting down.
ACTCCCAATTCTATATCCATATCTATTTTCCAGAGCACCAAATTATTTCCATTAACTGAAATCACCTCTGTTGAACTGCAGTTTCATCCTACTTAATATATACCAAAGTTAAATCCTCCCTTCATCTATGCTTATTTTGTCTTTAAGTGCAAAAGCATTCATCTTTAGTGTTTAGTTCCCTCCTCTCTTTCCTCTTCAATCCCCTATCAAAACAGCCTCAACTTCTAAGAATTGGAGTGAAAAAAATCTCTCTTCAGCTATTTCCATTGTTCAGAGTCTGAGCAAAGCTTTATATGTCTTTCTTATCATTACCCTATTCTTACTCTTTTTTGTTTATCATAAAATAGAAGTGTTGTTATACTTACTGCTTTTTGCTATAGCATTCAGACTTCTTTGCACAAGTTACAGACCTTCACAAGGCAAACATATTTTAATCCGCTCATTGATTTATTTCGTACCACACTCTTCAAGGAGTGATATCTTGGCATGGCTTTGATTTGCATTTCCATGCAAATTAGTGATTTTTGGCATTTTTCATATACTTGTTGGCCATTTGTATATTTTCTTTTGAGAAATATATTCATTTCTATTTATTCAAATCATTTTCCTATTTTAATTCAGATTACATTTTTTGCTGGTGTTTGAATTCCTCATATGTTTAATATGTTAATCCCTTGCCAGATGAATAATTCATAACAATTTTTCTCGATTCTGTTGATTCATTCCTTTGCTATTTATTTTCAAGCTTGTTATTGATAAGACACTCTCTTTCAATTTTTGTGTTTATCCTTTGTTCCTTTCCATCCCTTGTATTGTATGGAGTGTGATAGAGAAGTCCCTTTTCTTCCACCATCACTTAGCATAAGATACGGGATACAGACTTAAAAACACACAGAGACTGGGAATATCAAACAATTATGACTAATATATAAGAGCTAATGGAAAATAGACAACTGCAAGACCAAATGAGTGTCATAGGAAGGATGGAAATTATAGAATCATAGGTGTTAAAAATTAAAAAAAAAACACTGTAATGGCTATAAATAGCAGCCTTGATGGACTTATCAGTACACTGAACACAGCCAATGAAATAATCAGAGCCTGGAGATGTGGTAAAAGTAACTTTGCCATCAGAGGTACAAAGAAATGAGGGAAGGGAAAAATATGGCATAATAGACATAATATTGTATAATGAGTTAAGAAATTACAATATAAACATAATTGTGGGTAAAATAATTATCAGAAGAAACATTTGTGGTAATAATGGTTGAGATTTTCCAAAATTAATAAAAGAAATGAAACCCTGAGCACTCAAAGCTCAGGCTCACCAAGCAGGATGAATCCTTCCCCCAATCAAGTATCCTTTTCAGGCTGCTGAAAAACTAAACGTAATTAGAGGAAATCTTGAAAGAAAGCAGAAAGAAACTAATACCTTAAATATGTAGGAACTATGATGGGAATTACAATGGACTTCTGCTCAGAAAACATGAAAACAAGAAGTAAAGTGAAATAGTGTTGAAAGAAAGTGCTGAGGCTGGGCTCAGTGGTAGCACACTTGCCTGGCATGTGTGAGGCACTGGGATCAATCTTAGCACTGCATATAAATAAATAAAGGTCTATCAAAAACTAAAAGAATATTTTTTTTAAAAAATGTACTTTAAAAATAAAGTATATTATAGAAAATACTTTGACTCATGCTCAGGTGGAATGTGATCAAGTGGAGTTGACTTGAAATGTCTTAGGAGAGAAAGAAAATACAGAAGAGAGTATTGAAATTCATACATTCAAGTAAAATTGGGAAACAATGGGCAGTAACCACAAGGATGGACTTTTAACCCATAACATTACAAGATCTTGTCAAGTTCTCTATTCTTATGTTTCAAATTTGGAGAAATACAAGGAAACAAATTATTCTGCATTGAATATCATCCAATTTAGTTGGCAGAGATATTTAAAGTCAACTTTAGGTTTGTGTATTATTAGTTCTCTGAGTCTTATTAAATCAACAGTTACCCTCCAAGTGCTGGTGAGGACCTCTGTAGTCAATTGTGGTATCAAATGGCTTTTAATTCTCATCAGCCCAAGGACCTCTGCTTTCTATCTAAGTGGTTAGAGGGAAAGAAGAAAATTATCTTTTTTGCCTTAATTCTAGGATTATTTTACTAATTTAAAGTTACTGGAGTACATTGGCCTTTTATTTACAAGTGTGCATGAGAACAATAAGACAGTGGCACACAGCTGAAGGAGACTTCTGGCATCTGGGCCTCACTTTGTTGCACATTGAAATCACCTGGCAGGTTTACCAAGTGCTGATTCGAGGCTCCCACCTCTAAAGACTTTTCTTTGTTCTGAGGTGTAGACTTAACATAGGGATTTTTAATGTGCAGCCAGACTTGAGAAGCTAGAAGAAGTTCTTTCAGCACAGGAATATCTACCCTATGCTGAGTCGTAGTGGGGCAGTGAGCATGCCCTTTTTTACTCATAAATGTGGAGACATCATGATCTCTTTATTTGTTACAGTAGTCTTTCTTGCCACCTACTCTCCAGGTGATCTTATGAGGATTAATAGCTCGGTGTGAACTCCAGAAACACACTTGTGTTTTCTGAGGATTGCATGTAAGTTCCAGCACCAGGCCCAGCGCCTGCTACGTATTCATGTTCAGCTGCTGACTTTACTTTCTTGGATTTCCTAACATCCTCCTGCCTCTCCTTCTTTTCCTATCATCACCTATGCTACCTCTGTCCTCTTCTTGCTTCCTTTTTATCTTCCTTTCTTCCTCCTTGTCTTCCTTTCTTCCCTTCGATAATAGAAGGTAAAATCCTTCATTTTGTCTTATTAATCTTGTTATCTTTAGGAACCTAGCACCAACCTGGATGCATACAAGTTCTCAATAGGTATGTTGGGTTCATATATAAATTTTCTGGGATCAGAGCCCATTGACCAGAAGACTAAGCTGATCACATGAAATTATTTTGGTATATCACATTCATGGAGGGCGAGCTACCAAGAAAGCATGTTGGTTCTCAAGACAATTTTTAAAAATAGTGTATGACATATACTTTTGATAACACTGAGTTGTCTGGATAAAAGCAAGAAAATTAGGGTCATTTATTCAACATAAAAGTTTTGCATTTGGAAATATACAAACACTTTAGAGAAGTTTCACTACTTTAGATTATTGGCCTTGGGTATAAATATTTGGTTACTCTATACACAATCTGCTTTGTGGTGTCTTAGATGCTGGAGAATGAAAACTGGTGTGTTTCAATTATTTTGGAAGCTAGTAACTTAATTTAATATGAAGAGTCATTCTAATCATAAGCCTAATAGGCTGTCAGAGGAAAGGGTATCAGTCAAAACCAGAAAATAACAGTTTGAGGTTCCATTGGAATGAACTTATACCTTAAAATTATCAGGGAAGGCCAACAGTAGAAAATTAGCTTCTCTAGCAAATTTGAAGAGAGTTGGCTTTCTATGCAGGGTTGGAGGGAAGGCACACAGAGACAGAAGTCCTAGATGGGAATGAGTAAAGAAGTAATGTCTCAGCTCTACTGAGAGCAATGTGGTCAGAATTTTCATAAACACTATTCTGTCTTGGTAAAAATATGTGGTCAACAAGGAGGCCCTGTTCTCACGTGCTTTAGATCTTGTAGTTGCATGTATTTTACCACTTGCCTTATAAGTCCTCAGCTATTATGTAACACACTGCAGACTGTCAAGAGTTTTCCAGTTTCTTTGCCATGGCTTGTTTGCTTTATAGAAATGAGATGTTTTTCAATTAAGATTATGGTATTGTTGTTTGCCAAGAAGTGGGGTGTGTGTGTGTGTGTGTGTGTTATTCTATTTAAAGATTTATTCCTATGTTGGGAGAAGATACTGAACATGGGTAAAGTAAACGTCATCAAGAAAATTATATTAAATGTTGAATGCATATCAACATTTTAAATGTTGAATTCTGCATTCTGAAATTATAAAAGAATCACTTAACAATTTCAGTTATACATAAAATCAACCTATAAGGAGATCTGTTTGCATCATGTTTTGGCAATATCATAAATGCCCCTTCTCTCATAAGTCTGAAAAATTTACGTTTTGGGAATTGGTATGATAATTCTTTGGAGAAGCAATTTCTTCCAAGTGCTACCCTGGTGTAGCAGTGTTTTGATAACTGCGGTTAGTCCTGTGAGTGAAGTTTGGAAATGTGTCCAAAGTGTCACACAACTAGTTTCTTTGTTTTTCCTCTTTCTTCCTGTCCAACTTGTGCTGCTGATTCTAAAACCAGAGCATTATTCAGTGAACTTAAGCATGAACTTTATATAAAGTGATACTCCCTGGAGAAGAAATAGGAGATGTGATTTAAATGTGACAGGTGGGTCTCCTGACATTTGCTCCAAAAAGAAATTGATCTTTCATTGTGCATGACTATAAAAGCAATGATATAAAAAGGCAGAACAGAATGAAGAGAGAGTTGAAGTAGCTGATTTCTAATGAGAAAGTTTATTTTAAAGTTGTTGCTGTTCAGGCATTGGGATTAAAATGGTGCCTACCATTTTGCTGAGCACCTTTTTGCTTCATTGGACTATTGCTGTGGCTTCAGAACTGTAAGGGAATACTCACTATTTATACTAAACTACTAAAAATATGACCTTGTTAAAATAAGTCCAAATAAAATTTAATTGTCTTTTATCATTTCAACTTCTACAACTGAATGCTGATTTTTCCTATAAGTGCTTAGCAAGCATAACATCTTAATCTTAAGACATCTCTTTCTCTACCAAAATTTGTTGTAATGCTACCTATCATAAATGTGTATTTTAGGAATATTTCAATAAGCTGAAATAGCTTCTGGTGGATGTTATGTATTTTTCATATTCTTGTTTATAGAATGTTGGTTATTTTCTTTGCATAGGCAATATATCCTGTGGGTCCCCTCTGTGATACAGAGTTATTCTGCAGAAATAGCTTGCCTCCATCTTTTAAACCTCAATGAATCTGCATCCTTGAGTGTTTTCTTAGAATATGATGGATCTAATACCACAATTTTTGACCTGTCTGTGGGAGAAGACACCTTCTATGCTTGTGCAGATTTCAAGGTGAGGAACTGAATTTACTATTTCAGAGCTGCAGATGAGGACATTAAATTATTATTAAAAGATTATTTTTAAATAACAAAACTAGATTTTGGATGAGTTGTAAAAATTAGGGGGCACAATTAGGAATTCCAGAGAGGCAAGGAATAAAAGGAAAATTTATACATGCAGCAAGACTAATGAAATGTTGCTAATCTTCTATCATAAGAATTGATAATGAAATAACTACCTCACTTTAGATAGTAAAAATGTTTCACATTGTGAGGAAAGAAAATTTAGGGAAAAAAAGAAAGGTTTGAATTCAGGGCAACAGCAACAAAAAAAGTAAATGGAAGTCAAGAAGATACAAACACAGTTTATTAGAAAATGTCCTCATGCTAAATTAAGCAATTGTAACAAGCAATCATTAATTCTTTTTTAAATTTTTAAATTTGTTTTAATTAGTTATACATGACAGTAGAATGTACTTATATACTTTAGTATATCATACATAGATGGAATATATTTTCTCATTTTTCTGAGTATACATATTGTAGAATCATATTGGTCATACAGTCACATACATACATAAAGTAATAATGTCTGTTTCACTCTACTATCTTTCTAATCCCCACATCCTCTGCCTTCCCCTCCTTTCACTTCCCTCTACCTAATCTAAGGTAACACTATTCTTTCTTTTTTTTTGCATTACAATTCTTAATACACATATATACCACAAATTTTGTATCTCTATTTGTATATAAAGAATGTTGACACCCAATTCAACTCTTCATACATGTACTTTGTATAATGAGGTCCATCACATTCCACCATCCTTGAGTTCACAAGGATCTCTCTGCCTAACAAGTCAAATTAAGACATTATTTATGATTTTCAAATTCTCTGCTTTCCTATATCAACAGGTCTCTCAGAAGTCTTCTGAACAGTTTGCTTTTGTGACACTCTTGGCTAAGGGAGATACTCTTACAATCTTTGAGAGGAGATCTGTAGCAATCAGTTCAGAGGAGAAAGTAACTTTTGTGCAGACAGATAAGCCCATCTATAAACCTGGAGAGAATGGTAAGTCAAAAATCCCCTTTCCTTTGTATCATTGACTTTAGAAATACATTCTTCAAATTAAAAGCAATCCAAACATGTAAGATTTAGTCATGTTATCCTCAATATCATTGGATCATAAATTTTAAAAAAATCTTATTGATGATCTAGGTAAAGTATGGGATAGTACCCTTTAACACAAGTCACTGAATATTTTGATTTGTAAAATTTACCCATCTTCCCCTTCCCTGTGTATAAACTCTAGTAACATAAAGGTATAAAGGTTCAAGCATGGAATGGGGAGTATAATTGATTTATTTGCCAATTGGGCAAGTTAATTAACCATCTTCTTTTTTTAAAAACATCAGAAATTTATTAGTTGCTCAAAACATTACAGTGATCTTGACATATCATATATCATACATTTGTTTCAAATGGGATATGAATTCTTATTATTCCCACGTGTACAGACTGCAGGATCACATTGATTATACAGCCACGTTTATACATACTGCTATACTAGTGTCTGATTAACCCTCTTCTTAAGGTTCAATTATATCCTATGTAGAGAAAATGAAAATTTATCTCAAGAATATTGTGATAATGAATAGTAAAAGTGCCAATATTAAAGAGTGCCTAACACATAGTAAAGATCTCATAAGTGATATTTATTATTTTCACTATTATTACTGATTATCATAAGTGTAACTAGATGGATGATAACCTAGGCAGAACCCTGTATTTTTTTTATTACTATAATAAGAAGAAGGTGGTAGAAGGATGCAAAACTAGTGTTCCAAAGGGATTGGTTTTGGCTTGGTTAAAAAATATATATTGGGTTTTGTCAAATAAGTTTTCATCTTTGGAATTTAGTTTTCTCATTTTTAAATTTAAAGTTGATTAAAAGCATCTTTACATTTGGTCCTGATGAATATTATATGTTGCTATGGTTTATTGAAAAGAAGTACATGAACTAAATACAGAATTTTTATACTGAGATTTTTTGCTGCATTATATCATCTCTTCTGAATTTATTAAGTGTTATGATGATAGCTTCTATATTCTGTATGCAAAAAGAATCAAAATTTTTCTTTTCAACTGTTAGCTAGCATCAATTTAGTTTTTTAGGAGTACTGTGTTCTCTCTTTCATCATACATTTGACATATTGTTCCTTCTATGACTATTTCTGCCACTTGGTCTTTAAGTGTTCCTCTGGCTCTTGGGGTAAAAGTCTCTGCTGGTAGCAGCAGCCAGTGTGTCAGCTTTGGTCATAGCAAAACACCATTAAGAGAAGAATGACAAATGCAATAAGAGATATTTCTTTCCCAGTGAAACTCAGTCTCAAAGGGTCAAATTGGAGCTGGGAAAAAAGGGGAATATGGTATTCTGTGATAGCAGGACAATTTAATTTCTTTATGTATTTGAAAAAGATTGTTCCTTTGTTTTCTTTTAGTTAAATTTCGAATTGTGACATTGGATACCCGCTTCAAACCTATTGAGGATTTGGTGAGTTCAGTCATTTCTAATGGTGCAATAACATTTGAACATATTAAACAAATCCATAGCTATCTAACACATCTTCAGGAAGCTTTCTAAATGCATGCAAATAAGGTTCCAAAGTAGAGTACAAGATAGGTATAACTTCAGTGCTAACCTCATATTTAAATATAAACTTTCATTTATAGGGAGTTGAGTTACAATTTTTTAGGTCTTTTTATCAAATAAAGAAGCGCGTGTGTGCGTGCACACATGCACACACACACACACACACACACACACACACAAAACCACACAAACACACAAGTTGCATGAAACTTCTTTCTACTTCCCAGAGAAATTTAGGTTCTATTTCATATTTGGGATGTGTTTGGCACTTTTATCTATAGAAATTTTGTTCTCTGAGAATCAAGGGCTAATTCTACAAGATATCATATGTATAGTACAGTATTTGGCCAAAAGAAATGTGCTATTAAAGTATTAATCTGTGTTTTCTCTCTTTCAGTATCCTTTAATCACACTTCAGGTAAGAGAACTGCTTTTTGTATCCATTATTTTAATTACTCATATAAATAATGTATGTCTTGTTCTTGTTTCTATAATTAGAAATCAAGATGACTGAAATAAAGAGAAGACAGTCTTTATGTGCATTACTCTGTAAGGCATCAGATTAAGATCTAAATTAAAGTCTGTTCCTTTTTATGTTAGCATGTTGGGCAAATGCAATATCTTGGTTTTTATGGAATATAAAAGATTAGACTCTAAAGCAGATATATATTTGAAAGGGTCTGATTTTGGTTGCCAAGCCCTTTTCAGTCTTAATTAATTCATATCTTATTATAAGAAAATGGAAAACACAAATACCTAAAATATAGAAATATATGAGAAAGTGACATTATTATAAAGTGGATTGTTTGCTTTTAGAAAATAATTAACAGTTTCCTTCTACCAGTTTGTCTAAAGTATTGTGGCCTTCAATTTATTTGCTATCTTATGCCTATTAGTAAATAGCTTGAATTTTAATACATTCAGAATACATTACTGAAGTGATGTTGTTTTAATGATTTAAGACAATTAGTTCCATATAATGATAGTACTTTCTTTACTTCTAAAATAAAGAAGGAAAGAAAAATATGCAATTTCTGATTGTCTTTATTTATTGTTTCCTAGGATCCTCAAAACAATAAGATTTTTCAATGGCAAAATGTGACCTCTTTCAGAAATATTACCCAACTGTCATTCCAATTGATTTCAGAACCAATGATTGGAGATTATACAATTGTTGTAAAAGGAAAATCAGGAAATACACTGATACATGAATTTACTGTTAATAGATACGGTAACCAATTTCTAGGTTTTATTTTCTCATATAAATGAGTTCAAATAAATGAGTAAAATTTTACATTAGACTTAGGCGAATGTAGGTGAAGCTTGATTTGGTTTTCTGCAATCATCTTCTGTTCTCTTATCAATCCTTTCTTGCTCCTCACTCATTATTCTGATCCCTACTTATCTGTTTCCCCTAGGAAACATCTATTTTTTTAGAATGTATTTAATATATTTCAACAACAACAACAAATGAACCCAGGGACTTGTGTATGCTTGGCAAGCACTCAACCAACTGAGCCATATCCCAGACCCTGTAAAGTTATGAGGACAGGAAAAAGGAAAAAAGAAGGGAGGGGGGATACTGAATTCTTAATGAGACACTATCACTTACTGTGGTGGACTAGTTTCACATACAAGTGGGGGCAATTGAAACATGGTCAGCACAAATGTAAAAATAGGAAAAAATTATGCCATCATAATTTTTTTATGCATCATCACTATGGTTATCTACATGATTTCCATTAGTTTTTCTTCCAGCCATATGGGAGCTGAAAATATATATCTCTTTGTTTTCAGTGTTGCCCAAGTTTGAAGTTAAGGTCAGTGCTCCACAAACAATAACTATTTCAGATGATGAATTTCAAGTGGACACATGTGCTAAGTAAGTATTTATTATGATTTGTCCCCACAGGTAACAGAAAGCTCAGAGATAACAAAATAGTTTAGCTATTAAATTTGTTCATATGCTCACATTAAAATTCTTAGAGTATTTTTGAATATTTGAAAAATATAAAGGAAAATGTAAGAAATTAGCTATAATTAATTGTACTCATTGTCATTAACATTGTGATTAGTTTTCCTGTAATCTTTTAGGAATATTTTCTTTGACAGCAATCTTACCTTCTTATCTACAATACTTAAGAAAATATTTTTTCCTTATTATGTCATCCTTTTAAACTACTCTAATTCCTTTCTCTATCAACATATCTTTACATAGTTATCTTTAGCAAATTCACTGAACCATTATTATTTTATTATCTAACATGTGGGCTGTTCCATTTTATTTTTTTAGTAATTAATAATTTTGTAGCATGTACCATTCTATATTACTGTATAATAACTTTGAATTAACAGTTGTTTACTTAGAAAAGATTTACAAAAGGGGAAATACCAAGACAAAATAGATAAAAATCTTGTAATCTTTTGATTGCCTTATTGCTCACCAAAGTATTGTGCCAAGGTACAATTCCAACAGCTGGTACAAAAGTACCTACCTCACTTAGTCTTCACAATCACTGAATATTCCCATAAAAAATAAAATGAATATGAAAAGAGGGGAAAGAAAATCTAACATAGATACAATAAAATATTATTAATTGTATCTTTAAAATACATAAAAATAATAACAGAAAATGAGCTATTGAAATTGTCATAGTGGAACTAAGGAATTTTATACTTTAATTTGAATTCACTTGAGTCCTCTTAATACAAACAATCCAAATTTCTATTTTCTCCTTGGGAAATTATTTCTGATTACTGATATGCTACTTAGTGTCAAATCTCTCTGGCATATAGTGTAAAGTTTCAAGAAGTCAGAATAATGATCGTAATTTAAAGTAATGTAAGAAATAACTTTTCCAACACTAAGGGAGCCCTTTGATGACAGAACCAGGATTTACACCTGGGCTTTATGGCTTTAAAGATACTTCTCGATTAATAATTCCATTATACTTTATGTAAACACTTAAAATATCAATATTTGCATATCTGTGAAATAATTTATGGCTGACATAAATTACTATTTTTTTAGTATTTTGGCAGTATATTAAAGATACATTATGTAAAGAACTGTATAGTAAACATGTGAGGATAATTTTTGAAGTTCTTCAGAATCTTGGAAACTTTTAGTCTTTTTTAAAGTAGTATTTAATATCTTTGAATTCTAGGGAAATGATCATAAAAATTTTCAGAGTTTCAATGTGAATCTGTGCCAGAATTAATACATGTGAGATTACATATTATCTGTTAAAAATCATGGGATAATCAACATAAGAGTGAAGAAATCAAAGATCATAAACTGGTTTTGCTAGAAAACCCTACACGAAGCCAGAAATTTTAATGCCTTTCGCATTTCTAATGTATTCAAATACCTTGTATTATGCTAAGAAAGTACAACCCCACAAATCAGGAGACCCAAAATGTTTATGCAAAACTTTCTAAGCCAAACACTAACATGAAATTGATTGTTTCTTACATTACTTTAAATTATGATCATTATTCTGACTTCTTGAAACTTAACATTATATGCCAGATACATTTGACATTAAATAACATATCAGTAATCAGCAATAATAATCTCCTGCCACATGACCAGGCAACTACATAGGAGCTGTGCTTGCTGCAAAGATGTTACTGAGCAGGCTTTGATGGAAGGACGTGAAGTCACTGTCCAGATCTCAATTAACACAATCAAGGAGTTACCTTTTGGGGGTTGAATAGTACTGTACCAGTTGTGCCCAGAGATTTAGTTGGAATGGCTAAGGAAAACAACAGCAAAATTAGATTATTTTAGCAAACAATTTCAGAAATGAATTAGGCTTTTAAGAGTGAAGAAAATTTACCTACAGATAAAAGAGATTTTTAATAAATTCCATTAGCACCATCAAAAGCTTTTCAAATCACAAAGGGCTTTCCTACTCTGTGCTGCATGAAGAAGTAAACTACATGTTCCAGGGACAAACCTTAGTCTGTAAATAGTTGTATGGTAAAAATTTTATTTTATAAATAAAAGATAGAAGAAATAATAAGATATTTGTCTTATAATTCTTACATCTTACATGCATTAATGAGACCTAACATTTTTGGCCCAATCTTAGTTCAACTTCTATTTTACATGTGGTTGATAATTAGAACTAACAAATGATTATAGTAATTTAAGTTGAATCAAGATGTCAAAAGCATAAAGTATTTTTATAAAAAAAGAGAAATAGGTTAGCGGAATGACAGGAGAACAGACCATGGAGTGAAACAGATCTGTTTGAGTTTTCATTCTTTCAATCACAACATGGGGAAGTTAGCAAATCTCAGTTTACTAATCAAGTTCACTGGAAAAATTAAATCATATAAATAAAGATCTGGTACAGATCAAAGTCCAACAGTCATAAAAGCAAAATATTGTAATCTATAAATTTCCTAATATTAAGATTGATTATCTCCTATGTATTTGCTCTCTATTTTTCTAAATCCAAGTGGAAAGAATCCTTAAGTTAAAAAATACAAGGGGGAGAAATGAATTACAGTAGAGGGGGTAGAGAGAGAAGAGGGGAGGGGAGGTGAGGGGAGGGGGGGATAGTAGAGGATAGGAAAGGCAGCAGAATACAACAGACACTAGTATGGCAATATGTAAATCAATGGATGTGTAACTGATGTGATTCTGCAATCTGTATACGGGGTCAAAATGGGAGTTCATAACCCACTTGAATCAAAGTGTGAAATACGATATATCAAGAACTATGTAATGTTTTGAACAACCAACAATAAAAATTTAAAAAAATTAAAAAAAAGAAAAAAAACAAACACTGATATTGACTAGCTTTGTGTTTGGTTGAAATTTTGTTGTTGTTGTTGTCAATGGATCTTTATGTATTTATATGTGGTCTGAGAATGGAACCTAGTGCCTCACACATGCTAGGCAAGTGCTCTACCACTGTGCCACAACCCAAGCCCACTGGTTGAAATTTTTCAAAAATTTGCATTATAGTTTTAGGAGAAAATGAGGTAATTTGTGTTGTGCTTGTATTATGCTAAGAAAGTGCAACCCACAAATCAGAAGACCCAAATGTTTATGCAATGTGCTATGTACAAAAATACTTTCTAAACCAAACACTAACATGAAATTGGTTGTTTCTTACATTACTTTAAATTATGATCATAATTCTGATCACTCCAGAAGGTATTATAATTTTATTCAAAATATATCCAATTTATGTCAGTTCCAGAAATTTTTTGATTTTTGGAGTGGCAAAATGAGCATTGTTACTTAAAATGCTGATCTGGACATACTTCAAGAACCTGAATCATCCCAGATTTACTTACTTAAATACATATTTTCTGCTAAAGAAAGAGTCACAACTAATTTTTTTCTGATACTTCTATCAGATTAAAAATTATTTTAAAAAATTAATCATTAAATTTTATTTGTTGAGATTTTAGATTACTTCAGATACTATGTTACTGAATTTGGTTTTTTAAAAAGCAGCCACATCCTCCTAATAAATCAATTGACCAATTCTGCGAGGAAGACAGTGCCAATAGGTGAGGATTTGTAATTGAATTGGGTTAGATTCAAGTCTTCATAGTTCAGAGATTTCATGTATAATTGTTGAAAGAGTCCAGAAAATACTGCTCTCATGTCATTCATCTGTAATCACAAGTGCACCTTTTCCCACTAGGTACACTTATGGCCAGTCTGTGCAAGGAAAAGCCCAAATCCGAGTATGCAGAAAATTTTTTTCTTCTACAAGTTGTGAGAATGAAAACAATGAAATATGTGAGCAATTTATTGCACAGGTACTAACTATAATACTAAAAAAATCTAATTTTTGGCTATTTTATTTCTTTGATTTCATTTATAAAAAGGACTTAACACTATTTTCATTTTGTATAAAATGGAGGACTCAATTACAAAGGGTAAAAAATAAGGAGAAAATACAATGTCTAAAAGTTTCTTACTCTCTAGGCAACGTATATTGTTATTTATTTATCAGTTTTTAGAATTTTTAAAATTTGAAAAAGATTTTTTTGCATTCTTAATTTTATATACTAAGTGGCCTCCCCAATCTTTAAATAAACTAATCTGCATTATTTTTCACTATGCAGCCTAGACTTGTCCTTTTAATACAGCTTATGTTCAAACATCTGCAATTCAGATCATATACATCTATTGCTTTAGATTTGCAGTGGTATGTGTATGATGCTGGGGATTGACTTTGGGGCCTTAATATGTCCCCACACCCTGAGATTCATACGTCAAGCCCATAGTTGCTTTCTTCATCTATAACATCATAACTTTAAGATAATGACTCCACCCATTTCTTTTAGTGAGAATTGACTTTGGAATTCCCGTAGTGAAATTTGCATATATCCCATAGTATATATCTGGTTGTCCTGAAGTTACTCCTCAAATTTGATGATCACCCTCTAGGTAAATATCAATAATTGCATATACAGGCAAAAAGAACCCCTAACTTTGTATAGGAAATGCAGGCTAAGAAGTGTTAAATGAATTTCTTCCACATCAGTTGCACATCGTTTCACTGAGGTTGTGATGTAATGCAGTCAACCATTTTACCTAGTGAAAGGTGTTCATTCAGCTAATGTTTTTTCTTTCCCTATATGAAAAACATAGCATTAAAAAAATCTGATGCAACAATCTCTATGTGAGAAGTTTTATTTATTTGAAACATTCCTTGGAGTGAGTTTCCTGAATCTAACTCACTCCACTCACTCCACTCACTCACTCTAGGAAACTATAGATTGATATAAACATAAAGATTATTTCAAGAAATATTAGCATATTGCTATCCATAAATTTTAGGCATTCAAATTCTTGTCAGCAAAACATGGGAGTATATTTCCAAAGTTATTTCTAGCAATATATTTAAGACTTCAATTTTTTATCATTTTGGCAGACAAATTTATTTTGTTTTAACATGTATTATCTAATTCCTAGCTAATTTGGGCGTCTTTTCATATTTTTGTTATTAATTTGGATTTGGTCTTTTGAGAACTATTAATTGGCTCTGTTTTTCCCTATTAATATAAAACTAAAACTTTCTTTCATTATAAACATTATTCTCTATCCTCTAAGCAAATTTTTCCAGTATATTTAATTAAGTCAAAGCATTGACTTTGAAATTATGCTATTTTTGACATCCCAAGGTTCTTACCATTTATGGGTTTCAGGATTAGGGAGAAAATGTCTGATTTGTCCTTCTGTTGTACATGTAACTACCTAAGTATGCTTTAAGAGTATTTCAATTTCTTTAGTAAACATAAAATTAATTTTTTATATGTTTAATATAAGAAGTTTGTTTTCTCCCATATGGATATTGAGTTCATAGCACTCATTTTACATGTTTGCTTTCCCTCTTCATTCTAAATGACTCTTGTGTTTGTCTATTGTATAGGTTTTTAGTATAGTCTTATGTTATTTTGGGGTCATCATCATTAGCCTTCATCTTATTAATTCTTTTTCCTAATATTTTTAGTTGAAACTTTAAATATACAGTCATCCCTCCCTATCAATGGAAGTTGGATCCACAACCCCCATATACGAAAATCTATAGATAGCCGGGGCGCTTCTATAAAAGGGTGTAGATTTGCATATAGCCTAGCACATCCTCCAGTATACTTTAAACCTCTCTAGAGTACTTATGATATGTACAAATGTACATGTGATTTCAATAGTTGTTATACTGTATTATTAAGGAATAATGACAAGTAAAAATGTCTGCTTGCGTTCAGTGCAGGTACACTTTTTTCCAAATATTTTTTCCATTATTGGTTAAATCCATGGGTGTGGAGCCCACGAATACAAAGCTTCATTTAGTAATACACATATTCAGTGCTTTATATTTTTCTTTCGCCACACAGCTTAACATTATTTGATGCAAAGCATTTTTCCTTTACCCCAATATCTAGATTCTTACTAGTTTACATTATTTTTCTCTTTGAAGGATTACTGAAAATGTTTTTCTCCTAGTTTTAAAGACATTAAGATTCTTTTGGCCACTTTTAATTATTTCATTTTAATTTGTATTATTTAGACAAAGTAGAAGTAATGTTTTTGATGTCATTGATAAAATAGTTCCTAGTCTAGAGGAGTACACACTCTACAAACTACACACTTGTTTAGCTCCAACACCTTTTAACTCTGTGGCCTTGAGTAGGTTATATAATGTACTTGTGTTTCAGTTTATTCATCCTTATAATTGGTTTAATAATAGTGCCTGGCTCATATGACAGTTTTGAGGACCAAATGAATTGACAGGTACTTCTGTTTAAAATTTAAATTAGTAAATATTTTTTTCAAATAAAACAAAATCTTTTAAATTATTGATGTTACTGGTCAAAGGTTATCTACAGATTTTTCCTTATTTTAAATGAACAATTGATCTGAAGAAGTGTTTATTTTGATGGTACACCTTTAAAGAGTGATTCTTTTCCACCTGTTTTATGCCTTTCAAGATGATTTTAATTAAAAGTAATTAAATATTACTTTAAAAATATTATTCAACTTCATTTCCATCCTTTAATCTCTTCCCATTGACACTGCTTTCAATAGAATTTATTTTGAATCTGTAAAATAAAGATTATCTACTTTACCTTTTTTTGATATGCTGATATAATCTTTCCCCTCCCCTCCCTTCTCCTCTTTAGTTTTTTTTCTTTAATTATTTCAAAAGTCAGGGTTGGTGGTTATATACTTTTGCTAAAATTTCATAGTTTTTAAAATACTCTTAAATCCCTAACTTTTCCACAATATTTCTCTTTATTTTTCAGTTGAAAAATGGTTGTGTTTCTCAAATTGTACATACAAAAATCTTCCAATTTTATCGTTCTGGACTTTTTATGACATTGAATATCAATGTAGTTGTTACAGAATTTGGGACAGGTAAGAATTGAATTTTATGTACAACTGGGATATCAGCTTACTGGGAAGAAGCTTTTTGAGTTAGCAGTATGCACAAAATACACATCAATTATTGCTCAAACTGGTAAAATGTACTTTTTGCCTTTAGGTCAACTTGAGGTTTGTTTTTGAATAAAATTCTCCTAATTATATTTAAAGATAGAATAATTATGTAACTTTTTTATATTTTCATCTGTTTTTGTGACTCTATTAATCAGAAGTAGTAGACTTGAGCTAATAAATTGGCTATTCCTTTTTAATTTATATATATATATATATATATATATATATATATCAATTGATAAAAAAAATTACCAAAGTCTAACATCTGATTTAATTCTCAGTGTTTAAAATCTATGTCCCCAGGACCAATCCAGTTTTTTTTTTTTTTTAAACACAGTCACATTTTGTTTACCTTGCTTAACAGCTATAAGCAAAGTAGAGAACTTCTGTCAAATACTCAACCCAGAGTGGCCCACACCCTAGAATAACTGTTAGGCTCTTTATGGAAGTTTATCAACCCCTGATTTATTAGAATTGGGAACATTTGCAAGTGAAAAAAAAACTATTAGTGAGAAAATAATTTTGTACTATGTATGTACAAACTCATACATATATAGTGAGTGCTCAGTAAATATTTGTAAAAAGAATAAAAAACCAGGAAAGTGAGATTTTAATTTGGGCAAGGGAACCAGTTGAATTGCTCATAATTTCTTGTTACTTAAAAAGGGGTTGGACGTATGCTATTTAGTGATTTATGTACATATACTTGATCAATATTGTGATAGCTCTCACAATAGGTGAGTTTGTCACACTTACTATTAGCAACTTAGCTAAATATGTTTCATTCTGCCTATTTACTTGGTTTTTTGATATCTCAAGCCATTTCTTTTTACTTTGCTTTTCAAATCTGAATAAAGTCTAAATATTACATTTATTTTGTAGTGTCGAGAAAGTTTTCAGAAAGTGAAAATCCTGTTGTGGAGATGTTTAAGATATTCTCCATCATAAAGTTACAAGCCAGAACTGAGTGAATTGATAGGAAGGAAGAATTTGAGAGCATTTTCTCCTGCTCCTGATTTAATTATTTCCATACTAACATCATCATTCCTTTTGAAGATACAGATTGTGTGTATTTCAAACAATTTACATCTCCTTTTCAATATAGAACAAAAATGTAAACCTGTGTTTAGAGAGTTCTCACATGTACCATGTACCTTAAGCTTTTTTTTTTTTTCTTTTGGGGTTTTGAGATTGAAGCCAGGGCCTTGCCCATGTTAGGCAAATGCTCCATCATGGAGCTATATCCCCAGCTCTGAAATATTTGGTGGAATAGTTAATTCTTTCTGGACACTGTGTTTCCTCATTTCTTACAGGTGTACAGATCAGTGAAAAGACCTCCATTTTTATCACTCCATTGCTTGGCAGAGTGAACTTTGAGAATACGGACCCTTTCTATAGAAGAGGAATTTCTTATTTTGGAACTGTAGGTTTAACTTTAAAAAATGCAGGTCCTATTTCATTTTATTAGATCACTGATTATCCTTTGAAAATTTCTGGATACTTTTTTTTCTACTTTCATAATACATTTTCAGTATTACCATGTCTGATACACTGAAAAAGTCCTAGGCTAACAGTAATAAATACAATCTTAGCTGTTTCCATATTTTATATATAAACACATAAATACTTAATGAAACATCTTTCTGTTCATTAGAATTTAAGAAAATTTCTATTGTGTGATCAAAGTTAAGGACAGAAAATTATTTCTCTGTAGGAATATGACATTTTATATTCAAAGAGTATTAACATTTTTTTGTACAGCTTAAATTTTATGGTCCTAATAATGTACCTTTGGTGAGCAAGTTATTGCAATTGGAGCTCAATGATAAATTTATAGGAAATTACACTACAGATGAGGATGGTGAAGCTCAGTTTTCCATCGATACTTCAGACATATTTGATCCAGAGTTCAATCTGAAGGTAAGACATCAAAGAACAGATGAAGACTGGTAGGTATCCCACGTCATATTCAAATGTTAGTAATTTTGAACATTAGGAATCTCTCTCTCTCTCTCTCTCTCTCTCTCTCTCTCTCTCTCTCTCTGCCTCTGCCTCTCTCTCACTCTCCCTCTCCCTCTTTCTTTCTCTTTTACAGATCCTCTCTCTGAGGCTATTTTTTTTAAATTATTGTTTATTTTTAGTTACATGACAGCAAAATCCATTTTGATATAATTATTCAAGCATAGAATATATCTTATTCTAGTTAGAATCTCACTCTTATGGATGTGCATAACAGTGGGATTCACTGTGATGTTTTCATATATGTACATGTGAAAATCACGTCAGATTCATTCTACTGTCTCTTAAAAGACAACATATGTTTTGTTATTTGCTTGTTGGTTAAATAATGTGTGAGATTTGCTCAAGATGATGAGAAGATAATGATACTACAATACAATCATTATAAGTTCTATAACAACCACTATTTTCTTCTGAGGAGTTAGAAATAGCTCATGAAGAAAATTTGGCTTTTTTTTTTCCCTCAGATCATTTCATACATAAATAAGGGAAATACTCTGATTTCTCTTTTCTGCTGCTTAAATGGAATTTTGCAGTTAAACAATTTGTCAGTCTTCAAATGTAGCTTCAGGAAACAGAGATTACATTTCATTCTCTTTCAATCAAAAGTAAGAAACAATTTATTGTTAGTCTAGTAAAATGTTTATACAATTATGGTATAAAAGAGAAAGCTATTATTATTTCGATTCCAATAACTCCACAATGAAATGTCAGCCCCAAGCTAAGTTTCCTCCTTGCTTGGAAGACATGTCTTCTGTTACTGTCTTTGGAAGTCTTTGCCTCTCTAAGATCCTTCTCTTTCTTTTCTCATGTCAGGCTTCATATGTTCAACCTAAGAGCTGCTATCCTAACAGCTGGTTGACACCTGAATATTCGGAGGCCTACTTCAGAGTCTCACGCTTTTATTCACGAACCAGCAGCTTCCTGAAGATTGCTCCTGAACCGAAACAGCTTAGATGTAACCAACAGAAGATTATTACCATTCATTACTCCTTAAATCCTGATGCATATAAGGATGATTCACATGTCAACTTCTACTATTTAGTAAGTCTCAGTTAGTGTATTCTTGGAATCCTGCCTAATTATGAGTCTTCTGAGCACAGGACAGTTCAGACAGTGTGCATTAGTTGTGCCATGCCAATCTGAATGAGTTCCACCCTCTCACTTTGCTGGCAAATGCTACAGGATCCATTAGAAACAAACAGATAAAATGCTCTCAGATTATTTGTTTCCCTAAGATTTAAAAACTTATTATTCAGAATCTGCTTTTTTCGGCATTCAATTATTAATTCATATCAGGTGTTTAGAACGCTTTGTAATAGTTGAATATTACGCAGATGCAAAAAAATACAATGGAAGATTCACTTTGATAAGCAGTAAAAGGAAGTAGCTGGCCTGTGTCTATCCATTTTGTGTCTTCAAGGCAGATTGCAGAGTGACAGACAGACTTGGAAATTAAGGCAGTCCACCCTCTTGTTGCTTCTTGTTGTTTTTGTTGTTGTCATTGTCTTCTTCTTTTGCTTGTATTTTTGCGGGTGTGGGTGGGTACTAGGGACTGAACCCAGAGTCACTCTACCACTGAGCTCCATCCCCAGCATTTTTACTTTTTTAAGACAGGGTCTCACTAAGGTGCTTGTGGCCTTGCAATTTTTCTGAAGCTGGCCTTGAAGTTGTGATCCCCCTGCCTCAGCCTCCTGAGTCACTACCACACACAGCTTCCACCATCTCCTCTTAATCAGACAAGTTAGTCTATCTTGGACAGGTTCTTTAAACTCCTTAAGCCTTGGTTTCCTCAGATGTATATATGTAATTAGAAATGATAAGTTTTCCCTCCTAGGGTGGGGATTCCATGTCAGGTACTGCCCTTGTATGTATTGGCTGGCTTCATCAGCCTTACGGAAGTCTCATTTTTACAGCTAATGGAACAGAGGCAAACAGATAGAATGATGTGTCTTAAATCATATAGTTGATGGAGATTAGATAAAGACATATTCAGAGCCAGAAAGTCTGGATAAAATTCTCCTCCTCCTACAGTTCATTTCACATTGTTCACAGAGTTTCTAGTCCATGATAGGCTCCCAATCTATTGTGGTTACTTTCTGTTCTTCTTCAAATGTGCCAAGTTCACTTTTAATTTGTGGAAGCTTCCGTATCTTATGTAACAGAATTATCATGAGATAATTCATTATATAATGACAATATGATATGATATTAGGCAATAGATTTCATAGTGTGTTTTCTTTGTCCTGCACAGATGATGGTGAAAGGAGCTATCTTTCTCAGTGGACAAAAGGAAATCAAAAACAAAGGTGTATATAATGCAACCATTTATAAATATGTACTTTACCTTTTTTCTCTTTGAGGAAATATTATTAGAGAGTCTAGAAGCTGAATTGAAATAAGAGCACTTATTTCAATTTGAGGACAGAGTACAAATAGGATGGCTTAAAAAAGCTGCTAAATAATTGGATAAATGACAGTTTGACCTCTTTCTACTATTCCCAGGTCATCGAGTACATTACAGAAAAGGGATTTCCAAAACCAGAGTATTCTAATTACCTACATTACCCAGTCTTATTTTTCATATGTAGTTGGCATTATTTGATTTGCTTGTCTTTAAAACAAAGCCTAATTTGTACTTTATATCTTATGGATGATATAAGTCATTCTCTTTTATCTAAGCATACCCAGTGATGCAAGAAATTTTTGGCATTATCTGTTAATCTCCTGTTTACACAGCCTGGAATGGAAACTTCTCATTCCCCATCAGCATCAGTGCTGATCTGGCTCCTGTGGCTGTCGTCTTTGTCTACACCCTTCACCCCAGTGGAGAAATCGTGGCTGACAGTGTCAAGTTCCAGATTGAGAAATGTTTTAAAAACAAGGTGATTTTTCTTCTATGTGTGACCTGTCCAGAGAAAGAAGAGTAAGCAGTTTGCTTCTTACTACCTCCTTAATGGACCACTCTGATCTTTACGTGGCAATCTCACAATAAGTAGGGGTATCAATAAAGTTATTAGGGAATCAGAGAATTGCCAAAGGGAAAGAATTATCCTTGACAGTAGTGCCAATCCCGAGATGAGAGAAGGGTGGTAAAGGAGATGTCCCTTTAAGGAGAGCTGAGGGTGAACATGGGCTGGAGGAATATATGTACAGAATCTATAAGGATTTCTTTAGAAACTATTGAATTTATTCAGATTTTCCTCATAGAAATCATCTTTATTCCTTTTCTTCCTCTTCAGGTTAGCATAAAGTTCCATAAGGAGCAGGGGCTTCCTGGCTCTAATGCCAGTCTCAATCTTCAAGCAGCTCCTGACTCATTCTGTGCCCTCCGGGCTGTGGATAAAAGTGTCCTCCTGCTGAAATCGGAACAACAGCTATCAGCTGAAAGTGTAAGATCCCTGATTTCCTCAGTTTTCTTATTTCTATCTGGACTCTAAGTCTTACCCTTCATATGGAGCTTATGTGACATGGAACATGTTGAAACTATTGACTATTTCTTCCTTTGTTACTTTGTGAATTATTCACTTATTTTCTTTGACTTACTCAACACTCATAGTAAAACATAATTCTATAGATGATGTTTATTAGTTCAATGGGGATAATAAGACAATGGAGATCCAGGAAATCATCTTCATCATGGTAGTCAAAATTAATATCATCAAAGATGGGAAGATGGATCTTGTGTACCGTGGGTGTAATATCCTGAAAAACACATCATTTTTTGTGGTATTCTCATCAACATTTACACTTAAATTTAGCATTCATTGATAATTCTTGCCTGAACCAATATTGTTATAATAGTTGATGGTGGTTTTTCCAGTTTTACTTCTTCCTCTTTACTTGAGGACACACTTTTTTTTTTTTTAACTCAATGGTACATAATTTATTGCTATTCTTAATTATTTTTATGTTCAAATTGTTCCAGGTTTGTTCAGTAGGAAAATCATCAAGTTGGTCTCCATGTCCTCTTTGGTATGTCCATATGCTGGTTCTAGCACTCACCAACTTTCTACTTTAAGAGGTTCCAGAATTATGTTGTACATTCTTTGCATTAATCTTAAAAATCAGTATTTTTCCAGGGATCCCTGATTTCTAGTATAGAATAATAGTAATCTAATTTATCTTGTTTCATTTTATACCTATCTAGTTGACACAACACCATCTTTGCTCTGTTAGTTTAAAATATGACCTTTGTCATATGTTTCTATTTGTAGTTATGTTTATTTCTGAATTTTATATTCCATTTCACTGGTCTGTCTTATCATGTCTCAGCCCCACACTGTTTTAATTATAGAGAATCTGTGGTAAGTACTAATTTTTGTTGTGAAACAAATTCTTTGGCTTTCCTGGGTGCCCCAGTCACTTCAATTTTATGGTTCCCATAGATATTCTTGTTGATTTTATGTACCAACTTATTTCCAAGTTCTCAAATTCCAGCCTATTGATATTTTTGTTGTAATTACATAGACTTTATAAATTAACTTAATAGTTTCATCTTTATGGGATGATGTTCTGATTAAGACCAATAAATCTCTGTTTATTTGTCCAAGCATACTTTTGTGTTCTTTGTGAATTTTAGTTTTAAATAATTCTCTTATATAGTTTCTTACTAAGCTTACCAGCATTTAGCTTACCAGCATTTTAACTTTTTTTCTGTTTACTGTAAATAGATTTTTTTCCTTCCATTATATATTCTAAATGTTTTTATTTCTGTTCTTGGGAGTTATTTTTGCATAGTAATTTTATATTTTGCAAAATTGCCAGATTGCTTTTGGTTGAGTTAGTTTTCCATTGGTTTTCTAGGGGCTTTTAGATATGCAACTATATTATCAGAAAATAGTTTTACCTTTCATTTTTCATTTTATATGATTATTTTTTCCCTTAACATGAGTACAGTACCAAATTGCAAGGCAACAATAGCATTCTTGCCTTGTTCTTAACCTTAGTATAAATGACTAGTGTTTGGTGCATTTGTGTATCATAGACTCTTACCAATTTTCTTTTTCTTTTGACGAAAATAATTTTTTAAGCTTTTCTTCTATACTAATGTCAGTTTTGGCATATTGTTATTTTTTAAGAAATTAAGATATTTTATATATTTTAAATTTTTTGTCGAAAAATGGACTCTCAATAATTTTACTATGTTGCATCACTACATTCCTTTTATTTTTATGTTTTCCTGTATTATATAATTGTTATTTTGTATATTTGTACTTCTTTCCTTATTAGATTAATTAGTAGTTTCCCTATTTTGCTCTTCTCCCCAAAATAGGATTTTAATCTATCAGTAAGATGCAGTATGGGTTTTTTGGTACTCGATCACAATTTATCATTCCCTTAGCAGTACTTCATTTTGTTGTTGTTGTTTTTAGCTAGTTTTTTCTTTAATATAAAATTTACACAGTTTTCTCATTTTTTTTTATTGGTTTGAATGTTTAGGTGTTTTTCTGTAATGTGTGTGTGTGTGTGTGTGTGTATGTGATGCATGCCCCTGAGGATCAACCCCACGGCCTTGAGCATGTTAGGCAAGTATTCCAGCATTGAGCTATACCCAACCCTGATCTCTACTTTCAAAAATATCCCATGTATTCTGACATGTGATGATGGCTCCATTTTTATTTTAAAGAAATTCTTCAATTTCTGTTTGCATTTGTCCTTTCATCAAAAATTTACTTACTAGAACATTTTTTAATTGACCTGTAAAAATGCCTTTTTATTTTGGAATTTTATTTTAGTTTCAATTTATAGTGTCTCATAATCAGTAATATTTCTATTTTATAAAGTCTACTGATATATTTTTGTGCCCAAATACGTTTTTGACAATGCTTCCATTTTTTGAGAAGATATAGTTTCTATTATCTTATTTAGTACCCTTAAATCTGATTATTTAGATTTTTTTATTCTTGCCTATTTTCTTAAATCCACTTAGCCTGTCTTATACTGAAAGTAGTATATAAGAATACCCTGTAAGTATTGTTTTCATATTTTTCTCTCTCTGTAGTTTCTGCTTTATTACATGAGACACAGGTATTCATAATTGTTGAAACTTTATTATGAATTGCAGCTTTTCACAATATAAATCACAATTCTCTGTTTTACTTGAAACATTTTGGCCTTAATTCTTTTTTTTTCCCTGATATCAGGAGGACTGCAATCTCTACCTCATTATTTTCATTTACCTGCCCTTTAAATTTAACTTTGTTCTTTGAAACACTAAAATTTTGTGCTTAATTATTTTTATATAAATATATCTTTGGGTTTTGCTTTTTTTTTTTCTAAAAAAAAGTTGTTTTTGAAAGAGAATTAAGTTTTTTCACTGGTATTGATAATGATTTATATATTTAGACTTGAATTCTATCATTATTTTAGTTATAATTACTGTTAAATCATTATTGTTTTTTGTACTTTGTTAAAGATATCTTTTTTTCTTTTTGGTATTTATGTTAGATCAAAATTTTGTTTTAGTGGTTATATTTTTTAATACCGTAATCTCACTTTTTTCTTGCTTAAACTTTTTTTCTTTCCTTTTGCAGTTATGGAGCTCAAACCCAGTGTCTCACACTTCTTGTTTAACCCTGAAATTTAGTTAGTTTTTTTTTTTTTTTTTTTTTTTATTGTACCAGGGTTTGAACTCAGGGGCACTCAACCACTGAGCCACATCCCCAGCCCTATTCTGTATTTTATTTAGAGACAGGGTCTCACTGAGTTACTTAGCAACTTGCCATTGCTGAGGATGGCTTTGAACTCATGATCCTTCTGTCTCAGCCTCCCAAGCCACTGGGATTACAGGATGAGCCACCATAGCTAGTTATTTTTAAGTAGTATTCTTGACTTATACCTATTATCTACTCAACAGTTAATAATCTTATTTTAGTTTCTGCCTTTCTTTGCCTTTTGTTTCATTTTATAGTTGCTTCTTTTTCTTGTTTGAACATATAATGCTTACATTCTGACTTTTTCCTCTTATCTGCAATGTTTTAACAATTTCCTCATCACTTTTTGGTTACATAAAGCTCATTCTCTACTGGTTTCCTCAGAAGGTCATATAGGCTTAGAATTCCCTAAAAGACTTCATATTCCAAATTGTTTTTCTAAAGACTTCTTCACACATGAAGACAGTTATTTGTACATTAAATTCTTGGCTCATACATTAAATTACTTGGAATTACAGCTCCAATATTGCCTTGCTTTTAATACTGTATTTAAGAATTCTGACTTCAGCCTAATTTATTTTTTTGTTCTAGGTTATTTGACCTTTTTCTCTGAAGGCCTCGAAGGTTTATCCGTCTCAATACTTAAAATCTAATAGTTTAAGTAAAATATATCTCAATATTTATTATTTGGTTGAAGCTTTACCAGTAGAACCATGGAATATATAGACTACATTTTTTATTTCTAAAACTTCATCTTGAATTATAATTTAACACTAAATTTTTTATTTTTCCCTTTCTTGAAAGACTCCATCCATGTAGTACAACTACTTTGTCTGCTTTGCAATGCAACCATGTTGCCTATGACCTGTTTCATTCTTTTATTTTTCTCCAAAACTGTCTTTAGAGTTTTATTATGATCATTTTCTCTTGAGGTCTTTTGTACTTTCATACTTGCATTTGATGTGTTTGTTTATTTCATCTATTTTGGAGTTCATTAAATTATTATTTTATGTTTTTTTTTGTTTCACCCATTTTTATTCTATATTAAATTTCTAATTCACAGTGTTTTAAAATACCCAAATGCCAGCATGTGAACATTTCATTTATACTGAGATGTTTGGAGATGGCTTTTCTCTATTTATTTATTTACTTAATTACTTGAGTAGAGATGTTTCATCAGCTGAGATGTTTTTATTTGCAGTTTTTATTTCCCTTATAGCAATTTTATATGGAGTTATTTTTTTCTAATTCTTAGTATTTTATAGGTAGTGTTCATAGGTAAAAATACTTTTTATGTTATTTTACAAAAATAGTTTTTTTTTTTGTACCCAGGATTGAACCCATAGATGCTTACCCACTGAGCCATATCCCTAGCCCATTTTTATATTTTATTTAGAGACAGGTTCTCACTGAGTTGCTTAGGGCCTCATGAAGTTTCTGAGGCTGACCTTGAACTTGGGATCCTTCTGCCTCAGTTTCCCGAGCCCCTGGGATTACAGGGTGTGTCACTATGTCCTGCCAAAAATAATTTTTAATGAAAAATTCTTCTTTTGTTTCTGTAGTATCCTTAATGTTATCCCATTACATCCTTTTCTCCTTACCTGCCCTGTCTGCAATAGTCAGTACCCCACCTCTCTTGATCAAATTATTTTCCAGTACAAATGTTGGGCTTTATTTTGAGTTGATTCAATGTGTTTCTTCTAATTTCCATGTCATTTTCTTTTATTCATGATTCTCTCAAACTTTCCCTCTTCAGTTCTATGCACTCTCAAATGTTTAGTGTCATTAGGAGCTCTCATCTTCCACAAACAATTGGAAGATCATAGAATTTTTCTCTGTGTCTAAGTCATGTTAATGATATAAGTCAAGGATATTATTACTTGCTCTTTTTTAAATTTGGTATTTTCTTATGAAGCTACATGAGAAGATTTAGAATCAAGCAGTTAATATTATCCTCTGGACCTGGAAATAGACTTAGCATTATTAATAAGAATAATGAATTCTTTATGTACTAAGCTTTGGATTAATCAATAGCTAGATCTCAGCAAACTCTTTTATACTCTCCAAAATTCTACACTAGGGAGGAAAATTTTTGTGAATATGACGTTGACTGCCTAAAATAAAGTTGGTTTCTTATTTTGAAATAATAAGTCAACTAAAAAAATCGGATTAAATATTAGTCCCTTGTTCTTAAAGAAGAGGAAAAGAGTAAATGATTATGACACAAAATTTTTCAATTTTGTTGTTATAATAGGTGTGATTTAAACCACTGAGAAACATATGGTTTTCCACACAGGTGTACAACCTGCTTCCAAACGTAGAACCATATGGTTATTTCTACCATGGTCTCAACCTAGATGATGGCAAGGTGAACCCTTGCATTCCTCAGAAGAATATGTTCTACAATGGTTTGTATTATATGCCTATAAACAACTATGGAGATGGAGACATCTATGATATTGTCAGGGTAAGACCATTGAAGATTTTACAAAATATTTTATCTCAATTTTAATTTTAGTATTCATAATGTCTGTTTAATTGTTTCTCACCTAATTTGAGATTTAGTTTCAGTAATTTGCTAATACAGTATTCCAAACTTGTCTTATATAAAATGAGACATTATTTGTTGAGTTTTCTCTTTTCTGTTGAAAATATTTTGCTGAAATTATAAAGCTTCAGGTTAGAAGTAATGAGATAGTCACCCAATATATCACCCAAAAAATATTATGCAGAAAAAGTCAAATCAAGAGGCTAAAATATAGTCTGGATTCCATATATAACTAGGCTACAAAATAGCTGTGCTGAGGCTTTCATGAAAGGATGTGTATAATAGAATCACAGTTGTATAAGAACAGGGCTATTGAATCAGACAGACGTTAGCTCAAGTCCCAACTCTTCAATTTACTCAGTGTCCATTGTGTGTATGTGCGTGGGGGGTGCTTTTTCTGTCAATTAGCTAGTGCTGATTTCATGAGTAATATTGAATAATGATGTATAACACTTAGCAAAATGGTAACACATAAAAATAATAATTATTATAATTTTTCCTATAAATTAGGAGTTTTCCCTAAGTCAAATAGAGTGGTGACACCTATGACCCCATACTCTTGCTAGCACAGAAAATATGCTTATTTAAGATCTATTTATTACTACAATACTATAAGCCTTTTGTATGTCTTACATGAAAGGAATGAACTTTCTGTTTGTTTCTTTTCTTTCTTTCTTTTTTTTCCTGTTTGTTTCTTTAAAAGGACATGGGTCTGAAAGCCTTTACCAATCTCCATTATCGGAAACCAGAAATATGTTCAGAGGAGAATAATCTGCCATTCCCTAGGCCTGTCTATCTAAAAAGAGGAGAGTATGCATTGATGCAAAATGCTCCAGCTAGAAGTGCATGTGCGTAATCTAGATATTCATAATGACTCTTAAAATTAGGTGTATTGGGGATAAAACCACAGAAAATTTGGAATTTAAGTGTGAATATTAATGTTTTGGGCTATAACTAGACACCCTAAAGTTCAGTAAACAGAATAAGACAGGCCAGAATATTATTATTATTTTTCTGGCTATAGGGAATAATTGTCTTTAGATATGAGAGGAATTTTATTTTTATGGTAGAACAAAAGAAGTGTATAGGATCAGGCAGTGTGTGGTGATGTGTGAGAGGATAGTCATTATAAATGAGTATGACAGAGGAGAATGAGATCCCTTATGTGGCCATCATACCTTTATTATATAAAGAGAACAAAGTGCAGAGTCAAAGGCAGAAGGTATTTTATTTTAGCTTATTTTTTATTAGTTCATTATAGTTATACATATATTTTTTGGCTATAAGGAATAATTGTCTTTAGATATGAGAGGAATTTTATTTTTATTGGTAGAACAAAAGAAGTGTATAGGATCAATCAGTGTGTGGTAATGTGTGAGAGGATAGTCATTGTAAATGAGTATGATAGAGGAAAATGAGATCCCTTATGTGGTCATCATACCTTTATTATATAGAGAAAACAAAGTACAGAGTCAAAGGCAGAAGGTATTTTATTTTAGTTTATTTTTTATTAGTTCATTACAGTTATACATATATTGGGGTTATTTTGACATAATCACATGTGAATGGAATATAATTTCTTCCACTTCAGACCCCAGTTCTTCCTATTTCCATCCCTTTCATGTTGGCCATTTATACGTATTCTTTTGAGAGGTTTTTGCTTTGTTCTTTTGCCCATTTATTAATTGGGTCATTTGGGTTTTTATTTTTTTGTGTGTGTGTTAAATTTTTTGAGTTCTTTCTATATTCTGGATATTAATCCCCTGTTGGAGAATCCCTTGTTGATTCTTGTCCTTAACTCTATTTTAATGATAAATTAAATTTATTGATTTATGTATGTTGAACCAACCTAGCATCCCTGGGATGAAACCCACTTGATCGTGGTATATTATCATCTTTCTATGTTATTGAATGTAGTTTGCTAATATTTTATCAGGGATTTTTGTATGTATGTTCATCAGACATATTGGTCTGAAGTTTCATGGAATAATTTGAGAAGTATTGGCATTAGTTCATTTTTAAAAGTCTGATACAACTCAGCTGAAAATGCAGCTAGTCCTGGGCTTTTCTTTGTTGAAAGGCTTTTAATTGCTGCTTCAATCTTATTGCTTTATATTGGTCTGTTTAGGTTTTCTATAACCTCATGGTTCAATTTGGATAAGTCGTATATGCTTAGACATTTGTCAATATCTTCTGGATTTTCCAGTTTATTAAAGTATAACTTTTTAAAATAATTTCTAATAATCCTCCAGATTTCAGAAGGATTGGGTGGTATCATTTTTCATGTCAGATTTTGTTGATTTGGGTCTTTTCTCTCTTTTGGTTAGTCAGGCTAAAGGGTTATCAACCTTGTCTATCTATGTCAGTCTCATGTTCTGAAGGCAGAAATATTTTAATTCCTGGATAGCCATAGAGCTGGTTTCAGAGATATGTGTTCCAATACCAGTCCATTTCCAGTTAGAAGGACTATAAGTACAAAACCAGGAAATAATCTTGGATGATTAATATAAGTATGCAGATTTCTAATATAGAAATATATTCAGGGAAGCAAAATAGAACAAGTCCACCATAATAGAAATGAAATCAAAGCTGTATTCCCAATGCATCTGAGAGGACTTGAATAGCATTCCTTAAATCCCTCTGGCCTCGAATGGAGATTAGTCTAGTGATTAAAGTGGGGCTGATTCTGGAAATGGGTGTTGGAAGTTTCACCTGAGGAAAATTAAGGGCCTGAAGACTTTATGTAAGGATAGGTTGAATGAGTATGTAAGAGGCCTTATAAATTCTAAAAGTTGAAACCACTTTGAAGTCTGGTCAAGATGTCTACTCTTACTAATGGATTAAACCATATTTAGTGATCTTTATCAGAATGTCTAAACTTTTCTTTATCCATAATTAAAATATATGGAAACCCAAAGCTATTCTTTTAAATACTTTCTCTCTTAATCATTCATTTATTAATTCACTCAAGAAATATTTATTGAATCTGAGTACTGAGTGTATGCTGTAAATACACTGACTTAATCTCTGCTTCTCTGGAATTTTTCTTCTAAGAGGGAAGTATTACAATTAACAAGGTATTTACAAACACTGGGAAATAGTGCATTAAATGGAAATATATAACTTTGAATAGACGAAACCTAAATTTCTCAAGATCCTATGAAATGCTCCTAGGGGAATAATATACGGAGACCTGAAAGATAGATGATACTGTATCACAAAAAAGAGAATGATATTTCAAGTAAAAAGGGAACTACTATAAAAGATGAATTAAGAAGCCCTGCTTGAGAATAGCAGAAGGTGAGCTCAAGGCAAGAGCTCAAGCCCAGCTGAAGCAAGAATGATAAGCAAACAGATCATGAAAACCTTGCAGGGCGTTTAAAGAGTTTAGAATCCATTCTAATTCAATATACCATTAACAAGCTTTAAGCAGACAATGTACTATGTGTTTTAAAATGATCTCTATGAGAAACAATAAAAGAGGTAAATAGGGAGCCTACATCTTGGGAACAAATTTTTACTCCTCACACTTCAGATAGAGCCCTAATATCCAGAGTATACAAAGAACTCAAAAAATTAAACAATAAGAAAACAAATAACCCAATCAACAAATGGGCCAAAGACCTGAACAGACACTTCTCAGAGGAGGACATACAATCAATCAACAAGTACATGAAAAAATGCTCACCATCTCTAGCAGTCAGAGAAATGCAAATCAAAACCACCCTAAGATACCATCTCACTCCAGTAAGATTGGCAGCCATTATGAAGTCAAACAACAACAAGTGCTGGAGAGGATGTGGGGAAAAGGGTACTCTTGTACATTGCTGGTGGGACTGCAAACTGGTGTGGCCAATCTGGAAAGCAGTATGGAGATTCCTGGGAAAGCTGGGAATGGAACCACCATTTGACCCAGCTATTGCCCTTCTTGGACTTTTCCCTGAAGACCTTAAAAGAGCGTACTACAGGGATACTGCTACATCGATGTTCATAGCAGCACAATTCACAATTGCTAGACTGTGGAACCAACCCAGATGCCCTTCAATAGATGAATGGATAAAAAAAATGTGGCATTTATACACCATGGAGTATTATGCAGCACTAAAAAATGACAAAATCATAGAATTTGCAGGGAAATGGATGGCACTAGAGCAGATTATGCTTAGTGAAGCTAGCCAATCCCTAAAAAATAAATACCAAATGTCTTCTTTGATATAATGAGAGCAACTAAGAACAGAGCAGGGAGGAAGAGCAGGAAGAAAAGATTAACATTAAACAGATACATGAGGTGGGATGGAAAGGGAGAGAAAAGGGAAATTGCATGGTAATGGAGGGAGACCCTCATTGTTATACAAAATTACATATAAGAGGTTGTGAGGGGAATGGGAAAATAAACAAGGAGAGATATGAATTACAGTGGATGGGGTAGAGAGAGAAGATGGGAGGGGAGGGAGGGGGGATGGTAGAGGATAGGAAAGGTAGAAGAATACAACAGTTACTAATAGGGCATTATGTAAAAATGTGGATGTGTAACCGATGTGATTCTGCAATCTGTATTTGGGGTAAAATTGGGAGTTCATAACCAACTTGAATCTAATGTATGAAATATGATATGTCAAGAGCTTTATAATGTTTTGAACAACCAATAAAAAAAAATAAAAATAAATAAATAAAATGATCTCTATGGCAGCTATGAGGAAAAGGGGATTAGGATGTAGACTGCTTAAGAGTTTATGAAATTATGTAAATGTTAGTAAATTCAGGTGAAAGACAGTGGTGGCTTTGGATTACTATCAAAAGGCAGTAGAAATTTAGAAGTAAACAACTTACATGTCTAAGTTATTTTCAAGTTGTAAATAGATGACATTTGTAGGTTGATGAGTACTGGAAAATGCAGGGTAGGTAGGGATCAAAGATAATTCTGACTTGGGTAAATGGAGAGAAGCAGAGGGATACATAATGAATTTGGGACCAGTTATGTTTCAAATGCCTGTAAAGTATCCACAAGAAATGCATGCCCAGATGCATAAGTCTAGGGCTCAAGATAGAGTTTAAGTTGAAAGATGAGACTGAAGAGGCATCAGACTAAGTATTACAATTAAGTCATGCGTCAGGGTATCAATGGGGAAACAGTACATAATAGAAGACCTACAACGGAGTTGCTAGGAACAAATCAAGAATGAAGAGTTTTCATCCTTCAAAACAGACAAGAAAAACACTAGGATAAGGTATTGTGCAGGTTAACAGTAGTGCTTATTCGGGAAACAACACTGTTAAAGTATGTGAGATACAGTCTACAGACCACAAAGCTGAAAACCTGTTCTTGAGAATTATAAATACTAATGTCAGAGTTTATGAAATTAAATGTTAGTAAATTAAAATAAAACTAATGTGCTGTTTATGAATTTTAGCAAAGCTAATGTTAGCTAGTGGAATTGACAGGCATTGGTATGTCAGATGAGAAACTTAATTAAATCAGTAGACATTACTTTCTCTAAATTTGACTGTGGAAGAAAAATGTAGTCTTATTCTTTTTTATTTGTTATTGTTTTTAATGTAGAGGTTCAAATCTCAAAATGTTGATAGATTGAGATTTACCTTTATCAACAATGAGTACCAGGAGCAATATTCTGTGTTGCTTCACACACACTAAGTCACTCTGGGCATGTGTACTTCACATATTTTTATTCTCTTTAAATAATTCATTCTCTCTCTCTCTCTCTCTCTCTCTCTCTCTCTCTCTCTCTAGCTGTTGAGTTCACAGCAGATGTCAATTATGCGGAACAGGCTATAATTGAAACAGTAAGAACAAACTTTCCTGAGACATGGATATGGGATCTTGTCAGTGTTGAGTGAGTTTTTAACAGTTTTCTTTGTGTATCTTTATTTCTGTTTTGTTTTTCTTTTTATTCATTAGCTTATGCTCCTGGATATTTATAACTGTACCATATTTGTAAAATATATAGTATCATTCACTTATAAATACCAATCATTTTTTTTGTCTTTTCTTCTAGATTTTTTTTTCACCAAAGATTTCTCTTCTATAAATTTCATTCAGATAGATGTAAGCTGATTCTCTTAAAAAAAAAACAAACTAATGTGTTGTTTAAAGAATATAATCTTTCTAAGGTTAAGTTTTGTAGAAATCTAGCTCTCAAGATTTTTATCTAATGACCTTTCCAAGCACTACAACTCATTTTTTTTAACCTTAAATCAATATGCTTCTGCTTACTCTGCACTGAATTCAGGTTTTAGTTCAAAGAATGTGTTTTGGTAATCATCATTCCTTGCAGTTCCTCAGGTTTTGCAAATCTTTCATTCCTCATCCCTGATACCATAACCCAATGGGTGGCAAATGCCTTCTGTGTGAATGGTGATGCTGGATTTGGTATTTCATCAACGGTCTCCTTGGAAGCTTCTCAATCTTTCTTTGTTGAAATCGTTGCCCCCTTTTCAGTTGTTCAAAATGAACAGTGTGATTTGATCATCAATGTCTTCAGTTACCTGAATACCTGTGTAGAGGTAAGTTGTTCTCTTTTATATGGAAGCCAAAATCTAACAAAACTAAAAGTTTCTTAATATTCTTCTTCAACATCACTGTATTGTCTATACTCTCAAATGCAAAATGATACTATAAAGGAATAGACTTGGTTCCACATTCCTCAAACAAAAGCAATTGCCTTAACTCACAGCAATGATTTGTATAATGTTTTGAGAATAGCATTTCATAATTTTGCACATTTCCCCATATTTATCTTCTTACAAGAAGAGTCATTTGGTATCTTTTAATTTTGCTAACTTAAAACAAAGTCAGCCGGGCATGGTGGTATACACCTGAAATCCCAATGGCTTAGGAGGCTGAGGCAGGAGGATCATGAGTTCAAAGCCAGGCTCAGCAACAGCGAAACCCTGTCTCAAAACAAAATACAAAAAAAGTGTGTGTGGGGGGTGCTGGGGATGTGGTTCAGTGGTTCAGTGTCCCTGATTTCAATGCCTGGTACCTCCACCAAAAACCAAACCAAACCAAACCAAAACAAAACAAAATCAATAAAGCTGAATTGTCATAAGAAGAAAGATGGGATAATAACATTACAGTATTTAAGTTAATGAATCACTGTCTTGGTTCTTTTTTAGGTATCTGTTCAACTAGAAGCATCTCAGAATTATGAAGCCAACATCAACACCCTGAAAAGCAATGGCAGTGAGATTATCCAGGCTGGAGAGAAGAAAACATACCTCTGGACTCTGATACCTAAGAAATTGGGTCAGTAGCTATATATTCCTGCCAATCTTCCATGAGAAACAAGCCTTTTCAATAATCTGTTTTCCTTAAATTCTCTAAATAAATATTTTTTATTTTTTTTCATTATTCTGCATTAAAACTCTATTCTTGGGCTAGGGTTGTGGCTTAGTGGTGGAGTGCTTACCTAGCATGTATGAGGCACTGTGTTTGAGTCTCAGCACTGCATATAAATAAATAAAATAGAGGTCCATTGACAACTAAAAAATATTTTAAAAAACTCTATTCTTATCTAATTTCTGGTTGCTAATATATAGAGCAAAATCCCATTCACTTGCATACATATATAATGTTATTAAAATACAACATAAATGTTGCTGGGTAGGTGAGTATATGTCTCTAATCCCAGTTACTTAGGAGGCTAAGGCAGAAAGATTGCAAATTCAAGGACAATTTTTAAAAGGGGCCAAGTATGCAGCTAAGAGGTAGAACACTCCTGGGTTCAATCTCCAGT
Source organism: Marmota monax (assembly GCF_021218885.2). NCBI lineage: Eukaryota > Metazoa > Chordata > Mammalia > Rodentia > Sciuridae > Marmota > Marmota monax. The sequence goes on along the minus strand of NW_026692798.1, from coordinate 240,405 downwards.
TCCATAAAAAAAATTATAATACAAAAGCACAATATAAATGTTAATTTCTATAACATGACAAGTCCACACATCATATCCTAAATAAAGATCACGTTTTCATTCATTAATGTGCCTTATTTTTTTTCTTTTCAACACCCATCATTTATTCAAAATGTCATTAATATAAAAATTGTTTTTCAATCACAGTGACCAATTATTGGAATTTCTTGGACATTTCTTGGAATTTACTAAATATGTGACAAGATATCAAAGACACTGAACACTTGAGTGAGGACCAAACACTGAAAAGGCTTTTGTCTCAGGGCATGTGTTATCTGTAGCATAGGAAACTAAATTTAGAAGTATCTTGTTGAAGATATAAGGAAGGGTGAAAGCTAAAAATCACAGTAAAAATTCTAGATGTGATGTGCATAATACTAATTATGAGTAATTTTTTTAGAGGTAGAAAGAAGTTTTTTTTAATTTCCTGTCTCATATTCATTGTATTATTATTATTATTATTATTATTATTATTATTATTATTATTGCAGCAAAGAGTATATTTATAAGATCATTTTTGTTTACTGATATTAATGTGCCTTGGATTATTTTTTTATACAATATTTAAACTTTGTCAATTTTTAGCCTATGCAAAGTCTTCAAAATTTTTACTTTGAAATTTATTTATAAATATTTTCATATAGGATTTTGAGATGGGTGAAACAAAATTTACCACATTATCTTTTCCAGGCAATGGAAGAAGCCAATTAATTTGCTCTGAACAGTAATATAATAATCATCTACTCCAAGATATGATTCAAAGATTCTAACACTTTCTCATTGTGCAAGGAACTGATGGTAGACTTAAATTGTATTTGGGAATATTTTCCAGGTAAAGTGAATATCACTGTGATTGCTGAGTCCAAACCAAACAGCGCCTGCCCAGGTGAAGCAACTGAGCAGCAAAATCTAAACTGGAAAGACACTGTGGTCAGAAGCTTATTAGTAGAGGTGTGTACCTGAAAACTATCAAGCTCTTTCTAATAAGAATAGATACTGTCGAAGAGGCTAAATAAGAAAAGACATTCTTCTTGAAAAGAGTTAATTGAGCAAAGTTACTTTTGATAGAAAACAGTCCATTTTAAATGAGTTAAAATATAAAAGTCTTTCTTTAATTAATACCTTAACCAGGATAGTGAAACTTACAGATTTTGTAATTTTTTTTATTCAATCCTGACTTATCAGGCTTTCTATGTACCTACGCCCCCTCCCCTCTCTTTTTCAACTGATTCTCAAATCCAGAAGACAAATCTACTTGCCCTACACTCCTGAGCAGTTCCTGTCATCCTAAAAAAAAGTTGATATCACATTTCTAAGCATGTCCCTACTCTACAAAACACTCATCTGTCTGCTGGAGATGCAGGACAGGATCAGAGGAGTTTAGAGTGTCATCCAATGACACAAGGTTGTCCTTGTTCAACCAATAAGAACAGAGAGTCCAAAAGAGTAGAGCTAATGTACAATGACATTTAGATATGTGTGAAGGGGACATGAACAGATCTGAAAAGGTAGACATTACCAGCCAGGCCTAAGTGAGACAATGATTTACTGCTTTTCCTTTGTGAAAAGATGATGCAGACTCATTATCTTGTGTTTCCTTTTGTTTACTCTTTGATAGCCGGAAGGTGTTGAAAAGGAAATGACCCAGAGTTTCCTTATCTGTACAAAAGGTAAGAAGTTATTTTAGGTGGTGAATTAGTCCTAAAGAAAATTTATCAATGGGGTCAGTTTATTGTATAAATTTAGCAAACAATATATATATATATATATATATATATATATATATATATATATATATGCAGTTTTTTAGTTCACCTGTGGCATTGTTCTTCCTCAACCTGTTTTTCTTAATCTTATGTATGCTTGACTCCTTTTTATTATGATTATCACACGGTTTTGGTCATTGAGAAATCAGGATTATGTTTACATAGCACATAATATAACCCTTGCTTTTGTACTCTTAGTATCAAATAATACATAAATATATCACTAATCCTCAATTGCCTTCTTTATGGTCCTCAGGAGTACTATTTTACCTGGACAATGGTGATCTGATTTTAATATTTAACCAGAATCTTCAAGCTGTACTTTTTATATGGACTGTTTTAAATATCTTAGTCAGAAGTTTTTGCATCTTTACTTTTTACTGAAGTATGGTTTAGACACTAAACTCATGCCAAATGGGTGCTACTAAAAAACACAGAAATATAGCATCTTCTGAAGATATTACTATACTAAACTAGACCAAACCCTTGATTTAATTTCATATAACAAGCAATTTATAAAATGAAAATAAATAATGAAATCGGTTTCTAATGTGTTTTTAAAATCTATTACTTATGAAAAGAAGTTTTCACATTATTTTTTATGGATGTTTTCTTTTTAGGTGCCAGAGCCTCTGAGGACATAGTTTTGGACCTGCCAAATGATGTAATAGAAGGCTCAGCCAGAGCCTTTGTCACTGTTGTGGGTAAATAGATTAAATTTTGTTTCATGATATTTGACAATCTTGGTTGAGGTGAATTTCCTAAAATAATAGAATGGAGAGATTTTCCTAAGCTATCAGAAGAAATTATTGTTTAGGTCTTCCCTTGTTTGTTTCCATAGGAGATCTAAAGGGATTATAATACCATTCCCAAACCATGTGCTGCCAAGAAACATTAGTTCTGGCAGATGATCAGGGGTGCTGGGATTTTCTAGTAGAAGGAAAAATCTATTTTATAAAAGGAAAAGTTCTTGTCTACCATCAACACCCTTTGGAGAGAGAAAGATTACAGTTTATACTTCATAGGATCAGTTTCTCCAAAACAAACAAGCAAAACATGCTTTCCTAACTTCCTATTTTCTCTGGTTAAAGAGATTTTCTGAAATATTTTTCACAGAAGAAATCCCTTTAATTCTATCTGTGTTAGTCAGTTTTTTTTTGTCACCATGGCTAAAATACTTAACCAGGAACAACTTAGAGGAAAAGTTTATTTGGAGCTCACAGTTTGAGAGGTTTCAGCCTATAGACCGCTGATTTCATTGCTCTGGGTGAGGCAGAACATCATGCTGGAAGTTATGGTGGAAGAGTTAGGCTCACCTCATGGTAGCAGAACCAGAGAGGGAAGAGGGGAAGGGAAGACATGACAAATGCATCCTGCCAGGGCACATTTCCAGGGACATACCTCCTCCATGTATGCTTCACCTGCCTACATTTACCAGTCTCTTTAAATGGATTGATTAGGTTACAGCTCATAAGCCAATCATCTTGCCTCTGAATATTCCTGTATTAACACAGGAGCTTTGGGGGATACCACATAAATAAACCATAGCACTTCTCTTCATATCCATCTACCTGGAATTACTTTATTAAATTTTTTTTTGTTTCTACATTTTAAACTCAAAGTGATTTTCTAATTCCCCTATGCCTTTTTAAAATATTTATTTTTTAGTTGTAGTTGGACACAATATCTTTATTTTATTTATTTATATGTGGTGCTGAGGATCAAACCCAGGGCCTTGCATGTGCTAGGCAAGCACTCTACTGATGAGCCACAATCCCAGCCCTTCCCCTATGCCTTTTTAATCTTTGGCTATTCATGCTGAGACGGCAAGAATAATTGATAGGACTTTGTGTTTTTCCTGTTTCCACAGGTGACATTCTAGGAGTTGCAAAGCAGAATCTGGATAATCTTGTCCAAGTGCCTTATGAATCTGGAGAGCAGAATATTGCCCTTCTATCTTCTAATACCTATGTCCTTGACTACCTGAAATTTACTGAACAATTAACAGAGGAATTTAAATCTAAAACTTTCTTTCTCTTATCTAATGGTAAGATGACTTAAGTAATTTGTGCCCGTAGTTAGTCAAATTGATTGCTAATAACATCAAGAAGTCATAAAGCTGTAATTATACACTTGTCTGGTGGAGCAAAAGTGAATCTGAATCTAGCCAGTCTGAGTCTTAGGTATGTTTTCTCTTTGACTTAAAAATTTGTGTGGGCATTTAGCTTCATAATCTAGTGCTGTAAAGATTCAAATTATAAATTAATTTATTTTAATGCCAAATGTTTTGACAGATTACCTTGTTTATTGTTGTTGTTAATAATAGATGTAAATGATTTATATTTCATCTCCTGGATTTGCTTTCCAGTTGTGTTTAATTGTAGTATTGAGATTTGTAGGCAGAAAGGGGCATATAATGTGATATTAAGGAAGCATGTGCTATAAAGGAAAAATCCAAGAGCATAATGGCTTTGTTTTACCTTTTTTTCAGAAAGGTAAAACCAAATAAAGTAAAATCATCTTTAAGGGAAAAGTATGGATTAGTAAGCAAAATGATGAGACAGTTATTAAGCTAGGCATTTTTCCCAGGAGACTTATTTGCCATAAAAATGCATAGGAAAGAAGTTATTTATTCCCCATATGGATAGAGTATCCAACTGTGAGAAATTAAAATAAGAAGTATTCATCATTCTAGTATTTTTTGTCTAAAAAATAATTTCCTACTACATTGTATTTTAGGTTATCAAAAGCAGTTGTCTTTTAGAAACTCTGATGGTTCATATAGTTTGTTTTGGCAGTGGAATCGGAAAGGAAGCATATGGTGAGACAACAATTTTATTTTCTATAATATAGGAATTACCTGAGGAGGGCTTAAAAGGAGGCAAGGGAGGATTGAGTTCAGTGTAGTTTTTCCAGCAAACTAGATTTCAAAGTGAATTTACAGAGAAGAATCAGATAAAACCAAATTATTTGATTATTCTAATTCTCATGTGACAATTTGCCTATAGTCTCATATAATTTGCTTAACAGCTTGATCATTTCATGATAATCTCTATACTTGTACAGTTGGTTAACTTCATGGAAAATGGCACATTCTACTCTACATTTCTCAGCATTCCCATTTAGATTTAAGAAAGTGATCCTGATGACGGCAGTTTTGTCTCCATGTACATATAATCTAACAGACTGTATAGCAAGACCTTTGAACTTAAACAGGCTAAAAACTACCTGCTCTAACTTATACAGATTGTTTTTCATAATATTTTACTAACACCAAAGAAATAGCCACTATCAATCAACATTGGTTGCCCTCAATATTAGCCAAGGTGAACGCATCCATCACCCAAAGGGAACAACAGTGATGAGTTGGCTGGGGAGCTGACATCATCATTTCTGTTTTTATCCAACTTTTGCTTTGGCCGTCCACATTACAGGCTCACTGCCCTTACTTTTAAGACATTGGAGAAAATGAAAGAATATGTATTTATTGATGAAACAGTTCAAAAGCAGAGTTTAATCTGGCTTTCAAGCAAACAGAAAAGCAATGGCTGCTTTGAAAATGATGACAAGCTGTTCAACAAAAAGGTGAGGAACTAATAGCAGAGACGTTCCTTGTTCCTCTGCCTACCTGTTCCTTCTCTTACCTCTGGCCTACTGTATCTGGAATAAGATCACTTGGTAGGGGGAATGTTATGCCTTCTGAATCGTCTGTAGTCACAGGCCTGTGGTGTCCTGGTCAACAGCATGGTTCCTGTTGTATGCACATTTAACCATAGCCAGGATACAACTCTTCCCAAATTTCGCATACATTATTAAGTCCTTAGTCCTTCCATTGTCAATCCTTTGCTATAAACAAATTGAAAAGAGGATAGAGAGGAAGAGAAGAAAACTTAGAGAGCAAATCTCAATAAGTTTGGAGCCAAAGAACATTTTAAAGGAAAGGGAGAGCTTTGAGAGTATGAGAAATTTAAATTTGTACCTATTCATGGGATCAAGAAATCTCAGGGGACAGTATCGAGTAATTATCATTGTTTCAATGAGGAAGGCTATTCTAATACCCTCTCAAGGAATTATGAATTGGTCAAATACCTATAATGTAAATGAGGTGAAGTGTGTTCTTGGCAGGACTCACTTTTTGCCCTTTCCTGCCCACATTTAGGTAAATCACTAAGCATTCTTCCTTCCTTCTTATTTCTGTTCTTTGAAGATAGCTATCCATCTCTTCCCCATCATGTGTCTCCTCTAAACTTTGTTTCCCTTTGGATGCTTGAAATCTCCTACCCTGATATGTTAGCATAACCTAATAGCTCCTAAAAAATTTCCTGGGCTTTTCGTCTGTAACATTACTAATAACCACTCTTAGTTTTGGAGTGAGGACTATAAATTTAATCATTACAAAATATGGATGAATAGTAACTCCTTATGAAATAGGACAGAAGAGTCTGGACACCCAATGAATTTTCAAGAAGCAGGTTTATTGGCTGTAGCTGTCCAGTCAAGAGTATGACTCATGCCTGAATTCTCCTCTAGACCAAGAGTCTAGAAATTCTTGGAACTTTATACTTGTTGAATCCCAACACAAAGAAAAGACCACCAACTACAATTTTTAATCAAATTAAAGCAAGCTTGTATTTGTGTACACAAAGGGAGTTGATCAGCAGCTGTCTCCCCTAACATAGGCTGGAAACCAGCCCCCAGCTCTCCAGGAACGAGGTTTTATAGCACAAAAAGTTGCAAAGGTAGGTGCTTGGGAACTTACAGATAATAGGATTTTGACAAACATAATATAAAGACAGATAGTAGGTTAATGATCTACAAGGCATGATATTTCAAGGTAGGGAGTAAATTCAGATCCCAACATCAGAATTTATGAGGCACCGCTGAGGTTTCAGAAAGATCTGTTATCTGGTCAGGGGAGCCAGGATTTATGAGGCACCACTAAGGTTTTATAGAGAGGGTTGTTTCCTGGGCAGGGAAAACCAGGCATTGGTGAGTTCAAGGCATGGGCAGGAATTCCAAACAAGTTTAGAAATCGCAGTAATTTATAGTAAAAGAGAAATTAACTTTTCAGGATTTTGTGACGAGATGGCTCCCAATCTTAAGATGGAATTAGGCTGGGTTCATCAATACCCAGTTCAAAATTCTTTGAACTTTATACATTGGCATTTTACATTTTTGTGGAGGTCTACATAAAATAACTTTTTTATTTTGAGTTCTCAGAAAGTGCTTTTTAGGCCAGACAGAGGTTTTAAAAGTTTTTACCAAGAAAACAGAGAAATATACTTTTGTGTCACAAGCTTGACTCTAAATTTGTCATACCTTTTGTGTGCAAACCTGGCTTTTTACAAGAAAGAGGAAACTTCAAACCACAATTCCTTTTACAGACATTTTGCTGATACTATTTGTAAAAATCTTTCTGACAAAAGGAGAAGCTTAATTATGGTCAGGGTCTTTTGGGTGGGGGTACCTGGTCTACTTCACTTAATGGTATTTAACTTCTTCTTTTTTTAAAATGGTGCTTGGAATTGAACCCAAGGCACTGTGCACGCAAGACAAGCATTCTACCAAGTGAGCTATATTCCCAACCTGGTATTTAACTTTAATGCAGTTTATTTTATATTACCCTCTTTAAGTTACTCCAGGACCCTTAGGAGAAGAGTTATTGTTCCTACATAGAAAAATCAATGACTTTTTAATGTTCTCTTTTAAACCACCTTCTCCACATCTTTCTTCTTATTGGATGTGTTACTGATCACTGCTTCTATTTGTGTGATCTTACCCAATCCATTCTCTATGCAGTATAGCTGGCCCTCTGTATCCAAGAGCTCCACATGTGTGGATTCAACCAGCCTAGGATTAAAAGTCTTTGGAGCGGAATGAAGGATTACTTCTGTATTGAACATGTACTAACTTTTTCCCATGTCATTATTCCCCAAACAATATAAGCGCTATTTATAGCAATGTAGAGCTATTTAGTATAGCAATTATATCATATTAGGTATTGTAAATATTTTAGAGATGATTTACATTATACAGAACCTAGGCATCCAGGGTTTTTTTTTTTTTTTCTTTTTTGGTATCTGCAGTGCATCCTGGAACCAATTCCCCATGGATACATAGGGATGACTGCAATTAAGTGTGTGTGTGTGTGTGTGTGTGTGTGTGTGTGTGTGGTAGATTATGAGAAAGAAAGATGCAAGAGAAAAATAAAAACGTGGCAGAAGAATGGTGATACCACTTAACTATAATTTAAATGTACTGCTAATCACATCTTACTTTGGTGTCCACCCTGTGCTATTATTTGCACCTTGAAAACTTTGTTCTTTTTTTCTTAGATAAAATGAGAGTTTTGTATTAGATCATTGGAACTCAAATGCCAGTCTGAATGCTATTTGCATCAGAATCACTACAGTACTCATTACAACTTATTTCCCTGAGCACCCATTTCAATTCATATTTCTGAGTTTTTAAATTATAATCTCTTGTGTGGATGCTAGCTTATTTAATGCTTGAGTTTCTTAGGGAACTTTTATACACAGTCAATTGCAAATTACTTGATTTATAGTTTTTTGATTTTTTTTTTAGTTTTACATTGTAAGACTCTACCTGACAACTGTTACCTCCTAATAATTTTGCATAGAGTTTTCACTGACTTTCTATTATACCCTATTACAAATTCTTTATTTGCTCTTTTCAAACTAATACCAAATAGTGTCAAATTGAGTCATATGAGTTTCTTGGAGTTCCTGCTTAATACCAGGCCACATAAATATCAGATATGCATTAAATATATTTAAAATTTTGTTATGTTTTATTTAATCATTACATTGGATCTTAATTGATTCCTGTTCAGATAGAATGGATATTAATTAGCAAGTTTAAAGTTTTTACATGTTTTGGTTTGAGGTTATAGCTTAGTGGTAGAACACTTGCCTAGCATATGAACCCTTGGGTTTGATCACCAGCATTGTGCGTGCATGCACACATGCACACACACACATACACATACACACACAATTGCATGTGTTCAAGTGTTTTATGAAAAAAGGATATTTGTGATATTTGTCCTGGTATTTCTTTCCACTTAGCTTCACTGCAGAAGAACAGCTGGTTTTTGGTTGTCTACTCTCTTATGTGACTCACTGTTGCTCTTTTTAGGGTGGTGATGAAGAGGACATTTTACTCACTGCATATATCGTTGGAGCGCTCCTTGAAGCTGGGCTCAATTCCACTGTATGAATTCTCATCAACTTCCAGTTTCAGCATCTGAATGTACATTAAATAGACTCTAGATTAAGAGTGGTTCAAAATTCTTGGAGGAAAACTGCCATATTCTTATTACCTAAATTTTGTTTCTCACATAGTAATAATAACATTACAAATGTATTTCAGTGATACTTTTGAAGTATATTACTTTTAAGTATATATGAATGAGTTTATATGCAAAATATATTTCAAAAATATACACGCATATTATATATTATATAATAATATATATATAATGAACAATGACTAGTTTAAATATCCAGCAAGCTTATACAATGTTGGGAATCATTTTAAAATATGTTTTTCCTCACTAGTTTCCTGTTCTGCGCAATGGGCTCTTTTGCCTAGAGGAGGCATTGGAAAGCGGTGTCTCTAATGGCTATACCCAGGCAATCCTAGCTTATGCTTTTGCATTAGCTGGAGAAAAAGAGAAAGTGGAAGCCTTATTCCAGATCCTGGATCATTCTGCTATAAAAACAAGTAAGTCATAACATTCAATTTTTCTATAGGAGATGATCTTTAAAACAACATGATGTAACTTAATACACAATCATTTCCTAACCCTGGCTTCACTAGAATGTTCCTACTGCGCTTAAGAAATTCAACTGTTTCCCTTTTTCTTTAAAGAATACTGTGTGTTTTAGATTCCCCTCTTTCTCTTTTCTTTTAGATTCCTCTCAAATGAGTATAGTAATGTAAACCAGGCACAGCAACCATGTTATATACAGTATCTTCTTCTGTTTTATTTTGGTTTTGGTTTAGTTTTAGCAGTTCTTGAGAGGAAACCCAGGGCCCATGCATGCTAGGCTAGTAATGTACCACTGAAATACATCAATAATCCATACTTATGAAACTTAAGCACATACCACTTTTGCCCTTACATAGTTACTCTTTGGAGTTATATTATTTTTCTAGAGCTATTAAACAAAAGACCACACTGACTTAAACAACATAAAATTATTTACTCACAGTTCTGAAGAGCAGAAGTCTAAGATGAAAAAGTCAATAGGTATACTTTTTTTACTTTAACTGGGCATCTCCCTGTCTTCACCTGGTTTCTCCTTTGAGTATAAGAATTCCTGGAGTTCCTTCTATGTCTCCAAATTTCTTATAAGAACATCAGATTAAATTTAATCCCACCCTAATGAACTCATTTGAACTTTATCTCTTCAAAGATCTCATATTCAATCACATTCTGAGGTCCCAGGAATTAAGACTTCAGTAGACGAATTTTAAGGAGGCATAACTCAACTCATAACAGAGGCCAAAAATGGAATTTTCCCCCTCCTTATCTATAAGTTCATAGGAACTTGTTTTTCAGACTATGTGAAAATTCATCCTTTTTCTCAGATAATGTGATATATTGGGAAAGAGAAAAGAAACCCAACACAGAAGAATCCCCATCCTATACTCCTTGGGCACTTTCTGGGGACAATGAGAAGACTTGCTATGTGCTGTTGGCTGTCATTTCCTGGAAAACTCAGGACCTCAGCTATGCTAGTGAGATTGTGCAGTGGCTGGCTCAACAGATGAACTCCCATGGTGGCTTCTCTTCCAGCCAGGTGATTGATGTGGGCCTGCCATTTATTACAAAAATGCAGAAGATGATATGCCATAAGAATCTAGATAGCAAAGATATTCACCAAAATTTACCTTCTAAGATGAAGAACATTAGATAATATATAAATCATCTTAGTCAACAATTATTTATGGGACAGTTATTGTACATCAGATACTCTATTAGGAAGTCTGTATAAACAAATGAATAAAATGAGCTCCATATGTAGGAATTTACACTAGTTTACAGCTCCAATTTAAACAGTAAAAGTAGAATGCAAGTCTAGAAATAATTTCTACTACAAGCATCAGAATCTCAGTACATTAGATATCTGATGACCCTGTAGTCAAAGTATATATCTATGAAGAAGAAAGATTTCTTTCTAATTCTATGCTCTAAACATTGAAAAAAGTAAATGATAAGAGTGGATAACAGGAGAAATCCATAACCATAAAAATAATGATTTCTTTCTTTCCCTAGTGGAAAAAAATGAAACTTCAAGGAAATATGATTTATTTATACACGAAAAATGTTCATTTCCCTCCTATTTTAGTCTCAGTTGTCATTAAAACCTTAGGCAGAGATTATATGTATAAATAAAATTATATCTATTATATTAAATATCATTTAAAACCTTTTAGAAAACTAAAATCAAATTAAGTTTTCTTGAAGACTGTCAAATGGCAACTACTTATACAAGTAAATATATTTTTTTATTGTTCAGGATATTGCTTCTTGATGTTCTGTTGACTGTTTTAGGGATATTTATATGAATTGATTGAAGATTTACAAATGATGACTAATATTGCCTCATTACAGAACTTGGGTCATTGCTTGTACTATTTCTGTGCAGGACACCATAGTCTGCCTTCTTGCCATAACTCGCTACATGAAATTAACCTTCTCTAGTGATCAAAACACCGTCACCTTTAGAAGTGAACAATCCAATGAGATTTTCCAGATCAACAATGATAACCGCCTACTGGTTCAACGTTTAGAACTAACAAAAGCACATGGACAATACACAGTAGATGTGGAAGGACACGGCTGCACATTTATCCAGGTAATAGAAATGAACCTAAGAAGACATAGAAAAATGTTTACCAGTGAACTGGCATCAGACCAATTGTTCAATTGTATATGAAGGGTTATTTTGCCATTTTGTATTGTTCTGTGATATCTCTATTCTTGCTCTCATACATGTTTTCTAATTAATAGCAGAAAATACAAGTTATTTTATGAAGAATCACTCACATATTTTTATGAGTTCATTTTAGCTATATATACTATTAGGGTTCATTTTGACATGATTTTAAAACCAAGGAATATAATTTGCTCTAATTAAGTTTCTTGTACTCAATACATTGTAATGGTTCCAATTTTCACTCTTCCAATGATGTAAACCCAACTCCAATTTCCAATCATGCAAAAGATGCTGTGACATATTAATAAAAAATATATAACAGTTTTTCTTAGTATGTATGTACATGTCAGTAAGTTCTCTGGGAGGCATACTGTGGAACAAATATTCAGAATTATAGGACATTTATCTTTATTTAACTAAATTATTAATTATTAATCTTTATTTTAACTAAAATATATCAGCAGTCTCTACATGAGTCTAGAGACTCACCCAGGTTCATAAACAGTGGTGTCATCTAGCCTTCTAGTTTTGTTAGTCTTTTGGCTATGAGAAGCAAATATATTGTAATTTAAATTTGCATTTATTTGATTATTTATGGTTATGAATATTTCTTTTTTATTTTGTTGGTTCTTTTTAGTGTACTCACTGTTAAGTCTAGATGGCTAGCAAAAGTTTCTTGAGGAATATTGTCATTAGAAAGTATTCTACCTTCAATAAATTTTGTTGTGAAAAATTTTGTGTCTGGAAGCTGAGGCTGTAGCTCAGTGGTAGAGCATTTGCTTAGCATATGTGAGGCACTGGGTTCGATCCTTAGCACCACATAAAAATAAATAAATAAAATAAAAGATCCATCTACAACTACAAAATATTTTTAAAAATTATATGTCTGATGAAAACTAAACCTGATTCCTTGATGATAAGTATATAAAATGCATTAATAATAGGCTTAGAGAACAGTTCCTTTCATTCTTAATACAGGATGAATTTTCTCATGATATGTCATCCTTTCTAGGCAACCCTCAAGTATAATGTGCCACTCCCTAAGGAAGCTTCTGGATTTTCCCTTTCCTTGGACATAGTAAAGAATAACTCCTCAGATACATTCCAGGCTAATTTTGATCTTACAGTGACTTTCAAGTAAGTGTTGCATTTTGATGTCAGCTCCCAGGTTGGAGAATAATAATATATAAAAAATAATTAAATAGAAGAGAAATAACAAAATATAAATGATGCTACCTGAGATAAGTTCACATGGTAGTGGTGGTGATAGTTCTGCAGAACAGTCACTTGCCAGCTTTGTGTACAGACACCACCATTTAGTACATCTTTAGCTAAATCAGAGCTAAGATTATGCAAGTACAGTTTGTACTCTGTGCAAATATAAATGGAATATTTCACCATGCTGATATTAACAGCAATGCTTTTATTTATTTATTTATTTATTTATTTTGTGTGTAATTATTTCTAATTTGGTACAATGGAGACAGTGTATTTTCTTCTCAAGACAGGTATAGGTGGCCCTACAGTGGAAATTCCACAAATTTTATTTTATACCTAGAAGAGCCAAATATTAGATTTCTACTTTTTAGAATGGAAAAAAAAACATCTTGAATTCAAATATGATTTATAGACACTAGAGAGTTTTATCATAAGTTAATGTCGAAAAAAATTATTTGGGGAGAGTGTACCTAGGATTTCTAAATGAAAAATCTCTTGAATACCACAGCCATGGAGTAAGTACATTGTGGAACTCTTAACTTTATGTCCCATTAATGCTTTCCAGAGGCAGAAACAGGTCTAGAATATGTGAGGGCATATGTGTACCAGAATACTGTCCTTCAAACTAAGATCTCTTCTACATGTTGTGCCGATCTAAGGTTAGCATGAGTATAAGTAATATAAGAGTATAAGCTTTACTTATAAGTTTTGACATTGAGATCTCAGGTGAACTTAAGAGCAGTGTTTAGGGAGAGTTTAGATCTAGATACTTTCTTATAGCTCTGTTGGTTTGTATCATCTCATTTATTATCACTCTGGTTGTACCAATTTTCAGATGTTTGAGGATAAATTTTCTAAGGTCTTTCTTCTTTAGCTTTTGCCTTTCCTCCAGACTTTTAGCCTATCAGTATTTATCCATCTTCCCCCTTTACTATGAATTAAGTCACATTTCTAAACTGATGTCTAAACTAATGTTGTCATTGTTTTAAAATTTAAGATATACTGGAATTCACAATAACTCCATTATGGTCCTTGTGGATGTAAAGATGCTATCAGGATTTACTCCCATCCTGACATCCATTCAAGAGGTAAACAGTTGAAATACAATCTTTTGGTACAGAGAAAATTACCCTTGTAAATAGATGAAATAAACCATTGGTTAGCAAACAAATCCATGTAATTTTTAACTTAAACATCCTCTTTAGAGTCCACATTTGTATTTTTGCTGTAACATAACTAGAGGGATGATGTTTTCAATTTGGAGCAATTCACAGTCATTTCCCCCCCCCCCCCATGGCTCATAGTATATTTGTTTGGTTCCTATGTGTGCTTATATAAACACCTCATAAATAATAACCTGACAAAATAACAACATGAACATACAATTTGGGAATGCTTCCCTCTGTGTTCTAATGTCTAACTCATCTTCCCTGCCACTTTCTTCTAAGCTTGAGAACAATGTCCAAATAATGAAGACTGAAGTAAAAAAATGACCATGTTCTTTTCTACATGGAAAATGTAAGTTCACAATAATTTATTTGTTTCATGCCTTTTATTGTTGTGTCTTCTGAAAGATTGTTGGGTGTTTCTTTTTCATATAGACATAAATTAGAGAGTTTACAAAAAATATGAGATATTAAATATCCTGTCCTACTGATCCTCTTCTCCCTGTTAACTGTAAAGTTGTTTAATTCAAGCTTTGGTTACCTGACTAGATAGTTCTCAAGTTTAGAATCTTCACCTCCCCATTTTTCATTCCTAACAACATCTGACATAGTCTGGTTACTGAGTAGAGATATATTTTACTCAGATTTTTCACCACGGTAACTAAAAGATCCGACTAGAACAATTTTAAAGGAGGAAAGTTTATTTGGAGGTTCACGGTTTCAGAGGTCTAAGTCCATGGAGAGCTGACTCCATCCCTCAGGGCTCAAGGTGAGGCAGAACATCATGGTGGAAAAATGTGACAGGTGGAAGCAGCTTACATGGTGATCAGGAGGTAGAGAGATAGTCCATTCACCAGATACAAATATATATACCCAAAGCCATCTCACAATTCCCACTTCCCCCACCCACACCCTACCATGTCAGTTACCAATCAGTTAATCTCTATTGGGGGATTAATTCATTGATTGGGTTAAGACTCTTATAACCCAATCATTTCTCCTCTGAACCTTCCTGCATTGTCTCACACCTGAGCTTTTGTGAGATACTCCACATCCAAACCATAACAAGATATAATTATTTCATCATTTGACTTCAATTCCAATGAAGGTGGAGATAATTTTTAAAATTCATTGAAATTGTATATATTTAAGGTGTACAGTGTGATGTTTCATATGTATTTGCTTAGTGAACTGAATGTTATGATCAAATTAATTAACACAATATCTCTTTATATAATTACCTTTTTGTGAAGATAACACTTAAGATCTATTAGCAAATTTTGAGTATACAGCAGAGTATTATTGACTATTGATCTCATACTTTAGATCTTTATAACTTATTCATTCTATATAACTGAAACTTAGTACACTTTGATTCCCTGACAACTACCATTCTGCTTTCTGCATCTGGGAATTTAACTTTTTATATTTTACTTCTAAGTATGATCATGCAGTATTATTTTCTTTATATGATTTATTTCACTTAGCATAATTTCCTTCAAGTTCATCCGTGTTGTCAAAATTGAAGATTTCCTTCCTTTCTAAGGCTAAATAATTTTCAATTTTGCATATGTACCATGGTTTCTTCATCCTTATCTGTTCACAAACACTTAGGTTATTTTCATATCTTGGTAATTGTGAACAATGCTGCATTGAACATGGGAGTGCAAATCTCTCTTCAATATAATAATCCAATTTCTTTTGAATCCATACTCAGAAGTGGGATTGCTGAATCATATAGTAGTTCTACTTTAACTTATTTAAAGAAACTTCAAATTATGTCATGAATTTTAGAGCCAACCTTTCTATATACACATCACTGCCACTCACATGAATATTCCTCTAACATTTTCAATTAAATTGCTTGCACCTCAATATAAACAATGGAACTGAAGGTGGTATACACTTTAACAATAGCTAGCTCATTGTTTTTGCTATTATGCAAGATAATGATCACATTAGATGTCTTTAATTGAGTAAATCATGAACAGCCTAGTGTTAAATTTCTCAGTAGTTTCTTTTTCAGACATGTTAAGATGTATTTATCATTGTTTCTTTCTAGGTTCCTGGTATAGTAAAAAGTTTCACTTTTTCTGTTGAGCAAAGCAACCTCGTATATAACATTCAACCTGCACCTGTCATGGTCTATAATTATTATGAAAAAGGTAGGAAATCTAACATTCTATGAGCAATGGGAGCTTTCCAAAGTCATCCTCTGTCTTGAAAAACTAAACAATGGATGGTTTTACATTGTATGATGATTATTATTACTCTGTGATATATTCCTGATTAGCCTATTTTCCAGTTACTGGAGTTTTTCAACACTTTATTTGTGATATAATGTGAAAAGACTCCCCTTTAACTTGAAATACAAACCATGCTAAGATTCTAAGTCTTTCTTGTTTTTGTCATTGTTGTTGATTCCAAGACTTACCCTTTCTTGCTACCTCAATAGACTCACTTATGGGGGGTGGGGTGAACAATATTCTCAAGTGTTATAAGAGAATTTCAGTAGCTTATGTGCCAGAACAGTTCCTAATATGTTGTAGAAACCATAAAACTCTTCCCTGAAAGGTTGATACTATTAGTTTCTTGTTAAATGGCATATGAAGTTTGTCAAAAAGTATTTTAACTCTGTCTCTGTCATTTGCGAATTGAATGCATTCTATCAAGTAACTTAAATTTTAGCAGAATATTTATGGATTTCTAAAATGGAGAAGTGACTGCTTCCCTTGAAAATTTATTGAAAGATTAAATATAACATGTTTATATTGTCTGACATAGTCTGATTATGGACAGTTGGAGAGTCAATACGGATGGATATTCCTTTTATTTTTCAGATGAATATGCCTTTAATTCTTACAACATCAATAACATTCCAGTTTCCCAATGAATCAAAGGTAAGGAAATTACCAGTATTATAGACTTGAAAGCATTCCTGGTAGAAAAGTGAAAATATGAAAATTGAACAATGGATCAAGCCAAGAGAAGTCTGTAGTACCTCATAAGAATATGTACCTATGTGTGCTACATCACTATTCTGATGTTCATTAAAACTTTCTCATATTGTCTAAAATAGCTTTAAGAAGTGTATAGCTATTTAAGTATTTTTTTATCAACCTGTCATTTTGTTTATAAGTTTGCAGGTCTATGTGCAAATATATTTATATAATTCATGTATACATTCTATGTATATATGTATATCTTCTGAACATGTATATATTAGTACATTTTTATGTCTATTTACTAACCCAAAAATATACACATATATGCATTTATCTATTTCTTAAACTATGTTTTAAATCCCAGGTGGAGAACTACTTCTTTTGACAAATTCCATTTCTGTATCAACCCTGAAGGAACCATGATGACCTCACATCCTGAAAAATTTGAAATCTGTTTTGTCTTTTTATCAAATTTTATTTCTTTATTATCCTATTAAATGCTGTCATTTCACATCTGAGTGCCTCATTTTCATTTATTTTAGTACTCATTCATAATTTTTATTCTAGAAAACTTGAGGCTTCATGTGATACCACCTTGTATAATGCACTTTATTGTTTCCAACTCAGAATTCAAGCCTTTAGACATTATGAGATATAGAATTGGAATCTTCCAATATGCAAAGAAAGATTGAGAGGTGGAGGAAAGGAGAAAGATTATGTGAAAGTTGAAGAGGACTTTATAAAAGCTCAAGGAAACAAACATAAACACACAAACACAATAAAACAGACTCTTCTCAGTAAAATGTTATAAAGAGGAAAAAAGTAGAGAAGAGTCACAAATTAAGTGATAATTTTATTCGATTTATATGCAAGATCAAGAGGTTAATCTCAGAGCATTTACCTTTTTAAAATTTTTAAATTCTTCTGAGTTTATAATTTATTGCTGAAAAGTCATACTCAATGTTAATCCTTTGCCTTATTTAACACCACTACTGTAATGAATAATGAGGCGAGAAGAGCTTTCAGGAAAAGGATTGAGGGTCACTATTTGGACTTTGGCTTTCATTGTTCAGAATAAACCTGGCACTCTCTGCAGGATTTGGGTAGAGGACGGACCTGCCCCAGTTGTTTCAAATATATCTCTTGGCTTCTGTGTTGAGAAGAGGTGGTAGGAGTGCAAGAGGAGAAATAAGGAAACTTGGTAGAATCTGCTGCAATGATCTAAGCAAAAAGTGATGGTTACTTGAACCAGTGTTAAAGCTGGGCAGATGGTGAAAAGTGAACAGGTTCTAGGTATGTTTTGATGGTAAATCCAATAGGTTTTCTTGATGGGTTAGATATAAGGAGTGATAAAAATAGTGAACAAAGATTATTTTAAATGTGTTTTG
The DNA here is from genome assembly GCF_021218885.2 of Marmota monax. NCBI lineage: Eukaryota > Metazoa > Chordata > Mammalia > Rodentia > Sciuridae > Marmota > Marmota monax. The sequence continues at coordinate 221,915 of NW_026692798.1, read as the reverse complement.
CCTGAGCTTTGGAAATATAGAATCATCATCATCTGAGCTGGTCATGGTTGAAATAGGTTTGAGATGGAAGATTAAGAATTCATTGGGGAGGTTTTGATGTTATAAACAGAAGTGGAGATACCAAGTTGGAAGTTGAATAATCAGTATAGGAATGTGAGAAAGCGAACTGTGTATTAAAAATATAAATTTGGGAGTTTTGGGCACATTACTAATAATCTCTTCCCTTTCAGGAAGTGAGTCTGGATAGAGAAAAGAATCAAGAACTTTGCTGTGAGCATTGCAAGGTAGAGAAGGCCAGTTAAGAAGGAATCAGCTTGGGAGACCAAAGGAGGGGCAAGTGAGATGGAAAGCCAAGGGAAACTAGAAAGGAAAAAGTGTCAAGTGCTATTACTTAGTCATGTAAAATGACAACTGCAAATTGATCATTTACTTACGTAGCAGAAAACAAAGTTACAAACTGTTTGATTTTGGTCTCATAAGAAATATCATATACCAAAGTAACTGGATTCTGTTGAGACCATGGCCTGGTTCTACTAGGGCAGTGGAATAGGTTGCCAAAAGGTGAAAGAAAATGCCTGAAGATAGTATTCAAGATACAAAGTTTATTGGAAAATGCTTTCAGGGAAATTCCATGGTGACACACTAGACAGCACCTCTGTCCCTCTTGGCACTTTGTCCAGTGGCAGCCAAATGGAAAAGTGACCCTTATCCTTTCCATAGTGCCACCAACTGTGTACTAGTTATTACACAGGAAGTGTTTTATGAGGTAGGCTACAGAAGCAGTGACATTGTTAGTTTGCCTAGTGTGCTTTGTTCTTTGTATGACTGGCATTCCAAGGAGCAGCTATTCTGGTATGCATGCAAGAAAGTAGTTCCTGCATATAACACTAGTTTTCCCCAGTTGTTACATAGGTGAGAAAGAGAGTTAGTGTCCTGTTCAAGATAGTAATTATTTGGATGTTCTGGTCTGAGCCCGCTTTTATTGTTCCCTTAACTTGACTAAGTTCTTGGGAATGGAAAGAGGAGTTTCAAGGACATGGTGTTTTATTGTCCTTTTTCAAGGATAGCATGCATTCATTCTTCTTACACCCCTAGCACCAGTGTACTAGAAGAATCACATTTTTCTTGGAAGGAATTTCTTGAACTTCATAATAGCCCAGGGTACTGGTTCTCTTTTTACAGTACAAAATGTGAATTCTTGTGTTTTACCTTCACTAACTTAATGAGAATCTCTGAGATAGTCGTGCTTGAACTTTAGTCGCCAGAACTACCCAGGTAATGAGATTGTTGAGGTTCTTTCTCAGGAGTCTGACTCAGACCATCTGGATGAACATAGACTTTGTATTTTGAGTAGATTCTAAGGTATTTCTGGTACTGTTAGGCTCAGGAAAACAACTAAAATTTTCTGATCTAAGAGTGTAGCTTTGGCATAAAAGCTCTCCAGGCATTTCTCATATTGAACTGGTTGAAGGCTGCTGCTTAGGAGCCTTGCCAATTCAAATGTGGTTAGAAGAGTAGCAGCATTGGCATTGCAGTGAGCCAGTTGGAAGTGAAAGGTTTCAGGTCCACATATACTGAACCAAAACTCATATGTTGAGGAGATCCTCAGATGATGCATAGACATGTTAAAGTTTCAGAAGCCTTTTTGGACCATGTCTGAATGTCTCTTTCAGGAAACACTACACATGTAGTAGTACCTAGGGAGAATGGGGAACCTTGGGTGGAATGTCTCTCTGAGGATAAGGGAAATTCTCAGAGCTGAAATCATCTGACAACCCAAAGTCCCCAATATTTGGGATTCTGAGTGCTTCCACCATAAAGCAGAGCATCTAAGGGCATACTATAGTAGATCCCACTTTGGTTTAGTAATAAGGGATATATATATATATATATATATATATATATATATATATATATATATATATATATATATATAAGCCAGAAGTGGCTAAGGAGCTATACAGAAGTGTTTCTTGGTGTGGCATCTGCAAAGACTTCACTCCTTGTTTAAAAGAGGAGAAAGTGGAGAAGAAGAAAGAAATGCAAAAGTAGGACATTCTTCCACTGCTGATTCCTTCCTTACAGATGGGTAGAAATAATCTCTAATTCTTCATGATCCAAATTGTGGCCAAAAAGGCAATAATATTTATATCCCAAGGATGTAGAGCATAAATAATATACAAATACTTTAATGGCACAAATGAGCTGCTAAATCAATCCCAGCACCACCATTCTTCAAGTTTGTTCCAATTTTCCATAGTAATTTGTGTATGAGTAGGAACTTGGGAGAGTGTGAGTATGTGACATTTCATCATTGTAAGGATTTATCCAAATGTTTGCTATGTGTCAGTCACTTTGCTAATCCCTTTAAGTATATTGATATATCTAATTCTTATTATACATTTATGACTTAACTGTTATTATTCCCAAGTATACACAAAAAGAAACACAGGGAATTTAAGCCACTCATCCGGTTCACTTATCTGGTAAGTGGTACAACCAGGATCTAAATACCAGCTGTAAGGCCTTCTCTATCACTGCCTTATGAGGAAAGGAAGGAAAATATTGTACCCTAAAAAGATGATGGTCATATACGAACATTTAAAAGTCAGTGTAAATGTAGTCCTCTCAGCCCCAACAAAAACATAACTATTTTTTATGAAAAAGAACTGCATCTACTGTAAACCATTCCCACCCAGCAAAGGGCATTCATTTCCCAACCACATTCTGCCTCCAAGACTCCACCTGCTTCCTGTGGCAATAAGTTTCTGGAAATGTGTATGACTTGCCATGATAACTTAATGCCAGATCAAACAAGTTTACAGATACTCTATTATGTTCAGTAGTGGTAATCTAGAGGATGCAAGCTTCTATCTACCCTGACACAGCTCCACCAGAGTCCATTCACCTTTGGATCTCAACACAAGGAGAGACTTTCAGGGAGAAGACAGGTAAACACTGCTTACCTTATACAGCATGAAATACCTACCCACTGAGGTTCTGGAAAGAGCCCTTGTTAAGAACAGGTTCTTCTGGGAAAAGCCAAGTTCTCATTTGTTAAATGACTCATAGTTTAAGTTCCTGGCAAATTTCCCCTAAGCCTTTCAACTCTACCTGAGAAGAGACACTGAATGTTATGCAAACTGATGACAGCAAAGGTTGCAAAATGATTAGGTTTCTTTCCTGAAGTTGTGACTTTCTTAATATTCCCTTTAGGAATACTACCACACTATAAAGAAAGTGAATCAGAAAATATGGCAGGATGTAGGAAAAATGAGAGGTTATATTTCAAAATTGACATTGAAGTAAAAAATATCCTTTCACTAGGAATGGAAGCATAATTTATTCTTACTCTTTTTACTTTTCATGAGAATATATGACTTATTTACTTTTTAAGAATATATGTTACTTATATATTCTTCAATCATTTTGCACTGTAGACAAAGATATCTAGATATAAATTTTTCTCTTATTTTAAATATAAGAAGTCACTGTAAATAAAAACACAGTATGTATCACCAGAATAAAATTCTTGCCATATATCCACAAAATAACTCATAATAATCTTATTTATATTTTAATTAATAATTACTGAACTTTTCATTAAAATAATTGCTGCTCTTTGGGGAAAAATCAATTTGAGGTATTCCAAATACATCCTTGACTAGAACAATAGTCTTAAATTTAGGAGCATTTGTTCAAATTTTATTTGGAATGCTTGAAGCTCTTATAGTAATTCTAAGGAGGACTTATACCAATACATTTTTTAATAGTTGTGATGAGGTAAATCTCTGTTTCACAGGATGAGGGAATGGATATTAGGATGTAGGTGAATGAAAAGGGATTTTCATATACCCTGTAAATAGTATGACCCAATTTCCTGAAAACCCACGCCATCATTTTCTCCACTCTCTACACCACACCCTTAAATTTATTAATGATGTCTTTCTCTTCTTATAAATAGTAAAATCTTTTCTTACATTAGAAGGGGAATTCCCCATGAGGTGGCCTGAAAATCAGAAATAATTGCTATGTATCCTCTATGCAAATAACATTGCTTTTTATTGACTTAATCAAAAAATCCTTGTTCAGATCTGTGTTCATATGTGCATATATCTTTCTGTATTTCTTAATGTTTCCTTTAAAACAATTATATTACCTTTATAAAATTTAGATGGTCTAGTATGGAGATATGTAACTATGTATCTGTGTAGATAACATTTAATGTGCAGTTACTTTGTAGATCTGGGGAGACATCTCAAAAATAAGCAATCCTACTCTCAGTAAGATGAAATTTATTGTAAAAGATATAAGGATAAATAATATAAAGAGAATCATTCCATAAGCATTGGACTTTTATGGAAAGAGAAACCATATTTCTAAATGTGAGCCCCAGGTATACAAATTTTAGGTGCTACTTAGCAATACAGAGCATTTTCATATAGGCCAATGTAGTAAGCTCAATGTTGACATAAATTTATTTTCCAGAGAGTTATTAGTCATGTATTTAAAATTATAATTGCCTTTACCAAATCAAATTATATGTATGTGTGTAAATATAAATTTTATTCACCTTATAAAAGAGAAATTTTCTGCAAATTTTCCTCCTACTCAATAATTTGAACATTTGCATGTATTTGTGTTTTTAACATTTTTATGTGAACTTTCTGTTATTGATGTTAGACTTGGACTTCCAAATTGTAATAAGTTAGTAAGATTTTGGAAGGCATTGGACCTCCAGGTATCCCCCACTACTGCTGTGATTTCTGTTGTGCATTTTATTTAGTAAGGGTATTCTATATAGAAGCAAATGTCTGACTGCATTTTTCAAATATTAAGTGACCATTTTAGATTCACACTTTGTAGTGAGTCTTATAGGAAGGGGAAAACAGACCCCAAGGAGTCAGTAATGGAAAAACAGAAAGAGTAGTAGATTTTGGTACTGCTTTTCATAAATAATATCATAAATGATCACCAGTCTGAGACTTTAAACTATCTGGCATATAAAAAAAAGTAGTAGATTAAAGGTGTAAAGTCCACACTCTTGAGTGAGAGGGTTCAGTTTTCTTCATATTTGGTCAAAACCTTGTAGATGAAGAACCATAAAATACCAAGCTATCTTTCTAGGAGGAGTTAGGGATAAATACAATAGAAGTAAATAAAAATGAATACCTCACTAAGCTGACCTGAAGATTATATCATGATTGGCATTATTCCATTTGCATTGAGTGCAATGCAGAACTGTAGAAGCCTAGGAGAAGACATTATTACCCAGAAAGGGGTGTCTGCCTTTTTGCATCAAAAGCCAGTGTGCTCTCCTTGGATAGAAAGACAGCACCCCAATAAGTGGGTTTGCTCACCAAGTCTGAGAGTGAAGGGTGCTTACTTACTTCAGAGACTTGCAATATCCCAGCTGTTGGAAAGCCAGCAACAAATCAAATCCACAGGCTGTGCCTTTGTGATTCTCACAGCTAAGTTGCACATATGACATGAAAACAAACAATTATGGTATAAAATGACATCCTGTAATAGAAATTTGTACCTAAGTAACAAGAGTTTAGGGAAGCAATAGCCAATTTCATCTTGGGAGTCACAAAATTTGAACTGAGTAACGAAGAATGAGAAGGAAATGTATACCTGGTAAAAAGGAAGTCAGAAATAGTGAGAGAGAGGGAGAGTCTAGACACATAAATGTACATGGAAAGATGAAAGAGCATGGCAGACCTAAGAAACTGCTAGTGTTTTCATGGAAGAAAACAAAAACTGTCTGTAGGGAAATGGTGGGTACAAAAGTATACAAGTACCTTAGTAAGAAGAAACTTGCTGGAGTTTGGGATTTATCTAATAGGCAGTAGCAGAACACTAGAGAGTTTTAAAGAAAAATTTATGTAATTAATTTGCCTCTTAGGAAAAAAAAGATTTTTATTCGATATAAAATGGATTTTCTGTTTAGTAAAAAGGGCAATATTAGAGGCAGAGCCTAATTACAGACGTGGTAATATGATGAAACCACAGCAATTGTGAGATTATCCTTCCAAGGGCTTCTTACTTAATCAAAACTCTAGTGATAAAGGACACAAAACACTTGGCAATAAATTTGTAATGGGAAAGACTAAAATTTAATTTAAAAAGTGATTTTCAAAAACTTTCTTGCTAATATACTTTGATATGTTCACTTAGGCCTTGATGAGGCCTACCTAACTCAGATTCATCTTAAGTTTGCCTGACTATGGTAGTGAAAGTTATGTCCTCATTTCCTCCTCAGATTGTTTCTACTCTATTTGGTTCTATTTATAAGAACTAAAAAGGGATTTAACCTTGGTAAAGTAAAGGGGGCTGAGGTAGGAGGTACAAAAAGAACTAAAACCAAACCAAAACAAAACATTTTATTGCATTTTTTCCAAGGATTTTTGGGTATCAGTTTGCTTTAAGTGAAATGTGACTTTCTATAGTTATATCAATATAGTAATCTAAATTTATCTTTAAGAAGCCAACTGCTCTTTCTAAATAAGTTAATATATGTGCCATTTATTATGCACTTTGCTACATTTTTAAACATAAGAGCAAGAGAAGATAATTTTATAACAATAAATTTTGTTGATTACTATCTTTATTTTTCTTATAATTATTCCTTTGAATATTTGAGAACTGGAATTAATTATTTCCTCTTGACTTAGAATTTCAAGTATATATTTGGCATGCAAATTATACTATATGGAAAATACAACATCAACAATTAATAAGTAAAATCACATGATCATGTTTGAATCTTTTATTTTTCCAATCTGAGCTTCCATAAGTCCATTTCTATTATTTTTACATTATTCCAATTCTAATGTCTACATGGAACTATTGCCAACCAAAAATCAATACTGTTATTTTCAACACAGATTTAGTTCTCAACCACAAAATAATGATTTAGCAAGATACCAATTTATTTTTAATGATTGAATTTATTGGAATGAAATTTCATTCGTGCTAGAAAGAGTCACTCATAGTCATTATGTATTAACTCTAGGAGTATTTTTCGTCAGAAGATGATGACACTCAAATGACACCCTAGTAACATAATAGACATGATTGATTACAGGGAGGTGACTAAAATTTCTAAAGTGTATCCAGTTGGATTACTTGTGTTATTCTTTAGGAATGATTCAGGAAATGGTCCTAGAAGTATTGCACGGATATATAGCTCTCCACACTTGGCTTTCTTGGGCCGTGAGAATGTCTGAGCTTCCAGCACATTGACCCACGTGTGGATATAACGAGCACAGTCTATTGACTTCTTTGTCTATTTGGATCATGAAGTGGATGAAAATACTTCTGGGTGTTCTTCTCTTTCATCTGTCTCTTTCTCAGTCTCCCCAAGTGTAAGTGATTGCATAGAATTTTGTTATTTCATGTGGAACCCAAATAGAGCTTGATATTAAAAATCAGAACTTGTTATATTTTTATTGCATTGATTAGATTTTAAATATATCCTTACACAGCATAGTAAACATGTTAATTTGTATAATGAATTCTGAATTTGAACGGTACCATTATCGCTGTTAGCATGTCTGCTGATTAAATTATAACACAATATTTATACCAATGAAGAGATGTCAAACAATTGCTGGGGGAAAAAAGCTAGACAAACACTAGGCAAAAATGAAATGGAATGTGCGTATCAGTTCACGAGCAAAAGCACTGCATGAAGACACAGATGGTAATTTTCATAGAACGAATGACAAATTACTTGCTTTTTTGCAAGTGGTATTATTCTTGTTGAATTCACGAATCCAACTCACAGGCAGCATATTCCTATTTCATGAATTTAACATCCTCTAATTTAGCATGCTGTATGTCTCTAACATTGAAAAACAATACATATTTCTTAAACTGCAATCCTTTAGATAACTAAATAATAGCTAAGTATCAAATCATTTCTTTGACAATTTTAATGTTCCTGCTTAAATTTTGTAGGCAGTATGTTCTGCTGGTCCCTTCTGTTCTCCAAGAAGGCTCTTTGGATAAAGCTTGTGTTCAGCTTTTTAATGTGACTGAGTTTCTTGTTTTGACTGTCTCCATCAACTATGGTGAGGTCCAGACCAAAATACTTGAAGAGCAGGTTACAGGAGAAAATGTCTTCAAATGCTTCAGCTTTGAGGTAAACATTTCATTCTGCTCACTATAGAGAAAATACTGCAGGGGCATGAAAGGCACCCACAAAACTGACTTTTATGGACAAATGTTATTTGCCTGTCTATATAAAGTTATTTTAATGTTTTCAAAAACAATATACTCCTCAGTTTCAGATAATGTAAGTACAGTTATAAATGGAGGCAAGGAGAAAAGTCTATTTACTATTTTAAAAGAAATTTATTGAAGAGAAGAAAACACACACACACATACACACATACATATACACAGAGAGAAATGGAATATTTTAAGAAGGCTAGAGACGCAGCTCAGTGGTAGAGTACTTACCTAGCATCCTAGCATGTGCAAGGATCTGGGTTCAATCCCTAGTACCATCAACAACAACAGCAACAACAAAAAAGATAAAGGAGAATTTATTTAAATGATGAGATAATTTATCTAAATGATGTGACAGAAGCAAGAAAAATGAACAAGGTGGGTTATTCAATAAATGGAAACAACAAGTTATGGATTTAAATTCACTGGTTAATAACGCACAATTAGTCATGGAGATCTCCTGCCAAACACCAGTCTCATGAAGTATGTATTTATTTGCTCCCTAGGTTCCTCAGGCCAGATTGGACCCAGTGGCTTTCATCACATTCTCTGCTAAAGGAGGCACAATCAATCTGGAAGAGAGAAGAGCTGTGGCAATCAGCCCCAGGGAAAATGTGGTCTTTGTGCAGACAGATAAATCCATCTACATGCCTGGACAGAAAGGTGTGTATACCTACATTCTGTTACCCTCAGCTAATATCATTTATAGAATGTTTAAAATGATAGTACACAATACAAGCTCAGAAAATTTATTGCATTAAAATCTACTAGGGAGATTGCTTTAAAATACAAAATAGCTCATGTTACCTAAATGTTTGAAATTTGATTTCAGTATGTCTCGGGTAGGGAGCCTCAGAAACTATTTTTAAAGAATTTCTCAATATTCTAATAATATCTAGTAATGTATATGTTTGGAAACCATGACATTTCAACTTATGTGAATTTAGGAATCATGGTTGAATTAGAAATTAAAGAGCAACAAAGTGTTTCAAGAACATATTAAGAGCTAGGCATAGTGGTGCACAACTGTAATTTCAGCTACTTTGTTTTTTTTTTTTATTGGTTGTTCAAAACATTATAAAGCTCTTGACATATCATATTTCATACATTAGATTCAAGTTGGTTATGAACTCCCAATTTTACCCCAAATACAGATTGCAGAATCACATCGGTTACACATCCACATTTTTACATAATGCCCTATTAGTAACTGTTGTATTCTTCTACCTTTCCTATCCTCTACCATCCCCCCTCCCTCCCCTCCCATCTTCTCTCTCTACCCCATCCACTGTAATTCATATCTCTCCTTGTTTATTTTCCCATTCCCCTCACAACCTCTTATATGTAATTTTGTATAACAATGAGGGTCTCCCTCCATTACCATGCAATTTCCCTTTTCTCTCCCTTTCCATCCCACCTCATGTATCTGTTTAATGTTAATCTTTTCTTCCTGCTCTTCCTCCCTGCTCTGTTCTTAGTTGCTCTCATTATATCAAAGAAGACATTTGGTATTTGTTTTTTAGGGATTGGCTAGCTTCACTAAGCATAATCTGCTCTAGTGCCATCCATTTCCCTGCAAATTCTATGATTTTGTCATTTTTTAGTGCTGCGTAATACTCCATGGTGTATAAATGCCACATTTTTTTTATCCATTCATCTATTGAAGGGCATCTGGGTTGGTTCCACAGTCTAGCAATTGTGAATTGTGCTGCTATGAACATCGATGTAGCAGTATCCCTGTAGTACGCTCTTTTAAGGTCTTCAGGGAAAAGTCCAAGAAGGGCAATAGCTGGGTCAAATGGTGGTTCCATTCCCAGCTTTCCCAGGAATCTTCATACTGCTTTCCAGATTGGCCGCACCAGTTTGCAGTCCCACCAGCAATGTACAAGAGTACCCTTTTCCCCACATCCTCTCCAGCACTTGTTGTTGTTTGACTTCATAATGGCTGCCAATCTTACTGGAGTGAGATGGTATCTTAGGGTGGTTTTGATTTGCATTTCTCTGACTGCTAGAGATAGTGAGCATTTTTTCATGTACTTGTTGATTGATTGTATGTCCTCCTCTGAGAAGTGTCTGTTCAGGTCTTTGGCCCATTTGTTGATTGGGTTATTTGTTTTCTTATTGTTTAATTTTTTGAGTTCTTTGTATACTCTGGATATTAGGGCTCTATCTGAAGTGTGAGGAGTAAAAATTTGTTCCCATGATGTAGGCTCCCTATTTATCTCTTTTATTGTTTCTCTTGCTGAGAGAAAACTTTTCAGTTTAAGTAAGTCCCATTTGTTGATTTTTGTTATCAACTTTTGTGCTATGGGTGTCCTATTAAGGAATTTGGAGCCCGACCCTACAATATGTAGATCGGAGCCAACTTTTTCTTCTATCAGACGCAGAGTCTCTGATTTGATATCTAGCTCCTTGATCCACTTTGAGTTAACTTTTGTGCATGGCAAGAGGAGGGGATTCAGTTTCATTTTGTTGCATATGGATTTCCAGTTTTCCCAGCACCATTTGTTGAAGATGCTATCCTCCCTCCATTGCATGCTTTTAGTTCCTTTATCAAATATAAGATAGTTGTAGCTTTGTGGATTAGTCTCTGTGTCCTCTATTCTGTACCATTGGTCCACCCTCCTGTTTTGGTACCAGTACCATGCTGTTTTTGTTACTATTGCTCTGTAATATAGTTTTAAGTCTGGTATCGCTATACCGCCTGATTCGCACTTCCTGCTTAGAATTGCTTTTGCTATTCTGGGTCTTTTATTTTTCCATATGAATTTCATGATTGCTTTATCCATTTCTACAAGAAATGCCGTTGGGATTTTGATTGGCATTGCATTAAACCTATAGAGAACTTTTGGTAATATCGCCATTTTGATGATGTTAGTTCTGCCTATCCATGAACAGGGTATATTTTTCCATCTTCTAAGATCTTCTTCTACTTCTCTTTTTAGGGTTTTGTAGTTTTCATTATATAAATCTTTCACCTCTTTTGTTAGGTTGATTCCCAAGTATTTTATTTTTTTTGAGGATATTGTGAATGGAGTGTTTTTCCTCATTTCCGTTTCAGAAGTTTTGTCGCTGATATACAGAAATGCCTTTGATTTATGCGTGTTGATTTTATATCCTGCCACTTTGCTGAATTCATTTATTAGTTCTAGTAGTTTTCAACAACCTAGACTTAACTGACATATATAGAATATATCAACCATCATCAAGTGGATATACTTTTTTCTCAGCAGCACATGGATCCTCCTCAAAAATAGACCATATATTATGCCATAGGGCAACCCTCAGTAAATATACAGGGGTGGAGATAATACCATGCATTTTATCTGATCATAATGGAATGAAACTGGAAATCAATGATAAAAGAAGGAAGGAAAAATCCTACATCACATGGAAAATGAACAATATGTTACTGAATGATCAATGGGTTACAGAAGACATAAAGGAGGAAATCAAAAAATTCTTAGAGATAAATGAAAATACAGACACAACATATCAGAATCTATGGGACACAATGAAAGCAGTTTTAAGAGGGAAATTCATTGCTTGGAGGTCATTCCTCAAAAAAAGGAAAAACCAACAAATAAATGAGCTCACACTTCATCTCAAAGCCCTAGGAAAGGAAGAGCAAAACAACAGCAAATGTAGCAGAAGGCAAGAAATAATTAAAATCAGAGCGGAAATCAACGAAATTGAAACAAAAGAAACTATTGAAAAAATTAACAAAACTAATTGGTTCTTTGAAAAAATAAATAAGATCGACAGACCCTTAGCCATGCTAACGAAGAGAAGAAGAGAGAGAACTCAAATTACTAACATACGGGATGAAAAAGGCAATATCACAACAGACACTACAGAAATACAGAAGACAATTAGAAATTATTTTGAAAACCTATATTCCAATAAAATAGAAGATAGTGAAGACATCGATAAATTCCTTAAGTCATATGATTTGCCCAGACTGAGTCAGGAGGATACTCACAACTTAAACAGACCAATAACAATAGATGAAATAGAAGAAGCAATCAAAAGACTTCCAACCAAGAAAAGCCCAGGACCGGATGGGTATACAGCGGAGTTTTACAAAACCTTTAAGGAAGAATTAATACCAATACTTTTCAAGTTATTTCAGGAAATAGAAAAAGAAGGAGCTCTGCCAAATTCATTCTATGAGGCCAACATCACCCTGATTCCGAAACCAGACAAAGACACCTCAAAGAAAGAAAACTACAGACCAATATCTCTGATGAACCTAGATGCAAAAATCCTCAATAAAATTCTGGCAAATTGGATACAAAGGCACATCAAAAAAATTGTGCACCATGATCAAGTAGGATTCATCCCTGGGATGCAAGGATGGTTCAATATATGGAAATCAATAAATGTTATTCACCACATCAATAGACTTAAAAATAAGAACCATATGATCATCTCAATAGACGCAGAAAAAGCATTCGACAAAGTACAGCATCCCTTTATGTTCAAAACATTAGAAAAACTAGGGATAACAGGAACTTACCTCGACATTGTAAAAGCTATCTATGCTAAGCCTCAGGCTAGCATCATTCTCAATGGAGAAAAATTGAAGGCATTCCCCCTAAAATCTGGAACAAGACAGGGATGCCCTCTATCACCACTTCTATTCAATATAGTTCTCAAAACACTGGCCAGAGCAATTAGACAGACGAAAGAAATTAAAAGCATAAAAATAGGAAAGGAAGAACTTAAATTATCACTATTTGCAGATGACATGATTCTATACCTAGAAGACCCAAAAGGGTCTACAAAAAATTTCAGCTACTTTGGAAACAGGCAAGAGGATCACAAATTCAAGGCAAGCCTGGACAACTTTTAGCAAGAGCTCCTCACAAAATTATAAAATGGGCCAGGGGTGTAACTAAGTGATAGAGTGCTTGCCTAGCATGCTCCAGGCCCTGTGTTCAGTTCTTAGTATCAAAAATACATATGCGCACACACACACACACACACAGTAATGGAGAGAGAGGTTCTCCTAGTGACTAAGTAATTGCCCTGCATGATGTTGAATTAAACTGAAAAGCCTTCTCTCGTCTCCTGGGTTTAGAAAGAGGTAAGGAACACAGCTACAATCTTAAAAAGGCAGACATTTCTCATGAGCTAAAGGAACACAAGAAAACATGGAGGTAGAATTAACTCAAAAACCAGACCTTAAAATGTTAAAGAGATAAACTTATTTGGAGTAGAGAAAATAAATGGAAGGAATAAGAAATGAAGTAAATGACAGTTGAAGAAAAGCCCTGATTGTGAGCGGAAGTGGCATTTTCATGCAGTTGAGCAATATCTATGAGGCATCACTACGGCTTTGGGGATTATGCCATGATGAAACACTATGAGGATTATTCTGAGAAATCTGCACATATTGTTATAGCACATCGTTTTTGTAAGCCATTAGTATTGATGTTGTAATGAGTAGCACAATGTGCTTGGACAAGAAGAGTGGGCATGAACATAGAGTAAAGGTTTGAGGAAAAAAACAGACCTGAGTGCTTCTATACTTCTGCTCCTCAAACAGGCTCCTTTTAAAAAAGAATAAACAAAAAATTTAAAAATATTACTTCTTTTGACATATGACAGGATCATGTTCTCATTAGACTTGCAAGTATGATCCTGTTGAATAATAAATTGAGATTTAATTTTTTATATATCTGTAATATAATATACGGTGACATTTATTTTTGATATACATATTGGGAAAATTCCATGCACTCATATTTTAAAGTTTAATGAAACATGCTGTTAAACCATTTTCATGTGTTAGTTAAAAATATATTTCATTTATGTGATGATCATTACTATCCAAAGTATGTTTATGAAGACACCAATTGGCGTGAATATTCTTTGTATATAACCAGAGATATCAAAAATTGTGCTCTATATATGTAATACAAATCGTAATGCATTCTGCTGTCATATATAAATTTTTTAAAAATTTAAAAATATAATTCATTTAAACTAGATGTATTTTTTATTAGAGCATTGTAGGTATACTTAGTAGTTGGGTTCATTTTGAAAAAATCACACATGCAAAGAATTTTATTTCAATCCCCAACTTCCCCTCTTTAGCTCCCTCCACTCTCTCCCACTACTCTCCTTCCTTTGCTCTACTTTCTTCTCACTTCTCTATTTATTTTTGATTGGTACTTTCTACATATACATAATGGTGAAATTCCCTTTGGAATTTAACATGATTTTGTTAAATTCATTGGATATTTCCTTCCCTTTTCTGTTCTCCCTCCTTCCTCTTATTCTCCTACTGATCTACTCCATTGAGCTTTCCTATATATTTATGATATTTGATTCAGTCCCCAGCTGCCTTCATTCTCATAGATAGATAGATAGATATAGATGTAGATTTTTTTTTGCTCTGGATTTCACATTTGAGAGAAAAATTTGGCCCTTGATTTTTCTGAGTCTGGCTTATTTTACTTAGCCTAAGGTTCTCCATTTTCACCAATTTACCAGCAAATGCCATTATTTTGTTCTTCTTTATGGCTAAGTAAAACTCCCTCATGTATATATACTACATTTTCGTAATCCATTCATCTATTCACAGACATCTGGGTTTATTACATAATTTGACTATTGTAAATTGTGTTTCTATAAACACGGAAGTGGCCATATCATTATAATATGATGGTTTTCATTCATTTGGATAAATACCAGGGAGTGGGAGAACTGGGCAAATGGTAGTTCCATTCCTAGTTTTTTAATGAGTCTCCACACTGCTTTCCAGAGTGGTTGTACTAATTTGCAGTTCTACCAACAATGTATGGGTGTACTTTTTCCCTGTATCCTGGGCAGAATTTATTAGTATTGTTTCGATAATTACCATTTTCACTAAAGTGAGATGAAACAGTGGTACAGTTTTGATTTGCATTTCCCTGATTGCTAGAGATGTTAAATATTTTTTTTCATGTATTTCTTGACCATTTGTGTTTCTATTTTTAAGAAATTTCTATTTAGTTCTTTGGCCCATTTAATAATTTGGTTACTTGAGGGCTTTTTGGCATTGAGTTTTTTGAGTTCTTTTATATATTCTGTTTATTAATCCAGCTATTTGAAGTTTCTGTTCTAATTACCAAGTCTTTGATGCATTTTGATTTCAATTTTGTACAGAGTGAGGAATAAGGATCTAGTTTCATTCTTGTATATATGTATATCCAGTTTTCCCAGTACCAATTGTTAAAAAGGCTATTTTTTTTCCTCCAACATACATTTTTGACACCTTTATCAAGTATCAGATGACTGTACCTATGTTGGTTTGTCTCTGCGTCCCACATTCTATTCTATTGGACTTCATGTCTATTTTGATGCAAATACTATACTGATTTTGTTATAGTTCTCAAGTATAATTTGAAATTGGATATTGTGGTGTCTCCTACATCACTCCTCTTGGTTAGAATTGCTTTGGCTATTCTGGGTATCTTGTTCTTTAAATTAATTTAAGGACTGTTTTTCTAGTTCTGTGAAGATGGTCACTGGTATTTTTCTTGGAATTACATTGAATCTGTATAACACTTCTAGTAGTATGGGCATTTTGACAATATTTTAATTCTTCCTATTCAAGAACATTGGAGGTGTTTCCATCTTCTACAGTGTTCTTCAATTTCCTTAGTGTTCTTCAGTTTTCATTGTACAGATCTTTCACCTCCTTGGTTAGATTAATTTCCAGATTTTTTTTTCAGGTTATTGTGAAAGAGATGTTCTTCTTGAATTCTTTCTTAGCAGAATCACTGCTGCAGTGTAGAAAATCTATGATCTATGAATGTTGATCTTGTATCCTTCTACTTTGCTTAATTCATTTATCAGCTCTAGAAGCAATTTTTTAGGTCTTCTAAATGTAGAATCATGTCATCAGCAGAGATAGTTTGAGTTCTTTTTCCATTTGTATCCCTTTAATTTGCTTCTCTTTCTTGATTCCTCTGCCTAGAGTTTCAAAACTATATTGAATAGAAATAGTGAGAGTGGACATCTTTGTCTTATTCCTAATTTTAGAGGAAATGCTTTCAGTTTTATTCCAATCAGTATGATGCTGGCTTTGAGTTTGTCACATATAACCCTTATATTGTTGAGGTAAGTTCCTTCTATCCCTAGCTTGTCTAGAATTTTTAACAAGAGTCTGTGCTGGATTTTATCAAAAGCCTTTTCTACATCTATTGAGAAGATTGGATGATTTTGTTCTTCATTCTATTTAAGTGGTGAATTATGTTTATTGATTTGCATATGTTGAACCAACCTTGTCTTCCTTAGATAAAGTCTACTTGATCATGAAATATTATCTTCTTGAAAAGTCTTTGAATGTGGTGTGCTAATACTTTGTTGCATGTATGTTCATCAGGGATATTGGTCTGTAGTTTTCTTTATGCATCTTTGCCTGCTTTTGGTATCAGGGTGATACTCACTTTATAGAATGTTTGGAAGTAGTCCATCCTTCTCAATTTTATGGAATAGTTTGAGAAAACCTGATATTTGTTCTTCTTTAAAGGTCTGGTAGAACTCAACTGAGAATTCATTAGGTTTGTGGTCTTTCTTCTTTTTTATTTTAAGAGAGAGAGAGAATTTTTAAAATTTATTTTTTAGTTTTCAGCAGACACAACATCTTTGTATGTGGTGCTGAGGATCGAACCCGGGCCGCACGCATGCCAGGCGAGTGCGCTACCTGCTTGAGCCACATCCCCAGCCCCGGGGTCTTTCTTTTTTGGAAGGTTTTAATTACTGTTTCAATTTCACTACTTGATATTGGTCAGTTTAGACTTTCTATATCTTCTTGGTTCAATTTGAGCAGGTCATATGTGCCTAGAAATTTGTCAATATCTTCTAGATTTTTCAATTTATTAGAATATAAATTTTCAAAGTAGTTTCTAATGGTCCTCTGGATTTCAGAATTGTCTTGGTGATATCTCCACTTTCACTTCTGATTTTGTTTACTTGGATCTTCTCTCTTTCTTTTTTTTGGTTCATTTGACTAGGAGTTTATCAATTTTATTTATCTTTTCAAAGAATCAACTTTTTGTTGCACTGATTTGTTGTATTCTTCTACTATTCTCAATTTCATTAATCTTGGCTCTGATCTGTCTTAAACTGATTTTAGAATTAGTTTGTTCTTCCATTTCTGAGTCCTTGAGGTGGAATATTACTTTATTTGGTTGGAATCTCTCTTTTTTAATTGTAATTTAAATGTAGGCATTCAATGCTGCACAATTTTCTTCTTAGAACTGCTTTCATACTGCCCCACAGATTTTGATATAATATGTTGTATTTGTGTTCTCATTTGTTTCTAAGAATTTCTTGAATCCTTGGGGCTGGGGATGTGGCTCAAGCAGTAATGTGCTCACCTGGCATGCGTGGGGTGCTAGGTTTGATCCTCAGCACCACATAAAAATAAAGATGTTGTGTACACCGAAAACTGAAAAATAAATACTAAAAAAAAAAAAATTATCTTTCTCTCTCTCTTCTCTCTCTCTCTCTCTCTCTCTCTCTCTCTCTCTCTCTCTCCTCTCTCTCTTAAAAAATAATTTCTTGAATCCTCTCATTTCTTCTTTGATTCATTCTTCACTTAAGAAAGTATTGTTCAATCTTCATGTGTTTGATTTCTATTATTTTTCTTACATTGTGTTCTAGTTTCATTCCATTATAACCCAATATGATGCATGGTATTGTATAACTTGTTTGTGTTTGCTAAAACTTACATTGTGATCTAGAATATGGTCTATTTTGGAAAAGGTTCCATGAGTTGCTGAGAAGAAGGCAAATTCGGCTTTTTTAGAGTAAAATATCCTGTAGGTGTCTATTAGGTCCATTTGAATTATCAATGGTATTATTTAGTTTAGAAATATCTTCATTGACTGTTTTGATGATATTTTTATTGAAGATAAGGATACATTAAAATCATTCTGAACTAAATGTATTTTTACCTTTTATATTATTTTTTTCAGAGCATTTTAGCTTTCTTAAATATATTAAGAAAAATACAATTGTCTCTCGGTATGCAATGAGAATTGGTTCCAGGACCAATTATCAAGCCTTATGGATGCTCACATTACTTATAAAATAGCATACTATTTCTGGGCATGATGACTTATGCCTGTAATTCCAGTGACTTGGGAGGCTAAGGCAGTAGAATCAGAAATTCAAGCCCAACCTCAATGCAGTTTAGCAAGTCCTCAGCAACTTAGAGAGACTATGTTTCAATTTTTTAAAAAAAATAAAAGTGCTGTGGATGTGGCACAGTGGTAAATATCCCTTGATTCTATACCTACCAAAAATATAAAAATTTATAAATTGCATAGAATTTGCCTAGAAATTATGCACATCCTCCATACTTTAAATCATGCCTACATTACTTATTACAAATACATAGGTAGTGTTTATAAACAGCTGTCATACTGTATTGCTTGGGGAATAATAACAAGAAAAAAAATTTTACATCTATACATATTCATGACAGATACAATTGTTTTGAATGTGAGTATTTTTAATGTCTGATTAGTTGAATCCTTGGATTTAGACCCCATAAAATAAATAGCCAGCTGTAATACCTTATCAGTTATTGTCCTCCAGGACATACTATTAGGATATATACTTACTCCAGGATATACTATTAGGTATAATTATCATGTATGACCATGAATATGTTATAACTATTTTTTTTCTAGTTGTTTACATATAATAGAACAAACTGAGTAGCTACAATTGTTCTCAAGCTTCAGTGACTAAAATTAATTATTTAAGAAGTTTGTTAATCCCAGTGGCTCAGGAGGCTGAGACAGGAAGATCATGACTTCAAACCCAGCCTCAGCAAAAGCTAAACAACTCAGTGAGACTCTGTCTAAATAAAATACAAAATAGGGCTTGGGATATGGCTTAGTGGTCAAGTGCACCTGAGTTCAATCCCCAGTAAAATCCCCCCGCCCCCACTAAAAAAAAAGTAGTTTGTTAAAAGTCCATTTTGCTCTGAAAGCAAGGAAAGTTTTAAAATCTGTGTTTAAAAAATAAATTTTATAGGTCTTTTCTTTTTCTGCTCAGGAGACAGAAAAATTGTTTTAGCACTGACCTGCTAGTTGACACTTGATCTTTGAGGTGGGTTTGAGTAAGTTGGGTTTTTCTTAAATCACAGGCTTCTTAGGCATCAACATGCTGTGACTATGCAAAGCCCAAACAGAAGGAGGTGAAAAATACTGACATTGTGGGAACTGAGATGTATGAGTATTTTCATCCCACACCCTTCCACTCCCCTTTCTCAGAAAAAGTCCAAGATCCAAGTCTCTTTTGATGTTTTGGTTTGTTTTTATGGTGTTAGATGGGCCTTTGCCATCACTTCCTCACTACAGAGCAGTCAAAAACATGGGAGTTCACATCAGTACTGGGGTACCAGAGGGAAATAGAAGCACTGGATAAGAAAACCAAGGTATTTATCAGTGCTAAAATTTAGACAGCACCAACGGTTTTTGAACCAACACTATAAATTTACTTGTGGTGGGTTTAGCTGTGCTCAGGAGGAGGAAGATTGTATATAGTAGACACAAGCAAATGCCCAAGGAACGTTCCTAGATTCTTGCTAAGAAGAATTGCAGAAGGCAGAGGTTGGCAAGGAAGCTACTACTTCAAACAGCATAGAAATGTAAAAAGTTAATCAAAATGAATTTCTTTATTATTCTTATCCTATCTACTTTCTAATAAAGGACCTAATGTGCACAGAAATGGTTTTTCTATACTGCATAAAATGAAGGTTGAGTATTAGACAATTAAAGGATATACAGTTAAAAAAAGTCATTCGTTATCTGAGATATAATGCTGTAACTGTTCCTGGTTTACTCATTATAGCAGTTCTTCTTTTATATAAAGTACATTGCCATATTAACTATGACCTTACGCTAAAAATTCAGGGCACATATGATTTGTTATAGCTTCCTATGTGACCACTATCTTCATTTTGATGCATATCTATTTCTCATTCTGTCTCCTTCTAAGAAATTACAGATTATATGACATCAATGCAAACTAAAAATTTTACAAGAAGTTATTGATGACTGTCATAATAAATTTAACCATTTAAAACTCTTAAGAAAAGGTTTATAAATTAGCTACATGCATTTTTTTTAACTTCGTATTTTCCAACTTTCAAATTTTTGGCCTTTATCTTACATTGAAGTATCTTACCTTATTGTGATTAAAATCTTTAACCAGAATTATCTGGCTGGCTGAAAATTATGTACTTGTCTGACTGGGATTTTCCTGATTATTGTAATCACTTCTTACCAAACTTACCTCATATCAAAAAAAAAAAAAAAGCAAAGAATTCTAACTCAGAAATCAGAAGTAAGGACAGGGTGGCCATGTAACTTGTCTGCTATCCCATAGATAATTTGGACAGTGATCCTTAAACAATTTAGAACAGGTTCCAACTAGTATAATTTCAGATTGCAAATTCCTCCCAAATCATAATTACCACCTGATTTTTGTTCCAAGAATTCTGTAGTAAGAGTTTTATTTCATTTGTTTAAAATACTTATCCTTCAAAACAAAACATTTTGAACAAAGAGGTTTTTATTATTTAAACATTAGGCTTAATATTATAGTTCCCTTTTAAAGGTATATACTCATTGGTAAATCTTTAAAGATGTCAGGCACTTGAATAGAGGAAGAAATGAAACTAAAGGTTTTCCATTTCTGCTGGCAAGTGGGGCCTGCATAAGCTTCAGGCCTCTGTGGCACAGAAATGTGCTACAGTTCTTAATGATGGGCCCCACTTCTATTATCTCACTCTTGGCCTGCAATCCTAGCTTCCTAGGAGGTTGAGATCTGCAGACTGTGAATGCCACGGGTGGGGATAATGTGGGCTTCTTCGATGGGGCATTAGCTCAGCTAGGTAAGGCTGCTGTGAGACACCAGGTCAGGTGTACCCTGGCATACCACACCTCCAGCTTGAGCTAGCATATTGGGCTCCACCTGGCCATGGTCAGTGCTCACTGCCCATGTTCCAGCTTGCCCAGGCCACTAACTCTGCCACTCCACTAACCCACTGCTACTTCTTAGTGGGGATTAGTAGACTGGCTGTGTGGTGAATGGCTAGGGAGTCATGCCAAAAAAAAGTTCACCAAAAATCTGAAGATGAATTAAGGTCCAAAAACAAAACTCTTAAGACTTAAGGAGAGATTATTTTAATTAACTTACTAGTCCAGAAAAAATAGGAGCACACCCACTCAGCAGAAAAGAAACTTATTCATTTATTATGTTTCCAGTGATAACCACCATCATCTTATGAAGAATATTGACAGTTTGGCACTCTTTTGGCAATAAGTTTTTCCTAGAGGCATAAGTGAACAATGTCAAATTAAATTATATGACTTTTCAGTTTGGATCAGGTATCCATCCAGGTGACCAGTCCACGATACAAGATCATACAGAGCGGTGGTACTGTTAGGGATTCACTCTCCTAGATGTTCATATAAGAGAGGTGCGGGATGGGCAGTTTTCCCTAGAGATATATACTCTAGTATTAAAAAAGAGCATTGAAGAAAATATTGCTTAACAAAGAAAAAATAAGGCACCCATGATTCTAGCATGTAAGAAATAAGTTAAATAAGGAAATCAGTCTCTTTTTTTTTGAGAAGAAAAGGATTAAAATTATTATAGACAGAAGTGACAGAAATAAAGATAGTGCTCATGATGAAATAACACAGAGGGATATGCTAAATGGCTTCAAGTTAGGTGACACCATGGGGAGAGGCTAGATAGGAGGCTGGAAGGGAGGGGAGTTTAGAAGGGAGGTAAGGCTGGAGTTTTCTAGAGAGAAATATGTTACTTGCACATTAAGTTATTAAGACACACTTATTTCGCAATGGGAGGTTTTCTTCAGAGAAAAGATTTAGTCCTCAAAGGTTTGCTTTTATGACTATAGAAGGATTAAGTAGTTTAGGGCAACTCCAATGGCAGAGATCCAGTTAGTGTATCTTGAAAGAGACCAAGAAAAAGACCTTTATGTGTTGAATAAACTTAATGACAGACTAAAGGAGAAATCAGTGTCTAAATGGCAGTGCTAACAAGTGGGTGGAAGGATTGGGGCTAGAGGAAAATACTTGTTTAAGGTAATTGAGCAAAGGCTTCAGTAAAGTGAAGTTGTGCAACATGGGTGGGGAGAGTCATTCTGGGCAAGAGACAAGGGAAGCACAGTATTTCGCAAGTATATAGGGAAGTAACATTGGAAGAAACCCAGGATTTCTGATGTGAACACCTGTAGTTATAAAAATACCCTTTTATAAAATGTGAAAGAGTAGGACAAGAGTAAGTTTAAATGAGGAAATTGAGTTCATTTTTAACTGGTGATAATAGCTCAGTTAGTAGAGAGCTTGCCTTGCATGCTCAAAGCCCTGGGTTCAATCCCCAGCACCACCAAAAAAAAAAAAAAAAAGTATCAGTGGAGTTAATTTTTAGACACATTAAACACAAGATGGTTTTTAAACAACAAGGCAGATAAGTAGGCAAGTAGGAAGTATGTTTTATAAATCCTTAGATTAGAAGAAAGGGTTGGAGCAGTGACTTTGGGGAGCCATCAACAGGAAATCACATTTAAAATCATAAGACTTAATAAGATTGGGATTTCTCTGCCAGTTTATGACAGGTCCATGATATACAGAGGCATTTTTTCTTTATCTTCATCACTTGACAATAATCCATGCACACACATATGAGTGATAAAATATATTCTCAATGAACATTTAAAAAATGAGTATGTGCATAAGTAAATTGAAATAAGAAGAGGGTCAATAGTCTGGAAGAATGAGATTAACAAAGCCGATCTCTAACTCAGTTTGAAAAACCCATTTAAAGGGCTTTAACCAGATGACAACATAGGGTTTTAACTATCTGACCCTATAAATGCATGGCTTTTTTCCCCAAAGTGTAATAACATTGACCTATTGACACAAATTTTGACACCAATCTTCACTTTCCTTAAAAGGACAACTAAAGGACCCCACCCCATGGAGCCTTTTAAAATGGTCTATGATATCTTTAGCTGGTAGAAAAGAATGCCATTAACTCATTGAAATCCTTTATATTATTTAAACAGACAATAGCTACTTGCTTTTTTTTTTTAAACAAATGACATCTAAAATACTTTCTCTTTAATTACAGCAAAAGGAAATTGTTTCATTGGAAGTGTAACTTCGGGAATTTGCTTACTCCCATTTTGGGTGCAGGAGGTATCAGGGATTGAACTCAGGAGCACCTGACCACTGAGCCATATCCCCAGCCCTATTTTGTATTTTATTTAGAGACAGGGTCTCACTGAGTTATAGGGTCTCCCTGAGTTGCTTAGCATCTCACTTTTATTGAGGCTGGTTTTGAACTCCCAATCCTCCTGCCTCAGCAACTCCAGCCACTAAGATTATTGGTGAACGCTAACACGTTCACTTATTCCCATTTTTAAGTCATGTGGACAATGAATTATTCCCATTAGAGAGACCTAAAGGGCAAAAGGTAACCTCAGTGCAGAAAAGAAATTGAAAGAACATTCTGTGAGGAAAATAGGGGCAAAAGAAAACACCTTTAAGCAGAATGAATTTCATTGACAGCACTGTAACATGGATTTGACAAGGGCCATCAGGCTAAGAACAGATAGGACATAAAGAAGAGTGGGAGAGTAGAGGGGCCTGCAGTTGCTTACACTGCATATTTTGGAAGAAGAGAATTAGTTAATGACCTATAGACAGGGAAAAAAAAAGCATATTTGAATTAAGTCCACACAAAATTTCTGGGATGAATTGTACAAGTAAGATAAAGTTAACTTATCTCACTTGCTTCCTCTTTCTTTCATTATTTTAAGAAAGTAATTAAGCAACCTTGATCACATTTTATGATGATACATGGGAGGAGAAAGTGCAGATGGCAGTAAAAGAATGAGAAAGTCATTTTACTGAACTCTTTCCTGAGGCTGCTTTAACAGTCCCAAGATCATAGCCCCTGTATTTGATTTGGATCACTTTGGGTATATGTGTTTCTACTCATTACAGTTTGTGGTAGTCTCATGCTTTCTGATTCACTAGGTTAATCTATTTAGGAGAAAAACTGTTATGATAGTTTTTAATGATAAATAGTGTTTTATTTCCTTCTTCAGTGATGATTCGAGTTATGTCTCTGGATGATTATTTGAAGCCTGTTGAGGAAATGGTAAGTTATACTTGGAAATATGTTGAGCATATACATAGTTCTGTTTCTTACCTTATAAAATTAATCTATGAAAAAAAAGAGATCAGACTTAAATTGTTAGTTCTGTGTTCCCATTAGTCAGTCTATGACCCATGGTGTTCCTCACTTAGAATTATAATACTTCTTCTTCTCCCTCATCCTCCACTTCTCCTTCTCGCCCTACTCTTCCTCCTTCTTTCCTCTCTCCCCTCATCCTCTTCCTCCTTTTTCTTCTCCTCTCTCTCTGTATCTCTCTCTTCCCCCTCTCTCTTTCTCCCTTTCCCTCGCCTCCCTCCCCCCTCTCCCCCTCTCCCTCTTCCTTCTCCCTCTGTGTCTCTCTCTTTGATCAACAAAATAAATATATTTTCCAATTTTAATCAGAATTCTATAATTTACTGAACTCCCACCACTATAAAGCACTGTGCTACGTAAACTGTTATCCAAAGATAGAGAAGATATAAATCATTGATTCCTCCCAAATGATTACATTAGAACTGAGTTTGTTGGGAAGAACAAAAATTACCATAAGGGAAGTGGCATTAAAAACATAAAAGAAAATGAATCATTGTATCCTTGGCATCTGGAAGAAAAGAATATGGCAGATCATAGGTTTTAAAATTATATAGTGGGTAAATTCTGTATTGAGTGAATGAGTATTATACAGCATGAATAACATTGTATAATGCTTGCATGAATGAATTTATAATGTCTGAATGAAAGCATTATGGTTGCTTCATATTTTAAATTATCAAGAATGTTAAGTGAGTCTGCTTTAATAGTCCCAAGATCTTAGTCCCTATATCAAGAGAAGCATTAATTTAAGTCATTTCCTCAGAATCAGATTCTGAGACAGAGAAAAATGAAAGAATAAATTATTAAGGAAGTGCTTCAAGAGAATTCAATATGGGAGTTGTGGGAAGCAGGACAGTGTGAAGGAAGAAGCCAAGCATGTGTGCAACTGGTTTCAGGCTAAGTCATCAGCCTGATGGGCAGGAAGCTCCAGAACACATGTTATAATTCAGTGTTTGTTCCATTTTTAGAAATATTTTCATATTTCAGCACCAGACAGTTGTTGGTTGGGGGAGTCCCCTATGTAGAAATAACCTCCCAGGAACTTGCCAAGAGGCCCAATGACAGGGCTCTCAAGAAGTTCAAAATTAAATGCTGCTAGTAGGAACAGAGCTCAGGGAAATTGGGGCTGGGTGCAAAGAACCAGAAAAAGTGATCTGATAGAGAGCATTGGCTACATCTGCTACAGGTGTCAGGGAGAGGTGAAGCTAAGCCACTCCTTAAAAAACAGATGATCCAATGGTTAAATTAGGGATAGTAAGATATTTAGAAAGGGATTCGTGAGAACTAGCCATTCTGTTGTGGTGTCCCACATTGACTCATCGACTGAGCAGTTACATCAAAGCTTGTTAAGCTTATAGAAGCTAAATAGATGGTTTCTCTGTAGGTTGACTATTTCTTTCTCCTTCCAAATAATCCTCATCCTTCAATAGTTAAGACATCATCTCTTTTAATGAACATCTTTTTTCCCCATTTCCTATAGCTACAGTAATCTTGTAGAATTGCTTCTTATTTTTTAACTTCTAGAACATATACCTATTTTGAATGCTAAAAATTCTTTTAGTAATTTCAATCCTAAATCACTTCTAGGAGACACCAAATGCTCCCTGTTCTCCTTGGTTCAAGGTTGAAAGTCATTTTGTTTTTAAGGATGCTTTAAAACAAAGCAGCAAATATTTCTACTGTAATCATTGAGTCAAACATAACTAGCCTTGACTAGGAGGACCATGGGAAAGTGCAGGGTCCCCTGAAAATCTGAGGGTCTCCCTTGTTAGGATCTTCTACCAGTATTGTTTGTTTGTATTGTCAATAAAACCAAATATTATCATCTTATTTCCACATTTAGTAATTATTGCATTTACACGAATCAAATAGAATCAAATAATTCTTCTTCAAATATTGGTCACAGAAAATAATATCATTTGTATCAGTCACTTCTGGGAAAGATTCTATGGCATAGCAAAGAACATTTACTTTTGTACCGAGATCAAAATTAATGTAGCCTTTCCAAAAATGGTAATGATTTGAAGATTACATTTTGTGTATTTTCAGACCAATATTTCTAAGGTCAACCACTGTTTCAGTATCATATTCCATTTAAATAAGTGACTCAATATATGGTTCCTTCTACAAGATCAGGAATTCATAGTAATTTTGATGACAATTACCAAAACATAGTAGTGATATAATTATCAAACGGACAAAGATATAGAGCATGCACCTAATTTCTCCTTCCCAGTCTTCTTTCCCTTCATTCAGAAGGTGACATGAAGATGGTCTTGGTCCTGGGCTGGTTGTGCAGATTAATTTTTTACTAGAGAAGATTCAACTCCATTTCAATCTTTGTTTTTGGAGAAAACTAGCATCTTAGAACAATGATATTATACTTTTACTTGATTTTTGCATACTAGTTTTGTGAAGTACTCTATCCTTAGTAAAAACTAGACAAAGTAATAAAGATTTTAAATATTAAACACAATGAAAATCATCTGCACTGGAAGCATCACAAATAGTTTTTAAAAAAGAGATAGTACTCTAACTTTGACCCTCATTATTAGAATTTGGTCCAAGTGGTCAACCTCTCCCTATGCCACCTATGGATAAGAGTTATTTATTTCTCTCCTGTGAGGAGTCTCATGAGAAGATCTGTATCCCTTAATGTTTGAGTTAATAACACATAGTAGTTATCTTCAACACCATCCTGACATTTCATCAAAGAAACCCATTTTATGATTCTATAATACAAATAGATACCCCAATTCTGCTCCTTTATTTTTCAGTTCTAAGAATTCCAAAAGCTATGGATCCTGTTTGTATTTCTCTACATGTATGTTTTATCATTTTATTAGATTTATCATGTTTTACAGTTTGTAGGGAGTAGCACTTTGTTTTGAGGGGTGAGTAAAGAAGCTTAGGTAGCTGTTTTAACTTACCCCTTAGCCTGTTCACATCTGTCCCATGGATTCTAAATTACAGGCTTCTTAGTTTTAGTGTCCTGAGAGATTGCACTAAGAGATGAAAAGCAAACGGTTGACTTTGTGGGTCTAGGGGGGCAGAGAATGGTATGCACTAGTGAGAACTGCGGGGCTGTGCAAACAGATGCAGGAAGGCAAAGGAGAGAAGACCCCGGGGCCAGATTTAGAACAAATGCCTAAGATTATTTACTCAACTTATACAGAAAAAAAAGCATAAAGAAAAATTAAAAATTTAAGATAAATAATATAAAACTTAAATGATCAAAATATTTCAGAAGTCAACCAGCAGTGTAAAACATTGTCACTGCTAGATTGAAGACTGGCCATGGATTGTCCATAAGGAAGTAAATCATAAGGTCAGAGAAGTCTTTTTATTATGTTGGAAAGACCTAAGAACAGGATTGCTTGCTGAGAATGCAAGGTGTGCATTTGTGAAAGCAAGAAGTCAATGAAAATTCTTGGAAACTATGAGACAGATTCAATATACATAATAGACATTCAAACTTTCAGTCAGGAATTAATACTTGAGTTTTCTTAAATTATCTGCTTATGTATACTTACTTATTCAATAATAGTTTTATAATTAATCTCTGTACTCAGTGATTAAAATCAATCTTGAGAGTTCATATATTAACATTATTTTATTTTTATTTCAGTATCCAGTAATCACCCTCAAGGTAAGGTAACTGCAAGTTTAAGAGGGTTAATTTTCCACCTCCGTTTTAGAGCATCTCCTCAAACCTCAGTATTAAAAGGCAGTTGGCGGGGAACATTATCTATTTAAATTGGTAAGATATTATTTAGTTTGTGTAGCCATCCTCAAGAGAATAGAAATAAGTTATTTTCCTTCTCTTTGATTTAAATTCACATCTATTTTTTAATATGACAGGAAGCCAGTATAATTCATTTAACACTTATTGAATGTGTCTAAAAGTGCACTGGGGTCAAAATGTAGTTCACCTATAAGAACTGAAATTTTGATGCAGAAAACAGCTGTAACAAAATAATAATTCTAGAGATATGATAATTGAATCCCCAGTACTGCAAAAATAAATAAATAAATACAGACATAAAAATATACTAAATGCTCTGATATATAGAGATATGAATCCATTCAAAACAACAATCACTTCTCCATGGTGAATCATTTAAAACTTGTGTTTTAAATCAGCAGATTAGCATTTTAAGAATTAGGAAGTTACTTGATGAAACGTTATGATGAATGAAAAATCCAAAATGCAACACAATATACGTTATTCCTCCTCAGGACCCACAGGGTAATCAGATACAACGGTGGGTTAATGAAAAGGCTGTGAAAGGCGTGCTACCACTCTCCTTCCTGTTAATCCCGGAGTCCATCCTAGGATGGTATGAGATCACCGTGGAGATGGGCTCTGGAAACAAAGAATACCACTATTTCTCTGTGGAAGAATATGGTAAACATGCGGCTACAAAAATATGATATATTAATAAGAAAACATGTAAAACTATCCATTTTTCCGAAGGCCTGTACTTAGTAATTGTGCATCTCTGAAGCTTTCCTCTTAATCGTCACACATTTTTCTGTTGACCTAGGATGTCTATTCTGTTTTTCTTTCGTGATGTCTAGAACTGAGTTAATATGATGGTTTCACTTTCTTTTTTGGCCATATTTATGCTTTGAAGCACTTTTTATAAAAAAAAAAAAAGGAATTCACATTAACTATGTAAGGAGGAGTGCTGCTTGTAGGATTTTAGTAAATCATCATAAAATTTCATAATGATATCATTATTCTCATTTTACAGATGAAGAGATTGAGAAACACTTACCCAAAATCAATATTTCAGAAGTTATGGATTTGGAATGCACACCCGCATTTTCCTATTCAATTTCAAAGTCCAGCCCTATGTACTTCTGCATCTTCCTAACACTCTTAATTAACAACAAATATTGGCAAAGAACCATGGATTATAAAAGGGGAAAATTGCTTTATATGAATGCCTTTATATAATGCCTTATAAGGTTGCCTTTTTTCTTTTTACGAACAGTGTTACCCAAATTTCAAATGACTGTGGATGCACCAGGAAACATCTTAATTGTGGACTCTGAATTCAAAGTTAATGTCTGTGCCTTGTAAGTACAAATTGTACACAATAAAATGATGTATTAATGGAAATAGAATAGAGTACAGAAGGTAGCTAAAAAGAAGCACAATAAAAAATGATGGAAGACAAAGGAAAAGGACAATATAAAATTACCTTGCTGATTTTACTTCAAATAATGTTAAATATAATTACATCAATAATTATTGGAATATGACACATGTTAAGTAACAGTTTGACTACTGATTATTGTCTTACAACATAACACATTGTTTTATACCATCCAATGCAGTATCTACTGAGTGCCCCTTTGTGGGTAATTATATTCCAAAATTAAATAAAATTAAACATTCCAATCCCTCAGTTGCACTAGCCACATTACATGTAACCAGTTGATGCTGATTTGGATAGTGTGAATGTACAATGTCATAAGAACTAGGAAGTTACTTGATGAAACATTATGATGAATGAAAAATCCAAAATGCAACACATTAATGTACTCCCACATTAATGTATATTCAAGCATACTTTACACATCCTAATATTGCACCAAACACAATGTAGTAATAAATGACTTTTAGATAATACTGGCATGATTTAAGAGGGAGGGGAAAGCTTCACATAATGGTTGCACCCCAGTATTTTTTTTTTAAAAATACCATAAAATCTGCAGTGATTATGTGGTTGATATATGGAATTCCCATTTCAAGAGAGCTCTGCTGGTATTATCATGTGTTTACTCTGACTTCTTGATGAAAGTTCTTCTTATATTACATGATTAGAGAAGAAAAGCATAGGTCAAAATGTATCATAAAGAAAACTGCCATAAGATCTCAAATTGCTCCTGGGCAATCCTGGTACAATGTGTGGAGAATATCAAGGGCAGACAAGGACTTGGAGGGCACATAACAAGATGCTCAGTTAGTATATGGCAGTGGTAATAGCCAGACAGTTCAAGTAATTTTCTCCCTCCCTTTGCCACTAAATAAACAGTTGGCAGAAATTTCATAACTAGCAAAGACAGCAAGAATGCAAATATCAATTTATTTTATAGCCTGTAATTTCTAATTATAAACAGAGTTTCTGCTTGTGTTCACCCTACATTGGAAATTTAGGATGGTAAAGAAGGGATGTGGCTATCTTGAGTGTAACCTCCAGAGTGGGAGGAGAAATAAAGGTCAGGAAAGTTTCACTGTACTTGGATTATAGAGGCAGACAAGTACCAGGCAAGTACCTGTGAGAAATGGAAATCCTAAGAGCCCAGATGTCCTGTGATTCTTGTCTGTGTCATTTTTGCTGGAGAAACATTGCAATTAAGTGTGATAAGGCTCTCTGGGAAAAGCCAACTGGAAAGCATAAAACATAAGTATAAATGAGTAAGTAGTTGAAGATTCTAACAATTTTAAATCCTAGCATTAAGCTAAAAAATTGAGCAATTTATACCTGGAAAAATAATTGAAGATCATCCATAATAAAAGCTTAGAAATAAATATGACTGAGTCAATAGTGTACCTTTAAAATTAAGCATATTGATTGATACAGTAAGAACATATAATATGTATGTATATATACTGACTGAAAGAATGGATGGTGCTGAAGGGAGAATTAGTGACTTGGAAAATGAAATTGAGGAATTATAAAATGTAGTCCAGAGGATCTACCATTATTTCTTATAGACAATTTTGTTCTTTTAAACCTATTACTTGAATTTTTAATAATGATAATTTATTTGTGTACTTAGATATAAATAAAAACAAATATAATTTGTTTTAAAAGTTTAGTCCATAAGAATAATAAATGCTCATATACAATATTTTGGAAACACAAAAAAGCTAAAAGAAGTAAAGTACTATCCTAAGAAATGAAACAATCAATGATCTTGTATACCTTTCCCTTATTATTATTTTTTTCATTTATACTGTATTTTAGTGACTTACATAAATTAGTTCTACATGTTGTCTAGTTTGACCATTTTAATTAAAATATATGTTGGCCCAAAGTCATCAGTTTAGTTTTAGTCAATACCATTGTTTAGTTTTACTCCAGAAAATAAAATGTAAGATAACTTGTTGTGGCAGTGGTGGTTTTAGGCACTATAAATCTTTCAAACAATTCTATGCAAACTAATTATACCATTGACTTTTATGGTTGTATTCTTGTTATATCATTTTATTAGATACACCTATGGCAAACCGGTGGAGGGGAAAGTTCACCTTAGTGTATGCAGGGCATCTACTTTTTATGGTACTTGTGGACCTCTCAATTCACTCTGTAAAAATTTTACTCTTCAGGTAAGAGGCACATCTGCAAAATCATAAATAACTGTGCATTAACCTTATGACCTCAGCTTCCATTTACCTTCCTTTCTTCTTGTTTCTCTCTTTAGAATTAAAAATTATACTTCTCTTCTATATACCTATTTCCATTTTTAAAATTTCTATTGTTTTTTCTTGCTAACTTCTCATGTTCTATTAAATGACAAAACACAGGTTGTATTACTGGAAAGCTCTGGAGTAAATTTCTATTAATTAAAAATGAATTTGGTTCCATATCAAAATCTATACTCTAACAATGTACTACATGGGATATATCTTTCACTTTATACTTTCTAGATATAGTCAGGGAGATATGAAGATGTTCATGTGTTTTCAAGATTATTAGATGGGTGATTTTTTTTCTCAATCTTTTCTCATTGGAGTTGGGTGTTTACAGAATTTCCAGATGGTACATATAACAGGCGAAATTCTTATCTGCTAACAAGAGGAATTAACTTTTCCAAACTCCTAAGGGGAGGAATTTCCTGAAAAGATTCAAGTAAACCTTGAGAACCAGCATCAGAAAATTGAACCAACAAAGCTAGGATATGGCAAGGATTTCAATTATAATTATGCCAGAGTTTGACTTGTTAATACACAACTGCTACTTACATCTCTGTATCACAAATAGCAGCACACCCACACACATGTACTATACATACACACACGTTATATATTTCTATTATTTATAGAGAAGAATTTTTATTAAAAATAATTGTGAATCCTCTGGTTCTTAAGTTTAAAAGTTGAATTTGAACAATAAACAATAAAAACAGTAATAATTATAATAGCCAACATATTATGGTTGTGTCAAATGCTAGGATTAAGTAGTTCATATACATTTAACTATTAAAAGAACTGTATATGTATAGTACTGTTATTATCACTCATCTGCAGATGAATGGATTAAAGTAGGGAGAAGCTTAAGTATATTGCATGATGTCAAATGTATATATTAGTAGCATTGCTATATCCTTAGGCATTTCAGAGGCTACAGAATTTTCTCCATTTATTTATTCAACATTGAGTTCCTTTAATATATAAATATTATTGTGTTTAGAAGCTCCAGTGTTAAACCACACAGACCTGGTCCTGTCCTCATGGGGCTTGCTTTTTATGAAGTGGTCATTATATTTATTAGATGCACACTCAGGAATAAGAATGAACCAATATAAGCCAAGAACATGAGGGTGGATAGATCCCAAAATGAATTACAAAGAAGCTTATGTTATGTAGATTCCCTTCAAAAGATTTGAGAGATCTTTAAATTTAAAATACAGCAGGAGTGTAGCCTAAATGATTTACCTGACTGCTAACCTTTAACTCTAATGAAATTTACCTGGACCTTTAAGATTGTGGAACTGTCTTGAGGATTTCATAGAGTTTCAAGGGCCCTGAGAAGCAGCATATGATTCTGGTTTGGTATTATTTCTCTTGTTTTGGTGGTGCTATGGGTCCAACACAGGGCCTCACATATGCTGAGTATAAAATGGCATAGGATTTTAACCTGCCACTCAAGGACCCAGTTTCCTGATTTCAAGATGAAGGAGTACAACAGCAGCTCAGTTGTCCTGCAATAATCTACTAATCTATGAACACATTTCATCACCAACCTAAATATCTTTTAAGTATTTTCAATTCTTTCTGTTTAACCATTTCCTAATTATGACATTTTAAAAAGTCCCCAATGAGGCATTCTAAGTTGACCAGATAGACATTGAGACAAATTCAAAGAATCTAATAAGAATAATACCTACCATTTACTAAATGTTCACTAAGTACCAGGCACTATGCTAACCACTTTACAGCAATATGGCTTTAACATCTTGCTTTATACCAAGTAGTAAGTGATAGAACCAATATTAAAATCCCAGTGTTTGACTCAAAAGCCTATGTCCTTAACTGCCATATAAATTTTAATTCAATAAATATTCAAGGCATAGTAACTACAAAACATAAAACACAGTTTCAAAACTGAAAAGGAATATGGTTGAAATTAACAAAATCGCAATATCACATCTGAGTAAATGTGATCAGATTTAGATGTGTTAGCTTATAGATTAACAAAGTAATACCGCCAGGAGTGTTCTGTTTAACTCATATTCTCTTTAACTCAGAATTGTGAGAGTTGATATTTGTTAACAATTCAAATGAAGTCAGAGTTAAATACATGAACTGAAATTTTGAAGCAAATAAACACAATGAATTATTTTATAAAGTTCAAATTTGAGTAAAACATTTCTCTTAACGTTGCTTCCTGTAGGTTACATATTTTTTTTTCCAAAACTGGTATTTCTTATAGTCTTTAAAATTTGACTTATCTTTTATTATTACATTCATTAATGTTTCAGATGGGGAAAGATGGCTGTGTCTCCCAGCTTATTAACACAGATGCTTTTGAGTTAAATCGGGAAGGATATCAGAGTTACTTTAAAGTATACGTTCTTGTCACAGAAAGTGGAACAGGTAATGCTCCTTAAATAGTAAGACCCCAGTGGATAACATTTTCCTATTTGAACTATTATCTACTAAGGTTAATTTCACAATGTTAATATGATAATATAGTCATTTTTTGCATAGGATATGTTACCATTTTTTTAGATCCAAACTCTGTTTCTTATTTTAACCATAAGGTTTTAGACACCTATTGATGGATGGATAAATATTACTTTCAAATGAGACTAAAGTAGAATTCAGAATGCTAGTGTATTAGCATATAAAGGGAAGATATGTTTTGAATATTGGTATATTCCCTTTCCTTAATCATTGCAATATGTAACTGAGAAATATAGTGGTTGATTGCAAAATTTTGGGGGGAGCATAGAATCGAAACAAGGGAAGTAGAATATAGTTTTTTGAGAATATCACCAAACTTCTGAAAAGAAATTCAATGAAATATCTTTAACCCACAACCAGGAATATATTTCTAATGACTAATTTTTTATCTCTCTGATGCAGTATATTTCTCTCTCTTCATTAAATTCTTTTTCTTGAAATGGTCCTGTTCTGACCATTTCCTTTCTGTTAAAATAGACTTTCTTTAATTCACCTATGTGATATTTCAGTAAAAATTTCTGTCCATGATATCTTAAATACTAATATGCTTCA
Organism: Marmota monax; assembly: GCF_021218885.2. NCBI lineage: Eukaryota > Metazoa > Chordata > Mammalia > Rodentia > Sciuridae > Marmota > Marmota monax. The sequence goes on along the minus strand of NW_026692798.1, from coordinate 186,901 downwards.
ATCCATATTCAAAGTTTTAGAGATATCTGTCACATCCATGTCACAGGAAATCCATGTCCTGTGACACATCTGTCACAGGAAATTCAAGTAATAAATAAAAATTTAATGGATAATTAAATATATTTGTCACATTAAACAAAATAAATAATGAAAGGTAGCTAACTAAATGATAACATACATTTATGGCTGCAATGTTATACAGTCATTAAAAGAACTAGGTTTTTAGAAAAGTATCAAAACCTCAAAATAATGTTTAAAAACATAATGTCAAACTACATATTTTTTACAATGCAGATACACATATGTATTTACACACATTTATAATCCCAACTGCATTATTATAAATGATAATTTAAAGGATAAAAAAACTTGCAGAAAATAGTCTAACTTGTTAAATTTTGTTTTCTTTGGCATGTTTAAAAATTTGCATTATCTTCTTAAATTTTTTAAATTTCTAATAATATACATATATTACCTTTCTTACTATGAATAGATTAAAATGTATGTTTTAAGCAGGAAGATTGTGAAATAAAAGTTTCAAACCATTACTGATGAATAATAAGAAAACAACTGGGCATAGTGGCACAAGTCTATAATCGCAAAGGCTTGAGAGGCTAAGGCGGGAGGATCCAGAATTCAAAGCCATCCTCAGCAAAAGTGAGGTACTAAGCAACTCAGTGAAACCCTGTCCATAAATAAAATACAAAATAGGGCTGGGGATGTGGCTCAGTTGTCGAGTGCCCCTGAGTTCAATCCCCAGTACCCCCCAAAAGAAAAAAGAATAATCAGAAATCAGTGACGTTAATCCATCATGAAAGACTAATAAATGAATTGAACAGTGTATAAAGACCAAGAGTACTGGTCAAGAATGATAAGCTTTTTTGATTTTTCCCATCTTTATTAATTTACTTTACAAAACTTCTGAAAAAAATAACATGTATTAAAACTGCATAGAAAAAGTGAACTATTATAAAGAATAGGACATTTTGAGATTTTTTTCTATAGTTCGGTTTGGCTATATTTTGAGGATATTTTCCTAATAATACTTAATTTACTGCAGGTATTCAGCTTACAAAATTCATGTATATAAACATAGACTCATCAATGGTGAAGATTAGATTTGAAAATATGGAGACAATCTACAAACAGGGACTCCCTTATTTGGGCCAGGTAAGAAAAGTGATAACTTCTTTACTTTCTCATTCATTTATTCCCTCATCTATCTTTCACTTATTTGTTCATTCATTCATTCATCTACCCAATAGCTCTTTTCTGAGAAATTACAATATTAGAAACTCTGTGTTAAGCACTGTAGGATGATTTATTCTATTAGTTTTCAGAGACACATCTTGGTTTATGCCTTTTATGAAGTGGTAACTGTTAACACTGTCCCATTTCACACACAAGTGTCCATGATTGAAAGATAAATTGTTTATTCTGCATCAGAATTAGGATTAAAAAAATAAAAGCACTACTATTTGCCCTTGAGGGTTTTATAGCTCACAGAAAATAGACATTAAACAAATAATTTTATAAACAATGAATGAACTATAGTCATGGGTGCTCTGTCAGTGAAATACTGACCATTTAGTAACTGTTCTACATTAGGGAATTAGCAAACCATACTCCTCAGGCAAAAGCCAACAGAGTCCTACCTTTCTATAGCCAGTGATTTGGAGTGGTTTATCATTTTTTAAAGATTATAAAAACAACCAAAGGACGTGAGAAAGAAACAATATTTGGCCCCATAAAGTTTACCATATTTATTATATGATCCTTTATAGAAAATTTGCTAAACTCTGGACTAAATAGTCATAGAAAGTTTCTCTAAGGAAGTGATATTTAAGTTGATACAAGAACACTAATAAAGTATTGCAAAAGTGAGTTACTGGACTAGATCTTACAGAGAAGTTTTTCTCAAACTTGATCCTGTGTCAGAATCATCCAGAGGGCTTGGGAAACAAATGTCAGTAACAGCCATTTTATGAATAAATTTAGATTAAAGTTTGGCTTTGGCAAATAGATAATTTAATATATGATAATTTCATTTACTAAGCAGCCATTGAGTATATGCTAACAATTTTTCTCCCCTTTATCTCAATGCATTTTTGTTTGAAATGTTTCCATGTTCTGTTACTTAATATGTAAAGTTGAGGTTTATTATACCTTCAAGGAATAAAATTATTTTCCAAATATGAAATAATTTTCTCTGGACTGGTGAGTTTCCCTCAAACATTGTCATCAAACTCAAATGATTTCCTGGGTTCCTCTTCGTCTCTTACATCTTTTCAGTTCCATTTAAAAGCATATTCTATTAAAAGAACATTTTGTGAGAAAATGATATATTTTTAGCATCTTTTGTATACTTAAGTTTCTGGAGTATTGTTTAATAGTTTGTTTTTTTTTAATTGGCTTAAATCTCCAAATTGAAGATCAAATATAATAGCAGACTTTTTGTCACGTTATGCATTTTGAGGAATCCATTTTTAAAAATCTAATCTTCCGGGCTGGGGATGTGGCTCAAGCAGTATCGTGCTCACCTGGCATGCGTGTGGCCCGGGTTAGATCCTCAAAGATGTTGTATCCGTCGAAAACTAAAAATAAATATTAAAAAAAAAATTCTCTCTCTCTCTCTCTCTCTCTCTCTCTCTCTCTCTCTCTCTCTCTCTCTTTAAAAAAAAAATTTAACTTCCAGGCTTCTAAACACAAGAATTTTGTAAAATAAATTCTCAAGTCAAAGAATCTCCTTGTTTAAGTTTAATGAGAGCTCTCAGTACAGTTTTGATTTTAGATGTTCTCTTTCTCTTAAGTAATTTTGTTATTGTGTGTGTGTGTGTGTGTGTATGTATGTATGTATTTCCCATTAAATTTAGGCTTTGAAATTATTTATATTAATATTTCTAATATTCACTTATGATTTGAAGAAATAAGTCTACCACAATTTATTTTTCATTTTCTATTCCTAGTCTTGTGGGTTTTTTCCTCCACTAGTTGTTGGCTTTCTTATTTATCTTTATTTTTATTTTATTTTAAATAACATTTTACTATCATTCAATTTTATTATAACCTTTCTTCTTTGGATTTTATTCCTAACTTCTTGCTATGATTACTAAGGTTAAACTTTCATGTTTTCAAATGTTTACATTTCTAAGTACTACTTTACTTTTCATAGGTGTTTTTCTGTGCTATTTTTAGTTTTGAAATTGTGGTAAAATACATGTTACATAAAAATTATTACCTAAGTCACTTTAAGTTTAGTTATAATTATTTTTCATGACTTTACAGCATTTATTTTCACTTTCTCTTTCACCTAAGAATGACTTAGGGTTTTAATTTTTTTTTGGTCTAATATGTGTGTTTGTGATTATACATTAAAAAAATAAGTAAATTTTTCTGGGTGTGTGATGCACACCTGAAATTTCAGATACTAAAGAGGTGAGACAGGAGGATCACAAGTTCAACACCAGCATGGGCAACTTAGACCCTATCTTAAAATAAAAAATAAAAAGGTCTGGGAATATAACTCAGTGATAGAGCACTTGCCTGGCATGCATGAGGCTCTGGGTTCCATCCCCGGTACCTCAAAAATAAAGGGAAAAAAACAGAAAAGAAAGAAAAGTAATTTTTCTTTTAGCACAGGCACCATACATATTAAAAAGAAAAAAAAATAATATTGATAAAACTATAAAGAACAGATAGCACTTCCCCTTTAAGAGCTTTATGTCCTGAGCAGTTCTCTAGGAACAACTATTTTAACTCTTTCAGAGATTCCCACAAATATTAATCTTCATTAATATTAATAATATTAACTGTCACTTTGCAAAACAAAGGATGAAGAGCAAACCTTTTACACCTGCCCCATCACTTCTACACTCTGTGCCCCAATGAATTACATATTTCTAAGTAGACATTCAATTGTTACATTCTGTTAGTATGTGCATCTATTTTTCACAGGATAACCAATTTAGGATTCTAGGATTAAATCTCATTTGTGCAATATTGGGTTCTCCTTTGCTATTATTATGTACATGTCACTACTAATGTTCAAAAAGTTCTAAAATTATTCCCAAAGTTTTAATTATATTGTCAAAATACACGTTACATCTATCATTCTTGATCCATCTGAATTGCTCTCTGTGTTTCTCAAAAGTAATTGTCATTCTCAAAGATAATTCCCCTGATATCTTGATACTTCCCTTTGCTTTTTCCAGCTTCAAATGTCCTGTTTTTTAAATTCCATTTCCTTGGTTTCCACATTAGTTCAATGGATCAAGCCCTCTAGTAGCTTCTTGAGCAAGGACAGATGGTATTTGGAGAAGGTTAAATATTCTGCATAATTTTTAATTATTGGTTGGACATTTTTGGAGTTTGAATTAAATATTTCTGCAATAATTGTGGATTTGTTAACTTTTTTTGTCATTTCTGCCAATGTTTGATACATATACACACAGAGACAGTGTTGAAATTTTTTTGTATCATGTATGTAGCCTTTTATCCCTATTGGTACATTTCACTTCTCCCATTCTGCTTTAATATTTTAAAAATAAGTTTTTGAGTATCACTTTTAATTCCTCTGTTTTTAACCTTCTGTATATTTTTATGTATGTTGATGATGAAGAGTATCTAGATGAATTTTCAAATACAATATAAAAATTTTCCTTATTAATAGGTTTAACCCATTTCTTCATTAATGCTGGTAGAGGTATATTTACTTCTACCATGTTATTTTTGTTTTCTATTCCCATAGAGTTTTTTTTCAACCACCTCTCTTTTTTTTAACCTTGTCTTCTACTCAGTTCTTAAAATTTCTCCTTGTAAGTTTTTTTTTCTTATTTCTTAAGTATTTAATACATTTAAATTTCTATTTCTATTTTTATCCTAAAATTTAAGTGTTTTTGAAATCTTAATTTTTTAATTTCCAATTTTACTGCCTATTATTTCACATTAGACTATTTTAATTCATAACCACATCTGCTTAATGCATAAACTTGTTTTTTGACAATATTTCTAGATAGTTACATACATTTATCCTAAAATTCTTCTAAATTATTCTTATCTGGATTTCCTAAACTGCTGATAATAAAAATTTATGGGCATAAGAGGTTATGAATTGTCTTTCATAAGATATATGTCAAGGATCTGTCACATTTTCTATTTTAGGCTCCCATGCAAATGGTTCAATTAATTAGAATCCTCAGATCATGAAATGATAACATAGAACATATCACTTATTTTATTTATATGTTTATTATTTCTCCTTTATCTTTAGTTCCTCCCCACTCCAATCTTAATTATTTACTCTAATATACTTACTTATATTCTTAAAATTCTATGTGTAGACCTTTCTCTAAAATATATCCTCTGCAGTGGAATTGCTGGGTCACCATCAGATACATGTAAAGTTTGACTAGCTATTGCCAAATTGCTCACAATAATAGTTACAAAGTCCCCAGAAGAGACTCAGAGGTCTCACATTCCAGCAGCTCCAATAGCACTGCATCATCACATCTCAACATTTAGCATCATCCAATTAATCAATTATCTTGATAATCCATTGGGCTTTAAAGTGATTTGTCATTATTGCTTGAGTTTGCATTTATCATTTTACTCATTTGCTTCACCATCCCCTCATTACCTATTAGTGATTTGAACCTTCTCTTTTGAGAACTGCCTGTTTCTATTGGTTTATCATATTTAAGGATACCTTGCTTATTCTAGATATTAGACTATTTTGCATTTGGGTATTAAAATGTATTCTGCTTTTTATGAATCTGATAACATTTTGTTAAAAAACGACAGGCGACTTTTGTTAAAAATATTTCAAATATTTAAAATATTATAGAAAAAGTATATAAACCACCATGTACTATCACTCAAGTAAAACATTTATAAACTTATGCCAAACTTATTTTCTACATTCAGCTATCAAATTAAGCTTCCCTTTTAGATTATTATAGATGTATCAGTCCTTCTTTAAACACTTTATTATTTTTTTCTAAAATAAATGGGTTTTTTAAACCTATTACCTCAATTCCATTATTCCATCCAAAAACAGAATAGTACTTCCTGAAAAATCAAGTTTTAAACTCTCTAACTAGAATTTTTAAGTATATTTTAAAGTTATTGTAACAGAGAAATAATGTATCTAAGCATAACAGGATAGAAATAAGATCCATAGATTCTATTGGTTAATGTGTCTCTTAGTTCTATTTAAAATTAAAAGGATCCTCTTTCTTTTTTCTTTTGTTTTCTTGAAATATGTTTATTAGGAAACTGTAATTTTTCCTGCAGATTTTTCTAGAGGCTGGATTTTTCTGATTGCATCTGCCAGTTATCATTTAACACTTTTCTCTGTCTCTTACATTTCCTGTACTCTGGTAGTTAGATTTAGGTGCTTTACCATATTGGAGTTCATTTTTGTGGAGGAAGTCAAGAAAACTTCATAGATATCATCATATATTTTTCATAGAACAGACTTTCTTATTGTGTTGTTGGCAGCCATTGCCAATAATTGCTTAGATACATTATTTCTCTAGCCACTGTCTCATAGTCTTGGCACTATTTAAATTTTTGATCAAATAATACTTTGCTGTGGATTGCATCCTGTGTATGGCAGATGTCTAGCAAGATCTCTGACTTCTTGTTAAACGTCAGTAGCACAGGTCCCCTCCCCATTTGCTGCAGCTCAAAATGTCTCCAAACATTGTGAAATAGCTACTAGAGGGCAAAATATGTTAGCTAACAAATGAAGCATGATAGAGTTTTGTAAACTCTAGAATAATAATTCTCAACAAAGGGGAATTTGAGATACTTCTGAGCACATTATCTAAATGATATTATTTTATCTAAAAATTAATAATCATTCCCTAAAATTTACTTGTCAACCATGTTCTAAACTTAGCTCAGAGATTTTATTTATTTTTCTCCTACACAGGATCTGGGTCTGAAGGGCGTGTGTGTGTATGTTTGTGTGTGTGTTTAGAAGCTAAGCCTCAGCCTAGCTACTAAAGCCCAGGTCTTTACCATTCCTTCTCAAATGTTCTTAATTCCTGAAGGTATAACATCATCTCCCCCTATGATCAGGAACCCCAGGATATCTCTTCCTATAGGGAAGAATTAGGAAAACTAACTGAGGTGAGTCCTAACTTATCACAGGAGAGGGTGATAGGTGACAGCTACATGGCTCAGGAATCCTTGGCAAAGTAGTCTGTTCTACCATAATATGATGCAGCTGTTCAGTGTGGATATATTTTCTTCATTAGCATTTGAAAGAGTTAGTTCTTGGAAACTAACCTAAGAGCTCTCATCTCCTTGACTATTATAAGGGGACAGATGGCAGTCATAAACAGATGTGACTAAGTCTTTTTTTAAAAATTTTTTTTAGTCATACATGACAGTAGAATGCATTTTGAAATATAATACATACATGGAATGTACATACATTCATGTGAATGTATGGATACTACATGACTAAGTCTTAATAAATAAAATTGTTTTCATTAAAAAATATGGTTGTGTGAAGTTGTCTCTTCCGGATTTTTAGATATTTCTTAATGGCAAATGCTCTGATCACTCCCTGGGATGGGCTGGTAAAAATCAATCATTCCTTTTCTACTTTTTAGAAATTAAATGATTACTCTGTGATGCATACTGTAGTAGCTGCATTATTATAAATTACAAATGGCACATCTGGCTCTGCTTTGAGTATTAGAGAACTCCACACTTGGCTCAGCAATGTTATGTGGTCCTTTGGATGGCAAGTTTATTACTAGTACTATTTCATCTTTGTGCTATCTGCTGTAAATTTCAAAACTTCAGAGATAAGGTTTCCAGAGGTATCTATATTTGAACATGAAAATGGAGCAATGGTGTGGGCTAACAGGATAATTTCTCCGTAAGTGACAGTAGTAGTGTTATTGGATGGCTAAAATGATAGTGCTTAAATATGTAAGACACATGACACATAGAGAGTGTCATGTGACACAAAGAGAGTGTTGCATGCCTATTGCAAGCCTATTTCAAAGTAATGACAAAAAACGTCCCTAGGAAGCTTGTGGATTATTCCTTCTGTGACTAGAAAGGGCTCAAGGATCTTTCTTAAGTGTAATAAGATTAGAATAAATAAATGTCTGTGGGGATCATGGAAGCAGGGTATCATGTGTCAACGGCCTGTGGATCATAAGTTGAATTTTTTTATGAGGTCAAGCTATAAATTGATACTGAATTTAAAGGCCATGTAAGTGGTGCAAGTGAGGCATGAGTCTACAAAAGCCAAACAGGGACTGAAATTAGACTTGAACCAATAGAAAAATAACAGGTGCCAGAAATATCAGGGCAGGTGTTTTTCAGAAACCACATGAACTTAAAACAAGGGTTGCTGTAAAAAAAGGGTCTTCCCCCTGATATCTGTGGCCTTAGACGTTGTTAAGAAATGTGCACTTCAAGGTTCATGACTGGCACAGATATTCATGTAGGCGTTATATCTACTACAAACATGCCAGTTTCGTAAGGAACTTTGAAAAGCTAATATTGCCTGTACCAGTAAGACAATGAGAATGAGATTTCTAACTAAAAAATGTGATTTAACAGCATTCCCTGAAATGTTTTAGGGAGAAAAATTCTGAGTTCTGAATTTTAGAGAATTTGACTTTATGCCACTATAAAGAAAGGATAGAAGCATTATAGAATACAGATTGGAGACATCAACGTATATGAGGAAAAAAAATAAGAAATTGATATAAGGCAGTAATGGTGAGAATGAATATGATAAATTATAAAGAAGAATTATAAAATTTTAAATTAAAAATATTTTATTAACAATTATAAATTGTAGGTTTGGTTTCAGTAGCTAAATGAATGGTTGGGCTGGTCATTGAAATAAATAGGAGAAAAAGAAAGAAGAGAAAGTAAGTTGTAGCAATAAATCATGGCATTTTGAGGGTTTCTGTGATATTTTTATTATAAAACATTCAGTATACAATTATATATATGGACTTGAATTTCCAAAGATCTTTTTTGGAAGAAGAAATGGAGTTTAGATTGAACAAAATATTGATGGTATGCATCACGCAGTCAACAGGAATTGGAGCTACTTAGGAAGCACAAAAGGAGACATGTCCATGACACAGCTTGACAGTTTCATCAAAATTGATCCCCAAATTTATTAGATGCTTCAGAAATTGCTTTTCTTCCTCTTAAACAGATTAAATTGCTTCATCCTGACAACTCCCCCATCCCAAATGAAGTTATCCAATTGCACCTAAAGGACAAAATTGTGGGTAACTACACCACAGATACAAATGGCATTGCACAATTTTCCTTGGACACATCTAAGCTTACATACCCAAACATCACTTTGAAAGTAAGTTATCCAAAGGCAAGTAGAGAAAAACAAACAAGCAAAAGTATATTGGCTAACTAAGGTTTACATTTATGCTACATTTTATTTTTGGAATAGAAATGGGGGGGGGAATCATGTTAGTTTGAATTTAGAGTGCTACAAAATGGTTAACTATTAAAGAAATAGTCTCTATAAAATAGATAACTATTTTACAAATCCTGAGAAAGTGCAGGCTAGCCTACACATTAAAGTATATAGAGGAAAATTAGCTGAAAATAAGCCACACTTCACTTTTATTGTTGAACTAGAAAGAGAATTGCATTTCTATAGAGGAAAATACTTGTAAAATCTTGTAATCTATTATCATGGATAATGTAAAGAATTTCTCTGCACACATTCAAGAGAGAAGCAACCTAGTATCTTAAATGAGTTAGTAATGACTAAATGTCAAATTTTCCTAGATATTTTTAAAGGACCTCACAGACTTGTGTGTTTGGTAATTGACTATTGTTAGATTAATCTCCTTGCTCTATTTGATAAAAAAGTTTTTTTCACTTTTCAGAAAATTCCATTATGTTATTATTTTCAACATCAACTTATGTATGCATTCATATGTTCTTCATATAACATTGAAAGATACAGTGTATACATACTTGTAAAAACATCACTTTAGTACAGAGCATAGTAAAACAGTGTAATATTACTGAAACAGGATTTAAATAATAAATCATAAAAACAATATAGTGGTGATTCTAGAGTATAACTGGAAAGTTGGATTAGGGAATTCAGTCAGACTTAATGAAGAATGGGCCTGAAATTTTCCTTTAGAGATAGAGCACCATGATGAAAAACCATTTTAGCAATATTCTTTCACTTATCCTTTCTTTTTACCTTAAAATAACTAAATTTGATTTTTTGCCAGGCAACCTACAAGGACAATGAAAATTGCAATGCACGGGGGTGGGTGTTGCCTCGTTACCCACAAGCAGAGTACTTTGTGACCCGATTCTACTCCAGGACTAATAGCTTCCTAAAGATTGTCCCAGAGATGGAAGAACTGAAGTGCAACCAGCAGAAGAAGGTGACAGTGCACTACCTTCTCAACACGGAAGACCTTGAAGACAAAATATATACAGTAAACTTCAATTATTTGGTATGAACTGAAACATTCTGCCCAAACTAGAATTGCTTCTTGACTTTAAAACTTCTTTGAACCTAATGTAAATCCTTTGGCCTAAATATCATGAAAAAGGTCAAAGTAAACATAGAAGAAAAAATTTAACACAACTGAAGTTTTAAAGCTCCCATTTTAAATAAAAAAAATAAATAAATAAAGAGGAACCAGACAGAGGATGTTACCCTAACCTTGATTCACTCCATCATCCTTGCCACTCTTCTTCATAGTTGCCCATTTTTTAAAATACTATCTCTCACTCACATTTTTCTTTCCTTCAGCATTTCCACAAACATTAAAGTATTTTGGACCAGTAAGTCTGGATGCCAAATTATCAGAATGGACACTATATAACTCCACACTAACCCTTAGCTAAGCTGGTGCAGGTGGAGGTACTGGTTGTGGAGAATAGGTCCTAGCAGGGCAGGGTGGGAACTCAGAGAAGTGACTCTACCAACCAGTACAGAAATTCTTCAACATTTCAACAGCAATATTGCCATATGGCTGTGCGAGGAATGTCAAAGAACCTTGGGTGAGAAGCTGAGCCTCTTAACTAGTCTGTACAATAACACTGAAACATCTCCCTGACTTTTGCGTCTCTCTTCCCTGCTGCCACACCCTGCCCATCTCAGTATCCAATAGCTCCCACTCCAGAGGGAGCCCATTTTTAGGTCTGTGGGCAAATTGGTTTATTTCTCATTAGTTTCCCTCTTGAAACAGCTGAAGATCAACCCTTTCCTGCTCTGATAAATCTTTTATGATTACCTCTCCTGATTTCCATTTAAAATAGGAAGTTTGCCTTTCCCTTCCTTCCTTCCTTCCTCCCTCCCTCCCACCCACCCACCCTCCCTCCCTTTTTCCCTCCCTCCCTCCCTTCCTTCCTTCCTTCCTTCCTTCCTTCCTTCCTTCCTTCCTTCCTTCCTTCCTTCCTTTCTCCCTCCCTAAGTCTAAAAATCTAAAGTGATTGTTTTCCAGAGCCATTTGGGTTATTTCAATCTTCTAATAGAAATACATTCTATAACTTCCTGTCTCTATTAAAACAGCCAGCCAGCCCTTCTCTTTTGCCTCCTGTAGGGCCTCGCACTAGCCAGCTGCATTCTGCCCTTTGGCCTTCTCTCCTGCTGACTCATGAGCCTGTTGTTTTTAATGAAAAGCCACATTCTTATCTATCTCAGGAGCCTCTCGCAACTTTTTCCCATTTGTTGTTCATAACCTTCATCTTTCCCTTTTGCTGCCACTGCACCTGCACCACCTGTACCCCCTTTTTCTAGTTGATTCTTCCCATCATTTCTCACTCAGGTGAAGTGAACTTTCCTATTCTCACTGGTAATTCAAGTCTTACTATGTACACTTTCACAGTACATTATTGTTATCTATAGTCACTCTGCTGTCCAAAAGCACACTGGAACTATCACCCCTAACTATAACATTGTATTCATTGATTAACCTCTTGTCATCCCTTCCTCCTTCTTACTCACCCAACCTCTGGCCACCACCATTCTACTCTCAACTTCTATGAGATCAACGTTTTTAGATTCCACGTGAGTGGTATCACACAATACTGGTCTTTCTGCGCCCAGCTTAATTCATTCAATGATCTCCATTTCCTTCCATGTAGCAATAACATGAAAGTCTCTTGATAATGCCTCTGTGAACTGTGTTCCATTAAAAAAAATAAATTTAAGTATAATTCAGGAATTACAAATATGAATGAAGAGTTTTTCATTTGATCATAGGAACTGATTTGGGATATGTAACACTAAATTGTTTTATAGGAAATTTAACCATGAATCTTAAATTCTCTTGAAGATTGTTAATAGGATTGTATGCTCATATACTTGTATCCTGAGTTCACTGGTAAACATTTGCAGTTATGTTGTTCAGACAAGGAAAACAGAAAAATTGTGTAAGTTTATAATTAAGTGAAGTTTGGTTTCTATTTTATAAACTTTGTCATAATATTTTTTTCTCCTAGGTTATTGCAAGAGGTGTAATTGTTCTTCATGGGCAACAGAAAATTGAGAAGAAAGATGCTTGTGAGACCTCTAATTTGAGCATGGGATTTTATGCAAATAGAACATTTTAGTTGGGGCATATTTTATATATATATTTTTTTTCAAGTCACAGCTTTCACATTTTAGGCCTTCTAACCCCAAATCACCCTTGGAGACTATGTAATACATAAAAATAGACAAAATATCAAAGAAAAATGATCAATTAATAAGGATTTATAAAGCTAACTATATTTAAAGCATCATATATGGGAGAGAGCAATTGTTCCTTCTCTTTCTCTTCCAGGAAATACAGTTAAGTATTTGTACACTCAAACAAGAAGGAATAAACAATGAAACAAAATAAAATTTTAGAGTTTGAGGTAATCAGAAATGTCCAACTAGTCCTTCCAGAGCAATTTATGAACTCCTTCTAAAAAGATTCCATAAATTAAATGTGTTAGATTGGGGGAGTCTTATTCAGAGGCAGTGGGTGGGATGTCTAGGAAAATTTCTGCAAGATGATAGTCGACTGTTTTACCAAGACACTTCTTCAGTTTAAGCTTTTCTTTCCCCAGCTATGAAGGGCGTATTTTCCATTCCTATAGATGTTAGTGCCCAGCTAGCTCCTTCTGCAGTTATGCTGGTCTATAGTTTGCATCCTGAAGGAGAAATGATTGCTGACACCACCAGATTCCAAATTGAGAAATGCTTCAAAAATGAGGTGAGGAAAAAGGAGCAAAAGACTCTTTTTCAGATTTGTTCAACTTATTGGAAAACTAAAATGAATTTGAAGTGCATTGGGCTTATAACCCATTTACTCTGAGTTTAAAATGAAATAAAAGCTAGAATGGTAGTTAATATGTTAGACAATCAAAAAGTATCAGGATTAGGCATTCACTTTGGATGTCATTCCTATCCTTCTAAGTTATTGGTGTCATTAGAAGAGTAAATCAGAGAACCCTTCCAACTTGTATGTTTGAAAATTAAAAATAGTCTGAAAGGTGATTCTTCCCAAGTGGTTTGCAATACCTTAACCGCCCCCCCCCCTTTTTGTTTTGTTTTTATTTTCAGGTCAACTTAAAATTTTCTAAAGAAAAAAGTTCACCAGGATCTACTATCAGTCTTCAAATCTCAACTGCTTCAAATTCTCTTTGTGCTCTTTGGGCTATAGATCAAAGTGTATTGCTACTGGGGAATTATGGTCAGCTCTCAGCACAAAGCGTGAGTGAAATTACCTCTATTTATTACCAACTATATAGGGTTATGTTTTTACCTTTAGATATAAATGAGAAACCTTAAATAAACTATGGCACAAAGGAATTTTCTGGAATCCAAGGAAAAAATATTTCAGTTTAGAAATCAGGTCAAATGGACTTTATTTACTAATTATACATATTCTCTCATGCTAAAAGTTAGCTCTACCACTTTTAAAAATGAATTAAAAATTTTTAAATATTATTTTTATCTTTTTAAAAAAATATAATATATATGTATATATACTTCTGTATGTATGTGTGGACATTCTTGTACTATTACTATTATATCTTTATTATAATTTTTGCTATCTGGTAGTGCTAATTTTCTAGTCTTAAAAATTATGTTCACTGCTATGATTTATTGGTTCTTTTATATGAATTTTAAGATCAAATTCTTATTCTCTGCTTAGAAAATGAACTGTTGCAAATTCTTAAAATAATTGCATTGAATATATATGTTTACTTAAGGAGAAGTAACTTCCATATGATCTTGAGATTCCCATCTCTAAATACGCCTTATCTTTTCATTTAATAAATATTGTTCAATCCAGCTTTAAAATATATATATATATAATATATATATACATTATATATATATATATATATATATATATTATATAATATTTGCTGAATGTCTGCTGTTTGACACATACTATATTGAGTGTCTGGTATATGTTATATAATTTTATTCTCAAATAGAATTTATATAATATCCCCATTTTGACAAATGAATAATTTTAGGCTCAGGGAGATTTAACAAATTAACCAAGGGCATTATCTGACAATGTATTTGAATGAGCCATCAAAGAATATTGAGACTTCCCTTTATCTGGAAGTTATTAAAATCCAATTGAGTTTCACCTATCTTTGTTGATTTTATTTCAAAATGATTAAGCCAACCATTATTTAAGTGACTAAATATCATTCAGTCTTTATAGCTCTTCTTCCCGGGTAACTATATGTTACTCATAAGAAAAAGAATTTTAAAAATTGCTTTTTTAAAAAATATATAATTGATTCTCTTCTATCACTCAGGTATATAATCAGTTAAATTACAGGGAACTATATGGCTATTATTTCAAAAGTTTGAACTTAGAAGATGGCCCAGTAGTGCCATGTCTGAAAAACGAACAAATCCTACATAAAGGAATTTATTATGAGCCTGCGTTGGCTGACTTTGGAAGAGATGCTTATGATCTTATGAAGGTAAGATGACTAGCATTAAAATGTTTACTGCATGTGACAATATATAAATAAGTAGAATAAAAATAATAAATGTCCATTGTGTGAATTTTTAGTCCAAGAATTATCAGTCTAATCTATAATTAGTATTAATATCTGAGAACTAATATTTCAAAAATATATTTATAAAAGAACTTATCATTATACATTTGTTATAAATGATAATATTACATGATATAATATTATAAATAATTGATAATGTCATAATATTGCTAAAAGAAAACTAATATCTCAGAGAATTATGTTTTATTGACACAGTGTTGTATGCATTTTATGCTGAGTCTCTAATATAAATACCCCAATATGTTGCTCCTACATCTGTGCCCCAAATTCAAATTCTATTATGTTAAGTTATATACATTTTTGAAGTGTTTACAAGTGAGATATTTTCCCTAGTCTAAGAAATATGTCAAATTCAAAACAGTGACAATATAGTGAAGTAGGAGATGAACTGGGGTCTGGCTAGTTTTTTAGTTTGTTTTCTGTCCTCTCTTATTTAAAGATTTTCCTCATTATCTGTTAATTAGGAAAACAAGACAAAGGTCATTAAATCTAAGAACCTAGGGTAATGGAAAACATAGACCTTAGAAAATAGCTATCTCTAAATATATGACCAGTAGAGATGCAGAAATAAATAAGAGAAAGAAAGAAAAACATCATCAGTTTGAAAAAACTGATCAAAATGAGAGTCTGTACTGTCATATGATATAAAATTGATTTTTATCTTGAAAGGCAATAGGATTAAAAGTCTTCACCAACTCTCATCACCGGAAACCAGTGCTATGTGAGGATCTCAAACATCCAGGCTATGCTGATGAAAATTATTCAAGTGAGTTGTGATATAATGTAAAAGAGAGATGACAGCTTAACAGTCTTGTAATTCATCTAAACTGATCTAGGGCAAGGGGAGAGGATGTTGTTTTGTTCTGTCTTGTTTTATAATTAATTCAATAATTAATTCATAGCAAATGCTAGAAATATAGTGAGAATAAGGTAGGCAGATCTTTATATTCAAAGAGTTTAGACTGAATTTTGGATCATGATAATATATAAATGGCATAATTTCAGATGAACATAAGGGCCCTGATAGCTAATATTTATTGAATGGTTGCTATGTACCAAGCAAGATTTTAAGCATTTTACATATATCAACCAATTTGCTCATCACAGGCTATAGATTAGAAACTGTTATCTCCAATTTGGTAGAGAGAAAATGAAGCAGAGGGAGGAGAAGTAGTTTACCCAATGCCACAGAGAATAAGTGATAGAGATGGGAGTGTGGTCCAGGCATTCTGGTCCCAAGTCATATTATATTATCATTATGTTGGACTCTTTTGAAAAAGTACTGTAAAGAAAATATAAGGGAAGAGAGCAGACCATGAGGATGCTGTTTTAAGTAAGGTAGTCAGCAAAACTCTCTATTAAGAGATAACCTTTGATCAGAAACCTGAAAATTTTCAAGTTCTATATAAAGAAATATCTGCAAATTTTAAATATGAAGACATGATGAAAAAGGAAAACAAGAAAAATACATAAAAATCTTATACAAAATTTTGCTAGTAATCAGGAAAAATGATTAAAAGAACATCAAGAAATCAGTTCACATACATGCTAATAGCAAAAAGAAGAGAAAGAAAAGTCAGATAGCAATAACTGTACAAATGAACAAAATAGGAACACCCCACACACTACAGGAGGGAACCATAAGTCAGCACAGCCATATGTGGGTGAAAATCCTTAAACCAATATGCGTCTACCTTCTAACACAGCCATACACTTCTCAGCATATATACCAAAGGATTTTATTCAAATTCACAAGAAGCAAGAATGTTATGGGATATCTAGCCCATTGTTGTGTGTGCTGCCATAGAATGGAGACAACCCAAGGGGCTTTTACTAAAATGATGGATTAAAATCATGTGGTGACTACATGCTATGGAATATTTTATAGCATTAAGAAACAGGATGAAGGCTGGGAGCAGTGGCCACGCCTGTAATCCCAGGGGCTCCTGAGGCAGAGGCAGAAGGATCCAGAGTTCAAAGCCAGCCTCACAATTTAGCAAGGTGCTAAGCAACTCAGTGACACCCTGTCTCTAATAAAATACAAAACAGGGCTGGGGATGTGCCTCAGTGGTCTAGTGCCCCTGAGTTCAATCCCCAGTACTCTCTCTGCAAAAAGGAAAAAAGAAACAGCAGGGATGTGTTTTAAGACCAATTTTTATGTGGGGAAAAGTAAGAAACATAGTAACATCCAAATTATACTATCATTTGCCTTAGTGAAAAATAGATAAATATTTTTCAAAAATTTTCTATTTGTCAAGTATATATACATATCCAGTATATACATAAAATAACTAGAGTATTAGTGGAGGGAAGAGTTCCTCAGGAAAAAGACAGGGATGATGTTTAGATATTTATATATCATATGTACTAATAATATATTATTTTTATGTTTACTTTCCAAGAAGTAGAAATATGGGCTAAAATTTGCAAATAGAAATAGACACAGATCATAGTCAGCATTCAAGATTATCTCGGTACATCTAAAATAAAGAATCAGGAGACTGTCTAGATGAAAGGCATTTTAAATTTAATATGTACACATGAAACCTCCCATAGAATATGTTCTCATGACTAAGAATTATAAACTTCTGAGCAATATGTATACTTTGAAAGACTATGAAAGTGAACAACAAAAAGAAAGCTATCTTTAAAGCTAAATGGACCATTGAATAATAAGGAAAAGATATTAAAATGAATATTATATTGTTAAGGCATTTAAAAAGATGAAGTGAGCATTGGTGGTAAAAGTCAAAGGAATTTTGGTTTTGTTTTTTGTCTTTTAATTATTTAGTAGGATAAAGTATTTCCATACTAGTTGTGTAGCATATGTTTAAATACAATATAACAAAATATCAATGATTGATGTTTTCAGGGGTGAATTATTTGACTTTTTAATAAGCATTTGTAAAATTTTCACAGGTTTTTTACCGAATATAAGATATAACTAGAAATGGAATTTTAAAGCTTTGTCAAAGATTTTTGTGAGAATTGGATGAGTATTTTAATTAGTTCTAATCAGTTATAAATGACAGCAAATAGAGCACAACTCTTCATTTCTCTGGTTGTGCACAATGTAGATTTGTACCACATGTGCAGTCATACCTGTACCTAGGGGTAATCATGTTCATCTCACTCCACCATCTTTCCTACCCTTATGTCCACTTCCCTTCCCTCTCTCCCCTTGGCCCAATCAAAATTCCTCCATTCTCCCCACCCCCACCCCCATTATGGATCAGCACCCACTTATCAGAGAGAACATTTGGCCTTTGTTTTTGGGGGATTGGCTTACTTCATTTAGCATGATATTCTACAGCTCCATCCATTTACCTGCAAATGCCATAATTTTCTTTTAATGCTGAGTAATATTCCATTGTGTATATATACCATAGTTTCTTTATCCATTCATCTATTGAAGGGTATCTATGTTGGTTCCACAGTTTAGCCATTGTGAATTTTGCAGCTATAAACTGAAGTGGCTATGTCCCTATGGTATGCTGTTTTTAAGTCCTTTGGGTATAGACTGAGGAGTGGGATAGTTGGGTCAAATGGCAGTTCCATTCCAAGTTTTCTAAGGATTCACAATACTGCTTTCCAGACTGGTTGTACAAATTTACAGTCCCACCAGCAATGTATGACTGTGCCTTGTCATATAGGAAAAGTGCTTTCAATCCTGAGACATAGCAGTACTTCTGTAAGTGATGACTGCTATTATTATTAAATACTGCCCACAAAATATAATCCCATGTATTATGATATGAAGTTTGGGATATGAAATAACTAATAATTTGCTGCCTTCCTCCAAATATGTTGTATTTTATTCTATTAAGACTTGTAAATTTATAAATAACAATTTTGTGTATTTATGGGGAACAATTGGATGTTTCAGTACAAGCATGGATTGTGAAATGATCAAATCAGGTTAATTAACATACCTTTTGCCTTAAGTATTTATAATTTCTTTATGGTAAGAACATTTAACATCTTCTCCTTTACCTGGTGCTGAAGAACTACTATCAGAATCATATTCTGATCGTGCTCTTGGTGGATCTTATACTGAAACACTGAGGAAATCATTTCCTGAAACATGGGTGTGGAGTCTTATTACAACTGAGTGAGTTTTTAAATTACTATTATTTTTTTCTTCATTTAAATTTTTTTGGTCTGAGTGAAAATATCCATTGTCCTTCACAAAATGAGCGTGCCCTAAAGAGTAAAAATTAAGGGAGTGTGTCAAAATTCTGCCAAACCTGTGATAGGTTTCCACTAAATTCTCTTTTCTTCCTTTTACTTTCTCATTTCTTTCATTTATTTACTTATTTTTCTTACTCTGTTACTTTTTGTCATTTACTTTTATAAGAACTTGACTCTGTTGGAAAGAAAGTTTTATATAAAATAGTCTGGAATTTTGGTTTTTGTTGTGTAACATGGTGAACATGACACTCATCAAGTACACATGGATATAAGGGAAACAGGAGAAAGAAGAGGAACTAAAATGCTAAGGAATCAAAAAGGGCAACAAAGAAGAAATAATGAAAAGGAGGAAGAAAGGGACAAAGGGAGGTTGAGAAAAATGAATTTCTAAACAGCACCCAAAAAATTAAAGTACAAGGCTAGTGTACACATTTTAAACTTGAAAACCACTTATGTGACTCATATTTCTATGCTTATCATTAAAAGTAGACTAAACTAATCCTTAAATTATATATTCTGTGTAAATTAAATGAGTCCTTAATTACATGTATCCCGCTCACCCAACATTTCTAAATGCTTGAGTGTTTGAGACCATTCATGGTGTCCACTAATAACAAAGATAAAAATATACTCAGATAAAACCATCCTAGTATTTTATAAGAAAGTGAGAGATTTGTGTCTATGTCAAGTATTTTAGTAGTTTTTTTAATTTGGTAGGAATTGTAAGCAAAAATATACCTTCAAAAATATGTAGAGTTAAAAGGATGAGATCACAAATCTTAAAAAACAGAGTAGAAGCAAAGATAACAGTACTACAATAGGAGCATCTAATGCTCAGAAAACAAATACCTGATTTTGAGCTTCTTTATAGATAATGTGTAACATGAAGCAAACAGAGTAAGAATAGAATAAAAAGAAGATTTGCTTACTGTAGTTTAGTAGCATTGAACTGTCAAAGGAAAGTCCATAAACATTTGAGTGGATGGGATAAAGTGATTATATGGTGACAGTTCCTCTCTTCAGTGTTATCTGAATCTCCTCTTTTAGCTCCACAGGAATAGCCAACCTTGGTCTGACGGTTCCCGACACCATTACACAGTGGAAGGCCAGTGGATTCTGCATGAATGACAAAGCTGGATTTGGCATCTCTCCAACCATCTCCCTGACAGCTTTTCAGCCCTTCTTTGTTTCCCTCACTTTACCCTATTCAGTGGTTCAAGGAGAAGCATTCACTCTAAAAGCCAATGTGTTCAACTATCTGAACAAAAGTGTTCAGGTACTAACTTAAGACTTCTTAGTCATATATATATATATATATATATATATATATATATATATATATATATATACCTTAGTAATAATATGCCTTTCCAGGTATGTCCTCCCTACTTTTGAGCATATTAAATAGCTTTACCAACATTTTAGTGTGGAGTTTAGAAATACAAATTACCATACCTGGGTGACTGTGTGAAAATAAAATAATTTAAGACAAGGTTTATGAAGTAAGTCATCTGTTTGTGAGAGGAAGATGGATGGGAAGATTAAATGAGGAGATATGTGGCACCTCTATTTCTTCAACATATTCAAGAATTTTACACACAAGTCCCTCTGAAACAGAAGGATTTACAAAATTAGTAAGCTGGATATTATTAAATTGGAATTTCAATTGCTTGCCTTTCACCTTTGGATTACCTGAGGATATACAGAATATATGAGATTGTAGTAGCTTTGTGGACTTTTGACATCTGGAAGGTGGCTTCAAAACCAAATAGCAATTTCATATTAGAAAAAAGCTCAGACATTTAAACCTGGGTTCATGTCTTAGTTTTAATAGATTCTAGTTCTGTTGCTTTGAACAAAGTACAACCTTTTTTAGTCTCAGATTAGGAATGTGTAAAATTATGTTAATAATAGCAATTTCACTGCGTTTTTATGAGCATTGAATGAAATAATATTAATAGTCTTGCACAAAACAATGCCGATAGGCATTGGATTTATCTTCCTCACCCCAGTCAGAATGGCAGTCATCAAAAATACAAGTAATAACAAATGCTGGAGAGGACATGGAAAAAAAAGGAACACTTTTACACTATTGGTGGGAATGTAAATTAGTACAACAACTATGAAAATCAGTATAGAGGTTCCTCAAAAGACTAGGCATGGAAGCACCATATGACCCAGCTACACCACTCCTTGGAATTTATCCTGAAGAATTAAAGTCATCATACTACAGTGATACATGAATGCCCATGTTACAGCAGCACAATTCACAATAGGTAAACTATGGAACCAACCTAGGTGTCCATCAACAAGTGAATGGATAAAGAAAATGTGTTACATATATACAACAGACATAATAAAATCATGTCATTTGGATGGAATTTGAGACCATTTTGTCACTCCTTTATTGATATCCATTTATTGGGTCAAAGTCACCAAACAATAGGTACAGCATGATGTATTCAGAATGCCAAGTAATATAAATAATCAACATACTTTTACTTTAACTGATACTATTTACTGAAAAGAATAAAGAGGGTTGTATGTATTGTTCAGTAGTAGAGTACTTGTCTGACACGTGCAAACCCCTTGGTTCAATCCTTGGGAAAAATAAAGATAAAATTGGAAAATAAATCATAAATATCTATTTAGTTTATCAGGATGCAGTATTGAGTAATAGTCATCTTTAGAAAAAAATAAGAGCATTTTTTATAATCAAGAAAGTTTCTATTTGCTTTTCTGTGAGACTGAATTGGAATATACTGCTCTAGATATTCTGTATATGTTATGTTATGAAACCAAGATTCATAAGAGCTTATGTTAATTTATGTGATCAAAACATCAACTTATTTTGCTGCAGATCTCTAAAGAAATGTCTTGTTTAGTCACTAGTGCATTGATTGCTTTTTTCAAAATAATTAGTCAGAAAGTGCCAAAGGTCAAATTATAATAATTATGTAATGAGATTTTGAAGGTTTCCCCATGGTTTGGAAACCATTCTTCCCACAGCAGAATGTGAAATGGGAGAAATTTAACTTATCAGGCATGTACGACTATATTATGTTTACATATGGAAAAGACTAAATCTTTTTCTATATTTTTTGCCAATGTGTCCTTCACAGATAAATACTGTACTAAAAGCATCTAGTTTTTACCAAGCCAGATTTCTCTCAACCAAGGATGAAAATGATTATATCAATAGCAATGAAAAAAAGTCCTTTACTTGGCTGGTTACCCCACATAAGCTCGGTAAGATTTTATGTAAGACATACTTTTATATAAGATATGCTTTTATATTCTTTTATAATGCTCCTAAGGGTTTGTTATACTATTTCTCTACTATAACAAATTTACCCATTTCATAGTACCACCATCCATTCTCCTATTCCTACTACAGCGTACAGCGCTCTCTCTCTCTCTCTCTCTCTCTCTCTCTATATATATATATATATATATATATATACACACACATACACACACACTTAGTTGTATTTGAACACAATATCTTTATTTTATTTATTTATTTTTATGTGGTATCAAACCCAGCACCTCACACGTGTTAGTACCACTGAGCCATAACCCCAGCCCCTACAATACTCTTCTATCACCTAAATCCAATATATCTGGGGATAGGAGTAGGGAGTTGAATCAATTTCTGACTTTAAAATTTCCTGTTTTCTAGCAATTCTCAATTTAAAGTTCTGTACAATTTCAATTACTTTTACAATTTGCCTCAACTTAGATCCCAAAATGATCACTGCTTCCTTGAATCTTCATTCAAATGACTCTGCCATTCACATTTCTTGCCATTTCAGGTACAATCAATATCACCATTACAACTAAAACCCTGCAGAGGAGTAGCTATGCCAACAGGTCATCCATGGGTCAGGATATTGGTTGGAAGGATACATTAATCAAACCACTGCTGGTAGAGGTATGATCTTAATGGAAAACTGTGGTCCTTCATGTTTATTGCAGCACTGTTTGTAATAGCTAAGAGGTGGAATCAACCTAGGTGCTCCTCAAAAGGGGAATAGATAAAGAAAATGTGGTTTATATCCACAATGGAGAATTATTCAGTCATAAAGAAAAATGGAATCATTTCATTTGAAGAAAAATAGGTGTAATTGGAGGAGAACATGTTATGTGAAATAAGCCAGATATAGAAAGACAAGTACTATATACTCTTTCTTATATGAAAAAGTTAAAAATGTTGATTTGAAAGTAGTGATTACTAGAGATCGGGAAACACAAGGAATAAATATGAGGATAGAAAAAGGGAGGTTATATTTGCTCACAGTGTATATCACATTTATGCATGGAAATGTCACACCAAACCTCATAATTATGTGCAATCAATGTGTGGTAATTAAAAAAAAAAGAAAGAAAGAAACTTAACGGGCTTTGAGGAGAAGCCTACTTGTATTTCAACATTTTTTCTTCATAAATAGATATTAAGTAGATGTTTCAAAATTCATAGAAACAGGTTTTATTCACTTATATAACAATACAGCACAATATTTTAATAAAATATTTGGGACAAAAGGCCAGAGATAGCCATTTATTCCATTCCGTAAAGAGAACATTTGCAAACAATGTTTATTATTCTTGAAATTGAGCAACAGAATTTTGGAGATTGAAGGATTTTTGAGAAAATTCTTGCCTTCAGTTTTTGTAACACTCAGCTTCTTTTATAGCATGCAAAATAAAAATTTCATTTCAGCATTATCTTGGACTTAAAAATTCATATATTCATTACCTGTTACAAATTTTTCAGAATGGTTTATTTATATATTATTAATAATTTACAAATGTTCTGAAATTACTTGAAACATGAAATTAAGTATAACTACCCTCTCTTCTTTCAACAATTAGCCCGAAGGTATTAAAAAGGAGGTGACACAAGGCTCACTTATTTGCACAAATGGTAAGTAGATATCTTTACACAGGCTTTCTGACATGGCAATGTTGAATGACACCTCCATTTGTCTTTGGGGATTATTCTTTTTTATCTCTAATATGTGGCTACTGGGAAAAATTAAGTTACTTTCAAAAATAAAAGTTTAACATCCTATGTATCAAGGTAATTGTAAAACTTTTAGGTCTTCCTTATTTCCTACACCATAAATCAAAAACCAGAGCATCCTAATTTTATTTAATTCTTAATTCTACTCCTGAATTTCTTTCCATCTAACCCTGATTCTTTCATCAAAATACTCATGATTACAAATGTTCTGTCCAAAGACCACCAACAGGGTAGAATGATCTCTAACTACTTCAAATACATAGCTTCTAGGACCTTCTCTTGTCAACCTATCTCGGAGCCAAATTATGGTAAGTCTTTTTTTCTAACTACTACATCACCAGAGATTTACTTACCCAGAGGTTTGACTCATATCTATTGTCTACATATCTTTCCATTTCACCAAATTCAACAACTAGCTTGCCATATAAATAACAGAGTACAACAAATATTTTTCTATTATCTAACTTATTTTTCAGTGGCTGCTATTTTTTTGTTTCCTTATTTGTTTGAATGTTAAAAATGCAAAATTCTTCTAATCAGAGAAGCCAAAAGTCTCATTTTATTTTCTAATATCTTATCACCTCAAGGAGTATACTCAGGTAGTAGAGCACTGTAGCACCTGTGTAGAAATTATATTGACCCTGAATTCAAAAAGCCTGGATCCAAGCTAGATGTTCTCTTAATTTTTTTTCTGATTGCTTTATAGTTATGAATAAGCAATAAGAAGATATTAAGTAATTTATTAATAATATATAAATTATAATATAAAACTCCTGGTTTTTAAAACAAATGAGAGTTCTGAGTTAATTGATGAACTTTTGTGTTTCTTAGGATCCACAGTATCCCAAACAATAACATTCACTTCACCAGAAAATCTTGTGAAAGATTCACTGAGGGTTTATTGGTCTGTTCTTGGTAAGTCTGAAATACTATGAGATGAGGAAATTATACATAGGTTTAGAAGAGGAAGAAAAAGCATTCCTATTTTTGCCCTGGTTCTATTTGTTAGCTTGTCATCTATTTGGGTTCCATATCTATCCTTCTGATTTTATGATTGATATTGATATATCTGACTAGATATTCAACTACACTCAGAAATCAATTGTCAGAAACTCTAAAACATCTTCATTTTTCTGGCTCTTACCTTTCCCTTTTTTAACTGAGATAGAGTCTAGCAATATTGCCCAGGGTTGGCAATCCTCCTGCCTCAGCCTTCTGAATAGCTGAGATTACAGATTGGCGCCACCAAACCCCAGCCTCTTTCCTTTTTATAAAGGTCATTGTAACTCTGGTACATACAATTTAGTCTCTCTATTGATCTTTCCATCTGGTGTCTCAATTAAAGACCACCACAGTAAAGAATAGTTCTGATGTGCTCTCAGAAACTAGTGATTTTCAGAACATATCATGTAGGGCTAGTAAACATTGGTATTTCACTCCTTTTGATTGGAATTATAATACTGAGGCCAAAGCAAATAACATTCCACACAAAGGTAGTGGTTCTTGCAGGCCAATGATCGCGGGCAGACAAAGCCTTTTATTTCACTCTGCAGGCTCTATAAACATACATCTTCAAATAAATGCAAGATCTTGAGGCTAATCAATAACAACTAATAAATACTTTTGGACATATGCTCAAGGTAGTTTTAAAATGGAGATCTGAGGGATTCAGTGGAAGGGCTCCGCACTCCATGTGGCATTATGGTTAATCCTCTTGTTGTCAAAGAAAAAGGGTGGTCTAGAAAAGTGCTCATGAGCAAAACAAGTCAAATCAAGAACATCCTCCAACCTCCAACATCAAAACCCAAAACATGGGGGCTTAGCTGAGCTTACACTTTAGGCAAATCACTCTCATCCTTAAAACTATGCCCTAACAATAGATTGAAAGCATAATTATATTCATGGCAATCACCCCAAAGCATTCCATGAACTTATTTGTAAATAGTTTAATTTATTAAAATGGTGTTGAATTTACTTTGCTAGTATTTTGTTGAAGATTTTTGGGTTTATGTTCAGCAAAGTTACTGACCTACAGTTTTCTCTTCTTGAGTAAATGCTGGCCACTAAAACAAGTCTGGGAATGGACCATCCTCTTTAATGTCTTGAAAGAATTTAAGAAAAATTGGTTTAATTATTCTTTAAATATTTAATTGAATTCACTGTTTAGCCATTTGGTCCTGAGCTTTTATTTGTTTGGAGACTTTTTTATTTGTCAATCTTATTACAATTATTGTTCATATTTTCTATTTCTTCATGATTCAATCTTGGCAAGTTGTTAATTTCTTCTAGGTCATTTAATTCATTGGCATATAATTATTCAAAATAGTTTTTATGGATTCTATATATTGCTGAGGGCCATTGCTAAGTAAGAATGACGCATGGCATGACCCAGGTCATTTGCAGTGTCATTGCATGTAAGGTGACCTTGCTCAAGGATCAGGGTGGATCTGGGTTTAGGGCGGATCCGGGTTTAGGGCGTTCCCGGTTTAGGACAATCCGGGTTTAGGGCGGTTCCAGGTTTAAGGTGTACCCTGCTGGGAATAGGGCGTATCCTGCTGCCTCAGGCGCCCTGCTCGTTGAGTTCCCCTTGAGTTCTCGTTGAGTTCTCCTGGGATTCAGAGAGTATTTGGGATTTTGCCCAGAACGTGATTGGGGCCCGGAACGTGGATTTCCTGAGAACGTGTGTAGAGTGCTGGTGACAGTTCGAGAATAAAGAGTTGCTGTTTGAATCTACAAGGCTGTGTGGTGGCTTGTGATTTTGTGCCCAGCCAGACTGCGGCAGTATATCTCTGTGACATCCATTCTAGTGTCTTCTTTTTTGCTTTAAAATCTCTCTGATCTTATTTATTTGAGCCTTCTCTCTTTCTACTCAGTCTAGGTAAGGATTTGTCAATTTTTATTTATCCTTTCAAACAACCTGCTGCAAGTTTTTTCTATAATTGTTTTTTAAGTCTTTATTTCGGTTCTGATAATTTATTTTCTGCCTTCTGTTGGACTTAGTTCTCTTTGTAGTCCCTTCAGGTGTAAAGTTAGTCTGTTTATTTGACATCTTTTATTTTTCTTAATGTAGGCATTTATTGTTATAAACTTTCCTCTTCAGCTACTTTACTATATCCATAAGTTTCTTGTGGTATGTTTCCATTTCTCTTTTTCTCAAGATTTTTTGTTTTCTTTTGATTTCTTCTTTGACTCATTAGTTGCTCATAAGTGTGTATTTAATTTCCACAGATTTGTGCCTTTTGTAATTTTCCTTCTGTTGTTGATTTCTAGTTTCATATGATTTTCATCAGAACAGATGCTTGATGTGATTTTAATCTGTAGACTGTGTGCTTTGCTGTAACAGAGCACAGCAGATAAGAAAATTGACTCTCACAGAAGGCTACCTAGATTTGAATCCCAGATTTACCACTTGCTGTATCATTTTGGACAAGTTTCTAAACCTCTCTGTGCCTCATTTCTCATTGTCCCTTAAATGAACTTAATAATATCACTTACTTCATAAGCTTGTTATAAAAATTAAAATAAGATGCATAGATACATCCAGATACATAGTCAGGCTATGGAAGTGCTAGGAATTGACAGGAAGTGTGTTAGGGAAGGGACTGAGTCCAGGAACTCTGAATCCATATTGATTTGGCTTATTCCTGACTCTGTTGCATCTTTTATGAATGATGGTGGAAATACTTTTAGCCTTCTCTGCCTCTATTTCTTCATAGATAGGAGCTGTAGTATCTATTTATGTTATTGTTCTAGGGATTGAATGAATTAGTGTGAGTAAAGTGCTCAGAAGAGTATCTGCTACATGTTTCATAGATGCTCAATTGGGGGGCCACATTTTGTCTCTTTTGATTGATGAAGGGTCTGATATTTTCTACTTCATCTTGGGACCTCTTAGGACTTTTGATTCCCACAATCTTTTTAGTTCTTTTTCTCTTGACTGTGCTGCTTGGGATAACAATTTCCCCCCTTACTTCTGTAAATAGTGCCTTAAATTATCTTGCTAATTTTATGGTATGGCCTCAACAAACAGAAAAAAGAGAAAGCTCCAATAATATTTTAAAAATAGTTATCATGAATATACATAACACAGAAATATTGAGAATAAACTAATTTTATTTATTTACCAATTTTTATGAAGCACATCATATTGACTTGATTGTCTTTTCAGGAGACATTCTGGGTTCTATCATGCAAAACTTACAGAATTTTCTCCAGATGCCTTTTGGGTGTGGAGAACAGAATATGGCCTTATTTGCTCCTAATATTTACATCTTGGACTATTTGAATCAAACTGAACAACTCACAGAAGAGATAAAATCCAAGGCTATTGGATATTTGACCACAGGTGAAACATTTAAAAGCGCTATTTTGTTTATCCAAGTTAAATCTCTGAATCCCAGCTGTTTTGCTTATTAAGTACATAAATGTACATACACATATATACATACATATATATGTATATATGCCTATACATGTATATATTTATCCACATGTAATAAACATAACTATTCAATTAATCAAATTTTCCTTCTGGACAATTGCTTCTAAACTGAAAAATAGTAACTCTTTTCTTATTTTAGGATATCAGAGGCAGATGTCTTATAAACACTCAGATGGATCATATAGTACCTTTGGACATGAAGATCAACAAAAAAATACATGGTTTGAATTTATTATTTATATCAGCAGTGAACTAGATATTTCAAAATATGTCTACTTTTAAATGGATTTTGGAGATTTTCTAAAAAGTATGGGTCCTGTCCTCCAAAGTATCCACATTATTTTAATAGGACTCTTGAGCTCTTTGGTTAAACATTTATGGAATTTCTATCTTTTACTTACCAAAAGAATGAATAGCAAATAAGCAAATCATTAGACAATACACAGTCACTCAGTGGGACAAAATAAGGGATGGGAAATCACACTTATTATATAGCAAATTATTCCAATTGAAACATTAACATCTTCCAACTCACCTTCAAAGATAGGGCCAACATTGCTTGTGCTGACTTGTGATACTACTCAGAAATCATGTTGTATAGACATGTACTCTCTTAATGGCAAATGAAAAAAAAAAACCACTAATTTGATTAGAATAATAGTTGCCAAAAATAGTGCAATAAGAACCAATACAAAATAAATTAAGCATAGGTTGTGTTTTTATTGTAATATTATTCTACTTGTTTTAAATTTTATTCCCATACAATTAACTTTTAATTACAGACACATATTCACTCCTTGTTAATATGTCCTGAACATTAATATGGTTTTGAGATACAAAAAGATAAATAGTAATTAAAGTAATCATTGTTGTTTCTTTTATAATCGAGTATAATTAATCCCTGTAACAACCCAATGGAGCAGGTAACATTATAATACTTATTTTACATATGAAAAAATAGAAACAGTTTATTTATTGACAGGGCTACCATAACAAAGTGCCACAGACTGTGTGGCTTATCCTCTTACAATTCTGGAAGATGGAAGTCCTAAGGTCAGTGTGATGGCAGAGTTGATTCTCTCTCCTTGGCTCCCAAGTGGCTACCTTTTCTCTAGGTTTCCCTAGTCTTTTGTCTGTCTGCATCCAAATTTCCTTTTCCTTCTATAAAGACACAAGGCACGTTGGATTAATGCCTAAACAAATATTCCACTTTTACTTTGTTACCTCTTTAAAGACCCTGTCTCCAAATATGGTCACTTTCTGAGGTATTAAGTGTTAGGACTTCAACATATGAAAATGAGGAAGACACAGGGCAACCCATATCACAGAGAGGGTAAATATATTTTTCTAAATGTACTCTGCTAATTATGTGGTAGAATTTTAATGTCTTTCCAGAATCTGACCTTTTACCTGCTCTAATATTTTGCCCCTGAGTACTATATGATCTCTGACCTCAGAATGTTTGCAGTACACTGAGAAAGAAAATAAAGTACATTGGAACACAACATGGCAAAAGATGTAATAAAAATATACACAAACTGCCATGGTAGCTCAGAGGCAGGAAATGTTCCCCAGGAACTATATAATGACGTGTTTGTACACAATAACATGTTGATGAATCTGACCTAACACTTAACTGTAAGGAACACAAGTCTAAAAGGGAAAAGGATGCATATCTAAGTACACACCTTATTCATCATGTCTGGAGGAGCCATTTCAGGTAATCATCTGTGAGAACAAGTCACACATGCCTGAGCTTGACTGCTAATAGGTTTTCTTTAAAAAAAATATGTATTTATTTATTTTTTTATTTAATATATGACAGCAGAATGCATTACAATTCATATTACACATATAGAATACCTTTTTTCATATTTCTGGTTGTATACAAAGTATATTCACACCAATTCGTGCCTTCATACATGTACTTTGGATAATGATGTCCATCACATTTCACCATCATTTCTAACCCCATGCCCCCTCCCATTCCCTCCCACCCTATTTAGAGTTCATTTATTCCTCCCATGCTCCCTCTCCCTACCCCTACTCCCTACTATGAATCAGCATCCTTATATTAGAGAAAACATTCAGCATTTGTTTTTTTTGGAGATTGGCTAACTTCACTTAGCATTATCTTCTCCAGCTCCATCCATTTACCTGCAAATGCCATTATTTTATTCTCTTTTATTGCTGAATGATAATCTATTGTGTATATATGCCAAATTTTTCTATCCATTCATCTATTGAAGGGCATCTAGGTTGGTTCCACAGTTTAGCTATGAATTGTGCCACTATAAACATTGATGTGGCTGTGTCCCTGTAGTATGCTGTTTTTAAGTCTTTTTGGTATAAACTGAGGAAAGGGTTATCTGGGTCAAATAGTGGTTCCATTCCCAGATTTCCGAATTTCCATACTGTGTTCCATGTTGGTTTCACCAATTTGCAGTCCCACGAGCATGTGTGAGGGTGCCTTTTTCCCCACATCCTTGCTAACACTTATTGTTGTTTGTCTTCATAATAGCTGCCATTCTGACTGGAGTGAGATGGTATCTTAGAATGGTTTTTGAATTGCATTTCTCTAACTTCTAGTGATGATGAACATTTTTTCATATATTTGTTGATTGATCGTATATGCTCTTCTGAGAAGTATCTGTTCAGGTCCTTGGACCGCTAATAGGTTTACATAGGTATAACGTTCTGTAACTTCTTATTAAATTCGTAGACATTAAGCGAAGAGAAATGCAGGAAGTCTACTTTGGCTCAAGGTACAGATAAAAGAATCTGAGAATACATCATAGTGGAGATAACCCTTCATCTGGGACACATGATGAATGGGGAGAAAGAAAAGGAGGCATATGAGCCAAATGAGAGGACATTTGAAAAGGAAGCAGATACACTATGAGGCTAAAATTTGGGGAAGAAATTTTCAGGATGTGAAACTCAAAAATCCAGTTGTGTCCAATCATCTATGCTAATAAGAATGTTGTCTTCTTCTCAATGTTTATTATAAATATGCACCATATGTAATTTTTTTCCAGGCTCACTGCATTTGTATACAAGTCATTTGCACAGGCCAAACGCTACATTTACATTGATGACAAAATTCAATCTCAAACACTTATTTGGCTCTTAAGTATTCAAAAATCTGATGGCTGCTTCATAAATCATGGCAAAGTCTTCAACAATGCTTTGAAGGTATGCATGGAATTCTACCTTACAGTTTTCTATTCTTTCATCATGATCATTTAATGACTCCCAAAGTACCACTTCGGGAAATTTCTACTGTAATCAAACTGGAATTTCAAGTCACATAAATTAACTCTCAGGAAAACCAGTAATTTCTTTTTCTTTTCACAAATACATTATTTTGTTTCCATCAGTCAGATTTAAAACTAAAAGAATCTAACAGTAGTTGTGGGGCACTGTGGCAAGATGACTAAGAAAAGTATTAATGGAAATAAAAAAATGTAAGAGAACCCAGATAATTACCAATAATTTAATAGTTAATCATTTAAGAAATTATTCTTGGGCAGCTAAGGCAGGAGGATCACATATTTGAGGCAAGGAGGGCAACTTATGACTGGGGATGCAGCTTAGTGGTAGAGAGCTTGCCTAGTTTACATGAGGGCCTGGGTTCAATTTTATGAATAACACATGAATAAAGGTTTTTTCTTAACTTTTTAAAAATTATTAGAATTTAATTTGTTGAATTCTCACTTGTTAATATCCCCAAGGTAGTGTTAACAAATGAATTTGTCTTTTATTTCTGAGCTTTTCCTAAACTTGTATTTTCTTCATAATTATCATGTGTTTATAGTACATCACAGATTTAATATAATTATTAAATATAATAAATATAAATATAATAAATATAATATAACATTTACCCAAATATTATCCCTATGTCAACAACTCAGAAGTAGCCACTGTTTTGGCAATTGTTTCCTTCAGTCATTTCCCCAATGCTATATAAACATAATTTGGATTATTATGTACTGATTTTTTTAATCTTACTTTTTTGAAACCTAATTTGTACATAATGATTTGCCATTCCATTAGAATAACTTAAAATCATAAAATAAATATCTTTTTGTATACTCCATCATATGGATAAATCATCAATTATTAAATTATTTGATCTTCTTGTATTAAGTGAAAACAATAAATAAGTTGAATATTAAATACAAACTAAAGTTACATAAAAATTCTTATATGTTCTCCAATTTTATTAACTTAAGGAAAAATATCTACAAGTAAAATTTTTTGAAGTTCTAAAATGACACCAGACTGATTTTTAGTAAAGTTATGTCAATTTATATTTTCTCTATGTGGAGAGTGTCTATCTGAATCATAGTACTATCACTAAAACTGAGCAATATATGTATGAAAACAGTCTTCAAAAATGTAGGAACACAAAAAAACTGCTTTATCCTATTTCTGTTAACAGGTTAAACAATTTTTTTCACATGATTACTTTCCATTTATATTTTCTCCCTTGTAATTTTCATTTAATCTTTGGAGTATCTTAGATTTTATTTACTACTAGTATTATTGTATAATCTAAAAATCATTTATTTGTCTACTCTAAATAGTTTACCATTTGTAGTACCTCCTGATAATTACTGTTGTCTGGGCTTTCTGATTTTTGAGGCCATTTATATTGATGATGAAGTTCAGTCTCAAACTCTTATTTGGTTTCTGCTTTCTGTACTTGCTATGATTTCTTTCTGCTCTGCTTGTTTTGTTGATCAACATGCCTCTCTATTTTATGCTACACTCTTTTAATCATTGTAATATGTTAGTCTGCATTTTCCATGACACTTTCTAGGTTCTTTCTGGGGTGAGGATGAAGGAGAGAGTTGGGAGATGTTTGCAGAGCATCCTATGCCTCCTTTGATTTTAAATACATTTGTAGGACCATAATTTATTTTTCTAAGTTATGTTACTATTTCTATAAATGTTTTATATTTTCATGCACTATTTTCTAATTTATGAGAAGTATCTTTTGAGGATATGAAAATCTTTGCCCCCCAAATTAGGAAAACATGTACAAATCTGAAGTTTCCACAATACATTACATTTATTTTTCCATTCGTACATTACAATTATATGTAATAGTGGGTTTCATTATTCCATATTTGTACCTGCATATAATATAATTGGATCAATCTCATTTCCCTGTACCTTCCTTTCCCTCCTCTCTGCCCTTCACTATCTGCTTGATCTGATCTTCTAATTCTTCTAATTTTATTATTATTTTAATTGGTACATTATAATTATAAAGGCTGACAATACATTACATTTCAAAAGAAACGCTTCTTTTCCTCTGAATTTCATGAAACTGACATGATCATGTTTTATTCAGGGAGAAGATAATGAAATCTCCCTCACTGCATATGTCATCAACGCCCTGCTTGAAGCTGGTCATCCAGTCTCAGTAAGTTGCTCACAAGTGATACCACTAACTAGCTTCTTAAGAATTCAAAACTTTATGCTAACAATATAGTAATAGATCTAAAACTGTATGTTCAGAGCTATTGCAGAATACTGCTGAACCAATTTCCTTCTGTTAGATTTAAATACAAGGTGTTCCCAAAAGGTATTGTGTGGGATGATGCAAGAACATTCAAAGGTAAAATGATTAGATTATGAGAGGTGTAACCTGATTTGGCGCAGTCTGGCTGGGCACAATTCAGGAGCCACTTGTCAAAAGAAATGAACTTTATTTTTAGAACAAACAGACCACACCACACAGCTCCTCAGGAAAAGCCCTCAGAGCCCAACTGCCACCACCGGCTTCCCACAAGCCTCTCAACCTCCCCAACTCCTCCTGCTCTTGAGGCTGATTGGCTGGGTCGTGTAGGCGGAGCCAAAAAAAGTCCCCCAATGAGCAGTTCCTGGTCTGAAAGGGCGGGGAAACAGCCCAATGAGCATCCCCGCAGAGGAGCCAATCAATTGGCAGCTAGAAGTTTGCTCCGGCGGCTGTGAACCAGTCATCAGCTGGCAGCTGGAAGTTTGCTGGGGCCCCTTTGGCTGTGGCTCTCAACACTGATTGGTGCATTAGCTCACTAAAATGGATTAACTGGGTGGTGATTATAGGAAGGCAAGGTGTGACTGGTGAAGATGGGTCACTATGGATATGACTTTGGAATTCATATTTTGTCCTTGAGCAGAGCTCTCTCTGCTTAATTACTATCTTGTCCTGAGCTGCTTTACTCTAACAAGCCCTTCAACCATGATTGTTCTGCTTCATCTCAGGCCCATAGCTGACTGTGGGCTAACCCTCTGAAATCTTGAGCCAAAATAAACTTTTCCTTCTAAGTATTTATTTAAACAGTGATTTAATAGTCAAATCACACTGTTCAGGTAGAACTATGCAGATATTAAAAATAAATTCATTGAATTTCCCTTTGAACATTTCCGCACAAACAAGATTCATTCCTGATTTTTTTTCTGGTAAAAACACACCTACCTGTATTTGGACATATGTTTTCATGTGCAAAGATTTTTTCTTTTCCTTTCCTTTTGCAGTTTGTGGCAGTTCAAAAGGGTCTCCAGTGCATAGAGGCTGCATCTAGGAAGAGAGTTCTGACTATCTATGACCAGGCTCTTTTGGCCTACACTTTCAGTTTAGTACAATATAAAGACAAAAGAGAATTCCTCATCAATGAGCTGAGCAAGAAAGCAAAGAAAGCAGGTGAGTACCTTTGACATCTTTGGAATCACATGTTGAACAAGAACAATGGCTAGAAGGGGTATAATTAACATCTTTTCATGTTTCACTATTTCTAATTGTGGGGTTTGCACTCCCTTAGATATCACCGGTCCAGTTACATGCACATAAAATCCTGTACTTTGACATAGGTGCTATTGACTTCCCTTCACTTTTTTCTCAGGTGGCTCAGTGTATTGGGAACTGGAAGAGCGAATTTCTATGGAAGGCTCATCCTCTTTCTACTATCCTCAGTCTTCCTCTGCAAACATAGAGACAACCTCTTATGGCCTACTAGCCCTTCTTTCCAAGCCGAGGCTGACTTCAGAAGAGCTGTCCAGTGCTTCACAGGTTGTACAGTGGGTAGCAAAGCAGCAAAATTCCTATGGAGGTTTCTCCTCCACGAAGGTAACAATATCTTTTCTAAATCTCTAAGAAAACTGGGCACATACTTGGCCTTGGCAGTGTTGGTCTTTTAATGTATAAATTATATTTTTCCTGCAGGTGGTGGGGGAGTGGGGGTTGTGGCTCAGCGGTAGAGCGCTCACCCAGCACGTGCGGGGCCCTGGGTTCGATCCTCAGCACCACATAAAAATAAGTAAATAAAATAAAGATATTAAAAATATATAATTTTCCAATTAAATTTGTTATCACTATTAAGCTTGCTATCCTTATTTCACCTGTAGCTCATAGTAATCTTTAATTGGTATACATTAATTGTACAGAATAGTGGATTTCAATGTGGTATGTTCACACGTGCCTATAATTTTTAAATTTGCTGTGTTTCAGGTTTGGGGAAATATTTTCTCTAGTAAGAACTGCAAGTATTTATTCAAAAGATAATTAGCTTTTATTTTTTTCTGTATAGAAGAAAGCCTTTTAATGCAATAGCTTAACACACAGTTCAACAAATTCAGTCAGTTCAAATTAACTTCAACATATTACAAAGAACTAAGAAGCCTGGAGGGGCCACCACTTTGGGGAGGAGGGTGGGGAGGCGAATTGCTTCCCAGAATGGAAGGATACTGACCTCAAGGAGGCCCCTCTCCCCATCCCAAGAGGTGTGTCCATAACCATTGGGCTCTTGCAATAGCTTAGGTACCTCCATGCAGAAGGCAGCAGCACAGAGTCAAGGGCAGAGCCATCTAAGGATCACAGCTCTGTCTTCTCACCAGAGCAGGGCCTTGAAAAAAGGCACTGGGGCTGACACAGAAAACTGTGCCCAAGACAGGGTGGTGACAGCAGCTGCAGCACTGGAGAACCAGCTCAACAGACCACTTTGGGTGTAGGTGGGCCAGGGATTTTAGCTTCTCCCCCACCTCTACCCAGGAGCTAAGTTCAGATTAACTGCAGAGAGGTGAGGTCTGATGCAGCTACAAAGGCAGCATTCAATCTGCAGCACACTTGAGGCAGGGACAAAGCCAAGTACTTTGCTGTTGAGGACATGCTTGTCTGATATGCTAGCTAACTGAGGCAGCAGGGTGGGAACAGGGCTCTAGCTTCACACTCAGCTCTAGCAAGGCCCTTTGTGGTGAAACCATGTCTGTGCTTGACTATGCTGGCTTAACTTGAACAAGCAAAGCCTCTCAAAGGTGGAGGCCACTGCTGTTGGAGGGGCTGAGGATGGTATTTCAAAGCTCCCTGTGGGGCATGCTAGGTTTCGGGGTGGCTGCAGGGCAGGACACCTCTGGCTTCTCTGGGAAGGTTTGACAAAAGATTCCTGCTG
The DNA here is from genome assembly GCF_021218885.2 of Marmota monax. NCBI lineage: Eukaryota > Metazoa > Chordata > Mammalia > Rodentia > Sciuridae > Marmota > Marmota monax. The sequence goes on along the minus strand of NW_026692798.1, from coordinate 149,736 downwards.
CCCTTTAAGGTTTTATTTCAGTTTCTGGTTAACTTCCTGCCTTAACATCTGTGCAGGGCCATTCCTGGGCTCAATTTGTAGGAGGCTGCTAATGTCTGCAAGGCTGGATTTATAGTCCTTGAGTGACTTGTAGGCTTGAGCCCGTCTGTACAATGCTCTCATGTTCTTGCCATCCAGCTTGAGGGCTTCTGTGCAGTCCTTCACTGCCTCCTTGTCCTGATTCAGGACCAGTGAAGAGTGCTCTGTGGCTCTCCGTGGTAGATTCCAGGTTACTAAACAAGAGGCTTTCATTGTACTTCTCAATAGCTTTCTTATGGTTGCCCTTCTTTACAAGCTCATTGCCTTCTTCCTTCAGACCTCTGGCTCACTCCACATCCCCAGCAGAAGGCACTGTGCTCTTTGTAGTTTCGTTGGATTTGTTTTTGGTTGTCTCTTTGTTTTCTGAAGGCAAGGAATTCCACCTCTTCTGGTCTGAGACAGGCACCACAGGGATAGAGCGCAGCTTCAGGCGCCACTCAGGCCCAAGTGAATCCATGAGAGCTCTGGTCATTCTGTTGATGCCTTTCAGGGCTGACGCCACACTGTTATCAATTTGCAGTACAGTCTTGTAGTCGACATAGGCCCGAGGATACTTCTCTAGGGCCTCATAGGCAGATGCTCGCCGCAGCAGAGGCTTCATGCTGAAAGGAACCAAGGCCAATACTGAAGTGCAGTCTTTGATGCAGTCTGTGCATTTTCCATCCTTTAAGTGGCATGCTGCTTCATTGGAGTAGAGAACACTCTCTTCTTCAGGGTCTGAAGAACCTCGCACCTGCAGCAACCTCAGCGCGCCGCAGTAGAGCGCTGAGGCCTCCGCGTACTGGCCTTTGCGGAAGCTCTGGTTGCCGATGGCGCGGAGCCCCTCCACGGAGTCTGGGAGTTTGGAGGCCATCCCGGGGCCTGGCGGGCACACAAGGCTTTATTTTTTTATTATTTATTTTATTTTTTTATTTTTTATTTTATTTTATTTTTTTTTGAGAGAGAGAGAGAGAGAGAGAGAGAGAGAGAGAGAGAGAGAGAGAGAGAGAGAATTTTTTAAATATTTATTTTTAAGTTTTCGGTGGACACAGCATCTTTATTTTATTTTATGTGGTGCTGAGGATCGAACCCAGTGCCCCCCCACATGTCAGGGGAGCACCCTACCGCTTGAGCCACATCCCCAGCCCAGCTTTTAATTTTTAAAAGTGGAATTTTAAAATAGGAATATCTACATGCTAAAAATTTATATTTAAAATTAAAGCCATAATTTTATCAAAAAAAATTGTATCAATGTTTTCTTGTTAGCAATGAGAATCTTTCTCTAATTGCAAAATCATTGGCCAAATCTCTTTTGATCTGATACAATAAAAGTGACCACTTATTCGCTGTAAAAATACATATCCATGGTTTCTACTTATATATTCTTTCCTCTCTTAGTTCTCTTATTTCACGTGTGTTTAGTCTCCTGGTCACATTTCATTTGCATGTTTTCTAATAGGAGTATTCATCTTTTTCTTGATACTTTTTAAGATTTCTGAATACAATAAAAGTATCAGTCATGCTGATGTATGTGATATCCTTTCCAGGTTTCTATTTTTCTTTCAAATTGTGTAATACTTTGGATAAATAGGTTTTTTTTTCTTTTCATTTTTAATTAATTCTATAATGTTGTTTAAAGATCTCACTTTAATAGTAGGCTAAGAGTAACAACAAAGACAAAATAAAAACTATATAAATATATGTCCATACATTTATGGATTAATTACATTTAATTATTAATTAATTGCTTTCAATTATAAATTAATTTATGATATTTTGATATAGACATATGGTAGAGACATAACTTGTTTTTTTTTAAATTTTTGAGTAACCAGTTGTCTCAATGTCATTTATGCACTAATTAATCTTGCTACTTATTAAAAACACTGCTTTTATTGGAAAATAAAATTATATATTCTTGTCATTTTAGGCTTCTCATTTTTTTCACTAACTTTTAGCTTTTTATGTTTTAATATCTGGTAGTCTGACTCAGTAGGCATTTTAAAAATTTCCTTATTTCTTCTCACATGTGTTTTATATTAGATGACAATTTTGTCTTCATGAAAGAGTAGGATGGAAATGTTGCCATAAAACTCATTTATTAGTTAGGTACTGGGAATTGAACACAGGGACGCATTACTACTGAGCTACATCCCTATTTTAATCAGCTTTTATGCTGCTGTGACTAAAAGACACGACCAGAAAAATGTTAGAGGAATAAAAGTTTATTTGGGGGCTCATGGTTTCAGAGACTGTCCATAGACAGTCCACTCTATTCCTTGGAGCTCAAGTAGGGGCAGAACATCATGGCTGAAGAGTGACAGAAAGAAGCAGCTCACATAATGATCAGAGAGCAGAGAGAGAACTCTCCACTTGCCAAATACAAATATATACCTCATGTCCCCAGGGCCCCACCTCCTCCAGCCATACTCCACCTGCCTTCAATTACCACTCAATTAATCCCATCAGGTGATTAATTCACTGATTGGGTTACAGCTCTCATAACCCAATCATTTCTCCTCTAAACTTTCTTGCATTGCCTCACACATGAGTTTTTGGGGACACTTCACATCCAAACCACAACAATCTCCAGTTCTTTTCATTTTTTATTATTAAGGTATTATTAAGATGCTGAGGACCTCCCTACATTGTGCCTGGAACTTGTAGTCCTCTTGCCTAAGCCTCCAGAGTCACTGAAATTACTGATGTACACTACTACACCTGGAACAAACAAACAAAAAACAAAAGCATTTATTTTTGATAAATTATACAATATTCAAGACAATATAGTTCACAAAACAATGAAAAATTAACAAAAATTGCAGTAGCTTTTAAAATCATTTTTGAATGAATCACAGCTATATTTGACTGTGATTTCTAAGTCCTATAATATGCTCTAATAGAATCCTGTCATTATTATTTTAGGATACTGTTGTGGCTCTCCAAGCTCTAACTCTATTCCAAAGGCTTACTTATTCTAAGAACAGACAAAATTTGGTGCAAATTTCCTCTGACAAAGCATTCAATATGGCCTTCCAAGTGAATGAAGAGAACCGATTGCTGCTACAACAAATTCCATTACCAGAAATTCAGAAAAACTACACTGTGGATGTGAGTGGTGATGGCTGTGTGTACATGCAGGTAAATCTGGACTTTTTCCCCTATTTATCACAATTGTCAAATACACATGAAACTAAGAAGTGTAGTATAGCCAATATCCAGATCAACGTTGTTCACATTTTTTTCTATTTGCTTTACTTGTTTTTTCTTTTTTAGCTGAATTTTAAAGTAAATTAGAGGCATCATACCACTCCTAAGTATATTATAATGCAGGTCCAAAATGTTCCATTGTTTGGCCTCAATGCCATTATCACAACTAGCACAAGAGCATAATAGTTTATAATATAATTTAATTACCACCAAATCTGTTTTGTAGGTCTTTTCTTTTTCAAACCAGATTCAATCACGGAAATGCTTTGCAATTGTTCATTGTGCTTCATAAGTCTCTTTTAACTTAATAGATCTATCCAGTCTTTTATATTTTTGTGTGTGTGACATTAACTTTTTGAAGATTCAGACTATTTGTGTTGTAGAATGTCCTTCATTCTGGATTTATCAGATTGTTCTCTTTGGGGCATTATTTAATTTGTTGCCTCATTACCTGTGTTTTCTATTAACTGAAAGTTAATCTTGTATTCATTTTGCTCACATACAGAAATATATCACTCTTGATGTTATTATGTTTTACCATTAGCTGAACACCTTCAAATAATGGCCAAATTTCTTCTGCTGTTTTATTTTCTGCTTTGAATCTACCAATTAATATTTAAAATATTACATTGGAACCATGCAAAAGTCAATTTTTGTATCAATTTTCATCAACATGTCTTAACATACATTGAAGATCTTTGCCTATATAAGATATTTCAATAAGGGCTAGGAAGTGGTGAATATTAATTCTAACATACCTTCTGTTTTTATAGCTGGCATTTTTATACAATATAGATATGACAGAGTATATATAATAAATTAGGTATTAATGGACATTTAGATTATTTTTCTTCTTTCACTATTACATATAGTATTGTAATGAATAATATATGTAAATTACTTCAAACTTGGGCAAATGCAACTTCAGAATACATTTCTATGAGTGTGATTATTAGGTCAAATTAAATCTTTAACTAAATGTATTTCCAAATCATGTTATTATTGATTTTGATTCATAATGTTTTTATTCATTTAATACAGGTATTCTCCTTAATCTTGTAACTCTTGCATTATAATATTAGCTGTTTCTTACAACAAAAATCAGATCATTTTAATTATTTCCTCAAAGATAGTATGGATATAATTTAGCTATGCTATTGCTTAGCTGTGTAAGGTTTGAAAAGTTAGTAATCTCTCTGAACCTAATTTCCCTTTTTACAAAGTGAAGACTAAAGTAGCAATGGATTAACTGGGCCATTGGAAATAATTAGTTATTACATAAAAAGCACTTAAAAGGGAGTACATAGTATATGCTCAATAAATGTTAATTTATCATAACTACTATTACCAGTGGCATACAAAATAGGAAGCACATAGGTTCAAATTGATTTTTAAATTAATTTTAAACTTCAATAAGGAGGTAATAAATGAAAACTTTTTATTGATATGTAAAATATTCTATGTTTATTTAAGACAACTCTGAAATATAATATCCTGCTGCCCAAGAAGTCATCTGGGTTTTCCCTTTCTGTAAATACAGCCAATGCTTTCTGCAGAGGATTATTTGATTCAAAGTTTGATCTTGTGGTTTCAGCCAGGTAATGACATTTTTTATTTTGTTGGTAAATTAAGATGTGTCTCTACCTCTAATAAAGATAGCCTAGGTTTTCTTCCTGCCTTCAGGTAAAACCATACCCCAATCTTTTTATGAAAAAAGTTGGCCTATTTCTGTTATCTAGGGAAATATATTTTATCTTTTTTAAATTACCAAAATTGTGTGCAATAAACTAGATAAAAAATAAATATGGCTTCAGAAACATTGAATAGAAGACAGAAAAGAGAATTGTACAAAAAAGTTTTATAAATTTCTCTATAATAATTGTATTCCCTCCCAGCCACTTGGGAGGCTGAGAAAGGGAGATCACAAGTTCAAAGCCAGCCTCAGCAAAAGGAAGGCACTAAGAAACTCAGTGACAAGTTAGTTATCTCTCTGAACCTCATTTCCCTCCTTTACAAAATGAAGACTAAAGTAGCATTGAATTCACTGGGCCATTGGAAATAATAAGGTATTACATAAAAAGCACTTAATATGGAATACATAGTATATGCTCAATAAATGTTAATTTATCATTAAGCAACTAAGCAACCCTGTCTCTAAATAATATACAAAATAGGACTGGAGATGTGGCTCAGTGACCAAGTGCCCCTGAGATCAGTCCCCAGTACCAGAAAAAAAAGCAAGAATTGTATTCCTCTCAAATTTCTATTTCATAAATTAACATTTATAGCATATTGTAGTTCTTACTTTGGGAACTCCAAATTCCAAAACAAGAATATTACTTGGGTCCACTTTCTATGTCCACTTGGAAATGGATTGAAATGTATGTTGTTTCATTTTGGAATGCTACTAATTTCAGTTTATTCTGATGGTTTAGTCTCAGAACAATAAATGTAAATATATTTTATTGGTAAACTGTTTTCTTAAATAATGATCAACACTTATCTGAGTTTTAAATTTTGTATTTTTTAAAAGTTATTCTGGAAGGCACAACTCTTCCAACATGGCAATCATTGATGTGAAGATGCTCTCAGGATTTGTACCTGATAAATCTTCAGTTGAGAAGGTAAAGAATTAAATGCTTTTATTTAAAAGAGCTTCAGAATAGCTATAATGTATTTCTCTGTTTATACATTTGTCATAAATTGATGAAAATACAACACATATTCTATTCTTAAGGAATAAAGATTAAATCACATATATATCCGATAGTACATTATTCAAAGTTCTCAAATTTATTTGAATTCAGCTAGTATCACACTCAATGGTGAATAAAAATTGAAAGCTTTCTCTTGAATATGTGAAACAAGACAAGGATGCCCACTCTCACCACTTTTATTCAATGCATTACTAGAAGTCCTACACAGAGCAAAAAAAAAAAGTCAAGAAAGTAAATAAAAGGCACCAATTAGGAAGCAAGAAGTGAAATTCTCTCTCAATGTTGGTGACATGATCATACAAAAGACTCAGCAAAACAAAAAACAAAAAAAACAACTGTTAGAACTGATAAACAAATTCAGTAAAGTTATAGATTAAAGATCAATGTACAAAAATCAATAGAATGTTAAAATACTAACAACAAATTATCCGAAAAGGAATTTAATTTATAATAGCGTCAAAAATAAATGAAAATCATGGCTGGGGTAGTGGCTCAGTGGTGGAACACTTGCCTGACTTGTGTGAGGCACAGTGTTTGATTCTCAGCACCACATATAAAGATCCATTGACAACTAAAAAATATTTAAAAATAAATAAATAAATGAATGAATATATATATATATATATATATATATATATATACTTAAGAGTAAATGTGACCAAACAGGTAAAAAAAAATCTGTACATTGAAATTATATAATATTGATGAAAAAATTGAAGGAAACACAAAAAAGTGGAATTATCTTTCATGTTCATAGATTGAAAGAATTAATATTGTTAAAATACCCCTACTAACCAAAGCAGCCTACAGATTCAGTGCAATCCCTTTCAAAATTCTAATGGCATGCTTACTAAAAATAGAAAAAAAAATTCTCAAAGTTTTGGGAACCAGGAAAAACTCTAAAGAGCCAAAACAATCTTGAGAAAAAGAACAAGGGCAGAGATATCAACTCCTCTTTAATTTCAAAACTTATGAGAAAACAATTATAATCAAAACAGCATTGTATTATCATAACAACAGACATACTGACCAATAGAACAAGACAGAAACTTAAAAATATACCCAACTAGAATCAGTTGATTTTGGGCAAAGATGTGAAGAATACACATGGGAAAGGACAGTCTCTTTAATAAATGGTGCTGCTGAGAAAATTGAATATCTACACACAGAAAAAATGTAATTGGACCTTTGTCTCATACCATATATAAAAATCAACTCAAGATGGATGTCAGATTCAACAGCTGAGGTACTAGACAAACACCAGGGAAAAACTTCATAACATGGTCTGGGTAATGATTTCTTGAACAGAACTGAAAAATTCAGGCAACAAAAGCAAAACCAGGCAAATAAGATTGCATCAAACTCACAAGCATCTGCACAGCAAAGAAAATAATTAGAAAAATGAGGAATTATACCCCATCAATTTATGATATATCAAAGTACATAAATGCATTCTACTGTCATGTGTTACTAATTAAAACAAATAAAAATTTCTTTAAAAAAGTGAAGAGATAACCTATAGGATGGGAGAAAATATTTGCAAAACACAATCTGATAAGGGGCTGATATTGAAATTACATAAGAAACTCAAACAACTCAGTAGCAAGAAAACAAATAATCCAATAAAAAACAGGCAAAAAATTTGAAAAGACATTTCTCAAAATAATAGATATAAATGACCAACAGATAGATAAAAAATTCTCAAGACATCTAATCATCAGAGAAATACTAATTAAAACCACAGTGAGCTAATACCTTCCATATGTTAGAATTGCCATTATCAAAACCATGAATGATAACCAATTTTGGCATTGATGATGCAGAAGTAGTGCCCTTGTACATTATTGGTGGGAATATATTACTGTTTAGCCATTTTGGAAGAGAATGTGGGATTTCTTCAACAAACAAAATAGAATTACTGTACAGTCCAACATCCCCACTTCTGGGCAAATATGCAAAGGAATTGAAATTGGCATATCAAAGGGACATCTGTACTCCCATGTTCATTTCAGCATTATTCACATTGGCCGGAATAAGGAAGCAGCTTATGTGTACAACAGCAAACAAATGGATAAAGGAAATGTGGTTTGTGTGTACAGTAGCATATATGTAGAGTGGAATGCTAAACTCTAAAATAGAAATTCTGTCATTTGTAACAATGTGGATGAAACTGGAGGATATTGTGCTAAATGAAATAATCCAGGCAGAGAAAAAAAATACCATATGATCTCATTTATATGTGAAATCAAAATTTTAAAATGTGATGTCATGAAAACAGAGTAGAATGATTTGGACCAGAGTTTTGGGGCAAGAGGAAGAGCTAGTAAAAGAAAAGATGTTGATCAAAAAGTACAGCCTTTCAGTTATACCAGAGGAATAAGTTGTAGTGACATATGGAACTACAGGTAGACCATGATTATTAATACTGTATGTTTTAAACCTGATGGAGGGATAGAGAAGTTGGTGCAATAATGAATATATTAGCTATTTTATTTGAATCTTTCTACAGTGTATAGATAGATAAAAATACCATAATGTACTCTTTAAATATGCACAACTATTATTTTCCAATTAAAAATAAATTTATATTGAAGTTGAAAAGGTAAGTTAGTGTTTAGTTATTCTATTCTATTCTATTATTCTACTTAATATGTTTTTTTTTTTTAGAAACCAATATTATATAGAAAGATCTCTCAAAAATGTTGAACAAATGATACCCAAAGATTAGTATTTATTGTTGAAGCTACATGGAAACTTCACAAGTATTTATAAAGATGCAAGAAAATTACCAAATTAAAATTAAATATTTTTATCTTTGGATTATAAGTTGTTCATATTTCTAGTCCCCTAAATGTTCAGTATACTTTTTTGCTTTACTTTTAGCTTCAAGAAGATGGCAAAGTACAACGCATAGAAATCAAAACTACACATGTGTTTTTCTACTTGGAGAATGTAAGTTTAATATTATAATTTGATTTGGCTGTTGGTGTATATGCTACAGGCATAATTGGTTTTTATTTTTTATGTTTTTTTTCTATTTTCCTATGGGTATAAGTACCAAAAGAGCATTGTTTTATCTTTGCTTTTGTTTGTTTTGTTGTTGTTGTTACTTTCATTGTAGTTCCATTTTGTTTTGTTTTTGGAGGTGCTGGGGATTGAAACCAGGGCCTTGAGCATGCTAGATGCTATCAGTGACCCACATCTCCACCTCACCAAAAGAGCATTTTAAAAATAATTCTAAATATTTGAAATGGGGAAAAAAGTGAAAAATATGCTTTATATACTAAAAATATTCATTTATTCCTAGGTTACTCAAAAGGAAATTCAATTCTCATTTTCCATTGAACAAGATGCACTTGTATCCAACATCAAGCCTGCATCTGTCCAGCTCTATGATTACTATGCAACTGGTAAGAATTTTACTTCATTTGAGTGCCATCATATTCTGCATTTAATTATACATAAGCCAATTATTGCTTTCTCCACTTATAGTTTCTCTTTTTGAAAACTTCACTTGTTATTTGGTGTTTTTAAACATTGCATATCATCTAATACCAAGTACTTCAGAGTTTTAATAGCTAACATGTACAAAAGTTCATTTACAGACCATGGATAACATGTACCAAAGATCATGTACAAAAGATCATACCTGAAAACACTTAAGAATGATCATATACATTTGTACAAAAGTCATAGGAATAAAAGTATATCTGACAGTTATCAATCAAAGAAGTTGTTATAGTAGCATAGGTGTATGAGAGCTTATTTATGAACAGATAATAAAGATGTTTTCTTCTTAAACAATGTTGTAAGACTGTTTCGAGTAACAATTTCTCTCTTCCAGATGAATTTGCAGTTGCAGAATACAACACACCATGCAAACAGATATCTTTTGAAACCTTTTAGTTCTCAGAGAAGTGAACTGTGATGGAAAGGAAGACACCTTAGAATTGGGATTTATGTTAAGAGAACATTTCCACTGTTTCAACCAAAGAAAAGTTTCAGAATGTGAAACTTGAACAGTGCAGCACTTGTTCAAGTTCTCCCACCCACAGCATTCTCCTTCAGTCACTCCACCACCAATTTCATTCTTTCTGCTTGAGGACTTTTTCCTGAAGTCCTGGTAGCCAGCTTAGCCTGTGTACAATTTAAAATGGGAAGCACAGGCTTAATGTTTCCAAGAGCAAACTTCAACTAGCAGAGATTAACCACTGGACAAATGCTCCTGCTTTTACTCAGGGAACTCCGGGGTCATTCCACATGCTTCTGGTAAAATCACCTTGAAACCAGTGTAAGATCAGGCAAGGCAGCGACCAAAGGAGGCAAATTTAAAAAGATCTCCGAATGAGGCTTTATTTGAGATATCATTCCTGGGCGGAACTTGATCAGACCGACAGAAACTGGAGAAGGGTCTGAGGAGAAACCGCTCGACCGGATTTGGATTTTATGGGGCTTAGGCAGAAAGGGAGGGGCTTGAAACAGGAAAAGGTGTTTTTAGAGTCCCTAGGCCCGCTGGAGTTGGTTGAGGGAGATGGCTGAACTCCAGGATTGGCCAGTGAGTCCTGATGATTGACAGGCGTCAGTCAGGAGATCCCGCTGATTGATAGGCTTTCTGTGGGTGCCTGATAGATGTTTTTTCCTGAGTGGGCTGCTTTGTTCTAAGTCACCGCCACTGATCTGACAATCAGCATTTCATTTTCTCATGAATTGGCCTCTGTAGATACAGTTTCTTAAATTAGCTCTTTTGCTTTCTTACACAATCTCCTGATCTCTCACTGTTGTTTCCTGGGATCACCTCTGAAATGAATTATCTGCACTCCAGTCCTTGCTTCAGATTCTGCTTTCAGAACAAAGAAAATGTACCACAGCAATCACTGAATAACTACGTAAAATGTTTTGTTAGGTATGAAATATCTGTGTTGTTAATTTAGATCTAGTGTTTGTTTATACCGTAGAAAAGTAGAACTTTTACAACATTTCAATATAAATATTGCTATTTTGACAATTATTATTGAGTAACACCTGACAAGCATCTATGTATTTTATCTTCCATTTCAAAATTAAATTTCTTTTCTCAGTATAAACCTAGTGTAAAGTAAATACATTCTCCTTTTCTGCTTACTCACCACAATCACTTGGGGTATTTCTGAAAACATATCTGTAAGATTCTCTTGGATATAAAAATATATATATTTTAATAAAAGATCAAACTTCCCCAGATTCTACAAATCTGGAGAATACGTGCATGAAGATTTTACAATGATACAGGAAAGACAACAAAATCATATTTAATCATTTTTTATTTTTAAAATATGATTGAATACTAAATATGATGTTTTAATTAAGATAATATTGTATCAGAAAAAGTGGAAAAGATTTCTCAAAATGTGTCATGAAGTACTTGAAGAAGTTGAGTACGTGTGAGCACCTAGCCCAAGTTATCACCAACTCCTGAAGATAAATATTGATTTACTTTGGAAGCAATTTCTGAAATCACAGAAGGAAAACTTTCACTGAGATGAGTAGCTTTATAAAGGAAAGCAAATTAAATTGGCACAAACAAGTCAATGCCAATCAAATTATTAAATCAAGTTTGTTCAGCTCACATGTACTCCTGCAAATCTGATGAAAGCTTCAGAGTTTATAACTATGAAGATCCGCATCTTCTCTGTCATGTGAATACATAGAATTTCTAGGTATTATTTTAACCTGTGAGGTATACTTATGAAAAAATCATGTTTAGAATCCCAGGAAAACCAGAATTTTCCCTGGAGAATCTACTCTCTAATACTCAGATTTCACCTAAAATTCAGAAAGTACTTTTGTGATGCCAAAGCAGATTAGGCATAACTCTATGGAAGGGATAAAGAAAGGAAAAAAAATACGCTGTTTAAAATTCAAATTTTTCACTTGTAGAATTTGGATTTGAGAAGGGACATACAGGTTTGGTGATTTTTTAAATTTTATTTTTATTTTATTTTATTTTGGGATATCAGGTATTTCACCCAGGAGCACTTAAACGCTGAGCCACATCCACAGACTTTTTTATTTTTCATTTTTAGATGGGATCTCACAAAGTTGCTTAGGGCCTTGTTAAATTGCTCAGGCTGGCCCTGAACTCATGATTCTCCTGCCTCAGCCACTTGAGTTGCTGAGATTACAGGAATGCGCCACCACATCCTGCTGATAAATTTGTAATAATTTATTTTTATTCTGTCAAATGGCAGTTTTTCTTTCTCAGCCTAATAGATAGCTTTCTGGTTTTGTTCTTGCACAATATTAGCCAGAGATCCTACGGGGAAATCAAATTTAGCTGGTATATCCTACCTGTGGTACTCCTGAACATCCAGAATTGAGAGAACATTATGATACCTCACTCATGGTAATTGCTTGAATACAAAGTTTTCTATCTTTAGATTAAATCAAAAAGCATTTCAAAAGAATGATATTATGTATTATTTTAGTGTTGTTTCAGTTAGAAGGCAAAATAAGGATGTGTGAACTTCTAGGACTGGATTTTGTCTCTTGGTGTCTCTAAATTTTGCCCCAATGAGATTAAAAAACAAAACAAACTTTCATTTCCCCTTGAGAAGGAAGTCAGTCATAAACTAGGGGAAGATACCAAATTCTTATTAAATCTATCCTCACTTAATAATATCTGATCTTTTAGAGACTTGTAAACTTCATTAACTTTTACCTTAGGGACATCTATGCAGGAAGCAATCTACCTAGTGAACAGGTAACATATTAATAATAACAATAACAATGACAGCATTTGAAAATAACACCTGTGATTTAATTTATTCTTCATATATTTGGGAATAAATGGTTCCACTCTTCTTGTCCAGAACAGGGTTGCTTCAAGAAAGTAATTTATGAAACAAAACTATCATTGTGTCCTGAAATACAATCAGCAGACATTTATAATGTTTGCTTTACATCTCTTCTGTATAGGGAAATATCCTCTGATTTTCTTTTACAATCAATCTCTTTCAGTACCTAAAGATATTATTTATTTAATCAAATCATATTTATATTGTAATAGTATCAGTAACAGGTAAAAATCAATTTTTGCAAGGGCTCCCCAAGGGCAGTCAATTTTCTTATAATTACAAACTACAAAACTGTTTTTACCTCCAATTCCTAAGCTAACATTCAAAAAATTGTAGAATGGTGTTTGATGAAGAATAAAGTTCAATACATTTTTAGAGGTGAAGTTTATTTAAGGCTCACAGTTTCAGAGGTCTCAGTCCAGTGGTGGTCTCAGTCTATGGTGGAGGAAAACAGCTCAGGATATGACCACAAGGAAGCAGAGGGAGCAAGCTCAGCCTGAACAAAATTATACCCCAAAGACATGACTCCAGTGAACTGCCTCCTCTAGCTACACCCTTCCTGCCCACAGTTACAGCCCAATTAATCCATATAGGTAGATTAAGCCACTGATTAAGTCACACCTCTCATAACCTATCATTTAATTATTTCACCTTTGAATGTTTTTGCATTATCTCACGCACTAGCTTTTGGGGATACCACAAATCCAAACTATAACATTCTGTCCTGGCCTCCTAAAGCTTATGTCCATTCCACAATGCAAAGTACATTTACTCCATTCCCAAGAATCCCTTTGCATATTTTGCATTGTCTAAAAGTCCAAGTCCAAAGTCTTCTCTGAGTCTCAAGGTGAAATCTCAGCATAATTTTGTAAAAATAAAAAGCAAGTTACATATATTCAATATATAAAGGAACAGAGTAAACAATGGCTTCCCACAAGGGAGAGAGAGAGGCCCAGAAAAAAGAGATGGGACCAAAGCAAGACTAAAATCCAACTGGGCAAACAAGTCCTATTGTTCCACATCCAACTTCTGGGATACAAAGCTTCAAGATATTCTCACCAAAAGGCTTGTGTAGCTCTGTGACCATGCTGGTTGCAGCCCACATGGGCTCTTAGCTTGTTTCTGGTTGATTCCTGCAGTCTTCCTCATCAGGCTTCCCACAGTAGGAGTACCTGTTAATCTCCAGGTCCACTGCAGCTTCAGTTACTTTTTCACAACTTCATACATCACCCTCTCAGGGGCAGCGAACAGGAACTCTGACCCTGCTACACTTCTCCTGGCCTCCCTGGTCTTCCTTTAAAATTTTAGTGGAAGCCTCCATGAACTCATAACTCTAGCATCCTCCATTCCTGATGAACCAGTACTACATGGTTGCCAGCAAAGTCTGCCATGCTCTCAAGCAGTCACCAAGCCTGTTGTAACCACAATGGCAGAAACCTCTGAGTTCCCAGGCAGGTGAGCATGGTGAAATAACTTCCTTATCCCCCCTGTACAAGCAGGGTGTCCCCATGGACTCTTCTCAAAGGAAATTACTTTTACACCCTTGATTGAGATGAGTGTGGACCTGACAATTCCTGAGATGCCCTCAAGGCATCTTTTCTATTGTCACTTGGTAGAATATTTCACATTTACTTAGTGGCTCAAGTCTCTTTAACAATCACACCTTCTTTAGCCACAGTTTTATTTGCACTTTTCTGGACAAACTACAAATGTTTTTCACATCTTTCTGTTCTGCTCTCTGCTCTTGATTATCATATTAAACTTAACTAAAAGCCACTAACAATATCCAAGTCACCTCCTAAATATTTTGCTCCCTTAAAATTTCCTTCACCAGATTAATTAGTGCCTTTAAATTCAGTCTCACAGAAGAAGGTATTAGGACATGGAAAAAATGTAGACAACTTCTTAGCCAGAATGTGACAAGAATAGCCTCTGGTACAATTTCCTTCTCCTCTCAACCTCATGAGTCACGTCTTTACTGTACACAGTCCTATCTGCATTCTGGCCTTCTGAATACCTACCAGAATCACCCACTAAACTCCATTTTAAATTCTAAAGATTTTCCAGCTTGTATCTATAAATATTTCAAAATTTCTCCTACCAGAAACCAACTCCACAGATGTCTGAATCACATGATCACATTCATCAGAGCAATGACCCCACCTCTGCATGACAATTTCAATTTTAGTCAATTTTTTTTTCATTTCTGTGACCAAAGACCTGACAGGAAAAACACAGAGGAAGAAAAAGTTTATTTGTGACTCATGGTTTCAGAGGGCTCAGTCCCTAGATGGTTGACTCCATGGCTCTGGGTCCAAGGCAATGCAGAATATCATGGCAGAATGTTGTGTTGGGGCAAACCAGCTCAGGACATGTTTACTATGAAGCAGAGAGGGCCTCAATAAAATATTTTATTAATCTCTTGACTCTTCCTAAGTATGTTTCCTACTATGCCTAGCCCATCATCAACACAGTTCTCTTTCTCTCCATAACTGTCAGATGATTCAAAGCGGGAGGACTGACTGACTGACTGACACAATGAAAGGCTGCTGCCCCCCTTCAGGAAGTCAGAATCATGAAGTCCAAGTGAATCTGTCATACAGCACATACAGACTCATATACAGTGAATCCAGTTAGTGATATCCATTTTAGTTCTATTCTGGCCTGAGGCAGATTCCTCCACTTGTTTGGAAACCTCAAGCAATCACATTTTCCCACATTTCTCTTCCCAATCTCTCCTCTTTTACATGCCAAAGATGTCCTTCCAAATTAAATGCAAAGTGTGACACTCTATTCCTGAAAATATTGTTTTTGTTTATTATGAAATTTTTGGGAAACACTGGTTACATTTACTTTGGACCTCTTTCTCTGAAAGTCAGAGTTATTTCCTTTTCAAATTCCTCTTAACTCATCATCCTGCTCCCATTTCACACTTATTATTTCTGTAGTAATTCTATTTTGAATCAGGTTCGACCTTTTCATTTTAAATTTTGGCTTTATTTTCTAATGGTACTATGCCTACGTTTTTCATAACCCAAAGAAGGGATCTTTACCCTAAGGGAAAGTGCACCACTCTTGGATCCTGCACAATAGTTGAGGAAGTCACATATGACTATGTCTGCTGTTCCTCCTAATATCAGCCCTTTCCTCCAGGGTGGAGCTCCTTTATGTTATCTGAGGAACTTAAGGGTCCCATTTAGATTTTCAAAGACGGGCATCATTCACTCAAAAAAAAAAATAATAAATTTCTTATTCATTTGAGTTGTTTCTTGAGAATGCATATCTCTTCTCAGGAAACTGCAAATTAACAAATTAACAACTGTCAAATTCACATTTTTATTCAATGAAAAGGCAGGCTTCTGGGAGTGCTATGTAACTATCAGTTATTAATGTATATTATCATTTTATTGCATGATCAATCATAAAAATATAAGTACTGTTACTCTTTCAATTGATTTTTAATTAGCCTATGAGTCTCTGGTCATTCATTGGCTGTGGGGTAAGCTACATGGACTCAAAAAACAGATTTCTATGAATGCAAAAGACTTTATTTTAATAATAACTCAAAAATTTATTAGAAAAAGTAGGCCCAACTCTCCATTATGTCAACCTAGGAATCAAATTCCTCAACAATACTCCTAAAGCACAAGAAATAAAATCAAGAATCAGTAAGTGGGATGGTATCAAACTGAAAAGCTTCTTTATAGCAAAGGAAACAATCAAGAATGTGAAGAGAGAGCCTACAAAATGGGAGAAAAACTTTGCCACCTTCAGCTCAGATAGAGCATTAATCTCCAGAATATATAAAGAACCCCCAAATTTAACACCAAACAAACAAATAATCCAATCAATAAATGGGTAAGGAACTGAACAGATATTTCACAGAAGAAGAAATATTATTGGTCAACAAGTATATGAAAAAGTGTTCAAATCACTAGATAATAGAAAAATGCAACTTAAAACTACAGAGATTTCATGTCATTCCAGTCTGAATGGCAATTATCAAGAATAGAAGTAGCAGGGGTGATCCAAGATGGCAGGCTAGAGGGAGGCTGTATTCTGTGTCACTCCATGGCCTGGGATTCAAGTAGTGGGAATACTATGTCTCTGTGAATTATTAGAGAACTCCCAACACCTGTTCCTATGCAGGAATTATGGCCGCTGAACTGGCTCAGGTCTCCAGACCTCAGGATTGGCACGCAGGACTCCTAGCCATTCACCCGCCAGGACCTCCGGATGCCTGACAACTGGCATCAACACCTGTAAAGGACTCCTGGCCTCTGTTCCCATGCAGGACAACCGGCTACTGACCACATGCAGAACCTCCAGCTGCCACTCTCATGTGGACCCCTGTCTACCAATGTGAGGCTCCCCGGGTTACCTCCATCTTGGGACGCTGAAACCACTTCCATAGTTCCATATACATGATTGCCTGCACCTGGGGACACCGCACAGGGTCAGGAGACAGCCACTACCACAGCACTGCATGCCACAGAGCTGCATCTCTGAACATGCTGCCCAATGCCACCACCTGGCCCCACCCAACTGGACACCCCATGGCTGAAAGCAGCCACCTCCGTCTTGGGACACATTTGTCACCATCTTCAGTTGGGGCAACTCCCAGCTTGGGACACCTGCTGAGACTTAGAAGAAAAATCAAGGAGAGTATTGGAACCCTGCAAGGACACACTACAAGCACATAGGGTAAAAATTGTAATGTCCGAATCCACAGCGCTAGAAGGGAAGTCACACAAACAACATGCAAAAAAAACAAGAGAAGAAAGTGCCCAAAACAAACCAAGATACTACATTATTAAATCCATGGGCAGAACAACAGAAAAATGACAAAAAAGTTTGGGATGTACATAATTAAAATGTTCTGTGGAATAAAGGATGATATAAGAAAGCAAATACAGGCAGCAAAAGATCATTTTGATAAAGAGCTATATAAGCAAATACAGGAAGCAAAAGATTACTTCAATAAGGGGATAAAGGTTCTGAAAAACAACCGAACAGAAATCATTGAAATAAAAAAAACACAATAAACCAAATTAAAAATTCAATAGAAAGCACCACCAACAGATTAGATCTCTTGGAAGACAGGACCTCAGACAATGAAGATAAAATATATAATCTTGAAAAGAATGTTGACCACACAGTGAAGATGGTAAGAAATCATGAGCAGAACATTCAAGAATTATGGTATAACATAAAAAGACTAAATTTAAGAATTATTGGGATAGAAGAAGGCATAGAATTACAAACTAAAAGAATGAACAATCTATTCAATGACATAATATCATAAAATTTCCAAACATAAAAAATGAATTGGAAAATCAAATATAAGATGCTCACAGGATGCCAAATGTACAAAATCACACCAGACCCACACCAAGGCACATTATAATGAAAATGCCTGGCATACAGAATGAGGAGAGAATTGTTAAAGCCACAGAGAAAGGAATCAGATTACATATAGGGGGAAAATAATTAGGATATCTGCAGATTTTTCAACCCAGACTCTCAAAGCTAGAAGATCCTGGAATAACATATACCAAGCTCTAAAAGAAAATGGATGCTAACCAAGTGTCTTATATTCAGCAAAATTAAGCTTTATATTTGAAGATGAAATAAAAATTTCCATGATAAAAAAAACGTTAAAAGAATTTACAACTAGAAAGCCTGCACTACAGAATACTCTCAGCAAATTATTCCATGAAAAGGAAATTAAAATTAGCAAAGGGATGTGTTACATTAAAGGAAAAACCAATCAAAGGAGAAACCACATCAAGTTAAATGCCAAAAATAAACAAAAATGACCAGAAATACAAATCATGTCTCAATAATAACCCTGAATGTTAATGGCCTAACCTCACCAATCAAAAGACATAGACTAGCAGATTCAACTAAAAAAAGAAGACCCAACAATATGATGTCCTTCAAGAGACTCATCTCATAGGAAAAAGCATGTACAGACTGAAGGTGAAAGGTCGGGAAAAAACATACCACTCACATGGACCTCAGAAGCAAGCAGGGATTTCCATCCTCATATCAAATGAACTAGAATTCAAGCCACAGTTAATCGAAAGGGATAAAGAAGGACAATTTATACTTAAGCAAACCATACATAAACAAGACTTAACAATTATAAATATATATGCCCCAAACAATGGAGCATCTACATTCATCAAACAAACTCCTCAAGTTCAAGAGTCAAACAGACCACAACACAATAATTATGGGTGACTGTAACACATATCTCTCACCACTGGATAGATCTTCCAAACAAAAGTTAAATAAAGAAACTATAGAACTCAATAATACAATCAATAACAGACTTAATTGACATATATAGAATATTTCATCCACAAATGAGTGAATGTACTTTCTTCACAGCAGCACATGGATCCTTCTCTAAAACAGACCATATATTATGCCACAAAGTAACACTTAGCAAATACAAGAATGTTGAGGTCTGTAAACAAGTCAGGATGGCGCCTGGCAAATGTTAGAGTCTGTAAACAAATCTGGATGGCGCCTGGCATTTTGCCAGAGGGAGTGGTTTGTGAAGTAAAGCCAGCAAGTCATTAAGTGTGGAGATTCCTTATTCCTGTATCTAGTTTATGTTAATTAGATAAGCTGTGTGGAATGTATAAATACCCCTCCGGTCCTACAATAAATGGCTCCCACTCCTGCTGTATCAATGTATACAAGTTGCTCGTCACCCCCTGGTTATTTTGCCCAGCCAGCTGGGCTGCGGCACAAGAAAAGTAAAGATACTACCTTGCATTCTATACAATTTTGCATTTGGCAAAATACAGCACCTCTTCTTATTCAAAACAGTACAGAAACTAGTGATAACAGGAACATATCTCAACATGTCTCCAACATCTGGAGACTAAATAATATGCTATTGAACAGAATATGGATTCCAAAAAGCATCAGGGAGGAGATTAAAAAATTCTTAGAGGTAAATAAGTATACTGATACAACATATCAGACTCTCTGGGACACTATGAATGCAGTAATAAGAGGAAAGTTCATTGCATGGAGTTCATTCCTTAAAAGAAGAAAAATTCAACAAATAAATGACCTAACATTACATCTCAAAGCCTTAGAAAAAAAAAACAAAGAACAAATAAACACCAAAAGCAGTAAAGAACAAGCAATATTTAAAATCAGAACTGAAATCAATAAAATTGAAACAAAAGAAACAATTGAAAAAATTGACAAAACAAAAGTTGGTTCTTTGAAAAAATAAATAAAATTGATAAACCATTAGCCATGCTAATGAAGAGAAAGAGAGAGAAAACCCAAATTACTAACATCCAGGATGAAAAAAGAAATATCACAATGGACACTACCGAAATACAGAAGATAATTAGAAATTATTTTTAAAATGTGTACTCAACTAAAATAGAAAATATTGAAGGCATTGACAAATTTATAGAATCACATAATTTGCCCAAACTGAATCAAGATGATATACACAAATTAAACAGATAAATTTCAAGCAATGAAATAGAAGATACCATCAGAAGCCTACCAAACAAGAAAAATCACAGGAACAGTGGATACACAGCTCAGTTCTACAAGACCTTCAAAGAAGAACTAATACCAATACTCCTCAAATTATTCCATGAACTATAAAAAGAGGAAAAACTTCCAAACACATTCTATGGGGCCAATTCATCCTGATTCCAAAACCAAACAAAGACACATCAAAGAAAAATTTCAGACCAATATCTCTAATGAACCTAGAAGCAAAAACACTCAATAAAATTCTGGCAAGCCACATACAAAAATATATTTAAAACATAGTGCACCACATCCAAGTGGGGTTAATCCCAGGGATGCAAGGTTGGTTCAACAAATGGAAATCAATAAATGCAATTTATCACATCAATAGACTTAAAGATAAAAATCATATGGTCATCCCCATAGATGCACAAAGGCATTTGACAAAATACAGCACCCCTTCATATTCAAAACACCAGAAAAACTAGAGATAACAGGAATATATCTCAACATTGTAACAGCTATCTATGCTAAAGCCCCAGGCCAACATTATTCTAAATGGAGAAAAATTGAAAGCATTCCCTCTAAAAACTGGAACAAGACAGGGATGCCCTCTTTCACCACTTCTATTTAACATAGTTCTTGAAATTCTAGCCAGAGCAATTAGACAAAAGAAATTAAAGAGATACAGATAGGAAAAGAAGAACTCAAACTATCACTATTTGTGAAAAACATGATTCAATACCTAGAGGATCCAAAAAATTCCACCAAAAAACTTTTAGAACTAATAAATTAATTCAGCAATGTAGCAGGATATAAAATTAACACCCATAAATCAAAGGAATTTCTCCATACCAGTGACAAATCCTCTGAAAGAGAAACTAGGAAAACTACCCCATATACAATAGCCTCAAAAAATTATTTGGGAATCAACTTATTGAAAGAGGTGAAAGACCTCCAAAAGGAAAACTACAGAACCCTAAATAGAGAAATCAAAGAAGACCTTAGAAGATGGAAAGATCTACCTTGTTCTTGAATAGGCAGAATTAATATTGTCAAAATGATCATACTACCAAAAGCACTATACAGATTTAATGCAATTCCAATCAAAATCCCAATGACATTCTTCATAGAAATAGAAAAATCAGTCATGAAATTCATCTTAAAAAATGAGACTCAGAATAGCCAAAGCAATGCTTATCAAGAAGAGTGAAGCAGTTGACATCACTATATCAGACCTTAAACTATACTACAGAGCAATAGTAACAAAAACAGCATGATATTGGCACCAAAATAGACTTGTAGACCAATGTGCACAATTGTACCCAGAGACAAACTCGCCTAAATGCAGTTATTTCATACTAGACAAAGGTGCTAAAAACATATATTGGAAAAAAGATAGCCTCTTCAACAAATGGTGCTGGGAAAACTGAAACCCCATATGTAGCAAAATGAAATTCAACCTCTATCTCTCACCATGCACAAAATTCAACTTATAGTGCATCAAAGACCTAGGAATTAGACCAGAGACCCTATGCCTCATAAAAGGAAAAGTAGATCCAAATCTTCATCATGTTAAATTAGGCTCCAACTTTCTTAAGAAGACTCCTATAGCACAAAAATAAAATCAAGAATCAATAAATGGGATGGATTGAAACTAAAAAGCTTCTCCTCAGCAAAAGAAACAATCAATGAAGTGAATAGAAAACCTACCGAATGGGAGCAAATTTTTACCACACACACACATCAGACAGAGCACTAATATCTAGGATATAAAAAGAACTCAAAAATCTTAACACCAAGAAAACAAATAACCCAATCAATAAATGGGCCAAGAAACTGAATAGTCACTTCTCAGAAGATGATATACAATCAATCAACAAATACATGAAAAAATGTTCAAAATCTCTAGCATTAGAGAAATGCAAATCAAAACTAAGATTTCATCTCATTCCAGTCAGAATAGCAGCTATTAAGAATACAAACAACAATAATTATTGGCAAGGATGTGGGGAAAAGGGCACACTCATACATTGCTGGTGGGATTGCAAGTTGGTGCAGCCAATATGGAAAGCAGTATGGAGATTCCTTGGAAAACTTGAAATGGAACCACCATTTGATCCAGCTATTCCACTCCTCAGTCTACACTCAAAGGACTTAAAAACAGCATACTATAGTGATGCATCCAAATTAATGTTTATAGCAGCAAAATTCACAATAGCTAAATTACAGAACCAACTTAGATGCCCTTCAACAGATGAATGGATGAAGAGAATGTGGCATATATACATATTATAATGTTACTCAGCCATAAAGAAGAATGAAATTATGGCATTTGCTGGTAAATGTATGGAACTGAAGACTATTGTGCTAAGTGAAATAAGCCAATACCAAAAAATCCAAAGGCCAAATGTCCTCTCTGATATATGGATGCTAACTCACAATAGGCAGAGGTGGGAGGAAGGGTATGAGGAGGTTCACTGGATTGGACAGGGTAGAGTTAGGGGAAGAGAGAGGACATGGGAATGGAAAAGACAGTAGAATGAATCGGACGTAATTTCCTATGTTCATATATCAATACATGATCAGCATAACTCCACAGCATGTACAACCACATAAATGGTAAGTTATACTCCATGTATACATGATATATTAAACTACATTCTACTCCCATGTATAATTAAAAAGAACAAATTAAAACTTCAAAAAATAAAAAACTGTATTAAAAAATTTTTCTCAGAAAATAATAATAAACTAAAGGAATATAAAAGAGAATTGCATTTCTTTTTTATTTTTACATTTAGCTAATATTTTTATTTTATGTTTACATGTTTAGTACACACACATGCCAAAAATATATGGAGATGCATATGTATATATTCATATCATTAATATTAAGAAGAAAATTGTCCTGTGATCTTCTAATAAAACTGTGCAATTGAATCTGGAATATGATTATTTGCAGAAAGACTAACTTCTCATTACCTTGGGTAAGTCTTAACTCATTCTCCTAGAAATGTTATTGTTTTGTTCTATGTTAAATATATACTCACATTTCAATTTATTTATTCTTTTTCTATACTTTGTGAAAGAGAAAATCAAGTATCATGTCTCATGGTCACATGACTCTTTTGTTCATTTATTCCACAAATATTTATTGACTGTTTGCTATTAGTTGACATTGTTCTTGATGGCAAGGAACAATGAAAAATAAGACAAAGTTTTTGCCACAATGCAAGGTAATAAGTATGAAATATAATAATAACATTATATAATATGTCAGAAATGACATGTTCTATGACAAAAAGCAGAGCAAGAGCAATCAAGAGTGCCAGAAGATGAGAGATAGACTGCAATTTTATAATCCAAGGTCAAAGTAGAACTCACTGAAAAGTTGATAGATGAGCAAATGCATAAAGAGATGAGTTTGCTATTTGCTATATTAACATCAATAGAAGAGCAATCAGGGAGGAAGTTTCACAAAGCTCAAAAGCTTTAAATAAAGTGGAAAGGGTCTCAAGTGCTGGAGTAAGACAATGAGATCAAATTGACTGAAGTGGAGAAGGTAGAAGAGACAGCAGGTGAAGGATGTAGGAACTAGGGGTTCCCACGGCACATGTGGGCAGGCATCAAACCTTTCTTTCTCCTGGGCAAAAATTTCACGGATTACTTAAGAGAAAACTGGGCTGGAGAGAAGATTAATTTGCTACTATGGCAGTTTATAATGATGCAAGCTCAAGAAAGTACCTCTGCGGTCCTGAATAGACAGGCTAGAAGAATGACATCTCAGATGTCAAGTGCATGGGCTGATCTCTGAATATCAATGTAGTGGTAATATTAAAAATGAGTTTAAAAAAATAGCACATTTCTCATATTTTTTAATCATTTGTTCTGCCTCTGAGAATCTGTGCAGGGATATACAGGAAGGATGAAAACGTGTTCTGTTATTTATTCCCTGATTTTTCCAGCCTACCCTCAAACAGGCAAAGTATTCACAAAGAGAGAAAACACACAGAATTATTCAGCAATTTATAATGATAGATAAATTATCACAATAAATATTTCCACTTTTTCCATTAAAAATATTGTTATTATCCAGGAATGGTGGTGCATTCCTGTAATCCCAGCAGCTCAGGAGGCTGAGGCAGGAGAGTTGTAAGTTCAAAGCCAGCCTTAGCAACTTACTGAGGCCCTAAGCAACTTAGCGAGTCCCTCTCTCAAAATAAAAATATAAAAATGGATGGGGATGTGATTCAGTGGTAAAATGCTTCTGGTTTCAATCCCCAGTACCAAAAACAAACAAACAAACATACTATTGTTATTAATGTCCTTTCATGTTGATAAGAGCTTCAGTTTCATTCTACATATGTGAGTGAATCTAACTGTACCTCCCCCAATGTACACTATGATGATAAGGGCACTTTTTATCCTCGAGTTGCTCAATGCTCTGTAAACACAGATCTCTTGGAAATGACATTAGTTTAACTTTCCAAAGGTTATGATGTCTTTTGTAGCTTTTATAAGTAGTCTTATTTTGATAGTTTAAAAGATCTGTTATATAATTGTCAGCAATTACAAGTCAACCCTTTCACTTGTACATATTCTCCTCTTGTTTTTGTAACTACTTGCTGCTAGAATTCATTTGTAACTTTGATTTTATTTTACCTTTTTCATTAAAGCCTTGGAGGGTGTGAGAAAGTCTTCATATTCAACACGTTTGACAAATTTGTAACAGTTGGTGGAATCCTATGAGATTCATCTTTGACTTTGATATTTGTCTAAAATCTGTCATTCAGATGCAGATTTGTTCTCAATTTCAACATCACTTCTGGAATCTTTGAAATTGTGCATGATAAATAATTGTGTGATTTTTGTAAGTAATAATTATATAAAAATTATTACCATTATCATACTGTTGACAATGTAATCATAGCATGAACTGTGGGCTTTTTAAAAAAATATGTGAATATTCTGTTTCAGTTATCATATGCATTTCAGATATATCTTGAAATGAACACTTACTACTTTTCTCTTACAAAAAAGACATTTCAAAACATTGATAATTGTATAAACTCTTTTTTATTAGTTCTTTTAGTTTATACCTAACAGTAAAATTCATTTTGACATAATGATAAAAGCATGGAATATAATTTATTCTAATTGCACCCCCAGTACCTCCTCTTTCACTTCCATCCCCCATCCCCTAGTCCTTTCCTCTTCTGATCTTTCTACCACCCACTCATTGTTATTTTTAAAATTAATTTCTTGTGGACATGCATGATGGTGAGCTTCATTGTGGTATATTCATATATGTACATAGGAATGTTCTATCAGATTAATTCGACTATCTTTTCTCACCTTTTCCCTTCATTCCCCTTTGTCTACTCCATGGGTCTTGCTTCTATTCTTCCTCTACCCTTATCGTGGGATAGCTTCCACGTATCAGAGAAAACATCTACCTTTGGCTTTTTGGAACCAGCTAATTTCACTTAGCAGCATAGTCTCCAGATTAATATCTATAAACACTCTAATAGTCAAGGCATCTTCAGCCCATCCTAGGCCTCATGCATCTATTTAACATAAATCTATTTCTGGTATGAAAAAAGCATGACATTAGAAATGGCTTCTTCTACCCACTTTTCCTTTACACATATATATTATAAAGTCAAATAGCAGAAATGACAATTTTCAATTAAAAACAGCACCTCTTTCCTTCTCCAACTATTTCAGTGTTTGTATTCCCTCTGAGAGTTGCACAAGAGTAAAGAAGAGGGCATGGGAAGAGATAGTAGAAATATTTTACTTCATATAGATAAGAAATATCCAGCAATAATCTTCACCCTATAATAAAATTGAGAAGTGGAAGAGTAGCATAAGAACATAAATTAAAGTTGTTAGAATTAAAAATGAATGAATATTTTCCTGTCAGAAATAAGTTGAATTTAATTATTCTGATAATGAGTATTGGCTTTGCAAATTAGATTATTGTCAGAAATGTTCTATAAATATAATGAGCTAAATGTGTAAATCATGCATTTGATCAAATTAAAGAATTTTATGAAGTTCTAGATTGACAAGAGAATATTTAAGTTGATATTTTAATTTCCTCAAATTCCTGAGTATATTGTGTCTTTAAATAAGAAAGTAAGAATTGGTAGCCATTTATAAGTACTGATAAGCTTTTTAATTTTTATATTTCTAAGAACTAACTAAGAATAATTCTAAAGATGGATTTTCAAATCCTTTTGCAATTGGCATGGTTTCCAATTGCTTTAACAAAATTAGTGAAGGTATATTTAATTTATCAACTTACACATAATTAAAATTAATTTTTAATGATGATTATAACGTGAACTTTGGCTTATAACTTGAAAGCCTAAATGATTAAATGACATTGTTAGAATTTCCCCCAGTTCTATCTCACTTTAAGTGAACACATTTAATTTTTCTATTTCCTGTAAAACATAAGAGAAAATATAATGTAATAGGAAATAGGAGTATTCTAAAATAGAAATAGACTAGAAAAAATAGGAAGAGAATAGACAATTAAAACCTGTCTCAATATACAATAAGCAAAATTTATCCAAGAATATTCAACATCATTGAGAGAGCCAAATGGAATATTTGATTAATTTCATTAAGAAATTATTTTCAAACAAAATTTTCTTGTTTTATAATATTTCTTAGGACTAAAGTAAATGTAATATATAATTTTAATAAGTAATAAATTGATGATTTCAAAAATAACTTTATATAGAAATATTTTATTACTACTTAGAACTTCAGATGAACAACACATTTTTATAATTTTTATTATATTTAGTTGCAGAAATATCTGATAGAGTATGAAATACTTGAGTAAAATGGCTGCCAGAAGTAGGATAAAAATACAGAATTAAAAAAAAAAAGAATTATAGAAATTGTTCAACAGGTAAGGAGGTCAGATAAGTTTAAGTTTTCAACAGATACTGCTGGGTATAAAATTGTGGCAAGATTTACATTTCATTGGATACATTTAGAAAATGTTACACTTTTATTTTTTCAATGATAGTTTATATAATACACTTCTTGTCATCTTGCTCATAATGATAATTTTTGTGGTCAAGTAAGCATGAAAGATTACACAAAATTATTTTCATGGAATTCTTTCAGAGAATATAAGAAAAACGTTTGAAGATCATAAGATTATAAGAGCATTAGTTGACAATATTGAAAAAGTACTGCTTTTGCATTATAATATCAAATATTTAAAATATGTTTATTAAAATTCTAATCAAAATTTGATAATATTCCAGGTTAATTCTTTCATTTTAGAAGTTCAAACTATGAAGATGATTTTTTCACCATTCACAAAAGGATTTGTATACTTAGTCATTTGGCATTACTTCAAACATACGCTTTGGTCATTTGACATTAGACCAAATCTGGACTTGATGTGTATCCAGAAAGTATAAGTATTCCTGAGAAAAGTTTATCTACTTAACTTGGAAATTTTTACCTGTGCTTATTATAATACTTAAAATTCTAATATCTTACATATCTGTAGTTTCATAGTTGACCAAATGTTCTCATGCGTATTATCTTCACTTCTCTGTCACTCTTTCTGATTATATTTTAAAATGTACATCAAGGTGCTGGGGATAAACCTTACTAGTAGATCTTGTCTAGCATGTGCTGAGCTCTGGGTTCCATCTATAGCACCACAGAAAAAAAAAATATGTTAAGACTTTCCTGGCTCCAATTTACAGGAGAGCCCAATAAAATATTCCTCATACTCAGAAGTTCCTGTTTCTCTACATATTTTATAATTTAAAACAGTGCTCTTTTCAAAATATGCAAACTCCAATTTGGGGATGTTCTGTTTATATTAATATAATAGTAGGATCTTTCTTAGTTTGAGAACTCAGTAACAAATGGATTACAGCATTCGGATGTCATCTGGAAGGCAAACAGGAAGATGACTCACAATTGATAAAATATCTCTACTTAGGTAAAATTAAACATGAATGTTCAACAAATAAATTTTACTTCCTGGAGAGTAAAATAAATTAATTGGCTTTGTATTCTTGAGGTTTAGTGAAATTAGAAATTGTATTACATGGGTGGTTATATCCAAATGAACCATCATTTTCTTTATAAAAAACAAATATAAAGGCTGAGGCTATAGCTCAGTGGTAGAATACTTGCCTAGAATGCATGAGGCACTGGGTTCTATCCTCAGCACACATAAAAACAAATAAATAAAATAAAAGTATTGTGGTATTTCAATAAATAAATTAAATAAAGGCATTTTTTAAAAAATTCAACTTAAAAAAGTGTCATGAGTTTAAAAATACAAATATAAGAATAGGTATTTGAAACAAAGTTAAACTTATAAAAACTAGAGGAATTGCCTCCAAGTTTTTTTTTTTTTTTTTTTTTTTAGAATTCTGTGACAGATTTCATATTTCATTTCCTTATTTTATAAAGGAACCACTGAGGATGAATCTTAAATGAGTAAATGTGATGCTCTCTGGATAACCAAGAAAAAATCTGGAATAGAGATTTACATTTATTATATTTTTTTAAAAGTCAAGAATATTGATTTATTCATCAAATCATGTAATTCATCTGATTTTTCCCCAAAATATTTAAAGTGCTGATTGATAAGCTGTACCAGTAGCAGCCTTAAAGTACTATCTGTCAAACATTTGGAAAATTTAAAAATGTGGATGGAACAATATTGATGTTCCTGGAAATTATCTAGAATTGATTTTTTTATACTAAAGTAGTTAATATGTTACAAAAATAGATGGTTGACAGTTAACCTTCACTACCCATCAGGTAAAATAAAAACCAGTGAATCAGGAACAAGATCAGAGTTCAAGGAATCAAGAGCTCATCTCCCATTCTCTTTGGTTCCTCTCTATACCATGAGGGGAAGTCAATTTCCCAACCCAGTCTTGATTCTACTTTTTCTGCTTCTTCCCAGAGATGCTTTGGCTACTGCAAAATCGTAAGTAATATTTTCCCCAAATTCTATTGTCCTTCTTTCCCATGGTGTTATCTCATTCTTGATCTTTTTTAATTTCCTGTTACTTGAGAGAGTCAGCAAATTGTTATTACTCATGTGGAATGACATATTACAATTCTAGAAAACTTAGACATGAGGCAGCAATATTTGTCAATCATTCATGAAAGAATATAGTATTCTTATTTTTTTTTTTTTAAAAGGAAACATTTTTTATTACTCATAAGCAGACAGCAGTGTTCTGGCCATTGTGAAGTGGCTCTGTGTCTGTGTTTTCCCCCATGTGAGGGGTTGCCAAGATGAATGGAGGGACCTACATACAGACAAGCCAGGAAACTGGATCAATTCACTTAATCCTTCAGCAAATCTTAATGTCTGGCATTAGGTTTGGGGAATACACAGATTAAAAAAATTTAGATCTTTTCTTCAGTACCTCAGAGAAGAGAAAAGGAGAGAGATGGAATACAGAAAATGAAATATAGCCACCCCAAAACAGGAGCAGACACTGCAGGATTTTAGGAGAATACTGCCAAGAAACCTAACTCTTCAAGGGACCTGCTGTAAGAAAAGGGCCATCCCCAAATTCTGCATAGAAGAAACTGCTTTTGAGATAAGACTTAGGAAGCTAATTTAAGTTTTCCAGATACACAAAGACACGCAGAAAGAGAAAAGTGAGCAAACATACAACATCATGAAGTACATATTTGAGTGATTAAAAGTGGAAAGGTAAATGGCTACAGGGGAATGGCCTTTTCTTCTGGGAGTAACTGGTTGGGTCTGCTGATGAGCCTTGCTTAGATTGGTTCAGCTCTCATCACTACAGAGTGAAAGAAAGGAAAGAAATAAGATTGCTTCTTAAACTGAAGCAAAAACAATCTAGTGTCTCCCACGTGTTAAATGTTATTTTTCTAGAATTTTTCTGGAACAAAGTGCTTTGTGGTAGTCACATGGAACTCAAGATCACATGCAGACAGGATCTTAATACCTTCAAAAGTGCCTTGTTGATTAATTCATGTAAATTTGGAATTTCTATCCAACATATGTGATAACTCTTAGATTCCTTTCCCATAGTTTTCTAATATTCCAAGGGTAGAGGTTTTTAAAACTCAAAAGATGCATAGCAATTTTAATTTGATGTTTTCTAAATTCCCATGGTCTTTTATGTTGGCCTTTGAGCAACATGAAATCTGGTTAAAATCTGAAATCTGGCTCTATGCTATGATTGGTGATGATAGAGAATATTTTCTAGAAAATAGTAATAATTTTGACATCTTTTGAACCTCTCTCTGTTTGATCCTTTTCTCCACAGGCAATACATGGTTCTGGTCCCATCACAGCTCTATGCTGGAGTTCCTGAAAAGGCCTGTGTCATCCTGAATCACCTGAATGAGACGGTGACACTGAATGTGAATCTGGAGTATGGAACACAGAGCAGGAACCTCCTTACAGAGCTGGTGACAGATAGGAACTCCTTCCACTGCAGCCCCTTCATTGTTAGTATCAACCACTGGGATGAGGGAGGTGGCTAGAGAAAGTGTTTAGTTGAGACCTTATGTTCTCATCCCTCAAATTTAAAAAAGAAAAAAAAACAGCATAATGAAGGAAAATGAAGAGTACGGAGTAAGTTACAAATGAGAATCTAAGAATAAAAGTGTACTGAATATGCTTACACAACACAAACAGATCAAATGCAGTATTTGAAAGGTAACAGTAGCTATAGGATTTCATTTGATCTTAAAATACACTTGTGATGTAAATATACTCTTAACATTATTGGTATAAATACTGAAATTCTTAAAGTCAAAAGACACTTATCTAAGACCTCACAGGTGGTTGATTGTTGACTTATTTCACATAGCCTTTTATCACTTAAAGTTTTAAATCTTTAATCCTACTAACTTACTACAAACGATAAAATAAATTTGTTATTGACATTTGGAAAATAAAATATAATGATTTTTTTAATACCACCATATAGCCATGAAAATGAGAAAATGTCACCTCTTTCACTAACATGACTGGATTAAAGAGTTAGTTCATTTTATTGAAGTGATATTTTCCTTGTCAACCAAATCAATGAATTGTTAGTGTCATGTTATAAAATTGCAATAATCTACTTTTAAGACAAGAAATGTAAACCTTAACCTTGTTCCTTTCTAATTCTCAGGGACTTACCAGGAAAACGGAAAATCATGAAGGCCAAAGCTTTCAGAATTGAGTCTGGGTAGATTCTTCACTCATTTCTGTTTTGCAGATTCCAGAGTTGCCATCTTTTGCAGCGTTTATTACCGTGCTGATAAATGGGACAACCCAGCATTTCATAAGCAGGAAGTCAATGTACATAATGAAAGCAGAGAGCCTTGTCTTTGTCCAGACAGACAAACCCATATACAAGCCAGGACAAACAGGTATAAGGAGCCAAAAGAGCAAAGACCACCTTGGGGGAAAGTACATATTTTTGATTATGTGATTCAACAATCATAGGACTTCTAGCCTGGGTTACCACTGGGGTTTTCATGGGGAAAAAATCTCTGTATTTCAGTGAGATTCCGCATTGTCTCTGTGGATATCAATTTTCACCCATTGAATGAAACGGTAAGTCTCATATCTGTGGGTGGGGTTGAGGAAAATAGGCAAAAGTTAAGGTTCTATTGGAAAACCAGAAACCAATGTAAGAGATACTTAATCCTTCCACACACACACACACAAAAAAAATCTTATTAAGGTGGACAAAAGTATATTGGGTTTCTCTTTTTAAAAAGCTTCTGTAGGTTGGGGATATAGTACAGTTGGTAGAGTGCTTGCCTCACATGCACAAGGCCCCTGGGTTCAATCCCCAGTACCACACACACACACACACACACACAAAAAAAAAATCCTGTAAAACACATCTCATTTGAAAATAATAATAAACTTACTATTTGGATCTTTATCCAAATAAGTTTCCTCAATTGTATGTTATTTCACAAAAAGAAAGACACGAATTCTTAAGAGATTTATGTACCAAACTAAACATACAAAGTTATATGAACCAAGCAAGGAACATTTCCTATTTGGACAAGAAATGTACTTTCTTCCCCCATCCATAAACTTTTATCAGTGTTGACTTTCCAGTTTTCTCTTTCTAAACTCTATCACATGCTCTATACTACTTTTTCTTTCTTTTATTTCAGTTCCCAGTCATTTATATTGAGGTAGGTAATATATTGCGCATGTAGGTTGGAATGAGGACTCACTACAAGTAACATTTAGTTACCTCTCTCCTTCCAATCACTACTTTAACAAAACTAACAAACACTATTTTCCCTGTCTACCTTAAATTATTTGGGAAAAGTTGGTTATATACAAATGAAAGAAAAATTACTTGAAATGATTCAATTTAATAATATCAAAAGAGGTACTAGTATGAAATGTCATGAAATGCCATCTGCAGTACCTCAGAGCTAATAAACTTATTTTCCTTCTCTCAGTCTAAAATCTACTGAAAATGTTGCTAATAGTTATAATGCCAATTTGCCAACCCATTAACTCTAATACCCAATGTCATTCTTACCTGAAAAGCTGCCCCTCTACTCAAAAGTATCTATTTCAATTGTTTCTATGAACTCATAATATTTTTACCTATAGAATCCGAAGAAGAACCGAATTTTCCAATGGCAAAATATCAATCTGCAAAGGGGACTTACCCAACTCTCCTTCCCACTGTCTGTGGAGCCCTTCCTGGGTCTCTACAAAGTCATTCTGGTGAAAGAGTCTAGAAAAATAATACAGCACTCCTTTGAAGTGAAAGAATATGGTAAGAATTATGCAGGAATAAGGCATGTATAACACTGTAATATTTACACAGGAAGCAAGCAAGGTCTATCAAACAGTCTTTGAAAATTACCAAGTTTTTTTGTTCACTTGAGTATTTGCTAAGCACTTGTCATGCATTATCTCATTTCATCCTCTCTATAGTCATCTGAGGCATATACAATTATTATATTCACTTTACAATTGAGCATATAAATACTAAAAATATAGTCATTTATCAAAATCATAAAACCAATAAGAAACAAGAGAAATTTCAATAATTACAAGTGATTATTCAGATATTCATTGCTAACCCATACATTGTGTCAATTACATGCACCATGAATATATTTATTTGTCTTATAACTGAAGGTATTTCTTGGCATTATCTCATAATTTTCTAATTTATTCTTGTTGTAATAATCAACTATGATATCTAAATCCTAGTAATTTAGTACTCAAATAAATTATAGTTCAACTCTGTAATCAATTAAACTATAACAGTTAATTTAACAATCAGCTAATTACTACATCAGACATTGAATCCATCTAATTAGTTACAAATTATGTGGATTTTCTAATAAAGATAAATGTTTCATGCCATGGCTGAGAGGTCTTATTATAAAAAAAAATAATTCCCAAAGCTCACCAGAACGTCCATGAAAATCACAAAATAAAGTTATATTATAGGAGTAACCTCTTACACAACTCTGGGAGAGACTAGAAAATAAGATTCTATCAGGATCACTTGACAGAGAATATTGCTAACCACACCTGAACATTTAATGGGGATGGATTGATTCAAATTTGCAAAGGACCTGGGAAGAAAACATCTTCAGTGGCCAGAGTGTACCATGCTGGGGAACTTATGGAAGGACCTAGAGAGGGCTGTGACCTCTACATAGTTATTAGTTCAGTGGAACCATTGCTGAGGGTATGGTGATGGCCTGGGATTTTGTTAATTAGCAAAGCAAACATTTAGGAAGAAAAGCTGCACATAGAGAAAGACTAAGGACACACTGGAATCTATTTGTCCCTCTACTGCCATATCTTACTGTGATGATCTTCAGAGGCTTATGGTACTATTTTCCTTCTACCTTTGAAATCGGGTGCAAACTCAGAGAACAGCAGTCTAGGAAATATAGTGCTAGCTCAACCAAGGTGACATAGTACAATGTGCCCATGGTAATGACCAACTTCTTGTCAGTATTTTCCCTCGTGCTCCCTACTATAATTGAAGTCAAATTACATGATTCTATGTTACAAATTCCCCTAATGGAATCTAATGGAATCCATTACTAATATTTTTAAATCTCTGGCCCACTCTCACCTCTTTTTCTCTTTTATTCAAAACAGTTTTACCCAAATTTGAGGTCCAAGTAAAAATGCCCAAGACTATTCCTTTTCTAGATGAAGAATTTGAGGTATCCGTCTGTGGCTTGTGAGTTGCATTTGCTATTTCACTGTTGTCTCCATATTATATGTAAGAAATGTATTTTAAATAAGTTGCTGGACTTTGAAGGATTTTAATTCAGGGAGTAACAATTCTCCCCAGCTCTCCTATGCTAAGCAGCAGGGATATATGTATATGACACTTCTACTAATAATAACATCATTCACTGGACATTTAAAATGTGACAGATAATGTTTTAAGCATATTTTTATTCTTATACTAACTCTGTGTAATAGAGGTAATTATTATCCTCAATTTACAATGAGGGAAACAAAACACATAAAGGACAAAAATACTTGTTTGAATTATTGTGATATCTAAATCATGGTAAACAGTGGATGGAAGACTGGAACTTAGATATAATAGTGTAGCTTAATGCTGTACTTTAATTCCTAGATACACATAATAGAATTAAAAATGCAAATCATAATTATTTCTTCCCTGATTACCTTAATGTACTAGAGCATCCTCAACTTGCTTTTGGAAAATAGCATGAGTAACATGTTTTCATCCCTTTCAAGAGCCTTGATGCTTTAAATATTTTCATCAGAGGGGAAGCCTTTTGATCCAGATCTACATATGATTCAAGATCTAATAGAAATTCTACATGTTACCAGCAATTTATATTTATCAGCAATTATAGGAGTTTTGAGGAGAAAACTATAGAAAAGGAAAGAATGGGGCACTGAAGCTAAGCCTCACCTACTTCACAGCTACAAAAAAAGCTACAGAAGTCAAACTTGAGGGTACATGAGAATTTATAGGAGGTGTTTAATTAAAATGAACAACTCTGGTCCCCTCTACAAAGATTCTATCCATAAACCGGGGGCAATACTCAAGCATCTGGCATCTCAATCTATATTATAGGTAATTTCAATGGTGGTGGTTCATAAAATACACTTGAAGAAAAAAATAAATTGATTTGAGCTTTGCATCATATCCTTCCATCATATGTGGCAAAAGTAAATCAAGTCATTATGATACTGTTCATAAATCACATTTTTATTTGTAGCTGCTACTTTCTCTCTAACTTTCCCATTTATCCTATTAAAATACTTAGGAATTATGGCGAATGTAGAGAGCCACAAACAAGTCAAGATGGCACCTGGCACTTTGCCAGGAGGAATGGTTTGAAGGGTAATGCCAGCCAGTCATTAAGATGATGTTAATTGAGTTGAGCTGTGTATAATTGTTAAGATGATGAGGATTGCTGTATCTGGATGATGTTGATTGAAACAAGCTGTGTATAATTAGTTAAGTGTATATATACCTTTGCTGTCCGGTAATAAAGCGGCTCCCACACCTGCTGTATCAACCTTCACAAGTTGCCTGTCACTTCCCCCCGCTATTTTGCCTAGCCAGCCGGGCTGCAGCAGGCGAACTTAGAAATAATATTCTTTTCACACCCTTATTTTGTTTTTTGTCCTAAATCAACTTAGGTGTTGTCAAAGCTAGAATTATAACCTAGATAATCAGACAGCAGAGAAAGTGAGAGACAGGACAGTGTTAAAGTAAAACCTCAATGGAGGGAGGAAAAAAGATCTGAGAAAAACTAAACTTATAACTTTGAATTTGGAGATCTTTCAAAAAGATTCAATCAGTGATTTCTCTTAAAGTCATAAATGTATTCCTACTAAGGTAATTAAGACACAGTCTCTCAGAATTATTGCTCCTGGAGTGCAAATGCCATGGAAGGTACAACCGTTGCTTTAGGTGCATAAAAGATGGATGTACAGACAGGTCAAATCAGGTGAAGAAATATCCGTTTCATTTATATTAAATACATTTTGTATGATGTCATTAATATTATAGATACACATATGGAAAGCCTGTCCCTGGTCTGGTGACAATTAATGTATGCAGAAAATATTCCCAATACCTTTCTACTTGCCATGGCAAACATTCACAAAATATCTGTGAAGAATTCAGCCAACAGGTATGTGGAAACAACTCCTCAGAGCACTAATACCAGATCTTGTTTTCTCATGGGTTATGATTATAAATATAATACAATAGAGAATATGTTCAAAATAATCAAAAAGCAAAATTATGGAGTAAGGAAAATTTTTAAGGCAGGCAGTGTTAGGAGTGTTGGGCTTTTGAATTTATTGTTCTATTTGGCCAATTTTATAATTTTCTTCCAACAGCAATCATCATGCAAATATAAAGTATGAAAGGATAAGGAAATATCCAAATTTGACATTTGTCCAACAGATAACAGAAGAATGTGGCAGGTGCTAAGAATTTGGCTAGTATGAGAATTGAATGATGTGTCATGGATCCAAACTGCTTATGAAGAGTGTTAAGTAAAAACAAGGTTCAGGAGAGGACAGACTAGAAGTATAACAGATTGGAGGTCCCACTTATATCAAAGAAGAGATTTACTAAGAATAATTAAACGAAACAGCTGAAAGTTGAATATGTTGCATTGACAAAATGGAATTCATAAATTACTGATTCACAGGAAAAGTATGTAAAAGTCTAGGATATGACAAAGACAGCAGGTGCTGCAAGGGTAAAAAAAAAAATGAAAGTTATTTATCAAAGCTGCAGAATTCAAAATGAAAGGCCAGGATGAAGAGTATGATGATGATTATCAAGATAAATAAGATAACCAAGAGAGGACTATAGCTGCCAAAATCTTTACTATATCAAGGAGACTAGTATAAATTTTATTTTAAAGTGATCAGAACATCTGTATGTGAATAAATTTTAAAATTATTGAATTTTATTGTGCTATAAATATTTTTATGTAAATGAGTACAAAATGAAAACGTGAATCCCAACATTTATTTTGGAAACTTGATTACTAGAAGGATTTATCTAGTCCCTGAATGTGTGTGTTCCTATTAATATCCAAGAAAATATCATGAAAATGCAGTTAAGAGAATATAATCCATAGTCAATATTTAGGTGGAGGTGGTTACAGAGGCTTCTTAGAATGTATTATGCCTGAGTTGAGTTTTGAGTAGTAGCAACCCTTGACCAAAGTAAGAATGGAAGATAGAAAGTTGCCATTTGGAAAGAAAAACAGGCAAAAGCTAGAATTATCAAATATCATGGTACACATGGAAACTCTAAGAAGTTCACTGTCAGAAATGGGATTATTCAGAAGACAAGGGATAAGGCAAAGGTTAACAATGAATAATTCAATGATTAACGAAGAAACTTTATGCCCAAAAAATGTAGTCTGAACACTTATAAAATGTATTTATACAGCCAATAAAAAGTTCATAGACTGATGACTTTTTGACAGCAAATTAGATGACCCAGGAATTCTTTCCTTTTCTCTTCAGGCAGACAATAAAGGATGTTTCACACAACTGGTAAAAACTAAAGTGTTTCAACTGAGACAAAGGGGCTATGACATGAGAATACAAGTAGAAGCCACAATCAGAGAGGAAGCAACAGGTTTGCATTCTTTTTAAATTATTTATTAATTCAATCAACGTTTACCCAGCTTCCATTCCATTTAAAATATTTTATAGTTTCAGCATATTATGAAGAAGACATGGGCCCCTCGAGGCATTAAAAATTTTAAATAAGATGTTTATATTTATGTGTATGATCATAAAATTCCTACAAGAATTATAAAACTAAGGGCCAAATGAATATGAAAAGAAATAATTAATCCTGATGTAAATCCAGAAGAAAGCTTTATAAGATAAACTAGCATTTGAAATTATTTGAATAGGATGTCTAATATTTTGAAAGATTAGTGATGGTCAGGGAAACATGAAAAACGTAGAAAAAATGGGTTAATTTTCAGAAGAACCCATTCATTTTCAGAAGAATCTGAAAATGTAGGTTGGTGCTAAGCTGGAGAGGAAAGTAAGTCATATACTGAAGAGTTTAGAAGTCATTCTGAAAATTATTAGTTATCAGATAGGTTTGAAGAGATGGATTAAAAATTGATATTTTAAAAACATAATTCTATCAGATACAGAGAAGATAAGCTAAATGAAAACTGTGTTGCAATGTAATATACCAGAAACTGATTCAAAAACGCTGAACCCAGATTTTAATTCTTTTGGATAAATAAATAGCAAGGAGTGGGATAACCATCACATGGTGGTTCCAGTTCTAGTCTTTGAGGAATCTCCACACTGTTTCTCAAAGTGGTGAAGCTGATTTGCAGTTTCACTAACAATGCATGAGTAGATTCCAAATATGGAGAAAAGGAAATGCCATTAACCAATATAGAATACATGTAAGAGCTGGGATGTGGCTCAGTGGTAGAGTGCTTGCCTAGCATGTGTGAGGCACTGGATTGAATTCTTGGCACCACATATAAATAAACAAAATAAAGTTTTTGACAACTAAAAAAATTTTTTTAAGGAATACATGTAAAAGAACTATTGTGATGAAAATGTCAAATTGAAATCTATAATATTAAGTTGAAGTGGATACGTTGTGCCAATAATAATTTTAATCTTTATAAAGAGAGCCATCAGAACAGGGGTAAGAAATATAAATCTGAAGCCACACCTTCTGTATCCATATCCTAAAAGTGAGTGCAGTACTTTCTGAAAGTGAGCTCATTTAGCATTGCTAAATTTAGGATACATACAGGACAAAGAGGATCCCAAGAAGAAAAACAACTGTATTAGTAGATTATACAATAGTATAAAATAAAATCATAAGACCTAGGGGTAGAGAAGAATAAAACTGTAGAATTTCTTAAAAGCCTTGGGAAAGATGACATATCACAAGGGTACTGCTATATGAAGTACTACCAACGGTTCACCTATGATGAATCTGAGATGAGGAATCTATATGGGGTCAAGTCATGGACCA
The DNA here is from genome assembly GCF_021218885.2 of Marmota monax. Taxonomy (NCBI): domain Eukaryota; kingdom Metazoa; phylum Chordata; class Mammalia; order Rodentia; family Sciuridae; genus Marmota; species Marmota monax. The sequence continues at coordinate 110,349 of NW_026692798.1, read as the reverse complement.
CTTAGACTTTGATAACATGATGACTTAGATGATAAAAAAAGGCACACTGAATGGAAGAGTACCAGGTATTGGGTATACTTTGGACCTGCCATGCAATGAAAAGGAAAGTCTTTCTGGGAAAATATTTGTGATAGAAATATAAACATATGTTAAGGCCAATGTGAATGTGAATGATCTAATTGTAAGTACAAAGTTGAAAGGAAAAGCAAAGATATGAGAGAGACAGAAACAAAGCTGGAGCGAGATCACAGAGAAGATGAGAACTTAAAAACAGGTGGAACAAGTAGGCTACTTTCAAAACCAGAATTGGGGATTGTGGATGGTAACTATGTTTTATATGAAAATGAAGCTAACATCAAATTGCTTCTCAAATAGCTTCTATAGTGTATGTGTGAGAAATTCTGGAATAAATAAGAGAATATGGATGGTGTTTTGTTATGATGAAGTGAAGATACAGTGGAACTAGAAGGTGAATTTGGAATACATAGAACTGTTCAACTTCACTTTTTTTTTTCTTTTTTAGGATTAGAATTAACTGGTTATGGATCAAGTGCAATCACAAATACCTTGAGCAAACTGAAATTTACTAAAGTGAATTCACATTACCGACCTGGACTTCCTTTTCAGGGACAGGTAAAATTATCTTTTCAATATATATTAATTTCAGACATGAGGCTTTTAATAAAACAAATTTTAAAATAAAAAAATCAATATTTATAAGAAAAATAAAATTAAGAATAAAAAATTATGGCAAATAAATTTGAAAAGCAAATAGCACAAAATGCAGGAAAACAAAGCATGATTTTATTAATTAAATTTCAAACATAACTCTAATGCATTTTTTGTGTAATTCTCTTTGATTGGCTTTTTGTAAGTAATAATTTTTTTAAATATAATTTTCCATAGGAAGAATAAAAAGGTAATTGTGTCAATCACTTTTTACTATGACAAAATACTTGACATAATTAGCTTACAAAGAGAAAATGTTTATTTTGGCTCACAGTTTTAGAAGTCTCAGTGCATGATTGATTGGCCCCATTGCTTCAGAGCTTGTGGTGAGGCAGTACATGATGGGAACATATAGCAGAGAGAAACTGCTCCTCTCATGGTCAGAGGGAAACATGGGGAGAGAAGCAGGGGAAGGAGAGAAAAAGAAAAATATGCTGTAGTGCCACAGTCTCCTTCAGGGATGCATCTCCAATTTTCCAAGTACCTCCCACTAGCCACCCCCATCAACAAAGGTTCCACAACTTCCCAATAGTAACACCCAGGAGACAAAACCTGTAACTATAGGCATTTGAGTGATATTTAACACCCAAACTATAGCAATAATCTTTCATCTAGATAATTTTTTTATTACTAATATTTTTTAAAAGTTTTTTTTTGAGTTTCAAAGTTCAATATCAATAATGTCAACAATGGTAAATTTTAGGATGGATATCCCAATTCAATATACTATTAATTTTCTTTTATATAAGATATGTAAGTTTCCTGAGTATTTTAAAAGTTGCTTTTGTACTAACTTATCTTTCAATTGACAGCTTATAGCCAATTTGCTCATTTTATATTTTGAATTTTATATTTGAATTTGTGATTTGACATTTTCCTCTTTCATTCCAGTATTTCATCCATCAAATGGGAAAGAAATTAGGAACTATATAGATATAGTCTGGCCAGGCCATTTCAGATAGAGAGAAGATGATGAGAAAACTTGAAGGATGAGAATGACCTGGCCAGAAATAGGAGACTGGCCTAGGCTCAAGGTGTGAAATAGTTTCAGGAACAAAGAACTACAAGGTAGACAGTGTGACTGCTGCTAAAATAAAAGGTGTGACTGAATTCACCAAATAGTTGTAGGGAAGCCACATCAAATCTTTGAGAGCCTTTAAGGATATGGCAAGAATTTCAGATTGAGAAGTGACTGAAGGTTTTTAGGTACTCACCATGATCAGGTAAGTTCATGCTGTATAGAGAATGATTTGGAGCAAAGGGGAAGCAGCAAGAGGGCAGAGTGCAGACTACATAGAAAGCTATTGGGAACCAGAACACTGAAGCTGGAAAAAATTGGGGAAGGTAACTTCATGGTTCCATTTTCAAATAGTCTCAAATAGAAATATCCTAATAGAAATATTAACAAGATTTTAAGATCGATTTCACAGCTGGTGTTCTATAACCAATAGTATTGCATTTATAAAAAATAGTAAATTTTAAATGTCTCACTATGAAATATAATAAGAAAATAAGGTGATCTATATTACATTATATCTCAGAAATGTATACAAATATTGCTTTTCAATTAAGATGATAATAAAATAAGCTACATTAATATTTTCAAAAATCACAAGAATAAAGAAATATTAAAAATAAATATCAGAGTTTAGAGCTCAGGAAACACATCTTGATTTCAGACTCTAAGATCTTTGGTAAAAGGTAGGAAGTGACCAGCAAGTGAACACCTGCACAGGTCAAAGAGTAGAAGATGTCACTCCTTCATGACATATAACTACTACTTTCATATTTCTAGATTCTTCTAGTTGATGACAAGAATCAGCCAATCCCCAATCAAAACGTAATTGCCAGTGTGAACAGCTTTGTTTACAGTTTTACTACGGATGAGCATGGTTTGGCCAACATTTCCTTCAACACCATGAACTTCACAACGGCTTCCATTGTCGTCACCGTGAGTGAAAATGGGCATCTGGGACAGAAAGACAGATCAGTAGGGCTACATAGTTCAAGGATGTATGAGAAGCATGTGAACTCTAGGAATAAAAGAAAAGGTGATAAAGAATAACATAAATTAAGCAATGTGGAGCCCTAAATTATACAAAAAAATTCTCTGCCAGAAAACTTTCACTCTTACATGGACTCTTCACAACATGGTCTAGTGGCAGGTGCCATTGGATAGATCATCTTGATGTTTCCTTGAAATTTTTAATGCTCTGTAGTTCTAATGTCCATTAGATGTTTCTTTGTTAGTTTTTTGGCATAATACTGTGTTTGACTTTTACTGAATATTTAAATGCTCTGACACAATTTACAGCCATAATGTCTTAAGAAAAAGTAATTAAACTTGACTGCAAGTGAATAATATCCACTAAATGAGTTCAGCAAACACCCAAATCACCTCAGGAGGAAGGTGGCTATGTGTTATACTGTACGCTGTATTTAGGAAAGCAGCCTCTTGACATATTTAGAAAGGAGAGAGAGAGAGAGAGAGAGAGAGAGAGAGAGAGAGAGAGAGAGAGAGAGAGAGAGAGAGAGAGATTAACTACAAGACTTTATATTTTCACACTAGGTTACTTACAAACAGAATACTAACTGCTTTGATGACTGGTGGCTCGATGAAGTTCATGAAAGAACACAGCACTCTGCAAGCCTCATGTTTTCCCCAAGCAGGAGTTATGTTCAGCTTGAACTTGTTGCTGGTACTTTGACCTGTGGGGAAACCCAAGAGATTCAGGCACAATACATCTTGAATGAACAGACCTTGAAGGATGAAAAAGAGTTAACCTTCTATTATTTGGTAAGAATAAGAGTCACTGTATCTCTTTCTCAATGCATTAACTCGAAAATTGCTGGATTCCTGTCAAAGTAACAGTTTTTATGTCAATATTAATAAAGGGGGTATTGTTTTTATGCTAGAAAAGAAATTAATTCCTAAGGAGTTAATGCCTTAATTTCTCATTTATTTTCTGGTCACCACTGAAACACCAGCTATACAATCATTTCCTTAATTCTATAAAAAAAGTAGAAAATTAACAAGTTACTTTCAGTTTGATCTTGTATAAATTACTTAATTTCATCTGTAAAGACAAATATGTCATTTCACCTGAGTACTGGAGATAATAACCACTTCATATAATTATTATTGAAATTAAATCATTCAGTTTCATGTCTAATACAAAGAGAATGCTGAATATATTTGTTTTTTAGAGAAAGGGGCAACAATAGAGAAAACATGTATATTTTACATCCATCTTCATTATGCATTGCTCTGCATATAGTAGGTACTTAAAATATTTATTAAAATAACAAACTTGAAATGAAATATCTAATAGAAATGATAAATATTAAATGAAAATGTAAAACATACTAAAATTTGTTATACAAAGTAGATAAAAGCACAGTTAGGAAAATATTGGAAGGTAAAGATAGTAATAAAACAAAACTTCTGATTGGAGTTGTATGACTATTGTTTTTTTATATATTATAAACATTTTGAAGTAAGATTAACATATACACTTTTAAACAATAATAAATAAATTTCTTTCTATCTTCAGATAAAAGCAAGAGGAAGCATCTCCAAATCAGGAATCCATGTATTGTCCATTGAAAAAGGAAATGGTAAGCATTTTCTAATTACATGTTTTGGTTCCCTCTCAATTGGCCAAGTCCTGAACAATTTAGCAGGTTAGAGCTATTTTCACATTAGAGGAAACATAACATAAAAAACAAACTATCTCATAAAGCAATAGCTTCAAATTTTGTTTCTGTAGTAGAGTTAAAACAATTTATTTATTGAGTACCTACAGAGGTGAATAGGAAAAAGAAATATAACTTTAACAAAAATATGCTGCATTTTGTTCAATGATAATATATTAGTGGGTGCTTTTCCATTTTGTCTTTGACTTCCATGAAACCTAATGAAAAGTTTAAGTACTTAGGAAAAATAACTATTTTGTTAACATTTTCCTAATAAAATGAATGTCTGCTTATATTTATTACATACTTACTTATATTTAACTGTTTCAGAAATATACCTTCATATGTTTTTAGTATTTTTTTTATCAAAATTTATTTTGACCCTATTGGTTTTGCTTCTATCACAAGCTAACTTCACATTTTTGTAGATAATCTCAAAACTTATTAAAAGAAATTCCTATATAAGTGAAGACATGTAACTTGTTCATAAAGGGAGACTTACTATCAATTGTACTCAAATTGATCTTCTTCTCAAATTTCTTATTGAGGTGAAATTCACTTAAAGTTAGTCATTTTCAAGTGTGCAATTAATTTAGTGACATTTAGCACATTCACATTTTTGAGCAACCACCAACTCTACCTATTCTCAATACATTTTCATCACCCCAAAAGAAAACTCTATGCCCATCAAATCTTTTAAGGACATAGGAAGGGGATAGTTTTTTTAATATTTATTTTTTAGTTGTAGTTGGACACAATACCTTTATTTTGTGTATTTATTTTTATGTGGTGCTGAGGATCAAGCCCAGGTCCTCGCACAAGCTAGGCAAGTGCTCTACCTCTGAGCCACAATGCCAGCCCAGAGGATAGTTTTTTAAATAGGAGTGTAAGCTACAAAGACCTAAATTAGAACATTCTTGAGAGAAACAAGGTGGAAATGTTACATACACATTAGGTGATTTGCACAGGAAGCAATTACTAAGATATAAAGGTGAAATTCTTTTATAGAAATAAGAGTCTCTCAATGTCTTATATGTGATTATTTGTACCTGTATCTCTGTTGTGTTGTAAATGGCCTGAAGGAAAGACTGTATTGGATTATTTGTATTGTTCTTACACACAGGACAAGATGTGCTGATTTGGATCTTAGGGATAACTAGAACTGATTAAAATTCTCTCCTTCATCCTCTCCCAAATTTCTTAAATTTTTTCATATTAGAAATAGATACATGACTACATGTTTTTTTTCTTACTTAAGCAGAGAAAATAAATAATTAAACCTATATCTTTAAAAAGTCATTATTTCAGCATATATTTATTAAATAACTACTATATGCACACTAGTGTGTATACAATTATTTTCTTACTTTAGTATGTCCCAAATGTGAATAAGGTAAATAATCTGAGAACCCCTGTTTCATAAGATTGAGAAAATTGTTCCTAATCTCTAATCTTGAACTTTCTTTATTCTCCAGTGATGGGGGCATTTTCCTTCTCCTTTCAAGTGGAACCAGACATTGCTCCTACTGCTCAGATTCTTCTTTACACTATTTTACCTAATGGAGAAATTATTGCAGACACTCAGAAACTCGAAATTGAAAACTGTTTTGCGAACAAGGTGGGTCATTTTGTTTAGGCTTAGTCATTTCATCCTTTTCTTCTTTCTAAGTATGGAAAATAAGGAAGTAAGTAAAATACTCCCATAATGTGGTCCTAAAACTTTTCTCCAAAGAATCTCACAAGGCAGAATGACATCATACCTTGAGTGGTCTGGTGACAATAAGAATCCTCACAAGGCAGAATGACATCATACCTTGAGAGGTCTGGGGACCACGAGCACAATTTTCAAAAACTCTTTTTTATCATAATAGTTATATGGATTTCAAAATCATTCCAGTATAAACTCTTAATAGTTTTAAGTTTAAAATATTTCATTACCAAAATTTTCACCTGAAAATGATGCTTCATAAAGCTGTGTCATTTTATTGAGTCACACCTGAGCACAGGAACCAGTAGGTTATTATAAGTTTGCATTTAGCTTGACAGTATAAACCAGGAGCATATGTCTGTACCCTGCTTTGAGAAACACAATCTTGGTACTCTAATAATGATTATAGCATAAAAATCTAACATAAGAATAAATGAAATTTTTTTTTATTTTTAAAGAATACAAAGCTGCAATGTGAAGCCCAATAGATTAAAAAATAAGTTTTATCTCAGTAGAATTTGGTGCTTTTATCTGATTTTTACTATTCTGGCAGTATATTTTAACATTAGCAAACAGAATCTACCTACTTCAGATATCTCTTCAAAAACTGGGAGGAATCTTTAACACACACTTTACAGAGAATAAAACAATGTGTGTTTATAACATCTGAACTTTTCTCCCATTAAAACAATATTTGCATTACTTAAAAAAAAAATACACTGGATGCCAGTGAATGTGCTAATCAACGTTAAGAATTGTTGTATGATTTTCCCATGGTGTGAAATGATTTGCTGTGTGATGTTGTGACATATAGAGTATCCCCCAAAACCTATAAACTCTCACTGAACAAAGGACTGGGACTCACTCCCTAGGACTGCTGCATCAGGAACAGTTTTGAGTCCAGGCTCGAGCTTGCAATAAAGACTCTTGTGTGATTGCCAATAAATAAATAAATACACTGGGGCTGGGGAAATAGCTCAGCTGATAGAGAGCTTGCCTCACCTACACCAGGCCCTGGGTTCAATCCCCAGCACCACTACCAAACAAACAAACAAAGAAAAACACACAATGGATTCTGATACATATCTTTATACATCTTCAATTCCATCTAAAGAATTCTACTAAGCCTGGACCTTTTCATATTAGAAATAGAATATAATGTCCTTGGAGTCTAGTGCCTCTTCCTTTTGGGATTTTGGTATGCTTTCTGTCAAGTGAGGGGAGACGCCTGCTCAAGCTTCATGGCTTTCACTGTTAACCCTGGAGAGTGAGTTGTTCAATCCTGGAAGGGCCCTGCTATGCCACAGATATCAGCCCACTTTACTCATAGCAGTGGAGCAGTGCTCTTTCTGATGAGTTGGTGTTCCCATCACAGTGGGGAATCAGAGAGGTTTTCAAAAATATAATCAACAGAACATCAATTTTCTTCTCAGAGTTCAAACTAAACAATGTTTCTCAATCTGCCAAATCTGCAACAATTTCTGTGTAACACCATGAAACTTTCCCACAGAAACAAAAGCCCATGGACGTTATATTTCTCTTCATATAAAATACCACAAAACATTAGAAGAGTAGATCAATTGAAGGTATAAATCAATTTAGACAGCCTGACGGGATGATGAATAAACAGTGGACTGAGAACATGAGGAAATACCTCAGGTTTGACTGAGACATGAATTCCTTCAAATCAAATATAATTTAAATATTTATTTTCAATCTTTGTTGGGACAGAGAAAACTATTTTTATTTTGAAAACACCTTCCCTTTAAAACAACAAATTTGGTGCACACATTGAATATGTAATGGATTTTATTATTTGTTATTCTCTACTGGATATGATTATCCATTAAGGAAAACACTGATTAACACAGCTAGATAAGGACTCCTTCAAAACATGCTATAAAGTTCTTTTGGCTTTCAAATTGTTAAAATATTTTATATTTTATCACATTTCCATTTCTTGGTCAACAGTATTTTCAGTTGATTACAATTCCAAACAACCTTCTTGTTCATTTGATGTGTATATTCATAAATTTATTTTAATGAACTTAAATTTTCTAAAACTAAAAACACTTAAAATGAAATTTTCCAAAAGCATTGTTTTCCAAATATATTGAATTAGAGATATAAATATGTCTACATTTTGAGGATATATAATTAGTGATTTATTTTTCATGCATGTTATATGATGCATGATTCCAAACTGCTAAGTTAGCAGACCACATAGCAGGATTCTTGTAGTTAAATTCAGTAAGTTGAATGTTATTTAGCTAAACATACTAACCTTTTGTTTCAATTCAAATAAATTTCCAGTTCAAGAATTTAGAAAAGCCAGAAGCGGTGGTGTACGCCTATAATCACAGCAGCTTAGGAGGCTAAGACAGGAGAATTGCAAGTTCAAAGCCAGCTTCAGTAACTTAGCAAGGCCCTAAGCGATTCAGTGAGGTCATTTCTCTAAGTAAAATATTAAAAAGGGCTTGGGATGTGGCTCAGAGGTAAAGCACCCCTGGGTTCATTCCTTGGTACCAAAAAAAGAAAAAATGTAGGAAGTCATCTGATATTACTACTTTAAATTCAAATGTAGCTCAGGTATTGCTTAAGAAATATCTGCATAATAGAAGAAACTAAAAGATTCACTTGTCAATTAATTTCTACTGACTAAAGTGAAATCAAATCTGTAAAAAAAAAATCTGCATCATTTCCCATTATTCTGTTGTTATTGATCTTTATTCACAGGTGTTTGAATTCCCTAAAAACACTTAGGATATGTATGTATTAGATGTTTAACCTATTTTATTCCATCGTCCTATCTGTGGATAATCTATATAAAACTTAAATTGAGCAACAAATATACCACTTATGGTAACTTTAAAATAATAATATTTTACTATTTATTATTTTTACAGAATTTAAAACTTAGAATATCATGAGTTATTTTTTAAATGACCCAATAAACACCCAACCTGATTATCAGTAGTACCCTGCTTTAAGACTTCATGTGGCTAAGATATCCAGCTGGAAGAGAATTCAGTTGACCAATTAAAATGCTGAATGTGATTTTTTCACAGAATCTTACAAAGCACACACATTCATCACAATACACTGCACAGAAATAGGGCAGCCACTTACACTTAGCATGTGTGTTTTCAATCCCAGTCCAGGATTTGAATTCTATGTGATCCAAGCCAACTTATATTTCCCCAGTTATATAAAGAATAGGAAACCTAAGTTAACTGGAACCTCATGTCTAGATTATTCCAAGGATGTTTAATTGGTGGTTCCTGGGAAAATTCATCTCTTATGTCTGCTCTAAGAAGGAAAGAGAGAAAGAAAAGGTCAAAAAGACTCATCTTGGCCTGGAGTAAGAGAGATGTGAGACTGTAATATTTACAAAAGTTGCTGCTATGATCATATCCTCTTTACAGGTAAATTTGAGTTTCTCATCAGTCCAGGGCTTGCCAGCCTCAGACAATCACCTGAAGGTCAAAGCCACGCCCTTCTCCCTCTGCGCCCTCAGGGCTGTAGACCAGAGTGTGCTGCTAATGAAACCTGAAGCTGAGCTTTCACCTCAGTCGGTGAGTACCACTTCAGACTTGGGTTTAACAAAATGCTCACATGGCAAGACTATTTTTGGACGTTGCAACTGCAAAGGACAAGTTTTTCTGAGTTATAGGCATGATGTAATTCCACAGCAATCATTGAAGCAAGCACTTTACTTGTATCATCTCATTTCATTCTATTATATACTCTTTGACAGAACAATCTTATTTACCACCACATTCCCCATGACTAGCACAGTTTCTTAAGTATAAGAGGAGCTTAACCCATTTGTCATAAGTGAATAAATGAACAATAATTTCAAGTAGGTATTATCATATTACTTTATGACTGAACAAAATATACCTAGTCCATATTAAATGATTATAGAGAAAGCATGCTAAAACTGTGTTTCAGAGGTGAAATTCACAACAAATTGGTTGCAATGCAGCTTCCTAACACACTGCATTTAAGTTGTTATGTAAAGTGCCAGGTTTTAAGTTTTTACTGAAATCAAGACTTTACTGATTTTAAGAGTAGGTGAAAGAGAGTTCCTGCCCAAATTATTTTTAAAAATGTCTCTTATAAATACAAATGACCAAGAAATATATGAAAAAATATCCAACATCCATCAGAATCAGGGAAATGCAAATCAAAACTACATTGAGGTTTCATCTCCAATTAGAATCCCAATCTTCAAGGATGCAAATAATAATAAATACTGGTGAGAATATGGGGGAAAAGGTACACTCATACATTGTTGGTGGGAGAGCAAATTAGTTTATAGCCACTTTGGAAAGAAGTGTGGGTATTCCTCAGATCTGGAATGGAGCTACCTTATGACCCAGATATCCCACTCCTGGGTATTTATCCAAAAGAACTAAAATGAGCATACTAGTGATACAGGCACATCCAGTACAACTCAAAATAGCCAAATTATGGGACCAGCCGAGATGTCCCAACAAGAAAAGAATGGATGAAGAAAATGTGAGACACACACACACACACACACACACACACACAATGGACTTTTACTCAGCCATAATGAAGAATGAAATTATGGCATTTGTTGGTGATTTGATGGAACTGGAGGACATCATACCAAGGAGAGGTCTTGGATAGGCAGAATAAATATTGTCAAAATGGCCAAACTAACAAAATATTATAAAGATTTAATGCAATTCCGATTAAAATTTCAATGACATTCTTCATAGAACTAGAAAAAGCAATCATGAAGTTCATTTGGAAAAATTAAAAACCCAGAATAGCCAAAGCAATGAAATTAAACCCTTATCTCTCACCGTGCACAAAACTCAATTCAAATTCAAATAGACCAGAGACCTTGCACATAATAGAAGAAAAAGTAGGCCCAAATCTTCACCGTGTTGGCTTAAAACCTGACTTCCTTAACATCAAGAAGTAAAAGCAAGAATAAAATGGGATGGATTCAAACTAAAAAGCTTCTTCTCGGCAAAAGAAACAATAATGTGAAGAGAGAACCTACAGAATGGGAGAAAATCTTTATCACATGCACCTCTGATAGAGCATTAGACTCTGTGTTCTTGATAATATAGGCTTAACAACATTAAACAAAACCCATAACCTTTGAAATACCATGTTGAATATTGTCACATTAAATATAAACAAAATAAGAATTTCCCCATTATTCTCCCAATTTCACAGGTCTATAAGTTACTACCAGAAAAGAGTGTTGTTGGCACTGGATACAGAGGTACACCAAATGCAAATGGTGAAAAATGCATCCATGCAAAAGACATAATTCTCAATGAAATGGTATACACACCAAAGCAGCTACTACATAATGATGATGTTTACAGAATTTTTGAGGTAATTCTTTTTCCACAAAATAAAACCTAAGTTGCTTTGTCTCTATTAAGGTGGAGAATCAATAGAATTCTAAGCTATAGGATTTAGTCTTCCACAAACTCTAACAAAACAATGACAAAAGAGAAAAATATTGGAATGTCAAAGGCATAGAAAACTTTGTACAGATTTTCATACATGAATTTCTCTGTTACCTTAAACAGCAAGTGATTTATTTTTATAGCCAAAATCCTTAATCAAATTTATTTTCATGGTGAGTTCCATCATCATATTCCCCTTTCAATAATTCTTAGAGATTCTAATGTATGAATAGTTTATTGAAGCCATCATACAAGTCGTTAGGACAATAAATCCTTGTTAAATGAATAATGACTGAATGTATAAAGTGCACTACTTTAACTCTTACCTTTAAGGCAGTAACATTTCAGGCAAACAGAAAGCAGCCATTTTCTTAAGAAAGGATTAACACTATTTGTGTTAACGTCAACCTGTTTGAAAAATGTATAATTTTAACTATTCTTTAGTAGAGTTATAAAAGAAGAGTTTAACTAGGTTGTGAAATTAAATCTAAATCATACCACCATCAAAAAAGAAACACAAATTTTTTTATACCTTGAGGAAAACACACGTCATTCTTCTGACAGAGGTCAGCAGCTAAGCTGAAAGAAACTTAAATCTCTCTTCTCAAGCCTCTAAATTTAAATAAATTTAAATTTAAATAAACACACTTTATGTTTATTAACTAGCTGTTCAGTCTTTAAACCTTTATGTCTGACTCTTTCTATCCCGTATCCAACTGCCACTGACAACTATGCCCCAGGGTCATATGGCTCCCCAGGTACTCTGAGATGAGACAGTAAGTAGAGTTTATCAGCGATGAATATTGAAGGTAAAAGGTGGGGACAGGGAGACTCCAGGAATCAGACTATTGTGACATGTGTGCTTTGAATGCAGATATTCCATATAGTTAAAAACTGGGAAAGAAAAGAGGGAAGGAAAAATCCCAAAAGGAACCAATCGAGTATACTTATTCAGGGAAAGGAATATCTTTGAATAAACAAAATCTATTAAATTGTGGAGAAAAATCTCTAGTATGCAATCCCACAATTTCAAATGACAAAACCACACTTTCTACAGGGAAATCATTAAGATTTATCTAGTTGGCTATACATATAGGGATGCAGATCTTTAGTGAAGAAATAGGAGGGAAGAAAACATCTAAGACTGAAATCTGTAGTTACCTGGATACAAAAATAAATAATTCCAGAGGTATCACAGTATAGCAGACAATATTTTAAAATAGGAATCATAGGAATCAGAATTAGAATTTCAATCCCATTATTCGGTAGGTAAACTTCATGTTCTGTGACTCCATTGCATAATTATAAGTAGACGTCCTCTTTATTGTGCAGAATTTTCATAATGATCCTATTAATTCTGTATTAAACAATAGTGAAAGTGCAATTCAAATTTAATAAATTAATGCCATTCTCAAGATTAAACTTCCTCTATGCTTTAACAAGTTAATCTCTCTTTCAGTCTATAGGATTAAATATTTTTACCAATTCAAAAATCCATAAGACACATTTTTGCCAACCTCCTCATCGTTTTACACCGGTAGCTATGGCCTATGAAGTAGGTAAGGTTGTACTTTATTTGCCTGCTAAAGCAAAAGAAAAATTATACTTTACTGGGGTGGGTTGGGATAAATAATTCTTCATCTAAGTATTGACTCTGATCACTCTGCATCAACTTTTTTGGCAAGTTATCCACAAGTAACATCTTTTCCCTAAATAAGACTTTAAATAAATTATTGTTCTTCTCTTACCCCCTCTCTCTGATGTCAAAATTGGCTATTTTTGTGTGTGAGCCTTCAGTACTTTTGCATTTCAGATCCTCTTTATTCATTGTAGATTCAATACCTGAATTAGTCAGGGTAAGATCTATTACATTGCAATAACAAATTCACCCCTGTATCAAAATGGCTAAGCACCTAGCCATTTATTTTATTTTATTTTATTTTATTTTTATTCACACAAAAGCTACTTGTGAGTCCACTAGCTCTCTAGGATTCTCTTTCTATCAAATAAAATCAGGGATAACCAGTTTGCTTTCATCTGGTAACACTACCACCTCCAGTGGACCTTTCAAAGTCACAGTCATGGTAAAGGAGCAGATTGGTGTGTGACTTTTATGATCAGAAGTGAAAATGGCAAATATCACTTCTGCCTATATTCCTTCCCTAACTGCAAGGGAAGCTGATAAATGGGAAGGATCACGTGGATATCAACTATGGCATGTCTTTTTATGAAAGTTGAATAACATAGAATAATTCAACTTTTGACAAATGTTCTATTGTTCTCTATGTATTTTTTTTCAAGATACCTAGAAATAAGGAAAAGTTAAAAGGATCCTGAATATTTTTTCCTACTGTTACCAGGCGTTCATAGATCTCTCCCTGGAAGCTTGAACGTCTATTAATCTTATTCTCTAGTAAAAAATGAGTGTGGTAATATAAAGACTTTTTTTAAAAAAAGAATAAACACACAAAAAACATATTCAAATATAAGTAAAATTACTATATTAGACAGGGGTCTAAAACCTCTTGGGAAGACAAGGGTCAAAGATCTAGTTATAAACAAAGAAGTGAATAAGACAGTTTCCTCAACAAGAAGAAAATCCTGTATAGTGAATAAGTATTATTGTTTTCTTAGAACAAAGGGACAATTTAATATCTCCCCTTTATTTGCTATGATAAATATGACTTTGAAATACCACAAATTCATGTGACCTTCTGCTGGCTCAGTATCTTCATATCTAGAATCAGAATGACCACCAAACTCACTGAGGTGTTCAGAGCATAAAACGAAAAAAAAAAATCTAATTATTATTCCATGTAATAGAATGTTTCTGAAAAAGAAATCTGAACTGCACTATAAATTGATTTTACTTTTCCTCAATATCAAATGCATATTTTCTTTTCAAATCTAAGAGAAAAAAGACTGTCAATGGAATGATGCAGAAAATCCTGTAAATTCAGAGTATCATCATCATAGTATTATCCTAAATATTCTGAACAAAGTTTTCCTTCAGCATCTGTCACCTATTTATTCTTTCCTCTTCATTTTCAGTTACATCTCATCTCATTCCTATCCCTTATAGTTTTATAACTAGATTACTAAAAAGCCATGTGAACTTTCCTTCCTTATCTCTGGTCTTTCTCCACTTCAGTCTAACCCGTATACTGTGAAAGGCTAATCGCCCTTAAATAGTTATCATGTCTCACTCCCTACTCTCAGAAGGGACTGTGGCTATGGCTTTCAACACCATATCCAAACCTTATTTTATACATATATATTTATAATTATATATTAATATATAATTATACTAAGAAAGTGATATTCCAGAAATCAGAGGTATATATAGCTATACAAGTGTATAATAACATTATAATAAAGATATATAAAATAATATTTAAAATTATATATATATTCTGATCTCTGGAATATCTTTTTTATCAAGCTAAGGAACTGTTGCCTTAACAGATCTAATTTATTTGTCCTGACCTTCATGGTGTCTTATTATATAATTACATCTACTATTTACCCAGAGATGTTAAAGTTCCCCCCAAATAGACATTCTTCTCTGGAAGGGGGAGTTTTTCATAAACTCTTTGAATTATTGCTTCCTAGCTCTGCCACTCTGGGTACTCCTCTTTCACTAGCATGCCCTCCATTCTCCTCAGCTTCCTACCCACTAAGGATCATATGACCTTGCTCCTTGTTAAAGTCTTTTCTCCTAAAACTGAAGTCAATTCTCTTCTCCCTGTCTGTCTCCCTCTTTCTGGTACTAGAGACCAAACCCAGGGACACTCTACCACTGAACTACATATGCAGCGCTTTTTATTTTGAAACAGAGCCTCACTAAGTTTCTGAGACTGGCCTTGAACTTGTGATCCTCCTCTATCAGCCTCCCAATTAGCTGGGATTATAGATGTGGCAACCATACCCAACTATTCTCTTTTCTTTCTTGAGTGTTTGTGTCTGTAACACACACATTACTGTGTCCTATTGTTTACTATTTATATCTCTATATCTCATTCACTGTTCAAGCAAACAACCAACAAGTAATTTCTGAAATCTTGCAAAGGCTAATGTCCATTTTTCTTGTTCAATTGTTACTGCCAATGGAAAGCATGATGTTCATTTCAGTGTAACAGCATTATTTGATATATTAAATTACTCTAATCTTTTCCTAATTAATTGAAAAATCATTTTAGAGCTACATTTGCTTTTATTCATAGAGAAAAATATATTTAGCTCTAAACTGTATTTGAACAAGCAATAGGGACTAAACTTTCTACAGGACAAACAGGTAAGAAAACAAAGCAACAACTTGGAAGGCTAAATAATTCTAAGAAGAAACATTCCTTGCACAAATGGCCTTATTCCACCCGAGAAATAAGCTACCATAAGAAATTAATGATGAAGCTGAGCATCGTGGCACAAACCTGCAATCCCAGCAACTCCAGAGATGGAGGCAGGAGGATCTCAAGCCAAAGGCCAACCTCCACAACTTTGTGAAACCTGTGTCAAAATTTTTAAAAATCGGGCTGGTGATATAGCTCACTACTGGTAAAACACTACTGGGTTTCATCCCCCGTATCATATGCACAAAAATAGAAATTAATGATGAAAATGAGGCTTACATTGGGGCCTATGTGCTGTCTTCCCATAGCAACACCAGATGGCTTTCGTTCTGGACTGCGAAGTCTTCCAAGGTTGACTTCCTCAATGCCGACAGACTTTCCAACTACACAAGTGAAAGAGACAGTCCGGAAGTATTTCCCTGAGACCTGGATCTGGGACTTGGTGGACCTGGAGTAAGTCACATGTCCTCTGACATTCAGTTCAGGACAGGATTTGAATCCTGCTCTAGGACTCTTGTTATCCTTGTTCCTGACCCTTTGAGTTCTGCTCTTTTCTTCTCTGATAACTATTTTAGGCTCACAGTTCATTTAACTCACAGATAAGCAATGCTATGAAAAAAAATTCTCCTGAGATAACTAAAATAATAGAAAGCAGGAGGATACCCTCTCTGCTACAGGAGAAAAAGAAAAGAATATAGAAAGGGATGGAGGGAGAAAGGAAAGAGGAGGGAAGAGAGTGGCAGAAAGGGAGGGAAGAAGGGACAAGAGAGAAAGTGCCAGACCTCCAGAGACTCACTGGTCACTAAACCTTAGGTCAAGCTCACAAGTTTACTGAGTCACCAGGTTCTAGGATCAGTGATGGCTTGAGCTAAAAATGACATTTGTTCACCACCATCCTCTTTCCCTTCATTAGTTTGTCAGGGCAGAGCGAGTTGCCCCTGAAGATCCCTGACACCATCACAGAGTGGAAGGCCAGTGCACTCTGTCTGTCTGGAACCACAGGGCTTGGTCTTTCCCCAACGGTCTCTCTTCAAGTCTTCCAGCCCTTCTTCCTGGAACTCACTCTCCCCTACTCTGTGGTGCGAGGAGAAATCTTCACCCTCAAAGCCACTGTGTCCAACTATTTGTCCCACTGCATCCAGGTAAATGCATCTTTCCGGAAGTGAGTGGACATGAAAAAAGGCACATGGTTACCATGATCATCATTGCCTTTGGCTCCTAGAGAATCCCCCAGGAAATCAGAACCTAATTTCAGAAAGGAAGTGAGTAAAGCCACCTTGGCAGGCCCAATCTACTATGATTACAAAAATCTACGACGATTTTCACTGAGGCCCCTCTTATTTATTCCCAAAATCCAGATACTGTTTCTCCATGATTGCTTCATTTTTTTAACTCTAAAGAAATGTCTTTTTCATGCCTTGGCATGATGCATTTATCCTTTTTCCTGCAAGTTTTTCAATTCCCTAATTGCAAATGCCCAAACTGCAAGGTAGTAGATAGGATCTACTTGTTCAAACAATGTCTCACACCCTTTGGACTGGTATGTACTGTCCCTCTAAGCTATTCTTCCTACAATTGATCTTCTGCCCGTGTCCTGCCACCAACTTGCATTTGGGTGTGGGGGCAGGTCAGAGTGCAGCTGGAGGTCTCTTCTGCTTTCCTGGCCGTCTCAGAAGAGAATAATGAAAAATCTCACTGTGTCTGTGGAGATAGGCAGAAGACTGTGTCTTGGTCCGTGATCCCAAAGTCACTGGGTGAGTGCTACAGCTGTTCACAATCCATGATTTGCTTTCTCCTCAAACCCCAAGACATGCTTTTTCTCCTCATTCAACACTGGTTAAGAGGAAGAAAACCATTCAATACAGAATAACTGTTTAACTCCCTAAAAACCTTAATCCTCAGGAAAGGTGAATTTCACAGCTACTGCAGATGCCCTGCAGTCTCAGGAAACATGTGGCAATGAGGTGACTGAATTCCCAACACTTGTACATAAGGACACTGTGATAAAGTCCTTAATAGTTGAGGTATGTGAATATATTTCCTATCTTGAAAGCTTCATCATATATTATTATCTAACTATGCCTGAACTCTGTTCATTTCCAAGAGTAAAGGTGTGTATCCACAACTCAATTTTTCACAAATACATTCTCCCCTACTTTAGAGAAATGAACTTTTATTCTTTGTTTTTTATTTTTTTTTATTTTCAATATAAAGCCTGAAGGAATAGAAAAAGAAGAAACTTACAACACACTGTTATGTGCATCAGGCAAGTATAAAAGTAGATAAAATTCTCATGTTAAGCCATTTATTAAAGTATATAGTTGTGGAATAAATGTCCATTGGTGCATGCTTCCCTCTGAAAAACTCTCCTGTGAATAACTCTAAAGACATTTGACAAGGGACATCCATTTTCTGATTAAAAAAAAAATCATGTGGTATTGGCTCTATTTTCTCAGGGGAGTGAAAAATGAATATTATTAGGGTATTAATTTTTAGTAATTAATTTATGTATTTTAATTAGGTATATATGACAGCAGAATGCATTTTGATTCATTGTACACAATTGCAGCACAACTTTCCATTTCTCTGACTGTACACGATGTAGCATCGTACCATATGTACAGTCAGTCATATATGTACCTAGGTTAATAATGTCTATCTCATTCCACCATCTTTCCTGCCCCCATACCTCCTCCTCTTCTCTCACTCTCCTTTACCCAATCAAAATTCCTCCATTTTTCCTATGCTCCCCATTATGGATCAGCATCCACTCATGAGAGAAAACATTTGGAGGGTGTTATTATTATTGCCATATTTTAGGGATAAAGGCAAAAGACACAGAGAATCGAAAAGACTTGCCTTAAAGCTGTTGGCTAATAATAAGGACTAAAGTTGTTGACCCAGAAAATAAATTTTTCTAATATATCTGTGTTTTACAAACTTCTCCTGAAACTGTATTCAAAATATTGAAATATTGGCATGACATTTAATATTATTTGTTGTATTTGCTATTATTTATTATTACTACTATTTATTTTTAAACTAGTAGCTTAAATGTACTCATATTTGTGTAAAACTCTTAATTTCATGGGGAATTCTATGAAATTTACATGTATAAAAATCAGAATTTTACTAATATCATTAATTGTAATCATATAAAAATAACTACCACTAAAAATTTAATTCTGTGCCATCTAGTATCATTTTGAAGACAATGCACCATCTACACATCTGTTCTCTATGCAGATGCCCCTTAACTTATTATGAGATTACAGTTCAAGAAACTCACCATAAATTGAAAACACCATGATGAGTCAAAAATGCATTTTTTGCCAGGTGTGGTGATACACAACTCTAATCCCAGCTGCTTGGGAGGCAGAGGCAGGAAGATAAGAGTTCAAAGCCAGCCTTAAAAATGGCAAGAAGCTAAGCAACTCAGTGAAAACCTGCCTCTAAATAAAAAATGCAAAATAGGGCTGGGGAATGTGGCTCAATGGTGAAGTGCCCTTGAGTTCAATCTCTGGTACCTCCCCCCCAAAATATGTGTTTTGTGCACCTGACCCAACATCCTAATTTAGCAGACAGTACAATGTAGGGTGTCTATTTTCACCATCATGATCCCATGTCTGGCGGGGAGCTGTGCTCACTGTCATGGCCCAGAATTACCAGAAAGTATCATATTGCATATTGCTACTCCAGGAAAAGATCAAAACTCAAATCCACAATGTCTATAGTTCCTACTGAATACACATCACATTTGCACAATGTTAATTCAGACCATCATTTGTCAATCACCTCTAGGTTTGTAGCTTTAGTATCAACTATGTGATAGAGACCATAAAATTGACATTTTGGTGCACATCTCCTTCCTGAACTCAAAGCCATGATTACCATTGCCCACTTATTATCTGCACTTATGGGCATGCAGGTCTAATATCATGTTTAAAAAACAGAAGCTCTGCTCATCCCCATAATCTTGCTTAACCCATAGTTCTCTCCATTTCAAGTGATGGAAATTTAATTTTCTACTTTCTAGGGTCAAAATTTTTAGAGTTCTCCTTGTTTATGTTCTCTTCCACTCCACATCCAATCCATTCACTAATTTAGTGAGCTCCACCTTCAAGTAACATCTGAAATCTGCCCACTTCTCATCATGGGCACTTCTCTCTAGTCTTTTCTTCCCTGGCCTATCTCAATAACTTCCTCACTGCTCTCCTGATCATCTCCCCTTGTTTCACTACAGCAAAGGGATCCTTTAAATCATATATCGGACCACTCAGATCATGTCTTTCCTCTACCCAAACCCTTCAGAGGTTTTCAATGTTCCTCAGTGTTGAAGCCTGAATCTTTAATGGCACCTATAAAGCCTCACCTCATCTGTGACTTCATATCCTACTAATTTCCCCCTTGCTCACTCCACTCCAGTCACACTGGCCCACTCTGTCCTCTTGGAATACATCTAGGATGCTCCAATCCCTAAAGTAGGTTTAGTTTTGGTTCCTTTGTTCTGGAAGTACCTTTCCCCAGGTATCTCTAAATATTACTCGCTGCTTTAATTATGGTGTCTGCTCACATATGACATTTACCAATGAGCCTTTCAATAGGGAGCCCGCCTCTCTCCCCACACCTTTCATTTTCTTATTAGACATGGTTGACTAGCTCACCAGATAAACCTCTGTCCTCTTCTAATTTTTTCCAGAACACCTATCAACCTCTATCATACTAAACATGTCCTTGCTTATTTACCTTACTCCAGAAGTTCAGGAAATTCATTTTAAAAAATTATTATATCACTACACTTAAAAGAAAACTTGGTACATAACACACAATACATATTTATAGAACAAATGTGATTATGTAAAAGCACTAACAATAGTAGAAATTAAAATCAGCCATGAAAGGAAGGCAATAATTATATCTTAAGGTCCATACTTGTAAGAAATGCCATAAAAAATTAGCACAAATATATATGATTAGTGTGGTTACATTATGATTTATTATATATGATTAATTTTTCTAAGAGATTAATCATGACTTTAGAAGAAACTTGAATTGCATCAAAAATATGATATCATGTGTGAGAGAAATAAAAAGTTGAATCTGGATCATGTAGAAGAAAAAGATTTATAACAAAAACAGAACACTTCTCTCATTTGCCCCTCCCTTATATGTTTATCTTCTTTCATTAGATACTGGAGTGTCTGAAAAGCTGTCACTGAGAGTTCCTTTAAATGTGGTTGAAGGATCTGCCAGGGCAACATATTCAGTTTTGGGTGAGTCTCTCAGACCAACAGAAACAGCTGTCTCTCTCCACAATTCTAGTGCATGGGCTCACTACCCAGGATTAATAAAATCACTGACACTCAGTATTGGATAAAAAAAAAGAACACTAAGCTAAGGATTGCACTATGTATCAGTTAGAAAAGGGGGTTCAATGAATGTTGTGTGACATGGGATACCTGGATATAGTCTAAAACGTAAGGAGGGTCACAGTTCTGAACCCTCATCTTCAAGTGGTTTGCTAGGTGGCGATGCTTCCTAGTGGATTTTGAAATGGTTAGTAGTTCCATTTTACAAGATGCACGGTCCTTCAGAAAAGGTGTTGTCACCTGCCATTCAGTTTCTTCCCTGCTTTCTTAAACATCCTAGAAACAAAATCTGTTTTCTCACTTTTTGCTTTTCTTTCATTCTTCTTTCTCACCTTTTGTGCTTTCTGGTTCTTCCCTCCTTAATTACTGTAGCATCTCAGTTATCTAGTCTTCTATTTTCCTAGGCCATCACAAACCATTTCTGTGTTCCTCTGATTTTCTTTTTTTATGAATTTCATTCACCAGGAGATATACTAGGCTCTGCAATGCACAACCTCCAGAATCTTCTAAGGATGCCCTATGGTTGTGGAGAACAAAATATGGTTCTTTTTGTCCCTAACATCTATGTCCTGAATTATCTGAATGAGACACAACAGCTGACAGAGAAGATCAAGTCCAAAGCCATCAGCTACCTTGTCAGTGGTAAGAGACCTCAAAAGAAGAAATGTTAATGGACCTCCTAAATATCTTGTGGTGAACTCAAATCAGTATCTCCTTGGCTAAGGTTTGATAGTTGTCATTGCTGTGATTTCCAATAAGAAAATGTAATGGTACCATCAATTCTTGGAGACATCTTAGCAAAATAATAGTTTCCCTATGATTCTTCAATAATATTAAGAAAAAAAACCACTAAATTTTCAATGTCTCTGCTATTTCATACATCTATGAAAAATTTCTCTTCAGGGTATCAAAGGCAGTTGAATTATAAGCACAGAGATGGTTCATACAGCACCTTTGGAGAGTATGATGGTACAAGACAGGGAAACACTTGGTAAGATAATTATCTCCACATGCTCTCTGCTGATCCTTGACATTTCAGGATTCTAAAGATAGCTTCTCTGATGCCTGGAGTTCTTTCATGGAAGATTGTTAACCTTTAATAATTGTCCCTACTAGTTAATCTCTGAAAATTCACCTACTCTGATAGCACAGCAAATAATGGTAAAGTGAGGATACATAATAATAGAAAATCAAGAGAGTATCATCATGTAAAAGAACAGAGGATGAAGCTTCTACACTGCACATTAGAAGGAGAGGAGGGAGAGCCTGGAAAGAGACTGAGGTAGAATAAAATCAAGAGAAGTCTTTTGGGAAACTCAGTGTTGATGGGAGGCTTGGAGGTTCCAACAAAGCCTTCTTGAGAAAAGAGTGAAGAATAGCATCAATTGTAGAGAAACCAATAAAATTGAGAGAGCAAAAAAGAGAGATCCAGGCATTTGCTAGACTAGAGAATACCCAACCCTCAAGTATCATTTCCCCCATCCTTTCTCTCCTATTATTTCCTCCATTGCATTGTGATGGTCTGTATCTGCAGGCAGTGAATGAAGTGAGCTTCAAAGGTGAGATGTTTTTATATCTTCATATCTTTTGCTGGACAGGCTCACTGCATTTGTGCTCAAGTCCTTCGCTCAAGCTCAGTCATACATCTTTGTGGAGAAATCACACATCACAGATGCTCTCACCTGGCTCTCACAGAAACAAAAGGAAAATGGCTGTTTCCAACTCTCTGGATCACTGCTAAACAATGCTATTAAGGTAACACCTTCCCTTTTGTTCTGATTCCTGAGGATTGTGATATGTAGGAGGGATTGATGCTCCTGTTGAGTCTTTCAGTCCTCATTATATTAACTTTAAAATCTATCAATATATTCATAGTAGTTTTTAATGAAAATGGAGGTTTAAAAAAATAGAATTTATCCATGTTTATATCTGCACAATTCACAATAGCCAAACTACAGAACCAGCCTAGGATGGATATCTAGGTATCCATCAGTGGATGAATGAATAAAGAAAATGTGGTAGATATATGCAATGGAGTTTTATTCACCCATAAAGAAAAATGAAATTATGACATTTGCAGGAAAATGAGTGAATCTAGAGACCATAATGTTAAGCAAAAATAAATCAATTTCAGAAGGTCAAAGATCATTTGTTTTATCTCATGTGCAGAAGTTAGAGAGTAAAAAGGAAAAGAAAGATGGAGAGGATCTCAGGAAAAATCAAAGGAGATCAGTAGTGGAAAGGGACCAAAGGGGTGGGAGGAAGGAATGGAGGTGAGGAAATGCTGGAGAATGATATGGTCAAATTATATAATTATAGTGTGTGCATGTATGCATATGTAGCAACAAAACCCAACATTATGTACAACTATAATGAACCAATCAAAAATATGGAAAAGAAATCAAATGTAGTATATAATTAAAAGTGAGGAAAGGTGAGTTGGGACAGACTTCGATATTTTAGATATAAGGTAGAATGGGAGAAATCAACAATGCAAACCAAACAAACAAAACCTATCTAGGGAAGACATCAAATGCAAAATGAGAGAGAGCTAGCAGACACTGGCTGATGAATGTTGTAGTGTTTGAGACTGTTGCCTCTGATCCTTCCAGGGTGGGGTAGATGATGAGGTGACACTCTCTGCCTACATCACCATTGCTCTGCTGGAGATGCCACTGCCTGCCACTGTATGTACAAGCCCCTTCCCTACACCTCCTTCATGAATATAAGAAATAAAAAATCACATAACCATGACTCCCTGAGGGAAATTAATTGTGATTTTCATGATATTTAATTTTGGTATATTTCTCTGGAATATAAAGAATTAGTTCCTTTGGGAAGCTACAGGGGAAGATATAATTAGGGGAAGCTAATTCATTCTCTGGTAATTCTAATGTTGTATAGACACATTGACGTTTTTAATCTGGGGTTAGCATGGGGACAGTTCATGAGCCTGGTTCTGCTACTTAAGGATCACCTTTCATCTTTACAGCATAATGTTGTCCGTAATGCTCTATTCTGCTTGGAAACAGCCTGGGGCTCCATTTCAGAGACCCAAGGAATTCATGTGTATACCAAGGCATTATTGGCCTATGCCTTTGCCCTAGCAGGACAACAGGCCAGGCGGAGTGAACTGCTTGAATCCCTAGGCAGAGAGGCTGTGAAAGAAGGTAAGAGCTGTTACTGCAAAATTTACTTCTAACAATCACTACTGATCAAAATGTGGGAGAGTACCTCTACTGAGCTCACACCCATCATGCTACTTTCATTATGATGAATAATTAAATTTTATACAACACTTAAATCTTGGGAAACATGGACCATTTTATCAATACATACATTATCAAATTTATGCAACTCAACTTCTAATACAAGACAAGTATATAGACACAGAGTCCATGTGATTGTCTAGAAGCTTAATTTACTTTTTTGGCAAAGATTTGCCTGATGGTGACTATTTAAGACTTTTACTTCATTTGTATCAATTTTTCAGGGAACACTAACTATAATCATTGCTTATGGATTAGATTTTAAACCATTCTCTAAGATGAAGATTCTGTCCTTTTCATTTCAAAGAGGATTCAATGCACTGGCAACGTCCTGGGAGCCCCCAAGAAGTTAAGACACTCTATCAACCTCGGGCACCTTCTGCTGAGGTGGAGATGACATCATATGTTCTCCTTGCTTATCTCACCACCCAGCCCACCCCATCTTCAGAGGACCTGTCTGTGGCATCACGTATTGTGAAATGGATCATCAAGCAACAAAATCCCTTTGGAGGATTCGCCTCCACTCAGGTCTGTGGAGTGACCATGGGAGGGAAAATAAATAAGTTAACACATGGGATGACACAACCATATTTTAAGAGTTAAATAAGTATGTTAGTATTTATAACTTATATTTTCTCCGTTCCTCCACCATCAGACAAATTCCAGCCTGTTTCTTCTATATATGAATTAATGTTCTACCTGTCTTCTAGCCTTTCATTTCTTCTCTCCCGAGTAGACCCTGAGAGCACAGGTTAGTCAAATCTTCCCAAAGCAATGCTTTCATGGGATTATTTCCCTGAAAAAATAAATCTATTTTTCATCCAAAATCTAAAATTATCTAATATTTTCCCATAGCTTTATTGAGGTAAAATTAAAATAAACTGCACATATTTGCAGTATGCAATTTGATCAGTTTTGACATGTATGTAACCGATACAATCAATATAAAAAGCATTTCCATTACTTTTAAAATTTGAAACCATGCAGACAGTGTTTCTGCATGATTTATTACATTAGAAATCAATCACCTAAAGATACTTGGAACCCTACCCCCACATATCAACTATTTCAAAATTAAATGATACATTTATAAATATCTCAGAGGTCAAGAAAGAAAGCACAAGAAAAGTAAATAAAAAGTGCTTTGAACTAAGTGATAATAAAGCTTAAAATATCAGGACCTGTGGAATGAAACAGTACTCAGATGAACATTTATAACTTAAAGTACTTGTATCAGAAAGCTAAATTTACAATCAAATTATTTTCAAGTTGTGTAGTAGGAAAGAAAAAATAAGAATAAAAGCAAAAATATATGAAATATAGAAGAAATGATATAACTAAAATTTGATAAAAATCAAATAAGTCTAATCAAGAAAAAATAAAGAACATAAAAATCAATTTCAATGGAAAAGGAGCTATCAAAATAACCCTATAGTAGTTAAAAATATATTAAGGTAACATTAAAATTGTGTGCCAACCTATGTGATATCATACATAACATGGTCTGTATTAGAGAAGGATTCATATGTTACTGAGAAGAAAGTGTATGCAGTCATTAATGAATGAAATATTCTATATATGTCTGTTAAGTCTAAATTCTCAATTATATGTTTTACTTCTATAGCTTCTTTATTTAGTTTTTGTTTGGAAGATCTATCCAGTGGTGACAGAGGCATGTTAAAGTTATCCAGTAGTTACCCAGTATGTGTTGTGGTCTATTTGATTCTTGAAATTGAAAAGGGTTTGTCTGATGTACATAGATGCACCATTATTTGAGGCATAAGTATTTACAACTGTTATGTCTTGTTGATGTATAATTCCCCTTAAGCAGTACAGAATGGGCTTCTTTGTCCCTTCTGATTAACTTTGGATTAAAGTTCACTTTATTTGATATGATAGAAACCCCTGCTTGTTTACATGATCCATGCAAATGATATGTCTTTTCCCACCCTTTCACCTTCAGTCTGTGAATGTCTTTGCCTATGAGGTAAGTCTCTTGGAGACAGTGTATTGTTGGGTCTTGTTTTTTAATCCAATCTTTCAGTCTATGTCTTTTGATCAATGAGTTGAGGCCATTAATGTTCAGGGTTTTAATTGAGCTATTTCCTGGTTTTTGGGGTTTGTTTTTAATTAGTTTCTTCTTTGATTGACTATTCCTTTAGTATAGTTCCTCCCTTTGCTGGTTTTCACTTTTTTTTTCATTTAATTTCCATGAAATATTTTGTTGAGAATGTTCTGTAGTACAGACTTCCTAGTTTCAAATTCTTTTAACTTTTGTTTGTCATGGAAGGCTCTTATTTCATTATCAAATGTGAAGCTTAATTTTGCTGGCTATAGGATTCTTGGTTGGCATACATTTTTTTTCAGAGCTTGTTATATATTATTCCAGGACCTCTTAGCTTTGAGGGTCTGGGTTGAGAAATCAACTGAGATCCAAATTGGTTTCCCCAGTACATAATCTGATATTTTTCTCTCACAGCCTTTAAAATTCTATCTTTATTCCTAATGTTAGGCATTTTCATTATAATGTCACTTGGTTTGGTCTGTTCTAATTTTGTACATTTAGAATCCTGTAAGCCTCTTGTATTTGTTTTCCATTTCATTCTTTAGGTTTGGGAAATTTTCTCATATTATTCCATTGAAAAGATTGTGCATTCTTTTGGTTTGTATCTCTGTGTCTTCATCTATCCTGATAAATGTTAAATTTGTTCTTTTCATGTTATCCCATAGTTCTTGGAAATTCTATTCCTGGTTTCTTAACATCTTCTCTTCTCTCCATGGTCAACTCTATTTTCAAGATTATATATTTTTTCTTCATTACCTGAGATTCTGTCTTCCAAGTGGTCTAGACTGTTGGTGATGCTTTTTATTGTATTTTTAATTTGGTTTATTGTTTCCTTCATTTCAAGGATTTCTGCCTGTTGTATTTTTATCAATATCTCTGCTTCTTTATTGAAGTGACCTTTCCCTTTCTGTATTTATCTCTGATTTTATTTCTTAAATATTCCTTTACTTTGCAGACCAGTTAACTGTGTACATTCTAAACTCCTTCTCTGTCATTTCTTCCACTTGGGTGTCCATGGATTCTGTTATTGGAATACCTTGGTTTGTTTGGGGACATTTGTTCCCTTGCTTTTTCATATTGTTTGTATTTCTACCATCTAACAGTATGGATCGGAGGCAATAGAGTTTCTACTCTGTGGAATTATAGTGTTCCTGAAAGTTTCCAGTACCTCACTATTTAGGGGGAGACAAATAATAACAATAAGCAATGAAAAGAATATATAGCATTAAACCAAATAGTTCCTACTATGATGTCTACAATGTTAATTATCACAATAAACAGAAATGATCTGATGAAAATTTTCTTGATGAAAAGTTAAAAACTTCTTTCCATTAGGGTTCAAAAGATTCTTAATTTCTCTTCTCAGCAGTTTTAGGTGGGACCATCTGGGGCATGATGCTCCACCCTCTGGATTTCTGGAGTGAGAGAAGTAATCCTGTAGGCAGAATTCCTGGAGGTGAGGTTTAGGCTAAAGTGGGCTCCATGCTCTTTTCTGAATGCCAATTTATTTGGAGATTTTAAATCAGTGCACCTTCAGCACCCAGTACTTGCTGGTTCATGCTGAAAGACTGGACCCAAGGGATTTCCAGTGTGGTTGGTACCAATTCTTAGTCTACTGTGTCACCTTTGCACCCCAAGTTTCCTGGTCTCAGGTTCAGTCCTCCAAACAATCTCTCCCACCTGTACCCTTCTAAGTTCCTGGCCAGATGCATCTCTCCCAGCTGGTCCCACAAGCAGTTGGATTAGTTGAGAGGAGGTAGAGCCAGGTGGGTTTCCACAACCAGATGTCCCCTGTGTAAACCTCTTTCCACATCTGATTTTCACCTGGTCACTTAAGCACACTCTATGTCAAGCAATGTGTGTGTACTGGGCTTATATTTCAGGCCAAACTTGGGTTTTCCAGGAAATGGCCCTCTCAGCTGCCAGTCCCTGGGCAGTGGCTGCAAAATTATTCCTTCCTGTGTCCTGAGAATGCCACCTGGATAGATGGCAGCTTCTTTCCCTGCACAAAGATATTGTGAAGCATGTCTTTCAGGTTTGTTGGGCAATGTCCTTGATCTCTAAACACTCCGTATCCAGACATGCTTTAGACTTCCCTAAAAACACAGGTTCCTTTAATTCCCTTACCTCTTCATTATGCTCATGGAGGGAACTCTCTGGCTGGTGCTTCCAGTCTCTCTGGGCCACTGAGGATTTCTTATTTTATTATATGCAACCTCCTGTGTCCCTGATCTGCATTCAGTGTTAAGCTTTAAATTCCAGTAAAGTCTCCAACATCTTTTTGTTCACACATTTTGCTGAGAAGCGACCTGTCTGCTTTTTTTATTTCATTCCACGGAGAAACCAGGAAAGCAATCTCCTCTATTCTTTCATCTTGAGAACATCCTGATAAAATTATTTAATGTTTCACCCCAAATATCTCCCATCCCTAGTAATCATAAATGCACAAATCCAAGTAGGCAGAGCCCTTTGGTTTTCTGGAATCGGCTCACTTCCATTTCCATGTCTTGTCTTAAACCCTTCCTGGCACTCCCTGATGCTTCTCTCTGTCTACAGAAATGTTCCTTAATATTCAGGGGTATCATTTCTCACCTTCATCAGTCTTCTTTTACTGTTCTAGCCCACATTTTCTTCTGCCTTTTCTGAATTTTTGAACAAATATTGCTACATGAATTTATAAATTATTGAAATAGCCTTTTATTATGTCAGATAGTTGAGTCTTATTGCTATATGTGTATTGTAAGCTACTACAATGAAAAAAAATATTTTTTCCAATGTACCTAGAATGGTTCATCATTAAAATCTAGATTTGAACTGAATTTAGATTGTATTAATGAATTGTTTTTATTACTAAATAATCCTGAATGAGTATAAATTTGATATGGTTTACATTTAGTGTGATTTAGCTACCTCCTCTTCTGTGATTTTTGTACCCATCTTTTTTTCAGGATACAGTGGTAGCTCTCCAAGCCCTCTCCAAATATGGAGCAGCAACTTTCACAAAAAGTAAGAAGGCAGTTTCAGTCACTGTCAAATCTTCTAACACATTCTCTGAAGAATTCCACATAGATGATGACAATCGCCTGCTACTGCAGGAGGTCATGCTGCCTGAGATTCCAGAGGATTACGACACCACAGTGTTGGGGTCAGGATGTGTGTACCTCCAGGTGAGACTGCCATGGTGTAAGGGATGCTGCAAATGGGAGAGAAAGTCTCAAGGGTAAATTCTGAATGTTAAAATAGGAAATGTGTGCTAACAATAGAAATGAATTATTTGAAAGTGATTGTTAAATTTTTTTGTGTGCAAAGATGAAGTATTTCCCTTTTTTTTTTTAAAGACTTCACTAAGATATAACATCCTTCCCAAGAAAGAAGGGAAAGATCCCTTCACTCTGCATGTTGATTCTCATCCCAAAAATTGTGATGGAGTAGATGCTCACAGGAAATTCCAGATTCATATCAACATTAGGTAAACCCTAAATCACAACTAGACTTTTTTGTAGAATATGAAAACTTTTCTTTCCTTGTATTGGGGGAACTCTATTGTCCAAATTAATTATGTAATGAGTATGGAAGTCTTGTAGTATTTATTTATAAGAAAATTTTCTTCACCCTTACTGAAAAGCCTTAACCTCAATAATATATTGCCCTAACTGAAGAGTAGAATTGACAAGGGTGGGTTTTTCAAAGAACAATAACACAGATACAGTAGGTAGAGAAACTGAGTGGTACAAATAAACAAGGTGAGACTTCTATCTTCAATCAATTCCAAGGAATTTTATTTGAAGGTTTATCACTCTGCCTTACTTCATAGTTATGCTGGTGGAAGACCCAACTCCAACATGGTTATTGTGGATGTGAAGATGATATCAGGTTTCATACCTGTGAAACCATCAGTGAAAAAGGTAAATCCAAAATGTCTTACAGATAGCAATCCCATAATAAAATGTGATATTTACACTGTCAATTTGATTTTACTAATGTCCTGGATCTTGCCTCTCTAAAGTATATTCCCACAGTTTTAGTGTAGGTCAGAAGATTATATGATGTCAGTTAAGGTAAAAGTCATAAACATGATAAATAATGTTCTAGAAGGCTTAGACATCTAGGTATGTGCAGAGATACTGAGTTACCTTCCAACTACACAAAAAGAAAAAAAGAGGGTATATAAGTGTATGTATAACTATCACATATATATCGAATATACATTTATATCCTATAGGTATATCATATGTATGAGAGTAATAGGATCAATATATGAGAGTAATAGGATCAATAAATATTATCATTATTGTTATTCCTGAAGAAATAAAAAGTAGTAATTTGAATGCTTCAGAGAACTCATTTTGATGATAAATACCTAAAAACTGCTCTCGGTATAGAATTTCTTCACTCCATGTTTCTGGCTTATCCCCTTTGTCCATAGCTTCAAGAACAGCCTGAGATTCAAAGGACTGAAGTGAGCACCAATCATGTCCTAATCTACTTTAGGAAGGTAAGACTTCATAAGACTCTGCTAGGTCTGTAAAACTAATAGAAGTTTTAATAAGTCTATCCAGACTCCAAATAATGCTTTTCACATACACAATGAGGAAGGACAAAAGAGTCACAAAGGGAAATGGGACAACTGGTCAGTGAGGTTCACTTTGCTCCATTTGATTGCCCACAGAAATTTTGTCCTTTTTTTGTCATTGGGTATGTTAAGAAAGTCACAAAATTCCCCATTCTCTCTTAGGTTTTGATAGGGATATAAAGTACAGTTATGGTATTTGATAATATTTTAAGAAAAGGAGATGTTAACCAGTAAAAAAGCTAATCTTTGATCCCAATTCATTTCTCCTCTCTCCAGCTAACCAATCAAGCCCTGAGTTTCTCCTTCTTGGTGGAACAAGACATGCAAGTAAAGAATTTAAAACCAGCTATAGTAAAAGCCTATGATTATTATGAGACAGGTGAGTGAGATTTACATATGCTGAGCTTTGATACAAAAAACTAACACCATAAACAGTTGCATTAACTGATATGAAACTCCAAGATATTTCACTGGAAGAAAAGGCAAGTTTTGGTCACTAAAAAATCATGTCCCTGTATATTAACCTCATATTTGCTCCATAAGTAAGTTTTTGAGTCATTATTATAAACTGATCATAAAGTAGAGATAATCAGTTCTCTCTACACTTCCCTCTAAAGTTGCTGTCTTGGACCAAATTATTCTAGAAAGATAAGAAAAGTAGCAATAACTTAAAAACTACATCTCAATATTGATGTATAAAATAAGATCTAAAATTGAATGTTTTGGTTTGCTTTGGACAGTCTCACACAATTTGGGGAATTTTGTAATACATTAAGAAATTCTTCCATTTCCTCATAACTTTAAAGTCAAGATTTACCAGCACCAGAACATGCTGCTACTGTTAAGACTTATCTCCTTTTTAGTTTAAGACAGGTTCATAGAGGAAGGCATAATTCCACTGGGGAAGACGCATCTGTGGGAATTGACTGTCCCCAGTGCTGTAGTGGCACACAAGCACACCATCCATATCACCAGCCCTCAGTTCTGTGCCCAAGAGCTTAGTTCTCTTGGTCTCTTTCCCCAATCCCAAACAGCTTAGTACAGAATTGTTTTCATTGGTTCTGTGGGTATATTTTATGTCTATTTACTTAGCTTATAGGTTTGTTAATTGTTAATTAATTGCTTATTGTAGGATCATTTTTGTGTTTCAGATGAATACACTATTGAAGAATACAGTGTCCCTTGCAGTGCTGGTACAGTATAAATAGTAAAACCTAATGCCAATTTAAAGAAAATGAATAAGTGCCTCAATTCTCCACATAAGGCTGCTGCTTAAGATGAGTGTGTCATTTCCATATTATAAAATCCTATGTATCTTTATGAATTGAACTAAACCATACATATTATAGAAATTCTCAATTAAAAAGTTCAAGTAAAATATAATTACTGGTTTCTAAAATGATTGCTTCTAGATAAGTTCAAGAATTTGCCACATATAAAAACTAAAATGTCTATTATTTAGTTTACATTCTCTTCCAAGTATTCACCCACACCTATCTAGGATATTTCTGAATATATATATAATTAAGGCTCAGAAATGTGTCTCTCTAATTATCCATATAGCATGAGAGATGCAATCTATAATACCTTCTCTTAGGCTGATTAACAGGGTCCAACTTTGACAATATTGTACTATGTCAAAATTTCTGTCACCTTTAGTTTTCTGTTTTAAAATACATAAAAACTGAGGACAAACCTATCATTTAAAATGATCGGGTTATTAAATTTCTATATTTATAATTGAATATAAAAATGTTCTTTTAGTAGGTCAAATATTTTCTTTAATATTTCTGCATATTCTTTTACTTTTTAGAATCTGAACAAGGAAATGCTTGAAAATGGAAACTTATGGATTTAATCAGAAAATCCTTAGAAATAAAGAACAAAGACTTTAAAAAGGGAAAGGAATTGGAAACACATAAAATTTATATGTCACATAAATTTATGACAACTCTATCTTTTCTGTTCTTGCATTCTTCTGATTATTCCCCATCATAATTTCAGACATTCAAGCTAAAATAGATCTATTATCCTGTGCCTTATTCTGCTATGGTTTGGAGGTTTGCCCACTAAATTGCATATGTTGGAAAACTAATCCCCAAAGTTCTGGTGAACAAAAAGTCCAGGACTGGACAAACCCTACCCTAACATCTCCCCCAGCAGCCTCTCCCCAGCATTCACAGTTTAGAACAACCAAGATGTCCCTTTTCATCTCAAATGGAAGGTACCTCATGCAGGCACAAAACAGAATGTTCCACCTGGTCAAGGTGCTCACCTGTGTCTGCTGAGCCCAGGCTGGCCCTCTAAAGAAGTAATCATATGGCAGGTAGGTGGTATGCACACACTTCTCAGGGAGGCCTGGGACAAAGTCTGAAAGGGAAAGGGGGAAAGACAAGGCTTATTTTCTAAATGCTGAGGATGGACATCCCTCCCCACTGGGGCTTAGACAGGGAACTCAAGAGGCCAAGACCAGCTCCTTCCTCCTCCTCTAAGCTTAAGAATTGCCAAGGGTGTTCCAGGTCCTAAATGAACACTGTGTTGGTCTCCCAGATGGTGAACTCTGAGGCTTCTTGGTGGCTATTGACCCAGTCCTGGTCAGCTTCAGACTGGCTCTGTGGACCCCTGACTAGGTGTGGAACAAGCACAAGGAAGACGGAACTTCTCAGGCATTGGGTTCATAACTCACCCCTCACTCTGGGGAAAGTAGCCTTGTCCTTTGCAGGCCCAAATTTTCTCCTCCTCCTCAGGAAGCTCTCCTGCCATCCACATGAAAAGACCAAGAAACACCTATGCCCAGGATGGTCTATCTTGCTCCCATGTACCAACCTGGCATCAGCAGAGGATCTGAATCCCTCCAGGCCCATTAGTCATTCCCTATCCCTGGGCCCCATGCTCACAGCAGCCTGAACCAAGGTACAGAAGTGACTGGTGCTGAGGACAAAGCTAACTCCTGACAGCATGATGCCCAGGGCCTTCCAGCAGCTACAGTGAATGGGTACTTCCCCCACAAACCTCACTTAAATATACAAGACAGGAGATGCAGCCAGGAGCCCTTTGTGGGGCCAAAGGAGACCTCTACCACCAAAAGGAATCTGTTTCCTCAGTGGGACAAGGAGCCTCCATTAAACATACCCTACACATCACATTCTCCATCTGCTACAGGAGGAGCCAACCCAGAGAACCAGACCTCTCACCTCCCTGAGTCTGAATTTGGTCAGGGCCTGTATCTTGGGTGGCATAGCCCAGGGGCCAGTCACACTCCTTGCCCTAGTCAGCTTTGTCCACAGCTGCCTGATCTCTGTATTGTCACATCCACTGTGTTGGGGAAGATTTTAACTGCCTCAAGAGACAAGTGTCCAGTTTGAGCTCCAAATTTTATTTTTGGATAACAGTCTTGAAAACTAGGCTTCCTGCTGAAAGGGGAAAGGATTTTTCTGCATATCAAGCTGAATACTCAGCCTAAGAAGAGTGCCCTGCCCCACCAGGTGTAGGGAGGCCCTGGGACACCCAGGGGAGATCTTCAGGAAAAGCATTGTCAGCTTGGCCCAGGCCCTGGGAAGGAACTCGGAGGGAGGGAAACCAGAAACCACCCATGGGAGCATTTCCTTTCCTAGGGATCCCAGTAGGGTGGAGGGTCTACACAGATGACATGATATGACCCTCCAAATTGTTCTCACTTCCCTATGGTCTATGGGTGCTTAACAGGCCCACAAAGGGGGAAATGTAGAGTCCATTCATTGGCCATGGTGCCAAAAACCTACTCAGGGAATTAGGAGAGACTAGGTACTCCACAGTGGCCATCAGAGAAAGGGGGGCTCTGTCAAGACTACCAGGGTTACAAAAACTCCAGAGACCTTTACCTAGCCACAAGATACAGATACCTTTGGGGAAGAAGGAATTGAAGAAAAGGGATGAGATGTGGTAAATGTGGACTGTCCCACTGTTTATACCTTGAACTGACCAGTTCCCTCAGTGACAGAGCAGAAGACAGAGTTTACAGTTTGTCCATCATCAATAGAAATGGATAGGCTGGGGATGTAGCTTAGTGGTTGAGTGCTTGTTTAGCATGTATAAGGCCCTGGTTTCCATTTCTGGTACCCTCACACATACCCACACCAACATAATGGATCTTGACACATGAGAACTCCCTGTGTTTGCAGGGAGTTTGGGTGAGGGTTTACACAGAAAGTGAACCTTCAGAGCTCCACCTGAACTGGATTTGGGTAGGCCTTGGTCTTTACGTTTGCAACAAGAGGAAGCCATTAGTGATAAAGGCACATCTTAGCTACTGGACACATGTGGCCACTTCTACTTCCCATCTCTTCAGAGGAAGTCTACTCAACCCTCACATTCCCCCATGTGTAAAGAAACCAGAAATAGCTAATCAAATAAATCCTCCACTTGCATCTCTAGATATGTGTAAGGAATAAAAATGCAGTTCAGGGGATATTCACCTGTGTTTTCTCCCCACACTGATCCCCTCATTTTGTTGGTTGGTTTGGTTGGTCAGTTGGTAGTTCTCCTAAGAAATTTTGTCTTCAAATAAATCCAGAGCCCAAACTGTGAACCTCATTCCTCTTTTATGACTGAAAGGAGAAGGACCCAGGAGCACCTAAGGGAACTCATATTCTAAGCTCAGGTCTCTGTGAAATCAATACCTGAAAAAGGATAAGCCTGGAATCACTCTGGTTAAATTATTGGAAAATCAATTGCTGAGCCCAGAGAGAGAAATCTAGGATTTGAGGCAGAGTCGGATTAGGGAAAGGGAACTCTTAGGAAGTGAGACCACTCTTCTGCTACCAGACTCCTCCCTTGGCTTTTCCTGGCTCTTCTCCTGGTTTCCTCTAATGCTATAGCCACAGAGGTGAAAGCCAGCCAGATAAGTATACATGTGTTCACATGTGCTGTGTGTGTGTGTTATACATGCATGCTCAGGTGCATGGGTGTGTACATAATAGGCATGAGTATCTGTTGGTGGGGAAGGTTGCAAGGCTGTGTGTATGCATGTGTGTCTGCACACCTATGCACATACATTTGTTTGTGTATGTGTATGTGTGTTAATTTGGGGTGTCAGTTAAGGAAGGAATGCACCCCTCTTTTGCAGGGGAATTTTATCCTCACTATCCTTCTATGCAAAATAAAAAATGAAAAAAAACCCACTACCTTCACCTTTAAGAAAAATTATGAAAATAAAGTAATATAGTTCTTTTTATTATTCACACATTCAATCAAGACCCAGCCCCACTCATGGAAGGCAGAGGGGCCAGCCTTGCAGCCTGGATAGCAGCCTTTATCCCCCTGCCATTGCTCTCCCTTTCTTGTGCTACTGGATAGACCTCTCTTTCCCACCCCAGCAAAAAAAGGACTAAAATGTGCTGAGGATTCTCTCAGATAAATAGTTGAACAGAGGGGCTATAGAGAAGGGGGCAAATGCCCCAGACACTTGGGGCTTTTTGACTCTGATGCCTGTGGAAGAAGAATTTAGCTTCTGGACTTGCATCTGATACTCCTCCTTGGGGTGAGGACAGGGCTCTCAGACTGCAATGTCCCTACGGTATGCAATGAAGGGCATGGACTCAGAATAAGGGGATTAGTTGCTCACAATCAAGTCAGGTCACTCCCAATCACATATCCTGACCTTATCTGAGCCACACCTCCCCTGAGGTCTTTCAACTAAACCCTCCAAATGTCATGCCCAGTTTCCTTGTCCACTCCCCCTGATCAAAATCCATATTTCTCCACATTTCCTCCTCTTCTTCAAATTCAGAATAGCCTCCTCAATATTGATGTGATTAGCAAAGTACATTGGGAGAAACAAAGGGCATCTTTAGTACAGAGACAGCCAGTATCTGCATTTCCTAGAGCTTCCACAACAAAGTACTGAAACTTTGTGTGACTTTAAATAGAAATGTACTATCTCATTGTTCTGGAGGCTAGAATTCTTAAATCAAGGTGTTAGCAGGGTCATTTTTCCTTTGAAAGCTGTTGGGAAGGATCCTTTCTTGCTTCTTTCAGCTTCTAGTGGCTTGCTAGCCATCATTAGTGTTCCTTGGCTCGCAGTATTAGAGAAACAATGATCTAAAAATACTTATTAAAGCATGGGAAGATACTTTATCCAGGACCATCATAATAGGTATAGAGACTATTGTAATAGGGTATTAGGCTTCGGCAGAGGACAGGGAGAGACTTTACTCAACTTCCAAAATCATGAAAGCAAGTTGGAATTCATAGCCAAGCAGCATGGGACAATGTGTATAGAACATGATTAAGAAGAAATATCAGGGTTGAGGGTGAGTCTGGCTAAACTAATAGGATTCTTGTTGGAGATAGACCAGAGTGGGCAGATATCACCCAAGAATGATAGAGGAAGAGGACGCTGATTAGAAATGAAGGATGATCAGATATTGGAGAATGGGATGTTCTTGCTAAACTGACATAACAGGGTTCTTTGCCAGCACAGGATTTGACAAGGAAAAGCACAGTGGGTCTAGGACAGCTCAGGAGCCATAAAGAAGACTAGCCAACCAGAAAATCTTGTTCAAGAAAAAAAAGAGAGAGAAATTTCTTTTCTTTTTAATAATACAACTCCATATTCTCATTGACTACCTTCAATTTATGAGGGACCCACAAACCATATGTAGGATTTGGTAACAAAAGATATTTGCTGTTTGATGCTCACAATCAGGCATTTAATGAGGAGGAATTCCCATGAAAGTAAAGAAAAACAGTGGGAATTCCAGTGTCTGAATCCAGAGGGAATCCAGCTGAGATTTCTCAGTGTTAGACTCTAGGATGACAGTGACAATCCCACAGATGCCCTGGTTTACCATTTGAATATCTCTGGGGATGACATCAGATGCTCTGATTAACTTTCTGAGTGGCTCACAGAATGATCAACTCTCTTATTATCTAGAACACATCTAAAGGATTGTTCCACATGTTAGCCACATCAGAAATCTCTCAAGTGAGTACGCTTTACCTTTATATTTAGCCATTTCTATTCTACTACAATTATGTTCTAAGCCATAGCTACACCTAACTCTTCTACCAAAATACAAAGGACCCATGTGAAAAAGTCTTCCTGATTTTTCCTATAAGAATACACGGGATTGTCTGAGATTTCAGTTTCATAAACTTATTCTGTATTCTAATTACTATTTGACTTTATTTTATTTTATAATATTTTATATTTTCAGTTTTGAGGATTGAATTCAGGGCATCACACATGTTAGGAAGCATGCTGCCACTCAGCAAGACCTCAGGCTTTTTATTTTGAGACAAATTCTAAGTCACCAATGTTGGTTTCAAAATTATGATCCTCTTGTTTCAGCCTCCAGAGTAGCTGGGATTACAGGCCTGCCTAAGGATTCCTGCTCTAATTGTTATATGTATGTTTACATACGTTAAGAGCAGAGAAACTTGTGAGTTATCTTCATTTTTTTTCTTTTCATAATAAAATCTTATAGTATTAATGCTTTTAAACTCTGTACCTTCACAACTTTTAGTTGAGCACATTGGGCGTTTACAGGAACCAGGTTCACTTCTGAGCTGCTAAGAAGTGACCTGCTGTATGGGATATTGTGTTCTGTGTTCTCTAGAAAGGTAAGAATAAGGAAGAAGTGTAATACAGAATTGGCTACTTGATGCTTCATTTATCAAACTACTGAAAATTAACCTACAGTAATTAGGCCAAGTGTATTCTTCTGGGTAATGACAAGTATGCTTTTCCATCGACTTTTTCTAGATTGAATGTTTGCTAGTTGCTGAGTAACTGGATGTGTTACTATTTCTATTTCATTCCTCGCTTTCTGATCTTCTGTTTCTTGTTATGGGAGGCAGTAGCTATGATGAGGACTTCCTCTTACCACAGCTTTGGGGTTTTGCTATCATGTTGTTTTTTTTAATTGTTTCTCCACTCTTTCCTCCTCTTTTTCTGGGGTTGAAGTAGCATGTTTTTCCTTCCTGTCCCCTGACTTACATGACATGCAAGTCTAACACTAAAGAAAGATTCAGAATATATCTAACCTCCAAAGGAAACACAAATGTCAGAATTAGAAGGGAACACCATGTGCAGTAATGAACACCTGCAATCCCAGAAACTTGGGAGGCTGAGGAAGAATGATTGCAAGTTCAAGGACAATCCAGGCAATTTAGCAAGACTCTATCTCTAAATAAATATAAAAAGGGGCTTGAAGTCTAGCTCAGTGGTAAAGTGTCCATGAGTTCATTCCCCAATGCCACAATTTAAAAAGACAAAAAAAAAATCACTTAGTGTGTCATTGTTGGTTCTTTGCTAACTGAAGAAGAAAAATTTCAATAGTTCTATAGAACTTTTCTAGTTCCCCCAGTGCTGGGGATTGAACCCAGAACCATGCTAAACTAGTGTTCTACAATAAGCTATGCCCCCAGTCCACGGTGGCTTAGTGGTTAAGTGTCCCCAAGTTCAATCCCTGGTACCAAAAAAAGAAAGAGAAAGAGAGAGAGAGAGAGAGAGAGAGAGAGAGAGAGAGAGAGAGAGAGAGAGAGAAAAGAAGGCCAGAGTTTCTCTGATCATTACCAACATCTATTTTTATTTATCCTATGAATGAATCCCCTCCACAGCATTATCTCATTTAAAATCTCAGCAACTTGAAGCCAAAATCTATACCTGCCATTATCCATAACCTTGCAGCTGTGCAACCCATGAATTTAGATGGTGTATTATCTATATTAAAATGTTCTCTTCATGAGAAAAGAAAGTTAATTGGATAACAGTAATTATGCAAACACTCATTGGCAAGCCTTTGCACCATTCCAGAGCTTTTGCATGGCTCTCACCTTCCTTCATGCACCCTCACAGTTCTAGTGGCCATTCATTTCTTTGTGCTGCCCTTGTGACAGATTGAGGAAACCTGACCAGAAGTTTGTAACTTTCTTAATGTCTTCTACCATATGAGAAGCAAGGCTGTATGATTTGAGTTATTCTGATTTTTCCAAGTTCTCCCATTTTGGGGACCCTACAAAACAGTCTTGGCAATCTTTCTGCAAGAGCTATACCATGTATTTACTTCATGGGGGCAGGCTGGGAAGGGCCTTGCAACTGTCAGTGTTTGGCCTGTGCTCTGCTCACCATAGCCATTTCCTGATTTCTATAAACGTGCTGTATAGGCTCCATCTAAGTGCCAAGTATCTTCCACTAAAGAAAAATAAAGAAAGTTGTATCCAGAGTCAGGGCTTCTAATTGTAGCTGATTTCTTCTCTTTACATGCTAAATGATTTTGTGTGTTTGTGTGTGTGTGTGTGTGTGTGTGTGCGCATATAGAATGGCCATCAGTGCCAGTGATCTTCCATTAGCTTTCCTGGTTAATGTGCTGAGTGTCTATGCCTCACCATGATACATTTTTCTCTCTTCCCTTCTCCTACCATTTGAACTTTCTTTCCCTTCACCTTTGCTGAGGCCACTGGCCTGGGGTGGGGATGTGGAATGAGCTGGGAATACACTGGGCATTGCTGATCCTCTCCACACTGAAAGACCTCAACTTGGTAGTCTTGACAAGGCCCATCTTGCTTAACTAACAGATGACTTCCCAGTGTCCACTCTTCCTTTTCAGACTCTGACCTTGGTAACAGTGTTCAGGTCTTTAGTAGAGAAGAATGAAATTTACCCACTGTATTGTAGCTCCCTAATTTATCAAGAGAGCTACATGGAGAGAGCTGCAAACTACATCCACCTTTCCATCTTCACATGAGTCTATTTAACCCCCACCTGGCTTATTGTGTTTCCCTGCTTTCAACCTATCAGGTCTATGATTACAACAGAAATACCATCACCAACAGCTCAGGTGGGAATTGTTCTCAGAGATATTTACAAAGCCTTGTCATACATTCCAATGAGCTACTGGCCCAGGTGACACTCACCCTGTTCCCACCTCTCCTAAAAGGACATCTTAGAGCGATATTGCTGTGTCAATAGACATATTTTGCCCCTCAAAATAAGGAGAATGTGCAATTTCAATGCAAGTTTTGACATTTTAAGATGACTGGTTAACTGTCTCTTTACCCAAGAAAAGGAAGTTGAAGCATATCTTCCCTATGAAGACTGTGCCATAAGTCCGTTTGTTCGGAATGATTTTTATCAAGAGAATGGTTTTAAATTCTTATGCACATGTGTTATTGCCCCCCCACCCCTGCCAAAAGGAAAGAATAAATTTATTTTTGCTTGGACTTATTTTTTTTTTACTGTGGCCATAGTCTTTTATTTATTTTTTCCTACAGATTAAATTGCCTCATGCAAGCAGAGTTCAGTGATTCTAGCCAGTAATCCCATCAACGCAGGAGGCTGAGATAGGAGGATTGCAAGTTTGAAGCCTGCCTCCCGCACATAGGGAGACACATACATAAAAGAGGCCTGGATGTAGCTCAGTGGTGGAACACTTGCCTAGTGTAAATGAGGCCACAGGTTTCATTCCCAGTACTGTGTTATAATAATAGTCATTACAATAATCATTACAATTCAAAAATTAAGTGCCTCATCTACCTATCTTCTTAATTAACTAAGTTCAATTTATTGCTAACTCTGTCTCATCTCCTCACAAATTCTGCAATTAATTAGTAATTTTAGAAATTAAGTTCCTTTAAGAATTTTACTTAAACAACAGGTTCATGTCCTCTCTCTCTCTCTCTCTCTCTCTCTCTCTCTCACTCACACACACACACACACACACACACACACACACCACATTCCATGAGCTCTGCTTGTTACAACTCTGGTTTGTTCAATTTAGCATTGAGGATTGGTCTGGCTCCTCCTTTGCCCTCCTGTCCTCTACCTTTTGTCCATTTTCATATCTACAAATTCTGCTTTCCACCACAAGCAATGTGTCTTGGAAAACATACTGAGGAGAGAAGAAAATGAGATTTGAAGATAACCAGTGATTCATTTTTCTTCCTATTTGAAGATAACCAGTGATTCACATTTCTTCATAATGTGGTAACATTATGATGTTGACTTAAGCTTGATCACTTCAGACAATCAGTATTGTCTTCCTCTTCAGCACATACTTACTTGGTTCATCTCTAGGTTGTGAAAACCTGATCATCACATTGAGAGAACACTGCATATTCTAGTCACCTCTTAGCACAGCTAACAAACTTGCTACAAAATGAACCCAGGCTTTAATGCTAAGGCATCCTGGAGCACCTCAGCAGGTGATGCTGGACCCTGAGAGCTGAAGTCGGGAAGGATTTGACTGAAAGCATGAAAAAATCCACATGATTTAGATGTGCTAAGTGTCTAGCAGAGAAGGAAGACTTTTTATCTTTAGCAAAGGAGTTTCTGGCACTTAAGAAACTGAAAACATTGAGAAAACATTCTTAGAATTAAAGTCAAATCCCAGTTATTTACACACTAAGATTATATTTTTGGAGAAAAATTCACCAACTCAGAGGATATACCCAAGTTTTCATGACTGATATGTGAAGTAGAGAATATTTATTCTTGTTATAGTGGAATTCTTTAATTTTAGTTTGGAAAAAGGTTGATAACTCTGCTTTTATGAGCACTGACAGCCATTCTGTATACACACACACACACACACACACACACACACACAATCATTTAGCATGTAAAGGAAAGAAATCAGCTGAAATTAGAAGCCCTGGACCCTGAACATAATTTTTCTTTGCTCTATACCCAAGTGTGTATCAGTCTTGGTCTGAAAAACATTAACATCAAGACCAGTTATGAACTGTATGAAAATGGTGGATGTATTAATTCAAAAGATATACTGGTAGTTGAAGGCCTTGTGCATGATGGAATATATTAAAACAAAGGCTGGGATTCCTTGCTATTTAAGATCCTTTTTCCCTCAGGTTAGATTTGACTATTGCATTGCAATGGCTCCTTTGACTGAAGCAATCTCCTCTGGTGAGAGTGAGATTGTCATGACTGATGCATGAGTGAGGGAGGTCATAGGTATGAATGAGATTCAGCTTGTTTCCAGTGACATATGGACCTTTGTTAAAAAAGAAAGACCACTCTGAAACATTCAAAAACTATCATTGTTGGAGTATTTATGTCAACTGGGAACCCATGTACAATAGGTAATAATTGTTTGCTTTTAATGGTTCTAAGTTTGTGCCCACATCAGACTGATCCACAGCCCTACTATGGTGTGTACTTAATGCTGATCCATG
This sequence comes from Marmota monax, assembly GCF_021218885.2. Lineage (NCBI taxonomy): Eukaryota > Metazoa > Chordata > Mammalia > Rodentia > Sciuridae > Marmota > Marmota monax. The sequence continues at coordinate 66,955 of NW_026692798.1, read as the reverse complement.
AAGAGTGATTTTAAATTTAAATGAATTTAAATTCTAAAAAAAAAAAAAAAAACACGCAGTAAAGTGGAGGCTGGGGTTGTAGATCAGTGGTTGAACGCTTGCCTTGCATGCATGAGACACTGGGTTCAATCCTCAGCACTACATAAAAAATAAATAACACAAAGATATTATGCAAAATACTAATGAGGTTCATTTTTTTCTGTAGTCTATGGAGAAACTTTGAATGTTATGTACATAATATAATTAAAATTGAATGCTCAAACTAATAAATTATTATCTTAAACAAAGATATTGTTTCCATCTACAATTTAAAAATATTTTAAAAAAAGTAAAGATTTTTTCACAAGAATGAATTTATTTATTACCATTTTATGACTCTTGCTCATGTATTTCCCCCAAAGCATCAATGCAGTTTTTCTCTTTTGCTTCATTTTGTTTTCTGAGGTAATGGGGTTTGCATCCAAGGGTGCTCCACCACTAACAGACAGTCCCACCCATTTGATGTTTTTTATCAGGGCTTGCTACTTTACCCAGGCCGTCCTCAAACTTGCCATCTTCCTGCTTCAATTTTCTGAGTAGCAGTGACTCCAGACACGAGTCACCACACCCATCTCAAAGCATCACACTTGCACAACAAGAGCTTTACTGCTCAAGGTGACACATGGGGTGTGAACCCAGCATCCATGGCCACACTTCTGAATTAAACCCTGGGAAATGGGTCCAGGTGGGAACAAGCCAGTGCTGTGCTGTTTCTAAACAGAAGCTTTGCCTTCCCTATTTTGGTCCTACTAATGTGAGCTGGGTTTCATGTTACTTTTATTTATATTGGCTGTGTCCCTCAGAAAGGGAATTTTGAAGTCTGCATATTCATTATTCATGCCTAAAAAATTTTTCCCTTCCTGAGGCAGATTCCAAGCATGGAAAAGCTCAGGGAAGATTTAATACTGAAGATAAAAAGCTACTAAAATGACAAATTCCACTTTTCAAGGAAGCCTTGATTTTTTGAAAGATGAGAAGTGCATTGAGCTACTTGATTTTGGTCCCAGTGGTCATTGTGGGCCCTCACATCACCATCACACCCTTTAATCTTCTCCGATGCTCTTGACTCAGACTCAAGGAAACCAAGCCAAAAAAGCTAAGGACTGCTTATCAAGGATGGAATCTGCCATGGCTGAGAACAGCACCTGTGTAGAACAGTGACCTAAATCATGGCTGTCTCATTCTCATGGCTGCATTTGTGCTAAAAGCTGCCTGTGCAAAAGTGCAATTCAAGTTGGCCCAGTTGCTATGGTGACACTGAACAGGAGAGGCTACATGCAAAGGCATGCAACAGTTGTCAGTTTTGGCTTTGAATTCATTACCAATTCCTAGGGATAGCGAGTTCTAAGGAAAATAAGAGGACCCTAATGTCTCACCAGCCCTGCATCCTTCAGGTTGCCTATTTGCTGAATCTTTCGACAATTAACCTTTTGATAATAAAACCTATACAATAAACATGCTAAGTTACCTCTGAGTCTGTCTGAAATACAGAGCTCCTACCATCCTTTGGCAGAAGGGAGTAGGGAAGACATATCAGTGGTTGACATAGAAGATAAGCGATAGGAAGTCTGTCACTCTGTGGACCAGCATAAGTCTCTATCCCTCTGCTAAAGTCTGTTTTCTAACAATTCGAAATGATAGGCACCTGCCTCTGCTCACAGGCTACACTCCTCATCTGTGCCCACTGTTTCAGGCAGTGTATGTTCCCAACTAGATCACTACCTTCTGGAAAAACATCCTTTTCATTTTATTTTAACCTAACACGTGTTCTGGACTAGTAGAACGTGTTCAAGTTGATTTTCATGAAAAATCATTACTTGCAATGGGAACACTAGACTTTGAAAAAATCTTAAGATTTATCTAGTCTAACTTCTTTATCTTAAAAGCAAAGAAACTAACAACAGTTAAGTATCTACTAGCTCAAGATCATGGAGCTTGAATTAGCACCCTCATCCTCTGATAGAGATTTCATCTTTTTCCAAGTAGCATTCAACTCTTCCATTATAACAAACTAATAATCACCTTCCAACAGAAAACAAAGGAAAAGCAGCTTCCTTTTGGTATTCACTATGTGCCATGGCCTTGGCAGCCTGGGTGTGTGGAACCTGCTTTGTGAACATTGCCTTACCTAATACCTAGGATAACTCCACATGCTAGGCAATAAGCACTCAATTCTACAAATGAGGAGAATGTAATTTGACCATGATTAAAATAAGTGGGAAAACAGATTCTCAGTCTACCAGAGAAACTACTGCCTCTCATTGAATTTACCCCTAAATGCTGAAGTTTTACACAGACTCCAGCACAATGCCTACCACAGATGAGAAAATAATGTTTATGTAACTCATTAAGTGGATTATTTGATTCAGTACAACAAATCTTCTCTTATTGCCTATACCTGCAAAAGAAGGTTTCCTTGTTCAATTCATTACATAATCCCTAAGAAAGGCTTTTAACATTTAATATGCGTTTTGCATATTAACAGGAGATTCAAGCAATGAGACTTTCTCATCCTACAAATAATTCATTTGTTCAAAATGTATGTAGTGAGAAACTATTTTTTACAGTGTTAAATGTGAAGATGAAAAGTAAAACAAAACATTTCTGCAAGATCCTATTACCATCAATTAAAACAGTTATAAATTTCTAAAATGCTCAAGAATCCAAAATAAATGTGTAACACTTTCTTCCTATTTCTGGAGAAAAAGAACTAATACATACCTGAGCATCTTCAATATGCCAGTTCTTAAACTTACACCCCTGATCATCCTTACAACCAAGCAAATTAGGCAACATTTTATTTTCTTATCCTTAAAACAAGGCTTAGTGAAATTAACTTATCTCAGGTCACTTAATTGGTAACTGAAGATTCAAAACCGGAACCCAAAATGGAGTCAGAAGTACTATTTTTCCACTCCTCTCCAAGACAGAAAATGAGTTTCTTTCAAAAAAAAAAAAAAAAAAAGAAAGAAAGAAAGAAAAGAAAACACTTTGTTTGCTTTTACTGCACTTAACCCCTGGGTCACATCCCCAGCCTTTTATATTTTCTATTTTGAGACAGAGTCTCTGCTAAATTGATTAGGGTCTCACTCCATTGCTAGGGCTGGTGTTGAATGTGCTGTCCTCCTGCCTCAGCCTCCCAAGTAGCTGAACTTACAGGTAGTCACCACCACGCCTGGAAGAAAACAGTTTTAACAGTAAAAAGACATTACCTCATCGAATCTTTTCAAAGCACTTAGTTATTATCATCCATTATTATAAATGATGAAGCTGGGACTTAATTTTGTATGCTCAAGAACACCCTTCTGGTAAGCAGCAGAATAGCAGCTGCAAGACACTAACCACAGAAAAAAAGTGGAGAAGAACCCCAGTCCACACAATTGCAAACTAATTCACCTTGCTCTTGATGGGTAAAAGGTAACAACATAGGAGGAAACGGAGGCTTCTGAGGTTGTTGCTCTGAACCAGCGGTGTCTGAACATTGTGCAGCTGCACCCACAATCCCTGCCCCTCAGTGGATCCTTGTGGCCCCTTACTCTTTGCAATGGGTGGCATTCCGTGCATCCCTGCTGCCAGGACAGTGGGCATTGGTGCTCCTCTGCCTCCTTCTGCTCCCCTGAGTTGCCACACCACAGCCTTCTCTTTGGTGGAGAGTGTGAAAGCAGCAGCCCTCTGGACTCCTAGAAATCTCTAAACATTTCAAATCACATACTGACCAACTTGTGTTGATATTGCTGAAAATTTTTTTGAAACATTAAGATACTTTGAGTCAACATGGACTTCACCATGGACTTACCATTCACTTGGTTATCAAAACAGGAAACAGGCCTCCAGATCATTCAGCCCCACAAATACCAATGAAAGCAATGTTACCACCTCATGAGCTCCAGACAGTAGCTCCACATCTGGTTCTGCTACTAACAATCCTTTCGGTTTTGGTGACCTAAAGGACTTGTAAGTCTGAGTAGCTTAGATCTGAGTACTACCAACTCTGTTAAACTACAGAGACAAATGCAGGAACAACTTTTGTCCAACCCTGAAATTTTCAGAAGCTTCAGGTCATGGAAAATCCCTTAATCCAGAGCATGCTTTCCAATCCTGACCAATGAGGCAGTTAATCATGGCCAAATGCAGAAGTGGATATAGAGAAATCCAGAAATGAGTCATACATTGAAATTCCAGCTAAATGAGACAAACATCAGAACTTGCCAGGAATCCAGAGATGATACAGGAAGTGAGAAACCAGGATCTAGCCTTTAGCAAACTAGAAACCATCCAAGGGGATGTGATGTTTGAGGGTGCATATAACAGGGAGATTCAAGAATCCATACTGAGTGTACCAAGAGAGCAGTTTGGTGGTCTTCTATTTGTTTCCATAATGAGCAATACCTCCTCAGGTGAAGGTAGTCAAACTTCTTGTGTAGAACATAGAGATTCTTCCCTAATCTATGAACTTCACAGGTGTCCCTGAGGGCATAAGCTTCAATGCCAGGAGAAACACTGTGAGTCTCACTGCTGGGCAGAATACCTGGTGCCTAGGTACTGGTGCCTAGGGCAGGAGCTATTAAGATCAACAGAATAAGAATGCAGAGCTTGTTGCAATAATTAACTTAACCCAGGCCTTATGCAAAACATGCAGTCTGTCCCTTACATGAGTAGAATAGTGCAGTCCCACTAAACAGAACCCTGACCTTGTTGCAAAGATGATGCTGAATAACCATATTTGATGGAAATCCTCAGCTTCAAGGTCAAGTGAGACAATAGCTCCTGACTTTCCTCCAACAAAATGCAGAATCCTGACACTCTGTCAGCAATGACTAAGCAGCCCTAGAGCCTGCCTCATCCCTGGCCTTTCCTAACTAGGGGGCATTAGGAACCACTGGATGCCCTTCAGAGACCAGTGGGTCTAGCTCTGCACCTACAGCAGGAACCACTGAACCTGGACACCAGCAGTTAATGCAACAATGCTTCAGGCTCCTAGTTAAATTGATGGAGGTGACCTGGAACTTGTAGTCCCCTGCATCAGGCTCCTGAGTCAGTGGGATTACAGGTGTGTGCCACCATAACCAGCTTTGGCATATATTTTTGCAAACAATATGCTGTAAGATTTATACTACTGGCAATATTTGCTTAATTTCTTTGCCCTATCCACATTTGGGACTGCATTTCCAAAAACATGCTGTAGCAGATTATATGAAAAAAAAAATTGTAATCAAAAAAGCAAAAAGAAAGAACTACTCTTAAAACAATGTTTTCTAATACTTAGAACTTACAGTATCATTGATAAACATCTCTCAGCAAAAGAAGTTAGTCACATTTGTTAAATAATAAAGAAGCCGATACTGTTATCTATTTAGGGACATTTATTTTATACCCAGCATAATATAGCATTGTCTCAGTATTCACAGACTGACTGTCAATAATTACCTTAATCTTTGTGCAGTGGAAAGAGCCCCCTAGTACACTCTACAATGCATTTGCCTAGGTCTTTTCAGTTCTCCCATAAGCAAGTTGAACAGATGTTGCAATTGGTAATTAAAGGTTGCTTTCACTGAACGTGTTGATATTTCCATGTCTTAAACACCATACAAAGTCAGAACAATATTGGGGTTTTTCAGTTTTATCATAGATGGACAATAGGTGAATTTTCTCTTGAGAATTAGTTAAGTATTATGCATTTCAGAGACAGAGAAAGGGAAAAGAGGAAGGGGCAAGGTGGATTCTATACTGTATTGGGTCAGCCTCAACAAATAGCACTGCCAACTGTTAGGATGTCTGTGCATATAGTGAAACCATGAAATATCATTTGGGTGAAAAACAAAGAAAAATTTTAGCAACACTGAGTACATTTTGCTGCCCCACAACCTTGTCTTCCCTCCCCAAGGAAGTCCTTTTTGCCTGATTCTCAAACTATTGGGCTGGTATGTGCCCCCTAGGACTTATTAAAGCAGGGTGGCACACACCTGTAAGCCCAGTGTCTTGGGAGGGTGAGGCAGGAGGATCATGAGTTCAAAGACAGGCTCAGCAATTTAGTAAGACCCTCTCTCTGAATAAAATACAAAAAAAGGGCTGGGGGTGCGGCTCAGTGGTTAAGTGACCATAGGTTCAATTCCTGGTACCAAAATAAAGAAAAAAAAGCCACATGACTTGAGGGTCAGTAATGTGTTTGACTGACTCTGCTTCAGTATTCTCTTAGATCATTCTATTCTCTCACATACAGTTTTTGGAAATTGCAATGTTAAATTCACCTAAACAGAAGCCAGACCAATAAAATTAAGGGAAACATAAGATAGATTCCATTTCTTCTGTAAGTTGCTTGCTATTAAAATAGGTCAAGAGTCCTGGTTGCTCACCAGTCTAACACTTTCCCAGGAGATAATTGTCCTCTAAAGTTGTTCTGGTCAGATCCTTTAGAAACAGTGAAAAAAAAACGGACTACAACAGCTAAAATGGAAACAATAATGTCACTCTCCCTAGTGAATGAAAAAAAAAAAAAAAAAAAAACAGCCAGGTGCAATGGTTCACACCTCTAATGCCAGCAACTTGGGAGGCTAAGGCAGGAGGATAGCAAGTTAAAGGACAATTTCATCAATTTACCAAGACTGTTTCAGAAAAGGAAGGAAGGGAGGAAGGGAGGGAGGAAATTAATATAAATGCTTGGGATATTGCTCAGTATAGATCACCCAGGATTCAATCCCCAGTACAACACATAGAGAAAGAAAAGTCAAAAAAGACATGCTCCCTCCTTTCAAAAAGTGCTAACCCCTTAAAGTAGTCCTTGTTGTGGCCAGAGGGCATGACACCGGCCAGGAGATTGGTGGAGCCAACTTAAGGTCTGCATTCCCTAGAAGCGCACCCGGAATGCCAGCACAGCTTGCCGGACCCAGGCAAGCATCCTTCTCCCTGGACCTCCAACCTCGAGTCTGGCTCTTTCTCTCCACTGCACCTTCCCCACCCCGACTCCGGTGAAGCCTGGGCCAGGGTCTGGACCTCCATAAGCACAAAAACCAATTGGGATCCTGTCGGAGTCCCGCCTGCCACGTGGGAACCCTCAGAGATCTGGGCCCAGGTCACTGCGAGGAGACCAGGTTTCCGCAGCTCTTCCCGCGGCTCTTTCTTCTGCCCAGTATTTATTGCCTGACAGTGTCTCCAGCTGGCCTGGCAAAGGAGCTCCACGCAGATTTTGCCCGGATGCAGGCCAGTGGGAAGCACTTGATACTTGAACTTGCGAGGCTGTTTAGGTTTCTCTAACAGGTGGGAGGGGGACTCCCAGGCCAGGTGAGCTAGCGTGCAGCAGTGCATATAATATACTAGCTCAGACCCCTAAGTGGCCTTGACTCTAACCAACTCATAATATTCTCAGCGCCCCAGCCTCAAAGGGGGCGCATCAGTGACAGGAGCCATGGAAAGATCTAGCAAAAACCCAGTAGAGTTCATGGTCCTCCCTGGCCCAGTAAATCATCTCTGCAGGACACATCGCGCCTAGCTGGAAGTTCCAGGAGACCCTGGGGCAGGCGGCCAGAAGCCTTTTGGACTTAGTCACGCACTGCTGCAGCCTCCTAGGTAATCTGAATGGTTTTGAGCTCCCCGGGCCTGAGGGGAAGAGGTGTCCCTGCGGGAGGTGCTTTGATGATGCTCACCAGGAACACAGCCAGCGCTACTCAACTCAGTGCACTATGCACACCAGGACGCTCTGGTTGCCCTCATATCAGGTACTCACCCTGCAGGCAGGAGGTAGTCCATCCCCTTTTCTGGGGTTTGGGGGTGTTGGGGAGTTGATGGGGAAGTTGACCGCTGCTGCAGCGGAAGCAACAGAAAGCCCCGAGAAGTCCAGTCACCTGGTTTCCTGGATATCTTCCTTGTCCTCTTCTTCCTCCATGAGCCACTTCAATGGAGCCCCAGCAGAGAGCCGGACTTCACCAGTTTCCTTGGCTGGGCAAGCTCGGAGGCTGCCCCCTCCTCCTCCTCTTTATCTTCCTCTTTCTTCTCTTAAGCCTGTTCGATTAGAGCAAGGTTTGAAGTACTTACCCTATACAGGTGAGAACACCAAACAGGGAACAGCTGAATATCAAGGAAGGAAAAATCTGTGTAAAAGCCTGGCCAAATTGTCCAGAGGTTCTGAACTAAAGTGCTGTTCTTAGACCATGACAAACATCAGTCGTGATAGGCAGGTATTGCTCATTTATAAAGGTATGATGGTGATGTAGGGGTCCATGTCAAACACTGTGTCCAAAATCAAGTAACTAACACTTTTCCTCTTTCCACGTAGTAAAGATTTTCATAAAACTTTTAAGCTAATGTTGGGCAGGAGTGTGGTGTACTCTTGTAATTCCAGGAGTTCAATGGCTGAGACAAGCAGATCACAAGTTCGAGACCAACTTAGCAGTTTAGGAAGACCCTCAGCAATTTACAGACATTCTGTCTCAAAATAATATATATATTTTTTAGTACCAGTAATTGAACCCAGGGGAATTTAGCTACAAAGCCACATCCCCAGTCCTTTCTATATTTTATTTTGAGACAGGGTCTTCCTAAATTGCTTAGGGCCTTACTAAGTTACAAAGACTGGCTTTGAACTTACAATCCTCTTGCCTCAGCCTCCTGAGTTGCTGGAATTACAGGCAAGCACCACTGTACCTGGCTCAAAAAAAAAAAAAAAAATTAAAAAGGATTGGGGATGTAACTCAGTGGTAAAGAGCCACATGGTTCAATCTTCAGTACCATAAATAAAGCAAAAGAAAAATAAAAAAAGAAAAGAAATTAACTTTAAGCTAATGCATTCCATTAACTACCATATAAGCCTTATTAATAGTTTATCTTTGATTTTTAGGCCCCCACACCTGAGCTCATCCATGCCTGGGATCTGACTCAGAAGAGAACAGAATTCTAAGCAAAGAGGTGAAAGTAAGACTTAAGGCCAGAAACTGAGGTAGTTCCCTTTCTGAGGGACCACAGCCAAAATAAATAAAAGTAACATCAAATATACCTCATGTAGGTAGGGCCAAAATAAAAAAAGAAAAACTTCAGTTTAAAAGCAGCATCACACTGGCCAGTTCCTACCCAGAAGTCTTTACCCTCAATGCAGATCCAGTGGGTGTTGAGTCCAAATCACATCAGTCACCTTTAACTGTAAAGCTCTTGTGGCTACAAATGCGATGGTTTGGGCTGGGTGCAATGCCTCTCACCTGTAGTTATGATCACTCTTCAGACTAAGGTGAGAGGATCCCAAGTTGGAGGCTAGCCTGGGAAAATTTGGGAGCTCCTGTCTCTAAAACTTCAAAATGCCTTGGAGATGGCTCACTGGTAGAGCTCCCCAGATTCAAGCCCACTTTCTCAAAGAACAGAAGGAAGCAAGATTTAAAAAAAAAAAAAATATGATTCCCTGGGGGAATAACATGAACAAGTGCAATGAAGTACTAATGAAAAATTTCTGAACAATGATACTTTTGTTTTTCTTAAGTTTACATTCATCAGAAAGGAAAAACCAGCCTACATTGCTCAGCATGAGTACATACCACACTAGGGCTGACTAGTACTCTGATGTGGGCAAAAGGTTAGGAACACTAAAAACAAACAGAAGTTACCTGCAATGTGAAGGCCATTGTTTGAAGTAAATCTCCCAGTAATACTGATATTTTGAATTTTTTGGAGAGCAATTTCTTTCACAAAGATTCATATGAGTGGAAACAAGTTGAATCGCCCATACACATATACCTACCTCATTCACACATGCATCAGTCATTACAATCAGACTGTAAGGGAGACAGCTTCACCCCAAAGAACCATTTAACTATAATAGTTCAATCTAAATTAATGAACAAATGAACAGGGAACAGCTGAATATCAAGGAAGGAAATAATCACAGACTATCACTTAGAATATGTTTAATCATTAACAACATCTTTACTTTCTATTGTTTCAGTTAATACATTTTAATGCACCTTATGATATGTCATGGTGTTGATTTTTTTAGAGTCTTGAATATAAAGCAAGTTCATTGCCCCCTCTCCAAGCTAAAATAAAAGTTTGTGCTGTATCAAGAAAAATGTTTCAATCATCAAAACATCACAGCCATGACATTTTCATTGGTAGATTTTGCTCAGAGAACATAATCCTGAGAGGTGACTTTAATTCAAAGAATGTTTTTCCATTGTTTACCAAATATTTGTTGTAACAGAATTTTTTTTTGCTAAAGATGAAAATCTTTCTCCTTCCTAAGACACTTATCACCACCAAGTCATATAGACTATTTGGTGCACTCAGCAAGTCAAATCCATGATCTCAGATCTCAGGGTCCACCATCACCTATTGAGGTGCTGTCTTAGAGGACACAGCATCTGAGCTTAGGATCATTTTCTAGTAGTCTCTTTAATTGTGTTGACTGGGAAGTAGAATATGGAGTGTCCCTTCACTATAATGAGCAGGCATATAGAATCGGTACTCAGTCCAAGTTAGTGTGTTCTTCCAAAACGGACAGAACTGATAATCCCCCCAAAAACTCTTTTAAGACAATAGCATAACTATTGCCACATCCACAGGAAACTGAGTCATTGTCTGTCTTTAAATATCATTTCCTTGCCATCTCTAATGTGCTCTCCCCAAAGTGATACTTCTAATAGAAAGCACAACACATAGAGTTGAATTAAAGTCCTTTCCCTGGTGAAGACTGGATTAACTACTGTCTTAAGGATATATATTGCTGATTAGGTTATATTGTAGCCATTGTCAAAGTAAAGGTGAAACAAGAACAAAATATAAAAAATAAGCTGTTCTCTCCTCCCTGTTTTTTATTTGTTTGTTTGTTTTTGGTTTGTTGTTTTTTATTTTGTTTTGTTTTTTATTTATTTTTTGGGTTTTGGGTTTTTTGTTTGTTTGTTTTTGTTTTTTTTGCAGCAATGAGGATTGAATACAGGTACACTTTACCACTGAGCTACATCCTCAGCCCTTTTCATTTTATTTTACTTTAGAGGTGATCCTGGGAATTGAATCCAGAGCTTCATCCATGCTAACTAGTCCAGAGCTCTGCCCCTGAGCTATACCCCCAACCTCTCAGTCCTTTTTATTTTTATTTCAAGGCAGGATCTTGCTAATTTGCTGAGCCTAGCCTCAAGCTTGATATCCTCCTGCCTCAGCCTCCTGAGTATCTGGGATTACAGGCATTGGCCACCCTCCTGGGCATTCCTTCCCCCTATTTTTGCTACTACCTAATTGTATCTACTCTATTTTTATTCCTTGCAGTGCTGGTGAAGAAACTTCAGGTCTGGTGAATGTCAGACAAGTGCTCCACCACTAAGCTACATTCCCAGCATCATTCTCTGTCCTTTAGGTTTCTTTCCTGGGAAGATGAGGCCATCCAGGTATTTCTCAGGTGTGGCTCACCTGTCTTTGCCTTCTGCACTGGCTGAGGCAGAATCTGATACTGAACAAGATGATCTATTTATTATGATCCCAGGGGATGAGAGGCCCAGGCTGAGGAGCAACATTTTATCTTTATTCTTAGCCCTATTTCACAATTCAGATTTACCAACAGAAAAGCTGATAATTTTCTTCTTGTTGTTTGTTTTTAGAGAGAAGCTCTTACTGTGTTTTCCCAACTCCTGGACTCAAGTGCTCCTCCTGCCTCAACTTCCCCAGTAGCTGTTATTACAGGTGTGGGCTACCAGCCCAGACTACATATATTTTTCTTTTTGTCAGATTTTCTATACAATTTTATCCATATATTAACATTTAACACAACTAGGAAGATCTTAGACTATCTCAGCTTAGGAAGATGAGGAAAAGTCTGATAATATTAAGGATAGATACAATAAGACAAATGCATTTGTAGCCAGAGTGAGAAAATCATTGCTGAATTGATGAGACTTGAATCTATCAGTAAGTTTTGGGGGAATTTCAGTAATATTGTAAAGTTTTCATGACTGAAAGAAAGTAGTATGCTGAGACACAAAGAGGTTTGAGGTTTAGGGTATAACATGGGAGCTTTTTCAGTTGCTCTGCTCATTGTTCAATATTATTTATTTATTTATCTATCTCTCATGGTGCTGGCTATTGAATCTAGGACCTCATGAATGCTAAGCAAGGGCACTTTCAGTGAGCCCACCAGCTCTTCCTTCCTTTCTCTCTCTCTCTCTCTCTCTCTCTCTCTCTCTCTCTCTCTTCCCCTCTCTCTGTTTTTTGTTTCATAGAGGGGAATGTACCCGGTGTTCTACTAATGAGCTACATCCCACATCCTTATATATTTTTTAAATTTTGAAGCACTGCCTCCCTAAATTACCCAGACTGGTTTCAAATTTGCCATTCTTCTGTCTCAGCTCCTTTGAGTCTCTGGGATTACAGGGGGGTGCCCGTACTACCTCCCACCATTCATTAAAAGAAAAAAAATGATACATATATAAATTTGGGATATTCACACTGTCAATGGACAAAATTTAAACAACTTAAGGATCTTCATTGGCTTTCTTTCACAACTCTAGAACCAGACAACACTTCATTTCATCAAATAGAATATTATTCTATGGGCTGATCAGTGGAAGTTGTTTTATAGATAAGGAAGTCTGGAAAAAGTAGAAACACAAGAACACAAAACAAAATTGTTGCTGGGAAAGCCCAAGAGGGCTATAGTCAGGCTCCCTCACCAAGGCTTCTGGCAGGCTATGTTATGTTGTTAGTAAGTAGGCAAGGCCATGAATCCACCATGGTATGGTTAGTCAAGGCCAGAAACACTCTGATTCAAGTAGCACTCGGGGTCATAAGCATTTGCTTATTAGTACGGGGTCCACTGATGTAACCTGCTGGCAATATGCCTTCTTTGTGTGGCCTACATATAAAAAGGGCCTATGGAAAAGACTTGGGGCAAAATGGAACTGGCTGGGGCTGAAGCTGAAGCTGGAGGATGGAGGTTGTGGCCATTACTGAAAAAAGCATGTCTACTATCCTTACTGCATCTTACAACTTCTTCCACCTCACAAGCCCCAAACCTTGTTTCCTGGGCTGAGCCATCACAGGACAATTGTTCATTTTCAAATTAATTCCCATGTAAGGCAAGGATAGTGTGACAGAACAATAAAAAAAATAACTAATTTGTTAACATCAAGTTACTTCAATTTCCCGTTTTTATAAACGTTAAAAGAGGGACATTGTGATGAAAATTAAAATTGGTTTGTTTGGGAGTTTTGGTTCTCTCTCTCCTGATATCTGTGGGACTTTTGGACACTAGCTTGAATAATTCCATTTTTACTCCTTCTCCCTCTCCTCTCTTTCTTTTCTTTTTTCTTTTTTAGATGACTTCTTGCCTATTTGTGTACTGCCTATTTGATGGTGCTGGAGACTGGTCCCATGGTTTAGTCAAAGCTAAGCATGCACTCTACCTCTGAGCTATACACCCAGCCCACTACAGAAGCTTAGTTCTGTTAAAAGAAAATCCTTTAGACTAATGAGGTTTAGTAAAGCTTTTTGTTTGTTTGTTTGTTTTATACCAAGGACTGATGTTGAGGGCCACAACCAAGTCAAGATGGCACCTGGCAGTTTGCCAGGAGGAGTGGTTTGTGAAGTAATGCTAGCGAGCCATTAAGATGATGAGGATTCCTTAATGACTGACTGCTGTATCTAGATGATGTTAATTAAGTTAAGCTGTGTGTAATTAGTTGGGTATATATACCTCTGCTGTCCCATAATAAAGGGCTCCCGCTGTTTCAACCTTCACAAGTTGCTTGTCACACACACCGCCCCCCCCCCCCCCCCCCCCGCTTATTTTTCCCAGCCAGACTGCAGCAGACTAAACCCAACTGTGTTCAATTTCTGAGCCACATCCTCAGCCTTTTATTATTTTTTATTTTGAGACAGTGTACCACTAAGTTGCTTAGGGCCTCACAATTTAGTGAGGCTGGCTTTGAACTAGTGAGTCTGTGATGAAGTTCAAGACCAGATAGAGTGGACTTGGACCACAAGGTCTTCAAGAAGAGAATACCTGCCTTCACTTCCAGAGAAGCAGAAGAACGAGGTTCTGCTGCCTCGGCCTCCTGAACCTCTGGGATTACAGGCCTGCTCCATGGCTAAATTTTAGTAAAGTTTATCTGAGCAAAGAACAACAGAGGAAAACAAAGCAAAACTTTTTTTTTTTTTTTTTAACCTGGCAGCTCTGAGAGAAAGTAACACTTCTGGGACTTCAGCCAACCACTTAATCAGATAGCACTTAGAGAAAAGCAGAGGGAAGCCATAGAAAACAAATTGGCTGTAGCTTAGTCAGCCTGTCAATTGGTTACAATTGAACTAATTAATGGTTTTAGGGCCTCCCTAATCAACCAAAGCTGTTGCTCATTAAACTCTTTTATTGATTTGGCCTGTTGGGCCCAATACATGTGCTCACTCCAAACTCAAGTCCTCTCATTAATTTCAACAGTCCTAAGCAATGGCCTCCCATATTGTTTTTAACAACACACAAAAAATGTGCATAGAATATTTTTCCCCTTATGTGCTGGGGATTGATCCCAGGGTGAAAAATAATGGTTTCGTTGTTTTTTTTTTTTTTTTTTTTTTTTTTAAATTTTAATATTTATTTTTTAGTTATCGGCGGATACAACATCTTCGTTTTGTATGTGGTGCTGAGGATCGAACCCGGGCCGAACGCATGCCAGGCGAGCGCGCTACCGCTTGAGCCACATCCCCAGCCCGGTTTCGTTGTTTTTTGTTTGTTTGTTTTTGTTTTGTTCTGTGGAGCTGCAAGATGTCTGCAAGATGCCTCACCCCTATCTCCTGGTGGCACCAGACTGGAGCTTCACTCTTCCCTGACAACTGCTGCAGGAGGACCACAGGCCTATGGTGGTGAGCTAGGGAAAACTGTGGACACCTGGAAAGGGTTGCAGCACATCCCTGCACCTGGCTTCTAGCTACCAGCACACTGATTCTGCCTCTGTGTATCCTGGACTGACCCAACTTCCGATTCTCCCACCAGCTCGCTTAGCCATGACTCACTTGGGTCTTAATTCACCTGTGGAGTGAGCCTGTGATGAAGTTCAAGACCAGCCAGAGCGGACATAAGTCCATGAGGTCTTCAGGAAGACACTGCCTGCGTGCACTTCCAGCGATACAAGGTTCTGTTGGTGATTACTCAGACCAGAGCATTGTCCCAGCAGGTGACCTGCGGTTCTGCTGAGAGAAGTTTATGTAAAGGAGCCTGAATCCAGGGAAAACTGTGAAGACATTTTTTTTGTGAGCCACTAAAATAGAAGATTGGGAAGATCCTGTTTACACAGAAAGGGAGAGAGAATAGTTCAAAGTAGCAGAAGCAACCAAAGTCTCCAGTGTCATAAATCTGTGCATGCAGAGTATCTGGAAAAATTAAAGCTGGGTTGTTCCCCAACCAATGGAAACTCCATGGTTCCTTCCCTTTCACATAACAATGCCTTATTTGTGATGTTGCACAGACCTTTGTGTTGCCAGCCAGTATAAGAGAATTAGGAGGCCCTCCCCCACCATGTGTGATCTCATGGGGAGAGGATTCTTCACTTTCCTTCCTAAACATCTGCTTTATGCACAAACTGCCTTTATTTGCAGGGATTTCACACAATTTGAATGTTTTTCAAATGCTTTCAAATCTTGTTTTTTTTTTTAATAGTGTAAAATATTTTAATAATCCAAAGTCATGTGGAATTTTTGGAGATGCCTTAACTGTGCCCCTTCATGTAATTTTTGTCTTTTTTGTCACATCATTATTTTTTAAATTTTTATTGTTCATTTGACTTCACTCTTTTACTTTGTCAGATCAAATTACTGGTGGGTATATTCCCCCTAAGTTGTTTTCTCATTTGTAGCCTTGACATATTCAACCAAATTTTCTGTGGTGAGAATTGATGAAAAAAATATTCTTGGTATTAAATCCATCTGTTTCAGAATTTGTTTCATAGGATCAGAATTTTAATTCATAAATTGCACATTTAAGGTATCTCTGTATGGCCTTATGACTATTTTGGTGAAGGACTTTATCTTGCTGTTTTGGGAATTTGTCAGCTCATTTGAATTTTCATAACTGGCATTGTGTTACTGTCATCCTGCTATGGGTATTTCACCTAACGCTCAATAGTAATTTAACATGAAATATTACTCTACAGAGTTAGAAACTTTTAGAGAAGTATTATCAAAATGTACATATTACACACGTTAATCATGAAAACTAATTCCTTTAGCCTGCTCATTTCCCTTTATCTATAAGCTCTCTTTACATAGAAAACCTTAGAGCCATTATTTCCCTCAATGTAAATTGCTCTTAAAACATATTTTCAGTTTTTGATGTTTTCCAATAACCACAGACTTTACCAATAAAGTCTCACCCTCAGTGCCAATCAGTGATGTTTGTGCCACAGTGGATTATAATGGCCACTTTGCTATTCAGCTGTTTGGGGTTTAAGATTATTAGAGAGCACCTTTGAATGTCCCCCTTTTTTTTTTTCTAGGTTATCAGTAAGTACTGTTTGTCACATAACTCACCTTTGGAGCACTGGAATTTGGAGCATACATAAGCTAAGAATTATTTCATCTTGTCCTTTATACTCACTTAAAATCATAAGTATTTGATCTGAAACTTCTGAGCTTCCCCCCAGGAAGTCAGAAATGGGACGGGGTGGGGGTGGGGAGGAAGTGCAGAAGTTTGACCAAGATGTGGGGTTGGGAGAGTGAAAGGTCACTTGTTGTGTCAACATTAGCATTTTGTGAATATTGTAACTAGTGCGTATAAAGTACAAAAATTACAGTTAAAACATTTGTTGTATATAATTGTTGACCTTCAAAAGTACAGTTGCTGCTAAAAATAAAGTTCTTATACTTCAGGAAAATTGGTGGCCTGTTTTGAAAATGACCTCTTGTTCCATAAATGCAACTGAACTAAATATAAACATTAGTTCCCAAATTTATGCTGTCAACAGAATGAATAAAGCAGAAAAACTTTTAACCAGTAATATTTTATTCTAAATTATGTAATTTAATCAAACATAATCATCCAGAATTTTTGTATTTTTCTTTGTACTGAGATTATGTATCTGGGTGCTTTTGAAAAATTAAATATTTTAAATCCCTCAAATTGACATTTCTATCAATCACTAATGGACTAAGTTTTTTTTTCTCCATGGTCTCTGAAATTTATCTAAATTATATACATAACACAGCAGAGAAACTGGGTTGTTTTTGTATATAAAACTGCTTCCAACTGAAATGCTGTCATAAGTACTTGTGGGAATTTATCTTGTATATGATATTGTTAGAGGTAATAATGCATGGACTTATTTTATGAACTCTTGGACTATATATATTTGCAGGAAAGGTACTGGGGATCAAACCAGAGGTCCTTTGCCTCTAAGCTACATCCTCATCCCCTTTTTAATTTTCTCTTAAAACAGGGTCTCATTAAATTCCTTAGGGCCTCACTAAGTTGCTAAAGCTGGACTTAAACTTGTGATCCTCCTGTCTCAGGCTCCCAAGCTGCTCAGTCACACATAAGCACCACTGTGCCCAGCTTGGACTAGGTATTTGACATGGAAAAAAAACAAAACATACAATATTAAAGTCAACCATCTCTTGAAATTTAGCCTGTAAATATTTTTGTATATTTTTCTTTGATGAGAAACATTTTCATGTAAGTAGTGTCCTCAGGATTGTCTTTGATGCCTTTTAGCAAATTAACTGTTTTTAGTCCATGCAACTAGTAAAAATTTATACAACACTACAGAGTACTTTAGATTTTTCACTTTTAAGTTTTATTGCTGTTCTTTTGGAACGCACTCTCACAAAATTAGAGGAAAGTTCCAAGGATATTTACTTAAGACAAAAAGTCAAACTTTTCTGGTTAGATAGTTAAATTTACTGAAGATAATGATAATGAATACTATCTCACCCCTCCAAAGTTTGCAGACTGTCACTTGTCTTTATGTGTTGTGTAGTTGAATAAAATTGGGCAGCTAAATTTTTCAGTTTGATACCCCTTGTGTGAAAAACAAACTAAGTAGTTACTAAAAATTGCCTTGAAGACAAAGTAGACCCTGCCCCCACATGTTGTTGTTTTTGTAAAGAGATGACATATTCCAATGAAGCACACGCTGTCCAGTTTCCTGTCAATCACACTAGTATATAAACCAGCAACACTGAAGGGAAGAAATAGCTGCTGTACCCACTGAATTTTTGTTGTGCATAGTCTTATTTGAGATAATGGGTGTAAGATTCTTGGCTTTTCTTTTTCCTGAGCATGAAAATAATTTATTGATTAGATATCTGATTTATTCAAATAGTAGACATACTGAAGATAAAATTAAGAAATTCATGGAAGAGAAAAAGAATTCCAGCACCTACATCGTTTCAAATTTCCTGGGGACAGTTTATACATTCTAAACCATAGCCTCACCCTGAAATATCCACATGTGCTTGATGTTAATTAACTTGAAAAGGATATAAGAAACTTCATGTACACTCAGTTTAGCAAATATCAATAGTAAAGTGACTTTCAGAAACATTCTTAGGTACTAGAAACAGCACTGCCTGCTTTGAGTCTTTAAAAATCAAAGAAAAGAATGCCATTAAATATAATCTTACAAACAAAAAGAAAAATATATGCATTTTTGCCAATGGATTGCTTTCCATATAAGAAAAAATGTTGCATGATATTCTTTCTAGAAGATTAGATTAAAAAGTAACTTTTAATTGATACTCAGGCAATTTTGTGGTATTAAAAATCAGAGAAAAAATAAAACCAGTTTAACTTAAATGGAATTTTGGAAGAAATGCAGGACTAGTAATATGGAACAAGAGCTGCACTTCTTTGGCTAACTTATTAAAAACTGCCAATTAGACATTTTCAGTAAAAATTTTATTGTATAAAGCAGCAGATCAACATTACAATTCAAGAATTTAATCTAACTATGCACTTGACAATGAAGCACATCTGAGTATGGAGTAAAAACTATTTTCCAGAAAACCTTCAAGTATATTATCTCCAAATACCCAAATTATAAACCACCCCTTGAAAGCCTCTTGTTAAGTGAAATCATAAAAAAACTGAAGATTTATTGCCATGAAAACAAATCTGTAGTACAAGTATGAATCTTGGGTATTAAGCATAATCAGTTGAATCAAAAAATTAAAAATGTGATAAGAAATGTGTGTGTGATACAGAGAAAGAGAGAGACTGTAAGCCAGTTGACCCAAGAACAACTTATTCAGTTGAGACCAGCCATCATGTTAAATCTCCATTTTTTGGAAGTCAATTAAAAATCACAATTCCAACAGCCCAAAAATCAAATAAAAATATTGTAGAAAGAAATTAAAACTTTGTTCAAAGAGATTTTTCTCCCAGCTCCTTTTCAGCACGCAAGGAAAATAAAAGCATCCATGATTATCACAGATGAAAACAAAATGAATGTCATTGGAATCAGTTATTTTTTCCCACTGAGGTAAAAATATATAGAGAAATTTGATACTATATTATAAATTGTGCTTCTCATTGTCTGTTTTAATTTTGTTTAAACCCTGTTTAATATAGTTTTTTAATTGTTGTAAAATGTGGTTTTTGTGATTCTGAATCTGATTCCAGTTCTTTTTCATTTGCTTTCATGTCAATATTGAATATATTGTCTATCAGTTCTAATCAGGAAAAAAAATTTTGGTAATCTTTTCATGCTGACAGCACCCTCAGCGTAAATTACTGATGTGCAAGAAAATCATAAAAGGGTGGATGGTGTATGTTTTCTCATTTCAAAGGAACTTGTTTCTTTATTTTTCATACTCTTCTTAGATTTTTTAACATCCATTCCTAGTAAAGAATAGATTAAAAATACATATATTATATCCTTGTCAACCAGAAATTTCTTATAGTGAATGTCTTGCTTTAGATAGTGTATTGTAACCACTTTAGTGTTTAGTACTTTGCTGACATAGCTACATTATTATACATTTTCTTTATTTCTTTTTTTTTTTTTTTTTTGGAGATGGGATCTTGTGTTGCCCAGACTGGTCTTGGACTTCTGGGCTCAGCTCAAGTGATCCTCCCACCTCAGCCTCTTGAGTTGCTGGAATTATAGGTTATATATATCACTGTACCCAGATAGAATTTTCTTTTTTATAAAAAGGAGTTTTCTGCTGGACAAGGTGACACATGCACGTAATCTCAATGACTTGGGAGGCTGAAGCAGAAGGATTGCAAGTTCAGGGTCAGCCTAGGCAACTCAGAGAGACTCTGTCTCAAAAAAAAAAAAAAAAAAAAAAAAAAGTTTGCCAATGATTCTCCTAAGATTCTAATTTAATTCACATTAGATATAACAACTTGTTTGTTAGATAGAGATTTTTTTTTTCCTCCATACATTTTATTTTCAGGTGCGCTTTGCACTTTCAGTTGAAATTTTAAATTTTCCAGTTATGGCCATGCACCTCCCATTTCTACAAGTATTGCAAGGACCATCTAGTTCTTCTCTAGAAACACTAACAAATGGTAATGAAATTAGAGTGAGAAGTGTTTTGGGATGTAGTAAGAATATTGAGCTTTGATTTGCTTTCTAAGCTACTTTTTTCTATTATAACCATAATTTGACTTCAAAGTTGTCAATTTACTTTCTTTTATATTGGCACACATTTCAAAAAAGCAAGCAACTCTATTTTTTATTGGAAAAAAGTAGCTAAATCTGAGAATTATGAGGATTCTGATAATACTGTAAATTGAAGTTTTAGGCCTTATTCTGGTTTCTGTGGCTATGATGTTTGAATAAGAGGGCCCTCTAGTGGACTAATTGCTTCCATCCTTGGATTCTCCCTAAGGGGATGTAATCCAGTGATAACCACCATAGGTTAGGAGGATTTTGCCACTTATAAATTAAGAGCAAATAAATTAATTTTTAAGAACTAGTGTTCTGTATTCAATGTATTGACAAAATAAGAATAAAAATATTGAAGATGGTAATCGAAGGGGTTTTGGTTTTTGTTTTGGCGATGCTGGGACTCCAACATAGGGCTTCATACATGCTAGACAAGTGCTCTGGAAATTGTATAATTTATTTTAGGTTTTTAATATTTTAAAATGAAAACTTTATTTGATTTTACTTGTATTTTTATAAATCCTCACATTCTCCACAAGGGATTTTATGACTGCTTAAAAAAAAACAACATTCAACAAAGCAAAAATTTAATGTATAAGTTGAAAAACCACCACCACCACCACCACCACCACAACAAAACACAATAGTGGCAGCTTTCAAGATTGATAATTGCTGCATTATGCTTCAGTTTAGACTGAGTGTGATGGCAGCCAGGGCACAGGGAAGGCGTGGACAGTTAAGTTCTATTTCTTGTTAGAAAGGAGAAAGCATGAGTTCCCCAGTCCCAACATGGAGTTTTAAAGAAGTTTATGTAGTGATGCTCAGTGATACAGTGACCATGCTTCTCAAAAAAAAAAAAAGCTTTTGAGAGCTATTTTTCAGCAAGTACAGAATATGTGTGCTTGTTTTTTGTAGTCCCCTCTGGTAAAAGCTATAATGTACCATTAAAATGCAACTGGGAAGGTAAGTCAGCAAGGACATAGCTTAAATGGTCAAAACTGATCCAGGAATAGACCCAGAGTTTCCAGAGGTGTGTATGGTTGCTAGTGAGGGTGTAATTCATATTTTTTAGAAACAAGACCAATGGGTGTTGGGAAATTAAAGGACCCAGTGAAGACATTCTCTTGTATTGAAGGTGAATTTTCCTTTATAGGCTTTTAGAGGATCTACAAAGAAAATTAGATTTTCCTTACTGAAGCCCTTTTAAGTGTCTTTCAGTCTACAAACTAGTACTTGATTAATATTATAAAGTAAATACTATGAAAGATGGCTAAAATTCAAAGCAGACAGTATCGTCATTGTGGTTGCCTATACAAGTCTTCAGTAAAGCCTTGGTAATGCAGACAGCAATACATTGTATCACAAATTTATTATACTTTGTATTGTATTATCCTTCAATGTATAAAGCATAACATGAATTTCTAATTATAATGTCAAAATTTGCTGGACTCATATGGAATAGGTACATAGTGTTAATATGAGCCAGTTAATATTTGGAGAATGTTTGCCACTAAAGGTTTACTTTTGTCTTGTGATACCATTCTTTGTAAGAAAAAATTAAGTATTGGGACCACTTAGGCCATCTCTGATTTGGAAGATAAAACATCTCTTGGTAGGAAGAATTTTTTCATTATTTTTTTCAACTTCAGGGGAATATATGTTATAAATATGTCATTACTTACTTTTTCTTTTCACATCAGAAGGTACAAGTAGTCAAGTTAGTTCCTTAAGGAGATTTTAAGAGGATAACATGGCTTTCTTTGAAAGATGATACCAAGAAAGGGTAAGTTTTTGTGGGAATTCACTGGTATTTAACATTTAGTTATAATAGACACACTAAAACATTGACTCTAGAATGTCATAAAAAATATTTGTAAATTCTTGTAGTTGGTGTTAGGACTGGAGGTTTACTTAGAATAATTCAGAAAGAAGCTGGACTAATGAATAATATATTATATAATACAATAATTGATTTATAAAAGTCATAAACATTGATTAAATATACAAATAAAATAATAATATCACCTATCAGCATATTTATACATAATATGTACTCCCCTCTCCCCTGCTGCCAGGAATTGAGTCCCATACCTCATACATGCTAGGCAAATTTTGTACCACTGATCTACAATCCCATCTCCTATATGTAACTTGAATTCTTTTTTTTTTTTTTTAGAATACACATATATTTATTTTTAAAATTTAAAATATGCAGTTTTCAGGAAAAGGTAATAGAGATAAGGATGGTTAACAGGCACAGGATAATAGTTGACTAAAAGGAATAACATACAATGTTCTGTAACACAGAAGGGTTACTAGCTACTATGTTGCTATTGCTGTATTAGGGCTGTACATTTTAACATAGCTAGTAGGATTTTGAAGGTTCTCAACACTGAGATATAATAAATGTTTGAGGTGATAGATATGCCAGTTTCTCTGATTGTCACGAGCAGCTTCTCAGCCTTGTCTGGTTACCAGGAGTTCCCTTCCGGATATCTGCACTGGACCCCGGACCGCGACGTACGCGAACACCAAGCACGAACTCGATTGCCTTTTGAAATGCTGGTTTATTCGCACACCACACAAAGCAATACACGAGGTGGCTGGCTCACACTGCACGATCTTACTCTCAGGCGATGAGAGTTGATTGTGAGCAAATACATGGAGTTTCCCTCGCGCTTATATACTCTATATGTTTACAACAAACTTGTTTGTGTCTAACTTATCTAACATAAGCACACTACCTAGTTACATCATCAACTTATCTAACATGGGCATACTATCTAGTCATCCTATAACCAAAAACATGTTTACAACTAAAAAGTCACTTAGTTACTGCAAAGTCCAAAACAAGTCCAAAACAAGTCCTTTTGCTGATTCATGTTGTTTGTTCATCCTTGATGTTTACTCCTGTCACTGATGTCATTACACATTATGTACATGTATACATTGTACACTGTACCCAATGAATATATACAATATATGTCCTCATTAGAAATAAAAAAGTATGTATTATAAAAAGCAATAAATTGTCAAATGAAGATTGAATATACATTGAATTTTTAATATGTACTGTTTCTTTTTAGAGTTTTTTTGGTATAACCAGAGTCAAGTTAAAATTACCTGACAGATTTTTAAAAAGAGACCACTAAACAAATATTGTAACAATTTCTAGAATTCAACAAATGTAGTGTTGATGTATAGCCAGCTTAGTAATGGTCAGTTTCATCAGTTCTCCACCAGAGTGAGAATACCTTGAGAATAAGCATAGTATTTTATTCATCCTTGTGTTTTTCCTAGTACCTAGTGCACTGCTTTATAAAAACAAAGTTTTCAGTAAATACTTATTAAAAATTGAAAAAAATAACACATAACTGGCATTTGCTTTCATAGGTGTCAACAAATTATACTTTTTTAATACTACTTATACTTTTTTAATACTTTCAATAAGTTTCATAACAGTGTTCATGTTTGAGAGGTTTGTCTTTGGGTGTTTCTAGATGAAAGTTTGTTGGCTTAAGGAGGTATGGGGAAATAGTATTTTAGCTGTAGGACAGAAACCGCTTTACTTTAGGATTGTTTTATAGTTATAGGTATTATTATCTCCAAAAAAAAGTAAAGACACTCCTGTCATTTTGTTTTTCTTTGTGTGCTGGGGATCAAACCCAGGACCTCATATGCTAGGTAAACATTCTATCACTGAATTATATCCCCAGCCCTCTTGTCATTTTTTGTTGTATCCTCTACAAATCTTAGACAAGAGCTCATTGAATAACTGAGGACACATGACACTAAATAAATTTACCTTCCAAAAGCAAAGGGAATGAGTAGAAGATAGATTAGCTTGGCTTTCCTGATTTGGCTTTCCTTGGATTTCCTGAAGAATTTTGGAACAGATGGAGAGAGTCCTGGACATGATTTAAGGCCAAACTATACTTTAGTCCTTTTTGCAAGATGGAAACTATCTGTGCTATAGCCATTCACCACATGTGGCTCTGTGAGTCTAAATTTAAATGACTTAAAATTTATTACCTCAGTTACACTACCCACATTTCAAGTGCTCAGAAACCACTTGTGGCTAGTGGCTGTCTTAATGGAGAGAACAGATATTTTAAACTTTTATATCTTTGCAGCTTTCTTTTGGAAAGCTTTGGCCTAACGTTGTCTCAGGTTGCTTGGTCTGCTGTAACAAAATTCCCTAAACTGGGTGGCTTATATCAATTTTATTTCTCAGTTTTGAAGGTTGGAACATCTTAGATCTAGGTGTGTGCAATTTCAGTGTCTGGTGAGGGCTACCTTCTCATTTTGTCCTCATTTGGTAAAAAAGGCAAGGCAGCTCTCTGGGGCCTCTTTTATAAAGACACTAATCCCATTCATGATCTCTCATAACATAATCACTGCCTCAGGGTCTCACCTCCTAACTTTTAGCATATGAATTTGGGTGTGGAGGGCAGAAAGATTTAGACCATAACAGAGAAAAGAGGTAGTAGGAGGACATCAGGGAGGGAGATAAAATGGTCAGAGTGATTTAAAAAAATGTTCTTTCTACAGCCTCATTAAAGGGTAGGTCTTATAATGAAATTGATCATCATTCTTGAAACACACACATTCACAGATTAATTTTTAATTTTCCTGGGATCTGGAACTCTTTATGTCCTCCAGAGGCCTGGGTAGTGTGACTATGTTAAGAACATGCCAGTGGTATTTGCTTGTTGGAAGATAATGACAGAAGTCCTTCTTTATGAATGTTTTAAAGAATATTCCAGGCCCATCCAGATTGCAGTAAACCTAGAATTTATGGATTCATGAGATATAGTTCATAACTCTCCAGCCTGTGGGTTTATGAAACAACTTATAAACTATATAACCTGTATGATTAATGGTATGACTAATAAAAACTAAGAAGCCCCAACATAAAAGATTTCCTATGAGTTGACATGCATCAAACACTGCCATGTTGAGAATGTATGCTGCTTCTTTGCTTTAACTCTGAGGCCATCGGGAAGAACACTGTGATAATATAGAAAGCACAATTATAGGAAAGCATCCTTAAAGGAATCCATGTTTCAGAGATAGTCCAGCTGGCTTAGGTACATTCCATAATTGTAGGAAATGTGCATAGGCTAGATGCATAGTTAGGCTTTTAAGTAGTAAAAAGAATTTTTAGTAACAATTAAAATTAATTGATCCCTTTTCTAAAGCAATATTTATTTGTATATTATTTTTACTAAAATGCTTCTGCAAAGTTAAAATCAAATCATTTAAAAATATGCATTCGTGTCCCTTTAATGATCATATTTTGGCTTTAGTATATGGCAGGTTACTAAACATGTGGTACGACTGTGATAAACAAGACATGAATCCCATTGAGATATGTGCAATCTTTTGTTCCTTAGGTTGGTTTCCTAATTTCTGTATACATAAATATTTTAAATTTACAGATAAAGTGGAAAAGGCTACTAAGATGAAAGAAAAATCTTTCTTGTCATCAAATACAAAGCCTTCATGAAGGCTGTTGGAAAAGTTAAAACCATCATCCAAAAATATTTTTTGTTTATTTAAATGTAATAATACAGTTCATCTTCTCTCAAATGATATACTGTAAATATGTCTTTATGGATGTTGCCTTAATTTATTGATAGGAGAAATTACTTTATATCATTTTAACAGAATTGATGATTTACTACTTTATAATTTTTCTTTCTCTTAGGAAGGGAAGTTTAGGTTATTCTGATATAAGGCCAACCCTGAAAATATAGTAAATATATTTGTTCTATTATACTTTAACTTCTCCAACATGTTTAAACATTAAAGATGTTTTTGAGGTTTTTAACAAACCTGTCACTTTTTAATTCAAAATTATAAGGTAAAAATCATTAATTTTTTTCTTTTTCTAGTTTCTGAATCTTGATTTATTTTTTGAAATAAAAAACTGCATTTTAGAAATATGCAATAATTTTCTAGAGATAGCCACTGATTTTTACATCGTTAAGTAACCATTGTAAATAGCTATAGTAGACATTGCCTGTGTGACCCTTCAAGGCCTATTGAACTACCTCATACTCCAGCACTGCAATTAGCCTTCTGACAACTACACATGGAAGACATTCCATGCAGCTTATCTTGGCCTGATATCATGCTGTCCTGCTTACTTGCACAGGGATCCTTTGACACTGGCTTGGGAAGCCAATTGGCAACCCTCTGCATCATCCATGTGTAGTCTAAAGATGTGGGGGAGTTAATGACCTTCCTTTGACTAGATGAGAGGTAGAAGGCTAATATTTAATTGGAATTGATGGGTTGCAGGGGACCAATCTTGACTAATGGAAGATTTTATGTATATCTGCCCACCCCACTGCTTTTATCTGCTCTTTGGCAATTCTGAGATGCATTGCATAAGCTTCTTAAGAAAATTCTGTGGGACTGAGCACTGGTTACCCATAGCAGTGCACGACTGAGTAACACATTTTTTATGTTAGCTTTCTATTTTTCCTTTTTCCACTTTCCCATTTCTACCTTGGGCTCACTCAGATCACTTTCCAAATAAATTATCTGTGTGAACATTTGTCTTAGGCTTTGATTGGGGGTCAAGGGATCAACTTGGGCCAAGACAGTTGGTACCAAGAATGGCTTTAGAAAACCAACCCTTTATCTGAGGAAGTTGCATTACAGTCAGCATGGAAATGTTTTGTTAGCTATTGTTATCTGCTTTGGAAACCTTGAATGCAGAGAATGACATGGGCTTGTGTTAGCCACTGAACTCCAGGCATGCTTTAAAAGCCATAGTCACTGTTTCAGGAGAGCACTGTCTCAGGAAAGTCTCATCTGCTGCAGATATAAGGCAGACTTTTCCTGATCAGGTCCAAATGTTACAGGAAAGGTGGGAAAGCTGCAAAGGAAGTTGAATGCACAGCTTTGATAGTCTTTTCTAACAAAGTAAGTGTGCTGACAGAAAGAATGGATGTCAATCTTGGGATTAGGAAGTGGGGAATCTGATAATCTTGAACCCCAAGGTTCCTCTGAGCTGGCAGGAGTGACATCCTCCAGTTTGGTAGAGAAGAGCAGCCTGCCCTTGCCTTGACATCCTGTCAAGGTTTTATCTGACTAAGTTGCATTACAGAGTGACACTTGTCCTACACAAGACCCACCCTGCTACTTCTCATGGACTCCAAACTCATAGGATCAGGTTTCAGCATACCCCACAGGAGAAATA
This sequence comes from Marmota monax, assembly GCF_021218885.2. Lineage (NCBI taxonomy): Eukaryota > Metazoa > Chordata > Mammalia > Rodentia > Sciuridae > Marmota > Marmota monax. The sequence goes on along the minus strand of NW_026692798.1, from coordinate 39,139 downwards.
CAGTCTTCCTCTAGGAGGACTGGTTATATTATGAATGAATTGTAGATTTTGGTCAAAGTGTATCAGGTCTGAGAGTAAACCTTGACGATGTTAAATCAAGGATTGGGATGGGGGAAGAATACCTTTATAGGAGAGAATGACACAGAAGCACTCACTCATGATACATGATTTAATGCTCTGGAAAGGATATCTAGAGTAGTTCCTAATAGACTGTAAAGATTGTGTATACAAGATATGGTGGATGTGCCAGCAGTTATTTGGAACAGTATTGAGGAACGGATCAGAAGTCTCAGGGAATGCATTTATTATTTGAAACTGGAGAAGCTGAATTCTGAATGTTCTCTTGAGAAGGTCGAGATGAGATGACACTCATAACTATGGCAATAAGACATGTAATGGTTGAGACTATACTGGAAACATTGACCTCTACAGTAACTGACCTCTGCAGGTTAGAATTGGTGATAGAAGATGCTGTTATTATACTGGGCTCTCTGATGTCAGTGTAAGTAGATGATGAGATGCAGAAATCTTGAAGGCTAAGTTATGTATCTTAAGTGTCAGAGGCCCAGAGGACATAACTAACTTCATGAGGACCAAGGCAGGAGTCGGAACAAGTTTATGTTCATAATGTTTCAGGGGCAAGATCAAAGGACAGCTGTTAAAGATGTTTGATTTATTTAACTGCTCCCACCTGACCCTTGAAAAAGAACCTGAGAACTGATAAGCAAAAGGCTGACATCAATCATTGTCATGAAAAATCACAGTTCTTCATCTACTTTCCAGATCAAGGTGGTTCAAACCCAGAGCCCAGGATGGAAGGGAGGGCACCCTGATCCTTCCTCACAGGGAAGTCATTTACTACCTCTTAATGGTAACTGCAGAGAGTATAAAGATGAATACTTAGAATTCTAACCCAGGATACAGGGTCTGCACTAAAGTAGATTCCCAAGGGCCAGAATCACACTTGTGGTTCACTTATTAGATTCTTTGTTTCTCCCCATTTTTAAAGTCCGGTTCTCTCAATGTTGCCCATGCTGTTCTTGAACTCCTGGGCTCTAGTCATCCTCCAGCTCAGCCTTCCCAGTAGCTGGGACAACAAGCCCCATGAATATGCATAGCTAAGAGAAAGGAATTAATAATAATATTCCACTGTGTGCACTTGTGTTTTGACCCTGATTTCACTTCTGGATATTGTTCCAAAGTAATAATCATACATTTATGCATAATATAACTACCAGGATCTTTCCAGATGTGTCTAGATGGCCACAAGATGAGACTGGAACAGTAACAATTTGCGTGTTGATGTGGTACTATAAAGGTGTGGACAGTAATGTCACAGGGGATTATTTCATAGTATAACATATTGGTCACATGTGGATACTCCTTTAAAAATAGATTATACAAATGTGAGTTGCATATATTTTCATTTCCATCCATTTTTTATAAATACCCTTTCTTTTCAGTTATACAAGACAGGAGAGTATATTTTGACATATTGATACAAACATGGAGTACATCTTATTCTCATTAGGATCCCAGTCTTGAGGTTGTACATGATGTGGAGATTCTTTGTGGTACATTCATATATGTACGTAGAAAATTCCTGTCAAATTCATTCCATTATCTGTCCTATTCCTATCCCCCTCTTTCTTCCCTTCATTCCCCTGAGTCTAATCTAATGAATTTCTATCCCACCTTTTTTTGGTTAGGCTTTCACATATCATAAAGCACATTGGACCTTGGTTGGGGCTGGGGGGCATTGGCTTATATTACTTTGGATGTTTGTCTCCAGATCCATCCATTTATCAGCCAAAGTCATAATGTCCTTCTTTTTTATGGCTTAGTAAGATTTCATTTATTCTTTCTATTATACAGATTGCATGTTACTTAGAGACCATTTCCACAAATGATATCTTAAGTTTAAGGTGTATCTCAATGGTAGTGAGATTGCCTAGCAAGTATGAGGTTATGAGTACCATCCCCATTCCTAGGAAAAAAGAATAAAAACTGATATTTTCTTCTCTTTTTCAGCAATTCACAATAATTGTGCTATGAAAAAACACTAGAAATTGTGTCAGAACAGTATCAGTAAGATCAGTGTGTGAGCTTTGGAATGGAAGGAGAGGTCAGAAATACAAACAAGTAGCAATTATTCATTTGTGATTAATTCAATCCTGGTGAAATATTTTATATCTTTCACATGAAACTTTTCAGGTCCCAGGTGAATTTACCTGTGAATTCTCTTCAGATACTTTGTGAAAGAAAAAGGAAAACAACAACAACAACAACAACAACAAAAAAAAAACAGCAGTACTGGACATTGAACCCAAGGGTGCTCATCTACTAGGCTTTTTACAGCTCACCCTCAACACTTCTATTCTTTTGCATTGTGAGAAGAGTTCTCCTTATGTTGCCCATGTTGGCCTGAAACTTCCCATTCTTCATCTGTAACTCCTGAGTAGCTTATAATTTAGAGGGGTGAACCTATTTGAATATCTTGAATGCGCACATCAAAACGACTGTGTTGGAGGTGTGATGGTGAACCACTAACTCTTTCCTCCTTCTGTCATTGCCAAAGCCTACAACTTGAGAATCAGTCTTCACCATTGCTCTTTTCTCCTCCTCTCTTCTCATCCAACTCATCATTATGTATAGCAATAAGAAACTCCTCTCCCCCTGTATAAATATAATGAACCAAGACTTAAAAATATGTAGGTTTCAGAGAGAATAAAATGATTATTGCAAGTGTTGGCCCCCAGTGTCCTCCCAGCACCCCAGAAAACTGAGGCAAAGAGAAACCCTTGAGTCCAGGAGTTGGAGGCCAGCTTGCACAACACAGAAAGATCCTACCTCTAAAAACAAACAAACCAACAACAACAAAAGAAGAAAAAGAAAAAGGAAAGGTATCAGGTATATTGAGTGTTAATCTGAATTGTGAAATAGAGTTGAGTAAGGAGAAAGTGTTGCTCCTTAGTCTGTACATTTCATCCCCTTGGAAGACATTTGTTCAGCTAGTCCAGGATCAGGACCTGGCTCAGCCTAATGCAGAAGACCAAGAGAAGGAAAGCCACATGTCAGATAGAGAGCCACACCTGAGAACTGCCTCAGTGGCCTCATCATTCCAGGAAAGAATCTCTAGTCTAAAGAACGGAGAATAGTGGTGGGATGTCATTCAGTGGTAGAGCACTTGCCTGGCACTCACAAGAGCCTGAGTTCCATAACCAGCACTATAAGCAATAAAAATGAAATGAAAAATAGGAATACATCTCTACTTCTAGAGAGAGAAGACCAGCCCAAGACTTTCTTCCTCAGGGCCATCACATGAGAGGAAACCGAGTTAGGCAGTGGCAAGAACAGGCAAAGAGAATGTCCAGCATGATGGCTTATTCCTGTAATCCCAGGGACTCAGGAGGCTGGGGCAGGAGAATGTCAGGGATGAAGTTAGCCTCAGCAAGTGACCAAGACCTCCGCTCTTGATGAAAATAAAAGGGATTGACGGTACAGCACAGTGGTGAAGTGTGCCTGGATCAATAATAAGTCATCATTAATGCAAATAAATTGATAAATGAATATATAACAACAACAAAACCCAGAAGAGGGAAGGGGGGAAACTAGTGCTTATTTTTATTCTTTTTTCACATTTACTTTAAAAATGTCTATAATGTAACCTAATTAGCATTTCTATTCTGATCATGAAAGCAGCCAATGCAGTCTTCCTCAGAGGACATGACCTTGATTGAACTCTGGATGGTGCTTCCCATCAGAAGCAATGTCTTCGAAAGAACACGGAGTGGGCAAGAGAATGAGGTTTTCAGATAGACAAGGACTCGTTTTCCTATTCAGGTGGCAAACTTATGCTCTTAGGAGGGATCATTTCCTTTCATCAGTCTTGCCATCTTTGGAAGAACAAACTTGTTCCTTTGAATCCAGCTTCTATAAACCTGCTGATCTCATTGAAGACACTTTGTATCTACTTCATAAAGTTGCTAGAAAATGAAGCGTTCTCAGGTGCTGGATGCTCTAAGGCAGCCTACAGCACTTCAGGAGGTGATGCTGAGGTGAGCTCAGTCCTGAGAGCTGAGGTCAGGACTTTGACTTGTCCATGAACCAAATAGTCCACTTGAATTAGACATACCAAGCATCTTTTAGAAGAGGAAGCTTTTCATCTTAAGCAAAGGATTTTGTCATTACAACAAAATCTTTAAAACAGGAAAATAATCTCTGAATGAAAGGCACCCCTCAGTTACATACACAATAGGACTTTGTTGTCAGCAAAATCCACCAACCCTGAGGGTGCACCCATTTATCATGGCTATAAATTAGGGTGGAAAAGATTGGCCCTGGACCCTCAGGTCTTCAAGCATGAGGACCAGTGTAGCTGTTGGGGAAATCCTAGCCTCTTCGTGGGCACTAGGTGCAAAAGATTGTGGAAGTGCAGAGCAAGAGGGACATGTCATGGTATTCAGTCCCTCCCCCCTTATCAGTTGGGTCCTGTTGAGCCTCACACACTTGAATTCAGATCCTGACTCTCTGTTTGTGGGAGGGAGAGCGTGAAAATAAAGCCTCAGTTTCCCATCATTGTATTGGGGATGCTCATTTTCTTCCCATTGTGAAAATGTCAAAGTTTGCATTAAAGTAACTCATGTGGGGGGACAGATGGCCCTGAAAGGAAACAGACAAGGTGGCTCCTGCTTCGATCACCCCAATACAGATGTCCTGCTGCCCTGAACACTGGCCTGTGCCCACTCTGTTCCTTTTGCTGGGCAGGCTTGGCTTTGTCTAACTCTACTCTTCTTCCTGGAATCCTGTCTCCAGCCCCCAGTGGGGCAGTTTCCTGAAAATCTGTCTTGACACACTAGATTGACTTGTAGGTATGGCACATGTAACATTTTGAGAGTTTTGTTTTTCGTGGAATTTCACAAGCTAACTCTCCAATTCATATCTGTGAACTGGAGTCAGGGGTTCTAAAATATGCTCCGAAAAATAAATTGGAGGTTTGCCTGCCAGTCGTGGAGAGCTGTTGTAAAGCTGCTCTCACTGCAACGGGGTGCTCTGCAGTGGCAGGCAAAGGCAGTCCAGGCTGTTGGGCAGCGGACCTAGCCTGTGGGAGAGGGACATCCCAGCCAGGATGCCCCCCATGTCCCCTGACGCCCCTGCCTCTGTGTGCAGCACCTGGTTGACACATGGCTCAGTTGCAGGTATGTGATGCCCCAGTGAGAGATTCAGACACCTTGCAGCCTGTGGAAGACCTGAGAGAAAACTTGTCACCCTTCAGAGATGGGACTGGTTTTTGAAGTCGCCAGGCGCTTTACAGCAGCAACTAGAAGGGGAAAGGTGGATGAATTGGACAAGATTAAAATCAACTGTGTCACCATAGAGTGATCGAGAAGACAAACTACAGATGAGAAGATGGTTGTAGCAAATGACTGTGAGGGCTGGTGCAGAACAACTGTACAGAGATGCACTGTTCAGTGGGACTTTGATCCGTAAGGTCGCTGTCCAGCTGCAGGCCAGCCGGAGACTCCAGTCAGCAGCATGACTTGAAGTCTGGCCAGTGTGCCTGAGAGACAGCCTGCTGCTCAGTGAATGGACAAAGACCTGAGCAGGTGTTTCCCAGGAGCAAGTCCTGGGAGCATCAGAGCAACCAGAGGAAGCTGCTAGAACCAGCTCACGGTCATGCAGTAAGGATCCAGAGGGAGCTGTGGCAGGATTAAGTGTCACAGTGTTCCTCCAGATGCGAGTTCCCCACAGGTGGTCTTGCCCTCAAGAATAATGCCCTCTGTTTTAGAACACAACAGACACTAGTATGGCAATATGTAAATCAATGGATGTGTAATTGATGTGATTCTGCAATCTGTATATGGGCTAAAAATGGGAGTTCATAACTCACTTGAAGCAAAGTGTGAAAGATGATATATCAAGAACTATGTAATGTTTTGAACAACCAACAATAAAAAAAAAAAAAAAAAGAATAATGCCCTCTGCCAGCAGGACTCAGCCTTTGGAAGGGAAAGAGTCACAAGTTGACATGGTGAAAGAAGCCCCTAAGGAAAGGCATCACCAGACTAAGTCTGGAAAGCAGGCCAGGCTGAGCTACTGAATGATGCTGGGTAGGGGGTGAGGCTAGGAGAGGAGGGTTTTCCCAGGTGCCAGCAGGCCCTGTCTTCCAGGAGGTGGAGAGCATGGTACTACACCAGTGTTTCCCCTGGGCTTCTTACGCAGCAGGCGTGCTGCAGAGCTGCCTTTTCTGGAAGGATATATTTGCTAAGAAATCAACAAAAGGAGTGGTGAGGAAACGCTTCACATACTGGTATGTACTCATCCAAAACAAAACCAAATCAAATCAAATTGGAATTGAAGGAAGCTGTTCAAACAGGTTTTTTTTTTTTTTTTTAATTGTAGTTGTAATGGACAGAATGCCTTTATTATTTTTTTTATTTGCTTATTTTTATGTGGTGCTGAGGATCAAACCCAGTGCCTTATGCATGCTAGGCAAGAGCTTTGCCGCTGAGCTATAGCCCCAGCCCCTGTTCAAACATCTTAAAGACCAGTTGCCAAATGGTATCAGAGCAGATGCACACTGAGTGTGCAAGTGGCCTGCCACTCCCATCCTGGAGGGCGAAGGCACGGTCACTTGGCCTACTTCCTACACACTGCTTTGGTGGTCTCAGTGATGAAGCAGAAGGCCCCTGTCCCTTTGTTCATAGGTGGTATTTTATAACTCAGAAACTAGGGGACTAACTATTATACAAAAGAGTTTTTGGTTTCAGAGACACAAGGAAGGCAAACATGCAAGAATCAGTGGCTTTCTTTCACAGTATTTTTCTTTTAAACTATGAAAAATAACTCATTCACCCCACTTATTAATAGATTTGCAAGAAAGACATAGAACCTATGTTAGAATCATAAAATATATTTGGAAGAAATAAATAAGACACTAATATATGAAGAAACATACAAACACCAATATATGAGGAAAGAACCAAAACACTAATATAACTGATACCTAATAGTGAAAAAACTTAACATCCTAAAGCTGGTTTCCAAATCAATGTTGTGAATATCCTGCTTTCCAGTCTCTGAATCTTGTACCAAGGCTTTGGTGTCATCCATTTCTGCCACCACAGAGGGAGGTGACTCTGTTCAAGAGGGGTGGACACAGGTTTCAACATCCACAGCAAGTGAACAACCGGGTTCAGTATCCTCTGACTTAGTTGCTGGTGGCTGAGTGGCATGCCTTCTGATCTGCAGGTGTTACAGTGGCCACTGGGGGCTCTGACTCTGCCACTGTTGATGTGTCTTGCATTTTGGATGACTGGCCTTTCTTCAGCTCAGCAGGTATGGCTGTGAGCTGCCCCAATGATAAGGATGGAAAGTGGGGCTCTTCTGCCAGAGGCATTCCTGAAACTTGAGGTGGCCCTGGAGCTGCAAAAGAAAGACCCCAAAATTATAGCCTTTCCCTGGGCCTTTCCCAATTCATCCAAGAACCCTGCCCCTGAGAGTCAACCACCTCCTGTTCCCACAATAGACTAGGGTCCCCCAGGCTTGTCTGGCTTGGGACCCAGTGGCAGTTCCTGGTGATGCCAGCATAAGTCTTCCTCACACATTTGGACCACCACCCTAGGTGTCCTCATCACAGGGCTCAGACTCACTGGGATCTGGGTCCTCCAGCCATGTAAGGAGTCTGTGGTTGTGGAGGGTCAACCCTGATGCAGGCATTGTGAGCTGCAGAAAGGTCCCGAGATGCTTTAGGGTGTCCAGGTCAGAAGATGCCTCAAAATCTTGAGGGTAGATGTATAACAGTGTTTGAATAATGGAGCAGAGGGCACTGTGGGCTTAGGAGGGAGGTAGGCAGCCATCAGGAACTGGGCCTCTTCCTTATCTGGAACCTCCCAAAGCCCCCTGCATGGTGGGCTTCCCAAAGAGTTCCAAGCAGCCCACATGCTGCTGTTGGGCAAGGAGGGCAATCCTGTGAGGGACATGTGTGGCTCAGTGATTCCCAGATTTCTGTCCAGTCTCTATACAAGAAAGTGTGGGCAGTACTGGCTAGGATTGCCTGTGTTGGGAAGGGATCTTTATATGGTGTGGCTCTGAGGCCCCAGAAATGCCTCTGTTCCTTGGGTACCTTGAACCCCACCACAGATATCTGTATTTCTCCTATGGGCAAAGCCACATCCCTTAGGCATTGGCTGGGAATCACACAAGAGTGGGATCTGGGGCTTGCCCAGCCCTCGTCTACACCAGCCTCTTATGTGTCCCCACTTGGAGAAAGAAACCAACCCTCTTGGCCCAAAGACCACTTACTTCTTTATTTGAAAGTATTCCTCAGCATCTGCCTGGAGGTGTTCATACCTAGAGAAGACCAAGAAGGTGTCACCTGTTCCATCCCATGCTCCCTACCTTCCTAAATGCCTGGTGGAATTGACTAACTTCCTGATAGTAATGGAAGCTTCTAGGGCTGGGAAGTTTGTCTGCACTATTTCCTGAATGGCAGGCTAAGTGACTGCCAATAGTAGGTGCTTGGCATACATTTGAGTGATGAATGAACCCAACCACCTACTTTCTATCTATCTATCTCCAGGCCTAGGTCCCCTCAGTCCATTCTGGGGGTCCCTATTCTGACAACATCAGGGACCCTGTCAAATGCAACCAACATATTCCTTCCCAAATGAAGAAACTTCTTTTCCTGAGGCCTCAAAGGAATGAGGCCTGAGGCAGAAAACTTCCTGAAAGGATAGATGACAGGCCCTGAGGAGAAGCACAGTGCCCTTGGGAGCCTGCTCCACAGGACCAGGCCTGAGGAAAACACTCCTGGGGCTCATGCTCCTGGGTCCTCCAAACACCCAGGCAGGACTCTCTGAAAATCCTACTGTCCACAGAGCTGACAGAGGCTCAGATGATGCCCGGCATTCCCAACACCAAGCCTGGAGAGGGCCATGTCCCTGTTCTTGGAGGTGGTATGTACTTTTACACTGCAGCTCCATCAACTTCTGGGTCATAATAGAATTTTGGTAGTTCTGCAGATATTCATGCACAAATGCTGTGTTCCCCTCAGCAGGTCAGGCACCAGACCGGTAATGGTGTCCTCCACAACAATTGCCCAGAATCTTTCTGCCTGGCTGCACCTGTTCAGTGGTGCAACTCTGTGTTGTTCTTCCTAGTCTGGGGAACCAAAAAGGGACATTTCAACATGGAAATATTAGGAAACTGCAGAATGACTCCCTGCCATACAATCAAGTGAAGTCCTAAGATTTTTCTTTTATATTCTCAGGGGACATCACACACACACACACACACACACACACACACACACACACACACACATGGTTGTGAGGGTCTGGGGATAACCAAGAGGGCATGAGAATGGTGGTATAGCCTAAGCTCACCTGCTATGGGCTGCTCTGTGTTACTTCCATGTTCCTTGAAAACAATTCCCCGGGGCAACTGGGCCGAGCACTGACCCAGTGCCTCATCACTCAGAAAAGGCCCCTCAGGGCTTTCCTGAAGCCTGAGGGTCTCCATATTGGTACACAGAAAACTCATGGCTCTGAGCTTAACTGGCACCACTCAAGTTAGCCAACTGGGCCTGTACTGGACCTTTGGTGCCTGGCTACCAGGATTCCAAGTTCTGTTTGCCAAAGAAGTGACCTCACTTCCTTGGGGTTCCTTTCCCTGAAGTAATTCCTCTCAAAATAGGAGCCCTATCTAGTAGGCTCCCTTCTCCCTGTGCCACATGCACCATTGGATACAGATATACCAACATACTCTAGCTCAGGTTTCAATAAAACCCTGGGTAGAGCCAGCCTCCCAGGTGTGGGGAGACAAGTGATGGGTTCAGACCCATCCTCTCCTTTTGGCTGTGTGTATGTGTGATCCTGAAGAAGTCATTGAAACTTCCAGGGTCTCCCCACATTGCCAAAATATTTCTGAGGGACCATTCTAGCATCTGCTTTTCAGATTGTCATCTGGTGTGTGGGTACATAAATATCTATATTACCTCTGAAATGGTAGAGGCACAGGGTGATCATTAACACACATAGAGAAGACATAGTCACAGAGAGGGGAGGGACAAAGGATGACACACAACTCTATCCAGCTCTGAGTCCCAGAGTGCGATAGGGAAAGACCCTTTCCTCTTGGCCGTGTCCCACTCTGCACCAGTGGAAGGTAGATGTGATTGATTTTCAGAGACTCTCTCTGTCATAGACCTTACAGTGGGTTCTGCTGAGCTTTATATGTGCCTCAAATGCCTCTTCTTAATGTAGGAGGTCTTCCTGCCATGGGAGCTCCTAAGAAACACGGTGTCCTGGAACCCAAGTCCTGTAGTCCCCTGTTCTCTAGGTGGATATAAACCTGCATTTGGGTTGTAACAAACAGACATTAGGGTGATCAAGGGAAATCACTCCAAAGGTTGAGTTATGGGAAGGGTCCTTTCTGGCTGGCTCATTCCTACCTGCTTTCCTTTGGTCTGTCTCATTTCTTGTAGAAAATGAAGCTGGAACATCAGGAGCAGACCAGTGGACAGCCCTAGGGGCATCCATATCCAAGTTTCTTGACCAACAGAGAGTATGAAGAATATAGGCTCAGTTAACACTGGATTCTGCCAATAAGACAGAGGTCTCAGAGGCAGGCAGATCCTTTTGGATGTGCCTTCTGAAGGCCAGAGCCCCTGGCTCCTGATAGACCTAGATATACAGGCAGCAGCTGAGCTGGTCTGGATCCCATTGCACAGAAACTGTGACATCATCGCTCTCTGTGGCTATCAGCAGTGGGATCCTGACCCACAGCACTGGACAACTAGTGTGGTGACTCAACCTTTGGTCTCCCTTTTCGTCCTATCCTGGCACAGTCCCTCTAAAGCCACACTGACCTCCTTTCCAATTTCCCCGCATCACCTCAGCAGGTGAAGCTGAATGCTGAGAGCTGCAGTTATGGGTTTGACCTGCTGAGTGCCCCAAATACTTCACATGAATTAGATGTACCCAACATCTTTTAGAAGAGAAAGCTTTTCATCTTTAGTAAAGGACTAATAAATAATAATTTTATTACAATGGAAAAAATTAGCATCACAAAAAAATGCATCAGAGAATTAGACAGGTGAGGTGAAGGACAGCTGTGACCATGACCTGGCACTGGGTCATGCTTAGAAGATCACAATGTGGGAGTTGCCATAGAGGTTTCTAGAAGTATGGTATTGTGAAACCTTCCAGTAGAAGTGGATTGGAGGTTACGAAGCTGCCCATCTAGTACCCACATCTGTGCAGAGCCACCTCTGCCCAGTGGCTGTCAGTTGCCAGTAGCTGCTGCAGGTCTGCAGAGCAAGTTGCTTAGGGCCTTGCTAAATTACTGAGGCTGCCTTTGACTTAGCTTCCTGAGTCACTGGGACTACAGGTGAGTGCCAACACACCAGATCAAAATTTTTAAAAAAAATTTAAAAAATAAAAAAAAATATCCTTTTCCAAAAAAACTAGGGTATGTAACTCAGTTGTTAAGTGCTACAGGGATTAATCTCCAGTACCAAAAATAAAAAAAATAAAAAACTTTAATTTGATGTAGTTCCATGAACAACCACATATGCATTATTAATAGTTTTATCTTCAATTTTTAGGCCCCCATCACCCAAGCTCATCCATACCCAGAATCTGACTCAGAAATGAACAGACTTCTAGTTGAAAAGATTAAAGATTTAAGGCCAGCAGTTGAGGTGGTTCATTTTCTGAGGGACCATAGCCATAATAAATAAAAGTGACATCAAATTTACCTCAGGTGGGTAGAACCCAAAATTAAGAAAGGAAAGCTTCAGTTTAGAAGCTGCACAGCACTAGCCTGTTTCTACAAAGAAGCCATTACCCATGATTCAGATCCTAAGGGTCACGTGCATTACCTTTCACATTAAAGCTTTTGTGGTTGCAAATGTGATAGTTTGGGCTGGGTACAGTGCCTCTCACTGTAATTACAGCTACTCTTGTGGCTGAGGCAGGAGGATTGCAAGTTTGAGTCTAGTCTGGGGAAATTAGGGAGTTCCTGTCTCCAAAACTTCAAAGTGCCTTGGTCAGCCCATAGGTAGAGCTTCCCAGCTTCAACCCCACTCCCTCTTAAAAGGAAGGAAGCACGATTAAACAACAACAACAACAACAACAACAAAAAAAAAAACCTGTGATGCTCTGGGGGAACCACATGAACAATCACAATGAAACACTAATGAATAATTTCTTAACAATGATACTTTTATTTTTCTTAAGTTTAAATTCATTAGAAAGGAAAACCCACTCTATAGTGTCCAGCATAACTTGGGCTGGGTATCTATCTGATGTGGGCAAAAAGTTATGAACACTAAATCAAACAGATGTTGTCTGCAGTATGAAGGCCACTGTTTGAAATACATCTTCCCATAATACTGGTATTTTGAATGTTTTCAAGTGGGATTTTTTTCATGAAGACATCAGTGGAATCAAGTTGAATCAGCCATCTACCTACATACACACTTATTTACACATGCATCAGTCATCAGACTCGAATGGAGACAGCTTTGCCCAAAAGGAATATTTTACTATAATAGTGCAATCTGAAGTAGTTTTCATGGCTGAAAGAGAAGAGTATGATAAGGCACAAAGATCAAAAATGTGAAGGTTGAGGTATAACATGGGAGCCTTTTCAGTAGTTCTGCTCATTGTTCAATCTCATTATCTATTTAGTTACTTATTTATTGTGGTGCTGCCTATTGAATCTCATGAGTGCTAAGCAAAAGCAATTCCACTGAGCCCACCAGCTCCTTCTTTCTTTCTTCCTTCCCTTTTTTTCTTCTTTTGTTTGGTACTGGGGATTGTACCCATAGGTTCTCTACCACCAAGCTATATCCCCCATATTTATGTATTTTGTAAATTTTGAGGCAAGTTCTTTCTAAGTTGCCCATGCTGGTCTCAAATTTTCCAGTTTCCTGTTTCAGCTCCCTTGAGTTTCTGAGATTGCCCCTATGCCTGACACCTCTCTCGTTTTTGAATTTTAATTTTGTGATAGGGTCTTGCTAAGTTGCCCAAGCTAGCCTTGAAATTGCATGGTGGTGTTGAAGCAAAATAGGCTCTGCACCCATTTTTGGAGGGAATCCAGAAAACCATCTTCAGAAATGAATACATAAAAGCTGGGTATGTTAGCACTTACCTGTAATCCTAGCAACCTGAGAGACTGAGGCAGGAGGATCAAAAGAAAAAGAATGAAAGAAACTGGAGATGCAGCTTCCTGCATAGAAAAATGCCTCTGGTTCAATCACTACTATCACCCTCCACCATTCATTTAAAAACAAAGAAAAAGAAACAAAAGAAAAACCAGAGGCATGCATACATTTAGGATATTCACACTCTCAAAGGACAAAATTTAAACAACCATCTTCATCAGCTTTATTTTGTAACTCTAGAACCAGACAACACTTCATGTCATCAGATAGAATATATGTGTTATAATGTCTCCATTATTTCAAAAGTCTCCAGTGACATTTAAAATTTCTCCTTTAAGACATAGTCTTTTTATGTAGTGTTGGAAAAGGGTGGGGGTGTGTTTACTTGAAATGCCACTGAAATATGATTTTTGTTTCTGGTTCCTCTAAACAACACATTCTTACAGACCTACTGCCTGGAGAAAGTAGACTTGTACAATTACCTCTAACTTTGTCGCAGTGGAAAAGGTAGTTGAAATATATTTTGCAATAAAATGTTGCCATTTTATGTTTTTATCTGACTCAAAGGATGTACGTCTTTAATCTCCTAGGGAGATTGTCTTAGGGGATTCAGAAGATTGATCCATGAAAGAAATACACATATTTAAATGCCACATGGAAGTAAAACTATTTTTGCGAGGGGACAGGGGGATGTGGATTTCATTATATGGTATCAAATGTCAGGCAAACCTTATGGGTATTTTTTGCTTCTCTGGATACAGACCAAATATTTGTGGATAAAATACATCTGAGACTTTATTATTAGAAAAAAGTTAAGATATAGGAATATTTTTTTCCAGGAACTGCTATATTCCAAGAATTTTGGTAGGTGTGTGTGCTACTAAAGCACACTCAATCATCGAAATAGTCTAGTGTAATCCAAGAAGCTCTGTTTATGCAGCATTCGTTTCTTGATTAAAACTCAGCTTCATGGGCTGGGGATGTGACTCATGTGGTAATGTGCAAGCCTGGCATGCAGGGGCGCTGGGTTTGATCCTCAGCACCACATAAAAATAAATAAAGATGGGTGTCCACCCAAACTAAAAAAAAAGTAAATTAATATTTAAATATTCTCTCTCTCTTTAAAAAAAAAACAGCTTCACATTTGTAAAAGAAATAAATTGTGAATACATAATTTATAAAAATATAGGGAGCTATACCTCTAAATTGCTTAGCCCAGCTCTTGCATAGAAAATTCTCTCTGTTGGCTGCATACAAGCCAAGAGTTAAAGAATCAGTAACAAATGAAGAAACAACTTGCTTTCTATGTAATGCAACCAAGTTCATAGACCACAAAAGAAAGATCTAGAATACCCAAGGCTTTCTCCAAACAACTCCCACATTTATTGAATGTTTGTGCAAAATAGGAATTTACATGTGTAATCCAATTAAAACAAAACTTTTTTACAAGGGTAATATTATTCCTATTATGGAGATGAAGAAATTGCAGATCAAAAATATTATGGAATACTCCAAAAGTTGCCAAAGTTCATAAACACATGAATCAAAGTCAGTTCAACTCAACTGCAACTTCCTTTGGAGAGCAGGAACTCAGGATTTGATTCTGTGACTAGCACAGGGGGAGTATCTACTTAATGTTGTGGAATAAATCAATCTGACTCAAAGTGTATCATAAATCCAACATGCTCCAAAAACATCTTTATTAAAAGTCATTCTTCACAGAGTGGCACCATAAACAGAGCCTCAAACCAGTGACCTAGGCACTGAGTTTTCTTAGACTGCCACTAGTCCTGTAGGTGTTCAAGGCAAATCCTATAATTTCAATTGTGTCAGTTATGACATAAACAGCTTCATTGGTGAGAAAACAAAGTCACTTTGGGAGGATCAGAAAGGTACAAATGTGTCTGGTCCCATTATTCTCCTTATCATGACTTTGAGGCATGCTAGGGCCAAAACATCTCCTGGACAGTAGTTTTGATCTAATAACACCATTAAGTTCTGATATAATAACACCAGATAGACTAGATTTAAACTACCACTTAGTAAAATCATTTAGTAAAACAACTGCTAGGCACTTGAAAACCAGGACTTGCTGTGGTTCCCTAAATCAGAGAAGGAAAATGTACAGAACATTAAAAAAAAAATTACTCTACCCAGATATAGCATAGTGTGGCATACTTCTTATATAATATTATCTTAATTAATCATTGAAAATTTTATTGCAAATCTAATAACCACTAAACACTCACAAAATGCAATTCACTCGAATATACTTAATACACTATACTTGACTTATCGTTTCAATTTTTTAATCAACAAATTTAGCATGGCACTAACATAGTATAAATAAATATGTAAGCTTAAACGTGATTTCATATTCACTTTTACACAAATATTAGAAACTTCTAAAACATTTTTAATTTTTTAGGGGTTCATCATTATTTTTTTTACCTGACAGAGTTAATGTTCTTGAATCCGAAAACAAATAAATAAAATTGTCTCTAAAGCCAAATACACTGTAATGTAGGAAATTTTGTCACAAATTTATGTCCAGATCTCTAAACTCTGTTTTTATTGAACCCATATATCTGCTGATCATTTGCCAAGTAATATTGAAGCAGAAACAAAGTAAAATAAGACAAAGTAAATTAGAGCTATAGAGCTAAAGTTAGATCTTTTGCACCAAATGGTAGCCAAGAAAAATACTGATATTCTAAAAACTCAAATTGATTAATTCCAAGAGAAAGGATGGGTGAACCAATATTTTGATTTTGAAATGCACTTTGATCAAGACAAATTCATCAGCAAGCTTCACCTAAAAAATATGAAATCACATATGCTTGGAAATCTTTTCATGTGCAAAACTCAAAAGCAATGGATGACAGAACTATAATGGAAAATTTGAGGGCATTTGTGCCTTCTAATAATCACATAATGATAAAGACTGGATTGCATGTGTTTTGTTCTCTTCAATTGTTGCTTAACTATTATACAGAAACTCCATTATGTACGTGCTGATACCACTATTCCACAAACATGCCCATTCCTATTTCTACATTCCTCTCCCACCGCCATCACATTATAAGTTCTGGTGTGTTAAGGCAAGTTTAGAATGGAGAGGAAAGAGGAAAGGTCATAATGGGAGGATGACAGGCTTACAAAGAGAGTTTAGACTGTAAAACAGATCGGAGTAATACTTAGCTTCACCATTTGCTGACTGTGTATTATTGAATAAATTATTTAATCTCAGTAAACTTGTTTCCTCATCAATTAAATGGAGTAATAATACCTCACTTTTAATGATATTGTATGTTTTAAAAGAGATTATACAAATGAGGAATTTTCATACAGCTTCATGCATAAAGACTGTATTTTTAGTCAAAAATATGAGTTACTGAGGGGGAGGAAAAGAGAGAGAAAGAAGGACAGAAGAATACAATCAAATATTAAAATGATACATATATATCAATAATTATTAGTTTATAGCATTATAGCCATTCTTTAAAGGAAGAAATAATGTGTTGCAATATTTAGGGAAATTATAAGTACATAAGTTGAAATGATCAGACTGTCCTCTAAACTGATCTATAATTGTTTGAGGAAACTACAGCCAGGAACCAACCTTTATGAAAGTAATACATAACTGTCTTAGTAAGCTTTCCATCACTGTGACAAAATACCTGAGATAATCAACTTAAAATGAGGAAAAGTTTCTTTTGTCTCATGGCTTCAGGGTCAGTCTGTGGTTTTTGGCCCTTTTGCCAATGGGCCTATGAAAAAGAAGACATTTATGGCAGAAAATACATGACAGAGGAAGATTTCCATCTTATTGCAGCTGGAAAGTGAAAAGAAAAGCAGGGAGGGGCCAGGGTCCCAATACTCCTTCAAGGGCATACTCCAATGACCTAACTTCTTCCCACTGGGTCCCCCTCCTAAACATTCCTCCACTACCTCTCAATAGTGGTACAGGCTAGGTATAACATATGGATCATTGAGGGGAACACTCAAGATCTAAAATATAGCAAAAGCATATTAGAACAGTCATAAATGCAAACACTACTAAAATACGCAAATCCATTGCAAAAGACTTTTTATAGCACTGGGGATTAAACTCAGGGCCCCATGCATACTACACAATCACTCTACCACTGAGATATACCCCTAGTCCTTTTTGTATACACATTTTTTTTTTTTATTTTGACACAGGCTCTTAGAAGTAAATCACAATAGGAAATATGTGTTGACTAAGCAAATGTAGAACAACTATTTTAAAACATTTGTAAGAACTTCAAAGTTTCTTAATGTTTACAGGTGGCATCAATAACTGTTGCAGTTGGCCCTGGCTTATCTCAGTTTAGCATAGAAAAATCCCATACCCCAAGAAAAACCCAAATCTTAGGCAAATCCAGATAGTTGGTCACCCTATTTGCTGGGAAAAAGGACAGAATGTCTTATAGATAGTCTGCTTAGAAGAATATGGAGGTATTTCTGTTAGGAGTACTATTTTGAATACTATTCATGAGTTGCCTCTTTTGCCTTCCTAAGCATGAGACTATTAATTGGTCCACCCAGTGTCTACTTCCCTCCCTGGGATACTGCAGATGAACAGTGTTTTTAGGAGTGGAAAGCAGTTTGGTATTTGATGGAGAAGGGAATATTGGTAAAAGAAAAATTAATGTTTGGCTTCATATATAAATCAAGGATATACATTGAGATGGTAATCCTGCCAGCCTGCCAGTGTTCCTGAGAGAATTCCTTAGGTTGCTGTGTTCCTTCTTTACCTCATGACACAGGGACTGGTAGTATAGAGTTCCCCCTAGTAAAAAAAAAAATGATCTTCTACCAACCTTGGAGAGCCAGGTACTTTTATGATATACAGATCATGTGACAGTAGGGAAGTAAAATAATCCTCTGTCTTGCCTTTGGGTACTGAGAAAAAAGGACAATAGGAGGCAGGAGAGAGGTGAGTATAAGTACATCCTCTTGTCTTAGGCCCCATCAAAGAATGGGGCAGGCAGTATTTCCACTCCTAGATGCTCTTCAACAGATGAATGAATAAAAAAAAATTGTGCCATATACACACAATGGAATATTACTCAGCAATAAAAGAGAATAAAATAATGGCATTTGCAGATAAATGGATGGAGTTAGAGAAGATAATTCTAAGTGAAGTAGCCAATCCCCCCGCCCCGCCCAAAATGTTTTCTTTGATATAAGGAGGCTGATTCATAGTGGGATAGGGAGGGGGAGCATGGGAGGAATAGACAAACTCTAGATAGGGCAGAGGGGTGGGAGGGAAAGAGAGGGGGCATGGGGTTATTAATGATGGTGGAATGTGATGATCATTATTATCCAAAGTGCATGTACGAAGACACGAATTGGTGTGAATATACTATGCATACAACCAGAGATATGAAAAATCATGCTCTATATATGTAATAAGAATTATAATGCATTCTGATGTCATATATAAATTTTAAAAATTACGTTAAAAAAAGAATTGAAGGAGGAGAGCATCTTATCAAATACTTTAGCACTATAAGACGCTGATGGTTCAAGGTAACTGGAGGCACAGATGGTTCTAAAAAGCTGCATTTTCAAGCCATTCTCAGTTCTCATATCTTATGGATAAGTTGAGAGTTAACGGCTTGAGAAGGCATGCACTATGAAAAGCAAATGCCCCATTTCTCTTCTAGAATTTGTAGGAGGATCTCCAGGACAGTGTATAAGGCAGAGAATCTAGAAGATGCCCAACGTTCTACCCCAGTATAATCAAGGCGAGGGAGAGTCAATCATTGACCCAAAATAATCATAGTCCATTTACCAGATGATGACTTGAAAATGAGAGGATACCAAGGCTCCAGTTACCTAGTTAAATGTGAGTTTGCTTTAGATTCCATGTATTGGTTAAGCTGTCACAGGGTTAGCATCCAGAGAACACCAGACCAAATGAAGAAAGGAAATACAGTTTTCTTTTCTTAACCTGAGATCACACCCTTCTAGCCATACAGCAAAACTCACCTGCAGGAGAGAAACAAAGAAGGTTATCTTCAGTATTTGAGTCACTGGAAAATTTTGTCAACAAGAGACTAAAGTCTATCATGAGGGTATATTTGAATTATTAGATCAGGCTAACTTCAAACCAAATGAGACAGACATCTAGTTATTTTTTCAACTAACCAGAGAGTGGGTGTTCAAAAAGAAGTGTAAGTCACTGACTAAATAAAGAAGCTACTTTTTTTGTTCCTCAACATCTTTGTTGTATAAATTCATGATATTTTTAGGGTCTATATGTGCTGACACTTTTTCTTAAATATAGAATCAGAACCCTGATATAGGAATATATGCTGGCTGTTCCCCAATCCTTTGTTTTAGACAGTTTATTTTTGTGTGTGTGTGTGACCAAAAGACCAGAAACAACAATTTTAGAGGAGGAAAAGTTGATTTGGGGATTTATGGTTTCAGAAGTCTCAGTCCATAAACAGCTGGTCCCATATCTCTGGGCCCAAAGTGAGGAAGAACATCAAGGCAGAAGAATATGGCAGAGGAAAGTAGCTCAGGACACAACAATCAGGAAGCAGAGAGGGAATGTTCCACTTCCCAGGGACAAAATATATACCAACAAGGCACGCCCCCCCAAGACTCCTTCTCCAGCCACACCTTATCTGCCTACAGTTATCATCCAGTTAATCCCTATTAGCAGACTAATGCAATGATGTGGCTTGGACTTCTCCCAGCACTGTGATTGGGTTCCAAATGGAATCTACCAATAGCAAATGGTTCAAAATGGTAGAAGCAAAAGCTGCCAGTCTTCTTAAATGTTAGTAAGGTTAGCCCTCTCAAAATACCACTCCAATAACCATGTATTGGTTAAGCTGTCATAGGGTTAGCCCAAATTCAAGGAGTAGGGAAATAGATTCCAAAGAAACTACATCAGATGGAAATGGTGATAAAAAAAAGTGACAGCTAATTTTAATGCACTGGTCAAACTATCAGAAAAAACAGTGCAGATAATATGAGTGAGCCCATCATAAACTACCATGGTACTAGGATACCCTCAGTTTCTGTCAGGTACAGCAGCAGGACGGGAGAGGAGAGAGTGTCACACATAGAGTGAGAAAGATTTATTTCAAGTAACTGTCTTACGTAACTGTGGGAGCTGATTATCAAGTCTGGAATCCAGAAGCACCACCGTTTTTTCCTTTACAGAGTATCTTAATTTGTATTAAGAACTGACCCAGATTGCTGTAACATTGCCCTTGGCTCAACTAAACTTTAGATAGATTTCTCCCTGACTATAGGGCCCTGTCCTCTGTTAAAGCACTCCCCTTAGGTAGCTTGAAATTGATAATTCCTTCTTTTTTCCTTTCATATATAAATCCTTCACAATTGCAGAATGTTTTTCTCAAGAATATGGAAACCATCCCTTTTAAATGTAATCATCAAGAACTTTGGGACCTTTATCTCCTGGTCTGGGTGGGAGTCTCACTTTTATAAATGTCAACTAGCAGATACAGGTGTCCTAATACATGGACCAACTTCCCCACTAATGGTCTCTAGTACTTTTCCACTTACTCACCAAAGTGCCTAACTATCACACCTTTTCTTTCAGTACAGTTGAATTCAGTTTTTATCTTGAATAAAGTCTTCTTTGCCCATTTAACCTGTCCAGTGCATTGGTTTTTATTTTAATTTTGTTTTTCACAAGGTATCAAATTAATTGCTGATTAGGCTGATTTTTTTGGATTGTTTTTACATTTTCCTTAGAGTGTTTCTTTAGCAGCCTATTCACCAGGGTTCCTTTAGTCCTCCTACTAAGGTATAACACTTTTGCATCCATCTTTATGGAATGGCCATGTTTTACGCAGCAAGGTTACACCACTCGGACACATTGAAGCTTGAGCTTCCCTCACCCTTCGCTGAGCTCTAGAAGTTGTGCAACCAGCAGACCTTGACATTCATTCTCTGACCAGGTGAAGCATCTTCAAATTTGAAGAACCAAACTTGAAGACCAAAGGGGATCCCAGTGCAGAGTTGTAGAGCTTTTCTCTACATAGCACCTTTCTTTACACTACTTTGCAGTTCACAATTTAACTACCTTTGTCCACTTTAGCTCCTATCTCTCACCTTCAATTCAATGTGTCCAGGCACTATCTGGATCTCACCTCCTTTTTTTTTTGGTGTTGCCTGGAAATCACCTCCAGGCAGAAAGCCAGAGCGTAGCAGAGCTCATCTCCTGTGTTTCCCTTTTCTCAAGGACTACTACCTTCTTCAAATTGATGTCCTACTAATATCTGAAAATATTTCAATTTTTGACCCTACTGTCTATGTATTTACAGTGGCAAGTCAAATACAATCTTTTTCCTTGACCGAAAAAAGTGGAAGCCTTAAAATATTATATACTTTGAAATGGCAGTTTTATCATAGGCACAAAAGGTTTATGCCAAAAAAATGAAATCATTAGAATTCCCAATATCCTTATGTGTTTAGGTAAAGCTCATTTTGTTTCCATTTGAAAGACTTCAGTTTCCTACATCAGTGCCTAAATACACAGTTGGTCAATTGCTTGGAATGACAATAGCAAACAAAATTTTATACAAATATGCAAAAAATAGTGTCTATTTGGGGATTATGGTTAGATAGTACGTAAAAATCCTTTAAAATATTTCTTAATAGGTATTTTTCTTCTATCCTTCAAATTCTAAAAATAAATAAATAAAAAATCAAAATGCTAATTGAATGGCTATAAAGTTTTCACAGAGAAGCTTTTAAAACCTGTAAATGCATCATAAGAAAGCTTTTTCCATTTTACTGTATCACTTTTTCTTGACCTTAAAGCCATTCTCATTGTCTTTTTAGCTGCCAGATTCTGAAGTTCAAAGACCAAAATCACTTCATATCTGCAATTTACTTCTGAGAGCCAAAAAGGAAAAAAAAAAAGGTTATTGAATGATGAGGCTCATCAGTTCTTACCAGCTATGTTACTATGGTAGGCAGAATTCTGTGGTGGTCCCCAAGATTCACACCCTTTCAAATACATATATGCTCAGTATTATCCTCTCCTTTTCAGTATGGACCAGACTTGTGAACATGACCGAAGTCAATCCTTTAATTAATTTACATAATGTCTGGTGAGGGCTGCCTTCTGGGCCATAGATAGCACCTTCTCATTTTGTCCTCATATGGTAAAAAAGGCAAGGCAGCTCTCTGGGGCCTCTTTTATAAAGACACTAATCCCACTCATGAACTTCTAGCTCTTATAACATAATCACTGCCCCAAGGTCCCACCTCCTAATTTTTAGCATATGAATTTGGGTGTGGAGGGCAGGGACATTTAGACCATACAGAGAAAAGAGGTAGTAGGAGGATATCAGGGAGGGAGATGAAATGGTCAGAGTGATTAAAAAAAGATTCTTTCTACAGCCTCATTAAGGGTAGATCTTATAATGAAATTGATCATCGTTCTTGGAACACACACACATTCACAGATTAATTTTAATTTTCCTGGGTTCTGGAACTATTTCTGTCCTCCAGAGGCCTGGGTAGTGTGACTATGTTAAGAACATGCCAGTGGTATTTGCTTGTTGGAAGATAATGAGAGGAGTTCTTCTTTATGAATGTTTTAAAGGATATTCCAGGCCCATCCAGATTGCAGTAAACCTGGAATTTATGGATTTATGAGATATAGTTCATAAGTCTCCAGCCTGTGTGATTTATGGATTTATGAAGCAACTTATAAACTGTATAACCTGTATCATTAATGGTGTATAAAAACTAAGAAGCCTCAACATAAAAGATTTCCAATGTGTTGACATGTATCATACACTGCCACATTGAGAATGTATGCTGCTTCTTTGCTTTAACTCCGAGGTTGTCAGGAAGAACCCTATGATAACATAAATAGCACAATTATAGAAAAGCATCCTTAAAGGAATCCATGTTTCAGAGATAGTCCCGCTGACTTAGGTACATTCCATAATTGTAGGGAATGTGCATAGGCTAGATGCATAGTTAGGCTTTTAAGTAGTAAAAAGAATTTTTAGTAACAATTAAACTTAATTGATCCCTTTTCTAAAGCAGTATTTATTTGTATATTATTTTTACTAAAATGCTTCTGCAAAGTTAAAATCAAACCATTTTAAAATATGAAATCATGTCCCTTTAATGATCAGATTTTGGCTTTAGTATATGGCTGGTTATTAAACATGTGGTACAACTGTGATAAACAAGGCCTGAATCCCAATGAGATATGTGCAATCTTTTGTTCCTTAGGTTGGTTTCCTAATTGCTGTATACATCAATATTTTAAATTTATAGATAAAATGGAAAAGGCTAATAAGATGAAATAAAAATCTTCCTTGTCATCTAATACAAAACTTTATGAAGGCTTTTGGAAAAGTTAAAACCATCATCCAAAAATATTTTTTGTGTATTTAAATGTAATAAAACAGTTTATCTTCTCTCAAATTATCTACTGTAAATATGTCTTTATGGATGTTGTCTTAATTTATTGATAGGAGAAATTACTCTATATTATTTTAACAGAATTGATGATTTACTACTTTATAATTTTTCTTTCTCTTAGGAAGGGAAGTTAGGTTATTCTGATATAAGGTAAATCCTGGAAATATAGTAAATATTTTTATTCTATTATACTTTAACTTTTCCAACCTGTTTAAAAAATTAAAGATGTTATCAAGTTTTTTTTTAACAAACCTGTGTCACTTTCTCATTCAAAATTATAAGGTAAAAATCATTATTTTTTTTTCTTTTTCAAGTTTCTGAATCTTGATTTATTTTTTGAAATAAAAAACTGCATTTTAGAATTATGCAATAATTTTGTAGAGATAGCCACTGATTTCTACATTGTTAAGTAACCCTTGTAAATAGCTGCATTAGATATTGCCTGTGTGACCCTTCAAGGCCTATTGAACTACCTCATACTCCAGCACTGCTACAAAACACTTGCAATTAGCCTTCTGACAACTACACATGGAAGACATTCCATGACAGCTTATCTTGGCCTGATATCATGCTGTCCTGCTTACTTGCACAGGGATCTTTTGACACTGGCTTGGGAAGCCCATTGGCAACCCTCTGCATCATCCATGTGTAGTCTAAGGATGTGGGGGAGTTAATGACCTTCCTTTGACTAGATGAGAGGTAGAAGGCTAATATTTAATTGGAACTGATGGGTTGCAGGGGACCAATCTTGACCAATGGAAGATTATATGTATATCTGCCCACCCCACTGCTTTTATCTGCTCTTTGGCAATTCTGAGATGCATTGCATAAGCTTCTAAGAATATTCTGTGGGACTGAGCACTGGTTACCCATAGCAATGCACGCTGAGTAACACATTTTTTATGTTAGCTTTCTATTTTTCCTTTTTCCACTTCCTCATCTCTACCTTGGGCTCACTCAGATCACTTTCCAAATAAATTATCTGTGTGAACATTTGTCTTAGGCTTTGATTGGGGGTCAAGGGATCAACTTGGGCCAAGACAGTTGGTATCAAGAATGGCTTTGGAAAGCCAACCCTTTATCTGAGGAAGTTGCATTACAGTCAGCATGGAAATGTTTTGTTAGCTATTGTTATCTGCTTTGGAAACCTTGAATGCAGAGAATGACATGGGCTTGTGTTAGCCACTGAACTCCAGGTATGCTGTGAAAGCCATAGTCCCTGGATAGCACTGATTCAGGAAAGTCTCATCTGCTGCAGATGTAAGGCAGACTTTTCCTGATCAGGTCCAAATGTTACAGGAAAGGTGGGAAAGCTGCAAAGGAAGTTGAATACACAGCTTTGATAGTCTTTTCTAACAAAGTAAGTGTGCTGACAGAAAGAATGGATGTCAATCTTGGGATTAGGAAGTGGGGAATCTGATAATCTTGAACCCAAGGTTCCTCTGAGCTGGCAGGAGTGGCATCCCCCAGTTCAGTAGAGAAGAGCAGCCTGCCCTTGCCTTGACATCCTGTCAAGGCTTTATTTGACTAAGTTGCATTACAGAGTGACACTTGTCCTACTCAAGACCCACCCTGCTACTTCTCATGAACTCCCAACTCATAGGATCTGGTTTCAGCATACCCCACAGGAGAAATACAGTCTTCCTCTAGGAGGACTGGTTATATTATGAATGAATTGTAGATTTTGGTCAAAGTGTATCAGGTCTGAGAGTAAACCTTGACGACATTAAATCAAGGATTGGGGTGGGGGAAGAATGCATTGATAGGAGAGAATGACACAGAAGCACTCACTCATGCTACATGATTTAATGCTGTGGAAAGATATCTAGAGTAGGTCCTTACAGACTATAAGGATTGTGCATACAAGATATGGTGGACATGCCAGCAGTTATTTGGAACAGTATTGAGGAATGGATCAAAAGTCTCAGGGAATGCATTTATCATTTGAAACTGGAGAAGTTGAATTCTGAATGTTCTCTTGAGAAGGTCGAGACGACACTCATAACTAAGGGAATAAGACATGTAATGGTTGAGACTATACTGGGAACATTGACCTCTACATTAACTGACCTCTGCAGGTTAGAATTGGTGATAAAAGATGGTGTTATTATACCTGGCTCTCTGATGTCAATGTAAATAGATGATGAGATACAGAAATCTTGAAGGCTCAGTTGTGGATCTTAACTGTCAGAGGCCCAGTGGACATAACTAACTTCATGAGCACCAAGGCAGGAACAAGTTTATGTTCATAATGTTCCAGGGCTAAGATAGAAGGACAGCTGTTGAAGATATTTCATTTATTCAACTGCTCCCACCTGACTCTTGTAAAAGAACCTGAGAACTGAGAAGCAGAAGGCTGACATCAATCATTGTCATGAAAAATCACAGTTCCTCATCTACTTTCCAGATCAAGGTGGTTCAAATCCAGAGCCCAGAATGGAAGGGAGGGTACCCTGATCCTTCCTCACAGGGGAGTCATTTACTACCACTTAATGGTAACTGCAGAGAGTATAAAGATGAATACTTAGAATTCTAACCAAGGATACAGGGTCTGCACTAAAGTAGATTCCCAAGGGCCAGAATCAGCCTTGTGGTTTACTCATTAGATTCTTGTTTCTCCCCATTTTTAAAGTCGGGTTCTCTCAATGTTGCCCATGCTGTTCTTGAACTCCTGGGCTCTAGTTATCCTCCAGCTCAGCCCTCCCAGTAGCTGGGACTACAATCCCCATCACTATGCATAGCTAAGAGAAAGGAATTAATAATAATATTCCACTGTGTGCACTTGCATTTTGACCCTGATTTCACTTCTGGATATTGTTCCAAAGTAATAATTCTACATTTGTGCATGATATAACTACCAGGATCTTTCCAGATGTGTCTAGATGGCCACAAGATGAGTCTGGAACAGTTACAATTTGTGTGTTGATGTGGTACTATAAAGGTGTGGACAGTAATGTCACAGGGGATTATTTCATAGTAGAACATATTGGTCACATGTGACTACTCCTTTAAAAACAGATTATACAAATGTGAGTTGCATATATTTTCATTTCCATCCATTTTTTAAAAAATACCTTTTCTTTTCAGTTATACAAGACAGGAGAGTATATTTTGACATATTGTTACAAACATGGAGTACATCTTATTCTCATTAGGATCCCAGTCTTGGAGATTATTTGTGGTGCATTCATATATGTACTTAGGAAATTTCTGTCAAATTCTTTCCACTCTCTGTCCCATTCCTATGCCCCTCTTACTTCCCTTTATTTCCCTAAGTCTAATCTACTGAATTCCTATCTCACCTTATTGTGGTTAGGCTTTCACATATCACAAAGCACATTGGACCTTGGTTGGGGCTGGGGGGCATTGGCTTATATTGCTTTGGATATTTGTCTCCAGATCCATCCATTTACCAGCCAAAGTCATAATGTCCTTCTTTTTTATGGCTGAGAAATATTTCATTTATTCTTCCCATTATACAGATTGCATGTTACTTAGAGACCATTTCCACAAATGATATCTTAAGTTTGAGGTGTATCTCCATGGTAGTGAGATTGCCTAGCAAGTATGAGGTTGTGACTTCCATCACCATTCCTAGTAAAAAAAAGAAAGAAAACTTATATTTTCTTCTCTTTTTCAGCAATTCACAATAATTGTGTTATGAAAAAACACTATAAATTGTGTCATAACAGTATCAGTAAGATCAGGGTGTGAGCTTTGGAATGGAAGGAGAGACCAGAAATACAAACAGGTAGCAATTATTCATTTGTGATTAACTCAATTCCTGGTGAAATATTTTATATCTTTCACATGAAACTTTTCAGGTCCCAGGTGAATTTACCCGTGAATTCTCTTCAGATACCTTTGTGAAAGAAAAAGGAAAAAAAAAAAAAACAGCAGTACTGGATATTGAACCCAAGGGTGCTCATCTACTAGGCTTTTTACAGCTCACCCCCAACACTTCTATTCTTTTGCATTGTGAGAAGAGTTTTCCTTACGTTGCCCATGTTGGCCTGAAACTTCCCATTCTTCATCTGTAACTCCTGAGTAGCTTAATTTAGAGGGGTGAACCTACTTGAATATCTTGAATGCACACATAAAAGTGACTGTGTTGGAGTGTGATGGTGCAAACCACTAAGTCTCCCCTTCTTCTGTCATTGCCAAAGCCTACAATTTGACAATAAGTCTTCACCATTGCTCTTTTCTCCTCCTCTCCTCTCATCCAATTCATCATTATGTATAGCAATAAGAAACACCTCTCCCCCTGTATAATTTTTAATGAACCAAGACTTAAAAATATGTAGATTTCAGAGAGAATAAAATGATTATTGGGAGTGTTGGCCCCCAGTGTCATCCCAGCACCCACAAAAGCTGAGAAAAAGAGAAACCCTTGAGTCCAGGAGTTGGAGGCCAGCTTGTACAACATAGGAAGATCCTACCTCTAAAAACAAACAAACCAACAACAACAAAAGAAGAAAAAGAAAAAGGAAAGGTATCAGGTATATTGAGTGTTAATCTGAATTGTGAAATAGAGTTGAGTAAGGAGAAAGTGTTTCTCCTTAGTCTGTACATTTCATCCCCTTGGAAGACATTTGTACAGCTAGTCCAGGATCAGGACCTGGCTCAGCCTAATGCAGAAGACCAAGAGAAGGAAAGCCACATGTCAGATAGAGAGCCACACCTCAGTGTGAACTGCCTCAGTGGCCTCATCATTCCAGGAAAGAATCTCCAGCCTAAAGAACAGAGAATAGTGGTGGGATGTCATTCAGTGGTAGAGCACTTGCCTGGCACTCACAAGAGCCTGAGTTCCATAACCAGCACTATAAGCAATAAAAATGAAATGAAAAATAGGGTTAGGGTTAGGCTCCTGCTTCGATCACCCCAATACAGATGTCCTGCTGCCCTGAACACAGGCCTGTGCCCACTCTGTTCCTTTTGCTGGGCAGGCTTGGCTTTGTCTAACTCTACTCTTCTTCCTGGAATCCTGTCTCCAGCCCCCAGTGGGGCAGTTTCCTGAAAATCTGTCTTGACACACTAGATTGACTTGTAGGTATGGCACATGTAACATTTTGAGAGTTTTGTTTTTCATGGAATTTCACAAGCTAACTGTCCAATTCATATCTGTGAACTGAAGTCAGGGGTTCTAAAATATGCTCCGAAAAATAAATTGGAGGGTTTGCCTGCCACTCGTGGAGAGCTGTTTTAAAGCTGCTCTCACTGCAATGGGGTGCTCTGCAGTGGCAGGCAAAGGCAGTCCAGGCTGTTGGGCAGCGGACCTAGCCTGTGGGAGAGGGACATCCCAGCCAGGATGCTGCCCATGTCCCTGACTCCCCTGCCTCTGTGTGGTTGACACATGGCTCAGTTGCAGGTATGTGATGCCCCAGTGAGAGATTCAGACACCTTGCAGCCTGTGGAAGACCTGAGAGAAAACTTGTCACTCTTCAGAGATGGGACTGGTTTTTGAAGTCGCCAGGCACTTTACAGCAGCAACCAGAAGGGGAAAGGTGGATGAATTGGACAAGATTAAAATCAACTTTGTCACCATAGAGTGATGGAGAAGACAAACTACAGAGTGAGAAGATGGTTGTAGCAGATGACTGTGAGGGCTGGTGCAGAACAACTGTACAGAGATGCACTGTTCAGTGGGACTTTGAGCCCTAAGGTAGCTGTCCAGCTGCAGGCCAGCCAGAGACTGCAGTCAGCAGCATGACTGAGCACTTGAAGTCTGGCCAGTGTACCTGAGAGACAGGCTGCTGCTCAGTGAATGGACAAAGACCTGAGCAGGTGTTTCCCAGGAGCAAGTCCTGGGAGCATCAGAGCAACCAGAGGAAGCTGCTAGAACCAGCTCACAGTCATGCTGTAAGGATCCAGAGGGAGCTGTGGCAGGATTAAGTGCCACAGGGTTCCTCCAGATGCGAGTTCCCCACAGGTGGTCTTGCCCTCAACAATAATGCCCTCTGCCAGCAGGACTCAGCCTTTGGAAATGGGAAAGCGTCACAAGGTGACATGGTGAAAGAAGCCCCTAAGGAAAGGCATCACCAGACTAAGTCTGGAAAGCAGGCCAGGCTGAGCTACTAAGGGATGCTGGGTAGGGGGTGAGGCTAGGAGAGGAGGGTTTTCCCAGGTGCCAGCAGCCCTGTCTTCCAGGAGGTGGAGAGCATGGTACTACACCAGTGTTTCCCCTGGGCTTCTTACACAGCAGGTGTGCTACAGAGCTGCCTATTCTGGAAGGATATATTTGCTAAGAAATCAACAAAAGGAGTGGTGAGGAAACACTTCACATACTGATATGTACTCATCCCAAACCAAACCAAATCAAATCAAATTGGAATTGAAGGAAGCTGCTCAAACATGTTTTTTTTTTTTTTTTTTTTTTTAGATTGTAATTGCAATGGACAGAATGCCTTTTTTTAATTTGCTTGTTTTATGTGGTGTTGAGGATCAAACCCAGTGCCTTATGCATGCTAGGCAAGAGCTTTGCTGCTGAGCTACAGCCCCAACCCCTGTTCAAACATCTTAAAGACCAGTTGCCAAATGGTATCAGAGAGTGGTCTGCCACTCCCATCCTGGAGGGCGAAGGCATGCTCACTGTGCCTACTTCCTACACGCTGCTTCTGTGGTCTCAGTGATGAAGCAGAAGGCCCATGTCCCCTTGTTCATACATGGTATTTTATAACTCAGAAACCAGGGGACTAACTATTATACAAAAGAGTTTTTGGTTTCAGATACACAAAGAAGGCAAACATGCAAGAATCAGTGGCTTTCTTTCACAGTATTTTTCTTTTAAACTATGAAAAATAACTCATCCACCCCACCCCAAATTGTCAGATTCTTATTAATAGATTTGCAAGAAAGACATAGAACCTATGTTAGAATCATAAAATATATTTGGTAGAAATAAATAAGACACTAATATATGAAGAAACATACAAACACCAATATATGAGGAAAGAACCAAAACACTAATATAACTGATACCTAATAGTGAAAAAACTTAACATCCTAAAGCTGGTTTCCAAATCAATGTGTGAATATCCTGCTTTCCAGTCTCTGAATCTTGTACCAAGGCTTTGGTGTCATCCATTTCTGCCACCACAGAGGGAGGTGACTCTTTTCAAGAGCGGGTGGACACAGGTTTCAACATCCACAGCAAGTGAACAACTGGGTTCAGTATCCTCCAACTTAGTTGCTGGTGGCTGAGAGGCATGCCTCCTCGTCCACAGGTGTTACAGTGGTCGCTGGGGGCTCTGACTCTGCCACTGTTGATGTGTCTTGCATTTTGGATGACTGGCCTTTCTCCAGCTCAGCAGGTATGGCTGTGATCTGCCCCAATGATAAGGATGGAAAGTGGGGCTCTTCTGCCAGAGGCATTCCTGAAACTTGAGGTGGCCCAGGAGCTGCAGAAGAAAGACCCCAAAATAATAGCCTTTCCCTGGCCCTTTCCCAATTCATCCAAGAACCCTGCCCCTGAGAATCAACCACCTCCTGTTCCCACAATAGACTAGGGTCCCCCAGGCTGTCTGGCTTGGGACCCAATGGCAGTTCCTGTTGATGCCAGCACAAGTCTTCCTCACCCATTTGGACCACCACCCCAGGGGTCCTCATCACAGGGCTCAGACTCACTGGGATCTAGGTCCTCAAGCCATCTAAGGGGTCTGTGTATGTGGAGAGTCATCCGTGAGGCAGGCATTGTGAGCTGCAGAAAGGTCCCGAGATGCTTCAGGGTGTCCAGGTCAGAAGATGCCTCAAAATCTTGAGGGTAGATGTATAACAGTGTTTGAATAATGGAGCAGAGGGCACTGCAGACTTGGGAGGGAGGTAGGCAGCCATCAGGAACTGGGCCTCTTCCTTATCTGGAACTTCCCAAAGCCCACTGCATGGTGGGCTTCCCAAAGAGTTCCAAGCAGCCCACATGCTGCTGTTGGGTAAGGAGGGCAATCCTGTGAGGGACATGTGTGGTTCGGTGATTCCCAGATTTCTGTCCAGTCTCTATACAAGAAAGTGTTGGCAGTTTTGACTAGGATTGCCTGTGTTGGGAAGGGATCTTTATATGGTGTTGCTCCGAGGACCCAGAAATGCCTCTGTTCCTTGGGGACCTTGAACCCCACCACAGATATCTGTATTTCTCCTATGGGAAAAGCCACATCCCTTAGGCATTGGCTGGGAATCACACAAGGGTGGGATCTGGGGCTTGCCCAGCCCTCGTCTACACCAGCCTCTTATGTGTCCCCACTTGGAGAAAGAAACCAACCCTCTTGGCCCAAAGACCACTCACTTCTTTACTTGAAAGTACTCCTCAGCATCTGCCTGGAGGTGTTCATACCTAGAGAAGACCAAGAAGGTGTCACCTATTCCATCCCATGCCCCCTACCTTCTTACATGCCTGGTGGAATTGACTAACTTCCTGGTAGTAATGGAAGCTCCTAGGGCTGGGAGGTTTGTCTGCACTATTTCCTGAATGGTAGGCTAAGTGACTGCTAATAGTAGGTGCTTGGCATACATTTGAGTGATGAATGAACCCAACCACCTACTTTCTATCTATCTATCTCCAGGCCTAGGTCCCCTCAGTCCATTCCGGGGGTCCCTGTTCTGACAACATGAGGGACCCTGTCAGATGCAATCCACATATTCCTTCCCAAATGAAGAAACTTCTTTTCCTGAGGCCTCAAAGAATGATGCCTGAGGCAGAAAACTTCCTGAAAGGATAGATGACAGGCCCTGAGGAGAAGCACAGTGCCCTTGGGAGCCTGCTCCACAGGACCAGGCCTGAGGAAAACACTCCTGGGGCTCATGCTCCTGGGTCCTCCAAACACCCAGGCAGGACTCTCTGAAAATCCTACTGTCCACAGAGCTGACTGAGGCTCAGGTGATACCCGGCATTCCCAACACCAAGCCTGGTCTGGGTCATAGTAGAATATTGGTAGTTCTGCAGATGTTCATGCACAAACACTGTGTTCCCCTCAGCAGGTCAGGCACCAGACCGGTAATGGTGTCCTCCACAACAATTGCCCAGAATCTTTCTGCCTGGCTGCACCTGTTCAGTGGTGCAACTCTGTGTTGTTCTTCCTAGTCTGGGGAACCAAAAAGGGACATTTCAACATGGAAATATTAGGAAACTGCAGAATGACTCCCTGCCATACAATCAAGTGAAGTCCTAAGATTTTTCTTTTATATTTTCAGGGGACATCACACACACACACACACACACACACACAGACACACATGGTTGTGAGGGTCTGGGGATAACCAAGAGGGCATGAGAATGGTGGTATAGCCTAAGCTCACCTGCTATGGGCTGCTCTGTGTCACTTCCATGTTCCTTGAAAATAATTCCTGAAGCCTGAGGGTCTCCATATTGGTACACAGAAACTCATGGCTCAGAGCTCAACTGTCACCACTCAAGTTAGCCAACTGGGCCTATACTGGACCTTTGGTGCCTGGCTACCAGGATTCCAAGTTCTGTTTGCCAAAGAAGTGACGTCACTTCCTTAGGGTTCCTTTCCCTGAAATAATTCCTCTCAAAATAGGAGCCCTATCTAGTAGGCTCCCTTCTCTCTGTGCCACATGCACCATTGGATACAGGTATACCAACATACTCTAGCTCAGGTTTCAATAAAACCCTAGGTAGAGCCAGCCTCCCAGGTGTGGGGAGACAAGTGATGGGTTCAGACCCATCCTCTCCTTTAGGCTGTGTGTATGTGTGATCCTGAAGAAGTCATTGGAACTTGCAGGGTCTCCCCACATTGCCAAAATATTTCTGAGGGACCATTCTCGCATCTGCTTTTCAGATTGTCATCTGGTGTATGGGTACATAAATATCTATATTACCTCTGAAATGGTAGAGGCACAGGGTGATCATTAACACACATAGAGAAGACATAGTCACAGAGAGGGGAGGGACAAAGGATGACACACAACTCTATCTAGATCAGAGTCCCAGAGTGAGACAGGGAAAGACCCTTTCCTCTTGGCCGTGTCCCACTCTGCACCAGTAGAAGGTTGATGTGACTGATTTTCAGAGACTCTCCCTTTGTCATAGACCTTTCAGTGGCTTCTGCTGAGCTTTATATATGCCTCAACTGCCTCTTTTTAATGTAGGAGGTCTTCCTGCCATGGGAGCTCCTAAGAAACACAGTGTCCTGGAACCCAAGGTCTGTAGTCCCCTGCTCTCTAGCTGGATACAAACCTGCATCTGGGTTCTAACAAACAGAAATTAGAGTGATCAAGGGAAATCACTCCAAAGGTTGAGTTATGGGAAGGGTCCTTTCTGGCTGGCTCATTCCTACCTACTTTCCTTTGGTCTGTCTCATTCTTCTTGTAGAAAATGAAGCTGGAACATCAGGAGCAGCCCAGTGGACAGCCCTAGGGGCATCCATATCCAAGTTTCTTGATTAACAGAGAGTATGAAGAATATAGGCTCAGTTAACACTGGATTCTGCCAATAAGACAGAGGTCTAAGAGGCAGGCAGATCCTTTTGGATGTGCCTTCTGAAGGCCAGAGCCCGTGGCTCCTGAAAGACCTAGATTCACAGGCAGCAGCTGAGCTGGTCTGGATCCCATTGCACAGAAACTGTGACATCATCGCTCTCTGTGGCTATTAACAGTGGGATGCTGACCTGCAGCACTGGACAACTAGTATGGTGACTCAGCCCTTGGTCTCCCTTTTCGTCCTATCCTGGCCCAGTCCCTCTAAAGCCACACTGGCCTCTTTTCCAATTTCCCTGCATCACCTCAGCAGGTGAAGCTGAATGCTGAGAGCTGCAGTTATGGGTTTGAGCTGCTGAGTGCACCAAATACTTCACATGAATTAGATGTACCAAGCATCTTTTAGAAGAGGAAGCTTTTCATCTTTAGTAAAGGAGGAATAAGTAATAATTTTATTACAATGGAATAAATTAGCATCACAAAAAATGCATCAGAGAATTAGACAGGTGAGGTGAAGGACAGCTGTGACCATGAGCTGGCACTGGGTCATGCTTCGAAGATCACAATGTGGGAGTTGCCATAGAGGTTTCTAGAAGTATGGTATTGTGAATCCTTCCAGTAGAAGTGGATTGGAGGTTAAGAAGCTGCCCATCTAGTACCCATATCTGTGCAGAGCCACCTCTGCCCAGTGGCTGTCAGTTGCCAGTAGCTGCTGCAGGTCTGCAGAGCAAGTTGCTTAGGGCCTTGCTAAATTACTGAGGCTGCCTTTGACTTAGCTTCCTGAGTCACTGGGACTACAGGTGAGTGCCAACACACCAGATCAAAATTAAAAAAAAATAAAATAAAAAAAAAAACTTTTTCAAAAGGACTAGGGTATGTAACTCAGTTGTTAAGTGCTACAGGGATTAATCTCCACTACCAAAAATAAAACAAAAAAAAATCAACTTTAATTTGATGTAGTTCCACGAACAACCACATATGCATTATTAATAGGTTTATCTTCAATTTTTAGGCCCCCCTCACCCAAGCTCATCCATACCCAGAATCTGACTCAGAAATGAACAGACTTCTAGTTGAAAAGATTAAAGATTTAAGACCAGCAGTTGAGGTGGTCCATTTTCTGAGGGACCACAGCCAAAATAAATAAAAGTGACATCAAATTTACCTCAGGTAGGTAGAACCCAAAATTAAGAAAGGAAAGCTTCAGTTTAGAAGCTGCACAGCACTAGCCTGTTTCTACAAAGAAGCCATTACCCAGGATTCAGATCCTAAGGGTCATGTGCATTACCTTTCACATTAAAGCTTTTGTGGTTGCAAATGTGATAGTTTGGGCTGGGTACAGTGCCTCTCACTGTAATTACAGCCACTCTTGAGGCTGAGGCAGGAGGATTGCAAGTTTGAGTCTAGTCTGGGGAAATTAGGGAGTTCCTCTCTCCAAAACTTCAAAGTGCCTTGGAAACAGCCCATAGGTACAGCTCCACAGCTTCAACCCCACTCCCTCTTAAAAGGAAGGAAGCAAGATTAAACAACAACAACAACAATAACAACAAAAAACGTGATGCTCTGGGGGAACCACATGAACAATCACAATGAAATACTAATGAATAATTTCTTAACAATGGTACTTTTATTTTTCTTAAGTTTAAATTCATTAGAAAGGAAAACCTATTCTATAGTATTCAGCATAACTTGGGCTGGGTATCTATCTGATGTGGGCAAAAAGTTATGAACACTAAATCAAACAGATGTTGTCTGCAGTATGAAGGCCACTGTTTGAAATACATCTTCCCGTAATACTGGTATTTTGAATGTTTTCAAGTGGGATTTCTTTCATGAAGACATCAGTGGAATAAGTTGAATCAGCCATCTACCTACATACACATTTATTTACACATGCATCAGTCATCAGACTTGAATGGAGACAGCTTTGCCCAAAAAGGAATATTTTACTATAATATTGCAATCTGAAGTAGTTTTCATTGCTGAAAGTAGTTTTCATGATAAGGCACAAAGATCAAAAATGTGAAGTTTGGGGTATAACATGGGAGCCTTTTCAGTAGTTCTGCTCATTGTTCAATCTCATTATCTATTTATTTACTTATTTATTGTGGTGCTGCCTATTGAATCTCATGAGTGCTAAGCAAAAGCAATTCCACTGAGCCCACCAGCTCCTTCTTTCTTCTTTTCTTCCTTCCCTTCTTTTCTTCTTTTGTTTGGTACTGGGGATTGTACCCATAGGTTCTCTACCACCAAGCTATATCCCCCATATTTATATATTTTTTTAAATTTTGAGGCAAGTTCTTTCTAAGTTGCCCATGCTGGTCTCAAATTTTCCATTTTCCTGTTTCAGTTCCCTTGAGTTTCTGAGATTGCCACTATGCCTGACAACTCTCTCTTTTTTGAATTTTAATTTTGTGATAGGGTCTTGCTAAGTTGCCCAAGCTGGCCTTAAAATTGCATGGTGGTGTTGAAGCAAAATAGGCTCTGCACCCATTTTTGGAGGGAATCCAGAAAACCGTCTTCAGAAATGAATACATAAAAGCTGGGTATGTTAGCACTCACCTGTAATCCTAGCAACCTGGGAGACTGAGGCTGGAGAATCAAAAGAAAAAGAATGAAAGAAACTGGAGATGCAGCTTCCTGCATAGAAAAATGCCTCTGGTTCAATCACCAGCATCACCCTCCACCATTCATTTAAAAACAAAGAAAAAGAAACAAAAGAAAAACCAGAGGCATGCATACATTTAGGATATTCATACTATCAAAGGACAAAATTTAAACAACCATCTTCATCAGCTTTATTTTGTAACCAGACAACACTTTATGTCATCAAATAGAATATATATGCTATGGGTTGAGCAGTGGAGGTTGGTTTTATAGACAAGGAACTTCTGAAAAAAAAGAAAAAAAAGAAAAAAAAAGCACCACATTAGAACACACACACACACACACACAATTGGTCATTTTCAAATTATTTTCCATGTAAAGTAAAGACAAGGAGACAAGACAATAGAAAAACAACTGATTGGTTAATGTCAGGTTACTCCAGGTTACTTTTTTATAAAAATTAAAAGAGGTATTTTGTGATGCTGATTAAAACTGGTCTGTTTGGGAGCTGTGATACTCTGTCTCATGATGTCTGAAGAACTTTGGAACTTTAGCATGAATAATTCCATTTTCTACTCCTCTCTCTTTTCTCTTTCTTTTTGTTTTTCTTTTTTCTTTTTTTTAGATGAATCCTTGCTTATTTGTTTACTGCTTATTCAGTAGTTCTGGAGGCTGGTCCCCAGGGTTTAGCTAATGGTAAGCAGGTGCTCTACCTTGGAGCTACACACCCAGCCCACTACAGCTTAGTCCTATTAAAAGAAAATTCCTCAGACTAATGAAGTTTAGTAAAATTTTTGTTTGTTTGTTTTTGGTACCAGGGATCGAACCCAGATGCACTCAACACCTAAGCCATATTCCTAGCCTTTTTTTTTTTTTTTTTGTGAATGTCTGATTTAGTTACTGAGTGCCTCACTAAGTTTTTGAGGCTGGCTTTGAACTTGAGATCTGCCTGCCTCAACCTCCTGAGCCTCTGGGATTACACACATGCTCCATGGCTGAATTTTAGTAAGGTTTACCTGAGCAATGAAAAACAAGGTAAAAATTTTTTTAACCTGACAGCTCCCAGAACCAGTGCTGCTTCTGAGAACTCCAGCCAACCTTCTGATCAGATAGCACTTAGAGAACAACAGAGGGAAGCCATAGAAAACAAAGTAATAGGTGCAGCTTAGTCAACCAGTCAGTTGGTTGCAGTTGAACTAATTAATGGTTATAGGGCCTTCCAACCAACCAAAGCTGTTGTTCATTAAAGTCTGAATTGACTTGGTCTGTTGGGCCCATTACATGTACTCACTCCAGATTCAAGTACTCCTGCCTATTTCAACAGTCCTAAGCAATGGCCTCCCACAATTGTTTTTAACACAAAAATGTGCATAGATTTTTTTTTTTCCATTTAACTCCTGGGGTTTGACCCCAGGATGAAAATGATCATTTTGTTGTTGTTTTCATTTTTTGTTTGTTTTGTTTTCCAGAGCTGAGGACTGAACTACACAGGGCCTAATGCTCGTGCACTCTACCACTGAGCTGCACCTCCAACTCCTTACTATTATATTTTAAGAACCCTTTCTATAGTTGCCTGCCATGGATCTGCTGCCCTGTCTCACAGATTCCCTGCCAGTATCTCTGCTTAGCTTCCACCTGGAGCCTAGCTTTTCCCTGACAGCTGCCACAGGGGGAGTGCAGGTGAGTGGCAGCCAGCTACATGGGGAGCAGAGGTTGCATGGAAGGGACTGCTTTTGCATCCCTGCGCCATGGCTCTAGTGACCCCCTCTGGGATCCTGCTGGTGTTGGTTGGGGACTGAGCTGCTTCACTGCCCCTCCTCATGCCACTGCCTCTCCCACCAGCCCATCTGGCCACCACCTCTCCTTGCCCTACTCCACTGCAAAGTGAGGGGCAGGGGAACAAGAATCCACCTTCTGGAAAACAGAAGGCAGATTTCCATGCTTTAAAAATATATATCCAGCTAAGTGGTGGCACACGCCTATAATCCCAGTGACTCAGGAGTTTAAAGCAGGAGGATTACAAGTTAGAGTCCAGCCTGGCAATGTAGTGAGTTTTTGACTGACTGAGAAGAAAAAAATACAAAAGTCTGTAAGTGTCACTTAGTTGTAAAGCATCCCTGGGTTCAATCTCCAGTACCAGTAAAAAAGAAAAATATATGTATGTATATGCACACATAATAATATATACACATTTATTTATTTCCAGGGGTTAGAATTTTAGGAATTTAGCTCAATGGCTGACCCCTCACCTAGTATGCACAAGGTTTTGAATTCAATCTTCAGCACTGGGGAAAAAAAAAAAAAAAAAAAAATATATATATATATATATATATATATATATATATATATATATATATATATATATATATATATCTCCAAGCTGGGTTGGATGGAGTCTGTGGCAAGAGAATCACAAGTAAGGCCAGTCTAGGCAACACAGGGAGGTCCTGTTTAAATAAATAAATTAAATAA